>NC_133682.1:10504986-12904986 GCF_048934315.1 Petromyzon marinus | reverse complement strand
ACAAAATGAATCTATATTAGCATGTATTGTGCTCATTTGTACATTTACTGCATACTCAAAGTAACGTTAATTACAATGCCTCGCTATACATATGAGGCGTTAAACAGCTGAAAAGCATCAGAAAATGAAATAGCTGGAAAAAAAATCCACCAATAGAAATCACATTCCAAGCAAAGGGGGGTTGGGGGGGATGATGATGAAGAACATGGGATCTCACTGCGATCATGGTCACGATAGTGCATGAATTGTACTCATTGGAATGAGAGCACAAAACTTATATCTATTTATATATAAATGAAGTTTTAAAGAAAATGTGTTTGATGAGGAGGTCACCAAAGGCAGCCCAAGCAAAACTGATGTCACGTTCACACGTAATTTTATTCCGGTTTAAATAGCCATGTCTGTGCCGAATACGGTTGAGTTCGCACACACACACGTATAAATGTCAACTGGATTAAAAACCGCATGAAATAACTGACGCTGATCCTACCAGAAAATGATGTCCACTTTGGTTGTCTAGTGTTTATAATGACGAATAAATGTATTGTGAGGCATACTCTGTTTATTGTAATACTTCTCTTACACAGCCCTTAACACACAGAGGGGTATACGGTCCCCTCACCCGATACCCTAAGAAGGTACAGCCTCCTAACTTAGCGTGACCTACACACAGGTCTCTTCCTAACCTAAGGAGGTACAGCCTCCTATCTTGGCGGGACTTACTCACACGTCTACTGCTATCCTAGAGCCCTCCGGCTGGGACCTAGGGGAGGCTATCTGACCCACCGTTGGCCTGGTGGGTCTTGACCACTGGATACGCCGAGCCTTAGCCCTCAGAAGGGCTGGAAGGCTGGGTCCAGGGTCCTGGCTATCTTCAGCCTGGGCTTCGGTCTTCGTGTAGGGAGAGAACTCCCCGTGCTCTGCGCGGTCACCCTTCTTATACCCGTTTGTGGCCAGGTGTAACCAATCCCAATTCCCTCGTGGAACTGTCTGATTGGTTCTTATCAAACCTGTGGCTACGATCCACTTCACCTAGTCTGACCCCAACCGTTATGTACACAGAGGTAACGCTGCACTGCCCCTTTGATACCTAGTGGCAATGCAGGTTACCAAACAGTGAGTAGTAAACACCTCTACATCACCCCCTCCTTCGGAAGCTCCAGCCGTCCCGGCTGCAACAATGTGAAACTCCGAAATTATCAACGATGGAAGAAATGTGAGTGTGCCTCGCGAACAACAAGAAGAACAGAAAAAAAACATATAAATACCCCCCTAACAACACAACGTATGTACAAGGCAATCGGTCATGACACCGAACATACACACAACCCGATAGAGCAGGCGGCGAATGTAGCAAAACCGATTAGGAACCGGGAACGTGTCAGCAAGCAAGAGAAGCATCATGAAAACCGGCGAGATTTAGGGCGCGTGTGTTTCGCGGGGCCATCGTAGGGGATGGTAGGCTTCATCGGTGGCACAGGAGGGGCAGGAGGATGAACAAGAGCGTCAGGTGGGTCATGAGGTGGGTCTTGAGGCATTTCCACGGGGACACCTGATGATCCATGGTCCATCGAGGCCGAACGTGGCCTGCACGGAGCTGTCACTCCCATGTCATCTGCAGGAGGAATGACATGCCTGTGCTGTGGTTTAGGCGCCAACGGGGCAACATCTGGCTCGTCGGATGCATCGCACACTCGGCCCCCGTGTTGTGTGTGTTGTGGAGGGACACACGGCGTGACCGAAGGGTTTAACTGAGAAGGGTGAACGAACCAGCGACGCCGTCCCCAGCAAATTTTAATACATTGGGGCCGCAGGACCTCAACCACCTCCACCGGACCCGGCCATGGCCTGATGAGTTTTGCCGATGTGGACACCGGCACCTGGGGCCAGTGAAGCCATGTCCTGTCTCCCAGTACACACCGATGCGTGGACGTCTGAGGATCATGCAGTCTCAATTCACTCGCTGGCGTGAAGCCAAATTTTCAATGGCAGCCTCCCGTGCCTCGGCCAACTTACGGAGATTAAATCGACGAGCTTGGATTTCTGCGGCGGCTGTTCTATCCCCAGCCGAACGTCGGTGGGAGGAAAGGCATCCCTGCCATACATTAAAAAGAACGGGGAAAATCCCGTCACCGTGTGAAGTGCCATGCGGTATGCAGCGAGGACCCCCAGAACCTGCACCACCCAATCGAGGTGGGATTCATCAACCTGATGGCATAACATAGCGGTGAGAGTTCTATGCAAGCGTTCCACCATGCCGTTGGTTTGGGGATGGTAGGGCGAAGTGCGCACTTTCTTTGTGCCCAACAGGCGGCACACATCGTTCAACAGGACTCCTGAAAAATTTCTTCCTTGATCGGTCAGCAACCGTTCTGGTGCGCCCTTGTCCAGGACGTAGCCCTGAACAAAGGCGTCCATGACAGCTGCTGCCGACAGGTTGGGGAGGGCCCAGGCCATAGGCCACCGCGTAAAATACTCTACCCCAACCAGAAGGTACTTATTACCCCGTGGCGTAGTAGGAAAAGGGCCCAAAATATCGAGAGCCACCAACTCGTTTGCACGAGACACCGAAATGGGTTGCAGGGGCGGGCATGCCATTTTAGCCGGCGGTTTTCGTTGCGTGCAATGAGTGCACCCCAGTAGAATGTCGGTTACATCACGCAGCATGCCCGGCCAGAAAAATTGCACCCGCAACAACCCAATGGTTTTATGAACCCCCAGGTGTAACAAGCGCTTGTGTGCTGCCCATACGGCTTTACATCGCAAGGCGGAGGGCACGACGATTTTATGTTGATACGAGTCAGCATCCCAATGCATCATCAAGCCACGCTTAATAACAAATGAATTGAATTTCCGTTGACGCGGAGCCGCATTATTTGCGTGACGACGCAACCGCAACAATGACATGTCGTCGCTCTGGTGCCAACCCCATTCGGCCAAAGTCAGCCCCAGCAAGTCGTCACTGGCTGTTGGATCTGCATGATCCGACATTGGCGCTGAGGCAACAGGAAGCGCGGCGGACAACATTTCGAGAGGCGTGACCTGCGCAGGCAGTGGCGGCTTACAACGGCCAGAGCCCAAAAAGCATGCACATTTTTGAGCCGGCGGGAGGCGAGACAACGCATCGGCATTCGTGTGTTGTGCACCCTTACGGTAAGTAACATTGAAATCATAGTCCTGAAGGACTTTGAGCCACCGAGAAAGCTGGCCGGACGGTTGGTCAACCCGCAGAGCGTATTGTAATGCCGAATGATCAGATCATACGGTAAAATGCTGACAATACAGGTATTGTGATGAAAAAGACAATGGCCAGCAGCTCACGTTAGGTAACACAGTATCTTTGTTCAGCAGGAGACAAAACTCTGCTACCATAGGCAACGACCCTTTCAATGCCATCAACCTTTTGGGACAGAACACCCCCAATCCCTGTATTGCTAGCGTCAGTGTCCAACACGAATGGTATGGAAAAATCGGGGTATGCAAGGGATGGTGCCATTACGAGTGCGTTCCGCAAGGAGTCGAATGCGGCCTGTTCCACGTCCCCCCATGAAACATCACCCCTTTGGACGTAAGGGCATGAAGCGGTTTGGCAATCGTCGCGAAGCCAGCAACAAAATGGCGGTAATATGACGCAAAACCAATAAAACTGCGAAAATCGCCTGCAGATGAAGGGGTCGGCCATTGTAGAATGCATTTGTTTTTTTCAGGGTCGGTAGAAATTCCCGAGCGGCTGACTATGTGGCCCAAATAGCTCACAGACTCACACAGAAGGTGACACTGGCTTGAATTTTAAGTTAGCAGCCCGCATTTTCAAGAAGACAGGATGCAATTGCTCAATGTATTCGCCGAACGTGCGGATAAAGATGATGACGTCGTCAAGATAAATGAGACATGAGTCCCACTGGAGCCCAGCGAGGACCAGCTCCATGAGCCTCTGGAACGTCGCTGGGGCCGAGTGGAGACCCATGGGCAATCTTTTAAACTCAAAAAGGCCCTGTGGTGTCCGAAAAGCAGTCTTAGGTTTTTACGCTTCATCGAGGGGGAGTTGCCAAAACCCCGACAGATGGTCCAAAGTGGAGAAATAGTGCGCCCCTGCCAGGGCATCCAATGACTCATCCATACGAGGGAGAGGGTAGGTGTCAGCTACCGAGATTTTATTTAGGCGCCGAAAATCAACGGAAAAACGAAGACTGCCATCGTACTTTTTGACCAGCACTATTGGAGCACCCCAGGGACTAGTGGAAGGAGAAATGATATCGGCCTCCAGCATGTCATCCACAGCCGATTTAACATGCTGCTTCCCCGCCAGGCTAAGCCGAAATGGGTTTTGTTGAAAAGGGGCAGCGTTACAAGTATCAATGTGGTGATGCAGCAGCTTGGTGCAGCCAATATCAAATTTAGGTTTACTGAATATATTAGAAAATTCTCGCAGAAGAGCGCGCAATTTAATTCGCTGCGAACCAGACAGAACACCTGTGTCTGCACAGAGCGCGTCCAACCATTCCTCATCTGATTCAGAAGGAGGTGGAACCTGTGGCCTGTCAAGCACGTGTCCCACGACTCCGGTCCCCAGGGGCGCTGGGGTCGCATGAGCAAACACAGTTCCTTGCGGAATGACGGTTGTGGACAATCCGACATTCAAAACCTGCAAGAGCGGCTCCCTGTCAGCTGCTACGAGGGTCTGTGCAACCACTAAAGCCAACCCTTTAACAGCTGTGTTCGAAGGTCCCAGCAAAATTCCATGAGCTAAGGCGTCCGGGGCTAGCAGTTTCTTTAGTCGCAAGAGCACGAGCATTTGTGTTCCTGGCGGAATACGGACTGTGCTGGCGGCAAACGCCTGCACAGAGGCATTTGCCGTGCGCAGATGTGAGGGCGTGGGCAAGAACGTAATTTGTCGACCCGACGGGAGTTTATTGCAGGCTTGATCTACAAGGATCTTAATAGGCATTTTCGTGAGAAAGTCAGTGCCTAACAAACACGGCATGGCGAGGGAGGAAGAGACCAAAATAGGCCCTGCCAATTTAATGTCACCAATCGAAATTTGCACGCGAATTTGCCCAATAATGCCGAGTGAACCTCCATTAGCGGCGGAACACGGGATAGAAACACGTTCCAAGGGGTGGCATCGTACGGACAGTATATTGTAAATCAAATCCGAAATGATTGTAGCCGACACATTAGTATCAACCAACACACGGAATTCCACACCCTCGATCGATCTGACAACCACAGATGAACCTGCCGTCGCTACGACTACCCTATGGTCCAACTCAGACCACTGCCCAGGTCCGAATGGCCGCGAAGAATCGCCGGAACACCGCGCATCACACGCCAAATCGCGAGCATTTCTTATGGTGCGTTGCGGTGTGTATGGTGTGAATGAGTGCTGAGCGTGAGAGGCGCCCCGACTCGCCTGATTGTGCCACGATGCCGTGGGCTTTCTGTAGTCCTGGCCTCGGGATCCGGAGGAGCATTGTCGAGGCACACGGCACTCAGAGGAGATGTGGCCTTGTCGGCCACGGTTGATGCACGTCACGTCGCTGTGTGGAGGAGGCCGTCCCCGCTGCTGGTCGTCACGGCGACCAGTGTAGTCAGACGATCGCTGGCCCATTTACCTGGTCACCATGAAGGCCCGGTCGGGGGAGAATTCGGCGTCCCTGCCGGAAAGTTCCGATGTCGAAGCCGAGGCAGCGATGGTCGAATCCGTGTGGAGCAGTAGATGCACATAGATGCTCCGAGCGGCTCATAGTGAGCACATACTCTCCTCGTCCACCGCTTGAATGATGATACACAGTTTGCGCGCCAGTTTGGACATCCGTTGGAGGGTCGATTGTAGAGTCGCCCTTTGTTGCCTGGGGATGGTGTGGAGCGAGGCGAGAGCATCATCGTAAAGGGTGGCCGGTAGCGCTCGAAGCACCTGTGCGTCCGACCAGCCCACCATTCCTTGGTGGCTCAGGAAGTGACGCTGGAATGCCGCCCAGTCGCCCCCTGTAGAGGCGAATTCACGAAAGATGGGCAGGCGCTGTTGGAGGGCAGACGTCGTTTCCTCCTCAGTCTGCACAGTCTCGAGCCGGAAATCGGTGATGACCTGGCCGATAGCGTCTACTGTACTCTGTCGGTACTGCGATGATGCAGCGTCGGCTGAGTAGCATGAGTTAACAGTGTCGCGCGCTGATGACGCTGCGGGGTGTGATTGGCCCCCAGCATTCCCAGAATGCCCTTGACTTCTGCTTCCGGCGGGACCACGTGGTTCCTCGGCGGGAAAATCTAAATGTCCGTCTTGGCCGATGGCTGGAACATCCGCCGGCGGTTGATTCGATCCGCCCGCGACCTCTGAGATGATCTCGTCGAAAATGGAGGCGCACCATGTAGAAGTTGGGCCAGACAGCTGTGTGCTGCCCGGAGTCCGTCCCCCATGGCAGGAGGAGCAACCGGCTGCTGAGCCGGTGGTTGGGCAGCTGGCAACACGCCGGCATTTTCAGCGGAGTTGGTGGTTCCCTCAGGTGAGTCAGGGTTTTCTTCATTCTGACTTCGCACATGGGCTGAACTTCTCGTTTCCATTTTTCAACCACTTCTGACTCCAGTTGTAGTGTTTATAATGACGAATAAACTTATTGTGAGGCACACTCTGTTTATTGTAATACTTTTCTTACACAGTCCTTAACACACAGAGGGGTATATGGTCCCCTCACCCGATACCCTAAATAGGTACAGCCTCCGGACTTAGCGTGACCTATACAAAGGTCTCATCCTAAACTAAGGAGGTACAGCCTCATATCTAGGCGGGACTTACTCACAGGTCTACCGCTATCCTAGAGTCCTCCGGCTGGGAACTAGGGGAGGCTATCTGACCCACCGCTGGCCCGGTGGGTCTTGACCACTGGATACGCCGAGCCTTAGCCCTTAGAAGGGCTGGAAGGCTGGGTCCAGGGTACTGGCTATCTTCAGCCCGGGCTTCATTCTTCGTGTAGGGAGAGAACTCCCCGCACTCTGCGCAGTCACCCTTCTTATACCCGTTTGTGGCCAGGTGTATCCAATCCCACATTCCCACGTGGAACTGTCTGATTGGTTTTTACCAAACTGTGGCTACGATCCACTTCACCTTGTCTGACCCTAACCATTGTGTACACAGAGGTAACGCTGCACTGCCCCTTTGATACCTAGTGGCAATGCAGGTTACCGAACAGTGAGCAGTTAACACCTCTAAAGTTGTATACAATGTTCTCGGCACAAATCCCCATACTACGTGTGTGCGAAAAGGGAGTTGAATTTAAATGGGTTCAAAAGTTTTGGGAGGGCGATGTCTGCCCGTGAAAGTGCAGCATCAGGGAGTGGACACTGGTGGCATTTGGAGCAAGAGGTGTTGAGAAGAGGGATTGTCTCAACAATGCTGCAGCGGGGACCAATTGTGCTCTGTATGACAACGCCTGCTCGAGTGGGGTGGCTTCCCATCACAGCATACTCGACATCGCGATTTTAGCAGTAGATTGTCAATGTTTAATGCCCTTTGTGACACACTAATTTTCAAAGTAAAAACAAAATTTCATCATACATGTTTTAAACAACTTGAAAAGCGACGTGATATGTATTGAAAATCAGTATGCACTAAAAAAAAAGGTTTACGAATCGGCAACTTACCACAAATTAGTTGTGTTGGCAACTATACCACAGGGACACATATTTACACGTTCACCTGAAACCACCACAATGTCCATTTCAGTGTTTAGACTTACAATATGATGTAATTATAATAACAATTAACTTTTTCTTTCACTCAAGTATGACTGATCAACCAACATCAGCTCGATATCCTGCACAAACTCCTCCAGATGTATAATATTGACTCAGTCATATTTTAAAGGTAAATGTGCAGCCCTGAAATTACTTGTTCATGCCCCTGATGATATAATCACCAAGTAGCCGATCTATATCTATGATGATGAGTTGTTAATGTTGATACAATAATATTCAAAAATGTAATTGAGACCTTATGCCTATTTGTGATATAGTGCATCAGTATTTAGCTCGACGAGATTCAGTACAAATCCATTATTTTATTATATGTGATCGGTAACGACACGAACACCCTAACATTCATTACACGAAAATTTGTTTACTTATTTTCAATGGGTTCGTGCGTAATATTAACACGCATGAACTAATCAGTGCTGCTTATTCATATTTACTGATTTTTGTATTTAGTTTGTAGTCCTTCCCCTGCACCTCCAATTAGCACAGTTGACTATGTAGGGTGCGAAATAAGTTCAAATATATGCACACTTAACAGCATTAGTCCACTGAGAACCCCTGTACTGCCAGTGTTGGCACCTTGTCAAAAGGTTTATATTAGTGTGCATCGCCTATCAGTCGCATGGCAAGCTGTGTCCAGGCTCATGTGACTCTCACTTTCGTATCAGTGAGGTTTACCCCAGAAGTGTCTTGTTCAATGTTCAAAATTCTATTCTAAAATTAGCCCTGGGTATTTCTAACGAGTGAAAAACAAGCCATATCTGGTCTCAATCAAATTTCAAATGTCAAACGAAACACATAAGACGGTTCCATATACACAAGCATCAAAGCCTTTACAGGCACTAACATACATAAAGGGCAGAGACCCCATTAAAAGACATACTACATCTTAGGGTAAAGTACTGTTAGTATGCACCGATTACCAAGACCGTGTACAAGAAGGGTGAATCCAAACCTTCACCATCCGTCTTTGTTTCCCTGGTAGTGATGCGGTTAACATACACTCCACTAAGGCACTACTTTAAGACTGAGTTGACCTAGGGGAGATGCAGTACCAGTTCAATAAAATATCACTTTGTTAGGGATATGCATTGAACTCAAGTCTTGGGTTTGTATCACAGTAAGGATTATGGATATCTCAGAACAGCTGCCTCAAAAAGATAATATTCCTGGGTAAATCAGAACAGGTGGCAACCCTAAAACCTACTGAACTAAAAGGGGCGGTACAGGGTTCCCTCGAATTACGCCGGTTCGATTTCTGCGATTCGCACATATGCGGCTAACCTATTTCTACATAAAATTGCGGTTTGAATTCACTCGTGGGCGGCTATGCGGTCGGACATTGGAGAATATTGTGTGTTGTTGTACTGTATGCGGTAATCGGCAGGCAGATATCTCTTGTGGTGTTGCTTTGAGCAATCTGTTTTTTGGAACGCATCTACCGTATAGAGCTAGGGAAACATGCAGATTGAGTTCATGAGCCCATCTGTACTGATCTTTATTGTGGGCTATTTCTGGGTTACTCCAGTTTTTGTTCCAAATACAATAAATGCCTAACAAATTGAATTTGCCGAACATTTCCAAAATTAAAATTATTATTGAGTGCCAATGAAGATTTTGTGAGTAAACAAAATGCATTATAAGAATAGGTTTTACCCTTTCTGGCACTTAAACATGTCTTAAGATGTTCAAAAACACCAAACTGAAACCTTTTACAAGGAATTATCTCCAATGAGAGGGGCAATGCTATAAAATGCATGATTAATATTGTATTATTATTCACCAGCCAAGTGGTGCATTGGTTAGGGGACGTAACTTACGAACTATTTTTTTTACCAACCACATTTCTGATGGTGATCAGTGTAGTCATACATAACCAGGGCAGAAAGCCATGAAACTTTCGGCACAGTTGAACGCGATTCCTTTTCAACACGTTTTAACCTTGGGTGGCACCATGGGGCTTGGATACGAGGTCTCGAAAGCATTGGCACATTGTTCCAACAGTAATTAGAACGTGCATTAACCCAACGAGCCGTGCAATAGCCTCATATCCCAGGTGGTTTCCATTGCCTGTTTTCAAGCATAACTTATTTAATATCTTCTGCACCACCAGCTTGTTCTTCTTTGTGCTTTCTACACAAATGGAGGGCATCTCAATTCGAACTCGTGTTACGTGATGTTGTGTTACTTGGAGCTCTTTGTCCTTTGGATTGTAAGAGTGAGTCTCCATTTTCATTGGAGATGCCCGTGGAAATTAGGAATGTCCGATCTGCTCTCCTTGATTTTTTTATCATTAGATACCAATGGGTAAAACTGAAGTCAGTGAACAGATTCTCATCCGGTGCAAAACTATTATTAATGTTGGAATGCAGTGGATAAATTAGTCACGTGAGGTTACTTGTACTTGTTTTGTCATAGTGAGTTCAACTTAGTCGCAGACACACTTCTTGGAGGCAACACATTTATTAATACTAACACATGGGGTAACTGCCCCTTAACAAGATAACAACCTATGGTGGTGGACCATGAGGCTAATTGCACTAATTACACCGTAACTAGCTACAATGGACCAGACCATAGCTTGGGTCCAGGTCCACATGTTGGTGACTTCTGCAGGATGTAGAACGTAGATTATTCAGGCTTATATCCTCTGTGGCGTGGCTGGCTCCGCCCTTAGCCACGGTCACCTTCTAGAATCCTCGAGCAGGATCTCGACCCTGACACATGACCTCCCCTAGCCCCCACTTGGGGCCCCGTGTAGACTTAACTGGTCACGTGTCCTCTGGGGTCAACCAGAGTGCCACGGCCTATAGTAACCCCATTCCCGTGGCCATCACTCTCACACCCTATCCTGTAGGAGCCGACACTGCATGCAGAGCGTGGTGCCATCCAGCGCTGTCATTCAGCGCTCACCGAGCCCCTCTAGGGCTGGTACAGCACTCACATATAAGTGGTGTCCGAGATGTTAATACATCGCACGCCGTGCCTCTCTTTGGCCGGCATTACACAGTGACATCCGCGATGTCACAACATCACCCCCTCCTTCGTAGCAATCAGCCATCCTGGCTGTTAACTCCCCCATTTAATATATACACTATCCATCTGACGATGGATCATCGTGCACTGGCGGCAAACGGCGTGCCTACTCTTCCGCCCAGCTGTGGACAGAACTGTGGCCGCCCATGTGAAAGAAGGAGTGCCAAGCTGTCCGTATGATACACACACCCTCACACCCTCACCGCTCCGCAGGGAACACATTTTTGATACAAGGGATGCCCAACCTCGGCGTCTGCTTTACGCAAAGAATTGAACAAGTGGCAAAGAAAACACACAACACGCATATCGAGACAAATTAGATTGTTCCAAAAAGTTATCTTCGTGTTTCAAGAAGGGTTGCCATTCCAAGGTGGTGCGTTAAATATCAGCTGATCTTGAAAAGCATTGCTGCCCGTCAAGTTACATGAATACGATTGTTTAGAAGTATTTTACTCATCCGTTTTCGTTGATTGCATAATCTTGCCAAGGAATGAATTGATAACTACTCTTGCCTTCGGGACATGTTTCTTTATTGCCTTCGTATGAATATCGTTGCATGAATTTTTAAGGACTTTTTGTTCCTATTGCCGTGTATGCTCGTGTACTCTGAGTAATAATCGATTGTTCTGTTACCCAGTTAACAAACGTGATCATTGAAGGTTAAATGTATGGATCAATGAGGGGAACATCTCCAGGAGTACTGTGTTGGCAATTCCAAGCATAAGAGTTCACATATTAGAGTGTTAAGGTTTTGTTCAGAAATTAAAATTGCTTAACACAAGAAGTGTCTGCGTGGCTACGGAGGTTCTTTGTAAGCCATCTGGCTTCCATGAGAGATTCGTTCATGAGGCTATCCACATATACAAACACAGAGACAATTTCAACCGAGAAGATGGATTCTATCTTAGCAATCATTGGAAAGATTTGATAAATCATTTCAGTTCTTGATTGATTGTTCACGCTTACAGTGCCTTTCAGACAGCATACATAAAAACAAATTTCGTCTCCCCCCTCCTCTTTTCAAAAAATAGATGGACTAGTCCTGGCAAACAGCCAATCGTTGCGCGTGACGCAAACGTTATTTTTATATATATATAAATAAATAAATAAATATGCCGTTTTCAAAATAAATTTATGCAAACCGACACACCTGATGATGACCGTTTGAGTTATGGTCGAAACGTCGTGAGAATTTTTTATTGTTTTATATATATTTTGTTATTTTGTTGTTTCTCTTCAACGTGACTTTACCGAAAAAACTAAGAATATGAATTACTGCAGTCACGAAAGCTTTAAATCAAAATCATTCAAATTGTTAAGAAAGTACATTTTCACTGAGTGTCCACTCCTCTTCTTCAGAAAACCTTAGCTTGCTGAGTGATAATACAATTATTGATTGAGGATATTTGCATGATGGGAAACCGGAATTCTCTGAAAATCCCACATACATAGACAGAACATCTCAACTCTGCACAAGCATTTTAGAAACCTACTGGCTGTACTTTCTTCTCGCTCCACCATCACTTTAGCACAAATACTCCAGTAATATTACATTTTCTCACATGCTTTACATTTACTGTTATATCTATTTTAGTTCATTTCTCATGACGGAACTTGTGTGGAAGGTTGATTGGATTTCACGCCTTTTTGTAGTTTCGTAGATTATTGTATCATGCCTCTTTTCTCCCTGGCTCACTGCTGCAAAGACACTGACGCCACACGTTCACTAACCAAGTTATAAATGAAAATGACGATTGCCGCTGGGGAACACTGATGCAGAAGGCACATCGGCGGTTAAAATTAAGTGCTGCGCGTGATTAAAAAAAGTTCCTTTAAAACTGTTGCAGGGTGGAATGGTGGAATAGTTATGAGCGCACTGCTGCTATGAACCCAGCAACCTGAGATTCCTGGTCTCAGCTGAAAATAGCATCCGGCGATATCTGATCCAGTCCTGGCTCCCACTTCCCCAACATGCACTGACCAACGTGGTGAAGCATGACCAGCATGGCGTAGAAACTCCTTCATCCAGCAGCTTCTACAGTACTATTACATTGTGATTCATATTTCAAACAGTAGTTAGCACACACTGCTTCGGTAGTTAAAATATCGCCACCGTGGGGTGCCAATGGTGGTGAGATGTTAACTACCTCGCCTGGTACATAGGATATTGTGTTCAATCCCACGACCGGACATCAGTATATTTGGAGTTTAAATGTTCTTACAGTGGTCACGTGGATTTTTCTCCGGGTCCTTGGGATTTTCCCTCCATATATAGAAACACGCATTTAGAGTATTTGGCTGCTATAAATTTCCACATCATGATAAGCTACTTTGTTAATCTATTATTTGTTTCCAGGTCGGTTATGATAAGAGCTATATAGCTCCATGGGCCTTACCTGGTAAAATACAAAGAAATGTTCAAAATAGTTCGTAGTTCTATAAACCCAAAGACCTGAATTCAATTCCTGGCCAGGAAAACATCTCTGGAGAGTAAAATTTGAACTAGACTTAGACTGCCCCCATGTCACCAACCTGCACTGAGAAAGGTGAAGTATGGTCAAACTCCCATGACCTAACCAACATGGGAAAAATTTAATCCTGCAGTGGAGTGACAGGATTATACATGTTTTTTTCCTAATCCAGTTTAGCGCTTAAAATACTGGAATCACAATTTGGAGTATGTTAGGTGAAATCTCAATCTAGGGTCAACTTAACCCATCATACCTTTTCCTATGTCTTAATAAAATACGTACCACTGTGGAAAGCCAAGAGTTGTCGTTGTACGGAGAGACTTGTCTCTGTGAAAGGGAATGTTGGATTTCACTCCTGTCGTTTATAGTGTCAGTTCGATGTCTATGGCAAAATGAACAAACAACACTGGTATTGTAAATAATAACAATCGCAATGTTTTGTCAGCCTGTGTTGTTGATGGTTAATATATATAGAAAGAGTGAGCATACTACACATATGAGACAAGCATTTTAAAAACAAATGTCCTTCTGAATGGCAAAATATTGAAGAAGTCACTTTCATGAATACATTTCACCTAGAAAATGACTTTGAGATGGAACATCTCATTTGCAAAGTTGTCCAGGGTGCTATGTATCACAGACAGCGAGGATCACCATTATTACACATACCACTTGCTTACCAAGGAAAGCCTCACTATAACTGTGTAAATGATAAGTCACTTTGTTGAGCTATGATTTGTGGTCAGGTCACTTCTGAAAAATATGTTAATACCTTAGTGGGCTTTGCCTGGTAGGATGGAGATGGTTCAGTTTAGTTTGTATGTTATTGGGTGATTTGGTTACCTTTCTTGTACTTTGCACTACTGTCATGTTTTTGTACTGTTTGCTGTTGTAACGTTCTTACCGCTTCTACTGGACATCTATGAAAAACATAGCTTCATAACGCATCGGATTCCTTCAGTATGAATACATATTCTGATTCTGAAGTATTGCAAGTCAGGAAGATCCTGTTGCTGCTGTGTGTAATCCCGATTCAGTAAATCTGCAGGTATTTTTTTCAGCTTTGAGATGTTTGGCTCAATACCTGTCGCGGTTTATGTTTCTTTTTAACTACAGGAGGAAACCGGGCAAGCCGGGAGGAAACCGTTGCAGAACAGGGGGAGAAACATATACGCCCCATGTCGAAAGATGCCCTAGTTGGAAATCGAACCCAGATATGTCTTGCTGTGATGCACTTGCTGTGCGCCACCCTGCTGCAAATTATTCAAGAAAGTGACCCAATAAATTATCAATGAGCTGTGCCTGCCACACTGAGGATACATGGAGATTGGTACAAGCAAACATTTTCACACTTTTAACTTGTAGCCTCCAGAGTTTTAAGGACATAATATGGTCACACGCTCAGGGTGATTAATTAACACTGTAAAGTGTGTGTCGTGCCGGCACATCGTTTGACCTTCCTGTGACGAAGGAAACAACAATCTTATGTAACCTGGAGCCAAGTTACTTCCAAAAGAGAGACACTGAGCTAAAGAAAAAAAGAAAATACATGCATTCCGCCAGGTGAAAACTGATGTTCTTCATTGCTTTTTCCCTCTTAAAAAATAGTTTCTGCGAATGAATGTGTTTAGAGTAACTATGCAAACGATGTTGCCCTGCTAGCTGATATGCTGTCAAGTGCTGCTCCTTGAACTGGAGGTCATGCAGAATGAAGCTCTCTCATTTGGCCTGGAAATGAATTGGGCGAAAAACCATAAGCAGCCACACAACCTAAACAATGCTGAAGTGGTAAGATAATTCACCCATCTCGGTTGATAACGGCAACATACTGGTAGCAGTGAGGGAGAAATTAAAAGATGAATCTCAATTGTTTGCGAGTACGTGAAACAGCTCAACAAATGCCTCTGGTGCTCCAGAATACAGCAACAACAAATATCTGCCTCTACAACTTGTACATCCTCCTTGTATTTCTGTACGGCCCAGAGACGTGGTCAATGTCAGTAGCGTCTCTGCACAGAAATCTGGACGCATTCAACCAGATGGCTTCATGAACAAATCACCTTACCCTACATTGCAGAGATTACTAAAAAGATCTCCAAAATCCTGAATAAACACAAGATCCAGGTCCGATTCAACACAGTACATAAAATCCTTGATCTGGTTCCATCTGTAAAAGATGCTGTTCCAGACATACAGTACCCGGGTGCTTACAAACTAAAGTGCCTAAGTGGTAGCAACTACATTGGGGAAACCAAACGACATATCTCGGACCGCATCCGCGAACATAAAGCAGACTTGAAACACGGTAGGACGAACTCTTCTGCCGTGGCAGATCACTGTTATAATTCAGTGGGTTCACATGGCATTGACTTCTCCAAGACGGAGGTTCTTTGCAAGCCAACCGGCTACCATGAGAGATTCGTTCATGAAGCCATCCACATATACAAACACAGAGACAATTTCAACCGAGAAGATGGATTCTGACTTAGTAACCATTGGAAATATGTTTTAAACCATTTCGGTTCTTAATTAATTGTATTTTACGGTGACCGTCAGACCGCAGCTCTTTCACTGGCATTGTGACTGTTTCTCCCTCCCCCCTCCTCCCTTTCGACCATGGATTGACTCGTCCGCCTGAATGTCGCTGTCCTTGGTCCTGGTGTTGAGGGGATGGGAAAAACAGCTATTTTTTTCACCATATAACATTGTGATATATAGCAAATTATTGTTAGTTGCTCAGCTGATTGGAGAGTATATAGAGTTTATTGATAACATTGAGGAGCTCATATTTTAGTTTTTTATTGGTTTACTATATGGTATTCATTATATAGTGTAATGTATACCCAATTGCTGTATGATTAATAGCTCAGCTTATTGAAGAATATATTAAGTACATTTATTATATTGATGTGATATAGACGGTTTTTTCACATCGGTTTACTTCATGATAGTTGGTTAGTTGGAGGCCTTTAGCGTCCATACACTAAATGCCTCTGTTGATATGTAAACTTTGACTTTAACACAGCAATTCCTGTCGCAAGCTAATCCCTCGGCTATTTCAATGCTAAATTATCCTGCTCTGATATGTAAACTCCTTTGTCAAGGCTCTTCACGCTTCTCACTGAGCTTAAAAGACGCTATGGTTTACTTTATAATAGTTGGTAATTGGAGGCCTTTAGCGTCCATATACTTAATGCCTCTGTGGATATGTAAACTTTGACTTTAACACAGCTATTTCTGTCACAAGCTAATCCCTCAGTTTGTTCAATGCTAAATGATTCTGCTTTGATATGTGAACTCCTTTTTCAAGGCTCGCCAAGCCTCTCACCGAGCTTAAAAGACGCTGAGAATCTTAGCAGCGTTAATTGAAGCTCTGTCGTCCCGACATTTCTGTTCTTTCACCTGAAGAAGGCTACTTGTGTTGTGGCCGAAACGTCGTGAGAATTTTATTGTCTTATTTTTGTTTTGTTATTATTTTATTCTCATTCTACGTGACTTTACCGAAAGAACCAAAGAAAATGAAGTATTGCAGTCACGAAAGCTTTAAATCGAAAAATAAAATATCTGATAATAGGCGGTGGGTTTGCAGAGTACCTTCGTCTTGGAAAAATCAATTTCGTGTGAGCCCACAGCGTTAAAACAATGATCAGCAACACTACACCATAGGGCCCGTTGGATCTCCGACCAGCATCACCTAGCCAGTGAGCTGAAGGACGTACACCAATTCCTCAGGATGAACGGATATTCTGACCGTACAATCCGCAAAGCTGTCTCCCCATGCCTGGGGAGACAACGATCTGAGGAAACAACCAATACCATCATTTTGCAATACATAGCAGGGGCTACCAATTTTTTTTTTCCAAAATCTTAAACTAACACAAGATTCAGGTTCGTTTCAACACAGTAGACAAAATCCGTGATTTTATCCCATCTGTAAAGGATGTGATTCCTGATATGCAATACCCGGGTGTCTACAAACTGAGTTGTGGCTGCTGTAGCAGTTACATTGGGGAAACGAAACGACATGTCTCGGACCGTGTTCGCGAACACAAGGCAGATCTGAAACACAGTAGGACCAATACCTCTGTCGTTGCTGATCATTGTTTTAACACTGTGGGCTCACACGAAATTTACTTTTCCAAGACGAAGGTACTCTGCAAACCCACTGGCTATTATCAGATATTTGTTTATGAAGCAATTCCGATATAGAAACACAGACACAACCTCAACCGAGAAGATGGGTACAAACTGAGCAATCATTGGAATGACGTTATTAACCAGGTGAAGTCTTAACTGACTGTGATGTTTCCATCATACCTGCCTATGTCAGCTATTATTTCCGACTCTCTGTGTGTCTTTCTCTCTCTCTGTGCATCTCTCTCCGATCTCTACTCCAGTACTCCAGTGACCCGGGTGCTGCCGTGGGGTCCACTTTCTGCCCCGCCTCCTCCCCGCCTCCTCCCCCCCTTCCCCCCCCCCCCCTGCAGCCGATCTCCCTAGTGCTGCCGCGGTGGTCCACTTTACTCCAGTGACCCGGGTGCTGCTGCGGGGTCCACTTTCTGCCCTGCCTCCTTCCCCCCTTCTCTCCCCCCGCCCCCCCTGCAGCCGCTCTCTCCAATGCTGCAGCGGTGGTCCACTTTACTCCAGTGGTCCGGGTGCTGCTGCTGGGTCCACTTTTTACCCCGCCTCCTTCCACCCCCCCTCCCCCACTTCTCTCTCCCCCCCTTACTGCCGAGTCCTATATAACCTCGTGCCACGGCAGGTCTCTCGCCTACTTCAGCAGTTTTTTTCTTGCTCTGGTTGTCCTACTTGATGACGATTGCTTGTGTTGCGATGAAAACGTCGTGATCTATTATATTTCTACCTACGTGACTTTACCGAAAGAACCAAAGAGTATTGGTCTATGCTCTCCAGTTTACTGGGTGAAAAGTGGGCTAGATTTTGCCCAAATCATGGCTGGCTAGCTCAAAAAACTACGCTGAGATCTTGGCCAACGATGAGGTGTACTGGACAGGGCGGGCATGCGGGACATTTAAAATACTGCTGGGAAAGCATCAGCTGTGATGGGGCCGGCCACGTAACGAGGATGTTGTCAGAGACAATCGAATTCAAAGGCAGCTCCTGACTGGCAAACTACACCGAAGCAGCGTTAAAAAGGTACCCCCCGCCTCCTCCATTGGAAAGATATTCTTGAAAAAAGCTCATGCACTATGACCTTATTATCCCTGGTTGGCACAGGCAATAGCTCAGCGAAAGGGCCAGCTGGAGAGAAGCGGCGCACACGGGGCTTGACCTGCCAGGTAGGCATCGCCGCCTTCACAGCGCTCTACAGAGACGTCACTCTGCTGCTCGGGACTGAGGACACGTATCCGATTAACTCTTGCAGTCACTATGCAAGGATCCTGTGTCTGGCAGATCGGTCTGTTTAGCCATGAACGCTCCTGCACAAAAAACCCTTACATTTTAAAAAGAATAATAGTGAAACAAAGGTTCACATAAACGAACTACAAACTTCCAAGACAGCCGCCGTGAGCATATTCTATAGGCAGCAAGTAGTAGTTTATTATCCCTGCACAGCTCAACTTTGCAAACAACTCTCGCCTCTTGCCCTTGCACGAGTTCTCTCTGTTGTTCACCACTTTTCCCCACGAGTTCACTGCTTCTGCTTAGCAACTATTATTTAAATAACGCGGTCAGACCACGAGTATTAAAATAATTTGTGGGAGCCCTAGATAGCCCCTTCAGAGGGCATTTGACCTCGTCTTCCTCCCCTGCCCATATGCCTTGGAAGAGGTGGAAGAGAGTAACTAAACTTTACCCCACCGGACGCAACCTGCCCTACCGATCGACTGTGGTGTAACCATTTACACTGCTGGGTGGACAGAGGTGGAGGGGATTGATTCAACCAGTGTGCCAACATTGTATTAGCGCTGTCTATTGGTACTCATCATAATACCAAGGCAGCCTCCCTTATATCGCTTGTTACCATATATGCTATTAAAAAGTGTTTACAAATTATACAATTGCTATATTCGAAGATATGTCTATATACCAAGACTCCATGGGGCAGAGCCTAAATTTGTAATAAAATCAATCAAGTCCTGGGCAACAGATTTCTCCGTGACTCTGCTATGAATTTACATTCTTCAAATATGACTAGTTCAATTCACAGCAGCTGTTGAATCACTAACAAGAATTCACGACATCCGCCGTCCATGTAAACAAGCGCTATACACTTGCTTTGGGATTTCCGTTTGCATGAGCAAGGCATTGCTGGGTGAATTGCCATGTGGGTTTAGTGACATGAATCCACATTGCTCTGAACGTTAACTTTTTTTCAAAAATACATAATTAACATTAATGAAGTAAATTAAACCCTAACCACTCATTACAAGGTCAAAGGGAATTGTGATTAAAAGACAGTTTTGCACGTAACATTAATATTATACTAAGCGTTGACAGAAAATCATGTTTTTGGGTCTACTTTTCATCTTTAAATTTACCACATCTGTTTTAAGACTCCCCACTACTAAGAGGTGAATCAGGAGTAAGAGCATTGAGCTGGCACTGCTGAGAGCCTTGGTTTGAATCCAGACACCCGTGGTTAAGTACCTCTCATAGCTGAAGAGGTCACGTGAGCCAATGATATTTCATACCTATGCACCCGAGGTTAAACCGACTTCTCAAGCCTAGTGAGGTGATGACATGTACAAAAAAGAAAACCTCACATGTTAATTTCATTGACATGCGATACACACTCTTAGCAGTGATATGAAAAACAAGTGTGGATGTAAGAGGCTCGTTGAAGTGATATCAGAAGCAGTTATCTGAAATTATCTTCTCATGCACTGCTCTGCATGATTTCCACGAACGCTCTTCATTCCAACATTACTGAAGCTATGCACTTTTAAATGATCTAGATTGTAAACTCATTTTAGAACTGCCTTTCGTGTTTAGTTTGTTGCCCCCCCCCGCTCCCCCCCGCACTACGGACTAGCACGGTTGGCTATGTACGGTGTGAAAAAAGTCCAACATACATACAGTACATACATTCCGGAGTTGTTCTGTGATACAGGGTGATACACTTCTGCCAGTGGATGTAGATCTATTAACACGATGGCAATAGTACAATTTTACTAAAATCTGAAAAAAGAGAACATACACGTATCACCAATTACAATTGCAGGAAACGGTCTGCCCATAGGATAATGACTTATACTTCTGCTCTTTTTACTGACCGGTAAAAAGGTGACCTGCGCCATGTCTATACTGATTAGGGTTTGAACTCATGACATTGTGATTATGACTAAGGTGTCTGCAGAGTGAAACCATCCCGGAGGGGCGACGCCGGATGTTGTTATTAACTAAAATACATATTTTTTATTTAAAGCTTTCGTGACTGCAGGGATTCGTATTCTTGGTTCTTTCGGTAAAGTCACGTAGAAGGGAAACAATAAAATAAATATATTCTTATGCTCATAATACATGCATAGAATTGTCCATATAAAAATCATTACTTTTTTATGCGTATGAAATATCATTGACTCACGTGACCTCTTAAGCTACAAGAGGAGCTACATTCATGTCAATTGTTTTATATTCTTGCACCAATTGTAACGCTGATGAATGTCAAACCATTACATCGGTGTGGGAATGACTCATTGCCCACTTAGAACTCCTGCGTTTTGATGTACCATGTATTGTTTCCCTTCAACGTGACTTTACCGAAAGAACCAAGAATAAGTGTACAACAGTCCCTCATTATTCGCGAGGGATACTTCCGGAGATGCTCGTGAATAGCAAATTTTACGGGTAATGATATTGGTCTACAAAAACCAAAAGTAAAAAAAAAACAACCTGAAATAAATACACAGATGATCTATTAAAACATATGAACATGATCATAATGACACAAAAAACGGGTTATAATAAAGTAAATCAAAATGTATATACAAATATTAAATGATAGTTAATAAATTTACTTACCTTCATCTCATCTGATAACATTAGTATTAGTACTATGCGGATGCGTTGCCAGAACTTCGTAATTTTTCATTTCATACTATAAACACTTCATAACTTCATATTGTAAACAAGACAATACATATTGAAAATATACTGTACAATATTAAAATTATAAAAAAAACTAACGTAAATAAATGAAACCGTGAATAAACATAATTGTATTTATATAGTACCAACGATGGTCGATTGTGTTATTTATTTCGATGTATTTATTTGCGTATTGTTTTACTTTATTTTTAGCTTTGTGTGTGAAATTATGGTTAAAAAAAACAGAGTTTGCTCATCAAAATGTTGTTTATCGAATATACGCATATCGAGCTATTACTCTATCTATAGTCAGGTATGTAATAATATTTCATCACTGTAATTGTAGTATTACGGAATTCCATGGGTTATTTATTGCTATACTATGTTAACCTGTGGTCATTCTGAAGAAACCCACCAGGTATTTTAATGAAAACGACAAATTCACGAAACCAATAAAAGATGCAATTTAACCGTACAGATTAGCAATACCAAAATTGTAAATGAAATACTATTCAATAGTCGCCTTTTTTATAAAGTAATTTTTTTATACATACCAGAGCCATTATCGTGCTTCCATTGGATTGCATGCATGCGAGTGTAAGCTTGCAAATATAAAAACATATTAATATACTTTCAAATTCTTGACAAATGCTGTATCATTCATATTAACAGTTGCACCAAGCATACATGAATAACTGAGACCACTGATAGGACATGAAGATGTACATGCAATTAAAACCATACTTTACAGCGTACTGTCATTAAAAATATTTGGAAATTTGACAAAAGCCGGCTATGAAAAGTTTTGAATTGACATGCAAACAGTTATTCTGTGAGCAGATGTTGGAAACCCTTAAACAGTCAGGCACTGCGGGACAGTGAATGCAAGAATTGTGGTGGTGAGGTGTGCCAGGTGGCTCTGAGATTGTGGTCACGAGCCAACTCTGCTGAGATCCTGGCTACAAATCCACATTTCGATCAAACAGAGTTACCACGTGTAAATAGTTCATGGTCTCAGCCCCAATTATGGATGACACAATTTTTAAGAATATTAGCATTTCAGTATGCAAATTCTAGCACAGATAATAAAAGATCGGTTTGACTATCATGCAAAAAATATCCTCACTGCCTTTTGTTTCTCTTGGCTCGGTCAATCCCCCATAATGTACTGATAGTGTCAATGTATCGATTTTTTAGCACTCTTACAGCTGTAATCACTGGTGCAGACAATATTTTTTAATAAGCTAAATACATGTATTTGCAGGCAATGAACATAAACAATAACAGCACAAAAATAATCACGAAATTAAAGCGATAGAATGAACCAAATATATACATCAATGAAGGTGAATGGGACAAACAATGAGGTACTAACAATAATCTATCAAACACACCATCTGATTTATAATCACAAATTTTTATCGAGCCAATTACCAAGTTTACATATCTTTTCTAAATTTGTAATCAAAGAAGACAACTTGATTTAAGTATCTGTTAGGCTCATAGCTACGTAACTTTTTTACGGGGACCTCACTGTTTGGCTTTTACTGTAACGTGAAAGTAATTTAGAGAATCGTTGTATTATAGTCGTTGTGGCCAGTACCCATTAATATAATTTAGGAATAAGGGAATGTATCCACAATCCCTGTGCTGTGTTATTGTCGTGTAATTTAAAGAGGCTACAGCTTTAGACTTTTTCAAGGTTGAATGATAGAAATGGAATGCTCTACATCATATATGCACCACTGAAGTCAAGTGTGCTTTCGTGGGTGTTTTTCCGAAGATGTCTCAAAGCCAATATTTGTTTTTACCATTATTAAAATAAGTGTTCTGATTACCGCTGCCGCCCCATTTATTCTGATGAACTGGAATTGTTTAACTGCATATCATAAATCAAAGTTAATTTATAAATGGTAAGACTTCAGGAGGAAGTATTTTAAACCAATGTCTTTATCAAGACTTTTATTTATTGCACACAGTTTATAGTTTGCATCCAAAACTTTCAAGCAGATTAAATTTGTCGTTGACTTAAACTAATCTATTCATAATTGGGTTGGTTGGTGCATGAAAGTTGCAAGTTCAAATGCAATCCCAGTTGGGGTTTGACTCAGGACATCTTCGCTCCCTGGTTGATAAAATAATTACAACTTGGTGGAAATCCCACCGTGCTTGACTTATTGAAAAATCTGACCGCCCACATGAATGTGGCCTTTTCAGCACGGCACTGGGTTGCTCGTAGAAATGAACATTTGAAAATGCTAATTTCAGGATGGAGACAGTTTGACTTGACTTTTTGTGGCGATTTCAAATTGCAGTTGTGCTGAAAAACTCTCCGATGTCTTTTCGAGTTGTGCCGTGTGTTGTTTGGCAATGATGACCAACATTTTTCTCCACGTCCTGGGAGCTTTTATGGTTCCTGAAGTAGCTCTCAGCATAAGTAGTGAAACGTCGAATGTTGTGCTGAACAACACGTGGTACCACCCCAAACTACATTCGAGACAATACATCATAATGGAAGTTTTCAACGTATGTAATTCGAAAATAACGAAGACAGTACTTAAAATTACCTGCATCATACGTGTGGCCAAATACAGTACAATTGTTTGAACTGTAATTTACACCCCCGAGACTCATTAAAACATTGGCAAATGTGTTTAATACAGTGTTAATCTCACCATTTTTAGTCCCTATTCACAATGTTCACATTTAATCACGCGGTTTTATAAAAGCAAATGGTCGTGTCTAGTTAATTATCACTTAAGCACGTGGTTGTTCACTCTCTGCTAAATACACCAGGGCTTGTGCTCCATATTAAACAGTGACAGACATTTGAAAAGGTATGACAAGGAGTCAGGTGAATTTTTTTTCATCGATAATTAATCTTTTTTTTATTTACGCAAATCATGGCTATGTGAAGTAGTATTTTTTTTTGTCAAGAACCCAGAACACGGATATCACAGAGGGAAATACAAATGACGAACATGCGTGAAACGTGGAGCTGTAAATTATAATTTTTAATCGGAAGAAACATTTTAATAAAGTAACTTTATCAGTACTGAGGCTCCCACAAGGCCATGCGGGAGGGTGTGTGGCACGGTTTGGCGCCGCGTAGGCTGGAAGAGGCCGAAATCCCCCTCGCCTTCCACAGCACACTGCTGGTACTTGGGCAAGCAGCGTATCTGAATATGGACATGGCGGTGCTCAACATCCTGGCGCTGGAGGGGCTCCTTTCGCTGGCTCGGGAGCTGGGCGTCGTTTTGTGGAAGAGGCTGACCTGTCATCTTTGAGAGTAGCCCAGGGCATTCAGTCCCTTCTCGGCAAGTCGCGGTGCATCACACGCTCGGTCACTCCCCGCACCTCACCCATCTAGTGGTGACCACCCGCCAAATTAAGTTGACGCCCCCACCCGTTGCACTTTCCACGAACAGCATGCACGATCAGTGGTCGCGGTGAGTGGGTATATTCAGCCTGTTCAGGTGTGCATTTTGGTGGACACCGGGGCGTCAGCTACCATAATATCTGAGTATATTTCCAGCCTTTTGTCCACTCCATCCTGTCGATTGAACCCAGTTCACAGTGCTTGAGTGACCGCCAATGGCGGTAGCCTGGGCATTATGGGATGGAAGTGTGCCTCTGTGAGAATCAGGGACATTGCATTGATGGGTCCGGTCTTGGTTTCTAAGACTTTGGCCATATTATGTCTCCTTGGTGCTGACTTCTTGGGTAGGATGCCCCTAAAGATCTTGATCGATCAGGGGTGTATAGAGATGCCATTGGGGCATCGATTACATTTTTTGAACTCCCCCACTCGATTAGCCCTGGTGGCCACCAGCGTTGAGGCTCTGGTTAAAGATTCGGTGAGGATTCCGCCGGGCGCCCAAATGCTCATGCTCTTGAGATTGCGAAAGCACCTGGATTTGACGGTCCCTGAGGCGGGAGTCCTTTTGACCCCCTCTAATTCTTTGGCACGAAGCCCTTCATTGGTGGGGGCCCTGATGGTTGTGGTGGCGAACCAAGAACCCTTCCTGCAGGTTCTGAATGCGGGTTCGGTGCACGCCGCGATTCCCGTGGACACCATTCTGGCACAAGCGACCCCTGCTCATTCGGCGGGGGACACTGAAACCGCTACGAGACTTATCGGCGGCGTCGTTGAAGGTGACGAGTCGGACATTACGTGGATCGAGATTCTATGTTCTGAAAACCCAGACTTGTCCCTGAATGAAAAGGATCGCGTTCGGGCACATTTGAACCAATTCACCGATGTTTTTACTCGTGGTGAATTCTACATAGGCCATACTTCCCTACTGCATCACCACATAGAAATGGAAAGTTTCCCTCCTATTTGTCTAAACTCTTGTAGGTTGAGCCCTAAGGAGAAGGATCATGTCCACATAGCCGCTGACGAAATGATTGCGGCGGATCTCATCTCTCCTTCCAATATATCGTGGGGGGCTCCTATTGTCTTAGGTTATAAAATGGGAAAAACCTATTATCATATTTATGTACTGGCAAACGAGGTCCCATGATCATGGGATGGAAGTCTCCGGTTGCACCATCGCATTAGCGGAAGACATACGAGTCGGCGATGGAAGAAAGCTCAAATTGGATTTTTATTGGCCGGACGTTGAAAATTTGCTTCAAGGTTGCATACAATATTCACGGCGGAAGCCACTGGTGAAATCTTGTTGCCCTCCGCTGCAATCTATTCAGGTGTTGAGAATCAACAAGCTGGTTGCCCTCAATATTCTCGGTCCGTTTCCAACTTCTGCGTGAGGAAAGAAATACTTGCTCGTTGGCGTTGAATATTTCTCACACTGGCCTATGGCCTAGCCTGGCCGCTCCCGAATCAATCGGCTGTAGCTGTGACCGAGGTGTTCCTTAATGGCTATGTCCTGGATAAGAGTGCCCCCGAGTGACTTTTGACCGATCAAGGTAAGCATTTTTCTTTGAAACTTCTGCGTGAGGTTTGGGATTTTCTGGGGGCGACGAAGGTGCGCACGTCACCCTACCATCTGCAGAGGGATGGCATGGTTGAACGCCTGAATAGAACGCTGACGCCCATGTTGAGTCACCTGGTCAGCGAGTCACAGCTGGATTGGGACTTGCATGTCCCTGCTGTTCTCGCTGCCTACAGGATGACCCCTCACACGTCCACTGGCTACTCTCCCTTATTTTTGATGTATGGACGGGAATATGATCCTCCCATAGACGTACATTTGCAGGCCGCGCTGGCCGTGAAAGTGTAAAAAAATTCGGATTCCATTCGTTTTACTCTTGAAAAGCTCTCCAAAGCTTCCAGGGCCAACTTCCGAGCTAGACAGTTGGCTTACGAGTGGCTGAAGGGGGCTCGTGTTTCCCTGTGCGATTGGTCGTCGGGTGATAGGGCCTGGTTGCATTGTCCGCAGGTGCCCGTGGGCACATCCCCTAAATTGCTGCAATCCTGGAGGGGGCCGGTTGATGTTGTTTGGGTCGTGTGTCCATAATGTGTCCAAATTTGGCTTGGTAAGCAGAGTTGGTTTGTTTACCCCTCTCATCTGAAGCCATTTGTTGCACCATGTGAATTTGTTTTATCTCCATATCGCAAAGGACGAGTGTTGTGTGTGCTCGATTAGCTGAGGCGTGCGTCAGCTGATGTCAGTCCCGTCCCAGGGCGCTGCGCGATTGATGCCTGGCACGCGGCCGCTCGTGTCGGCCTCGCGTGCTCCGGACGTGGAAGGTCGGATGGTCCATCCTACTGCTCTTCGTGAGGAGCCAGCTTCGTCCAATCGATTGCTCATTTTCCCTGGGTCATCCAGGGCGGACGAGCCCAACCCCCCTGGAGGCCTGGCATTGCGGACTCGCTCAAAGACTCGGGTTGCATAATCCCCCGAACCTTGCACACTCCCACGCCGTCATTGATTGTCGCGCTCGCGTAAGTCATAGCGAGTAATTTTCTGGTCCTGCTCGCCATTGGGCTCACGAGCGTTGTTACACGTTGTGGGTGGGAGATGTTGATTGCGGGGTCCCTCCATGTCGCGATTGTTATTGTTGTTGCTCTGCATTATTTTATTGTAAGACAGTGTATAATTGTACAGGCGGGTTTGGTATTTATTAGTTGTTTTGTTATTGTTGGAGCACACGTGCGTTGTATATATAAATTTCGTCATTGCTTCGTTAACAGGAAGTTGACAGCTGGGACGTGTTGTATATGCTGGGTATGAAAATTTTGATGAAATTAATATTAAATGAAATACAAAAAATTGCGTAAATATACAGAATTATGCTAATTGATGTAATTATGCACATAAATTATTAATTTATGTGAATGTATGCGATTATGCCAATGTGGGCAGTTATGATAATTAGGCTTAGCTTCGTTGCCCAGGGTCGTATCATCAATCTGGATGATACAATTTATCGTATGAAGTTATGCAGGTGTGCTGTAAGTATGCTAGATTAAGCTCGGCTTCATTGTCTAGGTTCGTATTATCGATCGGTATAATACAATTATTCTCGCTTTAACATTTACTGATTATGTATTAGTGTGTAATGTCAGGTCTCCAAATTCAAATCTCACTGCAGGTTACAGTTCTTATAATTAAGATTATTACACATGAACTTAGGAAAGAAACACTCAAACACTTCTATGATAAGCAATTTAAATTTCTAAACAAAACCTTAACACTCTAATATGCGAATTCTTATGCTTGAAATTGTCAACACAATATTCCAGGAGATGTTCCCCTCATTGATCCATACATTTAACCCTCAATGATCACGTTTGTTAACTGGGTAATAGAACAATTGATTACTTCCTCAGAGTATGCGAGCATACACGGCGAGAGGAAAAAGTCCTTAAAAATTCATGAAACGATATTCATACGAAAGGCAATAAAAACAAATTATTATACCCCAAAGGCAAAAGTATACGTCAATAGATTCATCGGCAAGATTATATAATTAACTAAATGTCTTGGGATAAGGGTGTGCGACGGGGTGCGTGCCCTCCTACGGGAGATTCTTATCTTTGGCTAAGTTTTAATTAATTCGTGGACAAGATTATATGATAAAGAAACAGGTTTAACACGATATTCTCTCTGTGAGCGTGTAGATTCGTGATGAAGGTTTCAAAAGTTTAGTTTGTATCGATGAATCTATTGGTAATTTATGCGATTGGAAGTGAAATCACATAAAACAAAATAAGAGGAAAAAATTAATGTACTTATAATCGACGCATTCTTATCACTCGATGAGCCGTGATGCCTTCACGGCCAGCTGATGGTTCATGTACTTTATAATTAGTCTTCTTATTGTGTGGATGCTTGGATTGTCTCTTTGGTAAATTATTGTGTGAGCAGACGCCGGGAGCGTCGTGGGTTTGTGAGTGTGGGGGAGGTTATACGAACGACGGCTGGTTCCCTCTCTCTTGTCTTGGTTCCCAGCTGGTGCTGGTCGGTGTGCGTGTGGGTCGAACCCACGGCGCGCTCGCTGGCGGTGACACTCTTGCTCACGGGCGGCTGGTCAGGCTCTTTCCCCTGCTGGATGAGCCGAGTCGGCATAACGCTTGTCCGCTGGCAGCTGGCACCCTTGCTTGGTGGCGCTGGTAGCGCTGCTGCGCGCTCACTCTTGCTCCGTCTCTCTCTGCCGGTGCCGATTGCACGTGCAGCTGGCTTTCTGCAACGCTGGCTTGGTCAATGCTTGGCCCTCTCCACCCTTTCTCGAGGTTGATTGCTTGACGCTGAGAATAAATTTCAGCGATACTCTGTCGGTCCATGCCGAACTCAGCACAGAGCATCACCTCGCCCCTCTTCTCTGCGATGCACCACACGCATTGTTGATCTCGAGGCCATGCCCCGGAGCTGGCTTGCTGTCCTCTTCTGAGCTGCTGTGTGTCTTCTTGTCGAGCTGATGGTCGCCGTCTTCTGCCGCTGGTAGCTGTGATGCAATGTATGGCCCTTGTCTCTCTTTTTATGCCAAAATTTATTTCTCTGCTCGCCTTCTCACAAAGGACCAGAACTTCCTTTGATCTTGCTCTGTGTTGTGGGGGGGGGGGGGGTTGTACGTGTGTCTGTGTGTGTGTGTCATTTATTAAGCCATCTGTGTCTCTCCCTGGCTTGATTACTGTCGATCTCCTCAAGCCATCTTTTCATCTGTGGAACACAGATGCCCCACCTGCAATAAAAGCTCCCTCGCTCTGGGCGTTACATTCTTTGCTATCCCGTGCTGCGGGAAGACAAAGACGGTTGGGAGACTCTTTTCTTATGGGATACAGTTTATCTTGGTTGTGTAAGTTTGACCTATTTCGCCTCATCTCTTCTGGATAACCCTCGGTTAATACTGCATAATTATTATTTGGTTTATGTTTCCCAAATTTGTGATTTAACATTATCATCACCACGTATTTCTTAGGGTTTATTATTTTTTGCTCCACCGCCTGTATCCTGGGTTTGTGCTGTTTGTTCTCGAGTCATTGCTATTATCTGATATCCCGAGGTTAGAGAATTCGTTTTAGCTTAGGAATAACCCTGACTGCCAGAATTATTCTTGATGCTTCGGTCAGGTCGTGTAGAAAATTATTAAGGTGAAAATAACATTAGTATTTAATTAATAAATGATTAATGATCCACTGATGTAGATTGTGGCCTGATTTTTATTTGGAGTGAGTGTGAGGATCGATAATGTTAGCTTCATCTTTGGTCGCTAAGTTTTGGAATTTTTACCATTTGTTAGCAGAAGCATGATAAAGTTAACGCCTGTTTGTTATCCTTCGTCCGGGGGGGGGGGGGAGGGGGAGTGTGTGTGTGTGTTTTTTTAATTTGACTTTATGACTGACCTATTCCGTTGGTGGGAGCGGAGGTGTCATTATCTTTGCGAGAGTGACAAGACAGCTGCTCGAAAAGGGGGGGGGGGGGGGTTCCGTTTGTTTGTGCTGCCAGCGACCCTGCGATTGATTATATGAAAAAAAATATTGGCAAAATCATTACTAATACCAAAAACAAAAAAATGGAAAAAGGCCTATATATACAACAGACGGCTGAGTGCTACAGAGGGGCGGGGGGGGGGGGGGGATGATATAGTGATTGGGAATGTCACTGTGTGGTGCCGGGCTTGCGAGGCCATGGCGGGATGGATAATGTTGTGTGCACACCCCGGGCAGGGGGTGTAGTGCCAGCCCTAGTGGGGGCTTGGGTGAACGCTGGTTAAGCGCGGTGGCACCACGCACAGCGTGCGGTGTAGGCTCCCGTTGCAAGAGTGAGAGAGTGTCAGCCAGCGAGGGTTATGTTGGGGGCATGATACTCTGGCTGACCTGAGGACATGCGACCGCACGCATGATAATGGAGGGAGAGAACCAGTGGAGGGGGCCAATGGGTGGTCACATGGTCCAAAAATAACTCTCGAGAGCCTTCGGGCAAGGGCGAGAGAGATCGAGAAGGTGGGCGGGGTGAAAGGCGGAGCCAGTCTAGCCCGATATAAGGGGCCCCTGAGAGGGGCTCGGGGTTCTTACTGTTGGAGAGGCGGGAGATCCACGTAAAGCTTGAAGAAGCCTCCAGCCATGCGGTCCGGGACCCAGCTTGTGGTCCGGACCGAGATAGTGGAGCCGTGTCTAGTTCCGCCATAGCATGATCAGTTGGGTGGTCACCACCCGAGAGTATGTTGTGTTAATAGCTTGGAGTATGTTGTGCTAAGAGTTAATAAAACGTGTTGCTCCCAAGACAATGTCTGCGACTCAGTTGGACTCACTACACCTGTACAAAGGGCACCAGTTTCTGTAGGCCTGCGGTTGTGGGTACACTACAATTAGTGGCAACTGCTGTGGTGGCTCTATCCGATAGTGGGCTGTTACCTGGAGATTACGGGCTAGGCCTCACTCACAATGAATGGTCCGGGTTGCAGATGGAGGATGCCTCGCTTTTGGGATTGCGATGCCACGTCGCGCCGGTCGATCACATGGCCACACCAGCGAGGTCCCCAGCCATAGCTCTTCATGATGGCCTCGTCATGTGGTGGGATGTTGAATTGCTAAAATATTGTGTGTTGGTGCCTACGGTCCTCCGAGGGAAGCTTGCCCGTGAAATTCATTAGAAGGTGATGCACCTGGGAGCTCGAAATACGTTGCTAAGATTTAAATTTAACTATTACTGGCCGGGTATGGAGGAGGACCTGGCACTTCTTGTCAAGGGTTGTCATGACTGTGCCCGCCGTAAGCAGCCGGCCCAGCACGATCGACCCCCACTGCAATTTATCACAGTATCACGTGTCAACGAACTGGTAGCACTCGATATCCTGGGGCCGTTCCAGTTTCACAAAGGGGCCACAAATATATTTTGGTCGGGGTGGAGTACCTTACCCGCTGGCCTATGGCTTGGCCTTTGCCTGACCAGTCAGCCACATCCATAGCAGGGGCGTTTTTGCAGGGATATGTGTTGAGAACAGGAGCCCCTAAGTAAGTCCTTACAAACCAGGGTAGAAATGTCTCTCTCTTCTATATTGCTTAAGAAGGTCTGTGACTTCCTGGGCATGAGGAAAATCAGAACTTTGCCATATCACCCTCAAACTGATGGAATGGTAGAGCGGTTACATCGCACCCTCACGTCCATGCTGTGCCACCAAGTGAACATGACTCATGTTCCCAGTGTCCTTGCCGGATATAGATTGGCCCCTCATGCCTCAACGGGATTTTCCCCTTTTTATTTAATGTACAGGAAGGAACCCGAACCCCCGATGCAGGTTCAATTGGGCAATGGCCCATATAAAAAGGGGTCTGCTGTACCCATCTCTATGAGAATGACCCTCGACCGGTTGCGCGGGGCTCGCGAAGCTGCTTCCAGAAATTCGGCCAAGCGGCAAGCGGCTAACGAGCGATTGATAGAACACCGATGGTTTGGGGTTCCATGGAATATAGGCGACAAAACATGGCTGCATTGCCCACATGTGCTCCTAGGTACATCCCCAAAGTGTGGTTAAAACAGTATGTGTTGCCCTGTCCTGACAATCCATCTTCAATCCCGGAGCTGCCGGCGCCTGGTGTGTACAACGAGCCAGGCCGCAAATGTCAGTAAGCGGTGCTTTAAAGTAACTCGCTCCTTACACCCACAGGACCTCAACGCATAGCGCCCAAGGAGCCACCCGTACCGTCGTTGGGGGTAGAGCCAGAACACGTGGACATGCCGTCCCTGCCCCAGCATGCCGATGCTTGTGGGGAAGGGCCGGCGTCAGGGACACGGTCCAAGAGGGCCTTATTTTGCTGAATGCCACTCTCTGGACCCGAACTGTCAACAAAGTCCAGTTGGTGTCGACGGTATGGTCAGCACAACGGGTGGAGGACGGAGGGCCTCTTATGCACCGGCCGTCATACCTCACCACTTACCATGTTATATTATTGTTGTTGTTCCCTCTGTTGATGTTCTTCTGCTTGTCGTCGGTCCCGTCGCGGGGGGGGGGGGGGGGGAGGTTCTGATGAAGAGGAGTATGGTGAGTAGCCAATGAGGGATGAGCGTAAGGAAGGCCGAGTGGATGGAGAGCTATGCGAGGCCAAGGATGACGTAACGGCATGAGCCACGTAGGGGGACGTTCGGAAAGCACTTTCCAGAAAGTGGACTAAGGGGAAGGAGTTTACTGAGAGGGCTCTTAAGGGGGACCACGTGAGGGACACGTGGTCGTCGTGGGGAGCCAGGATAAGGATCGGCTGGAAGAAGTATCTCTCCTCGTCACGGGGCAGTGTTGGCTGATTCCCCATCCCGGACAGACGGGTGAGAGAGCCTAGGGGTAGCCAAAGTAGTCCCGAAGTATATAGTTATTGCAGGTCCAAGTGAAGGATGGAGATTAGAGTGTACCTACACTGGTGTAAGGGTAGGATGCAGTGTGAGAGTCTGTATTAATAAACGGTTGCCAGCCCTTGTAGAATTCCTCGTCTCCACGTGGTTGGACTGCACTACAATTCTATGCGGTGAGTATAATGTCTTTAACGACAAAGGCCTCTCTAAATAAAATTAACGCCAAACCGCTTCCGTGTTTAAAGATGCAGAGGTGAATGGGACAGACCCTGCAACTTGCAGACACCTCGCAATGGGAAAAGGGTTAAAATAATACTCTGGAGGTAAAGTTGGTCGAAGTGAATCTTTGTTTACTTTATGTACAACCGTACAGTAAACCACCAGGGCCATGTCGAGCCAAGACCACGGCTCAGGTGGGCCAAAATTATTTGTTCCACTGCAAGACCCGAGCCATACCACTGACATTGCACACAATGAACAATACATGTATGTAGATGAGGGGACTGTTAAAATACCAATTAAAGTGGATGTATAATTCAAGTGGATTATTTGAGTAATTTTCAATACATTTCAGCGTATTTTGCTGTTTTGAATCAATTCACGTAAAAATGTATTCAATTAGAAATGCAATCAGAATCAGAATCTGTATGTAGACTGGAGAAATCCGATGGGCTCTAAACAAAAAAATGATAAGAGTGTAAAATAGATCAAAGGTAAGAAAATCACTACACCTAAATATTTAACATGAATTTAGAATATAGCTACAAATGACGTAATTCAATATATTCCTGCCGACATATGGGGTGCACAGTTTGCATAGGGACAGCCCTACGGTCTCTCACATCCCCTTTATCCCTCCGTTCAACCTTGAAAATGGTTATAAGGCCCCCGAAGGAGTAGTTAATGGGACAAAGCTGAGCTGATGTGGGCAAAAATGGCACAATATATGGCCAATCGGTTCGGGAACGGAGTGAGAAATGACTGAAGTAGGATATAATGCAAATGATGCCTTCCTTGGCAAGTGTACAAAGCCTCGCTCTGAGCCAGAGAACGGAAAGATAAAAAGATGACCAAGCTGTGCCCACAGGAGCACATGTTGAGCTGGCACACTTTGGAATGTGACAGGCTGCCATAACCCTGCACAAAGATCTGTTGTGTGCAGCATTGGAGCATAAACCATCACACACACTCCCATCATCCTCCCAAGTAGCGGCTTTTGGCTAACTACATTATGCAACACAATTTTTGTTCCTGGATGGTAAGTGTTATTTCCTAATTGCTTATGCCTAAAGTCTAGAAAATGGCTATTATTCCCCAAAAACGTTGGTTTTGTGACCAGGACAGAGATATTTAGAAATTTATATATTTTAAATATTAAAACGTGTGAATTTGTGTCTTTTTGTTCACATAAAGACAGAAAAAACAACATATTAATCAAAATTAACATTTATCAGTGAGTTTTTAGAGATTTACTGTAAATCACTTTCACGAATCAGCCCCCAAATGTAGTTAGTTTCCCATCATTTTCTCGTTATATTGTCCTTGGTAGCAGCATTCAAAGTACAGTATATCCTGGTGGAAGCGCTCTCCTTGCTCCTTGAATAAATCAAGATGAGCATCAAGGATATGGACTTTGAGGGACATCCTACAGTTCTTCACCACCTTGTGATTGCCCAGGAAGCCACGAACCACTGCAACAAACTCTTTGTTTTTTTCGGTAAAGTCACGTAGGTAAAAAATAAAATAAATGAAAACAACTAAATTAATTCACGACGTTTCGGGCGCAACACAAGCGTCCTTCTTCAGGTGGGGACAACGTAGCGAAAGCACAAACGCTTAAGTGTGTCTCAGAGATGGCTGTGACGAGGAATTATATAGTCGCGGGGCATGGAGAGAGGGAGGGGGACATGGTGAGTGTGGGGGCGGGGTGTGGGCTGGGAGGTAAAGTTGGGAAGCCGAGGGTGCGCTGGGCTGAAACTTGGGTTTTGTGATGTAGATGGCAGAAGTAAATAAGCAAGCTAGGATTAAGCCTCATTTTGTTATGCTGCCGGGTGGGTAAATTCGCAATGCGCAGGCTAACAACGTATGGAGTTGAAATGGGCAGCTAACAACGTATCCTAGCTTGCTTATCTACTTCCGCCTTGTCTTGATAAATTGGCCGCAGATATAATAAAATACGTCTGCCGGATGTTTGCAGACTCTTGATGCCATCTCAGAAAAATGCAGATATGTATCTACTTAGGCAGCTGAAACTAAACTGAAATGGTGGACTGAAGGCTCCTGTATTTATATGACTGTAAAATTCTAGAATGTTCTAGAAGTTACTCCAAGTTTGCTCAGCACTAAATTTATCTGGAATGTTCTGGAAAATAGGTACATTTCAAATTGTCAATGTCCTGGTCATAAAAGCAAAATTTGTGTAGAATAATAGCCATTTTCTGTACTTTTGCGGCATAAGCAATTAGGAAATAATACTTACTACCCAAGATCAACTTTTTTTCTATAAAAAAAAATGTTACACAATGCTATCAAACAAAGATGAACACTGCATCGCGTGCTTTCAGATGCCCTTCTGCAGCTGTCTTGGATGCTCTTCCTTCTGATATTAGAAAGCCACTTGAGCTGTGCACTTTGAAATCCTCTAGATTAAAACATTAATTTCTTTCCAACTGCTTTTTGTGTTCCTTGTTCTTCACCCACTACTCATATTAGCACAGTTGGCTGCGTATGGTGATAAATAAGTTAAACATACATACAATGGGCGTGCCAGTGGATTTAGGTTGACAGCTGTGCTTGACTCTTGGAGGAAATAAGTCTAGACAATTCACAAGGAGATGTGCTTTGAGCCACAAGCAAGGAGCAGCAGAGCGTACACCTATTAGTGCAGCTGTAAATTAAATACACAAATCCGGGATAATCCGTTCATAGATACCCTTTTGATTTCGAATGACCTTACTTTATTCTGAAAAGAAGAATGAGTATTATGAAAATAATGGCTCAATATCTTACGGAGAGTAGTGTTAAAACATCTCACGTGTATTGAGATTGGTGGGAGACATGCAGAGGTGTTAGTAGATACAGTACAAGTAGGTTGCTGGACTATCTATATGGATGATAGTTATCTCCTCATGAAATGGGGGTTTGGCCACTCAGGCATACACATTTAAAAAGTATATGTTTGCAGACGGAATAAAACCAGAAGCTGAAGAATATGTACACATATGAGGTTACCCCGAATTCTATAACTATACAATAGGTGGAATACTTACTGTACCGTCTCCTATGGACAATTGTGACTTTCCTCAAACGTTCACCATATATGTGCTAAGTAACACCTATACAACTTATTATTTTCTGATTTTTTTTCAACTTGTGTGTATATATGTACGTTGGACTTCCTTCCCACAGCACGTAGCCAACCAAGCTAATCGGAGTGGCGGGAGATATAAAGCATAGGTATGAAGTACCATTGTAGAGGACAGGATTTATTATTTTAACTCAAAGGATAATAAACGCAAAGTAAAATGAATGCATAAACAAAGTAGGTGATTATAGACAGTGAAAAGATGTCCTCAGTGTCACAAACGTTCACCATATATGTGCTAAGTAACACCTATACAACTTATTATTTTCTGATTTTTTTTCAACTTGTGTGTATATATGTACGTTGGACTTCCTTCCCACAGCACGTAGCCAACCAAGCTAATCGGAGTGGCGGGAGATATAAAGCATAGGTATGAAGTACCATTGTAGAGGACAGGATTTATTATTTTAACTCAAAGGATAATAAACGCAAAGTAAAATGAATGCATAAACAAAGTAGGTGATTATAGACAGTGAAAAGATGTCCTCAGTGTCACTTAAAGAAGGGAAGTTGGCACGCGACCCCATACTCGCTGGCAAGGGAGAGGCACCGTGTTATTTAGCAGCTCACATCTCAGCTGTCGGCTCAAAAAAGAAAAAAAATATTAATCTGGCACACGCAATTTGTTGATTTCGCTCACAAATGTTGCAATGGGTTTAGAGAACTTTGGCGGGTAAACAGATGGCACATCGGTGCTTCTCCTCATCAATGATTTGAGAAACCAGTCTTCGTGCCAACCAAACAAACCGACTGCCCACAATATATAATGATGACTAACTCATGCAGGAGATTTTACAAGTTCAAACGATGAAGGTAAAACATATCACACGTGGATAAAGGCGTCAGTGTTGTCGATGCTGCAACAACTTTTTTTTTTACTTATAGTGGAAATGCTGTCCTTAAAAATACATTCATGAAGCATTAATTGATGCTCTGTGAGAAATATCGGAATGTTTCCATTGCTGCTTTCGGACAAAGGTACTGCATTGGTGATATATGATTTCATGCTGGCAAAGCTCTAGACCAAATGAATGGAAAGGAAGTGTTATATGTCATAAAAGTAAGTATTAAAGGAACACACGAAATGCTAGACTGTAGCATATTCTAATACCAGTCTACCTAATCATCATCAGCCAAGATCTAGCCACTGCTCAATGAGCGCCTTCCCACTAGTGCAACTTAGTATGAGTACAGTACACGACCTTCAGTACTGTATAACATCACTATAACTTGACACTGAAATGTGCTCACGGGATGAGATATCCAGAGACCAGACAGGTTTATACATCCATATTTATTTACTGTGAATTTACCCAGAAGTGCTCATCACCTACATATAACAATACTAAAGGTACAGAGACGGTATTATTTGAGCATATGAGCATGTTAAATGTCCATTGGTATTTTACGCCTGCTCATAGAGATGTTTAAGATAAGCAGGATGGCGATGTACGGTGCGAAAGAAGTTCAACATACATGCAAGACGATTAAATGTTGCATGAGAAAAGATTTAGTTTCGTTTGGCTCGCGTTATTTTAATGTTAAATTCAAAAGTCTTCTGACGAGGAGTTTGACAAGTAGGTGGCATTTCTTTACAACATCGTCAGGCCATATTTTCTGAAACACACGAATTAGAGCAATAAAGAAATACATGAAAGGAGAAAAGCATTAAGTGTCAAATTCGTTGCCGAGGCATTATTTAAAAAAAGTTATGAAAATTAATATAGGATTTAAGAACGTATCGAGTTAAGGTCACTCGTTGGGGATAGAGATTAATGAAGAAAAGTGCAGTGGAAATGTTCACACGAAAAAACAGCAGAAGATGAATACCTCAGACAATTATTGAAGAAGCACTGTGATTTTAATAATGAAACGTGGAGGCAGGTGAGTGAGAACAGAACGGAGAGCATTTGTAAAATTTTCCGTGAAAATGAAAAAGGAACGCACCAATAGGCCTCGGAAGACAGATTTCAATTCGTGCAACGAAGGATGGATCTGAAAAAGTCGAAAGCTGTTCACAGCAGAAGAGAGAAATGCATGCTGGAAATCAGAGAGCCCATGCAAATGAGAGGCAGCCTGTTAACTATCAAGGTAAGTAAGTGAACATATGCACAACACGTTTCTCGAAGGGACGGTGGCTCTTGTGCTCCACGGGTGATAAAATGGCAAAGGAGTACACACACACGGTTGAGAACGATTGCTGTGGAGATGGAAGAATGAAATTACTTCATGCGCAGGCGTGAGATAGATTGTAGCATCGTGGGTCTGTGGGGGGATGGCTGATGATGATCACAAATGTACTTACTGCATATTAAAACTCTGATTTTTTTTTTCTCCCCGGCAATGAGTTAAATAAATTATCAATCAATTTTAGATAAAAATGTGTAAACCTAAAAAATGCGTCAACGCTGACAATCCATATGTAGTGATATCGCGGATGTTACTGTGTAATGCCGGCTCTAGAGAGGCACGGCGTGCGATGCATTGACATCGCGGACACCACGTATATTTGAGTGCAGTACCAGCCCTAGAGGGTATCGGTTAGTGCTGACTGACAGTGCTGGATGGCACCACGCTCTGCGTGCAGTGCCGGCCCATACAGGATAGGGTGTGAGAGTGCCGGCCACAGGAATGGGGTTACTATAGGCCGTGGCACGCTGTGTGACCCCAGAGGATGCGTTAAGTCTACACGGGACCCCCAGGATGGGGGCTAGGGGTGGTCACGTGTCAGAATCGAGATCCTGCTCGAAGATTCTAGAAGGTGGTCATGGATAAGGGCGGAGCCAGCCCCGCCAGAGAGGATCTAAGCCGGGTCCCCGAGAGGGACCGGCTGCTGTTGTTCATCCTGAAGAATATATGTTCTACTTTCTACGTCCTGCAGAAGTCACCAACGTGGACCTTGACTCAAGCTGTGGTCCGGTCCGTTGTAGCTTGTTTCAGTTTAATTAGTGCAGTTAGCCTGGTGGTCCACCACCATAGGTTGGTATCTTGTTAAGGGGCAGTTACCCCATGTGTTGGTATTAATACATTTTTTGCCTCCAATAAGTGTGTCTGTGACTCAGTTAAACTCACTACAACTGGTGTCAGAAATGGCCAAACGTTTTTTTAAGTAGGCTAGTCATCTTAGGTTATGTTTACACGAAGCAGACCACGTACCAGGATGTTGGACGAGGACAAAGACATTGTTCCTAAAACAGCCCCGTGGATGGCGACCCCTGAGAAGTGAGGCACGGCGCCGTCGGCAGAGAAGCACACCGACCGGGCACGTGACAGCTCACCGATGTCGGGGAGGGAGCGCCGGACAGCACACTCCCGCCTTCCAGAGCTCCTCCAAGCCGCAGCATCCATTGTCACGGAGCTCCACCACGAGGAGCCAGCGGTGGAGGGAAGAGCAACGGAGCTGCATTGGAACGAGGATCCTGCCGCCATTTCCCACCAACCAGGAACCTCCGTGGCACAGCCCGCACTTACAGCTGCCATTTTGATGGAGGAGCGGAGTGCAGAGCCGGCAAATCTGAAGCAGCGTCGAGGTTGTCTGTGAAAGTCCCATCTCTCCGTCGGCGACTGCCCTCCGTAAAATAATATACTGCCGCCGAAGTTGACTGGGTGGCCTTCAAACGGCAGTTCCTGATGAATGCCGACTTGGCAGGGTGGACAGAGGCGGAGGTGCTCATAGTGCTGCCCGCAAGCTCTTGACGACGCCGCCGTGGCAGCGTTTCTCACCAGTTGGCAGTGTTTGGGCCACGTCAAATATGCTGCTGCACAAGAGTTCTGATGAAGGGTGGATGGATATGCTTTGTTTGGAAAATGCGGAATTGTCCGAGGTCCAGAGGGGGAAATTGAGGGCGCTTTTGCGTGAATTCTCTGATGTTTTTAGCCAAGGCAAATTTGACATTGGCCGCACTATGCTATTGAGTCATTACATTGATATGGGTGGTGCCGCTCTCATCTGACAGAATCCCTACCAGCTGAGCCCTATGGAAAAAGAATACGTACGGCTGGCGGTTGACAAAATGTTAGCCGCGGATATCATTTCACCGTTCACCAGCCCGCGGGGAGCACCTATTGTCCATGTTAAAAAGCAGGATGGTAGCTTGCGTTTCTGTGTTGACTTGTGTCAGCTTAATAAGATCTCTGTGGGGGACGCTGTTTTATATGCCGGGTATTGAAAATTTAATGATAATATTAAAAATTAAATGAAATTTGGAAAAATGCATAATTGTCCGAAATTGTGTTAATCATTGTAATTATGCACATAAATTATTATAATTAGATAGCTACTCACATTAGTGTATGCGAATGCATGCGATTATGCTAATGCACACCGTTATGATAATTAAGCCTTGCCTCATTGTCGAGGGTAATATTATCAATCGGGATCATACAATTAATTGTATGCATATTCTTGGTTCTTTCGGTAAAGTCACGTAGAAGGGAAACAATACAATAATAAAAATATAAAACAATACAATTCTCATGACGTTTCGATTGCTTGTGTTGCAGTCGAAACGTCGTGAGAATTTTATTGGTTTATATATTTTTATTATTTTATTGTTTCCCTTCTACGTGACTTTTACCGAAATAACCAAGAATATGAATCCCTGCAGTCACGAAAGCTTTAAATAAAATTTTAATTGTATGCAGTTATGCAGGTGTGATGTAAGTATGCTATATTAAGCTCGGCTTCAGTGTCTAGGTTCGTATTATCAATCAGTATAATACAATTATTCTCGCTTAACATTTACTGATTATGTATTAGTGTTTTTATGTCAGGTCTCCAAATTCAAAGCTCACCGCATCTTTCCAATGATTGCTAAGATAGAATCCATCTTCTCGGTTGAAATTGTCTCTGTGTTTGTATATGTGGATAGCCTCATGAACGAATCTCTCATGGAAGCCAGATGGCTTACAAAGAACCTCCGTAGCCGTAGCAGATCATTGTTCTAATTCAGTAGGCTCACATGCCATTGACTTTTCCAAGACGGAGGTTCTTTGTAAGCCATCTGGCTTCCATGAGAGATTCGTTCATGAGGCTATCCACATATACAAACACAGAGACAATTTCAACCGAGAAGATGGATTCTATCTTAGCAATCATTGGAAAGATTTGATAAATCATTTCAGTTCTTGATTGATTGTTCACGCTTACAGTGCCTTTCAGACAGCATACATAAAAACAAATTTCGTCTCCCCCCTCCTCTTTTCAAAAAATAGATGGACTAGTCCTGGCAAACAGCCAATCGTTGCGCGTGATGCAAACGTTATTTTTATATAAATAAATAAATATGCCGTTTTCAAAATAAATTTATGCAAACCGACACACCTGATGATGACCGTTTGAGTTATGGTCGAAACGTCGTGAGAATTTTTTATTGTTTTATATATATTTTGTTATTTTGTTGTTTCTCTTCAACGTGACTTTACCGAAAAAACTAAGAATATAATTTGAATGATATCATTAACCTGCGTACGTTCTCTCATCCATGTATTCCTCGTATTGTCTCTCAGTGTAATTTAAAGTTCTTTGGTTCGTTTGGTAAAGTCACGTAGAAAGAAAATAAATTAAATAATAGAATACAACGTTTCGATTGCAACACAACCAATCTTCATCAGGTAGATAACAAACCTAGTGAACTTAGAAATACAATGCAAACCTACACAGAGAGACGGCTAACACAACATTCAGCACCTTACCTGGTTGATTACGTTCTTGCAAAGATTGCAAAATTTGAGAGAGAGACAAAACACAGACACGGGGATACACAGACAAACACACAAGCAGAGAAAGACAACACATATGCCACAGAGAGAGAGAGACACACTCATCGGAGGTGCAGGGGAAGGACAACAAATTAAACACAAATAATTCTAAAGAAATTCGTTTTCAATCTATATTTAAAAGTGCATAGCTCCAGTGGCTTTCTAATATCAGAAGGAAGAGCATCCCAGACAACCGCAGAAGCACGTCTGAAAGTGCATGATGCGGTGACTATCTTTGTTCGATGGCTCGCCAAAAGCCCCTGCGAGGATGACGGAAGTTCATGTGATGGCTAATGCTCTTTGACGAGATCAGGAAGGTATTGTGGTTCATATGAGGCAAGCAATGCGTGTGTCATGAGTGCGACCTAACTTCAGATGAAATATGGAGAAAAAGAAAAGTATTTCATTAATGGACGCAAACTAGAATGTACCTGCTCTGTAGGATACCGAGCTTATTACACTCATTTCTGTTCAGGTTTTCCGTTCTCATCAGTCCAGATGGGAGGCCGCATTCAGAAATCGAAACCATCGGGGAGCATTCTCAGAAATCTGCTCGGCTTTGCACGCTGCGGATTGCACTGCTGCCGTTGTTGCAATTCTCACGTGCCCGCAGCTAGCCGCACGTAAGGTTATGCATTTTCATGTTTTTTTTTTTCAAATGGCTCTGTGAACTGTAAGGGAAGTGTGGATCATCACTCTGGGCTTACCCTGCATTCACGAATAGAAGCCAGATAAAATATTTAATAAATAAAACCGAGCATTTAAAATCTTTCTTCCAACAATTATGAATGTGTACTCTCCCTACCACACCTTCTTGCTCCCTTTCTGAACTTCGATAATGCACAGTCCAGTTGAGAATTGGCCGCTGCCGTGGCGTAACGCTTGACACGCTGGACTTGCAATACAGAGGTCACCAGTTACATTCGACTGCGGGTCAAGTGCGGTTAGGTAAAGTGTGAGTACTCCCACCACTTCCAAGATAACTGGCTGGTGTGAAAAAGTTGACCAAACACCCTTCCATCTGATGTGGCACAAGTAAGCAATTGCAGGGTTGTTCTTTTTATTTTTATTGGAGAGCACTGGAGTGTATTTAAGAGCACAAAGAGCACAAGGATACCATTTTTGTATCAATATTTTCGATTAAAAATGTTTTAGTACTGTTAATCCTGTATAATTGTCCCAAATACCAATGCACCACTGTATCTAAAATATTGTGGTTGGGCACAGTAACAACACAGCTTGCATGTTGTGCCCCTGTATAAACACGGAAGATTAAACCTTTGAAGCATCATCCATTATTTATGTTTCCAAGACACAGCCTTGCTTATCTAGACATGAGATCAAGATGCTATACCAACCAAAGTGTCACACACACCCAACTCTTTCATATGCTCATTTTGAAAATAAGATGGGTGTTGATGCTCAGGTTTTATATTTTAAAACACCAAATGCCACATTTTTAGGTTTTCCAATTGTCCCTATTGACGCACAAATTAAGTTTGTACAACTCTGCACACACCGTACGATTGATAAAGTCACTCCATGTCCCTACATCATGCAGAACACACGTGTAAACACACACACAGGATCCCTATCTTAATTTTAATCAGCACTCTCTCTAGATTGCAGCACCCAGTTCTTACATCTCATTGCCTGATATAATTCAACGTAGAGAAATCAGGTTGGTTGATGATCCATCACTCACTGATTCACGCCAGTCACTCGCTCACTGTCATTGTCACTCTTCTATTGCTAGTATGATGGTTACTGTTCCCTGTGAACTTAACTTGTTGATTCTTCCAACCTATGAAAAGGACTTAGCTTACCAGACTGATTGTATTATGTCATCCATACAGTCTTCAACCACCACACCGCAGGTAAAAAACAATCATATTTCTGTCTTGTGCAGCAACGCAAGCTCATTTCATGCTAATCTCGCTCCCTAATCTCATTCTCCCTAATCTCCCCCATTAACACAACTGACGTGCTTGCGTCCGGGGATGGAATTCATTTCCAGCTCAAACCCCACCTGCTTGCCCTTCACCACATATATAACCTTGTTGTAACAGCTCTCTCGCTGGTTCAGCAGTTCCACTGCTGGATTATTTTTTTTTCCCCTGAGGACGACCGCTTGTGTTGCAATCGAAACGTTGTGATAAATTATTTTTAACTTAATTTTATTTTTCTACCTACGTGACTTTACCGAAAGATCCAAAGAGTATAGAGAAAGTGAATTTTCTCTTGTGAAGTAGATGTCCTTGCTGGGGGTTCAGTTCAATGCGGACTTTCACCTGTTTGGGATTGTGGGATCGAGATAAGGCGACATAGAGCTGGCCGTGCGTTAAGACCGCCGTCTGCAGATCGAGTCCAACGTAATCGAACGTCTGTCCCTGCACATCCATCGTTCATGCATGGGGCGCGTAGGTTTGCAGCGCCCCCTGCATGAAAACGACGGGAAGTGCAGCGTTCATCATATTCATCACGGATAAAATTGGGCGTTTATATTATTAATAACCAGATTGTTATATAACGCGGTGTTCTTAAAGAACACAACTACTACCACGTTATTGGAGAACAGATTGTATTGTAGAAGTTTCTCCTCAGCAGAGAACCAGTATTCGTGTCGACTGAATGCATTTCAAAATGTGTATTGTATTGTGTTCTAGGATGTGGCTCTTAATCCAAGGCAATGCAATCGTGGACATTAAAGTGTTTGGCACACCGAGATGGCAGGGTAGCCATGGGTGCGTTCCACCTCCCAGCCTAGTTAGCACCACAGTATTCTGCCCTTGGTTCTCCCACGGCTGCATGTGCTTCTGAATGGATCAGTGCGTTTGTATTAAATCAGACACGCTTAGGCAACATGTCTGCAGTGCTCATATTAAAGTCACATTATTGCATTACCATACATAATTTTGTTTCAACTGAGCAGCACGGCCACGCTATGGGAATGCACTCAATAATATAATAATACCATATTAATGAATACTGATTTACCCAGGAGTCTGAAGACTCTTTTCCAATGCAGAGTCCAAAGACTATGGCATGTTGGCCGACACCAATTATCCTGTGTGCTTAATTTAGCTCTGGAAGAAAACTGGAAAACCCAGAAGAAACCCAGGCAGAACAGGAGAACACACAAACTCCAATCAGAAAGGCACCTGAGTCAAGTACTGTAGCCAACCCAGATAATCATGTTCCACTGTGGCCACCCTGCCACATTGTGAATTGACAAAAGGGCTGTACGCAAATCATTTTCTTTTTTAAATGTAAAGTGTCTCCATTTAAAAATAATCTTATTTTCGTTTAAAATGGTTCATGATGTTGATAGGGTAGCACGTAACCTATTCACCATCTGCCCAGTATATGGATTACATATATAATATGACAAATATAGAGTTGAGATTAAATATGTGATTAAGGTTAGTATTAGGGCGTCTCTTGGGATATATGTATTATTGAATACATTAAATTGCTTTATCATAAACCTACACCTAAACACAAACACTAACTTTACCACTGAAAACTATGTTGAAGTCTTTATAACTGAAGTTATCATGTACAACGATTTGCGATTTGGCAACTATGAACATAATTGTTCTTATAATTCCATACTCTGTCACCCCAAACTTGGTCAACAGTGGTAATTTTATTAAAAAACTATTCCCTGCTATAGTAATGTAGAAATTGCACCCTCTGCTTCAGGACCCATCCCAACATCAGACAAGAGGAAGCATTACCAAATTGCAAATTCAGGCAAAGATGCACTAAACTGAAATAAAGCTTTAATGTTGAACTCCCAAGGATAATTTACATTCAGCCCACACAGTACACATCATAAACAATTATGAAATGAAAAAGTATGGTTGTAGTTATGAAATATGCCGCAATGTTTTTTCATTTCAGTGGCAGGAAACAAAAGTGTTACCTCAGGTCCTACCAGATACATGCCACTGAGTGCAGTGAGTGTGCATAGAATCCACAGATATTGGCATACACTCTCATTGTTAAACCAAATGTTTGCACTGTTATAGTCTGCTGTGATAACTGGCAGGAATTTTTTAATGTGCTCAATTAACCAATCTAATTACCAAATCATCAGCATGTCAACTAAACAAACCACCTTTGTCTTTATTACTTAAACTAAAAAGAACACCTTGTTCCTTATAATGCGTTGTTTTCATTATTTTATTAGCTTACTAATAATACTCCTAATTAGCTCTCTGCGGAATTCTTAGGTCATACCACGTGTTGTTCGGCATGATGTCTGACATTTTACTCGCAGCATGTGAAGTGAAACCGTATAATCAGATCCTGAAAAAGGCTGCAGCACGTGGGGCGAAACAACAGACATCATGCCAAACGACACACGGTACCAAAAATACACGTGAGAGCTTTATATCACGACCTTAAAGACCTGTGTAGTAGTAATAATACTAATCGTAATTGCACTCTTCGCATTACACAGGGAAAAGTCAGACAGTATTGAAAACCGCTACAAAGAACACGAGTGCAGAACCTTTCAATACACTAGCAAATAATCTGCTAATAGATACATCGGTGGATCAAATAAGTACTGATGGTGTAACCACAAAAAGGCTCTCCTGCCACTATGGCATATCTGTGCTCCAGCTGTGCATGAGTTGCTCACTCCGTGTCAAGGTGGCAGGTTAGGAATGACTGAAATATAGCTTTAACCGACTTTTGAGCCTACTATTTAATTATATTTTTGGAGTCATTACTGACAGGGCTATTTCCATTCAGCTTGCTACAATGAAAACTTTTTTTGTTATCAGCATTACCATTCACAGCCATCGTCTATGCACTGCTAGATAAGGGGCTCTCAAAGTAGTCCCCCATCACTCATGATCTCGCTTCTGCACATGAGCCGAACTCATCGCTGCATCTCAGTAGTGGATGTTCTCTCGGTCTGTCACACATCATCAGTCTTGACCACTGGCTATCATGCCTTTAGTGATGTGTCCTCCTCGGTGAACCTAGGTTCCAGAGAGTGACAATTTAAAGGTGCAGCTCTAAAATTACTGGCACCACTGCTGGAAGAGGGGTATCCACTGGAGAGAGTTCTAAAGAGCCCCTCTGGAGGATGTTTTGGTCTACTCTTCTTGCCGACCAGATGTTTTGGAAGAGGTGTGAGTACCCGCATTTTACCATCTTGACCAATACTCACGTGTAAATGGGCATCTCTGAGTGGATGGTGAAGTGCCGTAAAGGTAGAGAGACAGATACATACATGGAAAAATATTCATACACTCGAGACCATTGTCCAGTTAGACTGAGGCATAAGAATGAACTGACAAATGGAGGGACTGACATATGAATCAGAAAAGCAATCATAGCATGAGGCGAATGACTCTGGGAGACTCAATTTGTTTTCTGTGCAATTTAATGTGAGTTTGAGCAATTCCTGCTGTCACATACACAAAAACATCAAAATTATATTTTAATACTGGAACAATCTTTTTTACGCATTTCGGAAGCAATTACCCTGAAATAAATCAACGTTTTTTCTTTGTTTTTAGGTTATTTGGCTGACAATTTGTACAAAAAAGCCCAAGTAATATGTATTTTAAAAATAGGAATCAATTATTGTTTTGACTATACTTCCGCATGCAATTGCAGTTGACGTTTTTTTTTCAATTCAGTATATTATTTTAAACTCTATCCATTAAAAAACAACATTGCTTCAAGATAATAAAAATGTATGACCCAAATGTGTGAAAATTCATGCCAAAAAGCGCATTGTGTGACCATTTTTGGGGACTTTACGATTAACATTGTTATAGTTGGTATGCAGTGATTTTTAACTCATGGTTGGTAGGGACTTTGCTTCACTCTCATTGAGTCAGTCAAAAGGTTGAGCTATATACCCACATAACTGTTTTGATAAGTGATAGCAGAACAGTTTGATAATGTTATCTTGAAACTGACCCACCTGCCCTTTCTTGAACATGTTCAAAAAATTCAGCACGTTAACTAGATTTGTTAACAGGCGAGAAGCAATTGTCTGTTATTCAAATTAACTTTGTGGATATATTGAGAATATAATACAATTATTTGTGATATAATACATTGATAATTTTATTTTCAATAACAAGTAGTTTAATTTACAAATCGCAAAAAGAATCCCATAATACGATATATCAGGTAACACATTGGTGAAGGAATAAAGGACCCCCCCCAAAATTACGAGGCACTTTTTGCTGTGATTCTGTCACTTGGCCATATCTCACAATTTGAAATTCATATGCGGTCAATTCTCTTTAAAAAAAATTGTAGCCCATTCCGCCACCACTCATGCCACAATTTCGGTAAGTCCCAAGGTGGGTGGCGTTATGGCCAAGCCACTGGTGGTGGAAAGCTTTGCCCACCCATTGGCTCAGTCAGTTTGAAATATTTCTGTCCTCATGCAGAATGCAATCAATCACACTTTGAGTTGTGAAGTGGGGAAAGGGCCTGCAGCCCATTGCACACAAATTCACGTGAACTTTATAACACTGACGATTAGCACGGTTGGATACATACGATGCGAAACAAGTTGAACATACATGCATACATGTGGCAAAATGGTAATTTCAGCAACAGTAACAATGTCACTGCATTGATATTATATTATTGGTTCTTTCGGTAAAGTCACGTAGAAGGGAAACAATAAATAATACTAATATAAAACAATAAAATACTATTATTATCGATAATCATCTTAATTTATCATTATCATAATCATCATTTATTGTCACATTCATGTATCATCAAGATATATCATTGTCATTATCAACACCACCTTAATGTATTAATTAATATTCGAACATTGTAGGTTGTGTGTCTTTTGCTAATTTAAAACAGGACATACATAATCCTATGCCGTGGTGAGATGTTAACTCTCTCTCCAGGTATCCAGGAGGTCGTGGGTTCTATTCTCTTCCTGAAGCCTGTATATCTGGAGAGTTTCTCCGTGTCCTCACGTTTTCCTCTACACATTTAGAAACATGCATTGAGAGCATTTAGCTGCTATACATTTCCACATGATGATACGCCACTTCGTCGAGCTATCATTTGTGGCCAGGTCGCTTCTGAAACAGAGCTATTTAGTTCAGTGGGCCTTACTTGGTAAAATAAAAAATATATAGTTTAGTTAAAAATACTGTATAATCAACCCACAGTTTTGTGAAAAACTTGCGTATATTTGACTCATTAATGTTTCAACATTGTTACAACATATGCAGAGTATCATTTTTTCTTTACATTATTACTTTAAACTAAGCAGGTAGAAGTTTATTGATAATTTAATCTTGTCTTGTTTGGGTAACATTCAATTTCCTCGTAGAGTATCCAGACAAGTCGCGATCTACCATAGCCTAAATACAGGAAAACACTTGTTCTGTTCATTTCATAGGTAGGCTTTCATGACCAACAGAACTACATGTTTTGCCTGGACAACTTGCGTTCATGTGTGTGGCTGTGTTAGATGGGGGGTTTAAGCTCCATTAATTAAGAATCACTCATTAAGTCATCTTGAAGACAAAATAATTCAAGAAATATCTTCACTGGAAACTTTTATTATACCTCTCGAATTGGTAATTAAATTGAAGCTGGATATTTTGACTCTAATGATCATGCAAACGTGCACTTTACACATTTTAACATTCTGTAATTTCACGCAATTAAGGTCCAAAATTACAATGCAAAATACCTATTAAGGAATTCAATTACAATCCTCATTCTAGTTCACGAAAATTTACGAAATTGTGAATCAATTGCTCATGTCATATTACCAATTCTCGGAGTAGAATCCAACCTTTTTTGTTGAACTCATGGCCTTTGGTTGTGAGGGTAAAACTATCACAGCACTTCCCAGCTCGATTGTTCTTATGAAGATGTATGCAAATTGAATGTCCCAATAAAACAAAATAAAACTAGTAATAATAATCTTTGTCCAACTAATTCTAGGCTTATGCTAATATGTGCATTTAACATTTTAACATCAAGCTTAGATTCTTACATACTACTTTTAATATTCACAAAGAAGAAACATCTTGCATATGCATGGGTTAATTAATGCTTTTCAAAATGTGTTTTCCCTCGGAAGTATATACTTAGGAGAAAAATAATGTAAAGTTACAAGATAACATCACGCATAATGGCATTATTGAGAGGGGTGAGTAGGCACGTGCTACTTTTTAGTGCTGGTTGTATTGTCTTCAAAATTTAGGCCACCTTGTAATAAATGTGACTGGTTTTAATCGCGTCTCTAATAGCAACACACATTCGTACCAAAGTTCTACTCAAATTAGATCGCCCTTACAAGATATGTCATGCCTCCCTGTTACGGACAGATGGAGATAACTAGTGCATTAACTTTTTCAATCTGAGTTTAAAATCTTCAATTTCATCCAACATTATCACATGCGTAGTGGGTTCACTGAGAGACACACACTAAATTAGGAGGCTACACGTTTATTCTATGAACCACAACGGGATAACTACATTAAGCGGGTCAGGACAGTTGGCACACTGCCTGATTCACTATGCCGAGCACGAAGACCGAAGACCCAGAGGAAGACGTAGCACAGAGGACTCCATTCCAGCAGAGAGCCCCGACCCAGCCTCAGGACCTCCCTTTTATGCCCCCCAGCATGGCCTGGCTCCGCCCTCGGCCACGCTTCCTTCTGGAACCTACCAGAAGGTTCTGGGCCATATCCCATGTGTCCTTTCTTTCACCTTTGGCCCACATCCTTACCCTCGCCTATCACGTGCCCTTGCCAGCCACCCGAGTTGCAACGTCCTCAGATGCTCCCCTCTCTGCAAGCTACCAGCACTACGCCCCGTAGGGACCAGTTCCGTGACATTGCATGCCCTACTGGCAGGGAGGGCTACTACACTACTAGTTCCCCTCTCTATCAGTAACTGGCGCTAGGCGCCGTAGTGACCCATTCGATGTTACTATACATGAATGCAACATTAAAATTTGATATACTCTCATTATACATGTATTCGTCATATTCTAAACGTACCTGTTATTCCAGGTTAACTACGTCATGATCGGCTATGATCTATCCCCTGCTGAATGAAAGCTTTGCCAAGCCTTCGCCCATACCCACGGTCTCACAATATAGAAACCAGAGGATATGGTAATTGCGTTTAAAATATCACATGGAGCGGTAATTCCACAAAAACCACAAACAGAAATCTCCCTTCTTGTGACGTGAAAATAGCATCGTCACGGTTAATAATGCACCTAAATTACATGTCTCTCATTTAAATGAGGACGGAACCCAAAAACATCACATTCAGTGTAGTTTATTTAGACATCTATTTCGCGTGTATCCATGGGGATATTTGACACACGATGTAGGATTAATTAAATTGAAAATAAGAATCAAAGTCACAGCCACATGATTTTTTTCAGGCACGCTGCCGTAGTGCCCTCTAGTGACATGACAGCGTGTCGAATTCTAAACCAACATTAGCAATGTGAAAGCCCCGGCTTTACGGCAATAGGTAAAGGTGCAGCCCTGCAAATTCTTGTGAACGCCACTTCTGGCCAAAGGACGTCCAATAGAGGGAGCTCTATGGAACCTCTCCACGCTGACCAGACCTCTTGTGAGAGGTAGGAGTACCCACACTTTACCCCCACTCTATACGACCTGCCTGATTACCGAACTGTGTAGTACCATATTCTTAGTTTTTTGGGTAAAGTCACGTTGAAGAGAAACAACAAAATAACAAAATATATATAAAACAATAAAAAATTCTCACGACGTTTCGACCATAACCCAAACGGTCATCATCAGGTGTGTTGGTTTGCATAATTTTTTTTTTAAAACGGCACATTTATTTATCTATAAAAAACGTTGGCGTCACGCGCAGCGATTGGCAGTTTGCCCAGGACTAGTCCATCTATTTTTTTTTTAAAGAGGAGGGGGGAGACGAAATTTTTTATAATGTATGCTGTCTGAAAGCCACTGTAAGCGTGAACAATCAATCAAGAACTGAAATGATTTATCAAATCTTTCCAATGATTGCTAAGATATAATCCATCTTCTCGGTTGAAATTGTCTCTGTGCTTGTATATGTGGATAGCCTCATGAACGAATCTCTCATGGAAGCCAGATGGCTTACAAAGAACCTCCGTCTTGGAAAAGTCAATGGCATGTGAGCCTACTGAATTAGAACAATGATCTGCTACGGCCGAGGTGTTGGTCCTACCGTGTTTAAGGTCTGCTTTATGTTCACGAATGCGGTCCGAGACATGGCGTTTGGTTTCTCCAATGTAACTACTACCACAGAGGCAACTTAGTTTGTAGACACCAGGGTATTGTATGTCCGGAATCACATCTTTTACAGACGGAACCAGATCACGGATTTTATGTAATGTGTTGAAACGGACCTGGATCTTGTGTTTATTCAAGATTTTGGAGATCTTTTTTGTGATCCCAGCAATGTAGGGTAAAGTGATGGTTTTGAAAGGCTCCTCATTATTACTGTACTGATGGACAGAGACATAAATGGAATAAACTTGCCCATTGTTTCAAAAGCCACACCAGGAGACTGAACTAGCGATCTATAGATTTAAATCCAGTGTGCTAAAAAAATTATACCACGGCAGCATCCTTGCAAAGGAAACCTAACCATACCTATCTTAGGACACAAAGAGACTTTAAATGTGCTTTAATTGTTGTAATTGATTACCAATTATATCTCCATTTGGGAGCAGAGTGGTGGTGAAGCGCTTTAGCACGCTGCACTTTAAACCTGTGTTCGATTCTCGGCAGTGACGAACATCACTGGTGGATGACATATGAACCAGCCTTGGCCCGGCTCACTTTACCGACCCGTACTCACTAATGTGGTGAAGTATGGTCAAACAATCCCCATCACTGACATGGCCGGGTGAGGCATTCACCCAGCAGTGGAATGACAGGGCTGTATATATCCCTTATTTATATTATCCCAATTATTATAAGTGAAATGAGGAACCCGCATTCCCCAATTCTTCCATTTCAGCTCGCCATTGCACTTGCATGAAACATCCTCGGAAGATGAGACAGCAGAGTTTATTGTCACATCACTTCATGAGGGCATCTCTTACCCAATAATATGCCATGCTCCGTCATGTTAGTTATCCACTTTATTTATAACATGTAGCCCTCGAGACAGGGCCAAGCTGAATAATGAGAACCAACTGATGTGAAGAGTGGGCCAAATACCCTTCATAGGGAGCTCTCTCGAGCTCTCTACAGTGGAGACCGTCCACCAGCACTGGCGTGAACAAGACATTGTAAGGGCTGCACCTTTAACTATTTTAAGAAGAAAAAACAACCAGGGATTTTTAGCAATGACATAATAAAACGAGTCACTCTTACACCTGAGGTCATAGGGTTTTTTTTTAAAACAAACAGTGCATCATAGTCATTACACGATTTTTGCCCAGCACAAGCCATGCTACGTAATTCATACATAGCAGGATTGATCACCGTGCAGCATAGCCTTCACAATAACTGACATCTATAACCTTTATTAAACTTGCTCACTGCACACATTGCTCCATATCAATCACGGCCATAAAAGGTTATAATGCCACACTTGAGTGAGAGCGTCACGCCAAGCAAACTAAATATTCAGCAAAAGCGCAAATTGGTCTCGGCACTAATTTTACTCACCAACATCCCCACCGCAATATGCAGCTGTGCGGCAATAACCCATAGAGCCAGAGCACAAATGAAACGAGCGCACGGACGGACACGAAACAATCGTTGCAATGAATATAACATGTAATTAAAGTCGGAGTGTGATTGCATGAATCAATGCACCAACACTATGAAAGCTCGCAGCTTAATTGTGAATACATACAAGTTTTTTTTTTAACACGACCAGGAAAATCATTTTTCGATTTAAAGCTTTCGTGACTGCAATGATTCATCTTCTTTGGTTCTTTCGGTAAAATCACGTAGAATGAGAATAAAATAATAAATTGATAAAATAAAATAACACAATAATATTCTCACGACGTTTCGGCCACAACACAAGCGGCCTTCATCAGGTGAAGGGAGCGAGACTGTCTGGTAGGTCGCGGCATGCCGCGACTCTAAGGCTCTTTGTTCCTCTCACACAGCTTAAAAGCCGTGATCTGAACGTGGCTCTCTCACTCCAGCGCTGTCCTACCAGACAGTCTAGCTCCCTTCACCTGATGAAGGCCGCTTGTGTTGTGGCCGAAACGTCGTGAGAATATTATTGTGTTATTTTATTTTATCAATTTATTATTTTATTCTCATTCTACGTGACTTTACCGAAAGAACCAAAGAACAGGAAAATCATGTCTAAATGGTTATGGTGTGGCCCTGCAATGTAGAACAGAAGTGGTTTCTTCACGTGTTCCATTTTCCAATGCCTAGGACAGCAGCGGTGAGTATTTGGTGGTGGCATGGTCCCACGTTAGCGCGTTCGCCAATTTTGTTGAGGCTCAAGCTTCGAATCTAGGCCGGCCTCCCTGGTTATTACTGCGTGAGTGTGTTAACAGTACAAAATATGCACCGTGTGATTCGCAGTGTGCACTAAATATTCCCCTGACATCGTTTTAAAACAAGGAGGCCAAGTGCGTGCCCATGCATGGTACCATTTTTTTTTTACAAATTCGAAATGCTACCTGCAAATTACTCAACTGGGATTACACGCAGAGCAACATTGCTCCCTCTGTGTAATCACTGCAGATGTCTATGGAACAAAAACATATCGCCATCATAATAGCCCTGCGCTATGAGAATGGTGTGGATACCAAATAAACTACATTGTTATCGGCACTATGGGTTCCATACAACCCATGTGTGCTGCAAATGCTATTCAAGCAGATGATGTCTGCTCTCCATGAAATCAAACCAAACTATGAGGGGTTTGGCATCCAATACATTCTTCTAGTCCTAGGCTATCATGAAGGCCCTGTATTTTCACAGATGGGTCCAGTCTGCAGTAGTAATACACAGTATGGAGATGTTACTGCTATGCTGTTTTGACCCAATTTAGTAATTTGCGAATTATTGTCAAATTTGGTTAATTTGGACCGTGATACCAGCAAAAATGGCTTCTCTTTTTGGAATAATGTAATTGCATCTTTCAACGCAGAGTATTAACCAGGACAGGGACTGGGCGTGAACCACAACACGCATTTGACTCGAGCTTGAAACGTCAAAAAGTGTATTTTATTTTATTTACTTTCAAGGTAGCTGGATCCACTGAGACGTTTCATCTCATTAACGGGCATTAACTATCATTTATGCAAGCGTCGATTTTTTTTAAATTTCGGAAATTCGGAGCATGACACCGGCACACAATCAAATACTCGGGAGTAATTTCTGGGGGTCTCTGTTATACATTCTGCAGCGCACGAGAGCTTTTTGTAGCTCCCTGCAGAAATTACCCAGCAGCTGGGGGAATTGAACCATAGCGTCAGTATAAATCAGCTCAATGGGGAACACAAAACGACCATTGGGCTTTTTATTTTCCTCCTCTGACACTTGTACTATGTGGCTTCTCCATGCCATGCCACCCACAGGGCTGCACTCGCCAGACAATCCCAAGTTCCATGATACTAGCATGCTGTCAAACCAGTGAACACTGAAATATAGATATCTTGGGCTTGTGCAAAGCTGTTAAATGGCCGAAATACCATAAGACTCCCCCCTGGCAGTATACACACTGCACGTGTGAAATTGATCACGTGCACTTGTGACCAATCAAGGAACCACAAGCACGTTGTTCAAGAGGCCACAATTTGCTTTGGGAGAAACTGCGGGCACGAGAGAAGTCAGCAGTCTGCTATTCTTTAGACTACTGTGTCTATGCACCATTTTACATCTCTCTAGCTATCGAACAAAGACGGTACCTGCATCGTGCGCTTTCAGATGCGCTCCTGCAGCCGTCTGGAACGCTCTTCTTTGTGATATTAGAAAGCCACTGGATCTATGCACTTTTAAATCTAGATCGAAAACTAATTTCTTTAGAGCTGCTTTTTGGGTTTAGTTTGTCCTTCTCCCGCACGTCCGATTAGCACGGTTGGCTACATATGGTGTGAAAGACGTTCAACATACATACAAAGGAGATGTGAGTATTGTGGAAGGACGTATATAGTAAGAATAGCATGGAGGGGATGTTGCCATGGTGAGGTGGCAGGACACTCCACTTGTAATTCAAAGGTTGCTGGTTCGGTCTATCTGTAAGGCAGTTGAAATAACGGTGCAAGTTTCTTGAATGCTGAATACCCCCGCCTCTTTCCACCCAGCAGTTGAAATGGGCCTACCGCATTTATTTGATTGGCAGGTTTCATGTGGTGGCATAAAGTGTGGCCAGCGTGGAAAAATAGGTCAAACACTCTCTGTAGGAGCTCTTTAGAATTATATGTAGTGGGGGCCCTTCTGCCAGCAGTGGCAACACCTTACACATACCTGCAACTGTAGCCACATCGCACGTAATAGGCCTAACCCTAACCTTTCCACTGGCTCCCAATCCCATCCTAGATCAACGTCAAGATGACACTCGTCGCCTTCAACATCCTCTATGAACCCACCTCTGCCTACCACTCCTCTCTAATCTTAATCGAATGCTCTGCTCACTACTTTAGATTCCAGCAACCATGTTCTTCTGTCAAAGCTGCCGGTCCACCTTCACTCAGAGGGAGCTCACTCATTATCTGCTGCTCCCAGCCATCCGTGCGGTTGAGTTCTTGTGCTTGTTGAAGTCCAGGCTCAAGGCCTTCCTCTTTTGTTTTGCTACTGACTGACTGCCCCTTTCACTCTTTATTTAAATATATACACATATGTAGTGACATCGCGCCGACTGCTGTCCAGCAGCAGCAGCTGTGGTGGACATTTAGCGCACACACCATTGAGCATATACACGGGTGTCCCGGCAGGGCGGAAGAGCTGGGGCAAGGGTCATGGAAGACCTCATCTGGAAGCCTTGGGAACCCTCTAGTGGGTTCGAGAAGGGAAGCGTGGCCAGGCCGCACCTAGTAGTATAAAAGCAGCGGAGAGCGAGAGCTCCGTGATGCTCGTTCTGGGAAGTGGACTCGTCTCGCCGTCGCTGCCATCTTTGCCGCCTTCATCGCTGCGACCTTCACTCAACAATTGCGTGTCCAGATAGTTGTTGGCTGTCTCGGTCGATGCCGTCGGTGTAACACAGTCAGGGTTTTGTCTAGGCTGGGCTATACGACTTGAAGGAATGAGGGCGAACCTGTGAACTTAAGAGTGTCAATAAAGAAGGTGCCTCCTCAAGAATCCTGTCTCCCACCCCATCAACATGATACATGTATTCTTCTCCCATGGTGCATACAATGCACAGTTCTGTGCAGCATCTTGATACCCGCTTACATTTAGACGTTATACAAAGTCACATTAATTTCGGTGGCAATACAATGTGATGTTAGATTTTTATTCATCAGATGTTACTCGCAAATATGAACTTCAACATAAACTTGCAGTGTGCTACACATACATCTTAATTACTGTAATGCTTGCCTTAATGCTAGTTTTAAACTAGAAATGAATTTTTGATGATCCCGGAGCGTATTGAAAAGGTGTTGGATTAATTATAAATATAAATTGGTAGTGTTTATAATGACGAATAAACTTATTATGAGGTACACTCTGTTTATTGTCTTTCTTCTCTTACACAGTCCTTAGCACACAAAGGGGTATACAGTCCCCTCACCAGATACCCTAAGAAGGTACAGCCTCCGGACTTAGCGGGACCTACACACAGGTCTCTTGCTAACCTAAGGAGGTACAGCCTCCTGTCTACCGCTATCCTAGTGTCCTCCGGCTTGGACCTAGGGGAGGCTATCTGACCCACCGCTGGCTCGGTGGGTCAGATAACCTCCACTAGATATGCCGAGCCTTAGCCCTCAGAATGGCTGGAAGGTTGGGTCCAGGGTCCTGTCTATCTTCAGCCCGGGCTTCAGTCTTCGTGTAGGGAGAGAACTCCCCGCACTCTGCCCACTCACCCTTCTTATGCCCGTTTGTGGCCAGGTCTAACCAATCCCACATTGCCACGTGGAACTGTCAGATTGGTTCTTACCAAACTGTGGCTACGATCCACTTCACCTCGTCTGACCCCAACCGTTATTCACACAGAGGTAACGCTGCACTGCCCGTTTGATGCCTAGTGACAATGAAGGTTACCGAACAGTGAGTAGTTAGCACCTCTACAAATGTATGCCTTGACAATTTTGACATGCCCTTAATTTTAAGTTCTCAAATGTGATTTAATTAGTATTTTTGATGAATAAAAAGTAGTATTGTAATGCCAGTGGCATATGTTTGTATTCGGAAACATTTTTGAAAGATTAATAGGGACAGTACATTTGTTTAAACACGTGCACTTTAGACTGCTGCTTGGTGACAGTGAATGGAGTTGTTTTGTATACAATAGTACCACATGTGCAGTTACATCATGTATGTCAACAGGCAGTGAGTGCAGTACCGAACCTAGAGGGGCACGGCGTGCGGTGAAGCGACATTGCCGGATATCACAATGGTGTGGGTGTAGTACTGGCTCTAGAGGGGCCCTGTGTGTGCTGAATGATAGTGCTAGATGGCACCACTCTTGAAGTGCAGTGCCGACCCTACAGGACAGGGTGTGTGGATGCCGACCGAAGGATGAGGTTGTGTGAGGCCATGGCACTCTGGTTGACCCGGGAGGACACGTGACCGGTTAAGTTGACAAAGGGGCCCCAAGAGGGGGCTGGGGGGGGGTCACGTGATTGTGACGCAGATCCTTCCCGAGTATTCTGGAAAGTGGAAGAGGCCAAAGGCAGAGCCGGCCCCGCCACAAAAATATAAGCCGGGTCCCGAGAGGGACTAGGGTTGTTGTTAATTCTGGATGAAACCCTTCGTCTACGTTCTCCGTTCAACGAGTCTCCAACACGTGAACCCGGGCCTAAGTCATTGGTCCTGGTCCATAGTAGCAGGTACGTTGTAACTAGTGTTGTTAGCCTGGTGGTCACCACCTTAGGTTGTTATTCTTTTAAGGGGAAGTCACCCCGTGTGTTGGAACCGAATAAATGTGTTGCTTCCAAGTCTACGTCTGCGACTCAGTTAAACCCATTACAACTGGCGTCAGAAGTGGCCAAACGTTATTTTGTCAGCAAGATAGGCCGAGTTAGGTCCTGAGGTGCGTGACGCCGTTATTGGCTTGGACCATGTAGAGTGGGGAAGCCTCCAGGTGGAGGACGCTTCCCTGTTTAAGTTATGACGCCGTGTCAAGTGGGCAGACGGGGGCAGGGATCGACGGGTGTAACCTCTGTCATCCTCAGAAGCGGGTTGCCTATGCATTGGGATGGGGGGTTGCACCGTTACAACATTATCATGCTCACTGCCCTGCGGGGTAAAATAATCTGGGCGGTGCATGAACGACTACTGTACCTGGGTGTGCATACGACGCTAGGCACACTTAAGCTCGACTTCTTCTGGCCCGCTAATGTATTGAATGGATATGTGCAGTGCGCTTGGCAAAAACCCCCGTCTAAACCGTGATGTCCACCGTTGCAATGCATTCGAGTTTCCCGCAAAAATGAGCTGGTCGCTTTTGATGTCTTCGGTCCATTTCCTACCACCCCTCACGGTAATAAGTATTACTGATGGGCGTCGAGTATTTTTCACGGTGGCTGATGGCCTGGCCGCTTCCCAACCAGTCGGTGGCGGCCATCACCGAGGCATTCCTCGACGGCTATGTGATGGACAAGGGGGCCCCTGAGCGCGTTCTGACTGATCAGGGTAAAACAAAATATTCTAAATTGCTGCGGGAAGTGTGTCATTTGTTGGGAACAAAGAAAGTACGTATGTTGCCCTACCACCCCCAGATGGATGGAATGGTGGAGTGGTTGCACAGGACTCTGACTTCCATGTTGAGCCATCAGGTTCACAAGTCTCAGATTGACTGGGACTTGCATATTCCTGGGGTCCTGGCTGCCTATAGAATGGCCCCTCACGCGTCCACTGGCTACTCGCCATTTTTTTTGAATGAACGAGAGAGAACATGACCCCCCATTGATGTCCAATTACGAGCTGGTGGTTACATCACCCAAATTGTTTAAACCTTGGAGGGGGCCGGTTGATGTGATTCGGGCCGTTTGGCCCCAGTGTGTTCAAAATCGCTGTGGTCGACGGAGTTGGTTTGTACATCCCTCTCTCCTAAAGCCTATCATCGCGTGGCATAAACACATTTCATCTTTCGATTTAAAGCTTTCGTGACTGCAATGATTCATCTTCTTTGGTTCTTTCGGTAAAGTCACGTAGAATGAGAATAAAATAATAAATTGATAAAATAAAATAACACAATAATATTCTCACGACGTTTTGGCCACAACACAAGCGGCCTTCATCAGGTGAAGGGAGCGAGACTGTCTGGTAGGACAGCGCTGGAGTGAGAGAGCCACGTTCAGATCACGGCTTTTAAGCTGTGTGAGAGGAACAAAGAGCCTTGACGAAGGAATTAGCATAAAATTTAGCATTGAAAAGGCTGAATGATTAGCTTGTGACTGGTCACAGAAATAGCTATGTTAAAAGTTAAAGCATACACATCCGCAGAGGCACCCATTGTTAAAAGGAATTAGCATAGAATTTAGCATTGAAATAGCTAAATTAAGGCATTCGCTTGTAACTGCTACAGAAATAGTTACGTTGAAGTCAGAGCATACACATTCACCGAGGCACTTAGTACAAATCAAAACAGGAGAATTTAGCATTGAAATAACTAGGCGAATTTAGCATTGAAATAACTGGGTGATTTGCTAGTGACTGGTCACAGAAATGACTACAAATCTGAGCTATTCACAGTACTATATAGTGAACCAATAAAAACTAAAATATAAATTACCTTCATGTTATCAATAAACTCTATATTCTCCAATCAGCTAAGCTACCAACCATAAGTCGTTATATATCACAATGCTATATGGCGAAAAAATGGGTGGATTCTTACCCTCAAATTTCCGTACCACGGATAGCTACGGGCCCCATTCAGACGGACGAGTTCGTCCATGGTCGGAACAGAGGAGGGGGAGAGAGACAGCTGCGAAGCCCTAGTATACTCCATGTTGTAAACCATACCATTAACCGTGGTGTGAGAGGTATTAAGAGGCAATGCTGGCGAAAGAGCTGCGGTCTGAAGGTCATCGTAAAATTACAATTAATTAAGAACAGAAATGATTTAACACATCTTTCCAGTGGTTACTGAGCCTGAATCCATCTTCTCGGTTGAAATTGTCTCTGTGCTTGTATATGTGAATGGCCTCATGAACGAATCTCTCATGGTAGCCAGTTGGTTTGCAAAGAACCTCCGTCTTGGAGAAGTCAATGTCATGTGAGCCCACTGAATTGTAACAGTGATCTGCCACGGCAGAGGAGTTCGTCTTACCGTGTTTCAAGTTTGCTTTATGTTCGCGGATGCGATCCGAGATATGTCTTTTGGTTTCTCCAATGTAGCTACTACCACAGAGGCACTTTAGTTTGTAAACGCCCGGGTACTGTATGTCTGGAAGAGCATCTTTTACAGATGGAACTAAATCACGGATTTTGTGTACTGTGTTGAATCGGACCTGGATCTTGTGTTTATTCAGGATTTTGGAGATCTTTTTAGTGACCCCTGCAATGTAGGGTAAGGTGATGGTTTTGAGTGGCTCCACAAGAGGATCCTTCTTCATGACTGGAGTAATGGCTTTGCGGATTGTGTAGTCGGAGTAGCCATTAGCCCTGAGAGCCTGGTGTACGTGTTTGAGTTCACTGGTAATGTGTTCCTGGTCGGAAATGCATTGGGCTCTATGGTATAGAGTCTTGATGAGGCAGTTCTTCTGGGATGGATGGTGGTGGGAATCCGGTTTCAAGTAAGCATCTGTATGGGTAGCTTTCCTGTAGACAGAGTGGCTCATTGAACCATCATGTCTCCTTTTAATTAAGACATCCAGAAAGGGTAGTTTGCCATCTTTTTCGACCTCCATGGTAAATCTGATGGCTGGGTGTATGGAATTGATGTGGTCGCGGAATTGGTCTAGAGCAGGCTGGCCATGTGGCCAGATGACAAAGGTGTCATCAACGTACCTCTTCCATAAGGTCGGGCGTAGAGTGGCAGTCTGGATGGCGTCAGTTTCAAATTTTTCCATGAATACGTTGGCTACAACCGGAGATAGGGGGGAGCCCATTGGGGTGCCCTCAGTTTGTTTGTAGAAAGTTCCATTCCAGGTGAAGTATGTGTTGGTTAAGCAATGTCTCACCAGGGGGGGTACATCAGTGTTTAGTCCTTGATGAACCAAGTCTTCAATGATTGCGATGGTGTCAGGTACAGGAACCTTGGTGAATAAGGAAACTACATCAAAACTGACAAGCAGGTCGTTTGGGGACAGGGAAATGTCTTTGATTGTCGATACCAGGTGAGTAGAATTTAGTACCGCAGAGGTGGTTTTTCCAGTGAAAGGTCGCAGTATATCAGCCAGAAAACGTGCCAGTTTGTAGGTGGGGGAGCTGATAGTAGAGACGATGGGACGAAGGGGTGTATCTTCTTTGTGTATCTTTGGAAGGCCATATAATCTTGGTGGTCTGGCAGCAGAGGGTTTCAACAAGAACTGTTTGTTCTCATCAATTAATGCTGTTGAATCAGAGATAATTTTGTTCGTTTTGGTGACCAGGCTGTTGGTGGGATCTCTTTTTATTTTTGTATAGCTGCCATCGTTGAGTAGTTCTTGAATTTTGTTGTTATATTCTGTTTTGTCCATGATGACAGTGGCATTGCCTTTGTCGGCTGAGAGAACGACAATATCATCCCTCTTTTTTAATTGAGATAATTCAAAACGTTCGTCTTTGCTGATGTTGCTAGGTGGCAACTTAGCGTTTTTGAGGGTTGCAGCGATTTCAGATCTTGCTACGTCTGCAGAGATGTGACTCAAGCCCTTGAGTGCAACGTCGACATGGGCAATGATATCATTAACCGGTAAGTGTCTCGGTGTGACAGCAAAGTTTAGACCTTTAGCTAAAACGGATTTCAGACCATCAGAAATGGAACTGTTACTGCGATTAATTACGACTTTGTTGACGTCTATCTTTTCGGTGTGTGGATCCGATTTTTTGCTGGAGAGGTGATTGAATTTGGAAATCAAATTGTCCCTACATTTGTTCGACATAGTGGCAGCCGAAGAGGTAGTCATATTGTCTACATGTTCCCAATCCGATGTAGACATTGTTGCTGTCAATTTTAAGTGTGATTTGTAGAGTGTCTTGTCTAACTGATCGAGTTCGGTGCGTGTAAGTCTGATTTGTTCCGAGATAAGAGCGAAGCTAGTTCTAGCTAGAATTCGTTTTGCATTGAGAGAAGTTGCAACAGCAGAGGTTAGTGTAAATGCGGTTGGTATTACCTTAGAGTCGCGGCATCTCTTCAGAAAGGTGAGAGACTCGATTAGTTGAGCCTTCTTATCCCGAAGTCTGTTGAATGATCTTAAGGATGTGTGGAATCCCTCCCCGTAGAGGCGGTTAAATTTCGATTTAAAGCTTTCGTGACTGCAATGATTCATCTTCTTTGGTTCTTTCGGTAAAGTCACGTAGAATGAGAATAAAATAATAAATTGATAAAATAAAATAACACAATAATATTCTCACGACGTTTCGGCCACAACACAAGCGGCCTTCATCAGGTGAAGGGAGCGAGACTGTCTGGTAGGACAGCGCTGGAGTGAGAGAGCCACGTTCAGATCACGGCTTTTAAGCTGTGTGAGAGGAACAAAGAGCCTTGACGAAGGAATTAGCATAAAATTTAGCATTGAAAAGGCTGAATGATTAGCTTGTGACTGGTCACAGAAATAGCTATGTTAAAAGTTAAAGCATACACATCCGCAGAGGCACCCATTGTTAAAAGGAATTAGCATAGAATTTAGCATTGAAATAGCTAAATTAAGGCATTCGCTTGTAACTGCTACAGAAATAGTTACGTTGAAGTCAGAGCATACACATTCACCGAGGCACTTAGTACAAATCAAAACAGGAGAATTTAGCATTGAAATAACTAGGCGAATTTAGCATTGAAATAACTGGGTGATTTGCTAGTGACTGGTCACAGAAATGACTACAAATCTGAGCTATTCACAGTACTATATAGTGAATCAATAAAAACTAAAATATAAATTACCTTCATGTTATCAATAAACTCTATATTCTCCAATCAGCTAAGCTACCAACCATAAGTCGTTATATATCACAATGCTATATGGCGAAAAAATGGGTGGATTCTTACCCTCAAATTTCCGTACCACGGATAGCTACGGGCCCCATTCAGACGGACGAGTTCGTCCATGGTCGGAACAGAGGAGGGGGAGAGAGACAGCTGCGAAGCCCTAGTATACTCCATGTTGTAAACCATACCATTAACCGTGGTGTGAGAGGTATTAAGAGGCAATGCTGGCGAAAGAGCTGCGGTCTGAAGGTCATCGTAAAATTACAATTAATTAAGAACAGAAATGATTTAACACATCTTTCCAGTGGTTACTGAGCCTGAATCCATCTTCTCGGTTGAAATTGTCTCTGTGCTTGTATATGTGAATGGCCTCATGAACGAATCTCTCATGGTAGCCAGTTGGTTTGCAAAGAACCTCCGTCTTGGAGAAGTCAATGTCATGTGAGCCCACTGAATTGTAACAGTGATCTGCCACGGCAGAGGAGTTCGTCTTACCGTGTTTCAAGTCTGCTTTATGTTCGCGGATGCGATCCGAGATATATTTTAGTTTTTATTGATTCACTATATAGTACTGTGAATAGCTCAGATTTGTAGTCATTTCTGTGACCAGTCACTAGCAAATCACCCAGTTATTTCAATGCTAAATTCGCCTAGTTATTTCAATGCTAAATTCTCCTGTTTTGATTTGTACTAAGTGCCTCGGTGAATGTGTATGCTCTGACTTCAACGTAACTATTTCTGTAGCAGTTACAAGCGAATGCCTTAATTTAGCTATTTCAATGCTAAATTCTATGCTAATTCCTTTTAACAATGGGTGCCTCTGCGGATGTGTATGCTTTAACTTTTAACATAGCTATTTCTGTGACCAGTCACAAGCTAATCATTCAGCCTTTTCAATGCTAAATTTTATGCTAATTCCTTCGTCAAGGCTCTTTGTTCCTCTCACACAGCTTAAAAGCCGTGATCTGAACGTGGCTCTCTCACTCCAGCACTGTCCTACCAGACAGTCTCGCTCCCTTCACCTGATGAAGGCCGCTTGTGTTGTGGCCGAAACGTCGTGAGAATATTATTGTGTTATTTTATTTTATCAATTTATTATTTTATTCTCATTCTACGTGACTTTACCGAAAGAACCAAAGAAGATGAATCATTGCAGTCACGAAAGCTTTAAATCGAAATTTAACCGCCTCTACGGGGAGGGATTCCACACATCCTTAAGATCATTCAACAGACTTCGGGATAAGAAGGCTCAACTAATCGAGTCTCTCACCTTTCTGAAGAGATGCCGCGACTCTAAGGTAATACCAACCGCATTTACACTAACCTCTGCTGTTGCAACTTCTCTCAATGCAAAACGAATTCTAGCTAGAACTAGCTTCGCTCTTATCTCGGAAAAAATCAGACTTACACGCACCGAACTCGATCAGTTAGACAAGACACTCTACAAATCACACTTAAAATTGACAGCAACAATGTCTACATCGGATTGGGAACATGTAGACAATATGACTACCTCTTCGGCTGCCACTATGTCGAACAAATGTAGGGACAATTTGATTTCCAAATTCAATCACCTCTCCAGCAAAAAATCGGATCCACACACCGAAAAGATAGACGTCAACAAAGTCGTAATTAATCGCAGTAACAGTTCCATTTCTGATGGTCTGAAATCCGTTTTAGCTAAAGGTCTAAACTTTGCTGTCACACCGAGACACTTACCGGTTAATGATATCATTGCCCATGTCGACGTTGCACTCAAGGGCTTGAGTCACATCTCTGCAGACGTAGCAAGATCTGAAATCGCTGCAACCCTCAAAAACGCTAAGTTGCCACCTAGCAACATCAGCAAAGACGAACGTTTTGAATTATCTCAATTAAAAAAGAGGGATGATATTGTCGTTCTCTCAGCCGACAAAGGCAATGCCACTGTCATCATGGACAAAACAGAATATAACAACAAAATTCAAGAACTACTCAACGATGGCAGCTATACAAAAATAAAAAGAGATCCCACCAACAGCCTGGTCACCAAAACGAACAAAATTATCTCTGATTCAACAGCATTAATTGATGAGAACAAACAGTTCTTGTTGAAACCCTCTGCTGCCAGACCACCAAGATTATATGGCCTTCCAAAGATACACAAAGAAGATACACCCCTTCGTCCCATCGTCTCTACTATCAGCTCCCCCACCTACAAACTGGCACGTTTTCTGGCTGATATACTGCGACCTTTCACTGGAAAAACCACCTCTGCGGTACTAAATTCTACTCACCTGGTATCGACAATCAAAGACATTTCCCTGTCCCCAAACGACCTGCTTGTCAGTTTTGATGTGGTGTCCTTGTTCACCAAAGTCCCGGTACCTGACACCATCGCTATCATTGAAGACCTGGTTCATCAAGGACTGCATACTGATGTACCCCCCCTGGTGAGACATTGCTTAACCAACACATACTTCACCTGGAATGGAACTTTCTACAAACAAACTGAGGGCACCCCAATGGGCTCCCCCCTATCTCCGGTTGTAGCCAACGTATTCATGGAAAAATTTGAAACTGACGCCATCCAGACTGCCACTCTACGCCCGACCTTATGGAAGAGGTACGTTGATGACACCTTTGTCATCTGGCCACATGGCCAGCCTGCTCCAGACCAATTCCGCGACCACATCAATTCCATACACCCAGCCATCAGATTTACCATGGAGGTCGAAAAAGATGGCAAACTACCCTTTCTGGATGTCGTAATTAAAAGGAGACATGATGGTTCAATGAGCCACTCTGTCTACAGGAAAGCTACCCATACAGATGCTTACTTGAAACCGGATTCCCACCACCATCCATCCCAGAAGAACTGCCTCATCAAGACTCTATACCATAGAGCCCAATGCATTTCCGACCAGGAACACATTACCAGTGAACTCAAACACGTACACCAGGCTCTCAGGGCTAATGGCTACTCCGACTACACAATCCGCAAAGCCATCACTCCAGTCATGAAGAAGGATCCTCTTGTGGAGCCACTCAAAACCATCACCTTACCCTACATTGCAGGGGTCACTAAAAAGATCTCCAAAATCCTGAATAAACACAAGATCCAGGTCCGATTCAACACAGTACACAAAATCCGTGATTTAGTTCCATCTGTAAAAGATGCTCTTCCAGACATACAGTACCCGGGCGTTTACAAACTAAAGTGCCTCTGTGGTAGTAGCTACATTGGAGAAACCAAAAGACATATCTCGGATCGCATCCGCGAACATAAAGCAAACTTGAAACACGGTAAGACGAACTCCTCTGCCGTGGCAGATCACTGTTACAATTCAGTGGGCTCACATGACATTGACTTCTCCAAGACGGAGGTTCTTTGCAAACCAACTGGCTACCATGAGAGATTCGTTCATGAGGCCATTCACATATACAAGCACAGAGACAATTTCAACCGAGAAGATGGATTCAGGCTCAGTAACCACTGGAAAGATGTGTTAAATCATTTCTGTTCTTAATTAATTGTAATTTTACGATGACCTTCAGACCGCAGCTCTTTCGCCAGCATTGCCTCTTAATACCTCTCACACCACGGTTAATGGTATGGTTTACAACATGGAGTATACTAGGGCTTCGCAGCTGTCTCTCTCCCCCTCCTCTGTTCCGACCATGGACGAACTCGTCCGTCTGAATGGGGCCCGTAGCTATCCGTGGTACGGAAATTTGAGGGTAAGAATCCACCCATTTTTTCGCCATATAGCATTGTGATATATAACGACTTATGGTTGGTAGCTTAGCTGATTGGAGAATATAGAGTTTATTGATAACATGAAGGTAATTTATATTTTAGTTTTTATTGGTTCACTATATAGTACTGTGAATAGCTCAGATTTGTAGTCATTTCTGTGACCAGTCACTAGCAAATCACCCAGTTATTTCAATGCTAAATTCGCCTAGTTATTTCAATGCTAAATTCTCCTGTTTTGATTTGTACTAAGTGCCTCGGTGAATGTGTATGCTCTGACTTCAACGTAACTATTTCTGTAGCAGTTACAAGCGAATGCCTTAATTTAGCTATTTCAATGCTAAATTCTATGCTAATTCCTTTTAACAATGGGTGCCTCTGCGGATGTGTATGCTTTAACTTTTAACATAGCTATTTCTGTGACCAGTCACAAGCTAATCATTCAGCCTTTTCAATGCTAAATTTTATGCTAATTCCTTCGTCAAGGCTCTTTGTTCCTCTCACACAGCTTAAAAGCCGTGATCTGAACGTGGCTCTCTCACTCCAGCGCTGTCCTACCAGACAGTCTCGCTCCCTTCACCTGATGAAGGCCGCTTGTGTTGTGGCCGAAACGTCGTGAGAATATTATTGTGTTATTTTATTTTATCAATTTATTATTTTATTCTCATTCTACGTGACTTTACCGAAAGAACCAAAGAAGACATTTCATCTTCACTACAAAGGGGCCGAGTGTCGGGTGTGTCGGGCGAGCTGAGGTGTGTTCCCACTGAGGTTGGTTCTCAGGGGAGTTACGTGATCCCGTCCTCAGGTTCCGCGCATTTAACTTCCCCCAAGTTGCTGCCTGCGCCGTCTTCGGAAGCTTCAGGAGCGGAGGGCCTATCTACCCAGCCGACTGCTCTTCGTGATGAGCCGGGCTCGTCGGGACATTTTAAAATCACCCCCAAGATCCCCAGGGAGCTTACGCACACACGCCTGGGGCACACCTACAAGGGCTCGATCCAAGACTGTTCGGCTTTCGTGACCCCCATACACACACACTCCCACGCCGTCAGTTGGTTGTCGCACCCGTCATGTCGTATTGGTCATTGGCTGAACCTGGCTTTATTGTGCTACATGGTGAGGGTGGGTGATGCTGGTGCTGGAGGTGGTCCCGAGGTTCCATGTGTTACAGCATGTTTTTTTTTCTCTTCCTCTCTTCTCTCTCTCTTCCCTTCTCTCTTACGTTGTGTTTTATTATTGTTGGTTCTGTACTTCTGTTCCCTTCCCTCGTTCGTCTCACACACACTATATTGTAGATATTGTACATATGGGATGGGGTATTTATTTGTTGAGGCACACTAGGGGCTTTTGTTTGTTTTGTTGATGGGGCGTTGACAGCCGGGTCGGCTGAGTTGTAAGAAGGGGGGGGGGGGATGATGTAGTGACATTGCTGGATGTCAACAGGCTGTGGGTGCAGTACCAGATCTAGAGGGGCATGGCGTGCGATGTAGTGACATTGCCATATATCACAATGGTGTGGGTATAATACTGGCCCGAGAGGGGCCTGGTGAGCGCTGATTGATAGCGCTAGATGGCACCATGCTTTGCATGCAGTGCCAACCTTACAGGACAGGGTGTGTGAGTGCCAGCTGAAGGATGAGGTTACTAAAGGCCATGGCACTGTGGTTCACCCGGGAGGACTCGTGGCCAGTTAAGTCTACAAAGGGGCCCCCAGAGAGGGCTAGGGGTGGTCACGTGATTGGAACCCAGATCCTTCCCGAGAATTCTGCAAGATGGTCGTGGCCAAGGGCGGAGCCAGCCACACCACAGAGAATATAAGCTGGGTCCTGAGAGGTACCAGGGTTGTTGTTCATCCTGGAAGAAACCTTCATCTACGTTCGCCGTTATATGAGTCTCCAACACGTGAACCCGAACCCAAGCTGTTGGTAGCAGTTACGTTGTAATTAGTATAGATAACCTGGTGGTCACCACCATAGGTTGTTATTCTGTTAGGGGTAAATTACCTCGTGTTGTTGGAGTTGAATAAATGCGTTGCCTCCAAGTCTATGTCTGTGACTCAGTTGATCCCATTACAACTGGTGTCGGAAGTGGACAAACGTTATTTTGTTTGTAAGATAGGCCGAGTTACGTTATGCTTACGTGACACAGACTACATACCAGGACATTGTCGGACAACGAGGACGACAAAGGTGATATTCCTCAGACAGCCCCGGGGATGGCGACCCCAGAGAAAGGGAGTGAGGCGCCTTCGGCGGAGCATGGTGACGACCATCTCAGCGACAGCTCACCACCATCAGGGAAAGAGTGCAGCATGTTCCACACCCGCCTCACAGAACTCCTAGAGGCCGTAGCAGCGATGGTTGCTGAGCTCGACCGCGAAGAGCCAGCGGTGGAGGAGAGAGCGCCGGAGCTGCGCGGGGTCGAGCATCTCATCACAGTTGCCCGACAGCAGGAAAGCTCCGTGGTGCAGCCCATGCACGCATCTGTCATTTTATTTGCGGAACTGGGCGGAGGGCCCACCAAATCTGAGACTGCGCTCAGTTCGCCTGTTGAGATTCCATCCCTCAGGCAACGTCTACCTTTTGTTAAATAATTTGAGCCGCTGGAGGCGACTGGGTGGCCTTCAAGCACCGGTTCCAGACGAACTGCGACTTAGCAGGGTGGACGGAGGTGGAGGTGCTGAGAGCGCTGCCTGCCTCGCTTGACGATAATGCTTTGGTGGCATTTCACACCATCCTGCTATAAGAGAGGGCCACGCTACAACAAGCCTTTGCTCAAATGGCAGCAATCTATGAACCGCCGTTAAACTTTCGCCATAAGTTCACTGAGCGGAGGAGGGGGGTGGCCAAGATGACCCTTGCCTTCCGTAGCGCACTATTGGCGTTAGTGACAGCTGCCTTCCCAAAGATGGACCACGACGGAGTTGACCCGCTGGTCCTCGAGAGATTATTCACGTTTGCGAAGGACCTCAACATCGTGCTGCTTGCCGTCGACGAAGACGATTTGTCTTCTCTCAAGGTGGTAAGATGCATCCAGGCGCACCTGCTCTTGCAACGACTTAAGAGGTTGGCGGCGTGTACCACGCCTCGTGAGGTGCGTGATACACCCAAAGATATGGAGCCCATCCAAACCTGTGCTTCGGTCCAAGGTGGATGGTATGGTGCAACTGGATGAACAACAATGACAGCGGAAGACCTCTCCTCGTCCTGGGGACGGGATCGTCATGTGTTACAACTGTAGCCTGCAGTGACACGTCTCAACAAGGTGCCGCGATGAGTCCTCCTCGGACATCTGCCATCATCCGCCCGACTGTCTTTGAAACTGATTGGCCCATACCAGAGACCAGAGGCAGCTTTCTTTCGCACCTAGTTTCAAATGGTGTTAGACCAGAAGACGCCAAAAGGCGTACAGAAAAAAAGGGGAAAACCTATTCTCGTATTTTGGTACTGGCAAAGGAGGTCCCATGATATTATAATAGCTATTGTGTTTCCCAGATACAGCTATTGTAATTTTGTAATAGCTGTATCTGGGAATCATAATAGCTATTATAAAACCTGTATCTGGGAATCAAACTCAGGTCGCTCGGTTCACAGCAGCATTTACCAGATCATCAGGTGACTGATAGAGAGCCATCCCTGACCAAACCTGCGCATCGATCAGCCTTCCATTGCATCGATACCAGGTGTAAATTCTTCTCGATTAGCCATGGAAAGCTCTAAAACTACGTAGTCGAAACTTTTTTTTAAATAATTTAGGAGCTAGAGGACATCCATATCGCACCCAAAGGTGAAGAGAGAATGGCCCTGACTCATCGCCACGCAGCTTTACCCGGGTCTTCTCACTATCATGAAAGTCCTTAATAATCGTGAGCAGAGAGTCAATTATCCTGAAAGCTCGAATAACCACCTACAGCCCTGGTCTATTTATCATAACATAGGCCTTGACCAGGTTATTAAAGCGGTTAGATCCCGTTTATATTCCCTTCACCTCTGCTGTCGCAGATGGACAGAGAATGTGGCGTCCGTACAGGACCACCTGGACGTGAATCCAGCGGACCCCACCTTATGGGACAAATGCTTCGAAAATGACTGGCTCTATACCTACGTGAATAAGCAAAATAACAGGCAAGGGGCAGGAAAAGTAGGCAACTGCCCTCAGTTAGAATGGCAAAGCATTCATCAAACGCGGAGTTATGAAAGAGAAGCATTTTTATTGACTTGATGAAAATGGCTATGGGACAATGATAATTTTAGAAGACACTCAACAAAGTTAACCGTTGAATATTGTAGTAGAGGGCTGAACAGATAACGTTTTTATATATTTTGTAAAATGAGTAATTTCATGCTTTAAATGCCAGAGGCAACGGAACCAATTTTACATGATTAGCAACTCTCGACCAGCTTGAAATGAACCCATATGTAACTGTATGAAGTTTTATATTTTCTTCTTATTAAAAAAATCCCACAAGTCCGACTTTACATTTACACAGAATACACAACTGTTACCGTCTGTAATATATTTACCAAATATATCGGTAAAGAAATGGGTGGCTGAATAAGTCATGCATGTCTTTTAAATAATAATTATGCATGTGACAACTAAATTACTGCATGCATTATTGTACAAATGATTAACATATATATTAATGTATGTGTCTGAAAGCTCAAACAAGCCTAATTGTGGCTCTGCTACATCTTCATTGATGGCCTTCAGACAATAGTTACATTTTCACATTTTTATGCACAGGGCATTACATTCTAAGGACAACCGCCGTTGACTATGCATTAAGTGTTACTCGTAAACATTTAGTTTAACCAAATAACGCTGCAATTTCAAATGAGCATGCAACTTCCTGAGAGCAGCACACACAGAGAGCGGTGGAACCTAATTGCGCCTGTGGAAAACATGCAAATGTTCACATAAAAGCCCTGAACTGCACATCGAAGCACACGAAGCTTTTAAGGCAGGAAGAGCCACTTTCATCATATAATGCAATGGTTTTTAATCTTTATTGCTTGCCTTGCCCCCTCTGGGTTCTCAATCGAAAAAAATGTGTATAATATAAAAAAAACAGGTTTGATTAAACGAATTAGTTGTATTTACGTGCCCGTGCTTAATTTGTGTTTCGATTATTTTCCTTGTAAAAAAATCTAGCCATATCTCGCGCCCCCAGAAAGAACCACTGATCTAACGTAGGGCATGCCACATAATATTACAGTGCCAAAGTATATCCCTGCTCAAATTCACAGAGGGAGGCGCTCATTCTCACCGATAGACTTGATGGCGATGGTGGCCACCGGTCGTTCAAATGACTGCCTTGGATATCTCACGTTTCTCAATGAGCTAAGTGGATTCCTCATCCGACTGTTAGCCATTCACTCTCGCCGTGGCACCAATCACTCTAATCAATCACTCTCACCGTGGCACCATCCATGCAGCAAGCATCAACATTCCGAAGTCAGTTCAGATTTTTTTGCAGTTGTGCCATACTGTATAGTGTTGTGGTGCGTATTCAGAGAGAGATAAAGATATTAAACTGAAACGATTAGAAACTACACTTGATCTTAAACAAAAGGCCAAGAGAGACAGAGAGAAAAGAAGCTCACAATGTGGAGCACAACGTCGGATGACAAACGAGACAACGCGAGAGGATCGAAGAGCAGCAACATCGGTTGTACAGGAATTTATTTTGGATGACAAAAAAACCTAAAAATAAAATCATATGTATGCATGTTGAACTTATTTTGCACCGTGCATAGCCGGCAGTGCTAATTGGAGGTGCGGCAAATGCTTGTCTCTGAAGGTGAGCCAATGTTTTACATTCCTAAGGGATTTGTAGAAATAAAATGTATTTATTTTACAGAAGAGAGGAGGTAGTTGTGAGGATACCCAAAGGTGATGTAACTGTAGCCAAAAGTAAATTGCGGATAAGTCTCTTAATTGTACCGTGACCACAATATAATTGTTTCCAATGAAACATAATCAGTCATGGTGTTGTATGACTCTTGAAAGACACAATAATGAGCAAAACACATTTTTGTTTTCGCATGTCTACAAACTCTGTCAGACTCTTCATTTATAATAAGCCAAGTGTTGTACTTGAAGAGATAACATTTATTTTAAATTACGTTTTTAATTGCATGCACATAAAATACGTTCGTAAAGTTGCATTGTTACATTCTACAATCTAACTCGTTTCTTTCGAACTGCTTTTTGTGTTTAGTTTTTTGGCTTTTTCACCACACATTCTATTATCATGGTCGGCTACAAAACAAATTCAACATACATATGTAGTGACTCAACTCGGAGACAGTAAGACTTGGAGGCACTTATGTACTATTTTAACGAGCACCATCGGAATAAAACACACCCTACGTGGTTACACACTATTACTGTTCCTAGCATATATACAACACTTAACCGTCTAAGACTGACGGCGCTAAATGGAGACAGCCAACAACTATCTATCAGCGCAATATTGAGTGAAGACGGCAGCGACGTTGGCAATGAAACGACAGCGATGATGGCAACGATGGCGACGACAATATGATTACGATGACTATCTTGAAGAGCACGACGGGGATCCCACTTCCAGCAACAGCCACGAGGTCCTCCAAAGTGGCTCCTCTTATACTTTCAGCGTGGCTTCGCTCTGCCCCAGTCACGCCCCCTCTCTGGAACCTACTAGCGGGTTCCCGAGGCTTCCCGATGCCCCCCCCCCCCCTCTGACCTTTCCCCTAGATGTCCCCCTCTCGTGTCTATCGTGTCCTGCTGACGTGGGTATTGCCATACACGGCAGTTACCCTGTACTGCCAGCAGCCAGCGCTATGCCACTACAAACACATATGTGCTGTATATATATTTTTTAAGTAATGAAAGCCATTTTTCACATCCAAATGAAAAAAAAGAACTTTAAAAAAGCAGGCTTAAATTGGGTTAATATACTGGTCGTCAATGTCACTTTTTAGGTGGAATGGTGGCCGATTTCACGTAAAATATTTGTTTCTCAGTCGACAATGCATGCGCTGCCAAATCTACACTCACGGGACGTTTCTGATCGTATATTTGCTGAATGGCACAAAGTGGTGAGGGTTAGAGTGAGGTGAAGGCAACGGGAATTGTGTCAATCATGATCTGGAGCTGTAGTTTGTGTCAAAAGCCTCAGCGAGTCTCGAGACTCTTATTCAGGACGGTCCTACTAAGGGTTCACAGTAGGGGGCTTTGTTGCTTTGTGTAATCCCAATTTATAAATTCTCCGTTTAGTTTTTTTCAAGCATGGGGATGTTTTTGCCAATTCCAGCTTCAGTGAGTTATTTTTCTTTCAACAAAAAACCTGGAGACATCCCATGCAGAACAGGGGGAGACCACACAATCTCCACACAGATTAGGCAGTTGAGTCAGGAATCGAACCCAGTCACTTCTTGTGGTGAGGCACGAGTGTTACCACTGTGCTGCTACCCTGATGCTGAAAGCACAGCCGCAGCTTGGCTATGCACCCCCCCCCCCCCATCTATGCCTCTTGTGTCCGTGCAGTGCATTTCTCAGCAAAGTGGAATTGCTGTTGCATTTGGCATGCCCAGCGTGAGTCCTGGGAGGGATGCCTCAGAAATGTGAACACCATTGCTCTCAGAGTGATGTTCCCTGCCGTTGATGGGAAACAAATGATATCGGGCTCAGAAGGACTCCCACATATTGGAGCCCCACTGTTACTGCTGACATAATTAGGACATGCACAACACTGACTCTTTCAAATGTGTTACACTCTATGTTATCACAGGTGTGTATGTATGTGTAATGTAGCTCTCAGAGACACCGTCTTGTTCAGTTGTATGTATATTTATTATGAATAAAGTCCGCCGACTCACTAATAACTTAACGAGCAACTGCGAGTGTCGATATACACTTGGGTAACTTACTGTAGGTGACTCTATACTGAGACAACGTAACTCTAGCCTTCCAAGACCAAGACTACAAGGTGCCCACTCCAGGATGATGAAGACGACCCACTCCAAGGTGATGATGGCAATGGCAGTTCCCCCACAACAGCAGCCCAGAGTCCTGGTTCACACCGGCTCTTATCCCCCTCACGACCCGGACATGCCCTTATTCCTGAACCCTCTCTCACCGCACCTGGCCCTGTCTGTCTCTGCCCTTATTACAATTTACGACCATTAGGTCCCGTGCTTCCCCGCACACGACCCTATCAAAGCTTGTCACAGCAATCATTATTAGAGACCACTTAGGCCCCACATTACCCTAATGTGACCCTGTCTGTTCCCGGTATGATAATTAGTAAAATGGCCACGGGGAGCCGTACTGTCCCTACATCACCTGTACTGTCCTTACATATGTATGATGCACATGACGGCTTGGCTTGCACACAATGGTAGTGCAGTGGTTAGCGCGCTGTGCTACAAATCTGGCAGGTTCGATTCACGCTCTATTGCCAACACCCATTAACGATTATCTGAACCGGTCCTGGGCCTCCCCTAGGTCGACTCAGCCTGAAATGAGTAACTGGTGCAATCTATAAACATCGAGTCACCTACAGTAAGGCTATATGGGGGATCTTTGATGCATGTGTGTATAGCATGTGTCTGTGCACATTCATTATAGAGCGACAAATTGACTAATAGTCCCGTGTTATGAGTGCAAATCGCAATAGAAAGCACACAACACCCTGGCTTAACATGTAAGCCTGTGGTGTCTGTGAATGTATGCTAATGTGTTGAACGTGCATATATAATGTAATAGCAACATACACTTTAATTTGGTATTGTAAAGTGAATGTTATTTTACGTTGATATAGTTTCATATTATTTTGTAAACTGTTTTTACTCTATTGCATGCCATACAGTTATAATCAGCATGCCTTGCCACAAATGTGCATGCGCGTATGCATCATATAAGATCCCCTCCAAATCTATCGTCCACTTCATTTCTGATCCAGATTTTAGCTGAATTACAAGGACATCATTCTGCTGCGCTATATAATGCTTTACTTTGCCGATGACTAATATCACTGGCTTCTCCAGCATGTTGCCATAAAGGTACCGAGGGAGGATAGAAGTGGTGAAACTGTGGTTAATCTTGCATGCTCTAATACACCCCGATGTTTCTGTAAATTTCGGTACACATCTTCACTACATCTGAATGTATGTCCATTGTGAGTTCATCTTTGCTAGAGCCGGTTCATGTGTTAATCTAAGGACGCACATATCGCGTCATGCTATTAAACAAAGTCATTGCTCAAGAAAATACGAATACCCTATTTCCCTTCTCATAAACATGTGCTGTCCCTGCTGGCGAGAGGATTTCTAATTTCAGGACACGTGCTCGCCCAATGCATGCGGCACCTTGTAGCAGTGCCCAATTGGGGTGCCGCATTCATTTGTTGAAAATAAACTCCAAGCAGAATAACTACTGAACGAGTAAACATAACATTTATGGAAAACGAATACAATTTGCCCATTTCATTGAATGCCAAAAGTCTAGCATTGAAAACATAGTCAAGAAATTGTTAATGCATTTGTTGTAAAAAGAAAAAAAATCACATAATGCTACAAGTTGTGACAAATGTTAAAGGAATTAATTATGACATTGCCTCAGAAATGATGCCAACATGATAATTATATTGGTGGAATATAATGATCACTCATGACTAAGCCAAATAACTGTTAAAAAATTTGAGTACGTAAACTTGCATTATTATTATTATTGCTTTCCAGGTTTGTCCTTGCATGCCAATCCCGTACTCATTTGAAATGCATCTTGCAAAAACAAAAATAGCACATTACCATTGTTATTTAGACTCAAGTTATTGGTCATCGGTGATGATATGATTGTTGTGTGCTCTCAAGTTGAGGCTAATTATATATGTTTTATCTTATACTTGTTTATCGATGAGGCTGGAGATGGTGGTGAGGTGGTCTCAGATAGCTTAGCGCTTTAGATGTGTCAGCGTTTTGAAATTACATGACTGGTTATGATCTATCACTTTTTTGTGATCGATTCATATTCAAAGTTACAAGCATATCGAGTTTAAGCTTCACATTTATTATGTTCCAGTTTTCCGTAACAATGATAATCAACATCATGTTCATTTATCCGCTGCTCAGAGTTTTATCCGCTGCTCAGAGTTGTGTGATGTACACTGCACCTCGCACCTGCACACAAGATTAATTAATAACTCCGTCTACTTGGTGGATGATGATAGTAATGACGATGATATATCATATTAATGGTATGTTTTTAACTGGCTTCAAATTTATTATGTTTTAGGTTTCCATAGCAATGGAGAAATGCATTTTAAAGAGTTGTGATTGCATACGTAATCTTACCTATAAACGTAATTTATTGTCTGTCTGTCCATCTGTCTATTCGTCTGTCTGTCCGTCTGTCTGTGGACGAACACTTATGAAGGATTTGGCTCGCAAACCGTGGGGTTCACTTTTAAAAAAAAATAGCCGGGTACCACGCCGTAAGCCCCATGGTGAGCCAGCGCTATTCCGTTTTCTCATCCGTCAACTTTAAAACGTCGTGATTTTTGTTGTTTTATTTTTTACCTACGTGACTTTACCGAATAGAACCAAAGAGTATGGGTCATTGCAGTCACGAAAGCTTTAAATCTAGAATTAAATCTAGAACTTTAAAGTAGTTAAATTAACAATTGAGTGCTATTCCTTATTATTTAATTATCTCCTCGCACCACTAAAGCTGCCAGGGGGTTGCCCCTAGCAATGCCAAAAAAAGTACACAACGCTAAGGCAAATTCATCAAAGTGTCATGTCCTCTTCTCCCCCCCCCCCACCCCAATGTGTGCACATACTAATATAGGGTCGGTAGATACTAATATTATTGTGCTTAGATAGTATTATTGCAGTGCGGGCGGGGGGATGGAGGGGGGTGGGGTATAGCGGCCCAGCTCCAGCCTGCCGAGGTGCCAATTCGGCCGGCTGGGAAATATAGACGAGGCAAGGGACTTGGCATCACTACACCACTCTGTCAAGTGAGTACTTTGTGCAATCGAGTCAATACAGTATATACTACTGTAGCGAAAGCAGGTACCACCACACTCAGTATGCACTGATTTTATCATAGAAGGTACCACAACAGTCAGTATGCACTGCTGTAGTGAAAGCAGGTACGACCACAGTATGCACTGCTGTAGTCAGAGCAGATAGCACCACAGTCAGTATGCACTGCTGTAGTGAAAGCATTAACCACCACAGTATGCACTGCTATAGTCGTAGCAGGTACTAACACAGTCAGTATGCACTGCTGTAATCATAGTAGGTAAAACCACAGTCAGTATGCACTGATGTAATCATAGCAGACATCACCAAACTATGCGCTGCTGTAATCATAGTAGGTTCGAACACAGTCAGTATGCACTGCTGTAAACATAGCAGGTTCCACCACAGCAGTGTGGACTGCTGTAATCATAGCAGCTACCAGCAGAGTTAGTATGCACTGCTGTAGTCATAGCAGGTACCACCCCAGTCGGTAAGCACTGATGTAGTGAAAGCAGGTTAGCACGACAGTTGGTATGGACCACTGTAATAATAGCAGTTACCACCACAGTCAGTGTGCACTGCTGTAATCATAGTAGGTGCCATCACAGTATGAACTGCTGTTTTGAAAGCAGGTATCACAACAGTATGCACTGCTGGATTCGTAGCAAGTAACACCACAGTCAGGATGCACTGATGTAATAATAGCAGGTGCCACCACAGTCAGTATACATTGCTGTAATCATAGCAGGTACCACCACAAGTCAGTATGCACTGCTGTCATAATAGCAGGTGCTACCACAGTCAGTATGCGCTGCTGTAATCATAGAAGGTACCACCACAGACAGTATGCACTGCTGTTATCATAGCAGGTACCACCACAGTCAGTATGCACTGCTGTGATCATAGCAGTTACCACCACAGTCAGTATGCACTGCTGTAGTCATAGCAGGTACCACCCCAGTCGGTATGCACTGATGTAGTGAAAGCAGGTTACTACCACAGTCAGTATGCACTGCTGTAATCATAGCAGCTACCTCCAGAGATAGTATGCCCTGCTGTAGACATAGCAGCTACCACCCCAGTCGGTATGGACTGATATAGTGAAAGCAGGTTAGCAACACAGTTGGTATGCACCACTGTAATGATAGCAGTTACCACCACAGTCAGTGTGCACTGCTGTTTTGAAAGCAGGTATCACCACTGTATGCACTGCTAGAATCAAAGCAGGTACCACCCCAGTCAGTACGCACTGCTGTAATCATAGCAGGTACCATCATAGTCAGTATACACTGCTGTAATCATAGTAGGTACCACAAAAGTCAGTATGCACTGCAGTAATCATAGCAGGTACCACCACAGTCAGTATGCACTGCTGTTGTGAATGCAGGCAACCACCACAGTAAGCACTGCTATAATCATAGCAGGCACCACCACAGTCAGTATGCACTGATGTAGTCAAAGCAGGTTACCACCACAGTTGATATGCACCACTGTAATGATAGCAGGTACCATCACAGTCAGTATGCACTGCTGTAATTATAGCAGGTGCCACCACAGTATGCACTGCTGTAGTGAAAGCAGGTGCCAACACAGTATGCACTGCTGTATTCATAGCAGAGACCATCATAGACAGTATGCACTGCTGTTATCATAGCAGGTACCACCACAGACAGTATGCACTGCGGTTATCATAGCAGGTACCACCACAATCAGTATGCACTTCTGTGATCATAGCAGTTACCACCAATGTCAGTGAGTACTGCTGTTTTGAAAGCAGGTATCACCACCGTATGCACTGCTGTAATCATAGCAGGCACCACCACTGTCAGTATGCACTGCTGTAAAAATATCAGGTGCCACCACAGTCAGTATGCACTGCTGTAGTCAGATCAGATACCGCCACAGACAGTATGGGCTGCTGTTGTGAATGCAGGGACCACCATAGTCAATATGCACTGCTGTAGTCACAGCAGATACCACCACAGTTTGCACTTCTGTAATCAGAGCAGGTACCAACACAGTCAGTATGCACTGATGTAATCATAGCAGGTACCACCCCAGTCGATATGCACTGATGTAGTGAAACCAGGTTACCACCACAGTTGAATTACACCACTGTAATGATAGCAGGTACCACCACAGTCAGTATGCACTGCTGTAATTATAGCAGGTGCCACGACAGTATGCACTGCTGAATCATAGCAGAGACCACAACAGTCAGTTTGCGCTGCAGTAATCATACCAGGTACCACGACAGACAGTATGCACTGTTGTTATCATAGCAAGTAGCACCACAGTCAGTATGCACTGCTGTGATCATAGCAGTTACCACGACAGTCAGTATGCACAGCTGTATCATAGCAGGTACCACCACAGTCAGTCTGCACTGCTGTATTCATAGCAGGAACCACCACAGTCAGTTTGCGCTGCTGTTGTGAATGCAGGTACCGCCACAGTATGCACTGCTGTAGTCATAGGAGGTACCATCCCAGTCGGTATGCACTGATGTAGTGAAAGCAGGTTACCACCACAGTTTATATTCACCACTGTAATGATAGCAGGTACCACCACAGTCAGTATGCGCTGTTGTTATCATAGCACGTACCACCACAGTATGCACTGCTGTGATCACAGCAGTTACCACCACAGTCAGTATGAACAGCTTGTAATCATAGCAGGTACCACCATAGTCAGTCTGCACTACTGTAATCATAGCAGGAACCACCACAGTCAGTATGCGCTGCTGTTGTGAATGCAGGTACCACCACAGTATGCACTGCTGTAGTCATAGCAGGTACCACCCCAGTCGGTATGCACTGATGTAGTGAAAGCAGGTTACCACCACAGTTGATATACACCACTGTAATGATAGCATGTACCACCACAGTCATTATGTACTGTGGTAATCATAGCAGGTACCACCACAGTCAGTATACACTGATGTTGTGAATGCAGGTCACCACCACAGTAAGCACTGTTGTAATCATAGCAGGCACCACCACAGTCAGTATGCACTGCTGCAATAATAGCAGGCACCACCAGAGTCAGTATACACCACTGTAATGATCGCAGCTACCACCACATTCAGTATGCACTGCTGTATAAAAGATCAGGCACCACATTCAGTATGCGTTGCAGTAATCATAGCAGGTTCCAACACAGTCAATATGCACTGCTAGAGTCATAGCAGGTACCATACCAGTCGGTATGCACTGATGTAGTGAAAGCTGGTTACCACCAAAGTTCATATACACCACTGTAATGATAGCAGGTACCACCACAGTCAGGATGCACTGCTGTAATTAGAGCAGGTGCCACCACAGTATGCACTGCTGTAGTGAAAGCAGGTGACACCACACTATGCACTGCTGAATCATAGCAGAGACTGCCACAGTCAGTATGCGCTGCAGTAATGATAGCAGGTACCATTACAGACAGACTGCACTGCTGTGAGCATAGCAGTTACCACCACAGTCAGTATGCAATGCTGTAGTCATACCAGGTACCACGCCAGTCGTTATGCACTGATGTAGTGAAAGCAGGTTACCACCACCGTTGATATACACCACTGTAATGATAGCAGGTACCACCACAGTCAGTATGCACTGCTGTAATTATAGCATGTGCTACTACAGTATGCACTGCTGTAGTGTAAACAGGTGCCACCACAGTATGCACTGCTGTAATCATAGCAGAGACCACCACAGTCAGTATGCGCTGAAGTAATCATAACAGGTACCACCACAGACAGTATGCACTGATGTAGTGAAACCAGGTTCCCACCACAGTTGATATACACCACTGTAATGAAAGCATGTACCACCACAGTCAGTATGCACTGCTGTAATCATAGTAGGTGCCACCACAGTATGAACTGCTGTTTTGCAAGCAGGTATCACCACAATATGCACTGCTGGAATCGTAGAAAGTAACACCACTGTCAGTATGCACTGCTGTGATCAAAGCAGTTACCACCACAGTAAGTGTGCACTGCTGTACTCATAGGAGCTACCTCTACAGTCAGTTTGTACTGCTGTAATGATAGCAGCTACCACCACATTTAATACACACTGCTGTATAAAAGGTCAGTCACCAAATTCAGTATGCGAAGCTGTTGTGAATGCAGGTACCAACACGGTATGCACTGCTGTAGTCATAGCATGTACCACCCCAGTCGGTATGCACTGATATAGTGAAAGCAAGTTACCACCACATTTGATATACACCACTGTAATGATAGCATGTACCACCACAGTCAGTATGCACTGCGTTAATCATAGCAGGTACCACCACAGTCAGTATGCACTGCTGTTGTGAATGCAGGTAACCACCACAGTAAGCACTTTTGTAATAATCGCAGGCACCACCACAGTCAGTATGCACTGCTGTAATTATAGCAGGTACCACCAGAGTCAGTATACACCACTGTAATGATAGCAGCTACCACCACATTTAGTATGCACTGCAGTATACAAGGTCAGGCACCACATTCAGTATGCGTTGCAGTAATCTTAGCAGGTTCCAACACAGTCAATATGCATTGCTGTAGGCATAGCAGGTTCCACCCCAGTCGGTATGCACTGATGTAGTGAAAGCAGGTTACCACCACAGTTAATATACACCACTGTAATGATAGCAGGTACCACCACAGTCACTATGCACTGCTGTAATTATAGCAGGTGCCACCACAGTATGCACTGTTGTAGTGAAAGCAGGTGCCACCACAGTATGCACTGCTGAATCATAGCAGAGACCACCACAGTCAGTATGCGCTGCAATAATCATTGCAGGTACCACCACAGTCAGTATGCACTGCTGTAATTATAGCAGGTGCCATCACAGTATGCACTGCTGTAGGAAAACAGGTGACACCACAGTCAGTATGCACTGCTGTAATCATTGCAGGTACAACCACAGTCCGTATGCACTGCTGTAATCATGGCAGTTACCACCACAGTCAGTTTGCACTGCTGTAATTATAGCAGGTACCACCCCAGTCGGTATGCACTGATGTAGTGAAAGCTTCTTACCACCACAGTTGATATACACAACTGTAATGATAGCATGTACCACCACAGTCAGTTTGCACTGCTGTAATTATAGCAGGCGCCACCACAGTATGCACTGCTGTGATCACAGCAGTTACCACCACAGTCAGTATGAACAGCTGTAATCATAGCAGGTACCACCATAGTCAGTCTGCACTACTGTAATCATAGCACGAACCACCACAGTCAGTATGCGCTGCTGTTGTGAATGCAGGTACCACCACAGTATGCACTGCTGTAGTCATAGCAGGTACCACCCCAGTCGGTATGCACTGATGTAGTGAAAGCAGGTTGCCACCACAGTTGATATACACCACTGTAATGATAGCATGTACCACCACAGTCATTATGCACTGTGGTAATCATAGCAGGTACCACCACAGTCAGTATACACTGCTGTTGTGAATGCAGGTCACCACCACAGTAAGCACTGTTGTAATCATAGCAGGCACCACCACAGTCAGTATGCACTGCTGAAATCATAGCAGGCACCACCAGAGTCAGTATGCACCACTGTAATGATCACAGCTACCACCACATTCAGTATGCACTGGTGTATAAAAAATCAGGCACCACATTCAGTATGCGTTGCAGTAATCATAGCAGGTTCCAACACAGTCAATATGCACTGCTATAGTCATAGCAGGTACCATACCAGTCGGTATGCACTGATGTAGTGAAAGCTGGTTACCACCAAAGTTCATATACACCACTGTAATGATAGCAGGTACAACCACTGTCAGGATGCACTGCTGTAATTAGAGCAGGTGCCACCACAGTATGCACTGCTGTAGTGAAAGCAGGTGACACCACACTATGCACTGCTGAATCATAGCAGAGATTACCACAGTCAGTATGCGCTGCAGTAATGATAGCAGGTACCATTACAGACAGACTGCACTGCTGTGAGCATAGCAGTTACCACCACAGTCAGTATGCACTGCTGTAGTCATAGCAGGTACCACGCCAGTCGGTATGCACTGATGTAGTGAAAGCAGGTTACCACCACCGTTGATATACACCACTGTAATGATAGCAGGCACCACCACAGTCAGTATGCACTGCTGTAATTATAGCATGTGCCACTACAGTATGCACTGCTGTAGTGTAAGCAGGTGCCACCACAGTATGCACTGCTGTAATCATAGCAGAGACCACCACAGTCAGTATGCGCTGAAGTAATCATAACAGGTACCACCACAGACAGTATGCACTGATGCAGTGAAACCAGGTTCCCACCACAGTTGATATACACCACTGTAATGAAAGCATGTACCACCACAGTCAGTATGCACTGCTATAATCATAGCAGTTACCACTACTGTCAGTATGCACTGCTGTAATCATAGTAGGTGCCACCACAGTATGAACTGCTGTTTTGCAAGCAGGTATCACCACAATATGCACTGATGGAATTGTAGAAAGTAACACCACTGTCAGTATGCACTACTATGATCAAAGCAGTTACCACCACAGTCAGTGTGCACTGCTGTACTCATAGCAGCTACCACTACAGTCAGTTTGCACTGCTGTAATGATAGCAGCTACCACCACATTTAATACACACTGCTGTATAAAAGGTCAGGCACCACATTCAGTATGCGAAGATGTTGTGAATGCAGGTACCAACACGGTATGCACTTCTGTAGTCATAGCATGTACCACCCCAGTCGGTATGCACTGATATAGTGAAAGCAAGTTACCACCACATTTGATATACACCACTGTAATGATAGCATGTACCACCACAGTCAGTATGCACTGCGTTAATCATAGCAGGTACCACCACAGTCAGTATGCACTGCTGTTGTGAATGCAGGTAACCACCACAGTAAGCACTTTTGTAATAATAGCAGGCACCACCAGAGTCAGTATGCACCACTGTAATGATAGCAGCTACCACCACATTTAGTATGCACTGCTGTATACAAGGTCAGGCACCACATTCAGTATGCGTTGCAGTAATCTTAGCAGGTTCCAACACAGTCAATATGCATTGCTGTAAACATAGCAGGTACCACCCCAGTCGGTATGCACTGATGTAGTGAAAGCAGGTTACCACCACAGTTAATATACACCACTGTCATGATAGCAGGTACCACCACAGTCACTATGCACTGCTGTAATTATAGCAGTTGCCACCACAGTATGCACTGCTGTAGTGAAAGCAGGTGCCACCACAGTATGCACTGCTGAATCATAGCAGAGACCACCACAGTCAGTATGCGCTGCAATATTCATAGCAAGTACCACCACAGTCAGTATGCACTGCTGTAATTATAGCAGGTGCCACCACAGTATGCACTGCTGTAGGAAAACAGGTGACACCACAGTAAGTATGCACTGCTGTAATCATTGCAGGTACAACAACAGTCCGTATGCACTGCTGTAATCATAGCAGTTACCACCACAGTCAGTTTGCACTGCTGTAATCATAGCAGGTATCACCCCAGTCGGTATGCACTGACGTAGCGAAAGCTTCTTACCACCACAGTTGAAATACACAACTGTAATGATAGCATGTACCACCACAGTCAGTTTGCACTGCTGTAATTATAGCAGGTGCCACCACAGTATGCAATGCTGTAGTGAAAGCAGGTGCCACCACAGTGTGCACTGCTGAGTCATAGCAGAGACGACCACAATCAGTATGCGCTGCAGTAGTCATAGCAGGAACCACCACAGACAGTATGCACTGCTGTCATCATAGCAGGTACCACCACAGTCAGTATGCACAGCTGTTATCATAGCAGGTACCACCACAGTCAGTTTGCACTGCTGTACTCTTAGCAGCTAACACCACAGTCAGTATGTACTGCTATAATCATAGCAGGAACCACCACAGTCAGTATGCGCTGCTGTTGTGAATGCAGGTACCACCACAGTATCCACTGCTGTAGTCATAGCAGGTCCCAACCCAGTCGGTATGCACTGATGTAGTGAAAGCAGGTTACAACCACAGTTTATATACACCACTGTAATGATAGCATGTACCACCACAGTCAGTATACACTGCGGTAATCATAGCAGGTACCACCACAGTCAGTATGCACTGCTGTTGTGAATGCAAGTAACCACCACAGTAAGCACTGTTGTAATCATAACAGGCACCACCACAGTCAGTATGCACTGCTGTAATCATAGCAGGTACCACCAAAGTCAGTATACACCACTGTAATGATAGCAGCTACCACTTCTTTCAGTGTGCACTGCTGTATATAAGGTCAGGCACCACATTCAGTATGCGTTGCAGTAATCATAGCAGGTTGCAAAACAGTCAATATGCAATGTTGTAGTCATAGTATGTACCAGCCCAGTCGGAATGCACTGATGTAGTGAAAGCGGGTTACCACCACAGTTAATATACACCACTGTAATGATAGCATGTACCACTACAGTCGGTATGCACTGATGTAGTGAAAGCAGGTTACCACCACAGTTGATATACACCACTGTAATGATAGCATGTACCACCAGAGTGAGTATGCACTGCTGTAATCATAGTAGGTGCCACCACAGTATGAACTGCTGTTTTGAAAGCAGGTATTACAACAGTATGCACTGCTGGAATCGTAGCAAGTAACACCACTGTCAGTATGCACTGCTGTGATCAAAGCAGTTACCGCCACAGTCAGTGTGCACTGCTGTACTCATAGCATCTACCACCACAGTCAGTTTGCACTGCTGTAATCATAGCAGGAACCACTACAGTCAGTATGCGCTGCTGTTGTGAATACAGGTACCAACACAGCATGCACTGCTGTAGTCATAGCAGGTACCACCCCAGTCGGTATGCACTGATATAGTGAAAGCAGGTTAACACCACATTTGATATACACCACTGTAAAGATAGCATGTACCACCACAGTCAGTATGCACTGCGGTAATCATAGCAGGTACCACCACAGTCAGTATGCGCTGCTGTTGTGAATGCAGGTAACCACCACAGTAAGCACTGTTGTAATCATAGCAGGCACCACCACAGTCAGTATGCACTGCTGTAATCATAGCAGGTACCACCAGAATCAGTATGCACCACTGTAATGATTGCAGCTACCACCACATTTAATACACACTGCTGTATAAAAGGTCAGGCACCACATTCAGTATGCGTTGCAGTAATCATAGCGGGTTCCAACACAGTCAATATGCATTGCTGTAGTCATAGCAGGTACCACCCCAGTCGGTATGCACTGATGTAGTGAAAGCAGGTTACCACCACAGTTAATATACACCACTGTAATGATAGCAGGTACCACCACAGTCACTATGCACTGCTGTAAGTATAGCAGGTGCCACCACAGTATGCACTGCTGTAGTGAAAGCAGGTGCCACCACAGTATGCTCTGCTGAATCATAGCAGAGACCACCACAGTCAGTATGCACTGCAATAATCAAAGCAGGTACCACCACAGTCGGTATGCACTGCTGTAAATATAGCAGGTGCCACCACAGTATGCACTGCTGTAGTGAAAACAGGTGACAGCACAGTCAGTATGCACTGCTGTTGTGAATGCAGGTATCCACCACAGTAAGCACTGTTGTAATCATAGCAGGCACCACCACAGTCAGTATGCACTGCTGTAATCATAGCAGGTATCACCAGAGTCAGTATACACCACTGTAATGATAGAAGCTACCACCACATTCAGTATGCACTGCTGTATATAAGGTCAGGCACCACATTCAGTATATGTTGCAGTAATCATAGCAGGTTGCAACACAGTCAATATGCAATGTTGTAGTCATAGTAGGTACCAGCCCAGTCGGTATGCACTGATATAGTGAAAGCAGGTTACCACCACAGTTAATAAACACTACTGTAATAATAGCATGTACCACCACAGTCGGTATGCACTGATGTAGTGAAAGCAGGTTACCACCACAGTTGATATACAACACTGTAATGACAGCAGGTACCACCACAGTCAGTATGCACTGCTGTAATTATAGCAGGTGCCACCACAGTATACACTGCTCTATTGAAAGCAGGTGCCACCACAGTATGAACTGCTGAATCATAGCAGTGATCACCACAGTCAATATGTGCTGCAGTAATCATAGCAGGTACCACCACAGTCGGTATGCACTGATGTAGTGAAAGCTTGTTACCACCACAGTTGATAAACACAACTGTAATGCTAGCATGTACCACCACAGTCAGTATGCGCTGCTGAAATTATAGCAGGTGCCACCACAGTATGCACTGCTGTAGTGACAGCAGGTGCCATCACACATTGTGCAGTGCTGAATCATAGCAGAGACCACCACATTCAGTATGCACTGCAGAAATCATGGCAGGAACCACCACAGACAGTATGCACTGCTGTTTTCATAACAGGTACCACCACAGTCAGTATGCACTGCTGTTGTGAATGCAAGTAACCACCACAGTAAGCACTGTTGTAATCATAACAGGCACCACCACAGTCAGTATGCACTGCTGTAATCATAGCAGGTACCACCAAAGTCAGTATACACCACTGTAATGATAGCAGCTACCACTTCTTTCAGTGTGCACTGCTGTATATAAGGTCAGGCACCACATTCAGTATGCGTTGCAGTAATCATAGCAGGTTGCAAAACAGTCAATATGCAATGTTGTAGTCATAGTATGTACCAGCCCAGTCGGAATGCACTGATGTAGTGAAAGCGGGTTACCACCACAGTTAATATACACCACTGTAATGATAGCATGTACCACTACAGTCGGTATGCACTGATGTAGTGAAAGCAGGTTACCACCACAGTTGATATACACCACTGTAATGATAGCATGTACCACCAGAGTGAGTATGCACTGCTGTAATCATAGTAGGTGCCACCACAGTATGAACTGCTGTTTTGAAAGCAGGTATTACAACAGTATGCACTGCTGGAATCGTAGCAAGTAACACCACTGTCAGTATGCACTGCTGTGATCAAAGCAGTTACCACCACAGTCAGTGTGCACTGCTGTACTCATAGCATCTACCACCACAGTCAGTTTGCACTGCTGTAATCATAGCAGGAACCACTACAGTCAGTATGCGCTGCTGTTGTGAATACAGGTACCAACACAGCATGCACTGCTGTAGTCATAGCAGGTACCACCCCAGTCGGTATGCACTGATATAGTGAAAGCAGGTTAACACCACATTTGATATACACCACTGTAAAGATAGCATGTACCACCACAGTCAGTATGCACTGCGGTAATCATAGCAGGTACCACCACAGTCAGTATGCGCTGCTGTTGTGAATGCAGGTAACCACCACAGTAAGCACTGTTGTAATCATAGCAGGCACCACCACATTCAGTATGCACTGCTGTAATCATAGCAGGTACCACCAGAATCAGTATGCACCACTGTAATGATTGCAGCTACCACCACATTTAATACACACTGCTGTATAAAAGGTCAGGCACCACATTCAGTATGCGTTGCAGTAATCATAGCGGGTTCCAACACAGTCAATATGCATTGCTGTAGTCATAGCAGGTACCACCCCAGTCGGTATGCACTGATGTAGTGAAAGCAGGTTACCACCACAGTTAATATACACCACTGTAATGATAGCAGGTACCACCACAGTCACTATGCACTGCTGTAAGTATAGCAGGTGCCACCACAGTATGCACTGCTGTAGTGAAAGCAGGTGCCACCACAGTATGCTCTGCTGAATCATAGCAGAGACCACCACAGTCAGTATGCACTGCAATAATCATAGCAGGTACCACCACAGTCGGTATGCACTGCTGTTGTGAATGCAGGTATCCACCACAGTAAGCACTGTTGTAATCATAGCAGGCACCACCACAGTCAGTATGCACTGCTGTAATCATAGCAGGTATCACCAGAGTCAGTATACACCACTGTAATGATAGAAGCTACCACCACATTCAGTATGCACTGCTGTATATAAGGTCAGGCACCACATTCAGTATATGTTGCAGTAATCATAGCAGGTTGCAACACAGTCAATATGCAATGTTGTAGTCATAGTAGGTACCAGCCCAGTCGGTATGCACTGATATAGTGAAAGCAGGTTACCACCACAGTTAATAAACACTACTGTAATAATAGCATGTACCACCACAGTCGGTATGCACTGATGTAGTGAAAGCAGGTTACCACCACAGTTGATATACAACACTGTAATGACAGCAGGTACCACCACAGTCAGTATGCACTGCTGTAATTATAGCAGGTGCCACCACAGTATACACTGCTCTATTGAAAGCAGGTGCCACCACAGTATGAACTGCTGAATCATAGCAGTGATCACCACAGTCAATATGTGCTGCAGTAATCATAGCAGGTACCACCACAGTCGGTATGCACTGATGTAGTGAAAGCTTGTTACCACCACAGTTGATAAACACAACTGTAATGCTAGCATGTACCACCACAGTCAGTATGCGCTGCTGAAATTATAGCAGGTGCCACCACAGTATGCACTGCTGTAGTGACAGCAGGTGCCATCACACATTGTGCAGTGCTGAATCATAGCAGAGACCACCACATTCAGTATGCACTGCAGAAATCATGGCAGGAACCACCACAGACAGTATGCACTGCTGTTTTCATAACAGGTACCACCACAGTCAGTAAGCACAGCTATAGTCATAGCAGGTACCACCACAGTCAGTTTGCACTGCTGTACTCATAGCAGCTACCAAAACAGTCAGTATGCACTGCTGTAATCATAGCAGGAACCCCCACAGTCAGTATGAGCTGCTGTTGTTAATGCAGGTACCACCACAGTATGCACTGCTGAAGTCATATCAGGTACCACCCCAGTCGGTATGCACTGATGTAGTGAAAGCAGGTTACCACCACAGTTGATATTCACCACTGTAATGATAGCATGTACCACCACAGTCAGTATGCACTGCCCTTGTGAATGCAGGTAACCACCACATTAAGCACTGTTGTAATCATAGCAGGCACCACCACAGTCAGTATGCACTGCTGTAATCATAGCAGGTACCACCAGAGTCCTATGCACCACTGTAAGGATAGCAGCTACCACCACATTCAGTATGCACTGCTGTATAAAAGGTCAGGCACCACATCCAGTATGCGTTGCAGTAATTATTGCAGGTTCCAACACAGTAAATATGCACTGCTGTAGTCATAGCACGTACCACCCCACTCGGTATGCACTGATGTAGTGAAAGCAGGTTACCACCACAGTTGATATACACCACTGTAATTATATCATGTACCACCAGAGTCAGTATGCACTGCTGTAATTATAGAAGGTGCCACCACAGTATGCACTGATTTAGTGAAAGCAGGTGCCACCACACTGTGCAGTGCTGCATCATAGCAGAGACCACCACATTCAGTATGCACTGCAGAAATCATGGCAGGAACCACCACAGACAGTATGCACTGCTGTTTTCATAACAGGTACCACCACAGTCAGTATGCACAGCTATAATCATAGCAGGTACCACCACAGTCAGTTTGCACTGCTGTACTCATAGCAGCTACCAAAACAGTCAGTATGCACTGCTGTAATCATAGCAGGAACCACCAAAGTCAGTATGCGCTGCTGTTGTTAATGCAGGTACCACCACAGACAGTATGCACAGCTGTAATCATAGTAGTTACCACCACAGTCAGTTTGCACTGCTGTACTCATAGCAGCTACGACCACAGTCAGTACGCACTGCTGTAGTGAAAGCATGTGCCACCACAGTATGCACTGCTGAATCATAGCAGAGATCACCACAATCAGTATGTGCTGCAGTAAACATAGCAGGTACCACCACTGTCAGTATGCACTGCGTGATCAAAGCATTTACCACCAAAGTCAGTATGCACAGCTGTAATCATTGCAGGTACCACCACACTCAGTATGCACTGATGTACTCATAGCAGCTACCACCACAGTCAGTATGCACTGCTGTAATCATAGAAGGAACCAACACAGTCAGTATGCACTGCTGTTGTGAATGCTTGTACCACCACAGTATGCACTGCTGTAGTCAAAGCAGGTACCACTCCAGTCGGTATGCACTGATGTAGTGAAAGCAGGTTACCACCACAGTTGATATACACCACTGTAATGATAGCATGTACCACCACATTCAGTATGCACTGCGGTAATCATAGCAGGTACCACCACAGTCAGTATGCAGTGCTGTAATCATAGCAGATACCACCTCAGTCGGTATGCACTGATGTAGTGAAAGCTTGCTACCACCACAGTTGATATACAAAACTGTAATGATAGCATGTACCACCACAGTCAGTATGCACTGCTGTAATTATAGCAGGTGCCACCACAGTATTCACTGCTGTAGTGAAAGCAGGTGCCACCACAGTGTGCACTGCTGAATCATAGCAGAGACCACCACAATCAGTATGCGCTGCAGTAATCATAGCAGTTACCACCACTGTCAGTATGCACTGCTGTGATCAAAGCATTTACCACCAAAGTGAGTATGCACAGCTGTAATCATAGCAGGTACCACCACAGTCAGTTTGCACTGCTGTACTCATAGCAGCTACCACCACAGTCAGTATGCACTGCTGTAATCATAGCAGGAACCACCACAGTCAGTATGCGCTGCTGTTGTGAATGCAGGTACCACCACAGTATGCACTGCTGTAGTGATAGCAGGTACCACCCCAGTCGGTAGGCACTGATGTAGTGAAAGCAGGTTACCACCACCGTTGATATACACCACTGTAATGATAGCATGTACCACCACAGTCAGTGTGCACTGCGGTAATCATAGCAGGTACCACCACATTCCGTATGCACTGCTGTTGTGAATGCAATTAACCACCACAGTATGCACTGTTGTAATCATAGCAGGCACCACCACAGACAGTATGCACTGCTGTAATCATAGCAGGTACCACCAGAGTCTGTATGCACCACTGTAATGATAGCAGCTACCACCACATTCATTATGCACTGCTGTATAAAAGGTCAGGCACCACATTCAGTATGCGTTGCAGTAATCATAGCAGGTTCCAACACAGTCAATATGCACTGCTGTAGTCATAGCACGTACCACCCCAGTCGGTATGCACTGATGTAGTGAAAGCAGGTTACCACCACAGTCGATATACACCACTGTAATGATAGCAGGTACCACCAAAGTCAGTATGCACTGCTGTAATTATAGCAGGTGCAACCACAGTATGCACTTCGATAGTGAAAGCAGGTGCCACTACAGTGTGCACTGCTGAATCATAGCAGAGACCACCACAATCAGTATGCACTGCAGTAATCATAGCAGTTACCACCACAGACAGTATGCACTGCTGTCAGCATAGCAGTTACCACCACAGCCAGAATGCAATGTGGTAATCATAGCAGGTGCCACCACAGTATACACTGCTCTATTGAAAGCAGGTGCCACCACAGTATGAACTGCTGAATCATAGTAGTGATCACCACAGTCAATATGTGCTGCAGTAATCATAGCAGGTACCACCACAGTCGGTATGCACTGATGTTGTGAAAGCTTGTTACCACCACAGTTGATAAACACAACTGTAATGCTAGCATGTACCACCACAGTCAGTATGCGCTGCTGAAATTATAGCAGGTGCCACCACAGTATGCACTGCTGTAGTGACAGCAGGTGCCATCACACTGTGCAGTGCTGAATCATAGCAGAGACCACCACATTCAGTATGCGCTGCAGAAATCATGGCAGGAACCACCACAGACAGTATGCACTGCTGTTTTCATAACAGGTACCACCACAGTCAGTATGCACAGCTATAGTCATAGCAGGTACCACCACAGTCAGTTTGCACTGCTGTACTCATAGCAGCTACCAAAACAGTCAGTATGCACTGCTGTAATCATAGCAGGAACCCCCACAGTCAGTATGAGCTGCTGTTGTTAATGCAGGTACCACCACAGTATGCACTGCTGAAGTCATATCAGGTACCACCCCAGTCGGTATGCACTGATGTAGTGAAATCAGGTTACCACACAGTTGATATTCACCACCGTAATGATAGCATGTACCACCACAGTCAGTATGCACTGCCGTTGTGAATGCAGGTAAGCACCACATTAAGCACTGTTGTAATCATAGCAGGCACCACCACAGTCAGTATACACTGCTGTAATCATAGCAGGTACCACCAGAGTCCTATGCACCACTGTAAGGATAGCAGCTACCACCACATTCAGTATGCACTGCTGTATAAAAGGTCAGGCACCACATACAGTATGCGTTGCAGTAATTATTGCAGGTTCCAACACAGTAAATATGCACTGCTGTAGTCATAGCACGTACCACCCCACTCGGTATGCACTGATGTAGTGAAAGCAGGTTACCACCACAGTTGATATACACCACTGTAATGATAGCAGGTACCACCAAAGTCAGTATGCACTGCTGTAATTATAGCAGGTGCAACCACAGTATGCACTGCGATAGTGAAAGCAGGTGCCACCACAGTGTGCACTGCTGAATCATAGCAGAGACCACCACAATCAGTATGCACTGCAGTAATCATAGCAGTTACCACCACAGACAGTATGCACTGCTGTCAGCATAGCAGTTACCACCACAGCCAGAATGCAATATGGTAATCATAGCAGGTGCCACCACAGTATACACTGCTCTATTGAAAGCAGGTGCCACCACAGTATGAACTGCTGAATCATAGCAGTGATCACCACAGTCAATATGTGCTGCAGTAATCATAGCAGGTACCACCACAGTCGGTATGCACTGATGTAGTGAAAGCTTGTTACCACCAAAGTTGATAAACACAACTGTAATGCTAGCATGTACCACCACAGTCAGTATGCGCTGCTGAAATTATAGCAGGTGCCACCACAGTATGCACTGCTGTAGTGACAGCAGGTGCCATCACACATTGTGCAGTGCTGAATCATAGCAGAGACCACCACATTCAGTATGCACTGCAGAAATCATGGCAGGAACCACCACAGACAGTATGCACTGCTGTTTTCATAACAGGTACCACCACAGTCAGTATGCACAGCTATAGTCATAGCAGGTACCACCACAGTCAGTTTGAACTGCTGTACTCATAGCAGCTACCAAAACAGTCAGTATGCACTGCTGTAATCATAGCAGGAACCCCCACAGTCAGTATGAGCTGCTGTTGTTAATGCAGGTACCACCACAGTATGCACTGCTGAAGTCATATCAGGTACCACCCCAGTCGGTATGCACTGATGTAGTGAAAGCAGGTTACCACCACAGTTGATATTCACCACTGTAATGATAGCATGTACCACCACAGTCAGTATGCACTGCCGTTGTGAATGCAGGTAACCACCACATTAAGCACTGTTGTAATCATAGCAGGCACCACCACAGTCAGTATGCACTGCTGTAATCATAGCAGGTACCACCAGAGTCCTATGCACCATTGTAAGGATAGCAGATACCACCACATTCAGTATGCACTGCTGTATAAAAGGTCAGGCACCACATCCAGTATGCGTTGCAGTAATTATTGCAGGTTCCAACACAGTAAATATGCACTGCTGTAGTCATAGCACGTACCACCCCACTCGGTATGCACTGATGTAGTGAAAGCAGGTTACCACCACAGTTGATATACACCACTGTAATTATATCATGTACCACCAGAGTCAGTATGCACTGCTGTAATTATAGAAGGTGCCACCACAGTATGCACTGCTGTAGTGAAAGCAGGTGCCACCACACTGTGCAGTGCTGAATCATAGCAGAGACCACCACATTCAGTATGCGCTGCAGAAATCATGGCAGGAACCACCACAGACAGTATGCACTGCTGTTTTCATAACAGGTACCACCACAGTCAGTATGCACAGCTATAATCATAGCAGGTACCACCACAGTCAGTTTGCACTGCTGTACTCATAGCAGCTACCAAAACAGTCAGTATGCACTGCTGTAATCATAGCAGGAACCACCAAAGTCAGTATGCGCTGCTGTTGTTAATGCAGGTACCACCACAGACAGTATGCACAGCTGTAATCATGGTAGTTACCACCACAGTCAGTTTGCACTGCTGTACTCATAGCAGCTACGACCACAGTCAGTACGCACTGCTGTAGTGAAAGCATGTGCCACCACAGTATGCACTGCTGAATCATAGCAGAGATCACCACAATCAGTATGTGCTGCAGTAAACATAGCAGGTACCACCACTGTCAGTATGCACTGCGTGATCAAAGCATTTACCACCAAAGTCAGTATGCACAGCTGTAATCATTGCAGGTACCACCACACTCAGTATGCACTGATGTACTCATAGCAGCTACCACCACAGTCAGTATGCACTGCTGTAATCATAGAAGGAACCAACACAGTCAGTATGCACTGCTGTTGTGAATGCAGGTACCACCACAGTATGCACTGCTGTAGTCAAAGCAGGTACCACTCCAGTCGGTATGCACTGATGTAGTGAAAGCAGGTTACCACCACAGTTGATATACACCACTGTAATGATAGCATGTACCACCACATTCAGTATGCACTGCGGTAATCATAGCAGATACCACCTCAGTCGGTATGCACTGATGTAGTGAAAGCTTGCTACCACCACAGTTGATATACACAACTGTAATGATAGCATGTACCACCACAGTCAGTATGCACTGCTGTAATTATAGCAGGTGCCACCACAGTATTCACTGCTGTAGTGAAAGCAGGTGCCACCACAGTGTGCACTGCTGAATCATAGCAGAGACCACCACAATCAGTATGCGCTGCAGTAATCATAGCAGTTACCACCACTGTCAGTATGCACTGCTGTGATCAAAGCATTTACCACCAAAGTGAGTATGCACAGCTGTAATCATAGCAGGTACCACCACAGTCAGTTTGCACTGCTGTACTCATAGCAGCTACCACCACAGTCAGTATGCACTGCTGTAATCATAGCAGGAACCACCACAGTCAGTATGCGCTGCTGTTGTGAATGCAGGTACCACCACAGTATGCACTGCTGTAGTGATAGCAGGTACCACCCCAGTCGGTAGGCACTGATGTAGTGAAAGCAGGTTACCACCACCGTTGATATACACCACTGTAATGATAGCATGTACCACCACAGTCAGTGTGCACTGCGGTAATCATAGCAGGTACCACCACATTCAGTATGCACTGCTGTTGTGAATGCAATTAATCACCACAGTATGCACTGTTGTAATCATAGCAGGCACCACCACAGACAGTATACACTGCTGTAATCATAGCAGGTACCACCAGAGTCCGTATGCACCACTGTAATGATAGCAGCTACCACCACATTCATTATGCACTGCTGTATAAAAGGTCAGGCACCACATTCAGTATGCGTTGCAGTAATCATAGCAGGTTCCAACACAGTCAATATGCACTGCTGTAGTCATAGCACGTACCACCCCAGTCGGTATGCACTGATGTAGTGAAAGCAGGTTACCACCACAGTCGATATACACCACTGTAATGATAGCAGGTACCACCAAAGTCAGTATGCACTGCTGTAATTATAGCAGGTGCAACCACAGTATGCACTGCGATAGTGAAAGCAGGTGCCACCACAGTGTTCACTGCTGAATCATAGCAGAGACCACCACAATCAGTATGCACTGCAGTAATCATAGCAGTTACCACCACAGACAGTATGCACTGCTGTCAGCATAGCAGTTACCACCACAGCCAGAATGCAATGTGGTAATCATAGCAGGTGCCACCACAGTATACACTGCTCTATTGAAAGCAGGTGCCACCACAGTATGAACTGCTGAATCATAGTAGTGATCACCACAGTCAATATGTGCTGCAGTAATCATAGCAGGTACCACCACAGTCGGTATGCACTGATGTTGTGAAAGCTTGTTACCACCACAGTTGATAAACACAACTGTAATGCTAGCATGTACCACCACAGTCAGTATGCGCTGCTGAAATTATAGCAGGTGCCACCACAGTATGCACTGCTGTAGTGACAGCAGGTGCCATCACACTGTGCAGTGCTGAATCATAGCAGAGACCACCACATTCAGTATGCGCTGCAGAAATCATGGCAGGAACCACCACAGACAGTATGCACTGCTGTTTTCATAACAGGTACCACCACAGTCAGTATGCACAGCTATAGTCATAGCAGGTACCACCACAGTCAGTTTGCACTGCTGTACTCATAGCAACTACCAAAACAGTCAGTATGCACTGCTGTAATCATAGCAGGAACCCCCACAGTCAGTATGAGCTGCTGTTGTTAATGCAGGTACCACCACAGTATGCACTGCTGAAGTCATATCAGGTACCACCCCAGTCGGTATGCACTGATGTAGTGAAATCAGGTTACCACCACAGTTGATATTCACCACTGTAATGATAGCATGTACCACCACAGTCAGTATGCACTGCCGTTGTGAATGCAGGTAAGCACCACATTAAGCACTGTTGTAATCATAGCAGGCACCACCACAGTCAGTATACACTGCTGTAATCATAGCAGGTACCACCAGAGTCCTATGCACCACTGTAAGGATAGCAGCTACCACCACATTCAGTATGCACTGCTGTATAAAAGGTCAGGCACCACATCCAGTATGCGTTGCAGTAATTATTGCAGGTTCCAACACAGTAAATATGCACTGCTGTAGTCATAGCACGTACCACCCCACTCGGTATGCACTGATGTAGTGAAAGCAGGTTACCACCACAGTTGATATACACCACTGTAATGATAGCAGGTACCACCAAAGTCAGTATGCACTGCTGTAATTATAGCAGGTGCAACCACAGTATGCACTGCGATAGTGAAAGCAGGTGCCACCACAGTGTGCACTGCTGAATCATAGCAGAGACCACCACAATCAGTATGCACTGCAGTAATCATAGCAGTTACCACCACAGACAGTATGCACTGCTGTCAGCATAGCAGTTACCACCACAGCCAGAATGCAATATGGTAATCATAGCAGGTGCCACCACAGTATACACTGCTCTATTGAAAGCAGGTGCCACCACAGTATGAACTGCTGAATCATAGCAGTGATCACCACAGTCAATATGTGCTGCAGTAATCATAGCAGGTACCACCACAGTCGGTATGCACTGATGTAGTGAAAGCTTGTTACCACCACAGTTGATAAACACAACTGTAATGCTAGCATGTACCACCACAGTCAGTATGCGCTGCTGAAATTATAGCAAGTGCCACCACAGTTTGCACTGCTGTAGTGACAGCAGGTGCCATCACACTGTGCAGTGCTGAATCATAGCAGAGACCACCACATTCAGTATGCGCTGCAGAAATCATGGCAGGAACCACCACAGACAGTATGCACTGCTGTTTTCATAACAGGTACCACCACAGTCAGTATGCACAGCTATAGTCATAGCAGGTACCACCACAGTCAGTTTGCACTGCTGTACTCATAGCAGCTACCAAAACAGTCAGTATGCACTGCTGTAATCATAGCAGGAACCCCCACAGTCAGTATGAGCTGCTGTTGTTAATGCAGGTACCACCACAGTATGCACTGCTGAAGTCATATCAGGTACCACCCCAGTCGGTATGCACTAATGTAGTGAAAGCAGGTTACCACCACAGTTGATATTCACCACTGTAATGATAGCATGTACCACCACAGTCAGTATGCACTGCCGTTGTGAATGCAGGTAACCACCACATTAAGCACTGTTGTAATCATAGCAGGCACCACCACAGTCAGTATGCACTGCTGTAATCATAGCAGGTACCACCAGAGTCCTATGCACCACTGTAAGGATAGCAGCTACCACCACATTCAGTATGCACTGCTGTATAAAAGGTCAGGCACCACATCCAGTATGCGTTGCAGTAATTATTGCAGGTTCCAACACAGTAAATATGCACTGCTGTAGTCATAGCACGTACCACCCCACTCGGTATGCACTGATGTAGTGAAAGCAGGTTACCACCACAGTTGATATACACCACTGTAATTATATCATGTACCACCAGAGTCAGTATGCACTGCTCTAATTATAGAAGGTGCCACCACAGTATGCACTGCTGTAGTGAAAGCAGGTGCCACCACACTGTGCAGTGCTGAATCATAGCAGAGACCACGACATTCAGTATGCGCTGCAGAAATCATGGCAGGAACCACCACAGACAGTATGCACTGCTGTTTTCATAACAGGTACCACCACAGTCAGTATGCACAGCTATAATCATAGCAGGTACCACCACAGTCAGTTTGCACTGCTGTACTCATAGCAGCTACCAAAACAGTCAGTATGCACTGCTGTAATCATAGCAGGAACCACCAAAGTCAGTATGCGCTGCTGTTGTTAATGCAGGTACCACCACAGACAGTATGCACAGCTGTAATCATAGTAGTTACCACCACAGTCAGTTTGCACTGCTGTACTCATAGCAGCTACGACCACAGTCAGTACGCACTGCTGTAGTGAAAGCATGTGCCACCACAGTATGCACTGCTGAATCATAGCAGAGATCACCACAATCAGTATGTGCTGCAGTAAACATAGCAGGTACCACCACTGTCAGTATGCACTGCGTGATCAAAGCATTTACCACCAAAGTCAGTATGCACAGCTGTAATCATTGCAGGTACCACCACACTCAGTATGCACTGATGTACTCATAGCAGCTACCACCACAGTCAGTATGCACTGCTGTAATCATAGCAGGAACCACCACAGTCAGTATGCACTGCTGTTGTGAATGCAGGTACCACCACAGTATGCACTGCTGTAGTCATAGAAGGTACCACTCCAGTCGGTATGCACTGATGTAGTGAAAGCAGGTTACCACCACAGTTGATATACACCACTGTAATGATAGCATGTACCACCACATTCAGTATGCACTGCGGTAATCATAGCAGGTACCACCACAGTCAGTATGCAGTGCTGTAATCATAGCAGATACCACCTCAGTCGGTATGCACTGATGTAGTGAAAGCTTGCTACCACCACAGTTGATATACACAACTGTAATGATAGCATGTACCACCACAGTCAGTATGCACTGCTGTAATTATAGCAGGTGCCACTACAGTATTCACTGCTGTAGTGAAAGCAGGTGCCACCACAGTGTGCACTGATGAATCATAGCAGAGACCACCACAATCAGTATGCGCTGCAGTAATCATAGCAGTTACCACCACTGTCAGTATGCACTGCTGTGATCAAAGCATTTACCACCAAAGTGAGTATGCACAGCTGTAATCATAGCAGGTACCACCACAGTCAGTTTGCACTGCTGTACTCATAGCAGCTACCACCACAGTCAGTATGCACTGCTGTAATCATAGCAGGAACCACCACAGTCAGTATGCGCTGCTGTTGTGAATGCAGGTACCACCACAGTATGCACTGCTGTAGTGATAGCAGGTACCACCCCAGTCGGTAGGCACTGATGTAGTGAAAGCAGGTTACCACCACAGTTGATATACACCACTGTAATGATAGCATGTACCACCACTGTCAGTGTGCACTGCGGTAATCATAGCAGGTACCACCACATTCAGTATGCACTGCTGTTGTGAATGCAATTAACCACCACAGTATGCACTGTTGTAATCATAGCAGGCACCACCACAGACAGTATGCACTGCTGTAATCATAGCAGGTACCACCAGAGTCCGTATGCACCACTGCAATGATAGCAGCTACCACCACATTCATTATGCACTGCTGTATAAAAGGTCAGGCACCACATTCAGTATGCGTTGCAGTAATCATAGCAGGTTCCAACACAGTCAATATGCACTGCTGTAGTCATAGCACGTACCACCCCAGTCGGTATGCACTGATGTAGTGAAAGCAGGTTACCACCACAGTTGATATACACCACTGTAATGATAGCAGGTACCACCAAAGTCAGTATGCACTGCTGTAATTATAGCAGGTGCAACCACAGTATGCACTGCGATAGTGAAAGCAGGTGCCACCACAGTGTGCACTGCTGAATCATAGCAGAGACCACCACAATCAGTATGCACTGCAGTAATCATAGCAGTTACCACCACAGACAGTATGCACTGCTGTCAGCATAGCAGTTACCACCACAGCCAGAATGCAATGTGGTAATCATAGCAGGTGCCACCACAGTATACACTGCACTATTGAAAGCAGGTGCCACCACAGTATGAACTGCTGAATCATAGCAGTGATCACCACAGTCAATATGTGCTGCAGTAATCATAGCAGGTACCACCACAGTCGGTATGCACTGATGTAGTGAAAGCTTGTTACCACCACAGTTGATAAACACAACTGTAATGCTAGCATGTACCACCACAGTCAGTATGCGCTGCTGAAATTATAGCAGGTGCCACCACAGTATGCACTGCTGTAGTGACAGCAGGTGCCATCACACTGTGCAGTGCTGAATCATAGCAGAGACCACAACATTCAGTATGCGCTGCAGAAATCATGGCAGGAACCACCACAGACAGTATGCACTGCTGTTTTCATAACAGGTACCACCACAGTCAGTATGCACAGCTATAGTCATACCAGGTACCACCACAGTCAGTTTGCACTGCTGTACTCATAGCAGCTACCAAAACAGTCAGTATGCACTGCTGTAATCATAGCAGGAACCCCCACAGTCAGTATGAGCTGCTGTTGTTAATGCAGGTACCACCACAGTATGCACTGCTGAAGTCATATCAGGTACCACCCCAGTCGGTATGCACTGATGTAGTGAAAGCAGGTTACCACCACAGTTGATATTCACCACTGTAATGATAGCATGTACCACCACAGTCAGTATGCACTGCCGTTGTGAATGCAGGTAACCACCACATTAAGCACTGTTGTAATCATAGCAGGCACCACCACAGTCAGCATGCACTGCTTTAATCATAGCAGGTACCACCAGAGTCCTATGCACCACTGTAAGGATAGCAGCTACCACCACATTCAGTATGCACTGCTGTATAAAAGGTCAGGCACCACATCCAGTATGCGTTGCAGTAATTATTGCAGGTTCCAACACAGTAAATATGCACTGCTGTAGTCATAGCACGTACCACCCCACTCGGTATGCACTGATGTAGTGAAAGCAGGTTACCACCACAGTTGATATACACCACTGTAATTATATCATGTACCACCAGAGTCAGTATGCACTGCTGTAATTATAGAAGGTGCCACCACAGTATGCACTGCTGTAGTGAAAGCAGGTGCCACCACACTGTGCAGTGCTGAATCATAGCAGAGACCACCACATTCAGTATGCGCTGCAGAAATCATGGCAGGAACCACCACAGACAGTATGCACTGCTGTTTTCATAACAGGTACCACCACAGTCAGTATGCACAGCTATAATCATAGCAGGTACCACCACAGTCAGTTTGCACTGCTGTACTCATAGCAGCTACCAAAACAGTCAGTATGCACTGCTGTAATCATAGCAGGAACCACCAAAGTCAGTATGCGCTGCTGTTGTTAATGCAGGTACCACCACAGACAGTATGCACAGCTGTAATCATAGTAGTTACCACCACAGTCAGTTTGCACTGCTGTACTCATAGCAGCTACAACCACAGTCAGTACGCACTGCTGTAGTGAAAGCAAGTGCCACCACAGTATGCACTGCTGAATCATAGCAGAGATCACCACAATCAGTATGTGCTGCAGTAAACATAGCAGGTACCACCACTGTCAGTATGCACTGCGTGATCAAAGCATTTACCACCAAAGTCAGTATGCACAGCTGTAATCATTGCAGGTACCACCACACTCAGTATGCACTGATGTACTCATAGCAGCTACCACCACAGTCAGTATGCACTGCTGTAATCATAGAAGGAACCAACACAGTCAGTATGCACTGCTGTTGTGAATGCAGGTACCACCACAGTATGCACTGCTGTAGTCATAGCAGGTACCACTCCAGTCGGTATGCACTGATGTAGTGAAAGCAGGTTACCACCACAGTTGATATACACCACTGTAATGATAGCATGTACCACCACATTCAGTATGCACTGCGGTAATCATAGCAGGTACCACCACAGTCAGTATGCAGTGCTGTAATCATAGCAGATACCACCTCAGTCGGTATGCACTGATGTAGTGAAAGCTTGCTACCACCACAGTTGATATACACAACTGTAATGATAGCATGTACCACCACAGTCAGTATGCACTGCTGTAATTATAGCAGGTCCCACCACAGTATTCACTGCTGTAGTGAAAGCAGGTGCCACCACAGTGTGCACTGCTGAATCATAGCAGAGACCACCACAATCAGTATGCGCTGCAGTAATCATAGCAGTTACCACCACTGTCAGTATGCACTGCTGTGATCAAAGCATTTACCACCAAAGTGAGTATGCACAGCTGTAATCATAGCAGGTACCACCACAGTCAGTTTGCACTGCTGTACTCATAGCAGCTACCACCACAGTCAGTATGCACTGCTGTAATCATAGCAGGAACCACCACAGTCAGTATGCGCTGCTGTTGTGAATGCAGGTACCACCACAGTATGCACTGCTGTAGTGATAGCAGGTACCACCCCAGTCGGTAGGCACTGATGTAGTGAAAGCAGGTTACCACCACAGTTGATATACACCACTGTAATGATAGCATGTACCACCACAGTCAGTGTGCACTGCGGTAATCATAGCAGGTACCACCACATTCAGTATGCACTGCTGTTGTGAATGCAATTAACCACCACAGTATGCACTGTTGTAATCATAGCAGGCACCACCACAGACAGTATGCACTGCTGTAATCATAGCAGGTACCACCAGAGTCCGTATGCACCACTGTAATGATAGCAGCTACCACCACATTCATTATGCACTGCTGTATAAAAGGTCAGGCACCACATTCAGTATGCGTTGCAGTAATCATAGCAGGTTCCAACACAGTCAATATGCATTGCTGTAGTCATAGCACGTACCACCCCAGTCGGTATGCACTGATGTAGTGAAAGCAGGTTACCACCACAGTTGATATACACCACTGTAATGATAGCAGGTACCACGAAAGTCAGTATGCACTGCTGTAATTATAGCAGGTGCCACCACAGTATGCACTGCTGAATCATAGCAGAGATCACCACAATCAGTATGTGCTGCAGTAAACATAGCAGGTACCACCACTGTCAGTATGCACTGCGTGATCAAAGCATTTACCACCAAAGTCAGTATGCACAGCTGTAATCATTGCAGGTACCACCACACTCAGTATGCACTGATGTACTCATAGCAGCTACCACCACAGTCAGTATGCACTGCTGTAATCATAGAAGGAACCAACACAGTCAGTATGCACTGCTGTTGTGAATGCAGGTACCACCACAGTATGCACTGCTGTAGTCATAGCAGGTACCACTCCAGTCGGTATGCACTGATGTAGTGAAAGCAGGTTACCACCACAGTTGATATACACCACTGTAATGATAGCATGTACCACCACATTCAGTATGCACTGCGGTAATCATAGCAGGTACCACCACAGTCAGTATGCAGTGCTGTAATCATAGCAGATACCACCTCAGTCGGTATGCACTGATGTAGTGAAGGCTTGCTACCACCACAGTTGATATACACAACTGTAATGATAGCATGTACCACCACAGTCAGTATGCACTGCTGTAATTATAGCAGGTGCCACCACAGTATTCACTGCTGTAGTTAAAGCAGGTGCCACCACAGTGTGCACTGCTGAATCATAGCAGAGACCACCACAATCAGTATGCGCTGCAGTAATCATAGCAGTTACCACCACTGTCAGTATGCACTGCTGTGATCAAAGCATTTACCACCAAAGTGAGTATGCACAGCTGTAATCATAGCAGGTACCACCACAGTCAGTTTGCACTGCTGTACTCATAGCAGCTACCACCACAGTCAGTATGCACTGCTGTAATCATAGCAGGAACCACCACAGTCAGTATGCGCTGCTGTTGTGAATGCAGGTACCACCACAGTATGCACTGCTGTAGTGATAGCAGGTACCACCCCAGTCGGTAGGCACTGATGTAGTGAAAGCAGGTTACCACCACAGTTGATATACACCACTGTAATGATAGCATGTACCACCACAGTCAGTGTGCACTGCGGTAATCATAGCAGGTACCACCACATTCAGTATGCACTGCTGTTGTGAATGCAATTAACCACCACAGTATGCACTGTTGTAATCATAGCAGGCACCACCACAGACAGTATGCACTGCTGTAATCATAGCAGGTACCACCAGAGTCCGTATGCACCACTGTAATGATAGCAGCTACCACCACATTCATTATGCACTGCTGTATAAAAGGTCAGGCACCACATTCAGTATGCGTTGCAGTAATCATAGCAGGTTCCAACACAGTCAATATGCATTGCTGTAGTCATAGCACGTACCACCCCAGTCGGTATGCACTGATGTAGTGAAAGCAGGTTACCACCACAGTTGATATACATCACTGTAATGATAGCAGGTACCACGAAAGTCAGTATGCACTGCTGTAATTATAGCAGGTGCCACCACAGTATGCACTGCTGAATCATAGCAGAGATCACCACAATCAGTATGTGCTGCAGTAAACATAGCAGGTACCACCACTGTCAGTATGCACTGCGTGATCAAAGCATTTACCACCAAAGTCAGTATGCACAGCTGTAATCATTGCAGGTACCACCACACTCAGTATGCACTGATGTACTCATAGCAGCTACCACCACAGTCAGTATGCACTGCTGTAATCATAGAAGGAACCAACACAGTCAGTATGCACTGCTGTTGTGAATGCAGGTACCACCACAGTATGCACTGCTGTAGTCATAGCAGGTACCACTCCAGTCGGTATGCACTGATGTAGTGAAAGCAGGTTACCACCACAGTTGATATACACCACTGTAATGATAGCATGTACCACCACATTCAGTATGCACTGCGGTAATCATAGCAGGTACCACCACAGTCAGTATGCAGTGCTGTAATCATAGCAGATACCACCTCAGTCGGTATGCACTGATGTAGTGAAAGCTTGCTACCACCACAGTTGATATACACAACTGTAATGATAGCATGTACCACCACAGTCAGTATGCACTGCTGTAATTATAGCAGGTGCCACCACAGTATTCACTGCTGTAGTTAAAGCAGGTGCCACCACAGTGTGCACTGCTGAATCATAGCAGAGACCACCACAATCAGTATGCGCTGCAGTAATCATAGCAGTTACCACCACTGTCAGTATGCACTGCTGTGATCAAAGCATTTACCACCAAAGTGAGTATGCACAGCTGTAATCATAGCAGGTACCACCACAGTCAGTTTGCACTGCTGTACTCATAGCAGCTACCACCACAGTCAGTATGCACTGCTGTAATCATAGCAGGAACCACCACAGTCAGTATGCGCTGCTGTTGTGAATGCAGGTACCACCACAGTATGCACTGCTGTAGTGATAGCAGGTACCACCCCAGTCGGTAGGCACTGATGTAGTGAAAGCAGGTTACCACCACAGTTGATATACACCACTGTAATGATAGCATGTACCACCACAGTCAGTGTGCACTGCGGCAATCATAGCAGGTACCACCACATTCAGTATGCACTGCTGTTGTGAATGCAATTAACCACCACAGTATGCACTGTTGTAATCATAGCAGGCACCACCACAGACAGTATGCACTGCTGTAATCATAGCAGGTACCACCAGAGTCCGTATGCACCACTGTAATGATAGCAGCTACCACCACATTCATTATGCACTGCTGTATAAAAGGTCAGGCACCACATTCAGTATGCGTTGCAGTAATCATAGCAGGTTCCAACACAGTCAATATGCACTGCTGTAGTCATAGCACGTACCACCCCAGTCGGTATGCACTGATGTAGTGAAAGCAGGTTACCACCACAGTTGATATACACCACTGTAATGATAGCAGGTACCACCAAAGTCAGTATGCACTGCTGTAATTATAGCAGGTGCAACCACAGTATGCACTGCGATAGTGAAAGCAGGTGCAACCACAGTGTGCACTGCTGAATCATAGCAGAGACCACCACAATCAGTATGCACTGCAGTAATCATAGCAGTTACCACCACAGACAGTATGCACTGCTGTCAGCATAGCAGTTACCACCACAGCCAGAATGCAATGTGGTAATCATAGCAGGTGCCACCACAGTATACACTGCTCTATTGAAAGCAGGTGCCACCACAGTATGAACTGCTGAATCATAGCAGTGATCACCACAGTCAATATGTGCTGCAGTAATCATAGCAGGTACCACCACAGTCGGTATGCACTGATGTAGTGAAAGCTTGTTACCACCACAGTTGATAAACACAACTGTAATGCTAGCATGTACCACCACAGTCAGTATGCGCTGCTGAAATTATAGCAGGTGCCACCACAGTATGCACCGCTGTAGTGACAGCAGGTGCCATCACACTGTGCAGTGCTGAATCATAGCAGAGACCACCACATTCAGTATGCGCTGCAGAAATCATGGCAGGAACCACCACAGACAGTATGCACTGCTGTTTTCATAACAGGTACCACCACAGTCAGTATGCACAGCTATAGTCATAGCAGGTACCACCACAGTCAGTTTGCACTGCTGTACTCATAGCAGCTACCAAAACAGTCAGTATGCACTGCTGTAATCATAGCAGGAACCCCCACAGTCAGTATGAGCTGCTGTTGTTAATGCAGGTACCACCACAGTATGCACTGCTGAAGTCATATCAGGTACCACCCCAGTCGGTATGCACTGATGTAGTGAAAGCAGGTTACCACCACAGTTGATATTCACCACTGTAATGATAGCATGTACCACCACAGTCAGTATGCACTGCCCTTGTGAATGCAGGTAACCACCACATTAAGCACTGTTGTAATCATGGCAGGCACCACCACAGTCAGCATGCACTGCTGTAATCATAGCAGGTACCACCAGAGTCCTATGCACCACTGTAAGGATAACAGCTACCACCACATTCAGTATGCACTGCTGTATAAAAGGTCAGGCACCACATCCAGTATGCGTTGCAGTAATTATTGCAGGTTCCAACACAGTAAATATGCACTGCTGTAGTCATAGCACGTACCACCCCACTCGGTATGCACTGATGTAGTGAAAGCAGGTTACCACCACAGTTGATATACACCACTGTAATTATATCATGTACCACCAGTGTCAGTATGCACTGCTGTAATTATATAAGGTGCCACCACAGTATGCACTGCTGTAGTGAAAGCAGGTGCCACCACACTGTGCAGTGCTGAATCATAGCAGAGACCACCACATTCAGTATGCGCTGCAGAAATCATGGCAGGAACCACCACAGACAGTATGCACTGCTGTTTTCATAACAGGTACCACCACAGTCAGTATGCACAGCTATAATCATAGCAGGTACCACCACCGTCAGTTTGCACTGCTGTACTCATAGCAGCTACCAAAACAGTCAGTATGCACTGCTGTAATCATAGCAGGAACCACCAAAGTCAGTATGCGCTGCTGTTGTTAATGCAGGTACCACCACAGACAGTATGCACAGCTGTAATCATAGTAGTTACCACCACAGTCAGTTTGCACTGCTGTACTCATAGCAGCTACAACCACAGTCAGTACGCACTGCTGTAGTGAAAGCATGTGCCACCACAGTATGCACTGCTGAATCATAGCAGAGATCACCACAATCAGTATGTGCTGCAGTAAACATAGCAGGTACCACCACTGTCAGTATGCACTGCGTGATCAAAGCATTTACCACCAAAGTCAGTATGCACAGCTGTAATCATTGCAGGTACCACCACACTCAGTATGCACTGATGTACTCATAGCAGCTATCACCACAGTCAGTATGCACTGTTGTAATCATAGAAGGAACCAACACAGTCAGTATGCACTGCTGTTGTGAATGCAGGTACCACCTCAGTATGCACTGCTGTAGTCATAGCAGGTACCACTCCAGTCGGTATGCACTGATGTAGTGAAAGCAGGTTACCACCACAGTTGATATACACCACTGTAATGATAGCATGTACCACCACATTCAGTATGCACTGCGGTAATCATAGCAGGTACCACCACAGTCAGTATGCAGTGCTGTAATCATAGCAGATACCACCTCAGTCGGTATGCACTGATGTAGTGAAAGCTTGCTACCACCACAGTTGATATACACAACTGTAATGATAGCATGTACCACCACAGTCAGTATGCACTGCTGTAATTATAGCAGGTGCCACCACAGTATTCACTGCTGTAGTGAAAGCAGGTGCCACCACAGTGTGCACTGCTGAATCATAGCAGAGACCACCACAATCAGTATGCGCTGCAGTAATCATAGCAGTTACCACCACTGTCAGTATGCACTGCTGTGATCAAAGCATTTACCACCAAAGTGAGTATGCACAGCTGTAATCATAGCAGGTACCACCACAGTCAGTTTGCACTGCTGTACTCATAGCAGCTACCACCACAGTCAGTATGCACTGCTGTAATCATAGCAGGAACCACCACAGTCAGTATGCGCTGCTGTTGTGAATGCAGGTACCACCACAGTATGCACTGCTGTAGTGATAGCAGGTACCACCCCAGTCGGTAGGCACTGATGTAGTGAAAGCAGGTTACCACCACAGTTGATATACACCACTGTAATGATAGCATGTACCACCACAGTCAGTGTGCACTGCGGTAATCATAGCAGGTACCACCACATTCAGTATGCACTGCTGTTGTGAATGCAATTAACCACCACAGTATGCACTGTTGTAATCATAGCAGGCACCACCACAGACAGTATGCACTGCTGTAATCAGAGCAGGTACCACCAGAGTCCGTATGCACCACTGTAATGATAGCAGCTACCACCACATTCATTATGCACTGCTGTATAAAAGGTCAGGCACCACATTCAGTATGCGTTGCAGTAATCATAGCAGGTTCCAACACAGTCAATATGCACTGCTGTAGTCATAGCACGTACCACCCCAGTCGGTATGCACTGATGTAGTGAAAGCAGGTTACCACCACAGTTGATATACACCACTGTAATGATAGCAGGTACCACGAAAGTCAGTATGCACTGCTGTAATTATAGCAGGTGCCACCACAGTATGCACTGCTGAATCATAGCAGAGATCACCACAATCAGTATGTGCTGCAGTAAATATAGCAGGTACCACCACTGTCAGTATGCACTGCGTGATCAAAGCATTTACCACCAAAGTCAGTATGCACAGCTGTAATCATTGCAGGTACCACCACACTCAGTATGCACTGATGTACTCATAGCAGCTACCACCACAGTCAGTATGCACTGCTGTAATCATAGAAGGAACCAACACAGTCAGTATGCACTGCTGTTGTGAATGCAGGTACCACCACAGTATGCACTGCTGTAGTCATAGCAGGTACCACTCCAGTCGGTATGCACTGATGTAGTGAAAGCAGGTTACCACCACAGTTGATATACACCACTGTAATGATAGCATGTACCACCACATTCAGTATGCACTGCGGTAATCATAGCAGGTACCACCACAGTCAGTATGCAGTGCTGTAATCATAGCAGATACCACCTCAGTCGGTATGCACTGATGTAGTGAAAGCTTGCTACCACCACAGTTGATATACACAACTGTAATGATAGCATGTACCACCACAGTCAGTATGCACTGCTGTAATTATAGCAGGTGCCACCACAGTATTCACTGCTGTAGTTAAAGCAGGTGCCACCACAGTGTGCACTGCTGAATCATAGCAGAGACCACCACAATCAGTATGCGCTGCAGTAATCATAGCAGTTACCACCACTGTCAGTATGCACTGCTGTGATCAAAGCATTTACCACCAAAGTGAGTATGCACAGCTGTAATCATAGCAGGTACCACCACAGTCAGTTTGCACTGCTGTACTCATAGCAGCTACCACCACAGTCAGTATGCACTGCTGTAATCATAGCAGGAACCACCACAGTCAGTATGCGCTGCTGTTGTGAATGCAGGTACCACCACAGTATGCACTGCTGTAGTGATAGCAGGTACCACCCCAGTCGGTAGGCACTGATGTAGTGAAAGCAGGTTACCACCACAGTTGATATACACCACTGTAATGATAGCATGTACCACCACAGTCAGTGTGCACTGCGGCAATCATAGCAGGTACCACCACATTCAGTATGCACTGCTGTTGTGAATGCAATTAACCACCACAGTATGCACTGTTGTAATCATAGCAGGCACCACCACAGACAGTATGCACTGCTGTAATCATAGCAGGTACCACCAGAGTCCGTATGCACCACTGTAATGATAGCAGCTACCACCACATTCATTATGCACTGCTGTATAAAAGGTCAGGCACCACATTCAGTATGCGTTGCAGTAATCATAGCAGGTTCCAACACAGTCAATATGCACTGCTTTAGTCATAGCACGTACCACCCCAGTCGGTATGCACTGATGTAGTGAAAGCAGGTTACCACCACAGTTGATATACACCACTGTAATGATAGCAGGTACCACCAAAGTCAGTATGCACTGCTGTAATTATAGCAGGTGCAACCACAGTATGCACTGCGATAGTGAAAGCAGGTGCAACCACAGTGTGCACTGCTGAATCATAGCAGAGACCACCACAATCAGTATGCACTGCAGTAATCATAGCAGTTACCACCACAGACAGTATGCACTGCTGTCAGCATAGCAGTTACCACCACAGCCAGAATGCAATGTGGTAATCATAGCAGGTGCCACCACAGTATACACTGCTCTATTGAAAGCAGGTGCCACCACAGTATGAACTGCTGAATCATAGCAGTGATCACCACAGTCAATATGTGCTGCAGTAATCATAGCAGGTACCACCACAGTCGGTATGCACTGATGTAGTGAAAGCTTGTTACCACCACAGTTGATAAACACAACTGTAATGCTAGCATGTACCACCACAGTCAGTATGCGCTGCTGAAATTATAGCAGGTGCCACCACAGTATGCACTGCTGTAGTGACAGCAGGTGCCATCACACTGTGCAGTGCTGAATCATAGCAGAGACCACCACATTCAGTATGCGCTGCAGAAATCATGGCAGGAACCACCACAGACAGTATGCACTGCTGTTTTCATAACAGGTACCACCACAGTCAGTATGCACAGCTATAGTCATAGCAGGTACCACCACAGTCAGTTTGCACTGCTGTACTCATAGCAGCTACCAAAACAGTCAGTATGCACTGCTGTAATCATAGCAGGAACCCCCACAGTCAGTATGAGCTGCTGTTGTTAATGCAGGTACCACCACAGTATGCACTGCTGAAGTCATATCAGGTACCACCCCAGTCGGTATGCACTGATGTAGTGAAAGCAGGTTACCACCACAGTTGATATTCACCACTGTAATGATAGCATGTACCACCACAGTCAGTATGCACTGCCCTTGTGAATGCAGGTAACCACCACATTAAGCACTGTTGTAATCATGGCAGGCACCACCACAGTCAGCATGCACTGCTGTAATCATAGCAGGTACCACCAGAGTCCTATGCACCACTGTAAGGATAACAGCTACCACCACATTCAGTATGCACTGCTGTATAAAAGGTCAGGCACCACATCCAGTATGCGTTGCAGTAATTATTGCAGGTTCCAACACAGTAAATATGCACTGCTGTAGTCATAGCACGTACCACCCCACTCGGTATGCACTGATGTAGTGAAAGCAGGTTACCACCACAGTTGATATACACCACTGTAATTATATCATGTACCACCAGTGTCAGTATGCACTGCTGTAATTATATAAGGTGCCACCACAGTATGCACTGCTGTAGTGAAAGCAGGTGCCACCACACTGTGCAGTGCTGAATCATAGCAGAGACCACCACATTCAGTATGCGCTGCAGAAATCATGGCAGGAACCACCACAGACAGTATGCACTGCTGTTTTCATAACAGGTACCACCACAGTCAGTATGCACAGCTATAATCATAGCAGGTACCACCACCGTCAGTTTGCACTGCTGTACTCATAGCAGCTACCAAAACAGTCAGTATGCACTGCTGTAATCATAGCAGGAACCACCAAAGTCAGTATGCGCTGCTGTTGTTAATGCAGGTACCACCACAGACAGTATGCACAGCTGTAATCATAGTAGTTACCACCACAGTCAGTTTGCACTGCTGTACTCATAGCAGCTACAACCACAGTCAGTACGCACTGCTGTAGTGAAAGCATGTGCCACCACAGTATGCACTGCTGAATCATAGCAGAGATCACCACAATCAGTATGTGCTGCAGTAAACATAGCAGGTACCACCACTGTCAGTATGCACTGCGTGATCAAAGCATTTACCACCAAAGTCAGTATGCACAGCTGTAATCATTGCAGGTACCACCACACTCAGTATGCACTGATGTACTCATAGCAGCTATCACCACAGTCAGTATGCACTGTTGTAATCATAGAAGGAACCAACACAGTCAGTATGCACTGCTGTTGTGAATGCAGGTACCACCTCAGTATGCACTGCTGTAGTCATAGCAGGTACCACTCCAGTCGGTATGCACTGATGTAGTGAAAGCAGGTTACCACCACAGTTGATATACACCACTGTAATGATAGCATGTACCACCACATTCAGTATGCACTGCGGTAATCATAGCAGGTACCACCACAGTCAGTATGCAGTGCTGTAATCATAGCAGATACCACCTCAGTCGGTATGCACTGATGTAGTGAAAGCTTGCTACCACCACAGTTGATATACACAACTGTAATGATAGCATGTACCACCACAGTCAGTATGCACTGCTGTAATTATAGCAGGTGCCACCACAGTATTCACTGCTGTAGTGAAAGCAGGTGCCACCACAGTGTGCACTGCTGAATCATAGCAGAGACCACCACAATCAGTATGCGCTGCAGTAATCATAGCAGTTACCACCACTGACAATATGCACTGCTGTGATCAAAGCATTTACCACCAAAGTGAGTATGCACAGCTGTAATCATAGCAGGTACCACCACAGTCAGTTTGCACTGCTGTACTCATAGCAGCTACCACCACAGTCAGTATGCACTGCTGTAATCATAGCAGGAACCACCACAGTCAGTATGCGCTGCTGTTGTGAATGCAGGTACCACCACAGTATGCACTGCTGTAGTGATAGCAGGTACCACCCCAGTCGGTAGGCACTGATGTAGTGAAAGCAGGTTACCACCACAGTTGATATACACCACTGTAATGATAGCATGTACCACCACAGTCAGTGTGCACTGCGGTAATCATAGCAGGTACCACCACATTCAGTATGCACTGCTGTTGTGAATGCAATTAACCACCACAGTATGCACTGTTGTAATCATAGCAGGCACCACCACAGACAGTATGCACTGCGGTAATCAGAGCAGGTACCACCAGAGTCCGTATGCACCACTGTAATGATAGCAGCTACCACCACATTCATTATGCACTGCTGTATAAAAGGTCAGGCACCACATTCAGTATGCGTTGCAGTAATCATAGCAGGTTCCAACACAGTCAATATGCACTGCTGTAGTCATAGCACGTACCACCCCAGTCGGTATCCACTGATGTAGTGAAAGCAGGTTACCACCACAGTTGATATACACCACTGTAATGATAGCAGGTACCACCAAAGTGAGTATGCACTGCTGTAATTATAGCAGGTGCAACCACAGTATGCACTGCGATAGTGAAAGCAGGTGCCACCACAGTGTGCACTGCTGAATCATAGCAGAGACCACCACAATCAGTATGCACTGCAGTAATCATAGTAGTTACCACCACAGACAGTATGCACTGCTGTCAGCATAGCAGTTACCACCACAGCCAGAATGCAATGTGGTAATCATAGCAGGTGCCAAAACAGTATGCAATGCTGTAGTGAAAGCAGGTGCCACCACAATGTGCACTGCTGAATCATAGCAGAGACCACCACAATCAGTATGCACTGCAGTATTCACAGCAGGTACCACAACAGACAGTATGCACTGCTGTTATCATAGCAGGTACCACCACAGTCAGTATGCACTGCTGTAGTGAAATCATTTACCACCACAGTATGCACTGCTGTAATCAGAGCAGGTACCACCACAATCAGTATGCACTGCTGTAAACATAGCAGTTACCACCACAGTCATTATGCACTGCTGTAATCATAGCAGGTACCACCCCATTCGATATGCACTGATATAGTGAAACCAAGTTACCACCACAGTTGATATACACCACTGTAATGATAGAAGGTAGCACCAAAGTCAGTATGCACTGCAGTAATTATAGCAGGTGCCACCACAGTATGTACTGCTGTAGTGAAGGCTAGTGCCACCACAGTAAGTATGCACAGCTGTAATCATAGCAGATACCACCACAGTCATTCTGCACTGCTGTACTTATAGCAGCTACCACCAGTCAGTATGCATTGCTGTAATCATAGCAGGAACCACCACAGTCAGTATGCGCTGCTGTTGTGAATGCAGGTACCACCACAGTATGCATTGCTGTAGTCATAGCAGGTACCACCCCAGTCGGTATACAATGATGTAGTGTGAGCAGGTTACTACCACAGTCAGTATGCACTGCTGTAATCATAGCAGGTTCCAGCATAGCAGTATGCACTGCTGTAATCATAGCAGATACCACCACAGTATGCACTGCTGTAATCATTGAACGTACCATCAGTCAGTATGCACTGCTGTAATCATAGCAGGTACCACCGTAGTCAGTATACACTGCTGAAATCCTAAATTTAAAGCTTTCGTGACTGCAAGGATCCATTCTCTTTGGTTCTTTTCGGTAAAGTCACGTAGGTAAAGAAATAAAACAAAAATCACGACGTTTCGGCCACAACACAAGCGGCCTTCATCAAGTGAAGGAACCAGGCTGTCTCGAGGACAGGGCTGGAGTAATACACGCCACGTTCAGACCGCAACCTTTAAGCTGTGTGCGAGGAAACAAGGTGCCTTGACAAAGGAATTAGCATAACAATTAGCATTTGATTGGCCGACTTAGCATGATGAACGGGGTAGAGTTGGTGTACATGCGGGTGAACATACCGGTTGGCGCAAGGGGGAGGGGGAGTTTACCTATTGATGGTGTGAAAAAGGAATTTTTAGAGCTGCGAAAGTTTGGGGTACCACTACTTGAAAAATATACTGTACCATTGAAAATTAGTTTAAAGTTTGGTTCGATTTAGAACATCTTTCCAATGGTTGCTTAATTTTCAAATTTAGCAACCATTGGAAAATTAAGCAACCATTGGAAAGATGTTCTAAATCGAACCAAACATTAAACTAATTTTCAATGGTGCAGTATATTTTTCAAGTAGTGGAACCCCAAACTTTCGCAGCTCTTAAAAATTCCCTTTTCACACCATCAATAGGTAAACTCCTCCTCCACCCCCGCGCCAACCGGTATGTTCACCCGCATGTACACGACCTCTACACCGTTCATCATGCTAAGTCGGCCAATCAAATGCTTATTTTTATGCTAATTCCTTTGTCCAGGCACCTTGTTTCCTCGCACACAGCTTAAAGGTCGCGGTCTGAGCTTGGCTGTGTTTCACTCCAGCGCTGTCCTCGACACTACCTGGTCCCTTCACATGATGAAGGCCGCTTGTGTTGTGGCCAAAACCTCGTGATTTTTGTTGTTTTCTTTTTTTACCTAGGTGACTTTACCGAATAGAACCAAAGAGAACTGCTGTAATCATAGCAGGTACCACCACAAGTCAGTATGCACTTCAGTCATAATAGCAGGTGCCACCACAGTCAGTATGCACTTCTGTAATCATAGCAGGTATCACCACAATCATTAAGCACTGCTGTTATAATAGCAGGTGGCACCACAGTCAATATGCAATGCTGTAGTCACAGCAGATACCACCACAGTATGCACTGCTGTAATCATAGCAGAAACCATCACAGTCAGTATGCACTGCTGTAGTGAAAGCAGATACCACCACAGTATGCACTGCTGTAATCAGAGCAGATATCACCACAGTCAGTATGCACTGCTGTAGTGAAATCCTTTACCACCAAAGTATGCACTGCTGTAGTCACAGCAGATACCACCACAGTTTGCACTGCTGTAATCAGAACAGGTACCACCACAGTCAGTATGCACTGCTGTAATCATAGCAGGTACAACCACAGTCAGTATGCACTGCTGTAATCATAGCAGTTACCACCACAGTCAGTATGCATTTCTGTAATCATAGCAGGTACCACCCCAGTCGATATGCCCTGATGTGGTGAAACCAGGTTACCGCCACAGTTGATATACACCACTGTAATGATAGCATTTACCACCACAGTCAGTATGCACTGCTGTAATTATAGCAGATGCCACCACAGTATGCACTGCTGTAGTGAAAGCAGGTTCCACCACAGTATGCACTGCTGTAATCATAGCAGGTAGCACAAGGGTCAGTATGCACTGCTGCAATCATAGCAGGTACCACCACATTCAGTATGCACTGCTGTGAGCATAGCAGTTACCACCACAGTGAGTATGCACAGCTGTAATCATAGTAGGTACCACCACAGTCAGTATGCTCTGCTGTAATCATAGCAGGTACCACCACAGACAGTTTGGGCTGCTATAGTCACAGCAGATACCACCACAGTATGCACTGCTGTAATCAGAGCAGTTACCACCACAGTCAGAATGCACTGCTGTAATCATAGCAGTTACCATCACATTCAGTATGCACTGTTGTAATCATAGCAGGCACCAACACAGTCGGTATGTACTGCTGTAATCATCGCATCTACCACCATGAGTTAACATGCACTGCTGTCGTCATAGCACGTACCACCCCAGTCGGTATGCACTGATGTAGTGAAAGCAGGTCACCACCACAGTTGATATACACCACTGTAATGATAGCAGGTACCACCACAGCCAGTATTCCTTGCTGTAATTATAGCAAGTGTCAACACAGTATGCACTGCTGTAGTGAAAGGAGGTTCCACCACAGTATGCACTGCTGTTAGCATAGCAGGCAGCAAAACAGTCAGTATGCACTGCTGTAATCATAGCAGGTATCACCACAATCAGTACACACTGCGATAATAATAGCAGGTGACACCACAGTCAGTATGTTCTGCTGTAGTCACAGCAGATACAACCACAGTATGCACTGCTGTAATCAGACCATGTACCACCACAGTCAGTAAGCACTGATGTAATCATAGCTAGTACAATAACAGTCAGTATGCACTGCTGTAATCATAGCAGGTACCACCCCATTCGGTTTGCGCTGATGTAGTGAAAGCAGGTTACCCCCACAGTTGATATACACTACTGTAATTATTGCAGTTACCATCACATTCTGTATACTCTGCTGTAATCATAGTAGGTGCCACCACATTATGCACTGTTGTTGTGAAAGCAGTTATCACCACAGTATGCACTGCTGGAATTATAGCAGGTACCACCACAGTCAGTATGCACCGCTATATTCATAGCTGGTACCACCACAGTCAGTATGCACTGCTGTAATCATAGCAGGAACCAACACAGTAAGTATGCACTCCTGTAATCATAGAAGGTGCCACCAGAGTCAGTATGCACTGCTGTAATCCTAGCAGGTATCACCACAATCAGTATGCGCAGCTGAAATAATAGCAGGTGCCACCACAGTCAGTATGCATTGCTGTAGTCATAGCAAGAACCTCCAAAGTCGGTACTCACTGAAGTAGTGCAAGCATGTTACCACCACAGTTGGTATGCACCACTGTCATGATAGCAGGTACTACCACAGTCAGTATGCACTCCGGTAATCAAAGCAGGTGCCACCACAGTATGCACTGCTGTACTGAAAGCAGTTACCACTACAGTATGCACTGCCAGAATCGTAGCAGGTCCCACCACAGTCCGAATGCACTGCTGTAATCATAGCAGGTACCACCACAGTCTGTAGGCACTGCTGTAATCATAGCAGATACCACCACAGTCTGTATGCACTGCTGTATTCATAGCAGGTACCACCACAGTCACTATACACTGCTGTAATCATAGCATGTACCACCAGTCAGTTTGCACTGCTGTAATTATAGTTGGTACCACCACAGTCAATATGCACTGCTGTAGTGAAAGCAGGTTCCACCACAGTATGCACTGTTGTAATCATAGCAGGTGCCACCAGTGTCAGTATGCACTGCTGTGAGCATAGCAGTTACCACCAGAGTCAGTATGAGCCGCTGTAATCATAGTAGGTACCACCACAGTCAGTATGCGCTGCTGTAGTCATAGCAAGTACCACCACAGACAGTATGCGCTGCTGTTGTGAATGCAGGTAAAACCATAGTATGCACTGCTGTAGTCATAGTATTTACCACCCCATTCGGTATGCACTGATGTAGTGAAAGCAGGTTTCTAGCACAGTCAGTATGCTCTGCTGTAATCATAGCAGGTTCCACCATAGCAGTATGCACTGCTGTAATCATAGCAGCTACCACCAGAGTTAGTATGCATTGCTGTAGTCATAGCAGGTACCACTCCAGTCAGTATGCACTGATGTAGTGAAAGCACGTTAGCGCTACAGTTATTATGCACCACTGTAATGATAGCAGCTACCACGACATTCAGTATCCACTGTTGTAATCAAAGCAGGCACCACCACAGACGGTATGCACTGCTGTAATCATAGCAGGTACCAACACAGTCAGTATGCACGACTGTTATGATAGCAGATACCACCCCATTCAGCATGCACTGCTGAACAAAGGACAGGCACCACCACCAAATGCGCTGCAGCAATCATTGTAGGCTCCAACACAGTCAATATGCACTGCTGCAATCATAGCAGGCACCACCACAGTCAGTATGCACTGTTGTAATCATAGCAGGTACCACCTCAGTCAGTATGCACTGCTGTAATCATAGCAGGTACAACCACAGTCAGTATGCACTGTTGTAATCAGAGCACGTACCACCACAGTCAGTATGCACTGATGTAATCATAGCAGGTACAACCACAGTCAGCATGCACTGCTGTAAACATTGCAGTTACCACCACAGTCAGTATGCACTGCTGTAATCATAGCAGGTACCACCAGAGTTAGTATGCATTGCTGTAGTTATAGCAGGACCACCCCAGTCAGTATGCACTGATGTAGTGAAAGCACGTTAGCGATACAGTTATCATGCGCCACTGTAATAATAGCAGCTACCACGACATTCTGTATGCACTGTTGTAATCAAAGCAGGCACCACCACAGTCGGTATGCACTGCTGTAATCACAGCAGGTACCAACACAGTCAGTATGCACGACTGTTATGATAGCAGATACCACCCCATTCAGTATGCACTGCAGAACAAAGGACAGGCACCACCACCAAATGCGCTGCAGCAATCTTTCTAGGTTCCAACACAGTCAATATGCACTGCTGCAATCATAGCAGGCACCACCACAGTCAGTATGCACTGTTGTAATCAGAGCAGGTACCACCACAGTCAGTATGCACTGCTGTAATCATTGCAGGTACAACCACAGTCAGTATGCACTGTTGTAATCAGAGTAGGTACCACCACAGTCAGTATGCACTGCTGTAATCATAGCAGGTACAACCACAGTCAGTATGCACTGCTGTAAACATAGCAGTTACGACCACAGTCAGTATGCACTGCTGTAATCATAGCAGGTACCACCCCAGTCGATATGCACTGATGTAGTGAAACCATGTTACCAGCACAGTTGATATTCACCACTGTAATGATAGAATGTACCACCACAGTCAGTATGCACTGCGTAAATTATAGCAGGTGCCACCACATTATGCACTGCTGTAGTGAAAGCAGGTTCCACCACATTATGCATTGCTGTATTCATAGCAGGTACCACCCCAGTCGGTATGCACTGATGTAGTAAAAGCTTGTACCACCACAGTTGATATACACCACTGTAATGATATCAGGTATCACCACAGTCGGTATGCACTGCTGTAATTATAGCAGGTGCCACCACAGTATGCACTGCTGTAGTGAAAGTAGGTGCCACCACAGTATGCACTGCTGTAGTGAAAGCAGGTGCCACCACAGTATGCACTGCTGAATCATAGCAGAGACCACCACAATCAGTATGCGCTGCAGTAATCATAGCAGATACCACCACAGATAGTATGCACTGCTGTTATCATAGCAGGTACCACCACTGTCAGTATGCACTGCTGTGATCAAAGCAGGTACCACCACAATCAGTATGCACAGCTGTAATCAGTGCAGGTACTACCACAGGCAGTCTGCACTGATGTACTCATAGCAGCTACCACCACAGTCAGTATGCACTGCTGTAATCATAGCAGGAACCAACACAGTCAGTATGCGCTATTGTGAATGCAGGTACCACCACAGTATGCACTGCTGTAGTCATAGCAGGTACCACCCCAGTCGGTATGCACTGATGTAGTGAAAGCAGGTTACCACCATAGTTGATGTACACCAATGTAATGATAGCATTTACCACCACAGTCAGTATACACTGCTGTAATTATAGCAGGTGCCACCACAGTATGCACTTATGTAGTGAAAGCAGGTGCCACCACAGTATGCACTTCTGAATCATAGCAGAGACCACCACAGTCATTATGCGCTGCAGTAATCATAGCAGGTACCACGACAGACAGTATGTGCTGTTGATATCATAGCAGGTACCACCACAGTCATTATGCACTGCTGTGATCACAGCAGTTACCACCACAGTCAGTATGCACAGCTGTAATCATAGCATGTACCACCACAGTCAGTCTGCACTACTGTACTCATAGCAGGAACCACCACAGTCAGTATGCGCTGCTGTAATGAAAGCATGTACCACCACAGTATGCACTGTGGTAATCAAAGCAGGTACCACCACAGTCAGTATGCACTGCTGTAATCATAGCAAGTACCACCAGGGTCAGTATGCACCACTGTAATGATAGCAGCTACCATCACATTCAGTATGCACTGCTGTATAAAATGTCAGGCACCACATTCAGTATGCGTTGCAGTAATCATAGCAGGTTCCAAAACAGTCAATATGCAATGCCGTAGTCATAGCACGTACCATCCCAGTCGGTATGCACTGATGTAGTGAAGCAGGTTATCACCACAGTTGATATACACCACTGTAATGATAGCAGGTACCACCACAGTCAGTATGCACTGCTGTAATTATAGGAGGTGCCAGCACAGTATGCATTGCTGTAGTGAAAGCAGTTTTCACCACAGTATGCACTGCTGTAATCATATCAGGTACCACCACAGTCTGTATGCACTGCTGTAATCATAGCCTGTACCACCACAGTCAGTATAAACTTATGTAATCATAGCAGGTACCACCAGAGTCATTATTCACTGCTTTAATAATATCAGGTGCCACCAGAGTCATTATGCACTGCTGTAATCTTACCAGGTATCACCACAGTATGCACTGCTGTAATAATAGCAGGTAACACCACAGTCAGTATGCACTGCTGTAATTTTACCAGGTACCACCACAGTCAGTATGCATTGCTGTAATCATAGCAGGTACCATCACATTCAGTATGCACTGTGGTTGTGAAAGCAGGTTCCACCACTGTATGCACTGCTGTAATCATAGCAGGCAGCACAACAGTCAGTATGCACTGCTGTAATCATATCAGCTGCCATCAGAGATAACATGCACTGCTGTAGACATAGCATGTTCCACCCCTGTCGGTTTGCACTGATGTAGTGAAAGCAGGTTACCACCACAGTTGGTTTGCACCACTGTAATTATTGCAGTTACCATCACAGTCTGTATACTCTGCTGTAATCATAGTAGGTGCCACCACATTATGCACTGTTGTTGTGAAAACAGGTATCACCACAGTATGCACTGCTGTAATCATAGCAGGTACCAACACAGTAAGTATGCACTGCTGTAATCATAGAAGGTGCTACCAGAGTCAGTATGCACTGCTGTAATCCTAGCAGGTATCACCACAATCAGTATGCACTGCTGAAATAATAGCACGTGCCACCACAGTCAGTGTGCATTGCTGTAGTCATAGCAGGGACCTCCTAAGTCGGTACTCACTGAAGTAGTGCAAGCATGTTACCACCACAGTTGGTATGCACCACTGTCATGATAGCAGGTACTACCACAGTAAGTATGCACTGCTGTAATCATAGCAGGTGCCACCACAGTATGCACTGCTGTAGTGAAAGCAGTTACCACTACAGTATGCACTGCCAGAATCGTAGCAGGTCCCACCACAGTCGAAATGCACTGCTGTAATCATAGCAGGTACCACCACAGTCACTATACACTGCTGTAATCATAGCAGGTACCACCACAGTCATTATGCACTGCTGTAATAATAGCAGGTGCCACCAGAGTCATTATGCGCTGCTGCAATCTTACCAAGTACCACCACAGTATGCACTGCTGTAATAATAGCAGGTAACACCACAGTGAGTATGCACTGCTGTAATTTTACCAGGTACCACCACAGTCAGTATGCACTGCTGTAATTATAGGAGGTGCCAGCACAGTATGCATTGCTGTAGTGAAAGCAGTTTTCACCACAGTATGCACTGCTGTAATCATATCAGGTACCACCACAGTCTGTATGCACTGCTGTAATCATAGCCTGTACCACCACAGTCAGTATAAACTTATGTAATCATAGCAGGTACCACCAGAGTCATTATTCACTGCTTTAATAATATCAGGTGCCACCAGAGTCATTATGCACTGCTGTAATCTTACCAGGTATCACCACAGTATGCACTGCTGTAATAATAGCAGGTAACACCACAGTCAGTATGCACTGCTGTAATTTTACCAGGTACCACCTCAGTCAGTATGCATTGCTGTAATCATAGCAGGTACCATCACATTCAGTATGCACTGTGGTTGTGAAAGCAGGTTCCACCACTGTATGCACTGCTGTAATCATAGCAGGCAGCACAACAGTCAGTATGCACTGCTGTAATCATATCAACTGCCATCAGAGATAACATGCACTGCTGTAGACATAGCATGTTCCACCCCTGTCGGTTTGCACTGATGTAGTGAAAGCAGGTTACCACCACAGTTGGTTTGCACCACTGTAATTATTGCAGTTACCATCACAGTCTGTATACTCTGCTGTAATCATAGTAGGTGCCACCACATTATGCACTGTTGTTGTGAAAACAGGTATCACCACAGTATGCACTGCTGTAATCATAGCAGGTACCAACACAGTAAGTATGCACTGCTGTAATCATAGAAGGTGCTACCAGAGTCAGTATGCACTGCTGTAATCCTAGCAGGTATCACCACAATCAGTATGCACTGCTGAAATAATAGCACGTGCCACCACAGTCAGTGTGCATTGCTGTAGTCATAGCAGGGACCTCCTAAGTCGGTACTCACTGAAGTAGTGCAAGCATGTTACCACCACAGTTGGTATGCACCACTGTCATGATAGCAGGTACTACCACAGTAAGTATGCACTGCTGTAATCATAGCAGGTGCCACCACAGTATGCACTGCTGTAGTGAAAGCAGTTACCACTACAGTATGCACTGCCAGAATCGTAGCAGGTCCCACCACATTCCAAATGCACTGCTGTAATCATAGCAGGTACCACCACAGTCACTATACACTGCTGTAATCATAGCAGGTACCACCACAGTCATTATGCACTGCTGTAATAATAGCAGGTGCCACCAGAGTCATTATGCGCTGCTGCAATCTTACCAAGTACCACCACAGTATGCACTGCTGTAATAATAGCAGGTAACACCACAGTGAGTATGCACTGCTGTAATTTTACCAGGTACCACCACAGTCAGCATGCACTGCTGTAATCATAACAGGTACCACCACAGTGAATTTGCACTGCTGTCATAATAGCAAGTGCGACCACAGTCAGTATGCACTGCTGTAATCATAGCAGGTATCACCACAATCATTATGCACTGCTGTAATAATATCAGGTGCCACCACAGTCAGTATGCACTTCTGTAGTCATTGCAGGTACCACCACAGTCGGTATGCACTTATGTAGTGAAGGCAGGTTACCACCACAGTTGGTATGCACCACTGTAATGATAGCAGGTACCACCACAGTCAGTATGCACTGCTGTAATCATAGCAGGTACCACCACAGTCAGTTTACACTGCTGTAATCATAGCGGGTACCACCACAGTGAATTTGCACTGGTGTCACAATTGCAGGTGCCACCACAGTCAGTATGCACTGCTGTAGTCATAGCAGGTACAACCACAGTCGGTATGCACTGATGTAGTGAAAGCAGGTTACCACCACAGTTATTGTTCACCACTGGAATGATAGCAGGTACCACCACAGTCAGTATGCACTGCTGTAATCATAGCAGATGCCACCACTGTCCGAATGCACTGCTGTAATCATAGCAGGTACCACCACAGTCTGTATGCACTGCTGTGATCATAGCAGTTACCACTACAGTCAGTATGCACTGCTGTAATAATAGCAGGTGCCACCAGAGTCAGTAAGCACTGCTGTATTCATAGCAGGTATCACCTCAGTATGCACTGCTGTAATCATAGCAAGTAACACCACAGTCAGTATGCACTGCTGTAATCATAGCAGATGCCACCACTGTCCGAATGCACTGCTGTAATCATAGCAGGTACCACCACAGTCTGTATGCACTGCTGTGATCATAGCAGTTACCACTACAGTCAGTATGCACTGCTGTAATAATAGCAGGTGCCACCAGAGTCAGTAAGCACTGCTGTATTCATAGCAGGTATCACCTCAGTATGCACTGCTGTAATCATAGCAAGTAACACCACAGTCAGTATGCACTGCTGTAATCATAGCAGATGCCACCACAGTATGCACCGCTGTAGTGAAAGTAGGTACCACCACAGAATGCACTGCTGGAATCATAGCAGGTACCACCACAGTCTGAATGCATTGCAGTAATCATAGCAGGTACCACCACAGTCTATATGCACTGCTGTAATCATAGCAGTTACCACCACAGTCAGTATGCACTGCTGTAATAATAGCAAGTATTACCACAGTATGCGCTGCTGTAATTATTGCAAGTAACACCGCAGTCTGTATGCACTGCTGTAATCTTTTGATTTAAAGCTTTAGTGACTGCAGGGATTCATATTCTTGGTTCTTTCGGTTAAAGTCACGTAGGAGGGAAACAATAAAATTATAAAAATCTAAAACATTGTTTCCCTTCTACGTGACTTTGCTGTAATCTTATCAGTCTGTTTTTGTTTGCATTCTGATCACAAGTATCGTGGTTAATGCAGACATTATTCCTTGTTAAAAGGTTTCTGTTTGGTGTTTTAACATCTTAACACGTGTTTTGTTGCCAGGACAAAGGGGAAAACCTATTCTCAGCTATTATAATAGCTGTGAATACACACATCGACCCCCACACACATCGACTCACACACAGATGTGGACTTACACACACGGAGACTAACACACACACACACACATATTGACTCACATACACAAACATCGACTCTCAAACACATCGACCCACACACACACATCATTTGTCTACACACACATACACCACGCACACACATTGACTAACAGACACACACACATCGACTGACACGCACACATATCGACTCACGCACACACACATTGACTTGCTCACACATACATATGGACTTTTGCACACACACACGGATGTACACACACTAACATCGTCGCAGACAGGCACATGGACTCACACGCACACCAGGACTTAGACACTTTATTAATTATAGTAAGATTTACCAAGAAAATGTAAAAATATTAGTTATCAGCATACAAACAAAAATATTTTAATATTTCCAACATGATAATGATCATAATAGCTTTCTATGAACGTGAGTTTAGCGAAAGAAGCAAGAAATATAAATATTAGTTGTCTGCACACAAACATTGTTAATGTAATATTTGCAAGGTTGTTATTTGAATAATTGGTTTCTATGAACGTGAGTTTAGCGAAAAAAGCAAGAAAATGGTACTTAACATTGCCGTGGTGAAGCCTAGTCCCGTGTAGATTCCCCGGCCTCGCCTAGATTGGCCAGCCAACCGAGGTGGCACCTTGCTAGGCTGGGGCTGGGCCGTTACCCACCCCCACAGCCACGATCCCCCCCGCCCGCTGTGCAGTAATATCTACGGCCTATAGTGGTAGCATCTACCGACTGTATAGTAGCAACTGCATGCATCGGGGTGGGGGGGGGGGCGTGAAGAGGACAACACACTATGAAGAATTTACCTCAGCGTTTTGTGCATTTTTAGTGCATTTTTAAAGCGAACGAAAATGTCCCCCTCACCCCCACCGAAAGCGTGTGACTTGGTAGGGGTAGTCCCCCCCACCGAAGGTGTGTAAGTTGGTATTGTCGAGCGCGCGTAATAAAGAAATAAAGAAAGAAACATCGCACTCAATTGCTAATTTTACTAATTAAAAGTTGACGGATGGGAAAAAGCAATAGTGCTTGCTCACTGCAGGCCTTACGGCGTCGTACCTGGCAGAAACGACTGAATGTTCGCAAATGTGGCCTTATTGTAATCAGATTGTGGGGTTGTTTAATGCTTATGCGCACCGAACTAGATCAGTTAGACAAGACACTCTACAAATCACACTTATCATTGACGGCAACAATGTCCATATCGGATTGGGAACATGTAGACAATATGACTACCTCTTCAGCTGCTACTATGTCGACCAAATGTAAGGACAACCTGATTTCCAAATTTAACATCCTCTTCAACAAAAGACCGGACCCACACACCAAAAAGTTAGACGTTAACAAAGTCGTAATTAATCGCAGTAACAGTTCAATTTCCGATGGTCTGAAATCCGTTTTAGTTAAAGGTCTAAACTTTGCAGTCACACCTAAACACATACCATTTAATGATATAATTGCCCAAGTAGACGTTGCTCTCAGGGGCCTGGGTCACATCGCTGCAGACGTAGCAAGATCTGAAATCGCTGCAACCCTCAAAAACGCTAAGATGCCAGCTAGCAACCTCTGCAAAGATGAGCGTTTTGAATTATATAAATTAAAAAAGAGGGACGATATTGTAGTCCTCTCAGCTGACAAGGGTAATGCTACTGTCATCATGGATAAAATAGAAGACAACAACAAAATTAAAGAATTACTCGACGATGGTAAAAGAGATCCCACCAACAGCCTCGTCACACAAACCAACAAAATAATTTCTGATTCAAACGCATTAATTGATCAGTCTCAACAGTTTTCGTTTGAAACTTTCTGCTGCCAGGCCACCAAGATTATACGACTTACCAAAAATACATAAAGTAGATACACCCCTTCGTCCCATCGTCTCTACTATCACCTCCCCCACCTACAAACTGGCTCGTTTTTTGTCTGAAATCCTGCGTCCTTTCACTGGAAAAAACACCTCTGCGGTACAAAATTCTACTCACCTGATATCGACAATCAAGGGTATTTCCTTGTCCCCAGACGACCTGCTTGTCAGTTTTGATGTAGTTTCCTTATTCACCAAGGTTCCTGTACCTGACACCATCGCAATCATTGAAGACTTGGTTCATCAAGAACTAAACACTGAGGTACCCCCCTGGTGAGACACTGTTTAACCAATACATACTTCACTTGGAATGGAACTTTCTACAAACAAACTGAGGGCACCCCAATGGGCTCCCCCCTATCTCCGGTTATAGCTAACATTTTCATGGAGAAATTTGAGACTGACGCCATCCAGACTGCCACTCTGCGGCCAACCTTATGGAAGAGGTACGTGGATGACACTTTTGTCATCTGGCCACATGGCCGGCCTGCTCTAGACCAATTCTTCGACCACATCAATTCCATACACCCAGCCATCAGATTTACCATGGAAGTCGAAAAATATGGCAAGCTACCTTTTTTGGATGTCCTAATTAAAAAGAGACCTGATGGTTCAATGAGCCACTCTGTCTACAGGAAAGCTACCCATACGGATACTTATCTGAAACCGGATTCCCACCACCATCCATCACAGCAGAATTCTCTCATCAAGACTCTGTATCATAGAGCCCAATGCATATCCGACCAGGAACACATAGGCAGTGAACTCAAGCACGTACAACAAGCTCTTAAGGCTAATGGTTACTCCGACTATACAATCCGCAAACTATCACTCAAACCATGAAGAAGGACCCTCTTGAGGAGCCTTTCAAAACCATCACTTTACCCTACATTGCGGGGATCGCAAAAAAGATCTCCAAAATCTTGAATAAACACAAGATCCAGGTCCGTTTCAACACATTACATAAAATCCGTGATCTGGTTCCGTCTGTAAAAGATGTTATTCCGGACATACAGTACCCCGGTGTCTACAAACTAAGTTGCCTCTGTGGTAGTAGTTACATTGGAGAAACCAAACGCCATGTCTCGGACCGCATTCGTGAACACAAAGCAGACCTTAAACACGGTAGGACCAACACCTCGGCCGTGGCAGATCATTGTTATAATTCAGTAGGCTCACATGACATTGACTTTTCCAAGACAGAGGTTCTTTGTAAGCCATCTGGCTACCATGAGATATTCGGTCATGAGGCTATCCACATATACAAGCACAGAGACAATTTCAACCGAGAAGATGGATTCTGGCTTAGAAATTATTGGAAAGATTTGATAAACCATTTCAGGTCTTAATTGATTGTTCACGCTTACAGTGGCTTTCAGACAGCATACATATTTTTTTCGTCTCCCCTCTCCTCTTTTCAGAACATAGATGGACTAGTCCTTCTAAATAAACTGCCAAATCGCTGCGCGTGGCGCTGACGTTTTTTATAAATAAACCGTTCAAAAATAAATAAATTAATGCAAACCGACACACCTGATGACGACCGTTTGTGTTATTGTCGAAACGTCGTGAGAATTTTTTTGGTTTTATATATATTTTATTGTTTCCCTTCAACGTGACTTTACCGAAAGAGCTAAGAATATAATACTATTTAACTATGTCAACAATAACAACACAGTCATTTGCAATGTTATACATACGATATTCACAATACTTTGCAAGCCTCGCCAAGATATGTAATATGTATATGTAGATCAATCGTGTACAATATAACCAGAACCCTAAAATAAACTCAAAGTGTGGCCATTTTGAAGCTTGTCTCTGTCAGGTCAGCAGCAACACAACCGCGTGGTATACGAAGCCATCATAATAAAATTGTGATGATTGTGAAATCGTCGACGCTTGTGGAGAGGGTTGGTCTTTGTAAAAATGGCAGAATATCTGTGCCCTGATCACATTTCCTAATATTATCCAAAATGTTAAGCACACTGCTTTCATACCTCACTGCATCACGTATAAAGCAAGTAACGATACTTGCTGTTTGCATCACAACCTATGTAACCATGATTATAACCAAGATCTGTGCCATAGCAAAAGTAATGGGCAGGGAGTAAGCTTACCACTAAACATATAACCCCTTCACTAACTCTCCTCCAGTGGGAATTGATTCTTAAAATCATTCATGAGGGCATTTAAACACTGCCCCCTCTCTTTTTCTTCTTCTCCTACAGGGGTATCAGAGCTTAGCAGCTTAGAGAGACACCAGGATTTTCGACTTTATTGAAACAGTTTATTGAAACACGTGGTTTAGAGAGGTTTCCATTGCACTGTAATCTGTAATATGTTTGTACTGGTGTCAACCTCCTTCCATATCCTATGTGTGTACCTGAATCGTTTCGTTGATAATTTTTGTTTATATATTTACCGTGTGTAACCCAGTGTTCTTCACTAACTTTAACTTTCGCAAATGAGACTTCATCAGTTTGAGGGCCGCCACACGTTTGACACCATTGGGGGTTTGACAGCACGATGATGATGGGGTGTGCTTTCATATTCGTGTATTGTCAGGGACCGCACGTCAGCGGCTACACTAAAGGCCACCAGGGGCCGCCAGTGGCCCCGCGGGCCTTTCAATGAAGGACGCTGGTGCAACGTCTGAAATAAAATGCAAATCTCAAAAAGAAATTAAAATCGAAATGTTTTGGGTTCATCAAAATTCCAATGAACACCATTTAATGAGCTCTGATTAGTGTTTGGTTATATTAAATTGGTTTTGTGCTACCTGCTAAATGTAGCATAAACACTGGATAGATGTTCCAAACAAATTCCTGTGGTTAATAAAAACAAATGTGTGGGTTGTTGCAGGCAGTTGTGTCAGGCATATTTTTTCACTATTTTTTTTCAAATATAAGTGTAAAGAAACAATTTTTAGTCATTGCAGATTATAAGGTATTTAAGGTTAATTCACTCTAAATTAAAGGAAGTCTTTGTATATATGCATATATGTTCTCTGGTGGAGCGTGCAATGGGTCTGGTGTTTCTCCAGACGCTCTGCAGCCTAATTATGTTTATCCATAACATCATAGATTTACTCTGCAAAGGATGCACTGGAGAGTGCGCTGAAATTATTTTGGCACGTTACAAAAAGGTAAACACGGAGCAAGTTATTAAAAAAACACAAAACATACGATTAAGAAATACGTGATGTGAAAAGAGATGAAATTGCCCTAAAAATATACAGAATGCACAGAACACTGTAAAATAATGAGAAAAATATTCGTAAATAAATGTTAGCGTACACAACGCAAATTGTTTGTAGGTGTCATAGCAAGTCATGGGGCCATGCAAGCAACAAAGGTGGTTCATGGCATTTCAGAAATGGCAGCCTTTAGGGATAGCGATGGAGCCATTTTGACATGATAGATCTTTTGTCCATCATTCCTTCCTGGTCACTGATTGACTGTCATATTTTTTAAGAATATGACTTCACCCTTTCCCCACGGTGAATCCAGCCAAAATTTGCCGCACTTGGTGGGAGCACTTTTACGGGATTTGTGGCTAATTATGGACTTCCACAAACATCAAGAAAAAAATTCCTCAAGATAGGCGCCAGAAATTTCTAAATTATTTCAGGGATTTAATGCAATTCCAGACAAATACTTGAAGAAGGGAACTCTATCCTTGATAGTATTAAAAAGGAAAAGTTCCGGAGCATATGGAATAACTGGTCTTCATCAAAGAAGTGGGACCATGTGTTGAAACACAGTTAGGGGGACCTATATATGACATTTGTAGACAAGAATTAAAAACCTATGTTGTGGCATTATGCCTCAATGATTACGCGATTTATTAAAGGTATGCGACTAAAGTGATTTGAAGAATTACACACCAATTCATCTTGTATTGCATGCATTAGCATTGTGCGTGAAAATCGTTGGGAACCAAATGAGAACAAAATTAACAGACCAACCGTTTCGATTTGATCTGCTGGTTAATGTGGAAAATGTGAACGTACACTGGTGGTGCGCGTTATGAATTAGTTTTTTTACTATTATTATTTATTTTCCTTCGATTCGTAACTCCAAGTCAGAAAATATTTGCAGAGTGGTGTATCCAAAATCAGTTCTCGTGATTTCGAAGCAGTCGGAAGACGAATGTCAGTTCAAAATGTTATTGTTAGACTGTCTTATGAGGACCAGTGGGTTATGCTGCACCGTTGTACCGCTAATACGAACATTTCCTAAATCCCCACCCCCCACCTATGTTCACCGAGCATTTCGATTGTGGTGGGGCAAAGTGTGGGTGCTTCAACCTTTTCCAAGACGTCTGGCCAGTGTGGAAGAGTAGGCCAAATACCCTAGAGCTCCATATATTGTAGGCCCTTCTATCAGCAGGTGGTATGAGCATGAATTTGTAAGGCAGCACCTTTAAGGTTTGGTTATTTATTTATGTTACCAAAATATGCGAACGATCGATGGAGATGTAGTGACGTATATTGAGTCACCGTGGTGTTACTACTAGCCACTGAGAGAGGAATGTTACTGTGCGTCTTGAAGCCTCTCTCTGTCACAAGAGTGCGTGTAGCATATGGAGCAGACTGGGTGAACCTGACAGGGCACGTGACCAGGAGAGGATACGGACGGGGGCCAGAGGGGGACCGAGGGAACATGCAATGTGAGGTCCCAGAACCTGCTGGGAAGATCCCGAAGGGGGCGAGGCAGAGGCTGGTGCAAGGCCACGCTCAGGGGGATAAGAAGAGGGTCCTGTGAGCAGAGCGGGGCTGTTCTCTGGGATCAACTCTTTGTGCTGCGCTCTTCGAGTTCCGCTCTTGGACCAAGCAGCGTGTTAGCTGACCTGGTCTTATTATGTAGTGATCCCGTCCAGTGGTTAAGTAGTTACCTTGGTGATCACCACCCTATATCGTTATCATGTCGTGTGTGTGTGTAGTTATCCAGTTACCCTGTTGGGGTGTATAATTAAGGTGTTGATTCCAAGTAAGAAGTGTCTGTCTCCATGGAATCCACTACATCTGGAGTTAGAAGTGGTTCAGAATAGCTAGGCAATAGCTCTAGTGAAGTGTTATGAAATAACTTGCCAGGACGTCTTCAGGTGATGAGGACGACGAGGCACCGATCCCACAGACAGCCCTGGGGATGGCCACCCTGGAGAGTGAAGGCGAGGCAGCTCTAACGACGGAGCCGCAAGGAGAATGGAGTCTCGCGTCGTCGCCGTCATCGGGAGAAGAGCGCCGGTCGCGCGACGCCCACCTCGTTGATGTCCTGTCAGCCGTGGCGGCGTTGCACTCCGAGCTGCGGCTGGAGAAGCCACCAGGCGACGTTGACGTGTCAGAACCATGTGAAAAATGTTCCGTTGTGGCTTTTTCCCGCTCTCGGGAAACCGCGGAGATGCAGCATACGCACGCGACCACCAGTATGTTGGACGAGCCGGACGCGATTACCGCTAAAATGGACCTCCCGCCTATTTCTTTTCAAGAAGTTCCCGCACTGAGGAAAAAGCTCCCCTTGGTAAAGGAGTTCACAGCTGCGGGTGGTAACTGGGCGGCATTCTGCAGACATTTCACCACTACCTGCAACCTTGCGGGATGGACGGAGGTAGTGGCGCTGTGGGTGCTACCCACCTCTCTCGATGATGACACATTTCCTCTGTCCTCCGGCCATTCCGCCAGAGGACAGGGGCACGTTGCCTCGGGCTCTCGCCGAAATGGGGGTGATATTCGACCCGCCATCCAACGTGTGCACAGGTTTTATGTGCTAAGGCAGGGGGAGGCAGAGATGCCCCTTACCTTCCGCAGTGCACTCATGTTGCTGGTGAAAGCAGCAAACCCCAGGTTGGACCATGAGGGGCTCGAATCCCTGATCCTCGAGCTAATGCTTTGCTGGCCCAGGAACACAATATTGTCCTGCCAGCCATGGAAGAGGACGACTTGTCGTCACTAAAAATCGGACGGTGCCTCCAGGCACACTTAAATTTGAAGAGATGGGTGAGCGTGGCTGCATGCGCCCGATCCTCGGAGGTGGCGGGAGCGCCCGAAGGCACAAAGCCTTCCCAAGCCTGCGCTTTGTTCGGCGGCATCGGACGGACGACGGACAACACATGGTGACAAGGAGGGCGAAACCTGCCGAGGGGGACCTTCTCTTCCCTGAGGACTGACCCTGTCGTCTGCTTCAGGTGCGGCCTGCCAGGACACGTCTCAAAGGGATGCCATGCTGAACGAGGGAGACTCTCCACGGCACCGTCATCATCTTCCTGGGCGTCATCCACTTCGCTGGGTCGTCAGGTGAGTCACGGCAAACCACACACACGGTCCTTACAGTCACCTAATGCATCATGTTCACGTCCGGATTCGTATGTTGTTGATTCTCTTCGAGTTGCAGAGCGAAAAAGTTAGATTTTGGCGGGAAATTGGTGGCCGTGCCATCCTGTTCATTGGTCAGCGTTGGAAAACCATATTGTTGCTGCAGTGACGGGATCATCTGCCATCATTGGTACCGTGCAGAGTGTAGAGGCGCGAGTGCTCATTGATACTGGAGCATCCGCTACCATTATCTCTAAGATGATTTTAGACATTTTGCCACCAAAATTGTGTGCCATCAGGCCCGTGGAAATGCAGTGTTTTGCCACCAATGGCGAGTGCTTGGGAATAGTTGGCCAAATATCGGCCACGGTGTGCATTAAGGACATCAAATTGACAGGGGCAGTGTTAATTTCGAAATCCCTGGCCGTGCCCTGCCTATTAGGAACTGATTTCCTAGGGAAAATGCCCTGAACATCCTTGTGGACCAGGGCTGCATTGAATTGCCATCGGGCCGCCGAATGGCGTTTTTGTCCTCCCCTACTCATATATGCACGGCTAATGCCACAGTCCAAGCGCTGGCTGTGGAAACCATGAAAATCTCCCCCGGTGCGCAGATGCTCATGCCTTTGAGACTGCGGAAGTAGCTCGACGGAGAAGCAACCGGGAGGGGAATACTCTTGGTCCCCTTACATTAGTGGGGGCACAGACATTGGTGCCGAACGACCAGCAACCTTTTATTCAGGTTTTGAACGCTGGTCTGCATACGTCCGTCATACAAGCTGGCACTGTTCTGGCTCATGCATCAATCGCGTCTTGTGAGGTTGATGACGCCGGGAATGTGGGGGTTGCGGCGACTGTGGGGCAGGGAGAGAGGTATGATGACTTATGGTTGGAGCCACTCTGCTGCAAAAGCCCTGAGTTGTCTGATGCACAGAGGGCCAAGTTGCGTGCACTTTTAAGGGAATTTTCTGATGTTTTTAGTAAGAGAAAATTTCATATTGGCCACACGTCTCTGTTGCTCTGCCACATTGATATGGGGAGAGCTGCCCCCATACGCCAAAACCCCTATAGACTCAGCCCCAAGGAAAAGAACCACGTGCATGAAGTGGTCGTCGAGATGTTGGCCGCTGACTTAATTTCCCCCTCTAACAGTCCATAGGGGGCTCCCATTGTTCTTGTCAAAAAGCATGATGAGAGTCTGAGGCTTTGTGTCGATTTCCGCAAACTTAAAAAGGTGTCCATAGCCGATGCGTACCCGCTTCCGCGATTGGATGACCCCTTGGATGCTTTGTCAGGAGTGCGGTTCTTCTCCACCCTTGATTTGTTGTCTGGGTTCTGGAAATTGCCTTTGGACAACAGTTCTAAACGTAAGCTTGTGTTCCGCACACCCCAAGGGTTGTTTGAATTTAACCAGCTCCCGATGGGGCTCTATTCAGCTCCAGCCACATTCCAGAGGCTCATGGAGCTGGTGTTGGCAGGTCTCCAGTGGGACGCTTGTTTGATTTACCTCGACGATGTCATTGTGCTTGAACATACATTTGAGGGACATCTGCAATGCTTGCGTGCGGTTTTCTCAAGATGTGGGCTGCAAACCTCAAAATTTAACCTGCGAAAATGTCATCTGTTGCAATGGTCCATCTGGTATTTGGGCCACATTGTAAGCGAATCGGGTATAGCAATGGACCCGGAAAAAGACTTGCTTGCATGCGCACTTGGCAAGCCCCCACGTCGGTGGGAGAGGTGTATTCCTTTGTCGGGTTTGCCTCCTATTATCGACGTTTTGTGCCCGGGTTTGCGACAATCACTAAACCTCTCCACGTCCTCACTGCCAAGGGTCAGAAATTTCGTTGGAGGGAGGATGCTGCATTTGTCGTGCTGACGGATGGCCTGGTCAATGCACCTCCCCTTCGATACCTTGATTTTTCCTTGCCCTTCGTTCTTGACACGAATGCTAGCAACACCGGTATTGGTGCTGTATTGTCACAGGTGGTGGATGGAGAGGAGAGCGTGGTCGCGTATGGAAGCAGAGTGCTGCCCCTGGCTGAGCAGTGCTACTTTGTGATGCGCCGAGAGCTTTTGGCTGTTAATTCTAAATTTGAAGCTTTCGTGACTGCAAGGATTCATACTGTTTGGTTTTGTCGGTAAAGTCACGTAGGTAAAATAAAAATAAAATAAATCAAAACAACTAGATTAAATCACGACGTTTCGGAGGCAACACAAACTTCCATCTTCAGGTGGAACAGTCAGAGCAGAATAGTATCAAGTGGAGAGCTCTCAGACAACCGATATTATATACAGGTTAAGGGGGGGGGGGAGGAGCCAGAAAGAGACGTGGGTGGGGGGGAGGGCTGAGTTAAGCCGCCTTTTCTTATGCTACAGGGGGTTCGGGGAAAGCAATGGCATGCTGCACGAAAGCGAGTACAACCCCCTTTTGTTATGCTGCAGGGGGTTCGGGGGAAGAGATGCACGAGTACACACAACCCACTGAAAGCAATAGAAATGGCTGTACAATTATAAGGCAGCTAAAGGTTGACTTTGTTTATAACATTTTTTCAATGGTTGATGCTGCAGAGGGTTCGGGGGAAGAGATGCACCAGTACATACAACCCACTGAGAGCAATGGAAATGGTTGCTCAATTTGAAACCATCCTCTCGGTTGAAGTTGTGTCTATGTTTATATATCTGGATGGCTTCATGGACAAATCTTTGGTAATAACCAGGAGGTTTGCAGAGCACTTTGGTATCGGAGAAAACAATGTCATGAGAACCCGCTGTGTTGAAACAATGATCAGCCACGGCCGAAGAATTTGTTCTGCCGTGTTTCAAATCTGATTTGTGCTCGCGAATTCGGTCAGAAATATGTCGTTTCGTCTCCCCGATATAGCAGTCACCGCAGGTACAACTCATTTTGTAAACACCGGGGTACTGTAAGTCAGGAATGACATCCTTTACGGATGGGATCAGATCACGGATTTTGTGTACTGTATTGAACTGGACCTGGATCTTGTGTTTGTTTACAATTTTGGAAATATTTTTGGTAACGCCTGCTATGTATGGTAACGTGATGGTTTTGATCGGAGTATCAGGTGGTTGTTCTGTATGGTGGGATAAACAGCTTTGCGGATAGTATGGTCAAAGAATCCGTTCATCTTGAGGGCCAGATGTACATGTTTTAGTTCACTGGCTAGGTGGTGTTGGTCAGAAATGCAATGAGCCCTATGGTATAATGTTTTGATGAGATAATTATTTTGAGTCGGGTGGTGGTGGGAATCAGGCTTCAAGTATGAGTCTGTGTGGGTGGACTTCCTGTAAACAGAATGTCCCAAAGAGCCATCAGTCCTCCTCTCTTAGCTGCCTTATAATTGTACAGCTATTTCCATTGCTTTCAGTGGGTTGTGTGTACACTCTTCCCCCGAACCCCCTGCAGCATAACAAAAGGGGGTTGTGCTCGCTTTCATGCAGCGCCATCGCTTCCCCCGAACCCCCTGCAGCATAACAAAAGGGGGTTGTACTCGCTTTCGTGCAGCGCGCTATCACTTCCCCCGAACCCCCTGCAGCATAACAAAAGGCGGCTTAACTCAGCCTTTCCCCCCACCCACGTCCCTTTCTGGCTCCTCCCCCCCCTTAACCTGTATATAATCTCGGTTGTCTCAGAGCTCTCCACTTGATACAGCTATTCTGCTGTGACTGTTCCACCTGAAGATGGAAGCTTTTGGCTGTTGTTTACTTCACCCAACAATACCGTTGGTACTTCTATGGCAGAATTTTTTAGGTGTGCACGGTTAATGTGGCTCTTCAGTATGAGTTGCGGGTCGAGCAGCCATCTGGACAGCTCTCCTGATGGCTGGAAGTCCTTCAGGACTACTCCTTCAAAATATTGTACAGGAAGGGTATTCGCCATTTCAATGCCGATGTACTGTCACGACTCTCACCAAGTAACCGCTGTGCCTGCCTTATGGGTGCTGGGAGGTGCACGCCCACTGAATCGGGACTGTCCCCCACTGTTGTGTCTTCAGTGGACGTCCTACACACAGGGACTGCTGAGATGTGTGACAACACGATCGGCCTTACCCATTCAGAATGGGGGCGACTCCAAGCGGAGGATGCTTGCTTGATTAAACTGAGGCCTCGTGCCGGGATCTTGGAGGGTGAGGAGAGCCGACAAGGGTTTTTTCCTCTGATCCTAAAAGGAGGTCTGCTAATGCAGTGGGATGGTGACTTACAACGGCATAACATTGTGGTGCCCACTGTTCTGCGGGGCAAGGTTATATGGGCTGTGCATGTACGAGCAAAACATTGTCGACTCTTAAACTCCATTTCTTCTGGCCTGAGATGGAAGGAGACGTTTTAATGTTTTGAAAGGATGCACGGAATGCACCTGCCAGAACCCCCCCCCCCCCCTGAACATTGATCTGCCTCAATTTGAAATTCATCTCTGTGTCCCGAGTTAACGAACTCATCGCGCTTGACGTCCTTGGGCCGTTCCCCACCACCCCACGGGGTAATACATATTCGTGAGTAGGGGTGGAGTACCTCTCGCATTGGCCGGTAGCTTGGCCTCTGCCGGACCAGTCGGCTGCAACGATCATGGACGTGTTCCACCATGGTTATGTCTTAGATAAGGGGGCCCCGGAATACCTACTTACTGACCAAGGAAATCATTTTTAATCCAAACTAATAAAGGAGGTACGCGATCCGTTGGGCACCAAAAAGGTTCATACCTCGCCTTATCACCCCAGACTGATGGTATGGTAGAACGCCTACACAGGACCTTGACTTCTATGTTGTGTTAGCAGGTAAATGAGGCCCAGTCTGGCTGGGACCTGCATGTTCCGGGTATTCTCGCTGCCTATAGATCAGCCCCACACGCTTATACCGGGCTCTCCCCGTTTTTTCTAATGTACGCGAGGGAACAGGACCCCCGGCTTGAGGTTCAATTGGGCTCAGTGCCAACCAACAAAAATATGCCTAGCCCCATGTGCCTTACCCTAATGCGGTTGTCTGAAGCATGGGAAGCTTCCCGAGGGAATTCTGCCTTGTGGCAGGCTGCTAACGAACGGCATGTGGAGCTCTGGAAATCGGTAACTAAATGGACACCGGGTGATAAAGCTTGGCTTCACTGCCCCCACGTTCCAGTGGGTATGTCCCCCAAATTGTATAAACCATGGCATGGCCCAGTCGAAGTTGTAGAGGTTAGGAGTCCACAGTGTGTGTGGATCTAGCCCGGTCTCTGGCGTTGGTTTGTTTATCTGTCGTGACTGAAACCGTTTGTTCCGTCGGACCGAATCCCTTTAATCCCACTACCTAATGGCCGTGTGTCTGAACGGCTCGCTGGGGCGTGCATCCACGGAGGTTGTGCCTCAGGGGATTTCTGATTCTGCTACCACAGGATCCCAGCACATAGCGCCCTTGGAGGAACAGGTCGCACCGACCGGTGGTGGACTGAGAAGTATCGACCAGCCGTCACCCACTCCTTCCCCTGGGGCTGCGCCCATTAGGCCATCCTCAAGTTGTCCCCGGGACCTCCAGGGAGCCCACACACACCCCGCCTGAGGGTTTGGCGACAAGGACACGTTCAAAGACCATTCGCTTTAAATTACTTTCCTCCAGTGGGCAAATTGTTCCTATGCCGTCAGTTGGTGGACACACACGCGAGCCAGATGGGTCATTGGATGATCCTGACCATTATTGTGCTCGCGGGTGGTGACACGCATACGGTGATAGGGTTGTGCTTTGTATGCAGGTTGGGTTGGCCATTGCACATTGCTCACATTTTTATTTTTCCCCTCCACCCCACTTCTAGGTGATTATACATATTTTATATTTCGTATTTTTTGTTCATTTAACGGTTATTGTTGTGTTCTATTTAAAAAATTTGGAGGCTTGTTCGGTTCATTTATGGGTAGTAATCAGCCAAGACGTCTGTGTTTTATAAGGGGGGGGGGGGTAATGTAGTGACATATATTGAGTCACTGTGGTGTTAGCACTTGCCACTGAGAGAGGAATGTTACTGTGCGTCTTGGAGCCTCTCTCTGTCACCAGAGTGCGTCTGACATATGGGACAGGCTGGGTGAACCCGAGAGGACACGTGCCTAGGAGAGGATAAGGACAGGGGCCATAGGGGGACCGAGGGAACATGCGATGTGAGGTCCCAGATCCTGCTGGGAAGATCCCGAAGAGGGCATGGCCGAAAGCGGTGCGAGGCCACACTCAGGGGGATAAGAAGAGTTGATCCCAGCTGTTCTCTGGGATCAACTCTTCATGCTGCGCTCTTTGGGTTCCGTTGTTGGACCAGGCAGCGTGTTAGCTGACCTGGTTCGATTATATAGTTATCCCGTCCAGCTTGATTCCATTTATCACTCGGCCTTAAGATTTATATTAAACTGCCCATATAGGACTGTGATCTCTACATTGGGTCAAACTTTACATCTCTTAATGTTCGATGGCTTGTGCACCAGATCTCATTTATTCACGACGTACTTACAAAAAAAATCCGCAGACTACCTGCTGGATCTCCTCTCTGTTTCAAAGAACAAATTTGACCTCAGGTCTTCACTCATTTACCAGCTTCACATTCCCTATTGCCGTACAAAAACTGGAGGAAGGGCCTTTGCTATTGATGCTCCCAGGGTCTGGAATGCTATTGCCAATAAACTGCAACTTTAATCGCTACCAATGAGATCTTCTCTCAAAACTGCTCTAGAGGAGTTGTACACCCCTAGCTGCCACTGCTATTCATTGGCGTAAAATAAAATAAAATGTTTCGCTCCGAATGACGCTGTAAAGTAGTATCTGTATTTTGATTTAGCGTGCTGATCTTAAAGGTGCATTGAACCATTTGATACTCCGACTAATGCTTCTGTTGTTATGTAGTAACTCATGCAGCCAGCTATGGCTCTAGGATTTGGTCTTACATGTTATTTATGTAGTTTATTGTAAAAATTCAGTCACAGTCCCTGTGATCACTGTTACGTTGCAATTATGGCTTTATATTTTGGTGATTTCGAAAACTTTTTTGGTTTAGACATGTTTGTTTTGTTGTAGTACGGAGTTAGACTGATGGCCTAAATCTAAGTTTTCTTGTGGTTGTTGTAGTTGTTGTTTGACTTGCATTCCACTGGGATTTTTAGCACACAGCGTTGGTGTACGGTGCTTTTTTTTCAGGAATATTTTGCTGCTTTTTTCCATGGATTTTCTGTTTGCACAGTCACAATAGTCATTTTAAGATGTTTTTCTTGTTCGTTTTTAGTTTTTTTCGTTTGTTGTAGTTGCACCCGATTCAAGAGCCGAATGGCTCACAGGGCTATACCAAAATAAATAAACTGATACTGAAACTGGTTAATTGGTTATCGTAATGGTCACTATCCTGTATCGTTATCCTGTCGAGTGTGTGTGCAGTTATGCAGTTACGCTGTTGGGGTGTTTCATAAACGTGTTGTCTCCAAGTAAGAAGTGTCTGCCTCCGTGAAACCCACTATAGAGACATAATGCAGTCATTCAGAGGGCCCTTTTGTGTAATGTAGACGGGGTAAGACAGGAGACATGGGAATCGTACAACTGCACGCGGTTTCTATTAATCCATGGGAAATCTCATGTATGGGTTTAATCCAATAATTTACATCGTCTATTTCCATTCATCCATTTTTATGTAAATGAAAAAGAACGCGATGCGATAAGAGATAAAAGTTTGATTTTAAAAGGTTCAGTCGGGCAGTTTTTGAGAACAAAAAACAGAAAGATGTTCGCCATACCAATGGTATGTTATGCTTATTTATTTCATACAGTGGTGGCTAAGGTGTGTTAATTATAACACCAACCCTACGCTTAATTGTTTTGCGGTTCAAATACTATATACGTGTGCATGTGTGCAAAGCATATTTTTAAACAACACTCGATGAATGCACGTTCAACTTCTTTCGCACCGTACATAGCCAACCGTGCTCATCCATTGCCCTCAAATGAAACTATGAGTTAATTTTCAGGCAATAGCCCTTTTTCATAGCATACAAAATACGGACTTGTTTTACTGTCTGGATGCTGTGTGTGTTACATTAAATTCATGGTCTTGGATTCCTATAGGTCATGGCAGCCTACAATGAGAAGCCAGTTCCTTGTGTTAACATCGGCAGTGGAGGGAAAAGGTGGCTGAGCATGGTATTGGCCTCTCTACCACCTCATACTCAAGACTCGCGAAGGCCATTTAATTTGAGGCTTGTCCTAAGATAAAAAGGGTATCTGATTGTATGGAGTGCTGTATACAGTACACACACTGGAGATTGAGTTAGCGAACGTGTAAGTGCAGTATTTTTTCCCATTATTTAGGTTTTAGGCCATGAAATAATTTTATATCATATATGTGTAGTGAGTTCAACTGAGTCGCAGACGTAGACTTGGAGACAACACATTTATTAAACTCCAACACACGGGGTAACTTCCCTTAACAGAATAACAACCTATGGTGGTGACAACCGGGAAAACTACACTAATTACAACGTAACTGTAACTACGGACCAGGACCAACAGGTCAGGTCCAGGTCCACGTGTTGGAGACTCGTTGAACGGAGAACATCGACGAAGGTTTCTTCAGGATGAACAACAACAACCCTGGTCCCTCTTGGTACCCAGCTTATATTCTCTGTGGTGTGGCTAGCTCCGCCCTTGGCCACGACCACCTTCTAGAATCCTCGAGAGGGATCTGGATCCCAACCACGTGACCACCCCTCGCCCCCACTTGGGGCCCCTTTGTAGACTTAATAAGATCACGTGTCCTCCCGGGTCAACCAGAGTGCCATGGCCTTTAGTAACCTCATCCTACGACCGACACTCACACACCCTGTCCTGTAAGGTTGGCACTGCACGCCAAGGGTGGTGCCATCTAGCGCTATCAATCAGCCATCACTGGGCCCCTCTAGGGCTGGTACTACACCCACACTCTTGTGGTATCCGCGATGTTGTTACACCGCACACTGTGTCTTTCTAGGGCCAGCACTGCACGTTGACATCTCGCAATGTCACTACATCACACCTCCCCCCCCTCTTCATAGAACTCAGCCGTCCAGGCTGTCAACTCCCCCTCAACAAAACAATATTAAAATAATATGAAAACCCATTGTGTGCCACAACAAATAAATACCCCATCCCATATATACAACATATACAGAACGTATGGGGAAAGGAGACAGAAGTACAGAACCACGATAGGCAAAACAGAGGAAGAGAGAAAAGGGAACAGAGAGAGAGAGGGGGAAAAAACGCAGTAACACGCCAAACCTCGGGACCCCCTCCAGCACCAGCATCTCCCACCCTCACCGTGTAACAACACCCGCAAGCGCAATGAAGGCCAGGTTCATACAATGACCAATACGACGTGCCGAGTGCAACAACCAACTGACGGTGTGGGAGTGTGTGTGTATGGGGATCACGAAAACTAAAGAGTCTTTGATCGAGTCCTTATGGCCGGGCCCCAGGGGAAGTGGGCGTACTCTCCCTGGGGGTCCCAGGGTAATTTTAAAATGTCCCGTCGAACTCGGTTCCTCACGAAAAGCAGGCAGCCGAGCAGATGGGCCCTCCTCTCTCGAAGCTTGCGGAGACGGCCGCAGGTGGCAGTTTGGGGGACGTTAAATGCGTGGCACTTGAGGACGAGATCACATGACTCCCCTGAGGACCAACCTCAGTGGGTACACACCTCAGCTCGCCGGACACATCTGACACTCAGCCCCTGCAGAGTAGAGATGGGATCAATTCACGCAGTTTGATGAAAGGCTTGAGGCAAGAGGGCTGTACAAACCAACTCTGCCGACCCCAGCAAATTTGAACACACTGGGGCCAAACCACCCGAATCACATCAACCGGCCACCTCGAGGTAATTTGGGTGATGTACCCACCGGTACCTGGGGATAGTGCAGCCAGGCCCTATCACTTGGAGCCCACTTATGTTCGGAAAGACGGAGACCGCTCAGCCGCTCATTTGCCAATTAGCGCGAATTAGAATTTTCTCTGGAAGCCTCGCGCACTTCCGAAAGCCTCTGAAGGGTAAAGCACATGGACTCCGAAATTTTAGATTAAGCCTTGTTTGGCTCAGCTCGTAATTGGACATCAATCGGGGGGTCGTGTTCTCTTCTGTACATAAAAAAATGTTGAGTAGCCGGTGGACACATGAGGGGCCATTCTTTAGGCAGTCAGGACCCCGGGATCATCAATAAGTCGCACACCTCCCGCAGCAATTTCGAAAAACTATTTTTACCCTGATCAGTCAGAAGATGCTCAGGGGCCCCCTTGTCCATCACATAGCCATCGAGGAATGCCTCAGTGATGGCCACAGCCGACTGGTTGGGGAGCGGCCCTCAGCCACCGCAAAAAAATTCGACGCCCTCCAGCAAATACTTATTGCCACGAGGGGTGGTAGTAAATGGTCCAAGGATATCAAGAGCGACCAACTCATTTATACGGCAAACTTGAATGGATCGCAAGGGTGGACAACAGGGTTTAGAAGAGGGTTTCCGCCGTGCACAATGCAAACACCCCTTCAATACATTAGCGACATCTTCCACCATGTCAGGCCAGAAGACGTCGAGATTTAGTGTGGCTAGCGTCTTATGCAAACCCAGGTGCAACAGTCATTTGTGCACAGCCCAGATGACTTTACCCCATAGGGCACGATAATGTTGTAACAGCGCAACCCTCCATCCCTATGCATGAGAAATCCACCTCTGAGGATGACAGAGGCTACACTCCATCGATCCCCACCCCCGTCCGCCTCCTTGACACGGCTTTGTAACTTAAACAGGGAAGCGTCCTCAACCTAGAGGCGCCACCACTCCGCATGATCCAAGCCAAAATCGGCGTCACACGCCATAGGACCGTCGGCTTTCCCATGCCGTCCTCTCACCAGCCTCCACCTTGGGTCAAAGCATAGGCTTGGACGGGCTCCAAATCTTCAGGTGCATCACGCACTTCACGAGGCGCAGTACACGCCGCCAACCCCTTATGTCGTTGCAAGAGCAGGTGCACCTGGATGCATCTTGCAACCTTGAGAGAAGACAAATCATCTTCGTCGACGGCCAGTAGCACGATGTTGAGGTACTTTGCCAACGTTAACAATCTCTCAAGGACCAGCGAGTCGACTCCATTGTGGTCCATTTTCGTAAAAGCAGACTTTGCTAGTGCCAATAGTGCACTATGGAAGGCCAGCGGCATCTCGGCCATCCCCTCCTCCGCGCAGTGAACTTATGGCGAACGTTTGATGGCGGTTCGTAGATTACCACCATTTGAGCAAAAGTTTGTTGCAGCATGGCGTGGTCGTCAAGCGTGACGGGCAGGGGTCTCAGCGCCTCCCCCTCTGTCCACCCCGCCAAGTCACAGTTCGTCTGGAACCGGAGCTTGAAGGCCACCGAGTCGCATCCGGGGGAGAAAGGAATGTGGGGCAAAGGGGATAGAGGGGGCATATGAGGTAAAGCCCGAGAACCTTCTCGTGGGTTCTAGAATGGGGGAGTGGCCGAAGGCGGCGCGAGGCCACGTTGGGTGGAAAAAAGGGTGACCCCCAGCAAGGTTCGCGGCTGTTGTTTGAGTGGAACTCGTTGTGCTGCTGGAGTCTTCGTCACCGTCTTCACCTCCTCAGCGTTGTTAGTCAGGCAGCCTGTTAGCTGTCCTGACTATAGTGTAGTTACTCCCTGTACCTGTGAAGGCTATAATAAATAGAGGATGCCCATTGAATTCCTGTTCCTTGAGCAAGGCCGGTCAATGTTGGCATACTCGCATAGAATCGGTAAAATTATTATTCTTGTATTTTTATTCGGCCAGGTGGTGCTTTGGCAGAGTGCTGGAACCGTAATTGTAGGATATGAGTTCAACCGTAAACTCTGGAAGTTCCATATTCCCATGGTGAGCTCCTTTTATATAGATATATGACTGTACTTTAGAAATAAAAAAACAAGTCAAATATTTGCTCGCAGTATCATCAGCGTCATCGTCACAAGTTAGTTATATCACACTTAGGCATGCAGTACATCTTGAGAAATGAAGGTGCGTTGCTTGGAGAATTAAGATAAAACATTGAAAAACAACCACGAGGAAAGTGTGTCAGTTCCTAAAGAGAGGATCAGAATACTTTAACTTCTCCATTATATTTCATTTATAAGGCTTTTGGTCAGTGTAGTAAATGGCTTCAGCTGTTAAGGTAACGTTTGCGCTTCATAATACAGTACAACTTGATGCAAAACAAGCCTGTAATTGCATAAATACCCTTGCATTATGAACACGTTATACATTTTTGTGAAGTAAACTTTGTTTCTGCTCAGTTTGAGAGGCAGCTGAGTGATTGCTGCACTCTTGCTTCCACAAATCCATACGGGTGAGAGGGTAGGGCTAGACAATGTATTTTACGTCTCACTTTGCGATAAAACTCCATTCGTCTCCTTTTTACTGTGTATCAATTCAATCAATGCAATTTACTTAATTAAGGCAGGTTAATGTTCATGATATATTATTTACAAGGGAGACCTGACTTTCTGTAGACAAACTCCATACACGGGATTATTAGTACGGGGCTGATATTCAGTTGAGTGCATTTTTTTTAAGTTTGCGATGAGACTGTGATACCAGGGCACAATGCCATTCCTCTTTCGAGTGATGTTTAAAATTTCTTTTTGTATCACCAACTGCTTTCCAATCGTTACACACGTAATGATTCACGTCAAAAACTTTGCATTCTTGTTTTTTTATTGTTTTTTACGTCTCATTTGTACAGTTTTGTTTGCTACATTCATCATCATCAGCCGTGGTTAATTCACTGCTGGATGGAGGCCTCCAAAAGCCACCTGCTACCTCCCACGATTCTGCGATACAAAATTCCATCTAGCAGCTGCTCTACACGTGAATTTCCTCCATCACTCCATCTCCTTCGTGGACGTGCTCTCCCATGTATTGGCTGCCACTCTGTTGTTAGCCTAAATAAGACATGAGCGTATGATTTACAAATACTCTGAATTGCAAATAAATAACGTGAACAACCGCAATTTGATGCGAGGTTCTTGAGTGCATAAATCAATATTAATCGATAAATCAATGCATCAATGCATCACTACCAGTGATCCTGCCACAACTATTAATTAAGCAAACATATTTGTTACAAAAGTTTCAAATCAAGATTGATACATGTTATGAATCAATTAAACACATTTATGGAAACCAGAACATCACATTGTGGTGGAGAACTGTGCTGTGTAAGACGACACCATGGAAAAAAAACGTGTCAAGTGACATCAATAGTAATCTCCTACCCAACACTCGATGTACTTTCATTCTCCGTATGCCAATAATCTCATACATTTACGCATGTTAGCTTTCAGAGATGGACACCGACTGATTTATCAACTATAGCCAAATGTATGAGTTCAGTGCTGTCATTGATGACTAGGATGAGACTCTCATCTCACGTTACTTGAGAACTAATTTTGACCGGTGGTGGCTACCCAGATTTTAAATTGTGTCACCTCAGTGCTCTAACTTTGGTCATGTATTATGACCCCCGTGAATTACCCAGTCACCTCGATGTCACAAGGCCTTTATGAGCACTTTGTATCTGAATATTAGGGTTTGATAATTCCATCTGCATAAGTTACCACTCGGTGGGAATTGAACCGTGAGGGCTATTTACGATGCTACAAATTCCGCAATAAAATGAAGATCTTCACATCCACGAGCATATACTGCAGCACACGTGAAATCCAATATTCGTCAAATGCTTTAGAACACACTCCCACTGGAATAGATACACTTGACAGTTTGCTTACGTTAAAAATGAAATTGTGTTTGTTTAATGAGGATACTAGCAGGTTAAACCAGGATTATTTGACATGTGGTGGAAATAGATGTCACAGCAGTTAGCGAAATGTTTATTATGCAGTGTATTAGTCATATTTTTGTATTAGTTCCAAGGTCGCCAGTCCACCTTCCTGGAACGGCAGTTGAAACAATGTGGCGAGCTTTTTAAACCCCCCCACTGCTTCGGTGTCACCCAGCAGTGGAAATGGGTATACAGGACGGTCAGTTAGTTGATCGGTGGGTGGCACATAGTGGGGTAAAGTATGGGTACTCACACCTCTTTAAAGACGTCTGGTCAGCATGGCAGTGCCAATGAGTGCTTGCGTTGCGTGATCATGGCACCTTTTGCCAGTATCAAAGTATAAAAAATAAGATTAGGTTTTATCCTTTCTGACGTTCACTGGTCTGACAATGGTTAGACTAGGCCATAAAAAGGCAGTCTCTGGTGTAGGCCAATCAGTTTCAAAGACAATGCATATATTATCAGAATATGTTTGTTTGCATGCTCACCACGAGTACGTGTGGTTAATGCAGACTTAATCCCTTGCAAAATGTATCTACTTGGGGTTTGAACATCTTAACACCTTTGATTTAAAGCTTTCGTGACTGCAGTAATTCATGTTCTTAGCTCTTTCGGTAAAATCACGTTGAAGGGAAACAATAAAATAATAAAATATATACAAAACAATAATAATTCTAACGACGTTTCGACCATAACACAAACGGTCGTCATCAGGTGTGCAAACCGACACACCTGATGACGACCGTTTGTGTTATGGTCGAAACGTCGTGATAATTTTTTTGCTTTATATATATTTTATTATTTTATTGTTTCCCTTCAACGTGAATTTACCGAAAGAGCTAAGAATATGAATATCTTAACACCTGTTCTTATTTGCATGTGTTGTGTGAGTTGCTTACTCTGTGTAATGCATAAAGGGGCACTTTGTTCTTTCCCTGTAATATACACTTTATAAATACGTAAATAAACAAATGAATGAACATGCCTCAGCCACCTGATCATGGATAATACTTTTCGATGTCCATGTGTTATGTCCCAAGTAGTCTCACTCACAGAACTGAGCACGTGTCTGTACAACCCAAATAGACATCAGGGCTCTGATGCTGAACTCTTAAAGGAGCTTTAAGATTCAGGCCACAATTATGACCTGCACACTACTGTCCAATAACAAAACTACCTCAAACTGCTAATCTATAACAATTAGTAGAAGTCAGTGATGGGTAACTTAGGGAAGTAATGTTAAATGTGAAAACCGATTCAACAGTGCTTAGTCCATGATAACTCGACACGTCTTTTTTTTAGGAATGTAATACTGGCATCTTTCTATAATTATTTTACGTCTGACAACCAATTTGTTGAAGCAATCACATATGTTTTAAGTAACTGTCTGGTCCAAATAAAGTATTTTTTTAAGTGTTATCATTTGCAGACAAACTAGTTGGAGGCAACAACTTTTATTCATACAATGCTACACCGTTACACATGGGACTAAATAACCTAACTCACTTTGGACGGCTACGTACACATATCTTCCGATGGGATAACTAAATCTGGTCAGAGCGGCCCTCATGTTGTTGACCCACGATGTAGGAGAGCGCGGACCCAGGTGACAAGCAGGATTCTTCCATCCACCAAACAGCCTCGAACGTCGCTCGAGGCTTGCCTTATATCCTGTATCCCCCGCTATCCCCGCTCCTCCCACTGCTGCACCTCCCCTCGGCCCATACAGCCAATTCCAGTTCCCTAGCACCTTTTTGCCCATCCTGTCACGTGCTTAACCCGAGCCAGGGTGACGTCCTCACGTGCTCCTATACTGTACCTTTACCCGGGCTTGTCACGTGCATGGTACTGTACCCTGCTAGTTATCTCTACAACACACACACACAGCGCAAAGCGCCGTAGTGATCCATATAACGACACTACATCACCCCCCCCCGCCCCCCTTTGTAAAACTCAGCCGTCCCAGCTGACCCCTCACCCGCGCACAGCTGGGCGGTGTCCCAATCACCCAACCAGGCCCAACCTTACCAAAACAGCAACCGCGCAACGCTTCAACCAACAAATCAGACTCCGTAACAACAAAGACAACAAAACACAACACAAGAACCCCCTTTAGCAACATTCAACATCACCCCCCACCCCCCGCCTGGAATATGTACACACGTGACACCAACTGGCCCACTACTGCCTACGAGCCCAGGAAGGACGACTTCCTTTGGCGGTGTCAGAATAAATAAGTGTCCAGGCAATTATATAAATTGCACAGTTTTGGATTGGGTTCTCACCGCCAGGCCCTCGGTTGGGACCAGAATGACGACACGGTGGTCCCCGCGGACAACTGAAGGTCGCCAAACTGGGTGTAGCTGCTCTGCGACCGAATATGGAGAGGGAGGAGAAGAAGACACTGGCCACTCCTTCTCTGCTTGTCGGCTCTCCAACGGCGTATTGGGCGGCTCCGTGGTCGTCATGGGGCGGATCCCTGCAGATGAAGGAATTAGACATCCACTGAGGCAGCAATTGAGAGTCCGCATACCCGGGCTCGTCGGGCACATTAATCACCCGGCCTCGGGGAAGTAGAGATGATACATCATAACAAGGTGGATAGAACGGTTTCAAGGGAGACAGGTAGACATACCAGCGCTGGCGACTGACCTGAATCTGAACACACTGGGGTTTCCTCACCTCTATCAACGTCGACCGGGCTCTGCCATAGCCTATGGAACTTGGGGTACGTGCCCAAAGGCACCTGAGGACAATGCAACCAAGCCCTCTCCCCAAACTTCCATGGTTTCCCAGATTCCCGAAGCCCCGCCACTTTTTCATTAGTCGCTTGCCACCTAGACATATTCTGGCAGGACGCTTCCCGTGCCTCCGCCAAACGAGCGAGCATGTGGTGCATGAGCTCCGGCACAGCGGTCTTTTTGGCACCCACTCTCATTCAACTGGGCTTCCATAGGGGGGTCACATTTGTGCCCGTACATTAAAAAGAATAGGGAAAACCCAGAAGAGGTGTGAGGAGCCATGTGATATGCCGTGAGTACACCCAGAACGTGTAAGTCCCAATCCCATTGAGTCTCATTGACCTGCTGGCAGAATATGGCCATGAGCGTTCTATGCAGCCGTTCCACCATCCCATCTGTTTGGGGGTGGTAAGGTGAAGTTCGGATTTTCTTGGTGCCCAACAGGTGACACACCTCCTTCAACAATTTGGAGGAAAAATTTCGGCCTTGGTCTGTGAGGAGACGTTCCAGGGCCACTTTGTCTACGACATATCCATTAACAAAAGAGTCAGCGATAGATGAAGCCGACTGATCCTGCAAGGGCCACGCAACTGGCCATCGCGACAAGTATTCCACCACTACGAGCAGGAATTTGTTTCCCCGCAGCGTAACGGGAAATGGCCCGAGGACATCCAGAGCAACCAGCTCATTCATGCGAGACACCTCAATAGAGTGCAAGGGTGGACGAGCTGGCCTTATCTTGGGCTTCTGTGGCGCGCACTCCACACATCCTTGCAGGATGTTGTTAATGTCTGCGGACATTCTGGGCCAAAATAAGTCACGCTTCAAAGAAGACAACGTCTTCTGCACTCCTAGGTGCATTAGCTGCAAGTGGGCAGCTCTCACGACTTTACCTCGAAGGGCAGTCGGCACAAGGATGCAGTGGCGTCGTACCTCAGCATCCCACCGCATGAGAAGACCATCCTGCAGGGACACCGGGGACATATTCCCCGGCCCTTGCCTGTGACTCGCGGTGCCAACGTGGCACCGCATCCTTAAAAGGGAAGCGTCCTCCACTTGGAGGCGCCCCCACTCCTCGAGCAGAAGACTGAGTGTGCTGTCGCATGCCACCGCCATCGCCGGAGGTGTCTCATCCACCCGAGCCACTATGGCACAAGGTTCCCCATCAACGGCCAGTTTGCAACGGCTGACCCCAGTTAAACACGCGCACTGGTCTTTCGGCGGCAGCCGCGACAAAGCGTCTGCATTACCATGGTGTAAACCCCTTCTAGAGGTGACTGTGAAGGAGCAATCCTATAGCACATCTAACCAGCACGAGAGTTGTCTCGATGGTTGATCAACTCGAAACGCATACTGCAACGCCGCGTGGTCCATGTACACCACAAAATGCCTACTGTATATGAATGGACGGTATTGCTGCATAAAGTTGACAATAGCCAGCAGCTCATGGCGCAAGACACAATAACGCTGCTCCGCGGGAGACACCACCCGGCTCCTGTATGCGACAACATTCTCTACCCCGTTTTCGACCTGCGACAACATGGCACCTATGCCGGTGTCACTGGCATCCATGTCTAGCACAAATGGCACAGATAAATCGGGGTATCGAAGGGGAGGTGCTTCAACAAGAGCATCACACAACTCAACAATAGCGGCCTCCTCCTCCACACTCCATCGAAATGTCTGGCCTTTGGCAGTGAGAGTGTGGAGCGCCTTCACAACTGTCACAAACTTGGGCACGAACCGGCGGTAATAGGAAGCGAAACCAACAAAACTGCGGACTTCTCCCACAGACTTGGGGGTAGGCCACGAGCGCAAACAAGTAGTTTTGTAGGGGTCAGTCACAATCCCCGCCTCACTCACTATGTGCCCCAAGTAGCGGACTGAATTTAGCAACAACGAAATTAATTTTGGCGGATATGAGCGGCAGCACTCGTGTCAATGTGATAGTGCATCAACGGTGTGCGCTCCATGTCAAATTTCCCTTTACTGAACATATCAGAGAACTCCCGAAGCAGAGCTCGCAGCTCGCCCTTCTGCTCGCTAGTCAAGTCTGTGTTCTCTGCACACAATCCATCTATGCACGACTCATCCTCTGCCGCTCCCCGCTCCCCTTGCAACCCAACATGAGCGACCACCTCGTTGGTCTCCTCACAGCAGACCGCCATTGCGTGGGCCAACACCGCACCCACTTGCACAACCGTGGTGCGCGTCCCAGTATTCAAAACCTGGAGGAAGGGCCCCTGATCCCTCCTCACCAGCGTCTGGGCCTCCACCAGAGAGTGACTCTCAACCACCCTGTTGGAGGGGCTCAGGGGAACCCCACCTGCAGTGGCCACCTGGTCGAGCTGCTTCCACAACCGCAGTGGTATCAACATCTGTTCCCCAGGGGGGACCCGCACAGTCTCCCTCACCAGGGCTTGAACTATCATGGTTGTCGCACCTATATGCGTCGGGGCTGACAAAAAAGCCAACCGACGGCCCGACGGCGGTTCCACAAAGCCCTGGTCTACCAATATATTAGGGGGCATCTGCTTCAACAAGTTAGTCCACAATAAGCAAGGCACCGCTAGTGACTTTGACACAAGTACCGGTCCTGTCATTGCAATATCTCCAATCCAGACCGTAGCAATGATTTGGCCCACTATTCCCAAGCTCCACCATTCACAACTACACAAGGACTGTCCACTGGTCCCAATTGAATAGAATGTTGCGGCAACGACCGAAAAATATTTTCCAAAATGAGGGATGCCGATGCACTGGTGTCTATCAGCACCCTGACCTCTACCCCCTGTAACGTCCCTACGACCGCTGATTAACCTGCTGCTGCTGCCACGACCCTATGTGCCAGGGCTGTCCTTTGACCCAGACGCCACGGCCATCCTATTGCCCCCACTCCCAAATGCACCGGCACGTCAACCCGACCCATATTCAAGGTACATGAACTCGAACCCGTCTGTAATGAGGATGATTGAGGTGACAGTGAAGACCGGGTGTTTGGTGCGCCACGACTCGCCTTTGAGCTGAGAGGATATGAGGTCGACGGAGTGGAAGATGATGAGGGCGCGACCAGCCGTCCCGGCTTGGCGTGGCATCCTGCCGCAAGTTGCTCTGCACTTGTAGACAGCCCGCCACTTTTAGAGAAGTCAATTCATCATCTTCAGAGGCAGGCAAGAAAACGTCCATGTCCTTGCCAATGCCGACAGCAGTTCCACGACCAGGGAGTCCAATCCTGCATGATCCATGTTGGGGAATGCGGCTTGATCCAGTGACATAAGTGCACTGCGGTAAGGCGAGATGCATCTCGGCCTCCCCCGCCTCCCAGTGGCGAACTTATTTCGCATGCTGGGCGGTGGGTTGTACATAGCTGCCATCTGTGCATAAGCAGATGACAGCATGTCCAGTGCCGTCGGCAGTGCATGTAGCATTTCAGTGTCAGTCCAGCCCACCAGCTCACACGTAGCAGCAAATCTTCTGTTAACGGCTGTCCAATCACCCCCAGCGGCTGAGAATTCCCTAATGAAGGGTAGACGCTTCCCTAGGAAGGGCACCTCGGAGCGGGAAGGTGGCAAACCATCAGATTTGGCGGGAGCAGTTTCCCGCTCTGCTTAAAAAACAGCGGCCATTTCCCGCGCTTGCGAAATGACGGCTGCCCGCATGGCCAGCGGCCCCGTGGTTTCCCGTGCTCGGAATTTGGCGGTTGCCGGCGGGTTGGCCTCCCGCTCTCCCCGTGGTGCCATCTCCCCCTCCGGCTCATCCATTACCATCTCCACCACCAGTGCTGCCATGGCGGACAATAGATCGGCGAGGAACGTACTCCGGGGCTGGCGTCCCACTCCAGGTGGCTGCAGGGCAGACATGCCTTCCACCGTACTCTGCTCTGCGGCCAGAATCTCCGCAGGACTCCGGGCTCCCGCCTCCCGGGGCTGTCGGCGGGATCACCTCTTCTTCATCTTCATCGTCCGATGACACCAGGGTGAGTTGTAATCGTGACATTGTAACTAACTTTCCTAGCTAGGAATATAGTTTACTTCTGACACCAAATGTAGTGTTATCATTTTCAGACACACTAGTTGAAGGCAACAACTTTTATTCATACAACGCTGCACCTTTACACAAGGGACTTAATCATCTAACTCACTTCGGATGGCTAAGTACACCTATCCTCTCCGCACGGGATAAGTATATATCTGGTCAGAGCAGCCACGTCCTGTTGACCCGCTTCGTATGGGATAATGATGTCGGAGAGCGCGGACCCAGGCGACGAGCAGGATTCTTCTATCCACCGAACAGCCTCGAACCTCGCTCATGGCTTGCCTTATATCCTGTATCCCCCGCTTCCCCCGCTCCTCCCTCCGCCGCCCCTCCACTCGGCCCATCTGGACAATTCTAGTTCCCTAGCACCTGTTTGCTCATCCTGTCACGTGCTTAACCCGAGCCGGGGTGACTAATCCTCACGTGCCCCTATACCTCACCCCGGCCCGTCACGTGCATGGTACTGTAGCCTGCTAGTTATCTCCACAACACACACACAGCGAGATGCGCCGTAGTGATTCATATAACGTCACTACGAATGTATAAGACTCGATCTTGCTTAATGCACGTGTTTGTATTGCATTACAGATGTTACTACGTACTAGCTGCTGATGCTGTCTCATACAAGTGGCCATTGGGCTATAATCACAGAAAAGGGGGAGGTGGGGTGAGAGCTGGGGGGTGACCTGGTTGTGTTGCTGAAGGGGTCTCCTGTTAAAACTTCTAATGGCTGACATTTTATTGAGCTGATTGGCTCTCGGGAATGGCATCTTGCACTGTTAAGCTTCCAAAATGGATTGCCTGAGTTATTGTGAGAGTGCTGACGGTTGGATGTTAGAGTCACTACTCTTTATGCAAACAACAATGTGAATAATGAATTGATGAACATGATTACTCCAAGAGGGTGCTTCAATAAGCAAAGAGATGTTTTTGTAAAAATTCCGTAACCGATGTCAGTGTGATTTAGGTAAAAAAAAATTGTGTCGTGAATGGGGTATGATGCTGGTACTAATGTGTAATATATTGTTTTCATGTCGCTAGACGATAGGCACAGCATGTGAAAAAAAGCAGTGGTACCCTTGCTCTAATGCACTTTATAAAAGCAGTGAATTATTTATATTCGTCGTTCTTGAAGGGTAAAGACATTATAGTTACCAAAGCAACTTGACAAGTGTTTGGTAGCGTCTTGTCCCTCCAAGGAAAATCACTTTTGATTTCCCACCGAGTGATATATATATGACCTATCTTGGAGGAATAATGGGCTATGGTGATTCACAACAGGATTTAAATTGCTATTCTAAAAAAACCATTAAACATGCATGTCCTACCAGACAGTCTCGTCCCTTCACCTGATGAAGGCCGCTTGTGCTGTGGTCGAAACGTCGTGAGAATATTATTGTGTTATTTTATTTTATCAATTTATAATTTTATTCTCATTCTACGTGACTTTACCGAAAGAACCAAAGAAGATGCATAAAAGATGTAAAAAACGGCTTGCTTACTATACAGAATTCATGGGAAGGCCTTGATTTATTTAATTATTCCCAGGCAGCTGCAATGACGTAGCTGGGAAAATTAACTCTCTCCACTTGAGACCCTGGTTTTATCTTGACTAGAAGCCGCCCGCTTGAACTTGTGGTCTCAGCGGTGCATCTTGCCCCATGAGCTACCCAGCCACCTTGAATAAATACATACAATTCCCTGGTTAAATCCACCGAGGTTTGCGCAGCTCTCAATCCTCGCTATATATCTTGATCCTCTCCTTTGAACACTGCATGCACACGATGTACCCACGTGTCATGTAACACGCATTTTACTGGTAGGAACCTCCTGGTTACACCAGCCCACAGGGGATTATTGTGTCTGTCCGTCCGTCGTGCATCCAAAAATGGGAGGGGTGGGGGTGGGTGGAGAGGGGAGGGTAGGGAGGGGCTGGGTGGGGAGGGAGGGGCTGCGTGGGGTGGGGAGGGGAGGGTGGGGAGAGGCTGGGTGGGGAGGGGCTGGGTGGGGAGGTTGGGGCTGGGTGCGGGGTGGGAATGGTGGGGCTGGGTGGGGAGGGGCTGGTCACCCCGTGGTGCCCTTATAAAACTCAACATTTAACCTACTCACGCCAGCTTGTGCCCGCCCTCACAGTCGGGCATATTTGCGGAATACACCACGCTGCCGTTGACCCTGGCCATTGACCGAGCAACCCAACGTTCCTACCAGCTCTCTCCGCAGGAATGTGTTATTTTGTGCTCTTCATCTAACCTATAAAAGGCATTTTTTGTCTGTCTGTCTGTCCCTTTGTCTGCGTACGCTTGCTTGCGGGGGATTTGGCTCTAGGACCGTGGGGTTTAGGACTAAATAAATTTGCCAGGCGACACGCCCCTGGCCACGCGGTAGAAATAGGATATTTCGTTTTCCCATCCCTAAACTTTAAAGTGGTTAAAATCGCGTTTTGGTGCGATTTATTGCCCCTGGCAACACACTCACGCCGTCGCTTTGGGTGGACGCCATTTCTCATTCGCGTTCAAAATGCAAAAAATGTACACGCAACGCTGAGAAAAATTCATCAAAGTGTTACATCCTCTTCTCTCCCCCTCCACCCCAATGTGTGCACTTACTATTATAGGGTCGGTAGATTCTAAAATTATAGCGATTAAATAGTATTATTGTAGTGCGTGGGGGGGGGGGGGGTAGCGGTCTCGGCCACAGCCTCGGCCGGTTGGGCAATCTAGGCGAGGCCGGGGGCTCTGCACGGGACTAGGCGTTCGTCACGGCACTTTGTCAAGTGAGTACTTTGCGCTATAGAGTCGATAAATACTGCTACTAGTGGGAAAATATATATTTTAAAAAGTCTGAAAACTTCAAAACATAACATACAAATGAAAAGATATCTCATTCTTTTAAAATAAAATAAAACCCGAGCGTGCCAAGAATTGATTATTTAAGTCGTGCAAAGGAATCGAAGCTTGTAGATTACTTTAGAATCGTCTTGAAGTGACGATGCGCAACAGAAACATCCTGGATAAACCAGCAAATCTTAACAAAACGTATTACAACACTGTGTGCTCAAATCCCAGTGTGATGCAAGTCGAAAAACAACAACCATAAGATAGATTAACCATATGTTTTCTAAATCACCAAAATAAAGCTACAAAAACAATGTAACAAGAGTAATCATAGGAACTGTGATTCTCATTTAACAATAAACGATATAAATAACATGTACAACCAAACTGCAGCCACAGCTGGCAGCATGACACTCCCAGTGTACGATGTGTGAGTGAGTCATCGTATGATGAGTGAGTGAGTCAGTGGTAGTGTGAGTGAGTGTATGATGAGTGAATTGGTCGGTGGTTGTGTGAGTGAGTGTATGATAATATAAGTTGGTTGCATGTCGGCAAGTATGCTAAACATTTTGAACAGACACACATTCCCAAATTTCCCTTTCCTATATTGGACAGATAGAGTCAGCATGTACTACTGTAGTGAAAGTTGTAATTATAGCAGGAACCACCATAGTCGGTATGCACTGCTGTAGTCATAGCAGGATACCACCACAGTCAGCATGCAATGCTGTAGTAATAGCAGGATACCACCACAGTCAGCATGCAATGCTGTAGTCATAGAAGGATAACACCACAGTCAGCATGCAATGCTGTAGTCATAGCAGGATACCATCACAGTCAGCATGCAATGCTGTAGTCATAGCAGGATACCACCACAGTCAGCATGCAATGCTGTAGTCATAGCAGGATACCACCACAGTCAGCATGCAATGCTGTAGTCATAGCATGATAACACCACAGTCAGCATGCAATGCTGTAGTCATAGCAGGATACCATCACAGTCAGCATGCAATGCTGTAGTCATAGCAGGATAACACCACAGCCAGCATGCAATGCTGTAGTCATAGCATGATACCATCACAGTCAGCATGCAATGCTGTAGTCATAGCAGGATGCCACCACAGTCAGCATGCAATGCTGTAGTCATAGCAGGATACCACCACAGTCAGCATGCAATGCTGTAGTCATAGCAGGATACCACCACAGTCAGCATGCAATGCTGTAGTCATAGCAGGATACCACCACAGTCAGCATGCAATGCTGTAGTCATAGCAGGATACCACCACAGTCAGCATGCAATGCTGTCGTGGTAACAGGTACCACCATAATATGCACTGCTGTTATCAAAACAGGTTCCACCACAGCAGTATGTACTGCTGTCGTGATAACAGGTACCACCACAGTCAGTATGCACTGCTGTAAAGAAAGCAGGTTCCACCACTGTCGGTTTGCACTGCTGTAGTGAAAGCAGGTACCACCACAATATGTGCTGCTGTAATCATAGCAGGTACCACCACAGTCAGTATGCACTGCTGTCATGATAACAGGTTCCACCACAGTCGGTTTGCACTGCTGTAGTGCAAGCAGGTACCACCACAGCATTATGCACTGCTGTAATCATAGCAGGTACCACCACAATATGCACTGCTGTTATCAAAGCAGGTACCACCACAGCAGTATGCACTGCTGTAGTGAAAGCACGTCCCACCAAAATATGTACTGCTGTAATCATAGCAGGTACCACCACAGTCAGCATGCAATTCTGTAGTCATAGCAGGATACCACCACAGTCAGCATGCAATGCTGTAGTTATAGCAGGTACCACCACAGTCAGCATGCAATACTGTCGTGATAACAGGTACCACCACAATATGCACTGCTGTTATCAAAGCAGGTACGATCACAGCAGTATGCAATGCTGTAGTGAAAGCAGGTACCACCACAATATGTACTGCTGTAATCATAGCAGGTACCACCACAGCAGTATGCACTGCTGTAATCATAGCAGGTACCACCACAATATGCACTGCTGTTATCAAAGCAGGTACCACCACAGCAGTATGGACTGCTGTAGTGAAAGCATGTCCCAACACAATATGTACTGCTGTTATCATAGCAGTTGTACCACCACAGTCAGTATGTACTGCTGTAATAGCAGGTACCACCACAGTCAGTATGTACAGCTGTTGCCATAGGATACCACCACAGTTAGCATCCAATGCTGTAATCATAGCAGGTATCACCAGTCAGTATGCACTGCTGTAATGATAGCACGTACCACCACAGTATGCACTGCTGTAGTGAAAGCAGGTTCCACCACAGTATGCACTGCTGTAGTCATAGCAGGTACCACCACAATATGCACTGCTATAATCATAGCAGGTACCACCACAGCAGTTTCCACTGCTGTAATCATAGCAGGTACTACCACAATCAGCATGCACTCCTGTAATGATAGCAGGTACCACTGCAGTCAGTATGCACTGCTGTAATCATAGCAGGTACCACCACAATCAGTATGCACTGCTGTAGTGATAGCAGGTACCACCACACTGAGTATGCACTGGTCTAGGGAAAGCATATCGAACCAAAAGTAGGTATACACTGCTGTAGTGATAGCAGGTACCATCACAGTTAGTATGCACTGGTCTAGGCAAAGCATGTCCCACCAAAAGTAGGTATGCACTGCTGTAATCATATCAGGTCCCAACACAGTCAGTATGCACTGCTGTTATCATAGCAGGTACCACCACAGTCAGTATGAACTGCTGTAGTGATAGTAGATACTGCTATCCAGTTGGTAGATACTTCTATGTATAGTTCGTAGCTACTGCTATACAGTCAGTAGATACTGTTATAGAGTTAGTAGTTACTACTATAGTCAGTGGATACTACTATAGAGTCAGCATATACTACTATACAGTTAGTTGTTAATATTATAGAGTCGGTAGATATTGCTGTAGGGCCAGTAGATACTACTACAGTCAGTAGTTACTACAGTCTGTATATACTACTAAGCAGTCAGTAGCTACTACTGGCTCAGTAGATACTACTGTACAGTCAGTAGATACAACTACAGAGGCAAGAGATACTATTTACTCTGTTGTATGTAGGATGTGTAGGTATATATACCTACGTGAGGGTAAAGCTATTTTTTGAGGGGGGGGGTCGACAATTTTCGGAAACCTTTTAGATCCACTATTTACCCCCCACTTTCTATAACTTTTTGGACTTGTGCAAGCCTCTTATAATTTTGTTGGTGGAGAAATGGACAAACGGCCCACCGGGCTTTCACAATACCTTAGTATCTGTGCATCTATATGTAAGGTTTTTAAGAGAAGTTTTTAAATATATTTTTTTTACCCGGGCAACACCGGGTACTTACCGCTAGTCTGCGTACGCTCGCTTGCGGGGGATTTGGCTCTCAGACCGTGGGATTCACGTAAAAAAATTGCCGGGCGGTACGCCCCGGGCCCCTCGGTGGGAATAGGCTATACCGTTTTTCCATCCCTAAACTTTAAAGTGGTTAAAATCGCGTTTTGGTGCGATTCTTTATATTTATTTACTTTTGCCACCCGGCTCCCTGCTGCGCATGCGCAAAACGCTGACACGAGTTGCCCCAGGCAACGCACAGACGCCGTAGGGTGGGGGCCATTTCTCATTCGCGTTCAAAATGCAAAAATTGTACACGCAATCTGAGGTAAATTCATCAAAGTGTCACGTCCTCTTCTCAACCCCTCCACCCCAATGTGTGCACTTACTATTATAGGCTCGGTAGATACTAAAATTATAGCGATTAAATAGTATTATTGTAGCGCGGGGGGGGGGGGGGGGTAGCGGCCCAGCCTCGGCCGGCCGGGCAATGCATTATGAAATGCAAACGAGCAAGAAAGTGAAACCTGCTCAATAATTGCAGTCAAACCTTTTGATAAAGAACAGAGAGAACCAAAGAATCGCCATTAGCCGAAGTGACACAAGGCTGCATTTTCACTATGTGGTTGTACTGTACACTACTACGAGCACATAGCGGATGTGTGTGCATGTGTGTGGAGCAGTACTGCAGTGATTTTCACACTGCACTCTCAGTCCCAGTGACTACATTTTGAACCACAGCTATGGATTAGCTACCAATGTCTAAACAAATCCGTGAGGATTCTGGGTAATTTAAATTTAGGTCCCTCTGATCTCGTTTAGACAAATCTGTCGAATGCAATCGGGAGCATTCAACGATGTTGCTCTGCATTGTGTTCTGATCCCCTGGGATGTCGCGCTGTGTCGAGGGGTGCTTGAGAGCCGGCAATGAACCACGATACTGGGAGCTTCATTCATTTTCTCAACAGGGCGGCTTGCAACGTGATTTAACACAGGCGGCAACAGACCATAGCAGCAGACAGCTAACTCCGCTCGTGGTTCACTCACAGCGTATTATTAGTATTGCCGTGTTGTGTTTTATAAAATTTATATCACTCTCAAAATGAATGTTTAGTCAAAAAATGGTTACATGGAATGCATCGCAAATGTTGATTGATCCGAGCACATATTGTCTTAAACGAGTAGCACATGGTTGCTGTTGGTGCATAGAATAGTTGTGTACATTTACAATACTGTGTCGAATATATTGGATCCTTCTGTGTTTGTTTACATTTTACTAGGTAAGGCCCACTGAGCTATATAGCTGTTTTTTAAGAAAAGATTTAGCCACAAATGATAGCTCAACGAAGTGGCTTATCACGTGGAAATTTCTAGCAGCCAAATACCCAAAACGCATGTTGATTCTAAGGAAAACCCAGAGGACCCGCAGAAAAAATCTATGCAATCACGGAAGAGTGAACATGCAGACTCCAAATATACAGGAGTCAGAGTCGGGATCGTAACCATGCCCTGTATATGCCCCAGAGGAGGTAGTTACCATCTCGCCACCATGGTCACATCTACCTTGTATAACAATAACGATATACTTACAGAAATGTAGATCATTGAAGTTTATGTTCAACGCTGTGAATTTCTTACAAAGCGGCACTCGTGATATTGTAAATCTGGGTGAGAATACACGAGGCTCACTCCGCTGCTGGTGAACTCCAGTTTTCTGTGCAGTGAACTCCAGTTTAATTTGCAGCGAACTCCAGTTTCAGGTGCAGTGAACTCCAGTTTCATCGATTAAGCCAGTGTATGCAAGTTGTTAACCGATGTTGCACCAAACAAACAGTGCTGCGTGTTGTAGCTCTGCTGTGCAGCTCTACACAGCACGGTACTCTCAAACCCTCACAGACGAGGCAAGCCATCGTTAACCTTTTCAGATAGTTCCCTGAAGCTCAATATCAATTTAAGTCAAGGAGTTTCATTCCTGGTTTGGTGTGAACTTGGCCTATTATCATCCCTTCTCTGTGGTCAATGTCATGAATACCATTGTAGGACAAAAACAGTGGTTGTTATACTGTGGGACTGGTCCCCGCCATAGGAATGCTGCATTTCCACAATTGGGATAGGGAAACGTTTTGACTTTTGTAAAGGAATTATCTTGAAACTATTTCCATCCTATGTAAAATAAAGGGAATAAGAGCCCTCTATAGTTATATGTTGGGTGCAAGTGCTCTGAGGGAGCAGCTATGAAGCCAAGTACGGCGCATGAGGGGCTGGTGTGACTAGCGCTATGCTTGGCCATTTTTTTCTCTCCGGTATTAATGTTGACACACACTGTGCAAATCAAACTCAGGTGGTGAGGTTTGCAGCAGAGTACGCTCACCACTGCACCACTTCCTGCTGTTATATATTTTAAAAAAGCACACTAAATCTACAATTATCCACATTTTTATGATTGTTCAGCTACACTGATTATTGATTCAACTATAATTGTTTTTAAGTCAATCACCTAATTACAAGCGTGATTCATTACCTGACACTCAAACTATACATTCTGTTAAATATGTCCAAACATAGTTCCTGGGCTGATGGACCATGCCCTCTTTGACCTATGCTATAGTTCCCGCCTCAAAGTTTCAGTGTGCGATTATTATATTTACATCGATTGTATTTCTGATTAAAATTAAATGCGTTCTCGGAGTTTCCACAAAATGACAAAGGAATCTTTGGACTCACAGGTAATCTCTACCTACAAGAATTAATCCACACATTATTGAAATTACAGTATATTTCAGCAAGCAGGTGAAAGCGTATACAAAAATAATTGAATGTAACTTACTTGGGAATCATGTTCTAACATGTGTAGACATTATTTATGTTGTATTTAGTTTGTTGCCCTTCCCCTTCACCTCCGATTAGCACAGTTGGCTACGTACGGTGTGAACGAAGTTAAACATACATTGTAAATCATGATCAGCATTGATCTATGCACTGCTGAATGAAGGCCTCCCCAAGCAATTTCCTCCCAGTATCACAATGCTACAGTCCGCCGATCTCCTGCACATGACCTAATCTCATCATCCCGTCTGTGGGGGTCTTCCTGTCAGCCGTGCTCCCTCCTTTGGCTGCCATTCTGTCATCGGTCTCGTCCATCTTGCATTTTCCCGGAGAGCAATGTACCCTAGCCAAGTCTACTTACTCTTATTTTTGTATTAACAATCAATATGATGTCTCGAATTTGCATTTGATCTCTGTCTCTGAGTGTAATCCCATGCGTGTCTCACTACCATGCTTGTTTGTGCATGATTCAGCTTTTGTTCCATTGTCTTACTTGTGAATTAAAACATGGATATGCGTTAAAAAAGCAAATTATATCATATTGAAATATGAAACAAATGCGACAGCTTATTTGATAGTGCCTAATAATACGCCATGCGTTTATAACCACAGCTATGCATGTAAACTAAATCAATACCGTTCAACATTTTTCGTGTGCAATCCACTCTGATGGTGTGGTTTGTAAAGCACTTGGCTTAAAATGGAAAGGCCATGTATTCAAATCCCAATTAGTTGTAGACTCAGTCCATCATCCCTCAAGGTCCATGGTTCCCACTGTGTGAGATATCGACAGTGGCTGCCTTGTGGATGAACTTTCCCTCATCATGGGAGACTATATCCATCACTGACTCAGCACTCTCAGTAGATCGGCACAGGAAACACTTTGATACGATTTGAACCTAATTTAGTAATATAATTCAGATAATTATTAGCTTCCTAAATTATAATAAAGTGTACTATGTGATAAATTAAAATGTTGCTGATAGTAATGTGTAAGTAATACATTTTTACGCGGTTATACATTTTGTTATCGACGTGTGCTGTAATGTGTAGTGGAGTAACGCGCGCGGGGTTTTGCAAAGAGTATGCATGTACGTGTAAGCCGCGGATAGTAAAGTCACGTCAGGGCAAATAGGTGCGGTGAGAGAGTAATCCAGAGAGAGACGACCATTTAACGATGCATAGCGGTGATTGGCTGGCTGCAAATGCAGACACGGTGTAAGCGCCTCGGAGTCTGCAGATTGAGGCGATAGTAGCGGAAGCCACGTGCGAGAGGTGACGGGAGGACGCCAGCTTTATTAGGGCCTTTAATGAGGAGCAAGATAAATACGGCAACGTGTGAGGGAGTGGTGAGTTGAGTTGGTTGGAGTGAAGAGAAGAGTGAACACAGGAGAAGGTAGCAGAGTGTATAGTGATAGGCTAGCAGTGGGGAGGCTAGCAGAGTGAGAGAGCAGGATAGCAGTGGAGAGGCTAGTAGAGTGAGAGAGCAGGCTAGCAGCAGAGAGGCTAGCAGAGTGAGAGAGCAGGATAGCAGTGGAGAGGCTGGGAGAGAGAGCGGGGAGAGTTGCGACGGAGTCACGTGGTGTTGAACGTGAGGAGTTCTGTTAGAATAAAAGTGACACATGAGAAAAAAAGTTGTCCGCGTGAAATAACACCACTACAAATGTAATGAACAAATAATTTTGAACACATTCCGCTTCATTACAAACCGAGATGAAGCTACAAACTTTGCTCACCACTGCTGGGAGCATCAAGCCAACAGTGGAATTTCCACAATTCCATAGTAGGCACCAGAGTTCAATACCAGACCACTGTTGACTTCCCACAAAGTGGTGCCTATTTGATCGACCCTGGAATTATTTTTGTCTCGGTTGACTCCGAACCCAGGTTTGCACTCGCTCGTTTAGTGCTCAGGGCACAGTCGTCACTTGGCCAGATAATTATATTTTTTTTAAATGCCACAGATACATGGGTTAAGCTACTTGCAATGATTCCAGCAAGTCTGGCTGCAGCTCTCATGCCCCCTCAAGGGCACAACTGATGGTTGTTATGATGGTGGGTGACTAGCTCTTGAATGATAATGGATGGAGAATGGTGTAGACCACAGAGAATCGGGGTGGGGGTGGGGCGTCTCTCCCCCCCCCCTCCAGGATAAAATTCCTACACCACCCCCCGTCAACTGCGTTTTATGCATCTGAATGCTTAAGTGGCATTAGCTGAAAGCGCATGGTCCCGCGCATCTTATCCAATGTATAAATGTATTTGAAGTAAAACAAAACACAGAGTAGTGAACGATGTTTATTACACTTCGACATTCTCAACAGCCATTTGTGTGTGGATGGCTCAGCTGGGCTAATCCCATGCCAATGCACTGAAGTGGACAACAGTGACACACTGGGCTCGTATCCAGGCAGCCACCGGAAGTTTAACCCAGTTCTCAAGTTAGCGAGCTGATGGTTTAATAAGCCTCATTACTAATGACTGCACAAAAAACCTGATAATATTAACTTGGTTTATTCCAAGGCATATATAAAAACCACACACACCCACATAGTGCGATTGGAATGCAATTTACTGTGTCGAATGTAATGCTTTTTTTAAGTGACGACGGAAATAGTTCTGAGGTTCATGGTAACACTTTATAATGCAGATGTCTCCTTGCTTGTGAAATGACACTGCTCGCACAATTGCAATATCATTGTCAAAAAGACAAACATTGATTTTATTTATCGAGGGCTGACATCAGTGACAGTAACTACAATCGTCGAATTGCTTCATCATCTCCTCGTTACTTCATTATTTTATGCAGCACAGCTGGCTGGAGCACACCGTCTTATGTAAGGACGGATTTTCCCCGTATTTCTTGACTCAGGATGCTGAATTAATCTTTCAAATAGTTAATTCATGTTTAATCACAAGTTTGTTCGTTTCTGCAACTATGCAATATCGTGTAGAGGTAGATACAAAAGAACATATTCAAGCATGCAAAATACGAGTCAGCTTATGGAGGCACTGCTCTAGTTATTATTGGGCATGTGTTCCAGCAACAATGGTGGGCAAACTGAACTTTCATTCTCGAGGTTGTTGGTTCCATCTCCCGGAGCGACAGTTGGAAAAATTGGCAGGTTTCTTAAATTCCCTTGCCTCTGTCCACCCAGCAGCAAAAAATGAGTACACCGTAGTCAATTGGCAGATCGCATGTGGTGGGGTAAAGCGTGGGTACTAGCCAGGTCACTTGTGAAAAAGAGCTAAAAAGAGCCAACGTGCAGGTGCCACTCTACTGCCTGTCTCAGTAACCTGCCCTCTCTCCTGCACATGTGTTCGACCCATCGCAACCCCAAATTACATCCGCACCACCTTCACCAAAGCCTGCATTTATTTTAGAGGTCGTGCATTCTTTAATACGTAGTTTAGCTTGCCGTTTGAAGGGAGATTCCCAATGGGCCATTTAAGGCTTTTAAAGTGAAAATGACACTGCAAGAACCACGCTGTGCTGCGTGTAATCCAATAGCACAACGTTGAGTGCAAATGCTACGGATACAAAATCAACGTTTTAGATAACTACATTGAGAACATATATGCTAACGAACCACCTAACACAGCTATGAAGTAAACGTTAATCACCTTGAGTCGGAATTTCCATGAATAAAATGGCGTGTTTAAATGCCACGCATTATTGAGTGCATCACAATCAATTTCTACATTTAATTAAGCAGACATGCTAACGTTCAGAAATGAAGCATGCTCTTGTTGAATTTGCATTATGAATGCAAACTCACAACTGGAATGCAAATACACAAATATTGTCTGTTAAATTAGAGCACTGCTAAGTAGGTGTTTGTATGTGTCACGGTCTAAGTGGCTGCTCACTGAATGAGCCTGACAATGCAGTCCATGTTGTGTAAATGCTGCATAAAAGTGAAATATACCTATTTAACTATTACGAAACTATTTTTATTTTACCAGGTAAGACCCATTGAGCTATATAGCTATGTTTACCACGTAGGCTTTTGCGACAAATAACATCAATAGAACCTTATTTTTGGTGATTTTGCATAAATATAAATGTTTTGTTAAACCGGCTGTACTTGTAACAAATTGGCATGATCTGTTTACGCGACAAACCTTACTAATTGTCTGTGTCGGGTGGTGGCGGGTTTAACGACACATTTATATTTACGCGATTTAACCCAAAATTTTAAAAAACCTGTATTACATAGCACTTTTTCATAAGTGACCGGCCACAAATAAGAGCTCAATAAAGTGGCTTATCGTGTTGAAATTTGATAGCACCCAAATACTCGAAACACATGTTTCGAAATGTGCATGGAAAAACCTGCGGACCTGCAGACAAAATCCAGGAAACCACGGGGAGAACATGCACACTCCAAATATACAGCAGACGTCAGGGTCAGGATCAAACTCATGACCTGTATACCAGGCTAGGTAGTTAACATCTCGCCTAATCTAAAGACAGGAAAGCAATGTAGTAGTTTGATAACAGACGAGGATTTTAACAGACCGTTGGCCAATACACTGGATGCCTAATTACAACTCTCTAATCTAAGGTGTCTGTATACAAAACACAAACTTATTGGAGAAGAGTCAGAATGCTGAATGCACATTGCAATGCTTTGTATTGCATTGTCTACATACCGTGTGTTTAGTTTAAGAATAATCCAAACCGATTTAGTGAATAGAGAAAGTAAATTTCAAAACTACATTTGCTTCACAATTTAACATGTAGACTTTCGCGACCAATATCATCCATAATAGAGATTTTGGGTTAGATCGTGTAAATATATAAATGTGTCATTAAAACCCACCACCACCCGACACAGCCAACGAGTAAGGGTTTTCACGTAAACAGAACATGCCAATTCGTCACTAGTACAACACACCGGTGTGTTGGAGAGCCAAGCCACAACATTTACAAACTGAGAACGACGTTTCTCCAGTAATTACAACTAGTTTCATCAGGCGACAGCCAGATTTGTGGTGAAGTCTTACTGTTTCGTTCCTTAAATAGAGGCGTAGATGTGTTGACCACCCTTAAGCACTCTTGCAGAATGTGGGGGGGGGGGGGGGATTACTGAGGCAACGTACGTTGTGCATGTGCATTATGCGAGCCCTTTGAACTTGTCCTTCCTGTATACTGTCTATTAAAATAGCCCTACCAACGGTAATCCCTATTGAAGTACGCTGCCCTTTGTAGGCATGGATTTAAATAATGTATTATTTGATGATTCGTTCCACGCAGCACTAAGACGGTAGCTATCCGAACGGATAAAGTTATTTTGATTTCTTTCAATTTCGATAGATTCTCTAATTATTCTTGGCCAGTAGTAGCTAGTTTTGAAAAAAAACGTCAACATTATCAAAATCAATTGAGTGTCCTTGTTGGCACACGTGTTCTGCTACTGCTGACAGTTGCATTTGGGAGAATTTAATATTTCTCTGATATTCTTTTAGTCGCGTGCTGATCATTCGTCCTGTTTGCCCAACATAACATTTACCACACGTGCAGGTAATCCTGTACAAACCTTCTTTTGATAACTTCGGTTAATAGATCTTTTAAACCAGATAATAAATTCTGTATTTGATGTACTGTGCCAAATCTGACTCGGATTTTTTTTCCAAACATCTGACGAGGATATCAGTTACTCCCGCAATGTACGGTATTTTGTTCGGTTTAATTACTTGGGCAGTTTCAATTCTTTTGATATTTGATTGGGTTTTGGTATTCAATGCCCTGTTGATTTGTGCATCATTGTAACCGTTCATTTGCAGCACTTCTTTAACATGTTGAATTTCACTTATCAGACTGTCACCATCTGACACTTTCTTAGCTCGATGAATGAGCGTCTTGATGAGAGCAGAAACGATGTAGGGCTGTATTTGTTTTATGTATTGTGCTAATTTGTACGTGGCAGAGAATAAATGTGTGGCGGATTAACCACATTTATTCTCACGCGATCTAACCCAAAAAACCTTTATTATGAATATTGTTTGCATAAGCCTATGTGTGAAATAAACTACAGCAGTTCGTACTCGGGTTTATCCACTCATTCCACAGACAGAGATATAAATCCACTGAGGCCGTGCAGTTGTGTGAACAGTGTATTCTTAACTTAGAAAACAGGGGCAAAATAATGGAGCATTTGTCTTGTATAGAGCTTAGTGTATCAGCGATTGTTTCGCCACATCTTTTGTGGTCTGTATAATCTATCTAACTCCAAGCTCCACATTCACCCTTGTGGGACTCATCACTATCCACTCACAGTGGCATGAGTGCTCACACACGAACAGTGATGTTTCCAGGGGTGAGTAGTGTAATAGATTAGAAATAATATAGTTGTTTTGGGTTAGATCGCATAAATATATAAATGTGTCGTTAAAACATGCCACCACCCGACATAGCCAACTAGTAAGGGTTGTCACGTAAACAGAACATTCCAATTCGTTACTAGTACAGCACACCGGTGTGTTGGAGAGCTACGCCACAACATTTACAAACTGAGTACGACGTTTCGCCAGTAATTACAACTGTCTTAATAAGGCAACATCCAGATTTGTGGAGAAGTCTTACTGTTTCGTTCCTTATATAAGGCGGGCTTTAACGACATTTAAATATTTTACGCGATCTAACCCAAAAACCTCTATTATGGATGATATTTATCGTGAAAGCCGACGTGTTAAACAGATTAGAGATACATTCTGATAGTGTGTCACGTGCGCTATGGTTGAACGCCAATGGATCCCGATCACTGGCCGGCAGAAGGAAAGAGCAAGTCTTTATTTATAATTTATCCAGTGGTTCAGAATTTGGTAAATAGTTGCAGAGATGAGCAGATTGATCATGAGTCTCTTCTTATGCCATTACGCAGTGCGTGTGTGAGTTGGTGGTCCCCCTCTTTAAGATGGGGGACCACACAGACTGTAACAAATACTGGGGCATATCACTCCTCAGTGTGCCGGGAAAGGTCCTGGCAAGGATTATTCAACATCGCCTTGCTAGGCACGCTGAGGAGAGGCTTGTAGAGCCCCAATGCGGTTTCAGGAAAGGGCAGTCCTGCACAGATGCCATATTTTCTGTCTGCTACAGCAGAGGTGTATGGAATTCCAACAAGACTGACATCTCTGCTTCATTGACCTGGTCAAGGCCTATGATACCATCAGTAGGCCTGGCCTCTGGGTTGTTCTTCATGCTTTCGGAGTCCCTGACACTCTGCTCACGATCATTAAAGACCTTCATGATGGTGAGCGGGCCCGGGTAAAACTACGTGGCCGGGAGTCAGAGCCATTCCCTGTACACCTTGGGGTGCGACAGGGATGTCCTCTGGCTCCCACATTATTTAACATCTATTTTTACCACGTAGTTCGTGAAGCCTTCAATAGCTGTACCGCGGGAATTTTCCATTTGGTATAGATATAATGGGAGGCTGATCGATGCCCGGGTGCAGTCAAGGGATGGCTCCCTATTGGTCAACCACGTTATGCATGCCGATGATTTTGTAATTGCTGCTCATTCAGAGGAGGCGTTGGAGACACTTCTGCTGAAACTGGAGCGTGCAACTAAGAGGTGGGGCCTTACCATCAGCGGCTCCAAAACTAAGCACCTGCCTGGGTATTTTGTACCATCGGACACTCCACCCCCACAACTCCCAATCGGTGATGGGGCTGTTGTGGAGAGAGTGGAGAGTTTCCCATACCAGAGCAGTGTGCTCATGACCGGCTCCAGTTTGGCAGCGTAGGTCTCACTCCGAATCAGTCGAGCGGCAATAGTTTTTCATCGGTTGCGTAACGCTGTGTGGAAGCTGCCTGGTCTGTCGCTCCACACGAAGCTTCAGGTCTTCTCGGCCATGGTCATTCCCTCCCTTCACTACGCTTGCGAAACGTGGACCCCTCTAATGGAACATCTTCGCCAGTTAGAAACATTTAGGCTGGCCTGCCTACGATCCATCCTGGGTTGAACCAGGCTGGATTGTGTGAGGAGCTCACAAATCCTTGGAAGATCTGGGCAAAGTCCCATCGGTGAGCTCCTCTGGCAGAAAGGCTGCATTGGCTGGGTCATGTAGCCCGCATGCCCAGCCACCGCATGCCTAGACAGTTTTTGTTTGGCCAGATCGAGGGAGCTAAACGGGCGCGGCATGGGCTAGAGAAGAGATCGAGTGATGTGGTACAGGAGGACATGGAGCTGAGTGGACTTGCCGATGACTGGTACCAGCGGTGTCAAGATCGGCCTCAGTGGAGGAGGCTCGTGAAGGACGCTACTGGGCAGTTGGAGGCAGTCGCCCTTCAACAACAACGGAGGGCGGAGGAGCGACACTCACAACAACGAGCGGAGCACCGGGTGGCTAAAGCACAGCAAGTTGGCACAGTCGGGGGCACAGGTGGTGCATCAGCCAGTCGTCTCAGTCAGTCGACTCGTGGCACCTGGGTCTGCCCCGTGACCTCCTGCCAGCGGGCTTTCGACACTTCGTGGCCTCAAGGTGCACATAGCCTGGCACAAGCGTCGTGGTGACGTCACTGCCACTTAGTGGCGAATGGCGGTTGTTGTTGAGGTGGTATCGCGGTTAGCGTGCTGCACTACGAATCCGGCGAGCCGAGTTCAATTCCCGCTCACGGTCAACACCTGTGATGATCATCTCAACCGGTCCTGGGCCTCCCCTAGGTCGACTGAGTCTCAAACGAGTTCCTGATATGATGGTTGAATATTGCCACTGGAGAGACAAAGGTGGACAGGAGTAGTGCTGCCCACCCACCCCCTCGTGTGCCGTGCCAGCCTTGATGGGTTTTTGCTACCAGCACGTGTCCTAACAGTCTCTTAATGGCTATACGGGGGATCTTTGTATTTGTTGGGGAGGTCATGACCCCCACTCCAGCACTCAACCCTCAAAAAGCTCTGATGAGATATTGAGACCTTTATCCAGCAGTGTATTGAGAAAGGCTGTAAATGAGTAATTATTTTTGTGAGACTGAAGGAACAAATGCTGTTATGTATCTAGCACCTATTAAAGCGAGCAGAAGTGGTGTGAACGACATTAATGAAAAATAACTTGGCCTCTTCACATGGTTATGACTTAATCTCAGATTTATGCTGCATTTTTCAAGATCTGACTCTCTTTTATGCACACGATTCCTTTCCACCACAGTTAAGGCCTGTATTTCTCATTTAATTGTTCTTTAGCAAGTGTGAAGAAAGCTGTTTATGTGAAGGGTACATTTTTACCTGAAAATCAAACTTGTATCTGCTGCACATGGAGAATATGAGCGTTTATTTAACCTTGTCTTGCATTGCTAATCTGTAAGAGAATTGAGCTTTAAGCCACACTGGTCTCATAAATTATCAGTCATTCCATATCCTTGTATTTGATAAAAGGAAAACGCTTCTCCCGAAATCAGCAACCATCTCCAATGAGCTTAAAATGTTTATTTATGCATGGCTATATTGGTTTGTTCTCTTTCGTTATTGTGGCTGGATTCACTGCACTGGGTTAATTTATCAGTGAGAGCAAGCTCCTTACATCTGTATAATTTCATTTTCTATTGTATTTCCTATTTGCTCCACAGCATCCATTAATTCTTACAAGGTTATCTTTAAAATTCACTTTTCTTCAATTCCTTTTTTTTTAAATGACGCACGGTGTCTAATCTGTGCACACTTCTTGCGCATCTTTAAATGTCAATTCTGTGCTGCTTTGGTCATTGCATAATGTTTTATACTCTCGAAGGCTAATTCCTACTTTTGCAGGAGTCCACCAAAGTTGTAACTGCTGAAAAAGTAATTCATCCACATCAGGGGCGCAAGAACACTTTTGGAAATTGCGGGCATCCTTCTAGCGAATGGTCCCTGGTGGTTATTTGTCAGATTACACAAGTAGGCATTGCAAAGTTCGCCAATCACTTTGTCACAGATAAGAGTTCTGCTGGACTATTATTATATTAAATACTAGCGGGAAGTATCTGGCGTTGCCCGGAGGAAACATTTATTTCAAAACTTATCTTAAAAACATAACGTTCATATGTAGAGGCAACACGTTTATTTACTGACACAACTTGAACCACTAACACAGCCAACAACTACTCAACGTTCCAAGGTTAACTATGTACTTTCCAGGCAACTATGTACATTACGGGTTAACTACGTAAGGTGGTGGCCACCGTTCCTATCCACCAAACCACTTGAACGGAATCACTATTTGGTTGAACCAGAACAGCCGACATGCCATCTGGTCGTTGTGTGCAGAGACCGAAGAGCGATGATCGAAGAAGGCGGCTTCATTCCCTGGTCGAACAGCCTCGCTCCCTCTCGGGACTGGGATAATATCTCCTGTGGCATGATTGGGCTTCGTCTCTGGCAACGCCCCTGGCAACGCCCCCTTCTCGATCCTTCGCGGAGGCTCTGCGTCCACATCATGTGGCCCACTCACCCCTTCTGGGGGTCCCCGTGCCCCGTCGTCCGGTCACGTGTTCTTGCGGGTTCACACAGACTGTCATGTCCTGACCCGACCTCCATAACATCCGGAACCTGCCATCTAGTGAGCCCCGAGGTGTAGTACACCCACTGGCGCCATAGAATGGCTCATTTATGTCGTTATATCACCCACCCCCTTCGTAAAACACAGCCTTCCCGGCTGTCAACAACAACAATTTAACAAGAGTGTGCCTTCCATGAACATAACGACAATAAATAATCATCGACCGATAATAAATACAGTATATACAATGTGCAGGGGAGAGAGAGAGGAGGAGAAAGGAGAGAACAACAACAAAGTGCTGAGAGAAACAAAAACCGCAATGTCCACAAGCCCGGGTATCCCTCCCAATAATAAAACCCCACGTCCCTACACCTGTGTGTCTGCCTGAACCTGGCCCTTCTTGTGTCTGCACAAGAAGGGCCAGGTTCATCCAATGACCCAACTGACCCTGGAGTGTGACAAGCAGCTAAACGACGCAGGAACATGTATGGTGGAAAGGGGTTACTTGAACCGGGCAGTTTTTTTTAACGAGTCCTTGTAGCCATGCGTCCAGGCGAAGTGGGCGTGAACTCCCTGGGGGTCCCGGAGGGATCTTGAAAACGGCCTGACAGGCGCGGCCCCTTCCGAGGGTTTACAATGCTGAGCGGAGGATGGGAGGTGGACGGTTGCTCCATACTCCGCGATCCATTCGAGGTCGGCGAAATCTGCGGCACCGAGGGCGTTACGTGCTTGGAGTCTGTGGACGGAATAACATAACTCCCCTGAGGTATGGGCCCAATGGACATGCGCCCCAGATCGTTGGACTCACCAGACACCTGGCCCTTGGTCAGTGGAGATGAGGGGACACTGCGTATTGGAACAAACGGCTTTAAACAAGCCAGATAGACAAACCACCATCTGCGACCGAACTGGATACGAACACATTGAGGGCTCAGAACTTCCATGATCTCCACCAGGCCCTGCCATGGTTTGTGTAATTTGGGAGACGTACCCACCGGCACCTGGGGGCAGTGGAGCCAGGCTCTGTGACCCGGCATCCACTTAGTGATGGACTTCCGGAGGCCAACAAGCCGCTCATGAGCAGGCTGCTGCAATACCGAATTTCCCCCGGGACGCTTCCCACGTCTCAGATAGCCATTTGAGAGTGAGTCACAAAGGGTCAGTAATATTTTTAACACATGGCTCCATGTCCAATTGAACATCTATAGGGGGTTCTTGTTCCCCACCATACATAAGGAAAAATGGGGAGAATCTGGTGGAAACGTGAGGAGCCAATCTGTAAGCAGCAAGAACACCTAGCACATATAAGTCCCAGTCGGACTGGTCCTTGTTAACTTGTTGGCACAACATGGAAGTCAGGGTCCTGTGTAGCCTTTCGACCATCCTATCCCTTTGGGGATGATAGGGCGAGGTGCAAACCTTTGTTGTGCCCTACAGATCGCATACTCCTTGCAGTAATTTAGAGGAATTTGTTTTGCCTTGGACGGTCAGGAGGCATTCAGGGGCCCCCTTTTCTAAAACATAACCATGTAAGAAAGCGTCTGTGATCGTCATGGCCACCTGGTCTGGCAGGGGCCAAGCCATCGGCCAATACGTGAGGTATTTCCACCACGACCAACAAGTAACGGTTGCCCTGAGGGGTTTTGGGAAATGGCCCAAGCACGTTGAGTGCAACTAACTCATTCACACGAGACATGCAGATGGATTTCAACGGAGGGCGGTCCACTTTCGCCAGGGATTTACAGCGAGCACGCTTAGTACATCCTTTCAAAATGTCATAAACATCGTCTACCATTCCAGGCCAGAAAAAATCAACTTGGATGGCGGATAGCTTTTTTCGACCCCCAGATGCATCACCCAGGCATGCACAGCCTATACAATTCTACCAAGTAAAAGAGTGGGCACAACGATGTTATAACGGTGCGACTCCCCATCCCACCGCATAAGCAGGCCCCCCTTTACAACAATCGGGGACTCCCATTGCCAACTCTCCCCGTTCTCTCGTTGCCCGACGCGGCGCCTCAATTTGAGTAGGGAGGAGTCTTCCATTTGGAGTCGACCCTACTCCACGTGGGTGAGGCCGATAGTTTTATCGCATCCTTCCGGTGTGGCGGGAAGGGAAACGTCCACCAACGCCATGACAGTGGGGTCAAGCCCCCATTAGGGGACTTACACTGGCCAGACCCCTTAAGGCATGCACAGTGCTCGCTCGATGGCAGCCACTACAAAGCATCGGTGTTAACGTGGCGAGTTCCCTTTCTGTACCCAACACTAAAGGAGTAGTCATGGATGACCTCCAACCACCTGGAGAGCTAGCCTGATGGTTGCTCAACCCGCAAGGTGTACTGTAAAGCAGCATGGTCCGAGCGCACCTCAAAAGAGATGGCGGCGCACACAGTTGCAGCAGCTCAGTGTCTACCCGGTCGGTGGCTTGTATGGTTGTTTATGTATGCATTACGTCTTGTTTTGTGTATATTTTGTCAGGCGAGTAACACCTTTAGCCGGCACGATCTCCTTAAGATCGGACTATGTTACGAACGGAGTGTTACAAGCGAGTTACTCCATCTTCACAAGATTCCGGTGGAGTTGGCGAGGAGCCAAGGCTCTCCGTGGATTACCATCCCGGCAAGGAGGCGAAGGCGGCGTAGAGAGAGAAGGCAGAAGCGAGGCTGCAGGGCTGGTGCGCTAGCCAGGCTACGGAAGCAGCCACTCAAACCACCGCTATCCAGCTTATTTCTCACGAATGCAAGATCCCTCGTAAACAAAATGGATGAATTGAGGTTACAGACTACAGCGAACAACGTAGTGAAGAACAGTTGCATTCTGCTTTTCACAGAAACCTGGCTTCATTCATCCATCCCGGACTCCGCTATTGAGCTAGCAGGCTACACAGCACAGCGCCATGACAGAACAGTAGACTCCGGTAGGAGCAGAGGAGGGGGGCTCTGTGTGTACGTGAATAACAGCTGGTGTACTAACACGGTGACTGTAGACAGCCAATGCTCCCCAGATCTGGAGTATGTAACTGTTAAATGCAGGCCCATTTACCTCCCAACAGAGTTTACTGTGGTCATGATAACTGCTGTTTACATCCCACCGGATGCTAATACGAACTCAGCTATTGGACTTTTACATGGCAGCATTAGCATTCAGCAGAGCAAGTATCCTGACGCTGTGCAGATTATAGCAGGGGATTTCAACCATGCAGACTTAAAGGCAGCACTCCCTAAATTCCACCAGCATGTTAAGTGTGCTACTAGGGGAACTGAGACTCTGGACAAGGTCTACACCAACATCAAACTAGGCTACAGGGCTAGACCACTACCACACCTGAGCCAGTCTAACCATTTGTCCCTGCGTTTGATCCCTGCATACGCCCCCATCAAGAAAACGGCTCCTACCATCACAAAAACTGTCGCCACCTGGCCTGAGGGTGCCACCCAGCAGCTGCAGGACTGCTTTGATAGGACCAACTGGGGGGGGGGGGTCTTCGAACATCAGGACCTGGAGGTGTTCACAGATAGTGTATTGTGCTACATTAAAAACTGCATAGACACTGTCACTGTGGAAAAACGCATTCGGGTCTACCCCAACCAGAAGCCCTGGATGACCCGGGAGGTCCAGCAGCTGCTGATGGAGAGGAACATCGCCTTCAAATCCCGAGAAAAAGCTCTCTACAGCACAGCTCGAGCTAACCTGAAGAGTGGCATCCGTGAGGCCAAAGCAGACTACAGGAGGAGGATTGAGGAACGCCTGGACAGTAACGACAGCAGGCAGGTGTGGCAGGGAGTTCAGCACCTCACCAACTACAGGGCCAACCTCGGAGCTGCTGATGGTGACACCGCTCTGTCAGAGGAGTTGAACCTCTTCTTTGCCCGCTTTGAGGTGACACCACCAGGGACAGCATCACCAAATCCCACGGTCCACAGCAGCTTAAACCTCATAGTAGAGGAGCACGAGGTAAGGCGCACGCTGCGGGCCATCAACCCGAGGAAGGCTGCGGGAACTGATGGCGTCCCGGGATGTGTGCTGAGGGACTGGACTGACGAGCTGGCTGGAGTCTTCACAAGGATTTTCAACCTATCTCTGGAACAGTCCACGGTACCACCCTGCCTAAAGTCCTCCACTATAGTCCCCCTGCCGAAAAAAACCCACATTTCCAGCCTCAACGACTATCAGCCAGTAGCACTGACGCCAGTGGTGATGAAGTGCTTTGAAAAACTAGTACGGAGTCACATCATTGCAACAATGCCAGGAAGCCTTGACCCCCACCAGTTTGCTTACAGAGCGAACCGATCCACGGAGGACGCCGTGGTCACAGCACTACATGCTGCAATGTCACACCTGGAGCAGCAGGGGAGCTATGTGCGGATGCTCTTCAGTTCTGCGTTCAACACCATCCTCCCACACAAACTGGTGGTAAAACTGGGCGACCTGGGGCTTCCACATTCCACCTGCATGTGGATACATAGCTTCCTCTCGGGCCGCAGACAGAGGGTCAGAGTGGGCCGTCATACATCCACAGCCCTGAGCCTCAGTACTGGCTCCCCCCAGGGCTGTGTACTGAGCCCCCTGCTCTACTCCCTCTACACACATGACTGTGCCCCCGTCCACCATAGTAACACCATTGTGAAGTTTGCTGATGACACCACAGTGGTGGGGCTCATCTCTGGGGGGGATGAGTCTGCCTACAGGGACGAGGTGGAGCGGCTGACAGCATGGTGCAGGGGCAACAACCTGCTCCTTAACACAGCAAAGACCAAGGAGCTCATAATAGACTACAGGAGAAAGATAACGGACACTGCACCACTAACCATCAACGGGGATTGTGTGGAGAGGGTGGCAGACTTCTGCTTCCTGGGAGTCCACATTGGGGAGGGCCTGACCTGGAGCGCCAACACCTCTGAGCTACTGAAAAAGGCCCAGCAGAGACTTTACTTCCTAAGAATACTCAGGAAGAATAACATCACACAGAAACTGCTGGTGTCCTTCCACCAAGCTTCCATCGATAACATTCTTACATACTGTATCTGTGTATGGTACACCAGCTGCACAGTGGCTCAGAGGAAAGCGCTGCAGAGGGTCATCAACACGGCCCAAAAAATCGCGGCTGCTCTCTCCCCACACTGGAAGAACTGCACCGTTCCCGTTGCATTAAAAAAGCGCAGAACATTTTAAAGGACTCTTCTCACCCTGGACACTCTCTGTTTGCCATCAGGCAGACGATTCAGATTAGTCAAAACAAGGACAAACAGATTCAAACACAGCTTTTATCCTACAGCACTTACCACACTCAATACTGCTAATTGATTATTAAGTAATACTGTTTACAATTGACTGTAAAATAGGGATGTGCAATGATAAAATGTACTTTTATGTGGCTATGTGGGTATGTGGTGATACTTGGATAGTTTTTATATATAAATTTTTATTTTTTTCTTGTTTTATTTAAATTTATGAATGATGTACTGACTGGTGAGCACTTTAAATTTCATTGTACTGGTGACAATGACAATAAAGGATAAAAAAACGTCGACCGTACAGGTACGACAGTATTGCTTGATGAAATGGACGATGGCCAGCAGTTCCTGGCATGTTACACAGTAGCATTGATCGGTTGGAGACAGTACCCGACTCCCGTAGGAAACCACACACTCCACGTCGTTTATCACTTGAGACAACACAGCACCAATCCCAGTGTTGCTCGCATCCGTGTCTAGAATGAAGGGTAGATAAAATCGGGGTAGTGGAGGGGAGGGGCGTTCACCAGGCCGTCATGCAACGCGACGAACGCGACCTCCTCCTTCCCCCATAAAAATGTTTGTCCTTTGGAGGTAAGAACGTGGAGTGGCTTTGCAACGGTGGCGAAACTCGGCACAAAGCAGCGATAATTGGAAGCGAACCCAATGAAACTTCGCACGTCACCCACCGACTTAGGCGTTGGCCATGTGCGAACGCAATTCGTTTTTTCTGGGTCTGTCGCTATCCTTGACTCGCTGACAATGTGGCCGAGTTATCGCCCTGATTGTTGCAAGCGATTACATTTTTGTGGCTTGAATTTGAGGTTTGCCGCCCACATTTTCAGGAAAACGGCACACAATTTGTCAAAGTCTTCATTAAAAGTATGCCTGAAGACAATGATGTCATCAAGGTATATTAGGCTAGCGTCCCATTGGAGTCCAGTCAACACCAGTTCCGTAAGATGTTGTAATGTGGCTGGGACTGAGTGGAGTCCCATTGGAAGTCGATTAAATTCGAACAACCCTTGTGGCACACGGAATGACATCTTAGGCCTAGAATCATAATCCAATGGTAGCTACCAAAATCTGTAAAATAAATCAAGAGTGGAAAAATACGCGCCCATGATAGAGCATCCAAGGAATCATCCATCCTAGGGAGTGGGTACGCATCGCCAACTGACACCTTGTTAAGCTTGCGAAAATCAACGCAAAACCGTAGACTTCCGTCCTGTTTTTTCAAAAGTACTATGGGAGCCCCCACAAGCTATTCGATGGGGAAATAATTCCCCTTGCTAAAACGTTGGAAAATTAGTCATTGCGCCCCCCTCGCTGTTCTAAAGCTGCTGCAACGCGTTCCGTGACCACATCCCCACCCCCGCAACCCGCAGATAATGAATGTGCAGAAACCGTGTCCGCCTGGATGACAGAGAAGATTCTGGCGTTGAGCCCCAGGTGGATGTCCCCAAACAAAATCTGGATTCCCATGCGCAGCAAGGTTGTGCCTCACTCAGATGGTCACTGGTGGCTGCTCACAACAACGACAGCAAGAAAACAGAACATCAAGCGTGAACTTGAATCATCTAGAAAAGTATAATTCAGTTAAGAAGAAATGCTAATTATGATCATACATGACGACATCTTTCCGTAGTATCCAATAAAAAATGCTTCGTAAAATGTTTTTTTACATGTACAGTATTTGCATCATAACATTCTGGCTGATTGACAAAGTTGTCGACTTTGAGGTCCCCATGCAGACCAAGGTCTGGGCAATCATTAATCTCCATTAGCGTCATTAATGTTTCAAATTAGGGCTTTCTTAATTTGTTTACTGAACAGTATTGTTCGATATTTGTACTATGATGTATACATAGGACACATGCGTAGTCATAATTGTGTATTATTGTGCTTGGGAAATGTCTCTACAGAATTCAGACAAAGTAATGCCGATGGCAGATTGACGGCCAGCTGAGTTAACCCCTAACCACAATTTTAACTTGCAACTATTTTTGATCGCAAGTCAAGCACTTTGGCACTATGTAACCTGGCCAGATATGAAAAACATTAAAAACAAATATCACTTATCTCACAATAGTTTGCGGTGGTAAAGTCCTACTGAAGAAGAGCTATTGAAGAAACGCAGTCTGTTATGTCACAGGTATAAATCGCTCATCATAAAAACATTTCCATTGAAATTTGAGTTACCATACTGAGAAACTAATTTGGTTTTGTGGATTGTACAATAGAATTTGGATATATTACAATCAAGCTGTATATAATCAGTTACTATACATGCAGCACTTGCTTACACGATGCTCGTGGTTGTTTCAATGCCTTGCCGGGAAATTTAACCGACAACCTCTGGATTGGTAGTGTGCCAATCAATTCACCATGTCAGAATTTGTATGCATGTGTGTTGAACTTATTCGCACCGTACGTAGCCAACCGTGCTAATCGGAGGCGCGGGAGAAGGACAACAAACTAAACACAAAAAGCAGTTCTAAAGAAATTAGTTTTCAATCTTTTTTACAAGTGCATAGCTCTAGTGGCTTCCTAATATCAGAAGGAAGAGCGTTCCAGATGGGCGCAGAAGTGTATCCGAAAGCGCACGGTGCAGTGACCATCTTTACATTTTTACTCCAACGTAGGTGCCTATATCTCGCCCTTCTCCATCTAGAACATGCATTGCCCCGCATCGCAACCGTATCTTCATCATTAAGTTCGTAATACTATGTGTACACATTTTACTCCACAACTTCAAAGCTGTTTACTCTATCCTGCTGGATGTCCAAAACCCGACAGCTTTTGCAGATTACTTTGTTAGAGTCTAACTGTCTGACAAAATGTTTTTATCATGATACAATGGATTTCCTCAACCTGGAACCTAGGATCAGTATTCTGACACAGCCATAACATTATCCCTCTGAGTTATTTACGTATGGTGCGAAAAAAGTTCAACATACATAGTCCCATGTGTGAAATGTTACAAGAGCCCATAAAGAGATAGGGTCTATATGGAAGTACTAACTATTAAAATTGTATATTTGACCCATCTTCTCTTATAAAGCAGTGTTTAGGCCATCGAAAGCCTAATGTGCATACTACCTCTACTAATAAGAATAGTTTATCAAGTGCATCAATGGCTTCCGGGACCAATGACTGCAATCAGGTGCTGAACCAGCACTTCCTAAGAACATGTACTCAAGATCTGTGAATTGCCCCAAAGGGAAATAAATAAAGTATCAAGCTTCTCGTGTCAATTATGCAAGGACCACAACGAATACGATATTTTGAGTAAGGGATGCAAAAAAAACCTCACTGGTGTCGAATTATTAATAGTGTATCTAAATATAGGTCTCTTTGTAAATAGTTACAAGTTAGTTCACACGTACATTTATTATTTAGTAGTATGCGAATGTTTGGTAGTTGGGAGTATTTATTCATTATTATTCACCCTTGACCAAATCACCCAAAATGCGCCCGGTGAAGGATCTCGTAAACTAATATAAGTTGAGCTTGGATAGTGCTTGAATGGGTGACACCCATGTACAGTGCGAGATATAGCTGACAGGGATATGTGATGGGCTGCAAAGGGCAGTGGAATAACCAATGTTGCACTCTACTTTCATGCTGCCATGTATATGCACTCCACCTTCACCAACCCACACTGACCAGCATGGTAAAGTATGGTTAAATAAACAACATTTCAGTTTCATTTATTTGGTATAGCCCTGTGAGCCATTCGGCTCTTGAATTCGTACTAAACAAACAAACATGGCCAAACCAAAAGAGCGTTTTCGAAATCACCAAAATAAAGCTATAAAAGCAATGTAACAGTGATCATAGGAACTGTGACCGAATTTTCACAAAAAACTACAAACAACATGTACCACCAAACCCTGGAGCCATAGCCTGCTGCATGAGTCACTCCACAACAAAAGGAGCATCAGTCGGAGTATCACATTTTTCAATGCACCTTTAAGATCAGCACACTAAATCAAAACAGATAATACTTTGCAGCGGTCATCCGGAGCAAAACATTTTATTTTATTTTAGGCCACTGAATAGCAGTGGCAGCTAGGGGTGTACAACTCTTCTAGAGCAGTTTTGAGTGAAGATCTCGCAGTTAGTGATTCAAGTTGCAGTTTATTGGCAATAGCATTCCAGACCCTGGGGCATCAATAGCAAAGGCCCTTCCTCCAGTTTTTGTACGGCAATTTGGAATGTGAAGCTGGTAAATGAGTGAAGACCTGAGGTCAAATTTGTTCTTTGAAACAGAGATGAGATCCAGCAGGTAGTCTGCGGATTTTTTTTGTAAGTACACCGAACAGCCTCTAACCTCACTCGAGACTTGCCTTATATCCTCTATCCCCCGCTGCCCCTGCTCCTCCCTCCGATGCCCCTTCCCTCGGCCCATTCTTGCAATTACAGTTCCCTAGCACCTGTTTTCCCATCCTGTCACGTGCTTAACCTGAGCCAGGGTGACTCATGTGCAACTATACCTCAACCCGACCCGCCACGTGCATGGTACTGTACCCAGCTAATTATCTCCACAACACACACAGCACAAAGCGCCGTAGTGATCTGAATGACTTCACTACCCCCCTTTGTAAAACTCATTCGTCCCGGCTGACCCCTCACCCGTGCACAGCCGGGCGGCGCCTCAACCAGGCCCCACCTGCAAAATACAAAACAGCAACCGCGCACGCTTCAAACAACAACTCGGCCTCCATAACGATAATAACAATGACGCAACAACAACAAAACAGCAACCCAACACGAGAACCCCCTTTAGCAACGTTCAACATCACCTCCCTGGAATATGTACACACGTGACACCAACCTGCCCACCACAGCCCATGAGACCAGGAAGGGCTCAGTTCCCCCGGCAAAGCAGGCTGGCTCGCGGCTGCATCCTCCTTCCAGTGGTGTCAGAATAAATAAGCGTCTGGGGCAATCATCGAAATTGCACGGTTTTGGATCGGGTTCTCGCCGTAGGGCACTAGGGCGGGACCGGAATGACCACATTGGGGTCCCCGGAGACAACTGAAGGTTGCCCAACTGGATGTAGCTCCTCCGAGACAGAAGATGGAGGGAGGAGAAGCAGACGCTGGCCGCTCCTTCTCTGCTTTTGGGCTCTTCGACGGTGTAACAGGCAGCTCCATGGTCGTCATGGGGCAGATCCCTGTTGGTGAAGGAATAGACATCCGCTAAGGCAGCAATTGAGAGTTTGCATGCCCGGGCTCATCGGACACATCAACCACCTGGCCTCGGGGAAGTGGAGATGATACAGCATGACAAGGTGGACAGAACGGGTGGACATACCAGCACTGGCGACCCACCGGAATCCAACACACACTGGGGTTTCCCCTAACATCTATCACCTCGACTAGGCCCCTTTCATGGCCTATGGAACTTGGGGGACGTGCCCAAAGGCACCTGAGGGCAATGCAACCAAGCCCTCTCCTCAACATTCCATGGTTTCCCTGATTCCCAATTCTTCATTAGCCGCTTGCCGCCGGGACGTATTCTGGAGGACGCTTCCCGCTCCTCCGCCAAATGAGCGAGTGTGCGGCGCATGAGTTCCGGCACAGCGGTCTTTTTGGCACCCACCCTCACATTCAACTGGGCTTCCAAAAGGGGGTTCACAATCTCGCCCGTACATTCAAAAGAACGAGGAGATCCCGGTAAAGGCGTGAGGAGCCATGCGATATGCTGCGAGTATGCCCGGAACGTGTAAGTCCCAATCCGATTGAGTCTCATTGACCTGCTGGCACAACTGGCCGTTCTATGCAGTTGTTCCACTATCCTATTGGTTTAGGGGTGGTAAGGCGAAGTTCGGATTTTCTTGGTGCCCAACAGGTCACACACCTCCTTCAACAATTCGGATGAAAAATTTCAGCCTTGGTCTATGTTCTAGGGCCCCTTTGTTTATGACATCCTGCGATAGATGCAGCCGACTGATCCTGCAAGGGCCACGCAACTGGCCATCGCAACAAGTATTCCATCCCTACGAGCAGGAATTTGTTTCCCTGCGGCATGATGGGAATCAGCCCGAGGACATCCAGAGCAACCAGCTCATTAATGCGCGACACCTCAATAGAGTGCAAGGGTGGCTGAGCCGGCCTTCACGGGGGCTTCCATTGTGCACATTCCACACATCCTTGTAGGATGTTGTGGACGTCTGCAGACATTTCTGGCCAAAAGAAGGCGCGCTTCAAAGAAGAAGTCTTCTGCACTCCTAGGTGCATTAGTCGCAAGTGGCCAGCCCTCACGACTTTATCCCAAAGAGCAGTCGTCGCAACGATGCAGTGGCGTCGCACCCCAGCATCCCACCGCATAAGCAGACCATCCCGTAGGGACATCGGGGCCATATTCCCCGGCCCTTGTCTGTGACTCGCGGTGCCAACACGGTGCCGCATCCTTGAAAGAGAAGCGTCCTCCACTTGGAGACGCCCCCACTCCGAGCGCAAGATTGAGTGTGCGACCGCCACTGCTGGAGGCGTCTCATTGACCCCAGCCACTACGGCGCAAGGTTCCCCATCACTAACTGGTTTCAAACGGCCAGCCCCAGTTAAACACGCTCACTGGTCTTTCAGCGGCAGCCGCGACAAAGCGCCCGCATTTCCATGGCATAAATCCCTTTTATAAGTGACCGTGAATTGGTAATCCTGCAGCACCTCTAACCAGCGCGAGAGTTGTCCCGATGGTTGATCAACTCGAAGTGCGTACTGCAACGCCGCGTGGTGCGTGCTTACCACAAAATGCCTACCATATAGGTATGGACGGTATTGCTGCACGAAGTTGACAATACCCAGCAGCTCGCGGCGCATGGCACAATAACACTGCTCCGCGGGAGATAGCACCCGACTCCTGTACGTGACGATGTTCTCTACCCCGTTTTTGACCTGAGACAACACGGCACCTATGCCGGTGTCGCTGGCATCTGTGTCAAGCACAAATTGCACGGAGAAATCTGCGTATCGAAGGGGAGGCGCATCAACAAGAGCATTGCACGTGACAAAAACGGCCTCCTCCTCCACAACCCCATCAAAATCTCTGGCCTTTGGCAGTGAGAGCATGGAGCGGCTTCGCGACTGTCACAAACTTGGACATGATACAGTGGTAATAGGAAGCGAAAACCACAAAACTGCGGACTTCTCCAACTTACTTGGGGATAGGCCACGATCACACACAAGCAAATTTCGATTTAAAGCTTTCGTGACTGCAAGGATTCATCTTCTTTGGTTCTTTCGGTAAAGTCACATAGAATGAGAATAAAATAATAAATTGATAAAATAAAATAACACAATAATATTCTCATGACGTTTCGGCCACAACACAAGCGGCCTTCATCAGGTGAAGGGACGAGACTGTCTGGTAGGACAGCGCTGGAGTGACAGTCTCGTCCCTTCACCTGATGAAGGCCGCTTGTGTTGTGGCCGAAACGTCGTGAGAATATTATTGTGTTATTTTATTTTATCAATTTATAATTTTATTCTCATTCTACGTGACTTTACCGAAATAACCAAAGAAGACACACTAGCAGTTTTGTCGAGGTCCGTCGCAATCCCTGCCTCACTGACAATGTGCCCCAAGTAGCGGACTGATTTCTGCAACAAATGGCACTTTGTGGTTTAAATTTCAAATTTGCTGCACGCATTTTCACAAACACCAAGCACAGTCACTGCAGGTGTTCATAGAACGTGCGTCCAAAGATGATGACTTCATCCAAGCAAAGCAAGCAAAAGTCCCACTGGAGTCCTGACAAAACTAATTCCATTCGTCGCTGAAATGTAGCCGTGGCCGAATGAAAAAAACATCAATAAACAGTTAAATTGCAAAAGCCCCCGAGGGGTGTGAAACTCAGTCTTGGGTTTTGAGTCATCATCGAGGGGCAACTGCCAAAACCCCGAGAGCAAGACCAGTGCAGAGCCCTCGGCCTCACTTAGATTGCCCAGCTGGCCGAGGTGGCACCTTGGCAGGCTGGGGCTGGGCTGCTACCCCCCCACCATCCCCCCGCCGCCTCTACAGTAATAGTTCGTAAGCGCAATAATATTAGTATATACCGACCCTATAGTAGTATACTCTTGGGTTCTTTTGGTAAAGTCACGTAGGTAGAAAAATAATAGATCACGACGTTTTAATCGTAACACAAGCAATTGTCATCAAGTGGGACAACCACAGCAAGAAAACACTGCTGAAGTAGGCGAGAGATCTGCCGTGGCACGAGGTTATATAGGACTCGGCAGTAGGGGAGGGGGGGAGAGAATGGGGGGTGGGGACGGAGGCGGGGCAGAAAGTGGACCCCGCAGCAGCACCCGGGTCACTGGAGTAAAGTGGACCACCGTGACAACACTGGAGAGGTCTGCTGCAGGGGGGGGGGGAGAGAAGGTGGGGGAGGAGGCAGGGCAGAAAGTGACTGCACACATTGGGGTGGGGAGAAGAGGCCATCATACTTTGAAGAATGTACTTCAGTCTTGTATGTTTTGTTGCATTTAGAATTTCCCCCTCCCCCACTGAACACGTGTGCGTTTCTAAGGGCAACCACGTCTCGGATTTGTTGCACACGCGCAGATGCGTGCGATAGCGCGCGCTCAATGGTGTAATGTAATAAGTAAATCATAAATAGTACAAAATGATTAATCAAACTACTTTAAAGTTGAGGTATGCGAAAATCGAATAGCGCTGGCTCACCACGGGGCTTATCGCGTGGTACCTGGGTACTTTTTAAAACTTAAACCCCACGGTTCGCAAGACAAATCCTTTGCAAGTTTCGTCCACACACAGACACAGACAAAAAATGACGTTTAGAGGTAAGATAATAATCTGCAAAAATGTTGTTTTTAACACATCGCTTTTTGAAAAAATTGCACCTCAAAACTGTTAACAGTTTGACTCACACAAACATCTTAAAATGGATAAAAATGTATAACTGGATTTCATGCAGCATGTTGCATGCACACAGAAACCCCAAAACACTGAACGTCATGAAACCCGAGCACATGTATTAACTATAAGTAGCTGTAAACAAGAACGTATTTAAAGTGAGATTTGTATATTCTTAGCTCTTTCGGTAAAGTTACGTTGAAGGGAGACAATAAAATAATAATATATATATATATAAAACAATAAAAATTCTCACGACGTTTCGACCATAACACAAACGACGTAAGAATGTTTATTGTTTTATATATATTTTATTATTTTATTGTTTCCCTTCAACGTGACTTTACCGAAAGAGCTAAGAATATGAATTACTGCAGTCACGAAAGCTTTAAATGTGATTTGTATGTTAAAAGGAGAGCTGATCAGACGTGCAAACGTGAAATAGTGCTGGCCAAAAGGCATGCACATGATATTTGATGTGACTCGCAACTCAAGACTAGATGAGTCTAGATGGGGTGTACGGAGAAATCAGAGGTGAAAGATGAGGCGGAGCAAGAAGATCTTGCAATACGTTTGAAGACAAAGAGTGAGGTTTTGAGATTACAGTAATTCGAGGCCTGCTTGGAAGCCATTGAAAGGGAGAACGGAATGGGCGTCATGTGATCGGACGTTCGGGTACGCGTGAGCACACTTGCGGCAGTATTTTGTACGAATTGAATAGGTTAAGAAGGCCAAATAGGAGACAATTGCAGTCATCTAACGTGAAGGTTATAAATGCACGAATTCAGATTTTTCAGCATCTGGTGTCGCGGATCCAAGAAATCAAGATTCCGCTCACATTTTTGACAAAATCCACGTCCGAGTCCATGATAGTGAATAGAAAATGGAATTTTCTACGAGCAGACCTCTTACTAACAGTGGTGGCCCGTGTATTTTACACCTAGGCTTTCAGTGCTATCCTCCCGCAATTAAACCACCTTTGAATAACCTCACCATGACACTAAGGTTATAGGCTATTGTCATTCGACGTAACCACCCCATGTTCACAGTGACAGTAACCTTTATCGAGTGGAATAAAGTGATTTAACATGAGGTTCAACACATTATGAGAGTTACAATACACTAATTGCAGAGAGATTAATACATGGTGACCGACTATTACGCAGTATGACAGGATGCTGCATCACAAATAGACATCACATTGCCCAAATCAATGTCATTACCAAAGAAACAAAACTCACAACAACCAGTCACATTTACTCATATGACCACCAAGCAAGCAAAAATGTCATAAAACACAAATAATACAATCAGGATTCAACAAGCTTCCCCAGAAAAAAAACTAAAGCTACGTTACGTGCTAGGTAGTTTTACTTCAGTTAGCGAACTGGCCCTCCGATCACGCCACACGAAAAATGCTAACGGAGGCGGCTAGGCCAGCTAGAAGGCTTCGGCGTGTCAAAGAATACTTCCAATATGCAGACTCGAAATCTGATTGGTTACAGAATATGGCAATCAACAACATCGTCCCCATTTTCTTGAACAGCAGAGGGGATTCACTCGACATTCTGAAGGCATCAGGGTAGATTTTTTTCACCCGGAGAGGCGGAGACAACACAGGTGGAAAATCTGATTGGATAAAAGCTCTAATTTATGAGCTGCACTTGAAGCAGTGCAACTAAGGGAGAGAGTAGCAATGAAATGACGTTAATAGACTGATGGGAACGAACTTTGTAAAATACATTTCGCATCAATGACAATATACATTAAATTATAGAAAATATAATTTTCTGATTCTGACAATCTCTAGGCCAGTAGAGAAAGCCTTGCTGGCCATGACTGCCTGCCTCTGCTTACCAACAATAAGAATTTCATATTTTTTGCGTTAAGTCGATGGAATTTTTTACGCAATCCACTTAGAGACGGCAGTGAAGAAAGGGGATGCGGGTCAGCCTGGTTTATAGCAATGCAGAGCGCTGTGTCATCAGCATAGAAGGGATGAGCAATTCCCAAAACCTAGACATTTTTCCTTGAGGATGAAGATATATGGTAAAAAGAAAAAAATATATAACGTTTATTTCCTGATCACCTGGGTGGCTTGGCGATTCACTGACCAAAAAAAAAATCACCTAAAGCTGGAGCGCAAATGCAAACACATTTCGGAATACACCTGTTTCATTTTGTTTAATATTTGGCGTGCGGTATGATATTGTGACAATTGTGCCCATTGATTCATCCACGTTTAATGATTGTTTTTCCCGGAAATTAGTTCACAGCACAACACCAACAAAACAGCCCGTGTGATATTTAACACTAATTTGGAAAGCTAAAATCTAGGGTAGGGGAGCTCACTGAGAAATAGGGCATCCGAGTTGAAGTGGCTGTTAGATCCAAGCAGAGGGATGTTGTCTTGAGGCCTGGTCAGAATGGAATGAGTGGAGAGATTAATCCGCCTAGCCACGCTGTCCCATATGCTGTGTTGAAGGCTTCGCCCAATGGGCATCCCGTTAAAATTGTTCTCGGCTCTCAAGACAACAGCAATGTCATTGAACGATATATCTTTTTTTTTTAATGTGATCAATGAACATCCCCTCCCCGACCACAATCGCATCTAAACATTGCAAGTCGTGTTGATCCGCACACACTTGATATCTATTTGAGAGAACGGCATTCGTAACTTATATTTACAGAGCGTCTAAATGAAGCTGCATCTCGAGATGCCGTACCAAACCGCGGGTTTGCATCACAGGGAAAAGTGAACAGGTACAATCTTGACGTGATGTTCATCATGTCTTTATCGCGTTGATTCCTTGCAGCGAAACTGGTCCCCATCACAGGAATGTGGAATTTAGAGCACCGTCTCGGAGACTAATGGAGATGAGTTCCACCCAATATTAATCTGCGGGTGGAGCCACTTAAGCAACTTAGAAGTACTGAAATTTACTTTCAGATACTTCAGTCATGATTACTCTTTTACTGCACCAATCAATGTGATACTGTGTAGTAATACTTTACAGCCCTTTGTCAATCCACTGCTGTATGAAGGGTTCCTCTTGACGTTTCGGTCATTGGCATTGTTGACCATTTTTTTGTACCACAATCGTCAGTATGTGTACATGAAGAAGCCAGGCCCAGACGGGCACAAATATCGCTCACGTCTGATGTTAGCCGTTGCCAGAAATTGGGCTCTGGTCGGTAGCAAGCTTCGTAGCACAGTGCAGTGAACAAATCCATGGCACCTCCACTCTCCCATCTGATCATCAAAATCACTTTTGGTTTAACACGTAGGCTTTCGCGACCAATATTATTCATAATAAAGGTTTTTGGGTTAGATCGCGTTATTTATAAATGTGTCGTAAACCTCCACCACCCGACACGGCCAATCAGCAAAAAAAGTCTCACGTTGACAAAAGACAAATAATTCACTACTTTAGCCCACTGGTGTGTTGACGAAATGTTGTGGATTCACTCTTCAACACACCGGTGGGCTAAAGTAGTGAATTATTTGTCTTTTGTCAACGTGACACTTTTTTTTGCTGATTGGCCGTGTCGGGTGGTGGAGGGTTACGACACATTTATAAATAACGCGATCTAACCCAAAAACCATTATTATGAAAATCACTTTTCATACGTAAGATTATCTATCGCCTACTTTATGACAATCATATAGAGTTTATAATAAAGGTTTTTGGGTTAGATTGCGTTATTTATAAATGTGTCATAACCCTTCACCACCCGACACGGCCAAACAGTAAAAAAATGTGTCACATTTACAAAGAAGTTCACTACTTTAGCCCACCGTTATGTTGAAGAGTGAATCAACATCATTTACATTTTTGAGTACGCCGTTTCGTTGGTAATTACATCCAGCATCATCGAGAAATTTGCCAGAAGGGTGAGGCTCTCCGCTTGTTCCAGGTCTTAAATAGAGCAGCAGCAGGGTGACGTCATCATTTAACTCATTCAGGTGCAGTGATTTGAGGCAGAGAGGGGTAGGGTATTGTAATTATATAATAGATTGGTAATCATTCAATTGTTATTCATTGGTATCTGTTTCTTTTATAAGGAATTGTAATTGTATTATATATTTTATTTAATATCACGCTTCTAGGCCGCACTAAGCCTGTAGCTGTCAGAGCGATTAAAGTTATTTGTATTTCTCTCAATTTCAATGGATTCTCTAATTAGTATTGGTCAGTAACAATTAGTTTTATACAACACTTCAATGTTATCAAAATCAATTGAGTGTCCTTGTCGACAAGCATGCTCTGCCACTTCTGACAGTTGTGTTTGAGATAATTTAATATTTAGTTGGTGTTCTTTTAGTCTTACGCTGATGTTACGTCCCGTCTTTCCAATATAGCATCTGCCACAAACAATTAATCCGATATACACCTTCTATTGATAATTTAGGCAATTCGTCTTTAGTGCCAGATACCAGTTTTTTTTTTATTTTGTGTATTGTACCAAATCTTACTTTAATGTTTTGCTTATGAAAAACACGGGCTAATTTGTCAGTTACTCCTGAGATATATGGTAGTTTAATTGTTTGAACATCTTATCGCTTTCAGCAGTGTTGCTTTGCGTTTGTGATTTGGCATTCAGTGCTCTGTTAATTTGAGCATTATTGTAGCCATTCTGTCTTAGTGCTTCTTTAACATGTTTAATCTATCTCACTAGACTTTCACCATCTGACACTGTTTTAGCCCGATGTATGAGTGTCTTGATAAGAGAGGATTTCTGAGCTGGGTGATGATGTGAATCTGCATTCAGATAGGCATTAGTGTCTGTTTGCTTTCGGTAAACGCTCTGTGTTATTTTGCCATTTAGACCATGTCCAAGCAAAATATCTAGGATCGGGAGTCTGTTATTCACCTCCATTTCCATGGTGAACTGGATGGCCGGGTTTTGTGTATCGAGATGATTTTGAAAATCATTAAGTGCATCTTTACCATGTGGCCAGACAACCAGAGTGGCATCAACATATCTAAACCAAAAATATGGTTTTAATGTACTTGAGGAAAGTGCTCTTGCTTCAAAGTTTTCCATGTACAGATTTGCTATAGTGGGAGATAAAGGAGAAGCCCATTGCAGCTCCTTCCTTTTGTTTAAAGAAATCACCTCTCCATAAGAAGTGAGTGTCATTTAAACAATGATCTATTGTAAACCTGTATGCTTTACTAGTGTATCAAGTAATTTAAGCGACTTGTTCACTGGAACCTTTGTGAATATAGAAATCACATCAAAACTCACCAGAATATCATTAGGGTTAAGTTTGATATCTTTAATCACATTCACAAGATGTTCTGAAATTTTTTATGACTGAAGATGTCCTACCGATGTAGGGCTGTATTTGTTTAGTTATATATTTTGCTAATTTATGTGGCAGAGCCAATTGTACTGACTATGGGTCGTAATGGGATGCCGATTTTATTAACCTTTGGTAGCCCATACAATCTCGGTGATTTTGAGGCCCTTGGCTTAATTCGGTATTGCTCATACTTAGGGAAAGCCTACGTGTTAAACCATATAGAGTATACTGCGTATATACCAATGCCACGGCAACAGAATGGCAGCATTACACAGAACCTCATCCTCAAAAAAGTACAAAACTCCATTTGTAGTTTAGGCATTTTCAAAATGTTGTCGCAGAAAAGCCAATTCCATTACTGTGCCCTCTACTCCCCAACAGTTTTTTTATTGTTCTGTTTCACGAAGCCTATCGACTGAAGTACAAACTTGAGAAACAAAGACACGTGGTGCTGTCCTTGCCAGCCTCTTGTGTCCGTGTTGCCTTTAATATTTGGTCACAAATATCACGAACCCGAACAATCGATAACAGCTACAGGTAGGGCTTTGTGTCTGTGTGCGTGAGTGGGGAGCGGTGGTGTAGCGGTTAGTGCGCTGGGCCCACTCACGGCTAACACCAGTGACGATTATCTGAACTGGGCCTGGGTCTCCCCGAGGTCGACTCAGCCTCAAATGTATACTTTGTGCGGTGTGTAAAAACATCGTCACTGGGGAAACAATGGCGGTTGGGCGTGGTGCTGGCCACCCACCCCTTCGTGTGCCATGCTCGCTAACAGCACTTGTCCCAATAGTTGGTTAAAGGCTATACGGGGGATCCTTGTCTTTGTTTAAGTGCAGTGAGCACATGTTTAGACTGCACGGTAAATATACGTGTCGATGCCAAGTTATTCCTGTTTATTATCAATGTAGTAACTCCTTTTATAAATGCACCTAAATTATGAACATTTCTCTTCAGCAGGACGTGGGAATGCAGCACCCCTCTATAGCAAACATCTAACATCATTCGAAGTGATCTCAGAAGTAGTTCTGACACCTTCTGATGCAGTTATCCAACAGGGACAGATACGCCTCTTTCTGCTGCAGGAGTCCCTTAGTGAAATTTATCCAGCTCATGATACCACACATTTGCAACAAGCTAACTAAATAAATACTCTAAGAACTTTGTTTCGCTTCCAAACACAGTAATAACAAAAAGTAGGAATTCATGTATGTTGTGGAGTGCCCTTTTAATGTCAGTTGAAAGGAAATGTTGACAGCAAAAAAGCAATGTTTAAAAATATTGCCCCTTTGATTGGCACAGAAATTAAAAGGTGACCAGTTCCATAGAAACAGACTGAAACATTCATCTTGTGCAGTGATAAATGTTAGGAGTGTTAAGTTTGGGGTAACGATTCATGTCTGATACGTACCTGCAGCAATGCAATTAAACAAGAAGAAAATAATGAGTCCCACAGATAACCAATTTCTACTACCAGTGTGCCAAGTGCTTGGAGGAAAAAATCTAATTTATTTGTTTAGCAATCCTTTTTTGAATTTTGGTGGTAATGAAGGCACTTCATCTAGTCACCGACTGCCTTGTGTTTTTGCTGCTCTTTTCCTCATTCACTCAAACAAACGGAAGTCATTGATTGACACTGCAGGCGAACTATCTGAATATAGCGGCTGTACATCGCGTCACACGGCACGTTGGGGCAAATGAGTGCAGGTTGGGTTATATTGGCATATGTCAAGAATAAACGGTGGCGCTGGATAAAGGGCAAACGTGTGACCATAAGCGGCCTGCGGATATAACCACCCAGCAGTCAAAAGATTGAATAACCTAAAAGTGTTTGACCTGAATGATACTTAGTTGGGTGACCACACATTAAATATGATGCTCCTGTCGGGGAAAACATTTGTTCCTCATTAGAGGACACACTCCCCTCGAAGCTGAAAGTCAACTCGTCCCAGTGTGATTACAGTGGGTGTCATGTTTCAGGAAGGTCGCATTTTGGGTGAGACATTTAAATTAACTTTTACTTACCCAGAGGACAAACTAGATCCCATAATACTATTCCATAAGATGAGTGGTATTTGCTTTGATGTTGAGTCGAAAAAGACATGACAGCAAATAGGGGCAAAGGCATCACTCCCTTGCACAGCCATTGCACAAATCCTACAACGATGTATTATACAGTAGCCACTTAGCCTCCTAGGTCTGTCTTTATAGCATTCCACCATCTGGCTTTAGTTTTTCATTTTGGTTGATGACATTTGGGTGCAACTCCAAAGCCCGTCTTGGTAACCTGCCTAAACGTTGTCTTCAATGCACACAACGTCCTAATTCGGATGTCCCAGTTGATAAAGTAAAAATTACATTAATCTCTCATCCCAACATATTCTATATGGATAGTTTAATAAAATGTCGTTGTACCCCCACCACCCACCCCTCCCTGCCAACAGAGTGGAATATTGCCATATATTCTTTGGGTCTTTCGGTAAAGTCACGTAGATAGGTTGAAACGTCGTAGTTTTTGTTATTTTGTTATTTTCTTTGAACCTATCTTTGTGACTTTACCAAAAGACCCAAATAATATGAATTTCTGCAGTCACGACAGCTTTAAGTCAAGAATTACCACACATTTAAGTTTGAATTTAGTTGATATGTCCTTGTTCATATTATAAGGCTGGCAAGCTTAGCGGCCAAGATAAAGGTCAATGAAACAGTTCTCAATTGAATTGATTGTCCCATTCCCACGGTCAACCGATAATGTTGCAGTAGGGAATTACCACATTGTGCCATCTGCTGTAAACTTGACTTAAAAGACTGTGCTTTTGCATGAGCGTGCCATTGTGTAGACCTTTGCAAAGCAATCCACTCTTCCTCTTGTAACATTCCCTCAACCCTGTACAATCTTGTGATATTAACTGCATTCATTATATGACCACCATTTTTACTAGTCCAGCAGGGCATTCTTTCTAACTCTTGGTATTTCCTAAACTCCTTACTTCTAGAGCTTTCTTCTGACACCATCCACTTCTGAAAATAATACAATTCATATATGTTGCATTTTAATTGCTCCAATTAGATACTTATCCTCCAAAATCTTTTCAAGCACATCCTTGTCGCTGGTGTTCTTCAATCAATGCCACAGCCACAGCTTAAATGTGTCCAGTCTCCTAATATGCACTCAGCATATATTATGAGTCTCTCATTCAATTCCTTGCTCATCTGTCTTAGAATCTTTATGGCAGTGTTGTATGCTGCTTTCCAATCGGAATCGCTGCTATTGTTTTCAATAATCATCTGCCTTTTTCTGTCAAATTCTTCCCAGATGCTTAAAACTACGTCAACTATTCAAGCCGTGGTCTAATTACAAATACGTGAAACCTGCTTCTTCCTTTCAATGCAATTTACAAAACTATATATTCTGTCATCAACAATCTTGAATTATTTTACTCTTGGCACCGAACTCTGATTCTGTCCTCAAGCTTCAACCACACGTCCATTACCATTACATTTGCATCGATGTTAGACAGTGTTAGCACCCATACCCTTTGGTTCTTTCGGTAAAGTCACGTATTTAGAAAAAAAATCACGACGTTTCGATTGCAACACAAGCAATCCTCATCAGGTGTGACAACCACAGCAAGAAAAAATTGCTGAATTGGGCGAGATTGCTGCCGTGGCAAGCGGTTGTATAAGTAAGAAAGGGGGGAGGAGCAAGGGAGGAGAGAGAGAGGGGGTGGGGTGGGGGGAGAAAGAGAGGGGGGTGGGGTAGGGGGGTGCTGCGTGAGCGCTAGGGGGAGAGAGGACGTGAGGCCGGGGGGGGGAGTGGGCGGGGCTGAAAGTGGGAGGCTGGGAAAGCTGGGGATGTGGGGGGAAATTAACTGGGAAAGCTGGGGATGTGGGGGAAATTAACTTGGAAAAATAGACTAGTACCCGGCAAATATGATACAAACAACAATAAACAGTTAAGGTTTTACCTGGTTAATAACATCATTACAATGATTGCTCAATTTGTATCCATCTTCTCGGTTGAAGTTACGTCTATATTTATACATCTGGATGGCTTCATGAACAAACGTTTGATAGTAGCCCGAAGGTTTGAAGAGTACCTTGGTCTCGGAAAAAACAATGTCATGCGAGCCCACAGCGTTATAACAATAGTCAACCACGGCAGAGATATTGGTTCTGCCATGTTTCAGATCTGCCTTGTGTTCGCGAACACGGTCCGAGACATGTCGTTTCGTTTCCCCAATGGAACTGCTACATCAGGTACAACTCAGTTTGTAAACTCCAGGATATTGCATGTTAGGAATAACATCCTTCACAGATGGGATTAGATCACGGATTTTGTGTACTGTATTGAATCGGACCTGGATCTTGTGTTTGTTAAAGATTTTGGAAATATTTTTGGTAACACCAGCTACAGTGAGGGAAAAAATTATCAGATCCCCTGCTGATTTTATACGTTTGCCAACTAACAAATTAATTCTCATAATAAAGGTTTTTGGGTTAGATGTGTCGTAACCCTCCACCACCCGACACGGCCAATCAGCAAAAAAAGTGTCACGTTGACAAAAGACAAATAATTCACTACTTTAGCCCACCGGTGTGTTGAAGAGTGACACTTTTTTTACTGATTGGCCGTGTCGGGTGGTGGAGGGTTACGACACATTTATAAATAACGCGATCTAACCCAAAAACCTTTATTATGAATAATATCGGTCGCAAAAGCCTACGTGTTAAACTAAATAAATTATCAGTCTATAATTTTAATGGTAGGTGTATTTGAGCAGTGAGAGACAGAATAACAACAACAACAAAATCCAGAAAAACGCATGTCAAAAATGTCATAAATTTATTTGCATTTTAATGAGGGAAATAAGTATTTAACCCCTCTGCAAAACATGACTTAGTACTTGGTGGCAAAACCCTTGCTGGCAATCACAGAGGTCAGACGTTTCTTGTAGTTGGCCACCAGGTTTGCACACATCTCAGAAGGGATTTTGTCCCACTCCTCTTTACAGATCTTCTCCAAGTCATTAAGGTTTCGAGGCTGACGTTTGGCAACTTGAACCTTCAGCTCCCTACACAGATTTTCTATGGGATTAAGGTCTGGAGACTGGCTAGGCCACTCCAGGACCTTAATGTGCTTCTTCTTGAGCCACTCCTTTGTTGCCTTGGCCGTATGTTTTGGGTCATTGTCATGCTGGAATACCCATCTACGACCCATTTTCAATGCCCTGGCTGAGGGAAGGAGGTTCTCACCCAAGATTTGATGGTACATGGCCCCATCCATCGTTCCTTTGAAGCGGTGAAGTTGTCCTGTCCCCTTAGCAGAAAAAAACACCCCCAAAGCATAATGTTTCCACCTCCATGTTTGACGGTGGGGATGGTGTTCTTGCGGTCATAGGCAGCTTTCCTCCTCCAAACAAGGCGAGTTGAGTTGATGCCAAAGAGTTCCATTTTGGTCGCATCTGACCACAACATCATTCAGATGTTCATTGGCAAACTTCTGTTGGGCATGCATATATGCTTTCTTGAGCAGGGGAACCTTGCGAGCGCTGCAGAATTTCAGTCCTTCCCGGCGTAGTGTATTACCAATTGTTTTCTTGGTGACTATGGTCCCAGCTGCCTTGAGATCATTGACAAGATCCACCCGTGTAGTTCTGGGCTGATTCCTCACCGTTCTCATGATCATTGCAACTCCACGAGGTGAGATCTTGCATGGAGCCCCAGGCCGAGGGAGATTGACAGTTCTTTTGTGTTTCTTCCATTTGCGAATAATCGCACCAACTGTTGTCACCTTCTCACCAAGCTGCTTGGCAATGATCTTATAGCCCATTCCAGCCTTGTGTAGGTCTATGATCTTGTCCCTGACATCCTTGGAGAGCTCTTTGGTCTTGGCCATGGTGGAGAGTTTGAAATCTGATTGATTGATTGCTTCTGTGGACAGGTGTCTTTTATACCTGTAACAAGCTGAGATTAGGAGCACTCCCTTTAAGAGTGTGCGCCTATTCTCAGCTCGTTACCTCTATAAAAGACACCTGGGAGCCAAACATCTTTCTGATTGAGAGGGAGTCAAATACTTATTTCCCTCATTAAAATGCAAATCAATTTATAACATTTTTGACATGCGTTTTTTCTGGATTTTGTTGTTGTTATACTGTCTCTCACTGTTCAAATAAACCTACCATTAAAATGATAGACTTATCATTTCTTTATCAGTGGGCAAACGTACAAAATCAGCAGGGGATCAAATACTTTTTTCCCTCACTGTATGTATGGTAACGTGATGGTTTTGATCGGCTTCTCAGTGGGATGTTTCTCCATGGTTGTGGTCAAATGGTTGGAGAAACAGATTTGCAAATAATGCGGTGCGAGTACCCATTCATCTTGAGGGCCTGGTGTACGTGTTCCAGTTCACCGGCTAGGTGATATTGGTCAGAAATTCAGTGGGCCCTATGGTGTAGTGTTGCTATGAGGGAATTATTCTATGCCGGATGGTGGTGGGAATCAGGTTTCAGATAGGAATCTGTGTGGGTGGCTTTCCTGTAGACAGTGTCCCAACGAGCCGTCAGGTCTCTTCTCAAACAAAACATCCAGAAATGGTAGCTTACCATCCTTCTCCACTTCCATGGTGAATTTGATGGATGGGTGTATGGAATTGATGTTTGTTGAGAAATTGGTTCAATACTGGCAGGCCATGTGGTGAAATGACGAAAGTGTCATCTACATGTACATTTCTCTTCCACGAGGAAAGACGTAGGGTGGATTTCTGTATGGAATCTGTTTCAAATTTCACCAGGACCTTCTTAATTATGGCACTTACACCAAAATCAACAACGATCCTACCAACCGCCTGGCTACAAAAACCAACACTATCATTACCAAAATAATTGGGTTTTTCCCCTTTTTTCTGGCAACAAAACTGAAACCTTTTTACAATGAATCACGTGTGCATTAAGCACAATGCTTGTGGTCAAAATGTAAACAAAAAACACACTGATAATATATGCATTGTCCTTGAAACTGATTGGTCCACACCAGAGATGGCTTATATTATCAGTGTGTTTTTGTTTGCATTTTGACCACAAGTATTGTGGTTAATGCACACATGATTCCTTGTAAAAAGATTTCAGTTTTGTTGCCAGAAAAAAAGGGGACAAACCCTATTCCTATATTTGGGTACTGGAAAAGGTCTAATGAAACATCATTACCAGTTCGACTTCTCTAATCGAACCATTCAAACGGCTCTCCCTAAAACCTTCTGCTACTAGACCACCCAGATTCTATGGTCTTCCAAAAATCCATAAAGAAGGTACTCAATTTCAGCCCATCGTTTACACTATCAACTCACCTACCTACAAACTGGCCCGTTTTCTGTCTGATACCTTGCTTCCATTCACGGGCAAGACTACCTCAGCAGTACGTAACTCGCACATTGGTCTCTCTAATCAAGGGCATTTCACTGTCCCCCAGATGATTTGCTTGTCAGCTTTGGTGTAGTTTCTCTGTTCACTAAGGTTATTGTACCTACTCTGGTTAGGCACTGCCTTACCAAAACTTACTTCACCTGGAATGGTACTTTCTACAAACAAAACTAAGGTAACCCCATAGTTTCCCCCTTATAACCAGTGATAGCAAATGTTTTCATGGAGAAATTTGAAATGAATGCCATCCAGACATCCACCCTACGTCCTTCCTTGTGGAAGGGATATGTAGATGAGGCTTTCGTCATTTGTCCACATGGCCTGCCAGCATTGAACCAATTTCTCAACCACATCAATTCCATATACCCATCCATCAAATTTACCATGGAAGTGGACGAGGATGGTAAGCAACCATTCCTGGATGTTTTGTTTGAGAAGAGACCTGATGGCTCGTTGGGACACTCTGTCTACAGAAAAGCAACCCACACATCTTACTATCTGAAACCTGGTTCCCACCACTATCCGGCGCAGAAGAATTCCCTCATCAAAACACTAAACCATTGGGCCCACTGCATTTCCGACCAACACCACTGGGCCAGTGAACTGGAACACGTACACTAGGCCCTCAAGATGAATGGGTACTCGGACTGCATTATTCGCAAAGCTGTTTCTCCAACAATGGAGAAACAACCCCCTGAGAAGCCGATCAAAACCATCACGTTACCATACATAGCAGGTGTTACCAAAAATATTTCCAAAATCTTTAACAAACACAAGATCCAGGTCTGATTCAATACAGTACACAAAATCCTTGATCTAATCCCATCTGTGAAGGATGTCATACCTGACATGGAATATCCTGGAGTTTACAAACTGAGTTGTACTTGCGGTAGCAGTTCCATTGGGGAAACGAAACGACATGTCTCGGACCGTGTTCGCGAACACAAGGCAGATCTGAAACACGGCAGAACTAATTCCTCAGCCTTTACTGATCATTGCTATTACGATGTGGGCTCCCATGATATTGTTTTTTTTCCAAGACCAACGTACTCTGCATACCTTCGGGCTACTATCAAAGGTTTGTTCATGAAGTTATCCAGATATATAAACATAGACATAACTTCAACCGAGAAGATGGATAAAAATTGAGCAATCATTGGAAGGCTGTTATTAACCAGGTAAAACCTTAACTGTTTATAGTTGTTTCCATCTAATCTGCAGGGTACCTGTCTATTTTGCCGACTTAATTTCTCCCCGCATTCCCAGGTTTCCCAGCCTCCCACTTCCAGCCCCGCCCACTCCCCCCCCCCCGGCCTCACGTCCTCTCTCCCCCTCGCGCTCACGCAGCGCCCCCCCCCCCCCTCTCTCTCTCCCCCCTTGCTCCTCCCCCCTTTCTTACCTATATAACTTCTTGCCACACCAGCTCTCTCCCCCACTTCAGAAATTGTTTTCTGCTGTGGTTCTCACACCTGATGAAAATTGATTGTGTTGCAATCGAAACGTCGTTATTTGTTTTATTTGATTTTGTTTCTAACTTCGTGACTTCATTGAAAGAACCAAAGAGTATGGGTTCCTGCAGTTACAAAAGCTTCAAATCAAGATAGTATTAGCACCCATTTCCTACTCCTCCTTCCATTATTCCTGGTTTTGACAATTCATCTACCACCACTATTTGTCCCATGTACAATGACTTGATCTCATCTTTCCCCCTCCAGTCTATCCCTACCTACTGATCAGTACCAATGTACTAATTAACTTTCGTCTAAATTCTCTCAGCCATAACTTGTGACATGATTATTTATGTATGTGTAGTGCCATCGTTGGATGTCACTGTGTGAAGCCGGCCTGGGAGAGGTACGGCGTATGATGTCTTCACATCGCGGACACCACATGAATGTGGATGCAGTACCAGCCGACCGGCTGCTGTTGTTCATCCTGAAGTCTCCACGTTTTACGTTCTACATCCTTCAGACTCTTCAACACGTGGACCCGAACCCGAGCTGGAGTCGGTACGTTGTAGCTAGTTACGGTGTAATTAGTTTAGTTAGCCTGGTGGTCCACCACCATAGCTTGTTATCTGGCAAAGGGGCAGTTACCCCTTTGTATTGGTGTTAATAAATATGTTGCCTCCAAAGGGTTTGTCTGCGAGTCAGTTTGAGCCCACTACACATGTGAAAACAAAGTAATTTTTTTTCAGTGGTCCTTACCATTGGTAACATTTACTTTAATTTCTAAGGCGATCATGACCTTGTATTAAAATCTTCATGCCATTCACATGTTGTATGCATGTCCTTGGATATAAGTGTGCAATTTATCCTAGCCTTCTGTTGCAGTGCTGCAGTCATTTCTGCAATTGTTCATTCTACACGTGCGGTAGAGAACATATACCTTCTTCCTTGGTTAATTCGGTAAAGTCACGTAGAATGAGAATAAAATAATAAATTGATAAAATAAAATTAACGCAATAAAATTCTCACGACGAGATCCCACCAACAGCCTCGTTACAAAACGAACAAAATCATCTCTGATTCAACAGCATTAATTGATCAGACCAAACAGTTCTCGTTGAAACCCTCTGCTGCCAGACCACCAAGATTATATGGCCTTCGAAAGATACACAAAGAAGATACACCCCTTCGTCCCATTGTCTCTACTATCAACTCCCCCACCTATAAACTGGCACGTTTTCTTGCTGATATGCTGCGACTTTTCACTGGAAAAACCACGTCTGCGGTACTAAATTTTACTCACCTGGTATCGACAATCAAAGGCATTTCCCTGTCCCCAGACGACCTGCTTGTCAGTTTTGATGTGGTGTCCTTGTTCACCAAAGTCCCGGTACCTGACACCATCGCTATCATTGAAGACCTGGTTCATCAAGGACTGCATACTGATGTACCCCACCTGGTGAGACATTGCTTAACCAACACATACTTGACCTGGAATGGAACTTTCTACAAACAAACTGAGGGCACCCCAATGAGCTCCCCCCTATCTCCGGTTGTAGCCAACATATTCATGGAAAAATGTGAAACTGACGCCATCCAGACTGCCACTCTACGCCCGACCTTATGGAAGAGGTACGTGGATGACACCTTTGTCATCTGGCCACATGGCCAGCCTGCTCTAGACCAATTCTGCGACCACATCATTTCCATACACCCAGCCATCAGATTTACCATGGAGGTCGAAAAAGATGGCAAACTACCCTTTTTGGATGTTTTAATTAAAAGGAGACATGATGGTTCAATGAGCCACTCTATCTAGAGGAAAGCTACCCATACAGATGCTTACTTGAAACCGGATTCCCACCACCATCCATCCCAGAAGAGCTCCCTCATCAAGACTCTATACCATAGAGCCCAATGTATTTCCGACCAGGAACACATTACCAGTGAACTCAAGCACGTACACCAGGCTCTCAGGGCTAACGGTTACTCCGACTACACAATCCGCAAAGCCATAACTCCAGTCATGAAGAAGGATCCTCTTGTGGAGCCACTCAAAACCATCACCTTACCCTACATTGCAAGGGTCACTAAAAAGATCTCCAAAATCCTGAATAAACACAAGATCCAGGTCCGATTCAACACAGTACATAAAATCTGTGATCTGGTTCCATCTGTAAAAGATGTTGTTCCAGACATACAGTACCCGGGCATTTACAAACTAAAGTGCCTCTGTGGTAGTAGCTACATTGGAGAAACCAAACGACATATCTCGGACCGCATCCGCGAACATAAAGCAGACTTGAAACACGGTAGAACGAACTCCTCTGCCGTGGCAGATCACTGTTATAATTCAGTGGGCTCACATGACATTGACTTCTCCAAGATGGAGGTTCTTTGCAAACCAACCGGCTACCATGAGAGATTCGTTCATGAGGCCATTCACATATACAAGCACAGAGACAATTTCAACCGAGAAGATGGATTCTGGCTTAGTAACCATTGGAAAGATGTTTTAACCATTTCCGTTCTTAATTAATTGTATTTTACGATGACCTTCAGACCGCAGCTCTTTCGCTGGCATTGACTCTTAATGCCTCTCACACCACGGTTAATGGTATGGTTTACAACATGGAGTATAACAGGGCCTCGCAGCTGTCTCTCTCCCCCTCCTCCGTTCCGACCATGGATGAACTCGTTCGTCTGAACGGGGCTCGTAGCTATCCGTGGTGCTAAAGTTGAGGGTAAGAATCCACCCATTTTTTCGCCATATAGCATTGTGATATATAACGACTTATTGTTGGTAGCTTAGCTGATTGGAGAATATATAGAGTTCAGTGATAACATTGAGGTAATTTATATTTTAGTTTTTTATTGGTTTACTATATAGTATTCATTATATAGTGTAGTGTATACCCAGTTACTGTTAATAGCTCAGATGTGTAGGCTTTGACTTTAACATAGCCATTTCTGTGACCAGTCACAAGCTAATCACTCAGTTATTTCAATGTTAAATTCTCCTGTTTGATTTGTACTAGGTGCCTCTGTAGATGTGTATGCTTTAACTTTAACATAACTACTTCTATGACCAGTCACAAGCTAATCCCTCAGTTATTTCAATGCTAAATTCTCCTGTTTGATTTGTACTAGGTGCCTCTGTGAATGTGTATGCTTTGACTTTAACATAGCCATTTCTGTGACCAGTCACAAGCTAATCACTCAGCTATTTCAATGCTAAATTATATGCTAATTCCTTTGTCAAGGGGTGCCTCTGTGGATGTGTATGCTTTGACTTTAACATAGCCATATCTGTGACCAGTCACAAGCTAATCACTCAGCTATTTCAATGCTAAATTCTATGCTAATTCCTTTGTCAAGGCGCTCTGTTTCTTCTCACACAGCTTAAAGGTCGCGGTCTGAGCTTGGCTGTGTTTTCTCCAGCCTTGCCCTCCAGACAGTCTCGTCCCTTCACCTGATGAAGGCCGCTTGTGTTGTGGCCGAAACGTCGTGAGAATTTTATTGTGTTATTTTATTTTACCAATTTTATTATTTTATTCTCATTCTACGTGACTTTACCGAAAGAACCAAAGAAGATGAATCCTTGCAGTCACGAAAGCTTTAAATCGAAACATATACCTTACTGGGGGTCAAATAGGGTTCATGTATGTATGTTGAACTTCTTTCGCATCTTACGTAGCCAACCATGCTCATATGAAGTGCGGGGGAAGGACAACAAACAAAACACAGAAAAACAGTTCTAAAGAATCAATCTAGATTTCAATAAATACCTTTTTGGCAGGCTACACATTAGCACACACCTCAGTCACTTCTGCAAATGCAAGAAGCCCCTGCAGTGCACGCGAAGAAGCAGTCAAGTATATTTGTTTAACCAGGGTATGGACTCAAGAAACCAGGATAGTCTCATTTGTAAAAGTGACCTGGGTCACCAAAATAAAAATAAATGGAAATAAAATCCAGCAATGAAGCAAACAGAAATCAGAGTACAAACAACTGTGCCATATGAGAAATAAAAAAAAATATTGCACAAACATCTGTCGATGTTAATTTATCTAAAAAGCGTAAATGTTTTGCCAGGTTGAAGTGTTTCCTGGTTAAGAATATTCCCCTCGAGTACTGGATTAGTGTAGCTAAGATGCTTGCAGTGATGGATAAATATTGCATTTGGGCCGCTTAAAAGTGGTAGGCCTCACGTGACCGTCATGTGAAAGGAAGCCGAGAGTCGTATTCGGTGCCTGTCTTATTTTTCACGTCTTTATAACTGCTGCCACGTCGCTATTACGAACTAGCTTTTTTGCCTGTCCAAGGACGGGTGTATATTGCAGTAAATCTTAAATATTCAATAGAAAAATTGTTCAACTCATGATTATTAATGGGGGGGGGGGGGGGTTGCCCCATGTGAGGTGGCGTCACCCGTAAATGGTTATTGTGGAGGGGTGCGGTATGTGGAGTGACGTTACTCGCTCATGATTATTAATGAGGGGAGTGGTGCGGCATGTGAAGTGCGCGACCTTCTCGTGCGTTATTGTACATTTCCACGCGGGCATTACTATTATTGAAGTGGGGGGGGGGCTCTTTTGCAGTGGCGTCACATACGAATGTAGCACTGTGCTGCGTGTATTTATTTTTTACCTTCACTTTCTGTAAAGAAACGTCATATTTGAAGCGACTTTGGTAATGCATTATTTAATTCAGCTCGACCTTCCTCTGCGTTTGTGTAAAAATACGCCCACTCATGAATATTAACGAGGGGGGGGGGTGGGCCTCATGTGGAGTGACATCACGCGCGGGACACATATTCTTGGCTCATTATATTAGTAAATAATATTAGGTCAAAGGTCATCATCACCGACTTGCTTTTGATCTTCCATCCCAATCTTCTCTCGCGTAATATGCTTCTCATATCCCAATTTGGGGAGAGACACCCGCACAGTTAAGGAGTAAAATTAACTTTGTCCCGAGGCTTTAAGAAGGCCTTCTCCCCCCATAGGTCTCTCTACGGTAAGTATTCTATCACTATCTTAAATTTCACACTTAACTTACAATTTAATAATCTTTGAAACAGCGTATTCAACCAAACCATGCGTTAATTGTGTTTTAACCGACCGTCTGTGTTGCTTTATATAGTTTACAAATTTTGCTAAACCCTGTTTGATTTAGTGTGATGTACCGTCTCTCTGTATCCCCTGGTATATCTGTGTTAATTCCCCCTACTTAAGGTCTGTATATATATCTGTGGTTATGTGTTCCCTCTACCTGATGATGATTGCTTGTGTTGCAATCGAAATGTCGTATATTATGTGATTTTATTTTTATTTTTCTTATTTCTACGTGACTTTACCGAAAAAAACTAAGATTAATTCCTGCAGTCACGAAAGCATCAAATCTAGTTTGACACGTAGGCCAGTTTGGGGCAGTACGGCATGTTATTTGTTTACCGATCTGTAAAAATAATTTGATTGCATATAGTGTGTAATCTCTTCATATGCATAAGGGTTCCGTGCATGTTGGTTTTCACCAAATTAATCTGGTTTCTTCCCATGAGTGAAAGTAGTCATGAATTTCCAAATAATACAAGCACATGCATGGGTACAATTTACAAATATATTGTATTTACCTGTATAGACGTTTAGGAACAAGTGTTGTCTGTACTTATTAAGGTTCACGTTACACATGAGCAGCTGACATGGACACAGGTGTATACCCGTCGCTGTGATGGGAGGCTAGAGGCTTGGTGAGACATTCCTTGCTAAATAAATTACTCTTGTTTTTATGATTGTTTTTACTATTATTGTTTATGCTGCATTAACTACTCAACTTGAATAACACAATAGTCACTATGGCATCATCTCTCATTCCGACAACTCAACTCCACTCGACCAATCTCTCTGCACAGCTTCAGTGCATTGTGTTTCTGAGCTTCCAAAGACAGTCTAATCTTCCCGCTCAAAATAAGTTGTTAAAAGTCATAGGCTGCACGTGTTGACACGAACTGATTGATTTGTTGATGTCACATCGAAGAAAGATTAGCATCCGTGGTGCGTGCGAATTGGGTAAGGAGCTGAACAGCAGGCAGACTCTCTTAGCCGCCCTTGAGAGCCCATCACTGCTGCCTTCAAACAGTAACCTCATATGAACCTCCAGTCTAAGTCAATCACATCCTCAAGCCTCCAAAAGCACACAAGTCACCTTGAGAATATTGCAACGAGTGCTCGATGTTGAGAATATATCGGGGCAGACTGAAATACGTTACCTTCGCCATAAGAGCTGGCCTAGAGGTCAAGGGTTGAGTGTGGAACAATTCCAGGATTTGGCAGAAAGTGGGAGGTGAAGGTAAGGTACGGAATTATCAACAGCATTAACGATGGTGACCTCTTGATCTTGTGCGTGCGTGCTCGTGTGAATGTGTGCGTTTGCTCACAGCACTCGACTCTACAGCAACATCAAAAGTGGGATTAATGTATACGTTCGTATATATGTATGTATATGTAATTACTGCAATAGAATCCAAGCAATCTGTGTTGTATCTATGGCTATGCCCAACGTCACCAACAAAGGGCATCTCGACATATCCTGGGCCATCCCTTATCTAGATTGTAAAGGTGAAAGGTTAAGGTACTCCATAAAAATTATTGCTCATGCCACAGCTGGTGGAAGGGCCTCTCCTCCCATCAGAATTTCACTTTCCTAAGGTGAGGAAAATGTGCCGAGTGCTTCATTTCAGCCAAGACAGACCAGACCACTATTTCATAAATTATTTTTGGCACGCCACATCCAGCTTACCTCATGATACTGCGGTGGCGTTCATACTCCAAAGCTGACCAAGCAGCGTTCCGAAAAATGTTGAGTACCCTGCATATACCCATGGGATAATTTATACTGACCTTATACAAATACGCAATACTATATATACTGCATACAATCACAATACTTTTTTATATTCAATAATTACATGCAAATTCTTCACTTGGGATTACACATCAAACTAAAACTAAACAATTTTTATGTTACCAGTTAAGGCCCACTGAGCTATATAGCTCTTTTTCGGAAGCAACCTGACCACAAATGGTAGCTCAACGAAGTGGCTCATCGTGTGGAAATTTATAGCAGCCAAATTGTTTTAAACAAATGTTGATTATTAATATGCAGAGAAAAACCAGAGGACCCGGAGAAAAATTCATGCGACCACGGGGAGAACATGAGAACTCCAAGTATATAGGCGTGAGGGTCAGGATTGAACCCACGACCACCTACATACTAGGGGAGGGAGTAAACATCTCGCCACCTTGGGGCTAAAAAGCAATGATCTACCTGCACTGACAAACTAATGCTTATTTGCAGGCCTGGTGCTGCAAACCTTGTTCCCACAGGGACAACTGTCACTGAGGGTACCTTTCCAAATGTGTTGAGTCGATATGTAAGGTAAAGCACTCTTGAGACTCTTAAGATTATTGGGCACTCAAAAACAAATAATTATTAATTGCTACTTTGCTAAGTTTAGGGCATGGGTAATGTGTTAAAGCACTGCTGCTTTTGAAACAGGCTGACACACTTTTTTGGAATATGTTCAACATACATAAGTTCACTTATGTCAAGCATACTGGAGGTGTTTCTGTCATTGGTGTATTAATGCTGCCAACATGTTGTTTTTTATTATTATGCAGTCCAGTTGAATATTTGATGGTTGTGCGTTCCCTTGCATGCCAAGATTTGCATGCGATTAACAAGTCAACTTCTTAGTTTAACTTATAAAGAGATACCAAGAGATGTGTGTATGTAAATAACGTGTGAATTTCAAAGGCTGATTTTATGTATGTGTATAGACACAGGGTGTTTTAAATAGATGGACCCAATTTCAAAGCAGTATATTTCACGATGGCAACATGTTACAATTACACAAAAAGTTACAAACGGTTTAATAATTTCTCACGCTTTAGTAACCATTTTATAAATGCTCTGTGTGCCCTCCACCTGCTGTACGAACAACATCGAGACTACAGTTGAATCCGTCCCAAACGCCTCTCTTCTCACGTTTTCCTCTGAGGTGCGTGGTCGCCCTGTGCTCTTCCCCTTACATAAACAGGCTGTTTTCTCAAATTGTCAGTATCAACAATGAATGCTCTTTGACATTGGCGGATAAATGCCAAAACGCCGTTGGAACGCATGCTGCACTGCAATTACGGATTCAGTTATGCTGAACTGCAGAAAGCAAAACGACTTGTGTTGCAGGGTCACCATCTTGCGAATGACTGAGGCCAGGGGCTGTTTGTGTGCTGGGAGAGGGATCTAGCGGTAATTATTTGAAACACTATGCCCCGCCCTTTCAAGTGGTAAGAGTTTCATTCATGGGCGGTTCGTGGTTGCAGAGATATAGCGATTTAAAATCAGGTCTATTTTTTTATAATACCCTTTATAAACTATATATTGCCGGGTGACACTTTTGGCTGATAACGCAACTAACAATTTGAAATCTGAACATTCAATGACCAGTTCATTGGCAACTTAGACCATCAGCCCTCTCAAGTCAACAGAATAAATGCTATATTATATCCCACATTTCACACTTATGCATGGTCATTATTTGAATGCAGCAGGGTGTATATAGATATATTTTGTGTGTGTTTTAAACACGTGTACATGTGCAGCCTTTTTCAATTCTTTATTGGATAAAGGTTTTCCCATGCTGTGTCAGCCATGTAGTTTCCTGTCCACCAACAATCTACTACATCTAAAATAATCTGGGTTCCGAAAGAAATACAGCATCACATCTGCTGCATTAGACTCTGAATCACATTTACAGTAGCCTTGATAATAAACAGTACTGTGCCTGTTTTTTTTCTTGACCTGTCCAAAGCTTTTGATACAGTAGACCACAACACCCTGCTTAGTAAACTAAGTTGCCTCGGTTTTTCCGAAAACGCAGTAAAATGGTTAAAAAATTACCTCTTTTCTCGCACCCAAACTGTATTCACAGATGATTGGAGGTCATACAGTGTTAAGATAACAAAAGGGGTTCCACAGGGTTCCATCCTCGGCCCCCTCTTATTCTCTCTATATATCCATGACTTGGGCACTGCCCTGGATCATTCCAGGGTAAATCTTTTTGCAGATGACACGATACTGATTACTGCTGGCCGCTCTCTGGATGACATGATTGCTAAGCTCCAGGGTGATTTCAACAAACTACAACATCAGCTAGTTGATCTCAAACTAGTCCTGAATACCTCCAAAACCAAGGTGCTATGCTTCTCACCAGGACTAAAGCAGGAAGTAATTTTTCCCCAATTGCATTCCTTAAATTATTACCAAATAGAGCAACCTTCTTTGGTTCTTTCGGTAAAGTCACGTAGAATGAGAATACAATAATAAATTGATAAAATAAAATAACACAGCGCTGTCCTACCAGACAGTCTCGTCCCTTCACCTGATGAAGGCCGCTTGTGTTGTGGCCGAAACGTCGTGAGAATATTATTGTGTTATTTTATTTTATCAATTTATTATTTTATTCTCATTCTACGTGACTTTACCGAAAGAACCAAAGAAGATGAATCATTGTAGTCACGAAAGCTTTAAATCGAAATCAAATAGAGCAAGTCAAGATCTATAAGTATCTTGGGGTCATCTTGGATTCAAAATTAAATTTTGAAGATCACATTGATTATATTGGTAAAGATACAAAAAGAAAAAATGGTTTTCTGTATCGACACAAGCACTGCTTCCCCCCTATGTTCCGTTTAGAATTGATAAAAGCTACCATAATGCCTCTACTTGATTACTGTGACATCGTGTATAAATCAGCCCCAAGTACTGTACTGAAGAAGCTTGATTCCATTTATCACTCGGCCTTAAGATTTGCATTGAACTGCCCATATTGGACTCGCCACTGTGATCTCTACATTGGGTCAAACTTAACATCTCTTAATGTTCGACGGCTTGTGCACCACATCTTATTTATTCACGATGTACTTACAAAAAAATCCGCAGACTACCTGCTGGATCTCCTCTCTGTTTCAAAGAACAAATTTGACCTCAGGTCTTCGCTCATTTACCAGCTTCACATTCCCTATTGCCATACAAAAACTGGAGGTAGGACCTTTGCTATTGATGCCCCCAGGGTCTGGAATGTTATTTCCAATAAACTGCAACTTGAATCACTACCTATGAGATCTTCACTCAAAACTGCTCTGGAGGAGTTGTACACCCCTAGCTGCCACTGCTATTCAGTGGCCTAAAATAAAATAAATGTTTCTCTCCGGATGACCGCTGCAAAGTATTATCTATATCATCTATTGATTGAGTGTGCTGATCTTAAAGGTGCAATGAAAAATTTGATACTCCGACTGATGCTCATGTTGTTGTGGAGTGACTCATGCAGCAGGCTATGGCTCCAGGGTTTGGTGTAACATGTTGTTAATGTCGTTTATTGTGAAAATTCGGTCACTGCTCCTATGATCACTGTTACATTGCTTTTATGGCTTCATTTTCGTGATTTCGAAAAGTTTTTTGGTTTGGCCATGTTTGTTTGTAGTACAGAGTTAGACTGATGGCCTTAATCTAAGTTGTCTTGTGGTTGTTGTTGTTGACTTGCATCCCACTGGGATTTTTGCACACAGCGTTGGTGTATGGTGCTTTTTCAGGAATATTTTGCTGTTTTTTCCTGGATTTTCTGTTTGCACAGTCACATAGTCACTTTAAGATGTTTTCTTGTTCATGTTTTTGTTTTTTGTTTGTTGCGGTTGCACCCGATTCAAGAGCCGAATGGCTCACAGGGCTATACCAAATAAATAAAACTGAAACTGTTGTCACCACAAAGTGTTGACGCCTGGAGAACTCTGCTCAGGGCATCTCAGATATGAAACCATGCACCAGTTTTGAAACTGGCAAAATACATTCCTGAGGGACAGATTCCAGAAATCTACTACCACAGAAAGTATCGCAGTATGTTCACTATGAAGAAAGTTATTGATGGCATCCTTGCAAAAGAAAAGCAAAGTGCCAGTAGCTCTGCTGAAGAGAACAAATCTAAGAGAACAGCTTGACATGCCCCAAGTACTTCTAGGACTTATGAAGCAGAGTGCATATTTTGTTAGAAAACCACCAAATATGTCGAGGAAAAGAATACGAGAGTAGTACTGGTAAAGTGTCGAGCACTGCGAGCTGATGCAAAGATCAGGAGTGCAGCCACAAATAAAACGGACAGCAGAATCTTTGACATTGTGAGTAGAGACCTTGTTAGCAGCTGAAGGGTACTACCACAGGTCATGCAATAGACTGTACACCAAAGAGGAGGTTTCCAAAGAAGATATTGCCAGCAATGAAGAGAATGATGCTGCAGTCCAGTACGAAGCTGCTGTGAATCAGTCATATAATGAGCTGTTCCGCTTCATTAGGATGGAGATTTTTAGCAATCCTCAGGTGATGAGAATGACTGATCTCACTTCTAGACTGGTTGCTTCAATTAACTCCCAAGGCATTGTCCAAGTCAAGGAATCAACCAAGAAGCACATAAGGCGAAAGCTGGAGAGTGCGTTTGCTGGAGCCTTGCACATCTTCCCTGATGGGAAAGGAAAACTCCTCCTCTACCCAGATAACCTGTCCATGAGGGAACTTGGCAAAGAAAATCAGCCTCTCAAAAGGGAGCTACAGACCCTGAAAGTGTCAATGCACCAGATGTTTTCGCCAAAGCAGCCATTACATTGAGAGAGGACATCAAGAGTCAAGAAGTTCCTCAAGCCTGGCCGCCTGAAGTCAAACCAGGAGCAGAATGTCCTAACATTCCAGAGTCGCTCATTGTCTCCCTGTGCTATCGACTCACAGGTGCTAATGATCATGATCATGCATCCCATAGAGTTCAGTGGCTTCTGAAATAATTTGGCCATGACATAGTTTATGCAGTGACATGTGGAAAGACGAAGTCTTCCAACCACATTGTTCTGCCATTCAGTGTCAAGTCATTGTTAGGGAATGTAGAGGTGATAAACATCCTCAACCGACTTGGTCACAGTGTGTCCTATTCACAGATGGAAGACATCGACACTGCCCTGTGTCTTCAGAAATTCTCATCATTAGGGAGTGACACTGCCCTACCAGCTAACATCCATCCTGGTATATTCACAACTTTAGCCTAGGACAATATCGATCGTCTTGAAGAAACAGTCAGGTGTAAGTGATGGGATTGCTGTGCAAGCAAAGCCAGTCAACCCAGTTTCTGTCCAACCCATGCCCACTGTTGCCAAACCAAAGCAGAGAAGCATTAATGCACCCCCGCCAATGTTACCAACTTACAACGCTGCAAGTTGGTAAGTAAACGAGCCAACTATCAGGCAGCAATCTCGAAGTGCTGTCTGCAGGCTAACCCTGTGGTGCCAAGCCCCACTGGGTATAGATGGACAGACGATGATGGCAAGCTGGCTATTTACTGGAGGTGCTCCCCACCCACACCAGATGTGGTCTTGGAACTGCTAGCATGCAAGTGTGTGCGTTCATGCAAAATTCCAAGCTGCACATGCCTGTCAAATGGACTGACATGAACAGACATGTGCAGGTTACAGACCTGCAGTAACCAAAAACTGCAGGATGATCCAGAACCTGACTTTGAACTCGGTAAATCAGATGACGAGATAGACGAGTAGTTTGATGAGTGACACAGGGTGGTGATTCTGATGGTATTACTGTGGAAGTAGTATTATACATTGATGCACAGTGTGGTGATTCTGGACTTGTTTACCCTTTTTAACACAAAGTACACACAGAGCTTGATAATCATAATGTAACTGTGGTGCCACAGCAGCGAAGCCGCTCCATCGGAGCCGTGCCGGCAACGCCATCACGGGAGAGTGTGATGCCGCAGCAGCAAAGCCGTTCTGCCGACGCCGTGGCCGCGAAGCCGCCACCTCCGAGTGATGGGGCCGACACTGCTCTCCACTCACCACCCCCCACATGAACACACACACACACACCTCCACATACAGCCCCAAGGGAAAGTCACCTGGCCGACAGGTTTTCACCCAGAATCCCTCTCATGGGACTAATCTTTACGGTTTCCTGTGGCCAGGGAATTGGGCCATCTTCCCCGAGGCTAACTCGCACCGCGGCGCCGTGACTTGGGTTGTAATTACATGGTCACGACGGGGCTGCTGAGCCACCGTGGGTAGAAAACACACACGACACACACGGGTCAGCAGGCAGGTAGGGGAGCAGAGCCACGAACAGCGGGAAAACAGGGCGGCCCTCTGATTGGTAGGACAAATGTGCTTGTGCACCAACGCAGCAGCCCCCGAGGTCGTCCCGTTTGATGTAGAAGGTGAAGTGCAGACGTCTGAGAGAGCACCGGTCCGGGGAGAGTGGCGGGAAATCCGAGCCACCTGATTGGCTGGGAAGGCCAGCGGATCAGCACCAAATTATCTTTGATGTAGAGAATAATAAAAGGCGAGAGAAGGTAGGAATAGGGGGTGGTGTTCTTCTCAAGTCAGGGATCGGAGTAGTCACCTTGCCGGCCACTGGATCGTCCGTGAGACGAGTCCTAGCGCAGCCAGGCACCGCTCCCGGCGAGAACTTCGTGCAGCCTCGCCTCTCCACGGCTTCCCACACATAAGAACCATGAGTACGCAAGAGAGGGTTAGGATTTAGTGTAAGATCCTAGGGAGTTTAAGTCTAAGGGGACGAGGTAGATCGGGTTTAGACCATCGGGAGATAGGTCAGACCTGCCCTGCTGACTCAGACTCGGGTAATAGTAGCTCGCAGACACGCCGGGAATAAATTGTCGGTGATCAATAAACCTTGTTGTGTGGTTTCTGCGAGTGTGGAACGGGCGCATGGTGGTGTGAGTCCACCCGTCGTGGTACAAGGATTTGCGCGCGGGTAACTCTGTTGAGGCGGCCATTGTGTGCGCGCCCGACCGGGGTTCCTGCATCGCTGTACCCTGTGTTCGCGCGCGAGTGTGTATTTACCCACGTGTTTGCGCTCTCCCCTGCGTGTTGCTCGTGGTTAGTGTGTGCGTGTGGCGATCGGCGGCGGAATCGTACAGGGGCTCGTTAGGTTACTCATGCGCCCTTGTGTTTAATGTGTGCGTGAGGTAGACAGGCGGCGTACACGCGAGATTATCCATACGACCTTTGTTTAGCGTGTGCCCGCGGTAAACGACGGTGGACTCGCCTGGGTACACGTGGATACAGCCCTTTAAATAATCTCTGAGACAACCCCCCAATCAGCTACGCGTGTATGGGTGACGTCATTGCCCTCCGATCCCTGACCCCCGGTTGAGTGCGTGCGAGTGGTGCGCGGTGTTGTGTGCGCAGATACGTCGCGTTTGAGTGGCTAAGAAGCGACAGATTGATTCCAGGCAGCCGTGCGCCAGCCCCGAGCTATGCCCCCCAAACAGGACCCGCGGACCCGAGGGGTTACGGCGCGAGGAGAGGAGCCAGGGAGCAGCAGCCCTCTCCCCACGAGCGAGGAATTGAATAGCGGCGGCTCTCACACGAGCGAGGAGTCCGGAGCCTGCAGGCCTCCTGAGACAAACCCTCCCCCGGAGGGGGAGCCGGGGGCCCGCGTCCCCCACATAACCTTCTTCATATATACCCAAAACTAACAATATTTATGGGATTACATGTATCATTGACTAAGTAAATGCGAATGTCAATGTTTATAGTATTCAAGTAGTTCCTTACCTCACAATGATATTCCTTATTATCCTGTGTTTTCATTGTGTATTTAAACCAATAAATACCAGTTTGTGACCTAACTGGCTTTGGTCTAGGGAGTTTTTCAGTAATAATGCCAATTTCATCGTTCCGGACACCTGCCATAGGATATGGGTATAAAAGTCATGGGAACTACAATTAAGCTGCCACTCCGCAAAGGTTATCACATCAGAATGTCCCACACACATGGAGGATTACAAAATAATTATTACTAGACTTTGCCACCTCAGGTTGTACCAATAAGTTATTTTTTTGGTCTGTGCTCATGGACTGTGGGTGTGTTGCTATCTGCAGGACTGTCAGTCATTTTGTTTTCCATTTTAGGGGTGTGTATGCTTATGTTGATCCCCCCCTTTCTCCAGTCTTTGTGTTCACTCAAGTGTGAAAAGTCATTGGGGGGGGGGGGTGTACTGCTAGTGTGCGTCCGCACGCTGAGGTGGGACGCACATGCAAATACGAGGGCGACGCGTTCAGGGAGGACTTATTAGGGCAAAAAAGTGTGGTGTATCTGAGTCGAGGACGACGATTTTTACATGGGGGGGGGGGGGGAGGGTGATGTAGGATACTCAGTGCAGATGTGAAGAAGGCGTGAGCATGGCTGCGATAACCCGGAAAGGGAAAACAGCATGCAGGTGACAGGAGAGCCTCGCAGCTCTCCCATTTGAGGACGAACCACTGACCCCACGACGCACTCTAGGACAGACCCTACGGACGACATAATTTGAGAAGAAAGAGCAGGAGGAGAGGGGTGGGGTGAGGGAAAAGAGCGGGAGTCACAGGCAGAAAGAGCATGGAGATGGCTGTGTAAAGGAGAAGCTGGAGAGATAAATGAAGAGGGTTATTACTTACCTGTCTCCCTTGCGGATTTCATTACAATTGTAAAAAGACAAACTGCAGGTGCTGGAGGAAATTAAATATCCTGCTATATTAAAAGAAGAACGTGGTGTCTACACCCAAATTAACACAACCGTTTAAAATATTAACCGCCCTTCATTTAATTATATTATATTTTATTTGTAATTCATGTAAGAAGGACAATTGTTATCAATTGCATGACCAGTTTTTATCTCTTGCCCTTGGAAAATTATTTGATATCTCAGTGGTTTCTTGCTAGGTTATACATTTGTAATGTAGGACTCTGGAGAGAGTAACTGTAGAGGCACATTATTTATTTATATTACTCGCACTCACACTACACGACTCACTGACCACATCATATAACGCTGACCGCCATGCTCGACGGCACTAACTGACTGGATAGCTGGCTGACTATCCAGCAGTGGCGACGTCGGGCGATGACAAAGATGGCAGCGGCGACGATGAGGACGACTTCCACGGCAAGATGACCCTGATTCCCATGGACAGCCTCGAGCTCCTTCTCTCGTCCCCTTTTACGCTTACAGCGCCCCCCTTCTCGAACCTTCTAGCTGGTTCTGGGAGTTCAAAGGTGGACCCCTTCCATGACCCTTGGCCCAGCTCTTATCCCTTCCATGACCTTTTTCCCCAGTTCTTTCCCTTGGGTGGGTACACCCGCAATTGATACTTCTGGTCCCCAGTCAGTGCTGCTAAACTACACATGTATATGGATTGATTGAGCTACGTGGAAATGTATTTAGTGAATGCTATTTAACGTGACTTCCCACTTTAAAAACACCAGATATATTTACAAAAATATATATAGATGAACAAATAAATGTTATTTGAGTGGACGTCAGCCCACATAGCCACAGAGTCACTTTGCAACCCCCTCCTCCAGCACGTGCAGGACAACCAGTCCACCCGGCATGGCCTGACGGGCTTCACAGCTGCAGACGATGTGTGCGATGGTCTCCTGCTCCTCGCATTCACACTGGGGGCTGTCACGTAGCATGCTCTATCGATATTTGGAAGCAGTACCACACTCACTCGTCATACCGGAAGCAGTTTAACTGCACCCATTGGAACCTTGGGAGGTCGAAGCCAGGCATCTGGATGGATAACTTATGAGGTCCTTGTTCGGCACTTTCATGGCTCTCCATTCATTACTCCAGGGAGTGCGAGTATCCCACATACTCTAACTCCGGACTGTGGTATTGCCCACACGAGGCGTCGGGACTTCAGGCGCATGGGTGGAAATTGATGCTGATCGAGTATCTGATTCACTTTCTGACATCTGTAGAAATCTCTAACCTGTATTCGTGGCGAATAAGCCTGAGATTAACTATAAGTAAGTTAAATCTTTACTTAAAGCTTTCGTGACTGCAGGAATTCATATTCTTGGGGTCTTTCGGTAAAGTCACGTAGAACAAAAAAATATAACAAAAACCTATGACGTTTCGATCGCAACACAAGATATCGTCATCAAGAGGAAAAAAAGCAGCTTTCCCCCACCTTGTTTCCTCCTAATGACGATTGCTTGTGTTGCCATCAAAACGTGGTAGTTTTGTTTTAAAAAATGTTGTTCTACGTGACTTTACCAAAAGACCCAAAGAACATAAGTACGTTTCTTTATAATATGATGACGTTTAATTTTATAACTTCAGAAGGAATGCATTCCTTGATTTAATTACATCAATAATTGTCCGTTGGTCATGGTTTATTATAAACTGCTGTTTTGTCGTAAAATAGTTATCCAAGAAAGCTGAGTCTCAAGAAATGTTATCAAGATAGTTTGGCACTTAAATATGTGGCCAACACCTTACTGATTATTGGTAACATCATTCCTCTGGGATCGATAAACTGAACACATATTGTGTGGGTGGCTAACAGTGGTTATTCTTTAGAGAGGCTCACCCCCAACAAGAGAATGTGGAATTTCTATTACTGGCTCAGCGCTGTAAAGAAGATGAGCACCGCGTCAATGCTCATTTGAACAGCAGATCACTTGACTTTGACTTAGTGGCAGCAACGGCTTTTGTTACAATCACATATTCATGTGATTGTGTGCTCCTGTATTTGAGCACTGAGTTGTATACTTTTCAACGTAAGAAATATATATATTATTAAGTCATTTTTAGTCAATGTGTATTGTCATCTTTGTTGCCAGCCATGCTCAATCCACTGCTGGATGAAGGCTGCCCAAAGTCATCACCAGAACGTACTGTGTACGTTTGGGTAAGAAGGGGATAATGGTGGTGCATTGGTTACTGTCAAGAACCCAGTGACCTCAGTTCGATGCTTTGACTCTTGAAATCTGTCCTGTGGAAAATGTTCATTTGTTTGCAGCTATGTAACAAATGGTATACATTCACATCAACCACCGCCAAAGGCGGTCCACGACATCCCATACATGAATGCTCTTTACCAGTCCTAAAAGCTGTTCACTGGTACTTCAGCGAGCAGTACTTCGACAACACTGACATATCTTGCGCTGCATGATGGATACATTTATAGCACTGACAGATATAAAACTTATATCATCCCTCGATGAGCATTTGCATGCATGACCAAAGCTAGCTTTGTCATTTGCAAGATGGCTGTCTCGAGTAATTGTGCCATAATCACCCGCCTGTCACACTGGTCTGCAGAGTGACGGCTTTGCAATGGAGATTTTCCGTGCGTCACCATTTATTCATCATTCTCTCCAGCGTGACATCTCATCGGAACATCAGCAGACGAGGGGGCTACATTCTACCACTATCTCTATCCCAGCATTGTAATGATATTGGCCGGTCTTCTATTGAGATGTCACACATGCCGTGTTGATAGAGACACACGCAAGGAGGGAGGTGACATTATGCCTCTACTATAGGTACGTTACCATGCAGTGTGATTAATAGGCCAATAAGTCATACCATGAATGCATTATTGGTGTTCAACTAAGTGTTGATAAAGAGCAACTTGTTTTGAAAATGGGAAACAATTGTACGTGTTTTTGTAAAGATATTCATTTTAACACGTAGGTTTTCGCAACCAACATATAAAGTAGAGGTTGTTTGGGTTAGATTGCATAGGTTTACTCTCCAACACACTAATGTGCTGAACGAGTAACTAATTGTCACGATTTGTTCACGTGACAAACGTTACTAATAGGCTGCATCAGGTGGTGGCGGGTTTAACGACACATTTAAATTTACGCAATCTAACCCAAAAAGCATATTTTATGAGAAAATGCATTATATTCTTGGTTCTTTCGGTAAAGTCACGTAGAAGGGAAACAATACAATAATAAAAATATAAAACAATAAAATTATCACGACGTTTCGACTGCAACACAAGCAATCATCATCAGGTGTGAAAACCACAGCAAGAAAATTTGAAAAAAGTGGCGGTTATTTTTAAAGTTAGCGCCACGGAGAGAGATTTGACAGTTTATTCAGATGGACGAGTCCATCTATGTTCGGAAAAGAGGAGGGGGGAGGCAAAAAATAATGGATGCGGTCTGAAAGCCACCATAAGCGTGAACAATTAATTAAGACCTGAAATGGCTTATCAAATCCTTCCAATAGGAACTTTGGTGAATAAGGAAACTACATCAAAACTGACAAGCAGGTCGTCTGGGGACAGGGAAATACCCTTGATTGTCGATACCAGGTGAGTAGAATTTTGCACCGCAGAGGTGGTTTTTCCAGTGAAAGGCCGCAGGATTTCAGACAGAAAACGAGCCAGTTTGTAGGTGGGGGAGTTGATAGTAGAGACGATGGAACGAAGGGGTGTATCTACTTTATGTATTTTTGGTAAGCCGTATAATCTTGGTGGCCTGGCAGCAGAAGATTTCAACGAAAACTGTTTGGTTTGATCAATTAATGCAGTTGAATCAGAAATGATTTTGTTGGTTTGTATGACGAGACTGTTGGTGGGATGTCTTTTTATTTATGTATAGCTGCCATTGTTGAGTAATTCTTTAATTTTGTTGTTATATTATATTTTATCCATGATGGCAGTGGCATTGCCCTTGTCGGCTGAGAGGATGACAATGTTATCCCTCTTTTTTAATTTATATAATTCAAAACGCTCATCTTTGCTGAGGTTGCTAGCTGGCATCTTAGCGTTTTTGAGTGAAATGCAGCGATTTCAGATCTTGCTACGTCTGCAGCGATGTGACCCAGGCCCTTGAGAGCCACGTCTACTTGGGCAATGATATAAATAACTGGTATGTGTTTAGGTGTGACTGCAAAGTTTAGCCCTTTAGCTAAAACGGATTTCAGACCATCGGAAATATAACTGTTACTGCGATTAATTACGATTTTGTTAACTTCTAGTTTTTTGGTGTGTGGGTCCGGTCTTTTGTTGGAGAGGAGGTTAAATTTGGAAATCAGGTTGTCCTTACATTTGGTCGACATAGTGGCAGCTGAAGAGGCAGTAATATTATCTACATGTTCCCAATCCAATGTTGCCATCAATGATAAGCGTGATTTGTAGAGTGTCTTGTCCAACTGATCTAGTTCGGTGCGTATAAGTCTGATTTTCTCTGAGATAAGAGCTAAGCTAGTTCTGGAATGAATTCGTTTCGCATTAGAAGCAGTTACAGCAGCAGAGGTCAGTGTAAATGCGATTGCTATTACCCCAGAGTCGCGGCATCTCTCGATCAGCTGAGCCTTTCTATTGGAAGGATTTGATCAACCATTTCGAGTCTTAATTAATTGTTCACACTTATGGTGGCTTTCAGACCGCCTCCATTATTTTTTGTCTCCCCCCTCCTCTTTTCCGAACATAGATGGACTCGTCCATCTGAACAAACTGTCAAATCTCTCTCCGTGGTGCTAATGTTAAAATAATAGCCACTTTTTTCAAATTTTCTTGCTGTGGTTTTCACACCTGATCATGATTGCTTGTGTTGCAGTCGAAACGTCGTGAGAATTTTATTGTTTCATATTTTTATTATTTTATTGTTTCCCTTCTATGTGACTTTACCGAAAGAACCAAGAATATGAATCCCTGCAGTTATGAAAGCTTTAAATCAAAATGTAAATGCATTATACTTTACATAAATAGCATATTCGTGGTTAAAATCAAGGTTAAAATGGTCTGATAAATTGTATATAGTGGATGACCGTTTGCATTTGCAGTAATTTTGGAAAACTAAAAATCTTGTGGAAGGACCAGTCTGTCCAAAGGAAAACTATTGTTGATTCTCCACAAAGTATTACACCCAGAAGGATGGTGGACTGAACTGATTACTGACTTCGATTTTAATATGCAGCTTTACAATTGTATTTGAAGAAAAAATAGAACATTTTAGAAAATGTACATGGAAATGTTAAATATGTGAACCCCTATAGATAACGACAGTTATTTTATTGTGACTTGTTCTCGCCTGCCTCTATTTCCTGTCTGTGATCCCACCATATTTCAATAACCATGGCAGTTTTGTCCCTCTTGTTAAAGGTGACTTTCGTTTTGCTCGTATTTATTTGAGCACAACTTTGCAGGCTTGTTTTTTTATTTTTACGAGATGTTTCCTGGAGTAATCGGTCCACATTTTCTTTTATGACATATACTACATCAGAAACATGGAAACTGACAAAACAAAAACTCACCCAAAAGTTGAAAAGTGTGCAAAGACAGAAAGTGGAATGCATGAACTAGAATGCAAACAGGTTAGAAACACCAAATTGATTTTTTGAAATGTAAGTGGGCTTGAGCAAGACACATCACTGTAAGGGATGATAGCCGGTTGTCGAGACTAAGGATGGAGTAGCAGCCAAAGGAGAAAAACACGCCTACGAGGACATCTACCGAGGAATTGAAAACATTGTATATGTGTTGCACTTTTTTTCGTACCGTACGTGGTAAAACCGTGCTAATCAGCCCGAGTGCAGGAACTGGATTGATTTTTAAATCTTTAGACAGCCTAACGAGGCCTTCATCCAGCAGTGGATATATCATGGCTGGTCATGACGACATAGACATTTGAAATCTCCCCACAATTGCCTTAGGACGGCCATTGGAGATGAGGATTTCCCCCACGCTTATTTGAGTGCGACGACACATCTATACATCGCGATTGTTCGCTTTACACGTACATACAAAATAATTCCAGACACCATGGTGTTTCCTACATTTCTGCATTCTCTTTGACAGCCGCAGCCTAAATGTTAACAGAGCGAAGACCCCTCAGTGTGGTTTTATTGCAGGGCAGATGGGGGGGTCTTTGCTCGTAACAAGTCCCAGGGTGCGCTTCAGTGAGCAGGTAGGATGGGGCCAGGCTTGCATGACTCCCCCACCCAGGCTGTTGCACTCATGGTTTGTATACAGCCCCAGTGGAGGGATTTCTTACTTTTGCTAGTGTCAATGCTGCCACCAGAATAATGTTGCTGTCACCGACCACGTCCATCCCAGTGCTCGCCGAGCTGCATTTGCTTATAAGATCGAACTCATTACACACAAAGTTATTGCTACACATGAACAACAATACCTCGCTGATCTCGTCAAGGAGCATAACCCATCACGTGAACTCTGGTCATCCTCGCAGCAGCGGCTTTTGGCTGGCCATCGAACAAAGACGGTCACTGCATTGCGTGCTTTCAGGTCCGCTTCTGCGGCCGTCTGGAATGCTCTTCCTTCCGATATCAGGAAGCCACTGGAACTATGCACTTTTAAATGTTCTAGATTGAAAACTAATTTCTTTAAAACTGCGTTTTATTTAGTTGTCCTTCCCCCACACCTCCGATTTGCATGGTTGGCTACGTACAGTGCGAAAGAAGTCCAACATACATATATTAGTAGCACCACATTGATATGCGTGTTGCTCAGTATTTAATTTGATTTGCCAATCGATTCACATTAGCAAACTCATGCATTTCTGTGGAGCATCATGGGTAAAAGCATACACACAGTACAAGCAGAACTCTGTTCTGTCTCCACATACAAATTTGGTTTAGTCCATTGGCCTATTGGCTTTACCAGGACAATATTATCCAGAAGCATTTTTTACGGAGACACACTAGGGACTGGTGGTGACCCTTTACTTTTACTATAATGATTTTTAAAAGTCAACGGCCAAAATAATTACTGTAGTTTGCTATTAAATGGGCTTTTAGTGTATAAATGGAAACCCCAGTTTATTTCTAAAAGACTGCCAGTTGAACCATGGCTTAGCCTTGAGTCATTAGTGATCAATTGTACATCAGCAATTGCCAAATAGTTCAGGTGCAATCGGGCAGCAAGACATTTCCTTAAGATCTGAAGCTACAAGATTAGGAGGCAAATGAGTATGTGTGCGCATGTGTAACTATGTGTATGGGGAGCAGTCGTGTATAGCAGTTAAGAACCCGGCAACTAGAGTGCTTCGAACCCAGGGACCCGAGTTCGATTCCCGTTCATGACCACCAACACCGGTGACGATATTCTGAACCGGTCCTGGGCCTTTGTTTCCCTCGTGGGAATCAAAAGAGGAAAACAAAGGCGGTAGGGCATGGTGCTGGCCACCAACCCCCTTCTGTGACTTGTCGGTCTTCTTAGGTGCTCTCTAACAACACTTGCCCTAACAGTATGTCTTTGTGTGGTTGGGAGTGGTAGTGTAGAGGTTACCACACTGCACTCCAAACCAGAGTTTAATTCCCACTCAGGGACACATTAGTGACAAATATCTGAACCGCTGCTTGTCCTCCTGTAGGTCGGCTCAGCCTTAAAATTTGCATATTTTACAGTGTATAAACATCGGAAAAGTTGATCAGGCATGTTGATAACCGTACCACCCCCTCATGCGCAGTGCCAGCCTTTATAGGTGCTCGTTAACAGCACTTGCTCCGCGACAGCCTGTGTAGGCTCTTTTTGTCCATAATAAAGGTTTTTGGGTTAGATCGCGTTTATTTATAAATGTGTCGTAACCCTCCACCACCCGACACGGCCAATCAGCAAAAAAAGTGTCACGTTGACAAAAGACAAATAATTCACTAATTCAGCCCACCGGTGTGTTGAAGAGTGAATCCACATTTACAGTTTGAGTACGACGTTTCGCTGGTAAATACATCCAGCATCATCGGGCAATTCGCCAGAATGGTAAAGCCCTCGCTTGCTCCCGGTTTTATATAGAGCAGCAGGGTGACGTCATCACTTAACTCATATCAGGTGCGGTGATTAGAGGCGGAGGGGGGGTATTGTAATTATATGATCGATTAGTAATCAGTCATTGGTTATGATTAGTAATGAGTTGTAGATTAGTAATTCTTTAAATCAAAATGTAATGTGTATTATTTAATAATACGCTTCCAGGCCGCACTAAGCCTGTAGCTGTCAGAGCGATTAAAGTTATTCTTGTTCCTCTCAATTTCAATGGATTCTCTAATTAGTCTTTGCCAGTAATAATTAGTTTTACACAACACTGCAACATTGTCAAAATCAATTGAGTGTCCTTGTTGACAAGCATGTTCTGCCACTGCCGACAGTTGTGTTTGAGATAATTTAATATTTCTCTGATGTTCTTTTAGTCTTACGCTGATGTTACGTCCTGTCTGTCCAATGTAGCAGCTGCCACATAAACAATTAATCCGATATACACCTTCTGTTGATAATTTAGGTAATGCGTCTTTAGTGCAAGATACTAGTTGTTGAATTTTGTGTACTGTACCAAATCTTACTGTAATGTTTTGCTTTTGCAAAACACGGGCTAATTTGTCAGTTACTGCTGAGATATATGGATTTTTTATTGTTTTAACAATCTGGTCGCTTTCAGCAGTATTGCGTTGATTTGGCATTCAGTGCTCTGTTAATTTGAGCATTATTGTAGCCATTCTGTCGTAGTGCGTCTTTAACGTGTTTAATCTCTCTCACTAGACTTTCACCATCTGACACTGTTTTAGTGCGATGTATGAGCGTCTTGATAAGAGAGGATTTCTGAGCTGGATGATGATGTGATTCTGCATTCAAATAGGCATCAGTGTGCGTTTGCTTTCTGTAAACGCTGTGTGTTATTTTACCGTTTAGGCCATGTCCAAGCAAAATATCTAGGAATGGGAGTGTGTTATTCACCTCCATTTCCATGGTGAAATGGATGGCCGGGTTTTGTGCATTGAGATGATTTAAAAATTCATTAAGTGTATCTTTACCATGTGGCCAGACATGAGAGGAACAAGAATAACTTTAATCGCTCTGACAGCTACAGGCTTAGTGCGGCCTGGAAGCGTATTATTAAATAATACACATTACATTTTGATTTAAAGAATTACTAATCTACAACTCATTACTAATCATAACCAATGACTGATTACTAATCGATCATATAATTACAATACCCCCCCTCCGCCTCTAATCACCGCACCTGATATGAGTTAAGTGATGACGTCACCCTGCTGCTCTATATAAAACCGGGAGCAAGCGAGGGCTTTACCATTCTGGCGAATTGCCCGATGATGCTGGATGTATTTACCAGCGAAACGTCGTATTCAAACTGTAAATGTGGATTCACTCTTCAACACACCGGTGGGCTGAAGTAGTGAATTATTTGTCTTTTGTCAACGTGACACTTTTTTTGCTGATTGGCCGTGTCGGGTGGTGGAGGGTTAAGACACATTTATAAATAAACGCGATATAACCCAAAAACCTTTATTATGAATAATATTGGTCGCGAAAGCCTACGTGTTAAACTGAGGCTCTTTTTGTGTTTGCGACTGATGGTGCTTAGCACACTTCGCTGCATTGGCTTGATTCTCAGTCATGCAAAAAGTGTGATCTGAACCTATCATGGGAAACCCCGAAGTTCACTGTTATGCGTGATCACGAAGTATTTTGGTCACGCCACTTAAATAGGTGCTCACTAACAGCACTTATCCGAACAATCTGCGTGGGTATTTGGGAATACTTGTACGTGTGCACACAAAGCATAACATCATTGCTTTGTTAGAGGCAGTAAATTTAAATAGGTGCCACAAATAGATGAATACACTATTGAATTGGCCGATTAATAATCTGATACATGCGTGGCAGTGTTCCACAAGACATGACTAGAGCTTTGGATTTAGGTGGTGCAGATCTTTGTAGTGACAACATCATCATCATATAAATGCACACGGTTTACACTTTTGAACATTCAGCTGATGTCCCTGATGTTTTCAAAGTCTCAGAAATGTAACTTGCAAGCTTGCCTGGCCTGCGGTTATATATATATATTATGTGGACAACGCTTTTGATTTACTGCACACAAGTTGCGTGTTTCAACCCACTCAAAATATCCGTTTTCTGCCACACCATAACACTGGCAAGTGCTCAAATTAGTGCTCCTTACTGATTTGATTTCCACAAGGTTGATAGTTCAGTTAGCGCCTCTGGCTTCAACCAGCACTGTTGGAAAAGCTGTAAAAGACATTACCATCCCTCAAGGTGGTGTCTAGACATAAGGCGAGAAAAGTCCCAGGTTACATACGTTTTGGCCATAAAGCGGGTGGATTTTCTCAGGATTCATGCTTCCAAGAATACTTTTATCACAATGGATACAGAGAGAGCAACACGTTCATCGCGATAACCCGACTGTATAAGGGGGCAATTTCACAATAAACGCAGGTCCCCCTTTTTTACGGAGAAAGCATATACGGTATGGAATGCCGTTTTATGCACATATCAAAGAACGAATTGCAACAAGAGAGCAGAGCTGTCATGATATTCGCTAATAAAAATTAAACTGGTATACAATTGCCATGTAATATGATGTTTAGAGTTCACGTGTCTCCGTTTCTCAAGCAATCGTGGAGGGGTGCTTATCAGCATTGGTGGGCATGAGCCAGTGAGGCAAATTCCATGTTCCTGTCAGTGGGGCTAGTCTTGCATTAATATCACCGCCGTTAATGTTCTACAAATGGTACTTATTGTAATGGTATCTGTGGAAATGATGAGCTGACCAGAATTTGAGCTCATTACCTGTCAATTATTATTTACATTTTCTGCGACAGTGCTACCCAAACATATTTATCACATCAAAGAGCATACAACATCGCGCAAACTCCATTCATCCTCGCAGTGACTTTTTTCTGGCCCATCGAACACAGATGGTCACTGCATCACACACTTTCGGATGCGCTTCTGCAGCCGTCTTCAATGCCCTTCCTCCCGATATTAGGACGCCACTGCAGCTATGCACTTTTAAACCATCTAGATTGAAAACTCACATCTTTAGAACTACTTTTGTGCTTAGTTAGTTGGCCTTCCACCACACCTCCAGTTGGCTATGTATGGTGCGAAAAAAAGTTCAACATAGATTTCGATTTAAAGCTTTCGTGACTGCAATGATTCATCTTCTTTGGTTCTTTCGGTAAAGTCACGTAGAATGAGAATAAAGTAATAAATTGATAAAATAAAATAACACAATAATATTCACCGCAGCTCTTTCGCCAGCATTGCCTCTTAATACCACTCACACCACGTTTAATGGTATAGTTTTACAACATGGAGTATACTAGGGCCTCGCAGCTGTCTCTCTCCCCCTCCTCTGTTCCGACCATGGACGAACTCGTCCGTCTGAACGGGGCCCGTAGCTATCCGTGGTGCTGAAATTTGAGGGTAAGAATCCACCCATTTTTTCGCCATATAGCATTGTGATATATAACGACTTATTGTTGGTAGCTTAGCTGATTGGAGAATATAGAGTTTATTGATAACATGAAGGTAATTTATATTTTAGTTTTTATTGGTTCACTATAGAGTACTGTGAATAGCTCAGATGTGTAGTCATTTCTGTGACCAGTCACTAGCTAATCACTCAGTTATTTCAATGCTAAATTCGCCTAGTTATTTCAATGCTAAATTCTCCTGTTTGATTTGTACTAAATGCCTCGGTGAATGTGTATGCTCTGACTTTAACGTAGCTATTTCTGTAGCAGTTACAAGCTAATCACTCAGCTATTTCAATGCTAAATTCTATGCTAATTCAATTGTCAAGGGGTGCCTCTGCGGATGTGTATGCCTTAACTTAGCTATTTCAATGCTAAATTCTATGCTAATTCTTTTAACAATGGGTGCCTCTGCGGATGTGTATGCTTTAACTTTTAACATAGCTATTTCTGTGACCAGTCACAAGCTAATCATTCAGCCATTTCAATGCTAAATTATATGCTAATTCCTTTGTCAAGGCGCTTTGTTCCTCTCACACAGCTTAAAGGCCGTGATCTGAACGTGGCTCTTTCACTCCAGCGCTGTCCTACCAGACAGTCTCGCCCCTTCACCTGATGAAGGCCGCTTGTGTTGTGGCCGAAACGTCGTGAGAATATTATTGTGTTATTTTATTTTATCAATTTATTATTTTATTCTCATTCTACGTGACTTTACCGAAAGAACCAAAGAAGATGGTTCAACATAGATGTTATGTTAACATCTTATAATATGTACAGTGAGGGGAAAAAAATATTTGATCTCCGACTGATTTTGTACGTTTGTCCACTGAAAAATAATTGATCAGTCTATAATTTTAATGGTAGGTATGTTTGAACAGTGAGAGACAGAATAACATCAACAAAATCCAGAAAAAACGCCTGTCAAAAATATTATAAATTAATTTGCATTTTAATGAGGGAAATAAGTATTTGACCCCCTCTCAATCAAAAAGAGTTCTGGCTCCCAGGTGGCTTTTATAAAGGTAACGAGCTGAGATTAGGAGCACACTCTTAAAGGGAGTGCTCCTAATCTCAGCTTGTTACCTATATAAAAGAAACGTGTCCACAGAAGCAATCAATCAATTAGATTCCAAACTATCCTCCATCCCCAAGACCAAAGAGCTCTCCAAGGATGTCAGGGACAAGATGGTAGACCTACAGAAGGCTGGAATGGGCTACAAGACCATTGCCAAGCAGCTTGGTGAGAAGGTGACAACAGTTGGTGCGATTATTCGGAAATAGTAGAAACACAAAACAACTGTCAATCTCCCTCGGGCTGGGACTCCATGCAAGATCTCACCTCGTGGAGTTGCAATGATCATGAGAACGGTGAGGAATCAGCCCAGAACTATACGGGAGGATCTTGTCAATGATCTCAAGGCAGCTGGGACCATAGTCACCAAGAAAACAATTGGTAACACACTACGCCGTGAAAGACTGAAATCCTGCAGCGCCCGCAAGGTCCCAATGCTCAAGAAAGCCCATATACACGCCCGTCTGAAGTTTGCAATGAACATCTGAATGATTCAGAGGACAACTGGGTGAAAGTGTTGTTGTCAGATGAGACCAAAATGGCGCTCTTTGTCATCAATTCAACTCGCCGTGTTTGGAGGAGGAAGAATGCTGCCTATGACCCCAAGAACACCATCCCCACCGTCAAACATGGAGGTGGAAACATTATGCTTTGGGGTGTTTTTCTGCTAAGGGGACAGGGCAACTTAACTGCATCAAAGGGTCGATTGACGGGACCATGTACCGTCAAATCTTGGGTGAGAACCTCCTTCCCTCAGCCAGGGCATTGAAGATGGGTCGTGGATGGGTATTCCAGCATGACAATGACCCAAAACACACGGCCAAGGCAACAAAGGAGTGGCTCAAGAAGAAGCATATTAAGGTCACGGAGTGGCCTAGCCAGTCTCCAGACCTTAATCCCATAAAACAAAAAAAATATCTGTGGAGGGAGCTGAAGGTTCGAGTTGCCAAACGTCAGCCTCGAAACCTTAATGACTTGGAGAAGATCTGCAAAGAGGAGTGGGACAAAATCCCTCCTGAGATGTTTGCAAACCTGGTGGCCAACTCCAAGAAACGTCTGACCTCTGTGATTTCCAACAAGGGTTTTGCCACCAAGTACTAATCATGTTTTGCGAGGAGGGGTCAAATACTTATTTCCCTCATTAAAATGCAAATCAATTTACCGTATAACACTTTTGACATGCGTTTTTCTGAATTTTGTTGTTGTTTTTCTGTCTCTTACTGTTCAAATAAACCTACCATTAAAATTATAGACTGATCATTTTTTTGTCAGTGGGCAAACATACAAAATCAGCAGGGGATCAAATACTTTTTTACTTCACTGTATACACGTGTAATGGGTTCAACTAAGTCGCACACATAGACTTTGAGGAAACACATTTATTCAACTCCAACACACGAGGTAACTTCCCCTTAACAGAATAACAACCTATGGTGGTGACCACCAGGCTAACTACACTAATTACAACGTAACTAGCTACTACCGACAGGGACCATAGCTCAGGTCCGGGTCCACATGTTGCAGACTCGTTGAACGGATAATGTAGAACGTAGATGAAGGTTTCTTCAGGATGAACAACAACGCCGGTCTCTCTGGGGGACCCGGCTTATATTCTCTGCGGCATGGCTCCGCCCTTGGCCACGATCACCTTCCGGAATCCTCAGGAAGGATCTGGATGCTAACCACGCGACCACCCCTAGCCCCCACTTTGGCCGCTTGTAGACTTAACTGGTCACGTGTCCTCTACAGTGCCATGGTCTTAAGTAACCTCATTCCTATGGTCGGCACTCCCATACCCTGTCCTGTAGGGCTGGCACTGCACGCCTAGCGTGGTGCCATCTAGCACTATCAATCAGCACTCACCCAGGCCCCTCTAGGGCCAGGACCACAACCATACCATTGTGGTGTCCATGATGTCATTACACCACACCACACACCGTGCCTCTCTAGGGCCGCCACTGCACAGTGACATGCCGTGATGTGTTGTGTGTCTAACTAACTACACGGAGACGGCTTCTGGAGGCAACGCGTTTATTTAGCAACACTCAACCGACAGCGACTCTAACACAAAGTGTACGGCCCCTTCAACCCGATAGCCTAAGGGAGGTACAGCCTCCCTTCAAGTGTGTCCTACAAACCCCGGCTATGCTCCACACACTCCCTGGCCACAGCCGCTAAGCGAGGCAATACCGACCCGACCCAGCCAAGGTACAGGTCCCACCACTGGTCCGCTACAACCCGGCTCTGACTAGAGCCTCGGTCGAGGGTCCCAGGGTGCTAGTCCAGTCTTCAGGTCTTCGGACGTCTTCAGGCTTGAGTTGGTGAACACTGCCAGACCCATTCAGAGGGCCGGCTTTTATCCCCAGGTCGGGCTTACCCCTGCCATCATCACGCCCTCTCCAGAACCTTCCAGAAATGTCTAGGAGGTTCTGGAAAGGTCTTAAAGAGTCTTAAATCTTAAATGGTCTTAAAATCGGCCTGTGGCCCCTATCCCCCCCAGCCTTTGGGGGTCTGGGGTGTCAACCTCCGGTCACGGGCCACCCGGGGGGGGGGGGGAGGTTACCTTTGGTCAACCCCTACACACCTCGTTCTCTGCCCCCCGTCGGCCCGTGAGCGTGGTGGCAGGTAAAACGACATCCAGCGCCTTGGTATGACGCAACACATGCATACATACATACATGCCTACATACATACCAGCAAACGCCATTCACCACTAAGTAGTGGTGATGTCACCACGATGCTTGTGCTAGACTATGTGCAATTTGAGGTCACGTGAAGTGTTGATCGCCCGCTGGCAGGAGGTCATGGGGCAGACCCAGGTGCCACGGGTCGACTGACTGAGATTACTGGCTGATGCACCAACAGTGCCCCCTACTGTGCCAACTTGCTGTGCTTTAGCTACCCGGCGCTCCGTTCCTTGTTGTGAGCGTTGCACCTCCCCTCTCCATTTGTTTGGAAGACGGACTGCCTCCAATTTCCCAGTAGCGTACTTCATGAGCCTCCTCCAACAGAGGCCGATCTTGACACTGCTGGGACCATTCATCGGCAAGTCCACTCAGCTCCACATTCTCCTGTACCACATCACTCCATCTCTTCTTTAGCCCGTGCCGCGCCCATTTAGCCCCCCCCTGTTTAGGCACGCGGTGTCTGGGCATGCGGGCTATGTGACCCAGATAACACAGCCTTGCCTGCCAGAGTAGCTCATCGATGGGACTTTGTCCAGATCTTTCAAGGATATGTGAGCTCCTCACACAAACCAGCCTGGTTAAACCTAGGATGGATCGTAGGCCGGCTAGCCTAAATGTTGCTAACAGGAGAAAATGTTCCATTTGGGGAGCCCACGTTTTGTAAGCACAGAGAATCGAGAGAATAACCATGGCCGAGAAGACCTGAAGCTTCGTGCGGAGGGACAAACCAGGTAGGTTCCACACTGTGTTAAACAACCGATGAAAAGATGATGTCGCTCGACTGATTCGGAGTGAGACCTCTACTGTCAAACTGGAGCCGGTCATGAGCACACTGCCCAGGTATGAGAACCTCTCCACTCTCTCCACAACTGCCCTATCACCAATTGGGAGTTGTGGGGGTGCAGTGTCTGATGGTACAAATTACCAAGGCAGGTACTTAGTTTTGGTGAGGCTGATGGTAAGTCCCCACCTCTTAGTGGCAAGCTCCATGTTCAGCAGCAGCGCCTCCAACTCCTCCTCTGAGTGATCAGCAATTACCAGATCATCAGCATACATAACATGGTTGAGCAATAGGGAGCCATCCCTTGATCACACCCGGGCATCGATCAGCTTCCCATTGTATCTGTACCAGATGCAAATTCCTCCGGTACAGCTATTGAAGGCTTCACGAAGTACGTGTTCGAAATAGATGTTAAATAATGTGGGAGCCAGAGGACATCCCTGTCGCACCCTAAAGTGAACAGGGAATGGCTCCGACTCCCAGCCATGTGGTTTTACCCGGGCCTCCTCACCATCATGGTCCTGAATGATCGTGAGCAGCGGGTCAGGGACTCCGAAAGCATGAAGAACAACCCATAGCCCAGACATACTGATGGTATCATAGGCCTTGGCCAGGTCAATAAAGCAGAGATGTATGTCTTGTTGGAATTACCTACACCTCTGATGTAGCAGACAGACAGAAAATATGGCATCTGTGCAGGGCCGCCCTTTCCTGAACCACATTGGGGCTCTGCAAGCCTCTCTCCTCAGCTTGCTTGGCAAGGCGATGTTGAATAATCATTGCCATACTTTTCCCGGCACACTGAGGAGAGAGATGCCCCTGTAGTTGTTACAGTCTGTGTGGTCCACCTTCTTAAAGAGGGGGACCACCAGGGCATCCTCCAATCCTGTGGAACCTGTCCTGTGCCCCAGATTGTTGTTATGATGTCATGTAGGGCAGTCTGTGCACAAACGCCATCCTCCCTTAGCATTTGGCTTGGGAGATCATCTCTGCCCGGTGCCTTTCCTGGTCTCACGCTCTGGATCGCCTTCAGTACTTCCTCAACAGATAGCACTTCAGCCAGCCACTCACGGGGGGTGAGTTCTTACAATATTTGAGGCACCACATCCTAAGCAGGGTCATCCCCACTTGGTTCCACGATATTTTCCAGGCCGAGGGATTTCCCCTCCCTCAGGACCTCACAGAAATGCTCAGCAAATCTGCCAACCTGTTCCTGGGGGTCGGAGATTGGATCACCTTTCTTTCCCCTAATTATGGTAATAGGTGTGCCGCTGCAGGTTTCTTTTTTTATGGAGTTAAAGAGCGATTTGTGATCGCGGGCCATTGAGGCAGAATCAGCAACCCGCAACCACCAATCATCCTTGCAGGGCCTCATGGCTCTCCCATTCTCCGAGCGAAGGCTGCGGTAAGCCTCCTCATTCTCTGACGTGGGATACTGTAGACGATGAGTGGGCCTGTCACTTTTTTCTCAGCCAGCCTGAACACCTCCTCTGTCAGCCAGGATATCTGGGGACGTCTGGACCGTGTATCCAAAGCAGCCATTGCAGCTGCATGAGCCACAGTCCTAAACCTCGCCCATTTCCCCTCGATGTCAGGAGGAGTGGGGACGATGCCAATACCAGCCGCAAGTGATGATGAAATTCTCACTTACAACTTTCATAAGCTCGCTGAGACCATGCCACTATGGGTTTGAATGGGGTCCTGGGTGTACACCCACCACCAAAGTGGAAGAATGGCAGGCGCATCTTACAGATGACAAATCGATGGTCAGTGGGCAGATCAGCTCCACGTTAGGTCCAGGTGTCAAGGACATGGGCCTGCATCTGCTGTTCCGTCACTATGTGGTCCAGCAGATGTTCTTTCTTGGACCCGGCATGCATCCGTGATATTGTGTGGATGCGCCGATGCCGGAACAGCGTGCTGGTAATTACAAGCCAATGGGCTGCACAAAAATCTAGCATCCTCCTACTGTTGTTATTGAGCTGATCTGGCCCATGTCTTCCAATCACTCCAGACCAAGTGCTAGCATCATGACCAACTCGGGCATTAAAGTCACCCAACAAGATGACTCTCTCCTGAGGGGCCACTTTAGCCAACACCTGTGACAGGAGGTCATAGAAGGCATCTGACTCATGGGCCTTGCATGCATCCCTCCACAGATGTTCGTCTTCGGTGGGGGCATAAGTAACCACGACCACCACTCCTCGCCTCTGTTTGATGAGAAAGGCGAGCCCAAAGTAGCCTGTGGATTACAGATTCCCAAACCTCAACGCCACGCTCCAACGCCCCCTTCAATATTTTGTTCAAAAGAAGAGCCACTCCCTGTTTTTGGTAGTCTCCTGCCCTGAGTAGAGGACTTTCCAGCCCTCATGGTGGCAGGAGCCAGAGCCGGTCTACCGGACCTCCTAAATCCCACAGAGATCCAGGCAGTACCAGTCCAGCTCCCAACTGAGGAGTGGCAGCCTCTCCTCCGCAGTGAGCATTCAAACATTCCATGTGGCCATCCGTAGTAGCTTCTTGTTGTTTCTGAGAGGAACCCTAAGGGTAAGGATTCAGTCTCCTGGCTTTGCCAAATGGAGTTTGGCCAGGAGACGTTATAGACGCCTGTCCCCCTGGGGCCTCCAGCATAAGCTCAATTATTATTTTTTTAACTCGTAGTTTAGTGGTAGTTAATTGAAGGTGGAGGAGTTACCAGCACCTCGCCCCAATCCAGAGCCCCAATTTGGCCGCTGTGATGGTTACAAACACCATCAAAGGAAGGGCCAATCTAAATCCAATCTAAATTGGCCCTTCCTCCACAGCACTGCCCACCACAGCGTTGCTCCGGCACCATGAAGAGGTAGGGGTTTGTTTTTGCTGGACATACATACATGCATACAGATGTAGTGGCATAACACGCGCAGGGTTTGCAAACAACAGTTGCATTATGTATGGGGTTGCAGACAGTGAAGTCAGCTGAGGATAGGCAGGTGTAGGTGGGTGGCCTGGGTGACAGCAGACTGAGAAACGTAAGCAATTACTGAAAGAGGCAGTGATTGGCTGGTTGCAAATGCAGACGCGGAGTAGGCGCCACGGAGTCGAGAAATATTGGCGATAAGAGGAGGAGAACATGTGCGGGAGGCGTTGGGATGACGCCGGGTTAATGAGGGCTATTGGAGGGCAATTAATGAGTGAGAGGATATAAGCATATGTGCGGGGAAACAGGAGTTGAGTTAGTTGGAGTGAAGATAAGGGAGAAGTCAAGGGAAGTCCGGGACCCCGTTCTCCACACCTCGTCCTCTCCAGCGGTGTTGGCTGATCCCCTGCTGGATGCAAGGGTGAGGTCGGAAGAGTGAGGCTAGACAGGCTAGCAGCAGAGAGGCTAGCGGAATCCTAAGTGTTAGTGTGAGAAAGCTAGCAGTAGAGAAGCTATCAGAGTGTATAGTGAGAGGTTAGCAGTAGAGAAGTTAGGAGAGTGTATAGTAAGAGGCTAGCAGTGGAGGAGCTAGCAGAGTGCAACATACCAGGCTAGCGAAGGGAGAGGGAGCGAGCGGAGCGTGGCAGACAAGCAGTAAAAGAGGAAGAGTTGCGACAGACATGCGTGGTGTTGAACGTGTGGAGTTCTGTATGAATAAAGTGACACAGGAGAAAAATAAATTGTCCGTCTGAAATAATACCACTACACATACACGCATACATATGTAGTGTCAACGATCCAGAGAGAGAATTTCTAGGAGGCACCGTCTTCATTAAAAACTTTCACGGTCTCGTCCACACACTCTCCACAGTAGCTTAACATCGCCTGTACACAACACTAGCCATCTAACACTGACGGCGCTGACTGAGATAGTCAACGACTAGCCTTCGTAGCGCAATATTTAGCGGAGACGTTAGCGATGACCGTGACGAGATAACAGCAATGACAACACGAGTCCACTCCCAGAACCGGCAGCCTCGAGCTCCCGCTCTCAGCTCCTTTTATGCTACAAGTGCGGCCTGGCTCTACCCTGACCACGCCTCCCTTCTCCAACCCGCTAGCAGGTTCCAGGGGCCTCCAGATGGGGTCTGACCCTCGTTCCTCCTCTCTGCCAACACACAGCCGTGCACACCCTCACCAGCGTGCGTACTGTCTGTCCACCACAGTTGCCACTGCTGTCCACCAGCCGGCGCTATTACACTACACATACATACATACATGCATTCATAGATACATGCATGCACACATTCATACATACCCCAGCGGGATGATGGGCTCAGTCAACCCCCAACCAGGATTTGAACTCACTAGCTTCCAATTGCAAGCCGCTCACTCTACCACTGAACCGCCTGACCAGACAGCTCCTGAGGTATCCCTCGAGTGGCCTATAATCACTTACAAAGTCCGAGGTGCCCTTTCCAAATGAGCTCCGCGATCAGATTGTTGCATGGCAGTCAACCCAATATTACATTTTTTAAAGACACAGAGCTGCAACTTAGCCCAATCTAGTTCTTAACCAATTTGAATGCAATGTTTTTTGTTGTTGTGTGAAGTCATTGGTGACCGAGCTGGGACCATCAATGCACTACACTTTGAAAATGCAGTTGAATTAATGTTGACTCTCTAGAATTGACGCACATTTAAACGTTTCGTGTTGGTGGTTAAACCAGTCTGGGAGCTTACACTATCATGTTGGCTTTATGCATTGTTGTGGGCTTGTAATTTATGTCATACACATGAAATAAGTTGTGCCCAACCACACATTAGTTGTACAGCTTGGTCTAACAGTGCACGTGTGTGTGTTGTATTAAATCTGGCATTTTACTTTAACGTGCAAGCTGTGAGACAGGCGATCACAACTGCCCTCTCATCAAACCAGATCATGCAATAGTTCATACCAGCTCGTTGGATATTATCAAAATAAGAAAGACGGGGCATTCAAACGTCTTGCCCCCTTTGTGTGTTTTAATCGCAATTTTATTTAAGGCATTTTCATTGGAAGTCAGCAAATCAAATGCATTGACTGATGCAGTTAAAACAGCAGCGCTGCTTTTGTTTGAGAAGAGAGGCAGGGGAAGCGGGCAGCTAAAACTATTGCTATTTTAGCAGCTAAGGCCCACGGAGCTATATAGCTCTTTTTCAGAAGCGACCTGGCCAGAAATGATAGCTTAACGAAGTGGCTTATCATGTGGAAATTTGTAGCAGCCAAATACTTTAAGCGTATGTTTCTAAATGTGGAAGATAAGCAGGACCCAGAGAAAAATCCAGGCGATCACAGGGAGAACATGCAGACTCCAAATACAGGGTGTTTAAAAACTTTTGACCCGATTTTAAATCGCTATATCTCTGCAACCACGAACCGCCGATGAATGAAACTTTTACCACTTAAAAGTGCGGGGCATAGCGTTATATGCCTCTCCCAGCGCACAAACAGACCCTAGCCTCAGTCATTCGCAAGATGGTGACCCTGCAAAACAAGGCGTTTTGCTTTCTGCAGGTAAGCAAGGCTAAATCCGTAATTGCGGTGCAGAGTGCGTTTCAACGGCGTTTTGGCATTGATCCGCCAATGTCAAAGAGCATTCGTCGTTGAAACCGACAATTTGAGGAAACAGGCTGTTTATATAAGGGGAAGAGCACAGGGCGACCACGCACCTCAGAGGAAAACGTGAGAAGAGAGGCGTTTGGGACGAATTCAACTATCGTCTCGATGTTGTCCGTACAGCAGGTGGAGGGCACAGAGCATTTATAAAATGGTTGGTAAAACTTGATAACTCATTAAACCATTTGTAACTTTTTGTGTAATTGAATCGAACTCACGACCTCCTGTATACCAGGCAAGGAAGTTGACATACCGCCACCGCAGTGCCCTTAAGTGGAGCGGGCAAGCAGATGTTGCCCATCGCTGTGTGGGTGGCATCTCTGCCGAAGGCTGTCGCATATGGTTAGGCACAGATGTTTGCAAGTGAAGCATGCTCGTGTAACCTTTTGCCAACCCGAAAGACCTGCGTGATGCGATGCTCCACCAGACCGCTACTCAATGGGCTCCACTGCTGAATGTCATCTGACAAAATCAAATCGAACGCTTTTAAACATTAGACTACTGAATTGTGTTTCCCTTAATTAGTCGTATTTTTTCAGTTTAGTAGCACTATTTTTCCACATCTTTAAACACATTTGATGTCAGGCAATGATGTGGCAAGGGCACTTGATAATCAGATGAACGCGAGTTCACATTCCCGTTTGCGGGTTAACTCAGCCCGTCCTTCGTCAGGGGTCAATCAAATGAATACCCCTTTGTGGAAGTCAATAGGGGTCATCTTCTCCACAGAGTGAGAGCCTCACCATAAGAATATGCATTTCCCACCACTAGTTCATGACCATTAACAGAGATGAGCACTGCTGCACACTGGTTTGTGCATGGTGTAACCTACCACGAGACAGTCAATTAAATTTACAGTCACCGACGAACTCATTATAGGAGTGTATTAGAGTCAAAGTCAAACCGTATGCATGGTCGCTGCACATTCAGACCTCTGTTGTGAAGTTCACATTGTAAATACAGTTGATAATGATGATGAAATGAGCTTTCAAGTGTTGATTATTTAAGTGGGACCTTCAACACAGAAATCCCGCTACAAGCTGTGTCTTTGACTCAGTGCAGTAATTCAAGGAGGCACCATACATGAGATTGTCTGACGGATTTATCAAACGGCGTCAATTTAATAGAACACACATGCATGCCACATTGACCAAGATGAGAGCGCAGCCCACTCCACTGATCAAACAAACATACCGCGAGGCGACATACGATGATTAATTGCTTCAGAAGAGGTGTGACAATAATGCTACGTTCATTATTTAACAATACGGCATAGTTTAACGCTTACGTCAGTGTTGCGTAACCATTAAATACACACAACATGTATACAGCACCCCTCTCTCATTAAGCTGCGTTAACTATAAAGGCAATTTATGTAAGCAAACAGCTATTAAGGGTACGGAATTTTCCCCAGATTACATAGTCTCCCCACTGCGTGTTCTCCTTGTGGTTGCGTGGATTTTTTTTCCTCTGGGTGCTCTGGGTTTTCTCTACTCATTTAGAATCAACATGTCTTTTGATCATTTAGATTATTTGGCTGCTATAAATTTACACATGAGATATCATGTGGCCAGGTCACTTCTGAAAAAGAAGCTCAGTGGGCTTTACCTGGTAAAATAAAATAGTTTACCTTTTATTTGTATATTTGTTGTAGTGATTTGCTTACCTTTCCTATACGTTTCACTCCTATCGTGTTTTTGTATTGTTTGTCGTTGTAACGTTCCAACCTGCCCCTACTGGACATCTGTGAACAAGAGCTTTATAGCTCGGATTCCTCCAGTATAAATACATATTCTGATACGAATTGCTAAATAAAGGCTTCGCTGATGCAAGGGTGGTGGGGAGGGAGGTGCAATCCTGAAATATTAAGGCCTTACATCAAAATACAAATATACATTATATTTTCTCTGGTAAATATGAATACAATGCCAATTGTCAGGGTCTCAAAAAGCAGCCTATATTTTTTTCTAACAATGCACGTTCCATGTCGTTGCTACAAAACAAGGCACATCTATCTCCAGTGGGCAATTACATCCTTGATGCCTCACGTCATGCTGAGATGACATTTAAGTTAAGATAAAATATATTTTCTTTGTTATTTCTGTTGCTTGCATTCTGGTTTCAAAATGAGTTAAACAATACCAATGCTATCCACATTGTTAATTTGCCCTGATATAATGCATTAATATACTTGTTTAACATAGATTATGGCACAGGTTTCATAGTAATATTTGTATTTTTGCTCCATATATGCATTTGCATCACAGTGGTAGAAATACAGCAAAATATGAAAAAAATCGATGTTTGTCATTATATATTTCCAGCCTTAGTAATCGTATAATAATAAGTAAGGGTGGAATAGTTCACCCTCGGTTGATTTTGATGAATTTCGGTGATTCAGGGTCATGATCCATTTCAAGAATTGATTCCGTTTTTACATTGTGATGAATGGTCACACCTCTAGTGGCTGCAGGGGTGACACAAATCTATTAATCATAGAACACATATTATTCTTTATACGTGCATGTGTATTACCCCAATCTCTATATGAGATACAGTCACATATACACACTTTCTTCTTCAAAGTTTTAATTGATGTGACAATATTGAAATAGAAAAACAACTATTATTTGCATGTGCAATTTGATGCCTGTATCGTGAACTTCTTCTTTCGTATGGCGGATGTCGACACAGAGCAACGACTACAGTTTCATATTCAGGTGGTCAAGCCAGACAACCACGTCAGGAGCAGCGGAGTATGTCGCTGTGATGTCTCCTTCGCATTTATGGATCGGGCATTGCACCGAGCTTAAGAGTGGATATTAACGAATCGACGCAGATCAATCATTCCACTCCCAATAATAATAATAACACTCTCACCATCACCACCATCAATCTTCCACAGCACACATCTTTAAATCTGGCCAACATCTATTGCATGTGTTCGTGCATCCCCTCGTAAACATATGTGGCTTCATTTGTGAAATATATACGCAACTTAAAGTATTCCATTAAAACAACAGCCCGTATAAATTGAAAAGCTATTGTATTTACGTGGAAAAAGTGCCTGATAAATAGCCGAATGCTTATTGCTTTAATCACAGCTGAGCACAGGGCTAAGGCCCATCATGCCAAGTGACGATCACAAAAACAGCATTTTTCAAGGTATCCTCGTCAATTGTTAACACGTGTCTTGAATTGAAGACGGTTGTAAGAACTTCGTGAAAAGGGATATGAATTGGAGAGAATTCTTAAGTTGTGCAGTGTAAGGGAAGAAGCACCCCGTTCCTCAATGCTTCCAAAGTCTCTGCCGTTCCACTCTGCCTCCCTCACCCTGCTCCCAGTCTCGCTCCCTCGCTCCTTCTCCCTCCTTAATCCCCTTCACTGAAACGAACTCCAAATGCAGCATATAATACAATCATATGAAGCACATAAAACAATCCCGTTGTGATGTTCACTGATGCCACGTAAAATAAAGATTGATTGTGCTTTGGTTCATTCGAAAAAGTCACGTAGAAAATAAAATAACAATTCGGTTGCAACACAAGCAGTCATCATCAGGTACGAATGAATGATAAAACACAGACACGGAAACAGTGCAGTGTGAGTAAACCCTCCCCGTAGAGGTGGTTCAAACTAGATTCGAAGCTTTCGTGACTGCAGGAATTACTCTTTAGTTATTTCGGTAAAGTCACGTAGAAAATAAAATAATAGAACACGACATTTCGAAAGAACCAAAGAGTAATTACTGCCATCACGAAAGCTTCCAATCAAGTTTGAACCACCTCTACGGGGAGGGTTTACTCACAACTCACCCTTAAAATTTTGATTTAAAGCTTTCGTGACTGCAGTAATTCATATTCTTAGTTCTTTCGGTAAAGTCACGTTGAAGGGAAACAATAAAATAATAAAATATATATAAAAGAATAAAAATTCTCACGACGTTTCGATCATAACACAAACGGTCATCATCAGGTGTGTCGGTTTGCATATTTTTTTTTAAACGGTGTATTTATTTATTTAGAAAAAACGTTAGCGCCATGCGCAGCGATTTGGCAGTTTATTGAGAAGGACTAGTCCATCTATGTTCTGAAAAGAGGAGGGGGGAGACGAATTTTTTTTAATGTATGCTGTCTGAAAGCCACGGTATGCGTGAACAATCAATTAAGACCTGAAATGGTTTATCAAATCTTTCCAATGATTGCTAAGCCAGAATCCATCTTCTCGGTTGAAATTGTCTCTGTGCTTGTATATGTGGATAGCCTCATGAACGAATCTCTCATGGTAGCCAGATGGCTTACAAAGAACCTCTGTCTTGGAAAAGTCAATGTCATGTGAGCCTACTGAATTATAACAATGATCTGTCACGGCCGAGGTGTTGGTCCTACCGTGTTTAAGGTCTGCTTTGTGTTCACGAATGCGGTCCGAGACATGGCGTTTGGTTTCTCCAATGTAACTACTACCACAGAGGCAACTTAGTTTGTAGACACCAGGGTATTGTATGTCCGGAATCACATCTTTTACAGACGGAATCAGATCACGGATTTTATGTAATGTGTTGAAACGGACCTGGATCTTGTGTTTATTCAAGATTTTGGAGATCTTTTTTGTGATCCCCGCAATGTAGGGTAAAGTGATGGTTTTGAAAGGCTCCTCAAGAGGGTCCTTCTTCATGGTTTGAGTGATAGCTTTGCGGATTGTATAGTCGGAGTAACCATTAGCCTTAAGGGCTTGGTCTACGTGCTTGAGTTCACTGCCTATGTGTTCCTGGTTGGATATGCATTGGGCTCTATGATACAGAGGCTTGATGAGATAATTCTTCTGTGATGGATGGTGGTGGGAATCCGGTTTCACATAAGCATCCGTATGGGTAGCTTTCCTGTAGACAGAGTGGCTCATTGAACCATCATGTCTCTTTTTAATTAGGACATCCAAAAAAGGTAGCTTGCCATCTTTTTCGACTTCCATGGTAAATCTGATGGCTGGGTGTATGGAATTGATGTGGTCGAAGAATTGGTCTAGAGCAGGCCGGCTATGTGGCCAGATGACAAAAGTGTCATCCACATACCTCTTCCATAAGGTTGGGCGCAGAGTGGCAGTCTGGATGGCGTCAGTCTCAAATTTCTCCATGAAAATGTTAGCTATAACCGGAGATAGGGGGGAGCCCATTGGGGTGCCCTCAGTTTGTTTGTAGAAAGTTCCATTCCAAGTGAAGATTGTATTGGTTAAACAGTGTCTCACCAAGGGGGTACCTCAGTGTTTAGTCCTTGATGAACCAAGTCTTCAATGATTGCGATGGTGTCAGGTACAGGAACCTTGGTGAATAAGGAAACTACATCAAAACTTACAAGCAGGTCGTCTGGGGACAGGGAAATACCCTTGATTGTCGATACCAGGTGAGTAGAATTTTGTACCGCAGAGGTGGTTTTTCCAGTGAAAGGACGCAGGATTTCAGACAAAAAACGAGCCAGTTTGTAGGTGGGGGAGTTGATAGTAGAGACGATGGGACGAAGGGTGCATCTACTTTATGTATTTTTGGTAAGCCGTATAATCTTGGTGGCCTTGCAGCAGGTTTCAACGAAAACTGTTTAGATTGATTAATTAATGCGGTTGAATCAGAAATTATTTTGTTGGTTTGTGTGACGAGGCTGTTGGTGGGATCTCTTTTTATTTTTGTATAACTACCATCGTCGAGTAATTATTTAATTTTGTTGTTGTATTCTATTTTATCCATGATGACAGTAGCATTGCCCTTGTCAGCTGAGAGGACTACAATATCATTCCTCTTTTTTAATTTATATAATTCAAAACGCTCATCTTTGCTGAGGTTGCTAGCTGGCATCTTAGCGTTTTTGAGGGTTGCAGCGATTTCAGATCTTGCTCCGTCTGCAGTGATGTGACCCAGGCCCCTGAGAGCAACGTCTACTTGGGCAATTATATCATTAACTGGTATGTGTTTAGGTGTGACTGCAAAGTTTAGACCTTTAGCTAAAACGGATTTCAGACCATCGGAAATAGAACTGTTACTGCGATTAATTACGACTTGGTGTGTGGGTCCGGTCTTTTGTTGAAGAGGAGGTTAAATTTGGAAATCAGGTTGTCCTTACATTTGGTCGACATAGTAGCAGCTGAAGAGGCAGTCATATTGTCTACATGTTCCCAATCCGATGTGGACATTGTTGCCGTCAATGATAAGTGTGATTTGTAGAGCGTCTTGTCTAACTGATCTAGTTCAGTGCGTATAAGTCTGATTTTTTCTGAGATAAGAGCTAAGCTAGTTTTGAAAATAATTCGTTTCGCATTTGAAGAAGTTACAGCAGCAGAGGTCAGTGTAAATGTGATTGGTATTACCCCAGAGTCGCGGCATCTCTTCAGAAAGGTGAGAGACTCGATCAGCTGAGCCTTCTTATCCCGGAGTTTGCTGAAGGATCTTAAAGTTATGTGAAAACACTCCCCGTAGAGGCGGTTAAATTTTGATTTAAAGCTTTCATGACTGCAGTAGTTCATATTCTTAGTTCTTTCGGTAAAGTCACGTTGAAGGGAAACAATTAAATAATATATATATATAACAATTAAAATTATCACGACGTTTCGACCATAACACAAACGGTCGTCATCAGGTGTGTCGGTTTGCATAAATTTATTTATTTTTAAACTGTGTATTTATTTATTTATAAAAACGTTAGCGCCACGCGCAGCGATTTGGCAGTTTATTTAGAAGGACTAGTCCATCTATGTTCTGAAAAGAGGAGGGGAGAGACGAAAAAAAAATTTTGTCTGAAATCCTGCGTCCTTTCACTGGAAAAACCACCTCTGCGGTACAAAATTCTACTCACCTGGTATCGACAATCAAGGGTATTTCCCTGTCCCCAGACGACCTGCTTGTCAGTTTTGATGTAGTTTCCTTATTCACCAAGGTTCCTGTACCTGACACCATCGCAATCATTGAAGACTTGGTTCATCAAGGACTAAACACTGAGGTACCCCCCCTGGTGAGACACTGTTTAACCAATACATACTTCACTTGGAATGGAACTTTCTACAAACAAACTGAGGGCACCCCAATGGGCTCCCCCCTATCTCCGGTTATAGCTAACATTTTCATGGAGAAATTTGAGACTGACGCCATCCAGACTGCCACTCTGCGCCCAACCTTATGGAAGAGGTATGTGGATGACACTTTTGTCATCTGGCCACATAGCCGGCCTGCTCTAGACCAATTCTTCGACCACATCAATTCCATACACCCAGCCATCAGATTTACCATGGAAGTCGAAAAAGATGGCAAGCTACCTTTTTTGGATGTCCTAATTAAAAAGAGACATGATGGTTCAATGAGCCACTCTGTCTACAGGAAAGCTACACATACGGATGCTTATCTGAAACCGGATTCCCACCACCATCCATCACAGAAGAATTATCTCATCAAGACTCTGTATCATAGAGCCCAATGCATATCCGACCAGGAACACATAGGCAGTGAACTCAAGCACGTACACCAAGCTCTTAAGGCTAATGGTTACTCCGACTATACAATCCGCAAAGCTATCACTCAAACCATGAAGAAGGACCCTCTTGAGGAGCCTTTCAAAACCATCACTTTACCCTACATTGCGGGGATCACAAAAAAGATCTCCAAAATCTTATATAAACACAAGATCCAGGTCCGTTTCAACACATTACATAAAATCTGTGATCTGGTTCCGTCTGTAAAAGATGTGATTCCGGACATACAATACCCTGGTGTCTACAAACTAAGTTGCCTCTGTGGTAGTAGTTACATTGGAGAAACCAAACGCCATGTCTCGGACCGCATTCGTGAACACAAAGCAGACCTTAAACACGGTAGGACCAACACCTCGGCCGTGACAGATCATTGTTATAATTCAGTAGGCTCACATAACATTGACTTTTCCAAGACAGAGGTTCTTTGTAAGCCATCTGGCTACCATGAGAGCTTCGTTCATGAGGCTATCCACATATACAAGCACAGAGACAATTTCAACCGAGAAGATGGATTCTGGCTTAGCAATCATTGGAAAGATTTGATAAACCATTTCAGGTCTTAATTGATTGTTCACGCTTACAGTGGCATTCAGACAGCATACATTAAAACATTTTCGTCTCCCCCCTCCTCTTTTCAGAACATAGATGGACTAGTCCTTCTAAATAAACTGCCAAATCGCTGCGCGTGGTGCTAACGTTTTTTATAAATAAATCAATACACCGTTTAAAAATAAATAAATTTATGCAAACCGACACACCTGATGACGGCCGTACGTGTTATGGTCGAAATGTCGTGAGAATTTGTATTGTTATATATATTTTATTGTTTCCCTTCAACGTGACTTTGCCAAAAGAACTAAGGATATAACTCACACTTTACTTCTAATTTAGCAATGTTTGGGAAAACGTTCACAGTTCATAGTTCCATTTATTTGGTATAGCCCTGTGAACCATTCGGCTCTTGAATCGGGTGCAACTGCAACAAACAAAAATACGAATAAGAAAACATCTTAAAGTGACTATGTGACTGTGCAAACAGAAAATCCAGGAAAAAAAAACACCAAAATATTCCTGAAATAGCACCGTACACTAACGCTGTGTGCAAAAATCCCAGTGGGATGCAAGTCAAACAAGAACAACAACAACCACAAGACAACTAAGATCAAGGCCATCAGTCTAACTCCATACTACAATAAACAAAAACATGGCCAAACCAAAAAACGTTTTCGAAATCACCAAAATAAAGCCATACATGCAATGTAACAGTGATCATAGGGACTGTGACCGAATTTTTTACAATAAACTGCATAAATAACATGTAACACCAAAACCTAGAGCCATAGCTGGCTGCATGAGTCACATTTTTCAATGCACCTTTAAGATCATCACACTAAATCAAATACAGATAATACTTTGCAGTGGTCATCCGGAGCGAAACATTTTATATTAGGCCACTGAATAGCAGTGGCAGCTATGGGTGTACAACTCCTCTAGAGCAGTTTTGAGTGAAGATCTCATAGGTAGTGATTCAAGTTGCAGTTTATTGGCAATAACCTTCCAGACCCTGGGGGCATCAATAGCAATTGCCCTTCCTCCGGGTTTTGTACGGCAATAGGGAATGTGAAGCTGGCAAATGAGCGAAGACCTGAGGTCAAATTTGTTCTTTAAAACAGAGAGAAGATCCAGCAGGTAGTCTGCGGATTTTTTTGTAAGTACATCGTGAATAAATAAGATCTAGTGCACAAGCCGTCGAACATAAAGAGACGTTAAGTTTGACCCAATGTAGAGATCACAGTGGTGAGTCCTATATGGGCAGTTCAATGCAAATCTTAAGGCCAAGTAATAGATGGAATCAAGCTTCTTCAGTACAGTACTTGGGGCTGATTTATACACGATATCACAGTAATCAAGTAGAAGCATATGGTAGCTTTTATCAATTCCAAACGGAACATAAGGGGGAAGCAGTGCTTGTGTCGATACAGAAAACCAATTTTTATTTTTGTCTTTTTACCAATATAATCAATGTGATATTCACATTGATATCGTGTATTTGAATCCAGGATGACCCCACGATACTTATAGATCTTGACTTGCTCTATTTGATAATTATTTAAGGAACGTAATTGGAGAAAAATAACTTCCTGCTTTAGTCCCGATGAGAAGCATAGCACCTTGGTTTTGGAGGTATTCAGGACTAGTTTAAGAGCAACTAGCTGATGTTGTAGTTTGTTGAAATCACCATGGAGCTTAGCAATCACGTCATCCAGAGAGCGGCCAGCAGTAATCAGTATCGGAATGATCCATGTCAGTGCCCAAGTCATTGACATAAAGAGAGAACAAGAGGGGGCCGATGATGGAACCCTGTGGAACCCCTTTTGTTATCTTAACACTGTTTGACCTCCATCCATCTGTGAATACAGTTTGGGTGCGAGAAAAGAGGTATTTTTTTAACCATTTTACTGTGTTTTCGGAAAAACCGAGGCAACTTAGTTTACTAAGCAGGGTGTCTACTGTATCAAAAGCTTTTGGACAGGTCAAGAAAAAGACAGGCACAGTACTGCGTATTATCAAGGCTACTGTAAATTTGATTCAGAGAGTCTAATGCAGCAGATGTGGTGCTGTATTTTTTCGGAACCCAGATTGTTTTAGATGTAGTAGATTGTTGGTGGACAGAAAACTGCTAATTTGGTAGTTCAATAATTTTTCAAAAATTTCCATCAATGGGGACAAAATTGAGATAGGTCGATAGTTATTGGAATCATCTTTAGGGCCCCCTTTGTGAAGTGGATAGACATAGGAATGTTTCCATTCTAGAGGAACTGATGATTCTTTGATGGACAGGTTGAAAATATGGGCTATAGGTTTGTATATTAGGTGACCAACAGTTAGTAGAGCAAAGATGGGAAAACTATCTGCTCTGGTAGAGGAGGACCCTTTGAGGTAGGACAGTTGTTTCAGAACATTACTTTCGTGGATTGGCTGGAAACTAAATTCGTTTAATGTTTGGACAGGGGTGTCGGAATTTGCATGAGCAGGGGTGACTCCCAATACATTATCAAAAAGATCACCAGGTTAAAATTGTCAACTATTTTTATGGGATCTGAAAAATATTCCCCATTTCGGTTAAGCTCAACGGGCAGATTGCCTGTTTTGGATGCCTTTTCGATAGATTTCATTGTTTTCCAAAAAATCCTGGCATTTCCATGTGATTCCAGGAGAGTGGAGTAAAAGTAGGCATTTTTTGCATGCCGTATTTTTTTGACGCATCCATTCCTTAAAATCCTGTATTCTAGCCAGTCATTTACCAAATAGCTTTTCTGAGCACATGCCCAAGCCTTGTCCCGAGTTTTCATGAGCTTTGTAATCAAAGGATCATACCAAGGTGGGCGGTTGCCTTTAGTTTTAAATCTAACCAACGGAGCATGTTTGTTAAGATTTTGGAGAAACGTGTACCAGAAAGTCTCCCAAGCCGTAGTCAGGTTGGGGATATCACTGACCTTGTCAATATCCGAGTGAAGCACATCATTAGTAAATGCCTGAGTGCTGAAGTGCCTCAAAGAGTGCTTCTCAACCAATTTAGCGGGGGCTTTTTGTCTGGCTGATGATCTCACCCCAAAAATGAAGGAGTGATAACTAAGGTTATTACCCAGAACACCAGTCAGTGCGAAATTGTGAGGGGCATTTGTCAATAGGACGCCAAGCAGAGTTGACTGTCCCGGATTTTTTAGGTTGGGTCTTGTGGGGACATTAATTGAAACAGGTTAAATTCATCTGTAAAATGTGTGGCTACGGCCAGCGGGTTTAGCCAATTCCAATTTAGATCACCCACTAAAACTATTTCACCTTTAGGGAGGCCCCCAATAAGCTCTCTCAGTGCAGATGCAGCGTCAACATCCTTCCCACTAGGCGGTCTATAGCAGCACACTACCAATATCTGTTGATTTTTTGGGAGAGTTATTCTGAGAGCCAAACCTTCAAAGCTAATTTTTTTAAACAAGGAGTGAGCTGGTGAACATGCAATAGTATTAAGAACATAGATGTCAATTCCACCTCCTTTAGATCCTCGGTCAAGCCGAAAAAGGTTGTAGTTGTCAATCGTAATCTGCAAGTCATTGGCGGCAGAAGTGAGAAATGTTTCTATTAGGCAAAAAATGTCCGGGTCAAGATTTGCCACTTCTAGTTTTAGTTGACTTAAGCCCTCTGATGTTGACATGTAGATCACCAACACCTTTTCTGCCAGAAAAATCTACAGAATTATAAGAGTTATTTACATTTGGGCCAGGATGAAGCTCAATACCACCCAGAAATAAGAGAAGTAGAATTAATAGTTTGCACAAGTATTTTCTGTGAAAGGATGAAGAGCGGTGAACCTTGGACGAATAGCAGCAGCTCGCAGATGGTGTTACTTTTAAGAGCATAATCAAGTTTGGAAGGGATGCTGAAGTAATTGGACAAAGATAGGGTTTAAAAGGATACAATGATGGAGTGTAGAAGTGTCTATGAGCTGTTTCATTTGCAGGTGTAGTGGCAAATCGAGCAACAAGTATGGACGCAAAGTAACGAGGGTAGCCATTTGTAGATTTGAGTGTGGCACTAGATATGGCCGGGAGGGACAGCAGTATGATACACAGCAGGATAATTGCCATCTTTAAAATATCCCGGGTATACACAGATTAACACACAAGCGGAATAGATAAAATATATATATACTTGTAGGCCGAGCGCTAGAAAACGTCTTGCTGCACTCAGCACACATGCACGGCTTCTAGCCCATGTGCTAGGGTTGAATAGGGGACTCTTCATTCACGACCCTGGGCCGTCTTGACGACCTTCATAAAGTTTTCCAGGATGGAGCACAAGTCGTCCTTGAGCCGCTTGTTAAAAGACTGCAGCAGCGCCTCGTTGCTCTGGGGCAGCGCCCGCGACATCTTGGGGCAGCAGCAGTGGAGAGAGCGTGACTCTCTCAGGGCAGCAGTGGACGGAGCACAACTTTGCCTCAGGGCAGCAGTGGAGAGAGAGTCTGGCTCCCTCACGGCAGCGGTGGAGATAGCGCGGTTCTCCCTCAAGCCTGTAGTGGAGAGCACGGGCTCCCTCCGGGCAGCAGTGGACGGGGCACGGCCCTGCCTCAGGGCAGCAGTGGAGAGAGCACGGCTCTCCCTCAGCAGCAGTGGATAGAGCACGTCTCTCCCTCAAGGCAGCAGTGGACGGAGCACGGCTCTCCCTCAGGGCAGCAGTTGAAAGAGCGCGGCTTTCCCTCAGGGCAGCAGTGGACGGAGCATGCACTAGGCCGCTACAGTAACTGGAAGCCTATGGTCTTACCTAGTTTTTCCCGAAGGGGAAAGCTCACCTTACCCGGTAATGCACGAGGCCGTTACGGTAACTGAAAGCCTACGGCCTTACCGAGTTACGCCCGCCGGGAAAATGCTCATTAACCACCAAAACACAAAATAAGCGACACCGTCACACCACAATAGCAAATCACTACTAGATAATCAATTTGCTGCAACCACAAAAATACCACCCACTTACAATGGCCCTTACAACACACAATGAATATAATCACGTCTCTCTCGCATGGCTCACACGTCTCACTCTCACACGGCTCACCCTCACACACTGTTCACTCTCACACACGGTTCACCCTCACACACACGGCTCATCCTCACACACACGGCTCATTCTCATTCACATTCTCACACATTCTCACACACAGTTTACACTCACGCAGAACTCACACGCTGCTACACACGCCGCCGCCATCTTGGTGTGAACCAGGCTATGCGTTAATTTTGTATTAGCCGACTCTGTGTTGCATTGCATTACACTTCTTAAATTGACTACATCCGACCTTCCGAGCGAAGGCTGCGGTAAGCCTCCTCATTCTCTGACGTGGGATTCTGTAGCCGATGACAGTGGGCCTGTCGCTTTTTCTCAACTATCATGAACACCTCCTCTGTCAGCCAGGGTCTCTGGGGAAGTCTGGACCACGTACGCAAATCAGCCAATGCAGCTGCATGAGTGACAGTCCTAAATCTCGCCCATTTACCCTCGACATCAGCAGGAGTGGGGGACGATGCCAACCCCAGCTGTAAGCGATTATGAAATTTTCGCTTGCAACTTTCATCAGATAACTGAGACCAGGCCACTTTACGTTAGAATGGGGTCCTGGGTGTACACCCACCACCGTAGTGGAAGAATTGCAGGCGCATCTTACAGATGACAAGTCGATGGTCAGAGGGCAGATCAGCTCCACGGTAGGTACTGGTGTCAAGGAAATGGGCTCGCATCCGCTGGTCCGTCAATATGTAGTCCAGCAGATGTTCTTGCTTGGACCCGGCATGCATCCACTCCAGACCAGATGCCAGCATCATGACCAACTCGGGCATTGAAGTCACCCAACAAGATGACTATCCCGAGGGGCCACTTTAGCCAACACCTGTGACAGGAGGTCATAGAAGGCATCTGACTCATCGGCTTTGCCTGCATCCCTCCACGGATGTTCGTCTTCGGTGGGGGCATAAGTAACCACTACCACCACTCCTCGCCTCCGGTTGATGGGAAGGCGAGCCCAAAGTAGCCTGGGGCTTACAGCTTCCCACACCTCACTGCCATGCTCCCACGCCTCCTTCATTCTTTTATTCAAAAGAAGAGCCACACCCTGTTGTTTGGCTGTCTGCTGCCCCGAGTAGAGAACTGTCCACCCCTCATGGTGGCAGGAGCCAGACCCGGTCCACCGGACCTCCTGAATTACACAGAGATCCAGGCTGTACCGGTCCAGCTCCCGACAGAGGAGTGGCAGCCCCTCCTCCGCAGTGAGCGTAAAAACATTCCACGTGGCCACACGAAGTGGCTTTTCGTTGTTTCTGGAGGAGCCCCGAGGGTAGAGATTCAATCTCCTTGCTCCGCCAATTGGGGTTTGGCCAGGAGACGTCATAGACGCTTGTCACCCGGGGCCTCCAGCACAAGCTTAATAGTTAGATATTTTAGACGTGGTTTAGTGGCAAATTTTTGAAGGTGGAGGGGTTACCAGCCCCTCGCACCCGTGCAGATCCCACGTTTAGCCACTGTGGTGGTCACAGACGCCATGAGGGGAGAGGCCAATCGAAATTGGCCTTCCCCCCACAGCACTGTCCACGACAGAGTTGCTCGTCCGGCATCGCGAGGAGGTAGGGGGTTGTTTTGCCGGACACACGCACATATCGACGTACACACATACAGCGACTCACACACACACACGGACTAACACACAGACAGCGACTGATACACACACAAATAGACTGACACGCACACTTGGACTGACATACACACACAAACACTTTGACGTACACACACACACACGGGCGTTGTCCATTCGAAATAGACAGACACACGCATGGACCTACACGCACACACATATGGACTCGAACACACACACATGGACTCACACACACACACATCGATGTGCACAGCAATCGCCGATGATGGCACAGCTATCAGCATCGCAGTAGTACATATCAGTAAATAGCGTGACGTGACCAGTGGAAACAATGGAAATGCATAGAAGAAATAAGCTGAAAGAAGTGTAAATTAAAGAGAAGCAGTATGCACAGGTAAGTTGAGAAGCAGGCTACAGTCTAGATTACAGACAGGCAATACGCCGAATCAATGGCATGAGCATTGCTACAGTCGACATTAAAAGCTGGCAATACGGGCAGCAGCTGAAAAAGCAGGATACAGTCGACATGAAAGGCTGGCAGTACACCGAGTGAGGTAAAGATGCAGGCACCAGATTATAGACTGGCATACACTCATAATGGCCAAAAGGCAAACTATCAGTGTAGATAATAGAGTGCGAGTGCACTGACGTTAATTCATGAGCAGGCAGCAGGCCACAGCACAGACTGGCAGTACACCGTCGCAGCGTAAAAAAGACAGCAATTGTTTTAATATTTAGCAACCTAATAATGGAAAATAAGTTTTCTGCACACAAACATTACCCCCCCCCCCCCCCCGCTACGACCAGGCATTGCCCCACTCCTTTCACTACCCCAACCCCCATCACTAACCCTATCACTACCCCTAACACTATCACTATCCTAACCCCTATCTCTACCACTACCCCTCCTTAACCACTCCCACCTGTTCTCCTGTCACCATAACTACACCACCACTTTTAATAATCCCACACGGTATCTCAACCACTATCATCTCACATAAAATGTTATAATTGCTATAACTCACATTGGAATGAGAAGCTATATAAATCTAGATACGAGAACACGTTCTGTGACCTACATTGCGTTAATTGAACAGAATATGGATGAGACAAAACAGTCAGTCTGGTATACCGAGTCCTCAGCATGTTTGCAGGAATCAAGGAGTGACGTTCATGGCAACGATAATAGTAGCAATAAAAGAGTGAAATGGAAGGAATGATTGCTTGTAATTGACTGGTGTAAATCGTAAGTTCCAGATCAGGAATCGTTCTGACTGATTCACGGGCATAAGTCAACTCTTTCAACCACCTCCAGACATTGCTGCCTTTGCCACGCACAGGAATATCTCATTCACAGTGGCTCTTTGACTTTGTGAACCACCAACTTATATTTTCAGACCATCCCCTCGGTGTGCCATCAGTCAATTATTCTGAATTATAAAAGTATATTTTGAAGACTAGCATATAATGGTTCTTGCACATCAAAGTACACGTTAAAAAAATACCTTTTCACGGGAATCTGCCCTGCCAGCTTTATATTTTTGTTGCAGAAAGTTAACCTTAGTATCACAGTCTGTACGAGAGAGGGGTAGTGTGGGTTCTTTCATATTGACTGTGTCATGTGGAATCCAGCTTAATGCCACTTACGAAGGATTTCACCCTTTGAGACTGCTGCTCCTGCGCTATAGTGACGTGGAACATAATGCCGCGTGCTAAATGAAATGAAACATAAATCAGCTAGGTGGGCAGATTGAATGAGGTATTTTTTTTTGTTATTGTCAGGTGCAAGACCATATTGTTTTAACCCAACATGTTTTGAGACTCGAGGGAAGGGGGGAGATGCCTGTCGGGGTATAATGGCAACTTAATCTGAACTCAAGCAGCCACCCGATATTATTTGGCTGGTTAGTTACATTCTATAAGCCAAACCTAAAAAGATAAATGTGCAACCTGCAATTACTTGCTCAAGCCACCGCTGGTGGATTGACCTCCACTCGAGGGAGCTCTCGAGAGTTCCTGTTGAGTGTATTTAGTCTACTCTTCCATGCAGGCCAGACATCTAGGAACTGGGAAGAGGTGGGCATACCCACGATTTACTCCACTACATGCAACCTAGCAATCAAACTAACTATGGTGTAACATCTTGACTTAAAGCTTTTGTGACTGCAGGAATTCATACTCTTTGGGTTTTTCGGTAAAGTCACGTAGATAGAAAACCAATAAAATCATAAAAAAATCACGACGTTTCGATCACAACACAAGCAATTGTCTTCAGGTGAAAAAATACAGCAGGCGAACTGCTGAGGCAGGAGAAATAAAGCGAGAGAGCTACTGCAGCCATAGGTTATAAAGGTTTGAGATAAGTACAACCCAAAGGTAAGTGGGCAGGGCTAAAGATAGAATTTGCAAGTAAATGTAAGATCGCAGAGCTAGGTATACCTCAGCCATTGCATTGCAAGAGATTAGCATGTAAATCTGTTAATGTAACCCCACGGTTACGTTGCTGAATAAGCCAGTTACGGTGCTGAATAAGCCATTGTATTGCTCGAGATTAGAGATTAGCATGTCAATGTGAGATGGTTCCCACAGCAGTGGGTCTGTTAATGAGAGACAGTCAACCTATTAAACAACGAGTGCCACCTACGCATTGAGGAAAAGGGAGCAGCAGCTATGTTAGTGAGACATTTAGCTTGTTAATGTAAAGACATTTAACAAGGTAATGTAACTCAGAGTCGGAAATAACTGCTAACATAGACAGGTATGATGGAAGCATTACAGCCAGTTATGATTTTACCTGGTTAATAACGTCCTTCCAATGATTGCTCAGTTTGTACCCATCTTCTCGGCTTAAATTGTGTCAGTGGGTTTGCATAGTTCCTTCGTCTTGGAGAAATCTATTTCATGTATGCCCACAGCGTTAAAACAATGATCAGCCACGGCAGAGGTGTTGGTCCTACCGTGTTTCAGATCCGCCTTGTGTTCACGAACATGTCGCTCAGTTTCCCCAATGTAACTACTGCCACAGCTTAGTTTGTAGACACCGGGGTATTGCATGTCAGGGATCACATCCTTCACAGATGGGATCAGATCACGAATTTTAAGTACTGTTTCTAGATTTTAAGCTTTCGTGACTTTCGTTTTTTTAGTAAAGTCATGTAGGTAAAATTGAAATAAAAAGAATGAAAACAACTAAATTAAATCACGACGTTTCGGAGGCAACACAAGCTTCCGTCTTCAGGTGGAAACCGTCAGTGAAGGGAGCTCTTAGAGACCTGAGATTATATACAGGTTAAGGGGGGGGGGGGGGAAGGGGAGGAGCCATGACGGGCCGTGGTGGGGGGGGGGGCTAAGTTAAGCCACCTTTTGTTATGCTGCAGGGGGTTAGGGGGACGGAGAAGGGGATGGCGAGTGGTTGTCGAAAATGAGAGAACCCAACTGGAAGAAATTGAAATGGCTGTACAATTATAAGCAATCATTGGAAAGATGTCATCAACCAAGTCAAACTTTAGCTGCCTTACATTTTTGGTGACCCCTACTATGTATGGAAAGGTGATGGTTTTGATTGGATCCTCAGGCAGTTCTCTCTCAACGGTTGGGGTGACAGCTTTACGGATTGTGCAATCCGAATATCCATTCATCTTGAGGGCTTGGTGTACGTGCTCCAGTTCACTGGCTAGGTGGTGATGGTAGGAGATGGTGGGAAATGGTAGGAAATGCAGATAGCCACCTTTCCTGTAGACAGTGTCCCAATGAGCCATGTGATCTATTTTCGATTAAAACATCCACGAATGGTAACTTACCATCCTTTTCACCGCAATGGTGAATTTGATGGCTGGGTGTATGGAATTGATGTGGTTGAATAATTGGTTCAGAGCTGGCAGGCCATGTGGCCAGATGACGAACGTGTCATCTACGTATCTCTTCCACAAGGAATGAGGTAGGATGGATATCTGGATGGCATCTATCTCAAATTTTTCCATGAAAACATTGGCTACCACTGGAAATAATGGAGAACCCATTAGAGTACCTTCAACTTGTTTGTAGAATGTACCATTTAAGGTAAAGTAAGTGTTGGTGAGGCAGTGTCTCACCAGGGCCGGTACATCACCATTCAGTCCTTGTTGGACCAAATATTCAATGATTGCAATGGTGTCAGGCACAGAACCTTTGGTAAACAAAGAAACTGCATCGAAGCTGACAAGCAAATCACCTGGAGATAGTGAGATGTCTTTAATTCGAGATACCAAGTGAGCTGAATTAGGTACAGCTGAGGTGGTCTTGCCAGGGAATGGCAGCAAGGTCTCAGACAGAAATCCGGCCAGCTTGTAGTTCGGTGAGTCGATTGTGGAGACGATAGGACGGAGTGGTGTACCTTCTTTATGGATTTTTGGTAAGCCATAAAATCTGGGTGGTCTAGCAGCAGAGGGTTTCCATATACCCAGCCATCAAATTCACCATGAAGGTGGAAAAGGATGGCAAGTTACCATTCTTGGATGTTTTAATCGAAAAGAGACCAGATGGCTCATTGGGACACTGTCTACAGGAAAGCCACCCACACGGATGCCGATCTAAAACCTGACCCCCACCACCATCCATCCCAGAAAAATTACCTCATCAAAACTCTACACCATAGGGCTCGTTGCATTTCCAACCATCTCATTAATACAGCCGCTGCTGCGGGAACCGTCTTACATTGACATGCTAATCTATAATCTCGAGCAAGATAATGGCTTCTTCAGCACCAAAACCGTGGGGTTACATTAACAGATTGACATACTAATCTCTAGCAATACAATGGCCAAGGTATACCTAGCTCTGTGATTTTAATCTCTAGCAATACAATGGCCGAGGTATACCTAGCTCTGCGATCTTACATTTACTTGCAAATTCCATCTCTAGCCACGCCCACTTACCCTTGGGTTGTGCCCATCTCAAACCCTTATAACCTGTGGCTGCAGTAGCTCTCTCGCTATATTTCTTCCTGCCTCAGCAGTCTGCCTGCTGTATTTTTTCACCTAAAGACGATTGCTTGTGTTGCGATCGAAACGTCGTTATTTTTAAATTATATTATTGTTTTTCTCTTTACGTGACTTCACTGAAAGACCCAAACAGTATATGGTGAACCAATTTATACTCCTGGGTGGATGGAGATGGGAGGGATTTGAGAAACTTGCCAATTATTTACACTGCCTGACCAGCAGATCAAACTGGCGACCACCAGATTGCAAGTCCAGTGCGCTCACCATTACACCTTGGGAGCTTTTCCTACTCACCAATAATAACTATTGGAGTCTGGTTGTAGAGATCCAACACATTGCACTTGACCACGAGGCTTTAATAGTAGGTAAAACTAACGAGGGTCATCATGACCAATACTGCATTCGCCATAATGCCATATCATCACTGTCCTACTTAACCCTTAAGGTGTCTGGCAGTTAACTTCAAACCTCTGCTGTTCATTTTTACAGCCTCTGGCTTTAAGTTTTCCCCTTGGTCACTAGCCACTGGGAATCACCCCAATGTTTGTCTCAGTAAGATGCCCTATATCCTGTAAGCGTGTCTTACCCAACACAACATTCTCCTCTGTATTACACCACAATGCTTTGTTGCTATGTTCTCTTTATAATTGTAGGTATGAGCCTCGAATCTGACCATTTGCTGTGAAAGGTGACTTAAGTTCCCTGAGATGGGAATTCATTCCCTGAGCTAAGGCCCATATCCTTAGTCAAAGCTTAGCTCAAGCCTGACTCCATTTCAAATCAGCTGGATTAAAGCCATGCCTAACTTGAACCAGCTCTCTGCGTGGACCCAGCCATGCTTAGGATATTCATCAGCTGAGCCTGTGCCAAGTAATGGCTTAGTTTTATTGTCGCGACGATTCGTTTCATCTTCATGAAAAATATGTTGATTGCTGAGTTGCTCGTGCGTCTTTGAAAGCACATGAGCTTCTCAAGCCTCGCCTGAGCTCGGTCGTGTGAGATGCTGAGCCATGGCCGAGCTGTGACTAAGATCACGGGCCTGAGTCAGTGTCTATTGGTGGCCCTGAGTCAGGAGTGAAAATATCACAGTCATGTGTTGAATGACCAGTATTGTATTTCCACAAAGTGAGTCCAGAGGGATGGTGGTGGGATAAGTGGACCTCAACTAATATTTCAGCATCCAGCTTTGCAAATGTGAATTGACAACAGCACCATAGATAATCGTGTATCTCGGTGCATCCCAACTCTGCAGTGTATTTAAATAAGCAGATTGTAATGGCAGCTTCCAAAGATGATTGCAATTATTTATGGAGTCACTGCCTTTTCATAGCAACACGATAAAACTGCAGCGTATGAGAGAGTGTTTCATGTTATTACTGCTCGCAGCACCTACCTGGCACTTATGTTTTTTTTATCCTTTTTTCAAATAACAAAATTATGTGTGACGACTCACATTGTGTTAATACAACCTGGAAAACCGTTGGTTGTAATTGTGTTGCCTTAATTTTGCTGCAGAGTATAGATAACCCGAATCAGATATTCAACGTCACTAATAATATACAGGGTGCTTAAAAAAATCTTAACACTTATATGGGACTATCGTTTTAATGGGGGAAAAAAAACGGTTAATACACTGTAACATGATAACAATTGTATGTTCATAGCTTCAAAAAGCCAAAGAGTCTCCACTTCTAGATTTGAAGCTTTCGTGACTGCAAGGATTCATACTCTTTGGTTTTTTCGGTAAAGTCACGTAGGTAAAATAAAATAAAACAACTAAATTAAATCACGACGTTTCGGAGGCAACACAAGCTTCCGTCTTCAGGTGGAACAGTCACAGCAGAATACAGATATTCGGAGGCAACACAAGCTTCCGTCTTCAGGTGGAACAGTCTCAGGTGGAACAGTCACAACAAACGTCGTGATTTAATGTAGTTGTTTTATTTTATTTTACCTACGTGACATTACCGAAAAAAACAAAGAGTATGAGCCTTCACTCATTCGCCATCATTGTCAACACATGCTTGGAATCTTCTTTAGGTGGTCTCCAGAGCCCGGAGTGTTAAAAAAAAATTGAAGCACCCTGTCCAATAACAGGAATAAGAATTTCATATCATATGTAAACAAATGCAAAACATATTTTTTACGTTATTATTGTATTTCAACAAGAGCTTGTTACAGAGACCATTAAACCGTGACGGACGAGGAGGGAGCAATAAAACTCGGTGGTGTAAAATCCAAAATATCTGCTCCTGCAAAATCGACAGGAGGGGGGTGTTAGGCTCAATGTCCCACCCAGGTGGTGACCGCGAGCGGAGACGTGTACTATTATACAGGGAAGAGGTGATTAGGGAGGAAGGACTTAAGGGTGAGGGGGGGGGTTATAGGGAGAAGAAGGGGAGGAGGGAATGAGGAAAAAGGGAGCATTTTAAAAAAATAATGAGTAAAAAAACTAAAAACGCAACTTACATGCACTTAGTGAGCGATTGAAGTCCCGCAGGGCAGTAATTAGCTCCTGTCCACCCCTGGAGAAAAGGCATAAGACCCCCTCGCATCCGTCCCGCTAAACGACTCCACGGTATTTGTAACTTACACTAGGCTACTCCCGCAGGAATGGGCGACCATCTATCCTCAAGTTCCCGTTCTCTGCCTTTAAGCATGTGGCCTATGTGTTCTGTACCCGCAAGGCTAAGAAAAAATACTATGCCACTGTTTCCATGAAGGGGGGTTTATCGTCCTTCCATTTTGCCAAAAATGACCTTCCTAGACATAATGTTGATGTTTTTTTTCAGCAAAGCGTGCTGGTGAGTTGATGCAGCATCTGGATTGAGGTCCCACAGGGTTGTGTCAATCGAAGGAATAAGTTTCGTGCCAAAACATTTAAATTTTAATATTGAGTGTTCAGTAAATCAGTGCCATCAGTAGTTCAGTAAATATCGTCAGCGTGTGTTGTAAATATCTGATGAGCATTCTACATTATTTAGAAACTAATGGACAATATAAGAAATATAATTTATATATATGTATGTTTATATTTTCAGTATATATTGTCAGTAAATTGCTATTGTTTGTACATCTTATACAACTTTACATATCGGCATAAGGTTAATTGGTTTTTATATGGGCCAAATATTACGTATCGATTTATTGTTCATATTTACAGATCTATATACGTAATATGCAGCGATGATCACAGTACTGATTACACGAATGGATGTTGAGATTGGTTGAGTGCGATTTGGTTGAGATTGATGTACGATTACTTATCACGTGGGCAATGCATGTTTCACATTTTGTGTACAGCAAGGTCGAAAGCAACATGAAATAGATGAGAAACATTTTGAATTGGATTGATAACAAAAGCTGCCGTTTCCCATACCTGAGTTTGAAAATGATACTTGTATTGCAGAACACCAGATGCAAATCTCGAATTCAATCATCCAATGGCACATGGCCTATAAAGGAGGACTTTCCGATTTGACTGCAAAAGTATAAATAATTGGATATCGTCAGTTATTAGAAAATCTGAAAACTTTACTTCCCATTTGATTCCCATCTGCCAAAATTTAAATAAGTAATGTATACCTATACGTTTTAGACCTCGAAAAAAATGTGTACCTTGAAACTTTTGTAACCTCTGCCCTGACAAGTCAGCATTACGAAAATTATTTTATCTTGTCTAAATTCCCATAAGCAGATTGTGGTTGATATAATGGTAACTGTGCAACATTCCTCTTACTATTGTATAATGTTCACCTATTTTCAGAGCTCGCTTGTGCTGCTACATTTGTCTTAAGACTTTTTTTATGAAATATCCCTACTTATCACGCGCATAAAACTATTCAGTTTGGCTTTCGGCTGTCGGAGCGAATTCTGTACGAGGTTACCTACTTTACTTCGCCACAGCAGGCAGTGGCAGATGTGGCGATCTGTCGACTGCATTTTAATTAACCTCTCGGAGGCCCGAGACAGGTATAGGTACCTTGTGCCACTGATGTACCATGGTAAGCTTAATACATAGTTGGCTTAATAAAGCACGATTAGCAAGCACTTATTGAAATATACGTTTGTCTCCCTACTCACATGCAGCACCAATAAAGGCTGAGTTGACTTGAGGGAGGCTCAGTACATTCAGATGCAATACGGTACGGATGGCCAGAAACATAAAACCCAGACTACCTATATAAAACCATAGTATGTGAAGATCACTCAACTAACGAACATGCACACACACCAAAGACAAAATACCATCGATTTAAAGCTTTCGTGACTGCAAGGATTAATCTTCTTTGGTTCTTTCGGTAAAGTCACATAGAATGAGAATAAATTAAATCAATTGAAAAAATAAAATAACACAATAATATTATCACGACGTTTCGGCCACAACACAAGCGGCCTTCATCAGGTGAAGGGACGAGACTGTCTGGAGGACAGCGCTGGAGTGAAAAAGCCACGCTCAGATCGCGACCTTTAAGCTGTGTGAGAAGAAACAAAGCACCTTGACAAAGGAATTAGCACAGCATTTAGCATTGAAATGGCTGAGTGATTAGCTTGTGGCTGGTCACAGAAATAGCTATGTTAAAGTTAAAGCATACACATCCGCAGAGGCACCCCTTGACAAAGGAATTAGCATAGAATTTAGCATTGAAATAGCTGAGTGATTAGCTGGTAACTGGTCACAGAAATAGCTATGTTAAAGTCAGAGCATACACATTCACAGAGGCACCTAGTACAAATCAAACAGGAGAATTTAGCATTGAAATAACTAGGCGAATTTATCTTTGAAATAACTGAGTGATTAGCTTGTGACTGGTCACAGAAATGGCTATGTTGAAGTCAAGGCCTACACATCTGAGTTATTCACAGTAACTGGGTATACACTACAATATATAATGAATACCAAATAGTGAACCAATAAAAAACTAAAATATAAATTACCTCAATGTTATCAATGAACTCTATATATTCTCCAATCAGCTAAGCTACCAACAATAAGTCGTTATATATCACAATGCTATATGGCGAAAAAATGGGTGGATTCTTACCCTCAACTTTAGCAACACGGATAGCTACGGGCCCCGTTCAGACGGACGAGTTCATCCATGGTCGGAACAGAGGAGGGGGAGAGAGACAGCTGCGAGGCGCTGTTATACTCCATGTTGTAAACCATACCATTAACCGTGGTGTGAGAGGTATTAAGAGTCAATGCCAGCGAAAGAGCTGTGGTCTGAAGGTCATCGTAAAATACAATTAATTAAGAACGGAAATGGTTTAAAACATCTTTCCAATGGTTACTAAGCCAGAATCCATCTTCTCGGTTGAAATTGTCTTTGTGCTTGTATATGTGACTGGCCTTATGAACGAATCTCTCATGGTAGACGGTTGGTTTGCAAAGAACCTCCGTCTTCGAGAAGTCAATGTCATGTGAGCCCACTGAATTATAACAGTCATCTGCCACGGCAGAGGAGTTCGTTCTACCGTGTTTCAAGTCTGCTTTATATTCGCGGATGCGGTCCGAGATATGTCGTTTGGTTTCTCCAATGGAGCTACTACCACAGAGGCACTTTAGTTTGTAAACGCCTGGGTACTGTATGTCTGGAACAGCATCTTTTACAGATGGAACTAGATCACGGATTTTATGTTCTGTGTTGAATCGGACCTGGATCTTGTGTTTATTCAGAATTTTGGAGATGAAGGCCGCTTGTGTTGTGGCCGAAACGTCATGAGAATTTTATTGTGTTGTTTTATTTTATCAGTTTATTATTTTATTCTCATTCTACGTGACTTTACCGAAAGAACCAAAGAAGACAAAATACCATCTCCATCCTTGCAAAATGTTGGGACAGCTGCTGAAGGCTGCCACAGTACACACACAGGTGGTGTGGCCAGAACCACACCTGGCCACCTTACATCCCCAGTGCTGATGTGTTCACTCTGCACAGAGTGCTCAGTCAAGCCTAGTCGACCTACAGGAAGTGCAATACCAGTTGAGATAGTCGTAGCGCAGTGTGCCAACCACTGTTCTCAGTGCCGGATTAAGCTAGTGCACGGCCTGTTATAAAAGGGCTCTAAAAAAACACATGAACATTAAAACACACATTATTTACTTAGAGTAAATTGTATTTTTTCATTTGCTATACAGCCAGATAATACGACAAATCGCTAACATTAAACACCCAATCGTTCATAAATGTTGAAGGCAGTATAGTAAGAGCAAGTGCAGAATCACTGAACCGGAATTGATAGCTTGCAAGCATTTAGCACGGGGCCTTGAAAGTGCGGAGCCTGTAGCGTATGTAGCTACTTTTGCTACTAGGATAATCCGGCACTGATTGTGCTGATGCTCCCCACATACAGAGACAAAACAAAACAAAGAACCCCTGTATAGCCTTAACAGACTGTTGGGGCAAGTGCTGTTAGCGAGCACATATGAAGGCCGGCACAATATACGATGAGGTGGGTGGCTAGCACCACGCCCGGCCGCCTTTGTCTCGCCAGTGGCGATGTTTATAAACCTCACCAGATACTCATTTGAGGCTGAGGCGACTTATGGGGAGGCCCAGGCCCCGTTCAGATAATCGTTAATGGTTTGGCCGTGAGCAAAAATCGAACCTGGGCTGCCAGGTTCATAACGCAGCACGCTCACTGCAACACTACTGCTCCCCACATACATGCATACACACATATGCAAAAGTACATGTGCACAACGACACAGACGTTCCTATATTGGATAACAACAGTTCACGTTACACAAATGTTGAAACAATTCAGTGCAAAATCCTTCATGGGGACAGCTCATTTTACAAGGTCCCTCTTCCCATGAGAACGCTACATCGTGAGTCAGGTCTGAGGGCCATTTGACCAAGCCACAGCTGAGAATCCATCTCCACATCCATGCATGTGTCTTGGAAACATCCTGCTGAAAAATTGTGGCAAGACACCGCAAAGAGCTGCCACAAAGTAATCAACACAATTGACATAATTGCGAGCTCCAGATGGCTGGGGTGGACTGCAAGGATTCTACTTAGCCATTTCAACCCCATTGATTTTCGAGGCTGGTACATCCAGGCTAATGGCAGAAATGCATCAAATTGTCAGCATGCTGAACAATACTGTGGTTGTTGGCATTGTTTACTGAGAGGATCATTGGCATGGAAATACAGAACCATATTTCTCATGCGCTGTAATGGATATAGACAAAAATGCATATATTACAGTGAAACTATTCTTATCCACTCTTCTATTATCCACTTCTTATTTATTACAACTTTATTCAATGTGCATGACTTGAGACAACTTGTGAAATGTCCTCCCATCTATGTTTATTTTCTTCCGAAAATCTGTGCCTATTCATGAATACGAGGAGTGACCCCGAAGTGACAGGAAATGGTTCCTTAGCCCGTGCACGAGTCATTTAGGTCTTCCAGAAGCACAACAGAAGGTGAAAGGTCAAAGTGCAGCCCTACACTTGCTTGCTTTACTAGTGCAGTGGTTCTCAACCTTTTTTGGCTACTGTACCCCCCTTGCTGAATTTTGTTTCAATTGAGTACCCCCTTGGTTCTGAGCTATAAATGTGTGAATAATGAGCATTCATATTTTAAGCAATTGTCCCTTTTGTGAGGTATATCCTAACTAGCGAGTTACTGCAAGCGGATAAAAACGTATTCAACGGACTCCTCTGCATACGTGATGTAATTTGTCAGGGCTCGCTGGTTACTCTTGGAAACCACATTGTTTACGGTCAATGCATTTATAAATATGTTTTATATCGCTATAAGTTACCATGTGGTTTTACTTTTTATCGTAGTTATTTTATTTTGGCAGATTGCTACGTGATTATTCATCAATGACTCTCATGTATAATACAAGTTCACACATTTATAAATCACCTCACGTAACCCCTGGGACAGTGCCACATAGCCCCAGGGATCCGCATACCAACCGGTTGAGAACCACTGTACGAGGGGGACCTCGTGAGTGCACTTCAAGAAGGTATTTGGCCTACTCTCCTATGTAGGCCAGACGTCTAGGTGGTAATGCCTTTACTTGACCCTACTACACACGACCTGCCAATTGACAAACAGCGGTGTACCAATGCATACTGGTGGGTTGACAGATTATGGAATTTGGAAAACTTTAAATTGTTTCAACTTTCGCACTGGAAAGATCGAACCGGCAACCTTTGGATTGCAAGTCCAGTTTGCACGATATTATTAAATTGCTTCCACGTGTTTATAGAAAAGAGGAGTCACCCGAAATGAACAATGCCTTGAATTCACGGTTACCAGTAGGATAAACGTCACCAGAATTAATCTTAAGAAAGGTCCATGTGCAAAACGAACATCTGCAGACATCTGTTCATAAGAGGAGCACAATCCAGAAGTGGTGGCAAATTATCATCTTATTATCTACATTGGTCTATGGACAGCCACACAGTTAAACGGAATAATCTCAGAATCAGAATTAGTATTGAGACTGCAGGAGGAATCCGATGAGCTATGAAGCTCTTCTTCACATATGTCCAATATGGGGGGGGGGGGGGGGGGGTCAGCGAGTTACAACAGCAAACAATACACAAAACACGACAAGAGTGCAAAACAGTGGAAAAGTTAAGCAAGTAACTAAATAAAAATACATAATAAATTATTTACTTTTTATTTAAGTAATATTTATCAAGCTTGGGCAAGGCAGTAAAAAAAACAATTCCAGACCACAACAAGATAACATGCAGTCTCTCAATAAAATGGGGGATTAACATTGATGAAAGCTGATAATAGATTCCACCAATAGCACCCTGAACACCACTACGCTTAATGCAAATTTCACCGTATAAATGTAAAATAGCAGCTGAATGGTACTGTATTCAGAGCAATCAGCTCACTATTAAAATCTTGGAATTCAAATCACGATCAGAGGTTCCAATCAACCCCATCTTACCTTTGGGGGAAATTAATGAGGTACCACTTTGTGATTGTCATATGAACAGCCTTGTACCCACCATAGGAATATGGAATTGACCCCACCTGATTATGGGGCACCAACATCAATTATCACTGTGCAATGCTCATTTTCACATCTGCCTTCATTATGAAAGGGTAAATTAGTCATACAGGAACTTTGTAGATCCCAGGTGTTTAGTTAAATAGGTGCTCAACATTTCCAAAAGCATTAACAAATTCAATAACAGCTGTCAACTTTAAAAGGCGAAGGAAAGCATAATTATGCTGAATTGTCCCTTCAGATTTCATACACCTGTCGTATACTAATTCAGAGACACTAGTAGGAGGCACTCTCTCTTGTTTATTCCGGCCTTCATAGCCATAGGGGATAACTACATACCGGGTCAGGACCGCCAACATGCTTCCAGACCCACAGCTTGAAGAGGCGAAGACCACAACGATGGCAGCATGACGAGTTCCACTCCAGATGGCAGCAGTGAGTCGGAGCTCACCTAGATTTGAAGCTTTCGTGACTGCAAGGATCCATACTCTTTGGTTCTATTCGGTAAAGTCATGTAGGTAAAAAATAAAACAACAAAAATCACGACTTTTCGGCCACAACACAACTAGCCTTCTTCAGGTGAAGGAACAGAACTGTCGGGACGACAGAGCTTCAATGAACGCTGCTAAGATTCGTAGCTTCTTTTAAGCTGGGTGAGAGAAGTGAGGCACCTTGACAAAGGAGTTTACATATCAAACAGGAGAATTTAGCATTGAAATAGCTGAGGGATTAGCTTGTGACTGGTCACAGAAATAGCTGTGTTAAAGTCAAAGTTTACACATCCACAGAGGCACCTAGTACATGGACGCCAAAGGGGCTGCACTACCCAACTATCATACAGTAAACCGATGTGAAAAAACTAAGTCTAAATTGCATCAATATAATAAATGTACTCAATATATTCTTCAATAAGCTGAGCTATTAACAGCAACTGGGTATACATTTCGATGGTGTGAAAAGGGAATTTTAAGAGCTGCGAAATTTTGGGGTACCACTACTTGAAAAAATATACTGTACCATTGAAAATTAGTTTAATGTTTCGTTCGATTTAGAACATCTTTCCAATGGTTGCTTAATTTGAAACCATCTTCTCGGTTGAAATTGTGTCTGTGTTTGTAAATCTGAATTGCCTCGTGAATAAATCTCTGAAAAACCCGTGGGTTTGCAAAGAACCTTGGTATCGGAGAAAATTATATGGTGATCACCCACAGCATTGTAACAGTGACCAGCTACGGCAGAAGAATTCGATCTGCCGTGTTTCAAATCTGATTTGTGCTCGCGAATTCGGTCAGAGACATGTCGCTTCGTCTCCCCGACATAGCAATCACCGCAGGTACAACTCAATTTGTAAACCCCAGGGTACTGTAAGTCAGGAATGATATCCTTCACGGATGGGATCAGATCACGAATTTTGTGTACTGTATTGAACCCGGCCTGGATCTTGTGTTTGTTTAGAATTTTGGAAATCTTTTTGTAACGCTGCTATATATGGTAGTGTGATGGTTTTGACCGGATTATCAAGTGGTCGTTTCTGTATGGAGGGAGAAACAGCTTGGCGGATGGTACGATCAGAGTATCCATTCCTGTTTGAGGGCCAGGTGTACATGTTTTAATTCACTGGTCAGGTGGTGTTGGTCCGAAATGCAATGAGCCCTATGGTATGAAGTTTTGATGAGATAATTATTTTGAGCTGGGTGGTGGTGGGAATCAGGTTTCAAGTAGGAATCTGTGTGGGTGGGTTTCCTGTAGACAGAATGCCCCAGTGAGCCATCAGGTCTCCTCTCAAACAGAACATCCAATAATGGTAGCTTGCCATCTTTCTCCACTTCCATGGTGAATTTGATGGTGGGATGTCAGGAATTGATGAGGTGTAGGAAAAGGTTCAGAACTGGGAGGCCATGTGGTCAAATGACGAAAGTGTCATCCACATATCTCTTCCACAGGGAAAGTCTGAGGGTGGAAGTCTGGATGGCGTCCGATTTAAATTTCTCCATCAAAACATTGGCCATCACTGGTACCAATCTCCCAGTGCCACGCGCTACAGTGACTCATTCAATGTCACTAGACACGTATGTATACTATAGTTGCACGTTGGTGAGTGTGCGTGTCTGGTTGTTAGGAAGGGGTGGCATAGCATTTGTGCATTCTGCTATGATCTATGTATGTACGTTTAACTTATTTTGCACCATACATAGCCAACCGTGCTAATCGGAGGTGCAGGATTGCAGATACAGCGAGATTTCTGGCCATACACAACATAACTGGCACCAGGTGCCGAAACTCAAACCAACCCGATTCTGTTAACTCTGCCAAAGGTTACAGATTACCATGCGTTGCAAAATTCCGCGGCGACCTGAGATTTAATAGTATTTATCTAGAGGAAAGCCGTGCTAACATCGACTTTTGAAGCTTAGGATGACAGGGAGGTCCAACTAGTTTATAAGTGGGATCCTAGGAGAACCAATGTCAGAATAAACAGTGAGCAACAGGAATTTGTAAGCACTGCCCACGGGATATGCAAATAATTACATCATGGGGGAGTTTTGGCGGGACTATATAGGGGCACCGCGGTGCCGAGATCTTAACTACCTCGTTGGTATACAGGAGGTCGTGGGTTCGATCTCGTTCCTGACACCTTTATATTTGCATTTTGCATGTTCTCCCCGTGGTCACGTGAATATTTCTCCAGGTCCTCTTGTTTTTCCCTCCACATTTAGAAATATGCGTTTAGAGTATGTGGCTGCTATACATTTCCACTTGATAGGTTACTTCATTGTGCCATATTTCGTAGCCAAGTCACTTCTGTAAATGAGCTATATATGTTTATAACATTGTGGAAACGCTTGTCACAAACGTGTATACAAGGGTACTGAAAACTGCAGCATCTCCGGTTGCGGCCATGACTTAATACAAGAAACAGGCCAAAAGAGCACTTGAATAAGAACAGAAAGTACAGAAAGCAGGGGATGCGACAATGCAAAAAACTGTGGGAAACAGGAATCACTTGTATGTGTATATGTTGAACCTCTTTTACACAGTATGTATCCAACCGTGTTAATCGGATGTGCGGGGAAGGAGAATAAACTTAACTCAAAAGGTAGTTGTAAAAAATATAGTTTTCAATCTAGATTTAAAAGTGCATAGCTACAGTGGCTCCCTAACATCGGAAGGAAGAGCGTTCCAGGCGGCCGCAATAGCACATCTGAAAGTTGGTAACGGTGTACAATAAGTGCTAATGCGAGACGGAGATACAGAGCTATAAAAACGATGTCGTTTATTGCGAGCGAACATAAACGCAGCAGTTGGGAAATATAGTATATTACAGTATTGGTATGACCTGTTACACCCATGATACTTTGTTCAAATATGTTGATCAGCTTTAAATGTTCATTTAACTTCACTTAAATCGCCAGGCGTTTGTAAATATGTAAGTGAATGAAAGTCAGAAGATTGTTGAAACCTGGATTTATTTTACAATTACAAAGGCAGGATCGCTCTGCAAATTCCACCTATGATGTTCACACCTAAAAGAGGGATACGTTGGCAGTGGGTAGACACCGTGGTGGTCTTAATAGATGCTCGCCAACAGCACTGGCCTTAGCAGTTTATAGGCTAAGTGAGAGATCTTTGTGAGTGCCTGCGTGCTGTCTAGAAATGTTCCGTAAAAAAAGGTAAACATTTTGAAGGTTTTAAGGGTTAAGGTCAATTCTAACATTAATTGTTCATAAGTGTCAAATGCTTACCAATTAAATGCATCCTAACAAACATGTAGGTATATTATGTTTTAAAAATAATAACAAAATAATCGAACATTTAGGCCCACAAACCATGATCTATTCCATTGAAGCCCTGTCAGCAGAAACCTTGTTTCTCTTTCTGAGAAGGTATTGATATTGATTTTGGATTTCCTCAATTTACAACGCTGAGCCAGCAGCTACAGATGCAATATAAGAGGAGTGTCTGCAATGCATCTTTAAAATTAGAGGTTTAATTTTACGTCTGTGAGTTCCTTGAAAATGCTCCGCCACTAAGGTCATACTGTGGCTGAATTCAATCGTAAAGATATTACAATGAATCAATCTTGTACAAGTATATCTCTATTACAAAGTAGTAATAATGGATCAAACTAGATATTATTCTACGTATGGTGATGAATGCCTATAATACAGCAACTCTGATGTGAGATTGGTGGATTACATCAGGATGCGAATAAAATGCGAGTGAATTCCATTTCTGAAGAAGATCTCAGCACTTGGAGCGAAACGTCGGACATCGTGCGGGACATGTGATACAACCCGAAAACATTATGGAGCTATTTTAGTGAGGTGCCTTAAGGATGCAAAACCAGGCAGGATTAGAACCAATTTGTTTGGATGTCTTGTGGCTTTTCTCATTTCTTCCCAAGCACACAACAGCATATCGTTTTAAAATATTTCAAATGTTAATTCGCCAATCCTTGCAAGCAGGATCCTTCTTCAAAAACAGCTGTGAACATTATCTAATGTTCTTGTAAATTGATGTGCATAGGAATGCAATGGTGGAAAATTCGTATTTCCTGGAAGCTAAAAATAGTCATCTTTATTGTACCGTAGAATGTCACTGTGCATGAAGTTGTATCTGGTATTTTAAATGTTATTTAACAATAATGACTTGGTGAGAAAAAATGCCTATGGTTCCAGCATTCAACTGAAGGCTGCAAGTTCGGATCTCGGTTGCCTGTCAACTCAGCCGGTCATCCTACCAGGGTCAGTAAAATAAATACGGCTTTGTGGAAAGTTGATAGTGGCCATCCTATGGAGAGTCCGATCTCTGCCATGGGAATCTGGAATTTCCACCGTTGTTTCAGAGCTGCCAGTGTAGTAGGTGAGTATTGCTGCTGCTGCTTTGTTAGACGAGGCAAGGAAACACTTTGCATCCTTATTCCAGTTACAGTTTAGAGTATTTGGCTGCTATAAATGTGTAGCGCTGTAAATGGGCCACATGTGTACTAATGGGTGGCGATACTTACCTGCAATTGCGAACGAGGTCCACCAGGAGCAATACCTCGGACCGGCATAGGGGCTGCTAGATTCCCCAGCTCCGAGACAAAGGGGGGGGGGGGGCTGCGGGGTGTGCTGAAATTCCCCGGGACCCCCCTCGGAGCTCTCTGGAAGTAAGACGTGGCCGGGGGCGGGCATGCCTCCAGAGCTGTATAAAAGCCGGACCTCTGGACGGCTCGGGAGCCAGTGGAAGACTGAAGCCCAGCTCGCTAGGACCCTGGGACTCACTTGACCAACCGTCCTTGTAAGGGCTGGGTCTGAGTGGGCCAGTGGTGCGACCCTAGAACTCTCGGGGCCTGACGTCCTTGTAATGGTCGGGACTGAGCGGGCCAGTGGTCGGGACCTGTACCTTGGCTGGGTCAGGTCAGAACAGCCTCCTTTAGGTCACCCCTAGCCGGAGGACCCAGGGACCGTAGCCCCAGTAGTAGGGCGCGTCAGTCCGGAGGCGGTACCTCCTTAGGCAGTGGGTGAAAGGGCCGTAACCCCGTCAAGTATTAAGGGTTCGCTTCACACTGTATGGTAGCCATTGTTAACAAACGTGTTGCCTCCAACCGTTCGTCTCCACCCTTGTGAAAACCCACACTACAAATGTCCACGTGATAAGCCACTTCGTTGATCTATCATTTGTGAGTAGGTCACTTATGAAAAAAAGCGATATAGCTCAGTGGGCCTTACGTGGTAAAAGAGGTCACTCATGAAAAAAAGCGATATAAAAAACGTGACACGTAATTATAGTCATATAGGAACACAGCAAGCAGCGGCTGGGCTTGGAAATTGATGCGCAGCATCGCTGATGAGGAAGCTTCATTTTAATTTTACGAAAACACTGAAGAACCGTTTTATATTCGAAATTAAGGCTCACAAATCGTTATCTAATTTTAAATTATGCCTCGTTAAATAAACATTTATGCCCAAGCGTGGTTTATGAAGCGAGTGTGCTGAATGGTCAAATAGCATAGAGGTTGAAGTAGCCTAAGCTTGCATTTTAGAATTATCGTTGTAAACTTTCATTATTGTTACATCTTCTTTGGGTCTTTCAGTAAAACCACGTAGATAGAAAAAAATAATGAAAATAATCAGGTTTTTTTCTTTGTGGCTTTACCGAAAGACCCAAAGAATATGAATTCCTGCAGTCACGAAATCTTTAAGTCAAGATTCATTGTTACATCATAACTATTGTGTGAGGGACTTTAATAAATAAGTGGGGAGGTACGGTAATCACGATACGATGATATTTTGCAAAACAGAAAAATATAATTATCGCATGTTCTATCGTGCAATGTATTGTCGCATCACCATATCACGATAACCCGAATGCCAACAATGCTCAACCTCAGATTCCCGTTAGGGGATATTATTTAATTCAGGCCATTAAGTAGCAGATCAACACCAGGACGTATTGCAGTGCTATTTATACATTATAACACCGACTATTTACTTCACTCATTCGTTACAATAATTCGCAATGGATATAATTTACAACTACATTCATGTTTATTCTTTCCAAATTGCGGCTCTGCAATATACAAAACCCTGTGCTGCAGTGTCCTCTGATGGCTGTTATGTGTATTGCAATTATCGGCCAAATAACAGCAATACCACAAGTATGATGGATAATAGGTGGGTCACGGGCAGAGATGGACACTACCCCAAGGCACAACGCATTTCTTTCAAACCACTTTTTTGTTTAGTTTGTTGGCTTTCCCCCGCTCCTCCAATTATCACGGTTGGTTAGGTACGGTGCGAAAGAAGTCCCAACATACATTCAATGAGAATAGAATACAGGAGCAATACTGACCACATGTGCAGGTTTTTTTTTGTTAAGTGTTCTTCCTAAGTCGTGTTTATATTCAAGAACACACACAATCCGTGTTTTGTACGTCGTCTAAATTGTAAGGCATATCATTTTACCTACAGCATTGCAGAGGCAGATCCAAAGGGGTAGGTGGAGGTGGGGGAGAGTGTTGGGGGGCAATCGCCAATCGGGGGACAACCCATCACTTTCCGTAGGATACAACCATTGATATTTGCCAATCAAAATATATTCAATGTTTTTGCATTGAAAAGTGTTGACATTTCGGGACCGGCTCATCCATGGGAAGTTTCTAGATGCCTCGCTGCAGTACAGTGTGGGCAGCAACAACAACAACAAAGCAAAACTTTGGCTCAGCATGGAGGTGCATTTACCATACTATAACGCGCAATGTACAGAGGATGACGTGAATGATGACACTGAAATATTCCAGTCATTATGGAAAATTCACGGCGATGACCAAATTGTACCAGATAGGCAGTATGTATCATTGTAGAGAAGAAAAATAATATTATATCCATCTAGTCTCGCAGTCTTACTGTGCTAATCGTATAACAGTGCTTTGATTTTACAGTCGATCCCCTCTTAACGACCACCCCTGTTAACGACTAATCGCTTAACGACTGGCCTCCATAAAGCCCAATGTATAGTGCATAGTAGTGTATAGTAGTGTAGTGTAAAGTGGTGTATAGTAGTATAGAGTAGAACACCTCTTTAACGACCACCCCTGTGAATGACTAATTGCTTAACAACGGGCCTCCACAGAGCCCAATGTGTTCGCTTACTGACCATTCCCCTGTTAACGATGGGCTGTTGTAGGTGCAGTAAATATGAATGAATGCATTGGTGAATCATGTTTATTTTTTATATAATGTTTTATAATGTTGTTAGTTTCTTTATGTATTCACAGTCATAGTTTAAAAATTATAAAGCACCTTTTTGGGTAGAAAAAGGGTAAATTTCGATGCTATCGGAACGAATTAAGCCTTTAACGTGTATTTCCTATACTCGCTTAACAACCAAATAATTTACCGGCCGGTTTCGTGGAACCAATTACCGTCGTTAAGAGGGGTTCTACTGTATATTGATAAAACTATTCCAAATATCTATGTACAACAGTACAGTTCGTAACTCACACTCGGAAAGTTTTATTTTGATTGCGGCCACAGATCAGCTCAGCTCAGTTAAACGAGTACTACTTTGTGCAACATTACCAGCGGCTTACTATAATGGCAGATTGGCACTGCCACATGCACGTGGTGGAATATTCCCTGCTTTCTTTCTGTCACTCGCAAACGGGAGCACCGTGCTTATCTTAGCGGGAAGACGCTTTAACTGAATAAGTGTAATATTAAGTAATTCTAAATTTGTATCACCACGTGCTTAAAGGAAGGACCATGTTTTCCGATTCTCATGTAGGTAGATGCCGCTTGAGTGTTGGATGATATCGTTGCACAGCAGTGGAATCTTCGCCAGTACAAGTCACAAATCTACTCTTGGCTTGGAGAGACGGAACAGACATAGCAACTGTAATGGATCTTGCAGCAACGGCTTACAATTGTTATTAAATAAGTACACTTCTCAAGTTGATTTAACTTCATTTTTTTATAAAGCTGGCAATAGACAATGCGAGAAAATATACCACTTAAACTGATTATAGTTGAGGGACAGAATTTGTGCCAAGTCAGATTGTCTCCCCTACTCAAGTATGCATAGAGCGGTGTTCATCTTTAATGGTGGCAATACATAAGTGGTATAATTTTCACATTCCTATTCTGAGTATAAAAGGCTAGGGTGTAGCCCTGCCAACTTCTTTCACACAACACTGCCGGTGGAAGGGTCTCCAATAGAGGGATGTCTATAAAGCCACTCTGGACAACATTTTAGCCACTCTTCCATGAGGACCAGACATTTCAAAAGAGGTGGGAGTAGCGACACTTTTCCTCATCACACACGATCTGCCAATTTATACTGATGGGTGGACAGAACCAGGAGGATTGAATAAACCTATATCATTGTTTCAGCTGCCGCTCCTTAGAGATCGAATCAAACCGTAACCTCTGGATTGCAATTCCAGCGTGCTAACCTTATCACCAAGGCAGCATACATTTGTATGGAGCTAGTCTAAATATAGAATGCCCATTGTGGACTCATCACAAAATGTCACTAATATGTCTTAATTCAGGAAGTATGATGAGTTGAATCATTATCTATGAGGGTTGTAATTATAAATTAATAATACATTATTAATTTTCTTTGTGGTGCCATTACGAAATGAAGCTATTTTAAACCCCCGGTTCCTAAAAAGGCTCAAAGGCCTAGAATTCAAAGCAAGCAGTAACAAAGGTGAGTAGATTATGTGATCGTTTATGGGTAAACACAAAGCAATATGTTGCACAATTGTGACAATAGTCTCGTGACTGCATAAGGTAGATACTGGATGAAGACCAAATGCAGGGATTAGATATTCGTGTTCTGAAAAGTGGAAATTAATATTTGAATTCATGGTTAATGCTGATATTGCAGTTGGATATATTAAACGCATGCAAATTGTTTCAAAGTCTAGTTCACAGCAAAGCAGAAATTACGATGACATTTTACCAATAATTGGTGTATTCGTTAAGTAATTTTGGGGTCGCAATGTGAGCCTGATAAACACAATTTAAAAATCCCCAGGGTGCCCAATATCACTGATTACGTTTGACTGATGTAGTAAAATGGTAACCAATGGATTTCTGTAATGGTGACTGAATAGAGCACATCCAAGAGGACGTGCATTGAGGAGATGGAGTGATGAAATCAGGTCCTGTGCCGGTACCTGGTGGATTATGATTAGTACTGTTACATCAAAGGATCGTGAGAGGCATGGGGAGGCCTTTAACAGCAACAGAATAACCAAGGCTAAAGATGTTGATGAGGTGTCTGAGCCACCAAAGGAATTCCGGACAGCATGCCCAAGAAAACACATTTCCTGTGTTTGTTTGTATATAAACCTGGCAGCACTGGGGCATGTATTTATCTGATTTACCAATGAACAGGTACACTTCCTGAAATTGCTAGATTTTCCAATGGAATTCCCTGACATTGTTCCAATGTGCCTTTACCCTCTAAAATAATCTCCCGATGGTATACAAGCAACATCGTTTCTTGGGCATAAATATCCCAAAGTGACATTAGATATTGCCATAGTGTATATTTCCATCAGGTTTCTGTCATTTCAACAGATGTCCTCGATATGGGTTTGTCAATGTGGAATTCGTGCAAACCCTAGAGTTTATGTTTAATGAAAGCCCAATAGCACTCCTAACCCAAACCCCACTTATCATTTTTTGTTTCTCCATATTTAGTATGGGTTGTTGCCTTGATGTAACGCTTAGAAATCTGGCCTTGAAATCCAGAGGTCATCGGTTCAATGCTGTCTCCAGGCACAATATTTGAAAGAATGACCACATTTCTCAATTCTCCTGGCACTCTGACCACCAAACAGTATAAATAGGTATGCCACAAATAGCCAATCTACAGGTCTCATGTAGTGAAGTTCTCCCACATCTTCCAAGATGTCTGGTCAGTGTGGAGGAGTGGGCCAAATACCCCCTATGGTGGCTCTCTTGAGTGGAGGCCTTTCACCAGCAATGGAGTGAGCAAGACATTGCAGGGATGCACCTTTACCCTTTTATATTTGCTATGCTTGTATGTGTAAGCACACGGTTGCATATCATAAAGCCCACAACTGTCTTGCCACCTTTAATACGCGTTATTTAAAATGTGTTTCTTATGTAAAGTTGTGATGTGAATGTTTATATAACTGCATTGTAAATAGTTCACATCCAAATATTAAATTCTGAAACAAGAATAGGATGGGACACATCTTTTTTGGTGACCTTGAGCCAGTGTCGGAAATTCCATGTTCCTATGGCAGGGGTATATCTATCCTTATGAGAACTGCTGTTGACCTTCCACATATTTGTTCTCGCTTCATTGGCCCTGGGGGGAAGATGGGAAGAGTGAACACCAACTGAGATTCTTAATCTTGAGATTTGAGCTTGCAAATATATAAAGAACAAAAGATATGTCCTTCTGTTATTCGTAAATGTACAGTGTCACATTGTTGGAGTGTTTCTTTTTCCCCAGTTGCATTTGGTTTTGCTACAGCCAACTGCTACGGATGCTGATTGATGATTGTGTGTTGAGTAGTGAAGTGGTCAGTTTGCTCACCAGTGTACTAGTTTATACAAAGTCGTGCATTAAATAGTGATGGTTTTCTAATGTTACGATATTTCCATAGTGATTTGCCTGCTTTAAAATACACAATGAAGTGCCCTGTGATCAGTGGCGTCACTGAGGGGGGGGGGGGGGGGGGTGCGGACCGCACTGGGTGACACCATCAGAGGGGGTGACACCAAAATGACTATCTATAACATTGTTGTGCAGTGTTTCAGCAGAAATGTATTCTTTTTTATTAAAATATCCCTGTAGTTATAACAAAATTTGTTTCGAAAGCCTAGCTTACATGTACTGTATCCATATACATACAATGTTAAAACTCGATGCTAATTTACTTTTTGAACCTTCTAATGCGCTCCGGTCAGAGCTGTCATTGTTCCCAAACTACAATGACGCTTCGAGTCACGTGATTTCGTCTGCACGCGCTACAAGCACACGCTGTTGTGTTCGTTGCTGCTCGTGTTTTTATCGTCGCTGATTTTGTCAAATGTTCTGGTATTTTAGCTACAATATTGTGGTAATTAGTATTTGTGAACCTATATCAATAACTTTTTTGAGAATGAAGTAGTAATTAAAGGAAAAGGAGAAAAATGAAAAAGGCTTCCGCTCAGTTACTAATAATGTTGTATCTAGTAATGTTGTAATTCAATGTAGAAAGATTTTACCAAAATAATTTGTTGTTATTATTCATATAATCTAAGATATATTACATTTCAGCAATTATCAACTATATCGTATATTATTCTATGATTACAATTTATTATGAACTTATATGTCGAAAATTGATTATATTACTCATAACTAAATAGAGAAATTAACAATTTAAAACATGAAATGGGGGGAAATGCTTGATACATGTTTAGAAATATAACTTTAATATTAAATTCAGTTTTTTTTTCATTTTAGTATTTTTTAAAATGTATTTAAAAACATCACTCTCTTGCAAATATATATGATTAATGTAGTCCTTAAATATTTTGACTCTTTTTTTTACTTCGAATTTCATTGTTTTCTTACCGAATTTTCACTTTAACCACGTGAAACTATGAGAATGACTTTTAGGTTGTACGTATGATATTGTAATTTAAAGGTGTAATTTTACTTTTGCTAGTTGTTTATGTTACTACTATTGCCATTACATTCAGTGATATACGGGAATTACGATTTACGAGGAACATTAGTACTAAATATTACTAAGGATTACGGAAGTCCATGGGGGTGACATCATGAGTTACTGCACAGGGTGACACCAACCCTAGTGACGCCACTGCCTGTGATAGATAATAACAAAAAATTCAATGTCAAACTCACAATCTAAATCGTTATTTACGTTGGATGAATCCAATGAGCTATGAAGGTATTTTATTCTCGGATGTTTCAATCTCAAATCCGAAAATATAAATTGCAACACGTGTGTAACAATAAAAACCTAGATTCCTGTGTAAATGTGACCATCTGAGTCTCCTTTGCAACAAACTATGAATTTCAGTTGGCTCTCACCTGGTTAAACACAGGACTCTGAATTGAATTTAATAGCCATATATAACTACATTTGTTGCACACAGGATATGTTTAAGGCACATTTCATTGATTTAGGGCCATTGATTATAGATATACTCAATTGAAATATTTTCCATAGGATTTAGAAGTGTGACCATAACGTTACATTGGGCCAACATTATACATGTTACCAGACTATCGCTCAACGCGAATCCAGTTAAACCCACGATCATAAGCTTGATTGGACTCATAAATTTAAAGACAACAGTCTGAAATGATCCATCTCCGATCAATAGCCCACGCTTGGATGACGCCATAGCCCTCATGAATTTGTAAAAGCATTCGGTGTGAACTCAGCAAAAAAAATCTCACAAACAACTATTTACAAAGCCACAGAATTGGGCATGGCAACGGACAAAAAAAATGCATCTGCCTTTCTCTGACACTTCCTCGTGTCCATGCCCTTGCCAAGTGAATAAATACCGTCAGCCTCGGCGCAGAAAGCCCACTCTATTGTAGCCTCTGCCTTGCAGTTAGTTGTAAGCTCAACATCATGTCAGTCTTTTTGTTGTTGCAAAACTGAGCCACAAAATAGCCAAATAACTACCTACAGCCACTACTAAAAATACCTCGATTCCACGGCATTCAAGAGAACTCCTATAGGAGATGGGATATAAGAAAATTACTGAGCCGAACGTGTAAAATTGCGTGTGAATTTTCACAAGACAAATATAGCTATAATAGCGGGAAGTACTCACCGTTGCCCGGGAGAAAACTATATTTCAAAACTTATCTTAAAAACCTTACATATACATACACCTAGCTATTGTGAAAGGCCGGTGGGCCGTTTGTCCATTTCTCCACCAATACAATTATAACAGGCTTTCAGAATTTCGATTTAAAGCTTTCGTGACTGCAAGGATTCATCTTATTTGGTTCTTTCGGTAAAGTCACGTAGAATGAGAATAAAATAATAAATTGATAAAATAAAATAACACAATAAAATTCTCACGACGTTTCGGCCACAACACAAGCGGCCTTCATCAGGTGAAGGGACGAAACTGTCTGGAGGACAGCGCTGGGGCGAACACAGCCAAGCTCAGACCGCGACCTTCAAGCTGTGTGAGAAGAAACAGAGCGCCTTGACAAAGGAATTAGCATATAATTTAGCATTGAAATAGCTGAGTGATTAGCTTGTGACTGGTCACAGAAATGGCTATGTTAAAGTCAAAGCATACACATCCACAGAATAAATGTACTCAAGATATTCTTCAATAAGCTGAACTATTAACAGTAACTGGGTATTCACTACACAATATAATGAATACTACATAGTAAACCAATAAAAAAACTAAAATATAAATTACCTCAATGTTATCAATGAACTCTATATATTCTCCAATCAGCTAAGCTACCAACAATAAGTCGTTATATATCACAATGCTATATGGCTAAAAAAATGGGTGGATTCTTACCCTCAAAATTAGCACCACGGATAGCTACGAGCCCCGTTCAGACGGACGAGTTCATCCATGGTCAGAAACGGAGGAGGGGGAGAGAGACAGCTGCGAGGCGCTGTTATACTCCATGTTGTCCTCCAGACAGTCTCGTCCCTTCACCTGATAAAGACCGCTTGTGTTGTGGCCGAAACGTCGTGAGAATTTTATTGTGTTATTTTATTTTATCAATTAATTATATTATTCTCATTCTACGTGACTTTACCGAAAGAACCAAAGAAGAAGAGGCTTGCAGAAGTCCAAAAAGTAATATAAAGTGGGGTTAAATAGTTGATCAAAAAGGTTTCCTAAATTTGTCGACCCCCCCCCCCATAAAAGTATGTTTACCCCCGCGTAGGTTAATATACCTACACACCATACATACATCAGAGTAAATAGTATCTATTGATGCTGTAGGTGTATCTACTGACTGTACAGTAGTATCCCCTGAGCCAGTAGAAGCTACTGACTGTTTAGTAGTATTTACTGACTGTAGTAGTAACTACTGACCATAGTAGTATCGACTGGCCCTAAAGTAGCATCTACTGACTCTATAGTAGTAACTACTATCTCTAAAGCAGCATCTACTGACTCTATAGCAGTCGCTCATGGCCGTAGTAGTATCTACTGACTGTATAGTAGTATCTACTGACTGTTGCAGTTTTTTTCTGGACGAAGTGGTATATGCTGACTGCCTAATTATCTACTAACTCGATAGTAATATCTACCAACTCGATAGCAGTATCTACTATCACTACAGCGGTGCATACCAACTTTGGTGGTACCTGCTATCATTACAGCAGTGCATACCGAATAAAGCAGTGCATACCAACTGTGGTGATACCTGCTATCACTACATCAGTGCATACCGACTGTGTTGGAAACTGGTATCACTACAGCAGTGCATACCGACTGTGGTAGTACCTGCTTTAACTACAGCAGTGCAAACCCACTGGGGTGGATCCTGCTATCACTAAAGCAGTGCATACCTACTTTTATGGTAGCTGCTTTCACTACAACAGTGCATACCGACTGTGGTGGTACTTGCCATTATTACAGCAGTGCATACCGACTGTGGTGGAACCTGCTATCATTGCAGCAGTGCATACTGATTGTGGTGGTACCTGCTATGACTACAGCAGTGCATACCGACTTTGGTGGGACCTGCATTCACTACAGCAGGACATGCTGACTGTGGTGGTACTTGCTTTAACTACAGCAGTGCATACCCACTGTGGTGGAACCTGCTCTCACTACATCAGTGCATACCGACTGTGTTGGTACCTGCTATCTCTACAGCAGAGCATACCAACTGTGGTGGTACTTGATTTAACTACAGCATTGCATACCCACTGTGGTGGTACCTGCTTTCACTACAGCAGTATATACCAAATGTGGCGGTATCCTGCTATGATAGCAGTGCATACTGACTGTGGTGGTACCTGCTATCGCTACAGCAGTGGATGCCGACTGTGGTGGTAGCTGCTTTTACGACAGCAGTGCATACGACTGTGGTGGTACCTGCTATCACTGCAGCTGTGCATACTGACTGTGGTGAAACCTGGTATCATTGCTGCAGTGCATACTGATTGTGGTGGTGCTTGCTTTAATTACAGCAGTGCATACCCACTGTGGTGGTACCTTCTATCACTGCAGCTATGCATACCGACTGTGGTGGAACCTGCTATCATTGCTGCAGTGCATACTGATTGTGGTGGTACTTGCTTTAACTACAGCAGTGCATACCCACTGTGGTGGTACCTGTTATCACTGCAGCTGGGCATACCGACTGTGGTGGAACCTGCTATCATTGCAGCAGTGCATACTGATTGTGGTGAAACCTACGATCACTGCAGCTGTGCGTACTGACTGTGGTGGAACCTGCTATCACTGCAGCAGTGCATACCGACTGTGGTGGTACCTGCTTTAACTACAGCAGTGCAAACCCACTGTGGTGGTTCCTGCTATCACTAAAGCAGTGCAAACCGACTTTTATGGTAGCTGCTTTCACTACAACAGTGCATCCCGACTGTGGTGGTACTTGCCATTATTACAGCAGTGCATACCGACTGTGGTGGAACCTGCTATCATTGTAGAGGTGCATTCTGATTGTGGTGGTACCTGCTATGACTACAGCAGTGCATACCGACTTTGGTGGGACCTGCATTCACTACAGCAGGACATGCTGACTGTGGTGGTACTTGCTTTAACTACAGCAGTGCATACCCACTGTGGTGGTACCTGCTCTCACTACATCAGTGCATACCGACTGTGTTGGTACCTGCTATCACTGCAGCTGTGCATACTGACTGTGGTGGAACCTGCTATCACTGCAGCAGTGCACACTGACTGTGGTGGAACCTGCTTTAACTACAGCAGTGCATACCCACTATGGTGGTAGCTGCTTTTACTACAGCAGTGCATACCGACTGTGGTAGTACCTGCTTTCACTGCAGCTGTGCATACCGACTGTGGTGCAACCTGCTATCACTGCAGCAGTGCATACTGACTGTGGTGGTACCTGCTATGACTACAGCAGTGCATACCGACTTTGGTGGGACCTGCTTTCACTACAGCAGGACATACTGACTTTGGTGGTACTTGATTTATAAACAGCATTGCATGCCCACTGTGGTGGTAGCTGCTTTCACTACAGCAGTGCATACTGAGTGTGGTGGTATCCTGCTATTGTTACAGCAGTGCATACTGACTGTGGTGGTACCTGCTATGATTACAGCAGTGCATACTGACTGTGGTGGGACCTGCTTTCACTACAGCAGGACATACTGACTGTGGTGGTACTTGATTTAACTACAGCATTGCATACCCACTGTGGTGGTACCTGCTTTCACTACAGCAGTATATACCAACTGTGGCGGTATCCTGCTATGATAGCAGTGCATACTGACTGTGGTGGTACCTGCTATCGCTACAGCAGTGGATGCCGACTGTGGTGGTAGCTGCTTTTACGACAGCAGTGCATACAACTGTGGTGGTACCTGCTATCACTGCAGCTGTGCATACTGACTGTGGTGAAATCTGCTATCATTGCTGCAGTGCATACTGATTGTGGTGGTACTTGCTTTAATTACAGCAGTGCATACCCACTGTGGTGGTACCTGCTATCACTGCAGCTGTGCATACCGACTGTGGTGGAACCTGCTATCATTGCTGCAGTGCATACTGATTGTGGTGGTACTTGCTTTAACTACAGCAGTGCATACCCACTGTGGTGGTACCTGCTATCACTGCAGCTGGGCATACCGACTGTGGTGGAACCTGCTATCATTGCAGCAGTGCATACTGATTGTGGTGATACCTACGATCACTGCAGCTGTGCGCACTGACTGTGGTGGAACCTGCTATCACTGCAGCAGTGCATACTGACTGTGGTGGTACCTGCTATGACTACAGCAGTGCATACCGACTTTGGTGGGACCTGCTTTCACTACAGCAGGACATACTGACTGTGGTGGTACTTGATTTAAAAACAGCATTGCATGCCCACTGTGGTGGTAGCTGCTTTCACTACAGCAGTGCATACTGAGTGTGGTGGTATTCTGCTATTGCTACAGCAGTGCATACTGACTGTGGTGGTACCTGCTATGATTACAGCAGTGCATACTAACTGTGGTGGGACCTGCTTTCACTACAGCAGGACATACTGACTGTGGTGGTACTTGATTTAACTACAGCATTGCATACCCACTGTGGTGGTACCTGCTTTCACTACAGCAGTATATACCAACTGTGGCGGTATCCTGCTATGATAGCAGTGCATACTGACTGTGATGGTACCTGCTATCGCTACAGCAGTGGATGCCGACTGTGGTGGTAGCTGCTTTTACGACAGCAGTGCATACGACTGTGGTGGTACCTGCTATCACTGCAGCTGTGCATACTGACTGTGGTGAAACCAGCTATCATTGCTGCAGTGCATACTGATTGTGGTGGTACTTGCTTTAATTACAGCAGTGCATACCCACTATGGTGGTACCTGCTATCACTGCAGCTGTGCATACCGACTGTGGTGGAACCTGCTATCATTGCTGCAGTGCATACTGATTGTGGTGGTACTTGCTTTAACTACAGCAGTGCATACCCACTGTGGTGGCACCTGCTATCACTGCAGCTGGGCATACCGACTGTGGTGGAACCTGCTATCATTGCAGCAGTGCATACTGATTGTGGTGATACCTACGATCACTGCAGCTGTGCGTACTGACTGTGGTGGAACCTGCTATCACTGCAGCAGTGCATACTGACTGTGGTGGTACCTGCTTTAACTACAGCAGTTCATACCCACTGTGGTGGCAGCTGCTTTTACTAAAGCAGTGCATACCCACTGTGGTAGTACCTGCTTTCACTACAGCAGCGCACACTGAGTGTGGTGGTACCTGCTATGACTTCAGCAGTGCATACCGACTTTGGTGGGACCTGCTTTCCCTACAGCAGGACATACTGACTGTGGTGGTACTTGATTTAACTACAGCCTTGCATGCCCACTGTGGTGGTAGCTGCTTTCACTACAGCAGTGCATACTGAGTGTGGTGGTATCCTGCTATTGCTACAGCAGTGTATTCTGACTGTGTTGGATACCTGATATGATTACAGCAGTGCATACTGACTGTGGTGGTACCTGCCATGATTACAGCAGTGCATACTGACTGTGGTGGTACCTGCTATGATAACAGCAGTGCATACTGACTGTGGTGGTACCTGCTATGATTCCAGCAGTGCATACTGACTGTGGTGGTACCTGCTATCACCACAATAGTTCATGCTGACTCCATAGCAGTTTTTATCGACTCTGTAGCACAAAGTACTCACCTGAAATAGTGGCGTGGTGAGGCCTTGTGCAGAGCCCCAGGCCTCACCTAGATTGCGCAGCCGGCCGAGGTGGCACTTTGGCAGGCTGGGGGCTGGGTCGCAACCCCTGCCCCCTACCCCCCACAATCCCCCTGCCCGTGCTACAATAATAGTATCTAAGCGCTATACTATTAGTATCTACCGACCCTATAGTAGTAAGTGCACACATTAGAGTGGCGGGGGGGAGAAGAAGACATAACACTTTGATGAATTTACCTCAGCGTTGTGTCTTTTTTTCTATTCTGAACGCGAATGAAAAACACCCCCCCTCCACCGATAACGCTTGTGGGTTGCTAGGGAATCCCCCGGGCAGCTTGAGCGGCGCGGAAAAATAATTAAATAAAGACAACAGCACTCAATTGCTTCTTTAACTACTTTAAAGTTGATGGATAAGAAGACGGAATAGCGCTGGCTCACCAAGGGGCTTACGGCGTTGTACCCCGTTACTTTTTTTAAACGTAAACCCCACGGTTTGCGAGCCAAATCATTCGCAAGTGCGCGTCCACAGACAGACAGACACACAGACAGACAGACAAAAAATGACGTTGAAAGGTATGATGTTTTGGTAATACATCAAATGAACATAAGATCAGTGTAAAAGTGCGACTGTGCAATGATTTACTCACTCTACTACTTGCATAATGGCCTCAGATGAAACTCTAGAGAGCCCTCCAAAGGGGACATTGGCCTACTCTACCACACTGGACAGATATCTTTGAAGAGGCGAGAGTACCTACAACTTTACCCCACGACACCCAGACCTACCGATCGTCTTAACTGTGGTGTCGCCATTTGTACTTCTGCGTGGACTTGATTTAACTGCCGCATCAATAGATTGAACCAGCAATGTCTGGATCACAATTCCATTTTGCGAACGGTTACACTACGGCTGCATGTCCCGAATATCCAATATGGGCATGCAATTCTATTCCTAGCTAAACAACAGTGACATGCAGATAAAATACCACACTACTTTTGCATAAATCCATTTTAGATGCATTTTATTTGTATTACGCATTGCGATAGTTTAAGATTAGTATGTGGGCCAGCAGGGCAGGTTTAAGCAAAGTAAAACAAGTCTCCAAGGTCAGACACATCTGCATCACATATTTCCATTGACATCACTAAGCAAGCAGTCTAAATTATTCATTATTTCATTGATTAAAATTGATTGTTATATTCATGATGCTTGCATCTTATTGTGAATGAAGAATCGATAATATGCAATTTTGGAAATTAAATGCAAATGGTGTACCGTTGTTTTATGTATGACATTGGAGTGAATGAAAATGCATCAACAATCAAAATAAAACTCGGAATAAAAATTTACACAACAAAAATAACACATTCTAGAATCGAATCGTAATGGTGGATTTTTACTATTATTCGAATCCCTGGGATGGAGGTGATGTGGTGCCACAACAGCTAAGCCACTCCGTCAGAGCCGTTCCTGCCGCTGTGATGCCGCAGCAGCGAGGCCATCCTGACGACTCTGTGGCCGCGACGTCACCACCTCCGAGCGACGGGGCCGATGCCCCCTCATGAGACCAAGCTTCACGGTTTCCTGCGACCAGGGAATTGGGCGACCTACCCCGAGGCTAACGTGCACCGCGGCGCCGTGACCTGGGTTGTTATTACATGGTCACGACGGGGGCCTGCTGAGCCACCGTGGATAGAAAACATCCACACTCGACACGGGATAGCAAGCAGATAGAGGGTGGGGCAGAGTAACGAACGGCAGGGAAAACATGGGGCCCTCCTCTCCTTGTAGGACGTGTACGCTTGTCCAAAGAGCAAAAAGCGCACATCGGAGAGAGCATTAATCCGATTAGCAAAGAGCGGGAAATCTGAGGCTTCTGATTGGATGAGAGGCCAGAGGATTAGCGGCACGTTACCTTTCATGTAAGGACAATAAAAGGGGTGGACGAGGTAGTGAGGATGATTCAGGTTCTTCTGGAGTCAAGGGGCGAAGGGGTCATCGTGCCTGTGACTGGATCGTCCGTGAGACGAGTCACAGAGCAGCCAGGCCCCGTTCCCAGCAAGGACTACGGACAGCCTCGCCTTTCCGCGGCTTCCTACACCTCGAAATCGGATCGTAAGTACGGAGGAGAGAGGTAAGACAAATATCCCTTAGGGAGAGTGAGTAGGGAGAGACAGAACAGATTGAGTCCTAGACCGCCGGGAGATAGGTTAGACCTGCCCTGCTGGCCCACACTGACACGGGTATATTAGCTTCGTTAATCGGAGAATAAATCGCCAGTAGACATTAAACCTTGTCGTGTCGTCCCTGCGAGTGCAGAGAGGGGTGCATGGTGTTGTGAGACTTCGCGTTGTGGTTGCCTGTGTTTTCACACGAGCGTGTATTTTGCCCGCACGTGCACGCTCGCCGAGCATGTTAACTCGTGAGCCTGCTCGCTGGAGTGCCCTGTGTTGGTGCACCAGCGTGTATTTCACCCACGTATGCGCGCTCGCCGCGCACGTTAAATCCGTGAGCCTACTCGTTGGAGGGCCCTGTGTTCGCGCACCAGCGGGTATTCTACCCATTTGGGTACGCTCGCCGCTACGTGTGGCTCGTAGCTAACGTGTATGCGAGGTAAACAAACATCGGGTACGCAAGATTAACTTTGTAGCTCGTGGTTAGCGAGGACGAGAGGGGCACGGGCGGCGCACATGCGAGGTTGTTTACACGGCCTTTAAACCTGCTCTGGAGCACCTCCTCCAATTGGCTGCGCGCGTACGAGTGACGCCCCTGCCCTCCGACCCCCCACCCCGGGTCCTACGCGTGCGATTGGTGCGTGGCGCCGGGCAGGTAGCCGCGTCGGATCTTGGTGGCTACGCGCCAGCTTAAATCATGCCTCGAGGGGTCGCAGCGAGGGGGCAGAGGGGAGTCGGGGAGCAGTAACCCTCCCCAGGACATGGAAGAGGGGAGCAGTGGGTCGCAGATGAGCGGGGAGATGGGGGTCAGCCTCCCCGACAGTGAACAGGTATATGCGTGAAAATTACACATCGTTATTTCTCAAATTATGTTGGTGATACTGCATTGGCAGTGATCAACAAGCCCAAATGACAAATGAACTCAACATAAGTCAATAACACTGCCTTTGAACCTATGTGGCCTCTCTATGTGCTATAAAGCAGCGCCATTGCCCAACACATTTTCTGTAATACGGCATTATCGTGATGGTCATTCGTAGGATGACCATTCATTTTATCAACCCGTTCAAATGTGAGTGAAATACTCTCACCAGTGTCACCCAGCCAGATAACTCATCACTTCTTACACTGTGGGTGGATCTCAACACAACCCATACCATTTATTAGTATTGCAGCAGCATTTGCAAAATCGTTACAATTTAGCAGGGTGCTCACTTAAAAGGAAGGACACAGCACAATTTGGTTGCGTATCGTTTCTAATTGCAGTTGCATCTCCAGAATAGTTTTGTTTTTGTTTACATGTGTTTACTTCAACCAATACAATGTCTAGAAGGTGGTTAGAGGATATAATGTGATCCCAGTGGTGTGAAAGCGCGCTTACGTAAACACAGCAGTCATTTTGTTGTTGAACAACAGCACCCATGGACCCATTGTGAATGCAGTACGGTTACACCAGTTATTTGTAATGTATAGTTGTGTTAAAGGACAACCGTGACCAGTTTCGTAATAAAGTGAGTCGTACATCCTGCACTTTGAAGGTCAAGTATGGAATGCAATTTTTTTTTTGAAATACCGTTTGAAAATGGATGTATGCGACAACAACACAATTACTAAAATTGGATACATTTCGACTGGATACGTAACATTTGAATGCAAACTTTATAATACGGATCAAAGTGGGGGGCATTACTGCTCCTCAATGCATAATAATGTTCGGGAACATTTGTCATCCTCTATCGTCACTCGACCCAGATTTAACGGAAGACATTCCACATTACCGTTTAGGGGCTGAGTCTCCCCATGATACAACAACTATTAACGTCTCTCAAAATGTTGCTCAGGAATCCTAGTATTAAATACACCACGTAGACTCTCACCACAGCAAGACATTGCATGTCTTCCCGACGTAGACGAGTATTTAGAATGCAATTTATGTGTTTTTAATTGCCTTTGAGGCAGCTTGCATGCAACATGCATAATCCACGTGTTAACACTAAATTAATCAAAAAGCCAATTATAAATTAAACTATGAATAATATTGCGGACTCTCCCACTGCTGTCTAAGGAACGTAACAGTGGAATGGGTCGTGTGTGCCTGTAATTTTACACTTTTGGAAATTGGCGGAAACAATCCTTTTTAAATGTTTTAAGCATAACCAATGATGTGCTATATTGCTGGTAGCTTATCTTTATTTCCCACCACTTGCATCCTCCAAAAACACTCACTCACCGTGTGTCCTTTGCCCACTTCCTTATGTTTGCTCTCTGCTGTCTGCCTCTCTCTGCATATCTGATTTACCCTGCTATGCTTCAGCCTTTCTGTCCAGATTCCCCACACTCCCCCTCACATGCCCTTTATTTATTATGACCTTTCTTCCCCTATCCTTTCTCGAATCCCATTTCTCTATCAAGCTCCCCTCTCTCTCTGTATTGTTAAGTTCCGTATTTGTCTTGCTCCATTGACACTCAAATTCCCGTTTCCACAAGGAGCTCCAGTATTAACGGTTGCGAAGATTGGAGATGAGAGATTTTGTCGATGATAATTTTGGTTGTTCATTCTTGTTCTTTTTATTATCCATGTATTATTTTCTTTGGGGGGTTACTCAGTACATCCTGTTTGAGAGTTATTGCACCATCATTCGTTAAAATGTTTAACACTTCGTGGGGCAATTAGCAGCACATTATTTTGGTGATGGAGAAACTGGCCGTTACTATAAAGGGATGTGGAATTTCCACCACCGGCTGAGAACCACCAATCGGGAGAAGCACCACCCAACACTCCACTGGGTAAGGGTCAGACCTTAATGGTTCTATCCTATGTGTGTTTCAAGGCGTGTTCGTATTGTTACAAGGCAAATGTGCAGCCCCTGCAATTAGTTTTTATGTCACTGCTTGCTAGAGAGCACCTCTAGACGGTCCATGTTTGCCATATATATTTTAAGAGGTGGGAATACCCACACTTTACCCCACTACACTCAACCTGCCAATCGACTGTGGTGTAACCATGTATACTTCTGTGTTGATAACGGGGAGGGAGGTTGAGGCTTTAATACTATAAACTAAACTAATTCTTATTTTAACCAGGTAAGGGCCACTGAGCTATATAGCTCTTTTTCAGAAGCAACCTGACCACAAATGAGAGGTCAACGAAGTGGCTTATCATGTGGAAATGTATAGCAGCCAAATACTCTAAACACATTCCAAATCTGGAGGGAAAAACCAGAGGACCCGAAGAAAAATTCACGCGACCACAGGGAGAACATGCAAACGCCAAATATATAAGCATCAGGGACGGGATCGAACCCACTACCTCCTGTATACCACGCGAGGTAGTTAACATCTCGCCGCCATCTGTAAAAAAAAAAACTATCGAATGATTCAACGCCACACTGGGAGATTTAACCACAGACTTCTGTATTTCAGGTGCAGTGTGCTAACCATCAGACCATCGCAGCAGCCTCCTTCTGATGGTATCCTTCAGGGATTTACATAATAGTACGGGATTTACTTGCTAAACCTATTTAAAGAAGTCTAAAAAGGCTATACATCACTTGCATAAGCCTATTTACGAAGTGGTTTTAAGAGGTATGCATTTGTTATGTGCTGTAAGTCCCTGTATGTATCTGATTCTAAGTACAATGGTAAATTTCCATACTTCAATGGCAAGTGCATGTTTATCCAAAAATCAACAAATATAGACTTCCCACCAACTGATTAGTGCAAAACGTGTACAAATAGTGATCAGGATCACTAGTTGTCCGTAAGAACAGTACTTACATTTTAAATCCTTCTCGGTCTTTAATATTGACACACACACATATATACGATGTCAAATCACGTGAAATGTGATGCCAGCATTCCTGAAGATATCCATTTATATATTTACTTCGAGTAATCGACATGTTAGGACTGTTGTTTGTAACACAATTTAAACAAAAACATGTATCACTATCTACGCATTCTGAAGCACGACTAACATTTAAATGAATCTTTCATTTTCCACAATTGATTTGTTTTCCCGATAGCAATATATTTTTCAAATTGATTGACCGATTGTAATAAAGCCTCCACAATTCATTATCGTGGGATGAACTCAACAGAGCGATGCCACTTGATTGCGTGAGCTACAGCCGATCAAGGGATCACCTGTAACTTTGTTTATAAGGGACACAGAAGTTGTCATTGGCCGTTCTGGTTGAGTTTCTGTTCAGATAAACAGCGGCATGATTGACTATTTATTTTCACGGTGGAGTAAGTTTATTTGAAGATTTCTTTGTAGTTTATCCACTTTAAAGTATATCCCCCCGCTGTTGTATATATAGGTGTTATGAAAATTGATGAAAATAATGAAAATTAAATGAAATTTGAGATTTGCATAATTTATCCGAAATCATGTTAATTAGTGTAATTATGTGCATAAATTATGCTGATTCGAGAGATAATCGTATTAATTTATGCGAGTGGGCGTGGTTATGATAATGCAGGTCGTTATGGATTATCAGGTCGAGCCTCGGTGACGAGGATTGTGTTATGAATTGGAATAACGCAATTAATCGTATGCAGTGACGCAGGCGTTGTGAGCGTGAATGAGAGAGAGACGATTCGACTCTGCTCTTCAATTCCGTATTATCGATAAGGATACGATTACTCTCGATTGAACATTACGGATTATGTGTGTTATGGATTATGTGGTGATAGTGTGCTTATGATAGGTCCCCAGGATTCAGATCTCATACGCAGAACAATATTATGCAGAATTTCAGGAAGAATCACACACAAACCTTCTGCTTTAATCAATTTTATTTCTAGCTAACTTTAATTTTTGGATAATATGAAAAACTCAATCTCGGGATTTGGAATTTCAACACAGCGTTAACACGATACCATCACGATTGCGTTGTTTCACCTCGATAGCGGCACCTGTGGTTAATTCCTGACGTGTAACGCAATCGATCGGTTGTTGAGAGAGAGATTAAAAACAAGTGAACTATTCTATCAAAACCTTAACCTTATAATGTAAATTCGTATTTAAACATTGCCCACAGAGTACCACATCCATTCATAGACCTTCAAGTCAATTCTTATCACGTTTTTAACAGTAGGACGATTGGTTATTATGCAACTCAATGACAGCAGTATTTTTCGTTATGAATTGATTTTTAATGCCGCACCTTGGAGTGGCAACCCTTCTTGATTATCCCGATATGCGTATCGTGTCTTCGTTATCACTGGTTCAATTCTTTGCGTAAAGCAGACGCCGAGGTTAGCATCTCGTGTGTCCAAAATGTGTTTCCTGTGTGTTGCGGCGCGGTGGGGGAGTGAGGGGAAGAGTGTGGGGGAGGGGTTGGGGCATACGAACGGCTGCCAGTTTCTGTCCACTGCTGGCTGGAAGAGTCAGCACGACGCTCGCCGTCGTCGCGCCGATGGGCGTTGAGTGCGGGGCCGCTTCCCTCTCAGCCCTGGTGACGCGAAGTTGCGCGCTGTAGCACGCTGGTGGCACGCTGTTGGCACGCGCTGGTGCTGATGCAGGTGCTGATGGCACGCTGGTGGCGCGCGCTGGTGCTGATGCAGGTGCTGATGGCACGCTGTTGGCACGCGCTGGTGCTGATGCAGGTGCTGATGGCACGCTGGTGGCGCGCGCTCCCTCTCCTTGAAGATGCGCGAACGCGCCCGTGCTGGTTCGCTGACAGCAGTTTCTCTCCACTGCTGGCTGAGCTGCTGCACGCTCTTGCTTGGCGTTGCTGGCCGCGCTCTTTCTCCTTGAAGATGCGCGAACGCTTCCGTGCTGATTCGCTGACAGCAGTTTCCTCCACTGCTGGATGAGCTACGCCGGCGCGCGCTCTTTCCGCTGCTGTAGTAGCTGACGCTGCGCTCGCGAGCGACAGGTCAAGTTTTTTCTTCTGCTGAGTTGAGTTGAGATGAGTCTTCTTCTGTTGAGCTGAGTTGAGATGAGTCTTCTTCTGTTGAGCTGCCCCCGAGGGCTGATGAGTTGGCCCCGAGGGCTGATGAGCTGGTTTCAATGCTGAAACGGCTCCTTTTTATGCCAAAAATCTCTCCCCTTCTCGGCTCCCCCTCACGAGGTGGAGCTATCTTTGATCTGATCGTATGTCGGTGGGGGGGGTTCGTGTGTCGGTGGTGGGGGGGGGTTCGTGTGTCAGTGTGTATGTTTGTGTGTGTGTCATTTATGACATGGCTCTGTTGGGGTCTTTCCTCAAGCCATAAACATCAAGACAACAGACACCTCGATTCATCTTGGTGGCGTCTGGTTGTCTAATCCCTCCACCCAGAGAGAGGGGCGGGTTCCCCCCCCCTTTTCCGTACGCGTTCCGACGCACAAAGAAATGGTTAAGATTTTTTTTAAGTTTAACATTTCACATCACAGTTGGTATCTTATCATACACAGTTATGATCCTGCTTGTGATTCATAGTATTTGATTTATTTCCAAGTGAAGATGCTCTTCCGAGCGTATGCATTTTATCACGTTCTGCAGGGAAAGACAAAGGTGGCCGGGAGCACCTCTTTCTTTATACTTTCGACTTATATTTCTCAAATACCATTTGGTCCCATGTTCGCCACGACTCGTGTTTGTAACTACGTCCTCCCGACACCTCTCGGTTTACCGAGGTTCGAAATGTTATGATGGAATTATTAAAAAGAAAAATAATTTTCATCCTGAGTTTAAGAGGTCCGTTTCCAGATTGTTGGAATCCATATCCCTTGGTTCTGTAAGGTTCTATAATGGAATATCGTTTAAGGTTAACACATTATTGTTAATGTTATTTTGCAATTTCTTTAAAACTTGTTTGTCTGGTTGCCGTGTGTGGGGTGGGGTGTGTCTCCTCATCAAACACGGCTGGCTTTTCCAGATGGCCCCTTGTGATAAGGTGTAATTCCTGCTTCTCCGCACTGTGAGAGAGACAAAGATGGTCGGGGTTGCTTGGGATATTGTTTAAACTCTTTCGTAAGTTTGCCCGTTCGCCTCATTCCTTCTCGATAACCTTTGATGTGACTCGGTATTTTGTCTCCAAGCTTTGTTTTAACAGTAAAAGTATTAAAGGTGAAAATCATTTGATAGCGAATTAATTATTGGATAATAATTCACTGATGTATCTGGTGGCCTGGTCTTGATTGGAGTGAGCGCGATGACCGCTAACTTTAGCTCATTCTTGTTATTGCATTTTAAATTTGAACCGTTGTTTAAAAAAAAATAGTTTAACCCGTGGGCGTCCTCATTTCTGGCTTGCGGGAGGGCTTCCCTCTGCTTGACCTCCCTTAGGGCACATCAAACTCTTGTTCATCTGGAGATCTTCGCAGATAGCTGCTAACATCCTCGCCTCGAGAGTTTTATTATTTCTTTATTTATTAATAGCCTGTTTATGGCCGACACCTGTTTTTTTGTGTGCCTGGCTTACGGGTTTTATTAATTATTTTGTTTCGTTTGTTAAAAAAAAATATGATATATATAACGGCAAATATTATTGTTAATATCAATTTTGGAAAAGGCTCATATACAACACACCGCCCTTTTAAAAATGATCGGTGGTCTGCCACGGATTATTTTTAAAAATAAAAGAAAAATGCCTTTTCCATCTAGAACCATCGACATTCCTCGAGTTAACTGATTTTTCCTTACAACGCGCGCGTACGTGTCACAGCATGATTACATTTGAAATAAGAAAATAAAAGAACAGGAAAAAGAAAAAATAAAGGCAACATGTTACATCGGTTGTTATCAATTATTGCTACTTTGATTTTTGTTTCAGTTCCTGGGAAACACTGGATAGCGGTTTCGCGCCCGGTGGTACACAGTTTCCCTCCATTCACCTCTTTGTTTTCTGTTTACCAAGTTGTTGGCAACCTTACTGCCACCTTTGGTCAAGAGTGCAGAATAATTTTTCTCATGGCCAGGTATTTTAGAGTAACCTGTGACCTTTCCATGCAACATCATCACATCGTCGTTTTGGTTCATCGTCGGTATGGCTTTAACCAAATGAGCACGGTTCCTTTGTTCGTATCGGTAATTTGTTTTATCCCTCGCCTTCCCTGTGGGTTTATGTGGCGTGAAGCCATGTCGAGCGCCACCAGGATTAGTACACAACACGAGTTTCTGTGCTCGACTGTTGGGGTAATTTGCCTTCTCCGCAGCCATGTGCAGATTTGCTGACTCCGTACCACGATTCGATTCCATGCCTCGATTCGATTCCATGTTTTTGCGTGTGCTGGATTTCCACACATTCCCCGATCCGTCATGGATTTTTGTCTCCGTAACGCGTTTCCCTGGCACTTTTACAGTATTCTCACGCAATTTTGCGACACAATTGATCGCGTTTCCACTTAACAATTTCTCCCCTCGATCTTGTTGGTTATCATTTCCTGTTAGATCACGCTTCATGGTTAATTTTCCTTGTTCAATAGGTGGGTTCACCACGGGAGCGACTCTCGCGTTCCCCACCACATCAAAGCGTGTGCATGGCGCATTTAGTTTTCCACAATCATGGTTCCCCTCCTGGTTCTGTTTGTAACCTCCAGCCTGCTTGATTTTTTCCAAGGGCTGTGATTTTTTTTTCAGATCAGCGGACACCTCTTTCCCTGTCATTTTCCTCTCAACCAGTGTGAGCAATTTATCACGTGCCCATGTCACCCTCTTTGTTACAGCCAAGCCATGTGTGCCCCTTGTGTATCGTGGAATGGGGAATCGGCATGATTCTGCTCTTGGCCTATACGCGCCGTGATTCTCGCGATTATGTGTCTTTGTGTGTCGTGGCCGCCCATTCTCTATGTGCCACTGTCGACCGTAATTGTTATCTCGCCATCTGTGTGGGTAATTTTGGCCGGCTGTGTGCCGCTGCATTGGGTGAAGATATGGTCCTGCTCTTTGTTTCCACCCGTGGCGATTGTCGCAAATACGCGTCTCTGCACGCTGCGAACGCTCTCGGTCTGTGTGCCGTGGAATTGAGCACTGGTCTGACTTTGCTCGTGGTCTCCACACGTTGCGATTCTCGCAAATCCGCGTCCCTGCATGCTGCGATCGCTCCTGGTCTGCGTGCCATTGTCTCGTGTAATTGTTATTTGACCACCCGTGTATGTAATTATGTTGGTAATCCGTGGGTGCTTTTTGTTTTCTGCACTGTGGGCCTGCGTGCATCAAATGCCTCACATGTTTTTTATTTTCGTCTGATAGGCTGGTTGCCTTGTCCCGTTCACTGTGTGCTGTGAAATCATTGTTTTTAGCCCGGTACAGCCAAGCCATGTGTGCCCGATCCACTATGTGGTCTAAGGAGGCTGTCTCTGGATTCAAGACCATTCCCACAATTTCTGTAATCTCTGGACTCAAAGATCCAAAAAACATAATTTTGAACCTTTTGTCACCTTCGTGATACTGATCCACATCGCCCGCATAGTACGCTCTTTTAAATCGCATGAGGTAATCCCGAGGATCCTCGTCTGCACACTGGGTCATAGATTTTGCAGCGTTAAATCCCTCAGACAGTGTTAAATATTCTCCAAACTTCCGAATCACTGCCAGGCTCAGCTTTTTAAAATCGTTCCGAACCTCGTATGGTAGCGACTTTACCCATGATATGGACTGTCCATGCAAGCTGCGTTTCAGCAAACTCGCTTTTTCATCCGTTTTCCTCAGACCCCTGATCATTGCTTCTGCTTCTACCGTTGCGATGTGAGTGTGAATGTCCCTGTTCTTATTGTGTGGATCAAAATAGGGAATTCTGACGAGAGCTTTGTCCATCAAGTTCAGAGTGTTACTACTGAACGAGTATTCAGAAAGTTGATCATCGTCATCCGAGTCAGATTCGGATGAGTCATTAACATCACGGTGGCGTTGCTTAACATGATTTTTGTAGTGTATTTTGCGCCTGTAACGTGGGTCAACTTTGCTCGGTGACTCCTGTTTTCCCCATGGCTCATACTTAGGTGGTTTTTGTGGGGTGTTTGATTTATATTTGTCTGGTGCGTCGTGCCTGTCGCGATGTTTGTGTCGGCCGTCTGTGCGTGGTGTGCGTTTTCCTGGAGAGTTGCCTCGGAGCTTCGGCTCCGCCCTTTCTCGCGTTATTAGTACATAATCTCCTGGTGATTTAGTTTTGATATTCTGTCTCACTCTGACTTCGGGGTTATCAGTCCCACCTGTTTCTTTTCCGAAATTTTCCTCATCCCATAATCTCTGTTTGTCTGTCTGTGCGAGAGGGTCTGAGTTCAGCGTAGCTATTCCTGATGTTTTTACATCGTGTTCGCTTTTCTCCCATTTTATCCAGTTCTTAAGCAGTGTCCCAATGTCATCAATACAGCTCCCCTTCCATGTGTCTCCCTGATTTGTTTGCTCTGTAGCAGATCGGCCTGACCTTTTTGGTACAAGTTCCCAATATCCCGCAATCCACTCAAAAATTACTCTTAATACGAGCATCTCTGGAATTTCACTTCAGAGTGCATATCAAAACAGTTGTATCCAGAATGCATCAGTTCGACTCCTGTGACTCTGGTATTCCCTTCAGAGTACGTATAAACAATTGTATCACAGGATATGGTCAGTTTGACTCGAGCAAATAATCTTACTTCAATTGTCTTTGTTATACCCTGCTACTCTGGAATTTCCCTTCAGAGTGCGTTTTTTGTTTGCTTTACACCCGTTACAGTCACAGGGCAACGTTAGATCATAAAACCTTGGTTAATACAACAGTGATTTGTTCCTTAATTCAAGCATAAACTGTCTGCGAGAGATCCCGGACGACGCGCCCAATATGTTGTATATATAGGTGTTATGAAAATTGATGAAAATAATGAAAATTAAATGAAATTTGAGATTTGCATAATTTATCCGAAATCATGTTAATTAGTGTAATTATGTGCATAAATTATGCTGATTCGAGAGATAATCGTATTAATTTATGCGAGTGGGCGTGGTTATGATAATGCAGGTCGTTATGGATTATCAGGTCGAGCCTCGGTGACGAGGATTGTGTTATGAATTGGAATAACGCAATTAATCGTATGCAGTGACGCAGGCGTTGTGAGCGTGAATGAGAGAGAGACGATTCGACTCTGCTCTTCAATTCCGTATTATCGATAAGGATACGATTACTCTCGATTGAACATTACGGATTATGTGTGTTATGGATTATGTGGTGATAGTGTGCTTATGATAGGTCCCCAGGATTCAGATCTCATACGCAGAACAATATTATGCAGAATTTCAGGAAGAATCACACACAAACCTTCTGCTTTAATCAATTTTATTTCTAGCTAACTTTAATTTTTGGATAATATGAAAAACTCAATCTCGGGATTTGGAATTTCAACACAGCGTTAACACGATACCATCACGATTGCGTTGTTTCACCTCGATAGCGGCACCTGTGGTTAATTCCTGACGTGTAACGCAATCGATCGGTTGTTGAGAGAGAGATTAAAAACAAGTGAACTATTCTATCAAAACCTTAACCTTATAATGTAAATTCGTATTTAAACATTGCCCACAGAGTACCACATCCATTCATAGACCTTCAAGTCAATTCTTATCACGTTTTTAACAGTAGGACGATTGGTTATTATGCAACTCAATGACAGCAGTATTTTTCGTTATGAATTGATTTTTAATGCCGCACCTTGGAGTGGCAACCCTTCTTGATTATCCCGATATGCGTATCGTGTCTTCGTTATCACTGGTTCAATTCTTTGCGTAAAGCAGACGCCGAGGTTAGCATCTCGTGTGTCCAAAATGTGTTTCCTGTGTGTTGCGGCGCGGTGGGGGAGTGAGGGGAAGAGTGTGGGGGAGGGGTTGGGGCATACGAACGGCTGCCAGTTTCTGTCCACTGCTGGCTGGAAGAGTCAGCACGACGCTCGCCGTCGTCGCGCCGATGGGCGTTGAGTGCGGGGCCGCTTCCCTCTCAGCCCTGGTGACGCGAAGTTGCGCGCTGTAGCACGCTGGTGGCACGCTGTTGGCACGCGCTGGTGCTGATGCAGGTGCTGATGGCACGCTGGTGGCGCGCGCTGGTGCTGATGCAGGTGCTGATGGCACGCTGTTGGCACGCGCTGGTGCTGATGCAGGTGCTGATGGCACGCTGGTGGCGCGCGCTCCCTCTCCTTGAAGATGCGCGAACGCGCCCGTGCTGGTTCGCTGACAGCAGTTTCTCTCCACTGCTGGCTGAGCTGCTGCACGCTCTTGCTTGGCGTTGCTGGCCGCGCTCTTTCTCCTTGAAGATGCGCGAACGCTTCCGTGCTGATTCGCTGACAGCAGTTTCCTCCACTGCTGGATGAGCTACGCCGGCGCGCGCTCTTTCCGCTGCTGTAGTAGCTGACGCTGCGCTCGCGAGCGACAGGTCAAGTTTTTTCTTCTGCTGAGTTGAGTTGAGATGAGTCTTCTTCTGTTGAGCTGAGTTGAGATGAGTCTTCTTCTGTTGAGCTGCCCCCGAGGGCTGATGAGTTGGCCCCGAGGGCTGATGAGCTGGTTTCAATGCTGAAACGGCTCCTTTTTATGCCAAAAATCTCTCCCCTTCTCGGCTCCCCCTCACGAGGTGGAGCTATCTTTGATCTGATCGTATGTCGGTGGGGGGGGTTCGTGTGTCGGTGGTGGGGGGGGGTTCGTGTGTCAGTGTGTATGTTTGTGTGTGTGTCATTTATGACATGGCTCTGTTGGGGTCTTTCCTCAAGCCATAAACATCAAGACAACAGACACCTCGATTCATCTTGGTGGCGTCTGGTTGTCTAATCCCTCCACCCAGAGAGAGGGGCGGGTTCCCCCCCCCTTTTCCGTACGCGTTCCGACGCACAAAGAAATGGTTAAGATTTTTTTTAAGTTTAACATTTCACATCACAGTTGGTATCTTATCATACACAGTTATGATCCTGCTTGTGATTCATAGTATTTGATTTATTTCCAAGTGAAGATGCTCTTCCGAGCGTATGCATTTTATCACGTTCTGCAGGGAAAGACAAAGGTGGCCGGGAGCACCTCTTTCTTTATACTTTCGACTTATATTTCTCAAATACCATTTGGTCCCATGTTCGCCACGACTCGTGTTTGTAACTACGTCCTCCCGACACCTCTCGGTTTACCGAGGTTCGAAATGTTATGATGGAATTATTAAAAAGAAAAATAATTTTCATCCTGAGTTTAAGAGGTCCGTTTCCAGATTGTTGGAATCCATATCCCTTGGTTCTGTAAGGTTCTATAATGGAATATCGTTTAAGGTTAACACATTATTGTTAATGTTATTTTGCAATTTCTTTAAAACTTGTTTGTCTGGTTGCCGTGTGTGGGGTGGGGTGTGTCTCCTCATCAAACACGGCTGGCTTTTCCAGATGGCCCCTTGTGATAAGGTGTAATTCCTGCTTCTCCGCACTGTGAGAGAGACAAAGATGGTCGGGGTTGCTTGGGATATTGTTTAAACTCTTTCGTAAGTTTGCCCGTTCGCCTCATTCCTTCTCGATAACCTTTGATGTGACTCGGTATTTTGTCTCCAAGCTTTGTTTTAACAGTAAAAGTATTAAAGGTGAAAATCATTTGATAGCGAATTAATTATTGGATAATAATTCACTGATGTATCTGGTGGCCTGGTCTTGATTGGAGTGAGCGCGATGACCGCTAACTTTAGCTCATTCTTGTTATTGCATTTTAAATTTGAACCGTTGTTTAAAAAAAAATAGTTTAACCCGTGGGCGTCCTCATTTCTGGCTTGCGGGAGGGCTTCCCTCTGCTTGACCTCCCTTAGGGCACATCAAACTCTTGTTCATCTGGAGATCTTCGCAGATAGCTGCTAACATCCTCGCCTCGAGAGTTTTATTATTTCTTTATTTATTAATAGCCTGTTTATGGCCGACACCTGTTTTTTTGTGTGCCTGGCTTACGGGTTTTATTAATTATTTTGTTTCGTTTGTTAAAAAAAAATATGATATATATAACGGCAAATATTATTGTTAATATCAATTTTGGAAAAGGCTCATATACAACACCGCCCCATATTTTACAGCAGCCTCGTTTTATTTCCCTTCAACGTGACTTTACCGAAAGAACTAAGATTATAAAAATATTGCTCAAAAGACACTCATTGATATTTTGTCGTGGGCCATTTCATAATGAAGATTGGTGTCGCCATGTCTCTGAAGCAGGTAGCGTATTTCATAATGAGTGTGCTATTTGTGTTTTAAAGTAGTTTCAAAATGTTAGCGAGTTGAATGGTAATTTCTCAAAAATGTATCCTGCTGATGGCACGTTTGCAGAGGCGGTCGGTTGGAATCGGTACAATTGGAAAAGCTAGTGGCTATCACATTTATTACCGATAGTGTAAAACATATGAGCATTCAGCAAATTAATTGTGTACCGGGTTAGAACTTTCGTCTCACAATCAAACATCATGGGTTCCATGGGCGAAGGTTTGGGGGGGGGGGCACGGAGGGGCAATGCCACCAAACTGGACATATTTATTAATTTATTTTTAGGAGTTTAAAAATAAGATTTAAAAGCAAGTAATTATATGCACTGGCGATTCCTAATGTGAGGGACAAAGCGAACCCCTGCCCCCCCCCCAAATATAGATGTCAAACTCAGCCTATGGTGGGTTCAAATGCCAATCGTGTGTTGACTCAGCCCATCATCATCCCTCCACGGATGCGAGCATTCACAAACAGGAGGCAGTGCGGTGATCACTATGTGGGAAAGTCAACAGCGGGCAATCTACATCAAACTTTGCCGCCACCATAGGAACGTGTAATTTCCAACACTGGCTTAGGGCCATCCACAGAGATGAGCACTTTACGATTGAAATTGATCAGGGACATAATTTTACTTGATTTTTGTAAACTTTGTGATCGCTATTTCTGCCACCTCACGACATCTGGGTCTGTCCCATAACTTTTCAACAAAAACCTTCACCCACGCTGCAGTTACACTGCATCGAGCTAAGCGTAGGTGCAATGCAGAAGTTTCCACAGCTGCACTTAGTAGTCGCTCATAAAGAACACATGTGGCATATTGATACTAAGATAAATTGTGCGAAAAGCTCACAGATATAAACATATCTTTAAATAGCTGAACATAGTCCTAATACTGAACTCTGGTAGACAAGAATGCATACTGGACATCTGTGAAAAAAGAGCTTCATAGCTCATCGGATTCCTCCAGTCTAAATGAAAACTATGATTCGTGGGCTGGAAAATAATATGGCGAATAAAATATAGACTAATGATTAATTTATGTAAGTATAGTCAACTGGGAACTGGAGGGCTTGCCAATACCAGTGGTGTCAATATTAACGTCTGCGGAGGGGGCTCATTCCTGAACGCGGTTGGGTAGCAGAAAGAACAATGGGTGGCAGAGAGAACAATGTGTAGCAGAGAAGTCATGCTCACAACAATGAAACAACTTACATTAGTCAAGAACACCGCCTTGAAAAGCAACAGCATATAATTTGTGATGTTTTGGGGTCATGGTCCCTATTCACAGCACATATGCCTGACAGGAAGTCATTTTCAGAACAATGAGATGCGCCCCAGGCAGTTAAAGCACAGTAAAATGGCAGTGTGGAATGCAGGTTCCACATCTCTCAGTACCTCCCGTTTGTCCACCCATAACATCTGGGTCTGTCCTGTGACTTGCCAGTGAGGCTTCACCACAACACATGGCCTCAAATTTCACTTAGCCTGGCACAAACATTGTGGTATTACCACTGTCATTTAGTGTGAACGCTGACTGCTGTATGCTTTAAAAATGCGCTTAGGTAACTCAACAAAAACACTGAGGAGAGTCCACTCCATAGTGGCTATTGGGATCTTCAATGTACAAAGAATGTGCATATTGCTATTGAGAGAGGGAGGACGAACGTGAATGAAAGCATGTGAGTGAACAGGACAACAGCATGAATAGGGCCGCAGTGTGTGTGTGTTGTGTGTGCTCCATGTGCGTTGCAGTGCTGGAGGATGTTGGGGCAATGTCACCGAATCTGGTTATTCATGTGCATTTTCACGGTTGCCTAGAAAGGGCCCCTGTGTCACGCCGTCCCGGGGCGTGTTGTGGGAACGCAGCAGGAGGTCAATGGGAGCCTTCTCATGTTGACAGCACATGCAACACCGCAGTGTGGTCATTGCTTTCAGTGACCATGACCGGTAAATATCCCCTTTGCCTTTTTCCGTTCTCCCCGAATGCGGTTGAGGCTCTTATCCTGGACCGCCAAGCTGGGAACAAAAAGTGCTTAGAACCTCACGACTCTCAAGACTGCAGCTGTATCTCGAGGCTACAGCTTTGTGAGAATACGATGCGAGGGGACACCGTTATGGGATGTAGGTGATTGGAACCCATCACAATATCCATAGGAGAACACTTTTGGTGGTGCATACGCCAATCTAGAACTTGATGACCGAGCGTTCCACTTGGCGCACATGCGCACACACACACATATCCAGTTAAACGGCCAGTCAGTGGGTTTGCGACTCTCAGCTGTGTGACCGGCAGAGTGTAGCTTACCCCACGTTTATCCCAATATTTTACGTGGTAGTCACAGGGGAAATTACGGGAGTGGGCGAGATTGGTCGGTCCACTTACAAAAAATGTAAGTGAAAATCTAGGTGCCACAGCAGAAGACTCACTTTTGAGTACAGCCTTGGAACCATGTGATCGAATGAAATGATGGCTGTGTATGATCATTAATTAAAATGAATTCTATTATGGACTTTTTGGAGTTGTAATTACATCCCAGTGCTCATTTGAGCATTGAGATAGTTTTGTGTTGAGAGGCTTGCAATGAATTCAAACATGGACAATGAACTACTCCATACGTGTGATGTGTGTGCGTGTGAGAGACATGGCACAGTGGTTAGCACGCTGCGCTACGAACCCGGCGACCCGAGTTCAACTCCCGTTAATGACCAACGATACTGACAATGATTTGAACTGGTCAGGTGGCCGGGTGTGGTGCCGGCCACCTAACCCCTTGTGTGCCGTGCCGGCCATCATAGGTGATTGCTAACAGCACTTGCCCTACGAGTCTGTTGAGGCTACATAGGGGATCTTTGTAATCTTTATTATCTTTGTTGAGGGGCATCCCATCAATAATGTACACACACCAACAAACAGCAGTGGGCATGCCTCAGACTCACAAGGTCTCTTTATAGTCAGATAAATGTGCAGCCCTGCAATTACTTTCTCCCCACCACTGCTGGCAGATGATTCTCCATGAGAGGGAGCACAATATTTGCAGTTTTACCTACTCCTCCACGCTGGCCATAGAGGGGAATGCATGTATTAGAGAACACACAGGATAATGTATGTACATATGTCGAACTTCTTTCGCACCGTACGTAGCCAACCTTGCTAAATGAAGGTGCATGATAATAACATCAATCGAACTGTTAATTATATATGAATCCGGCTTTGTGTTGGAAACCTCACGAGCAGGTGCTGCTTGGATTGTTGCATTGAAGCATCATGAAAGGTGGCATCAGCTTGGGGAGGCCTCGATGCAGCAGTGGATTGACGATGACATTTAACAACTGCACTCTTTTAGAATGTAATCTTTGGTTGCTAGAAAGAGCTAATTGTTTTTGCACTTGTCAGCCAACCAGGTTGTATTTAATCTATCGTTTTATTTAATCTATCGCTATTTTCCATCGCTCAGAAATTCCTATAGGGATTTACCAATGTGTATCATCTAATGTAAGCTGTGGTTACTTACATCATCATTGCCAGAGATAATGAATCGCATAAGCTCCCAAATGGTTACGTAAAATACATCGATTGACCTATATACATGTTATAATCAGTGCGTTAGCCATTGCGATTCCATTCACTACAAAATATCCTTTACAATGTTCTGTATTTTTTCCATGAGAGAGCAAACCAACACAGCTCTATCTCTGGGACCTTTTTTGCTAGTAATAACATATTTTAAGTAGAATATTTGACCCTTTCCTGCAAAAAAAGGTGTTAAGATGTTCGAACGCCAAATAGATACCTTTTTTAAGTTATCAAGTCTGCATTAACCACACACGGTACTTTTGGTGAACATGCAAACAAACATGCTCTGATCATATATTAATTACTTTTGAAACTGATTGGCCCACACCAGAAACAGCCTTCTTTATGGTACAAAGACAATGCAAGTATCAGAACGCCTATAGCTCGGGTCGACCAGTTATATCTACGTGACCGTTTTGTCAGTATACAAAATGATGAAAAATAAGATATCTATTTGGTGTTTGAAAATCTTAATACCTGTTTTATTGATAGAAAGGATAAAACCTATTCCTATTTTTCAATACAGCTCTATCTAAATTAAAGGTGAACTAGTTTCTCAATGGCACACAATAAATTATCAATGATTTTCACTAAGACGCATTGACAAGACATTCTTTGCATGGGCTACAATGACACAAATGCACCGAGACACAGCCTTGCGGCGGAACTAATTTAAACTTCATTTGGTTAGCACAATTTATGCAGAGGAAAGTATTTATTGAATGCAGCAGGAGGCTAGAGTAGTGTTTAGCGACCATGCCACACACAACAATCGAAAGCCAACGTGTTCCTCGTGCTCTAACGAGCAACGGGCTACCCCCATCGGCATTGTTGATCCTCAGCTGGTAATGGAAATTCCACATTTCCTCACCGAGTAGTCGTCTTTCCAGAAGGAGAACGGCTTTTGTTTTGTAGCTTTTTATTTCGCTGTTGGGCTGAATAGCTTTCCAATGGAATTTCAGAGCACAACCCGAAACCCATCGGAGGGGAAACGCTATTGATTTTCCACCATGTAGTGCAGGCTCACCAAATAGTGTTAATTTTAATGACCCCAGACGGATGATGGGCTTTGTCAATTCTGGATGGGAGTTTAAACTCATTAGACCAGATTTTCATCTTGACAAATGTTCATTTAGATATTTTGAAGAACGCATGACAATGTCTGCCCAAGACCCAGTGGAGAAAATTGCTCAGGCGATGTGTTGCAGACATTTTGCCTGAGTGGGATTATTGGACAATATCTCATAGCTAGGAGCCCTACTGCTCTAAAACCAGAGTTTATTCCAAAAGGCTAGTTTATCCTTCCCAAAACAATCTGTGCAGCATTGATAAAACAATGCAATGTTGTAGTGTTGTACAGTGTCCAACAAATAAAATCTGTGTAAAATCAAAGTACCACCATACTCAAATGGGCATTGGAGTGCTGCCACCTTCATTGGCATCTTCCCGTTTGGGATTTTCCATGTTCTTATGATAGGGGCATTGGACAACCGATGGTGTTCATTTCCACCCAAATTTTCAAATAAATGGAGTTGTGAATGCTGGACTTAAACGCCAAGCCGCAGTCTCCTACGTTCAACCATGGTGATTGCAATAAACATGTTAAGCCACTGCTGGATGGAAGTTATTTTACCATGCTTCACCACAATGGTCGTTACAGATGGGTGAAAGTGGAGAGCATAGACCTTGGAGCGTGGTGCAGTACAATAATGGATTTGACTACACTGCTCTCTGCCCCCCCCCACTACACACACATCGCGTAGCTCCACAGCCTATAACAACCTGTGAACATGGTGATTGTCCAGCCAATCACTATCCAGGTATGATTACTCCTTCGTCTGTGACATCTGAGATGAGATCAAGAACATTCCAGTTGATTTTGTCACAGGCTGATAGTAAACAGCGTCATTTAATTCTACATTGCCTCATTTCAGAATGCGAATTGATGAAGTGGTGCTGATTTTCACTGAGCTTTTCTGTAATCATTTGAGTTGTTCAATATTAATGAAATTCAGTAAAAAGTAAGCACACTTCTTGGGAGCAAGACCAGCTGAGCTTGTATCAGAAGTTGCCCTTTTGCCCCCCACCCTCCCCCCCAATGTAATGTAAGCATCTGTTGCTTCTATCCAGCTTTTGCTGTATAGCTCAACGACTTAAATGGAAAGCAATTGTGGATTTAGTTTATCTCACAATCTTTATCCTGAGCTGCAATCCATAACATTTTACTGACTGGGTGGCACAGTGATAACACGAGTGCCTCGCAGTAAGAAGGGCCTGGGTTCACTACTCGACTCAGGCGACGTTCTATGTGGAGTTTGTATTATTTCTTCCTGTTCTGCATGGGTTTCTACGGTTTCATCCTAGAGTGTAAAAAAGGAAGACCATACAATTCAACCGGTATTGGTCAAATATCGCAAAACCAAAATATTACCTGCATGTTACTCAAATGTGATTATAAATAGCAATGTTGCCCCCTAGTGAAAAAACTTGGCACTACCCTGCTAAAAAAGAGTTGAGGCTCAGTGAGTCTTTCTAGGGTAAGCGTAATCGTAATAATAATTACTGAGACATTTTAACAAATATATCTGTACATCGTAAAAGTTAATTTGACGATAAATTATGTACACAAAAACACACCTTTGCGCATATAGTGTCCAGTTCACTCACGTGTAACGCCAGAGGAGGGCATGGCTAACGTGCCCCTCAAGGGACTTCGGCGGACAATGCGTGGCTGACCACTTGGACATCATGGATTCAAAATGACCGGCATCAATGTCAATTTATTGGGATATCGACGTCAGTATTAGACTATCCTGGCACCTGAAGCCCAGAATGAACTAACCCCGTCGAAGCACATTTGGCTGTGCAGATCGATGCCTGTTGGGTCCAACTGCATTGGGTATTACGTGCACGAGACTCTTTCTTACGAGCAAGGATGTGTGCAGCACTTTTTCGTGTGGCTTATATCATCAATCAGTTTACACATTTCATGTACCATATAATGAGATATTAAAATTTGTGGCAGTAGTGGCACAGTGGCGAGCACACTGTGCAATGAACCCAGCAACCCAAGCGTCATTCCCAGCCACAGATAAACATTGGTGCTGAGTGATATCTGAAGTGTTCTTAGAATCCACATTCACTGATCCACACTGGCCAGCACATTGGAGTATGGTTAAAAAACTCCCATGATTGAGTGGGAATACAGTACCTTCATTCAATGGTGGATTACACAAATAGCTCAGAATTGTTAATCATAACATGAACATATAGAGAGCCTGAACTCAAATCGTGCGCTTCATTTCTATTGGTTGTTAGAATGATAAAAAAAACATTGATAATTGTTTTTTTTACCCTTTTTTCTGGCAACATAACTGACACCTTTTTTACAAGGAGTCATGTTTGCATTGACCACAATACCTGCAGTCAGAATGCAAACAAAAAACATAACTCTGATAATGTATGCACTGTCCTTGAAATTGATTGGTCCACACCCGAGACAGCTTTCCTTAGATCCTCATCTCACAAAGCGTTGGACCAGATGACGCCAAAAGGCACACAACTCAAAGACAATGCACCATCAGAGTATGAGAGCTCGGAGAAAGAATTTACACCATTGGAACCTCCTTTGCCCAGAGCAAAATGTGATAATTATTTTTTTACCCTTTTTCCTGGCAACAAAACTGACACCTGTTGCCAGAAAAAAGGGTAAAAAAAACAATTATCATATTTTGCTCCTGGCAAAGGAGGTTCGAATGGTGGGATAAAACCAGTTTTACTAAACACTTATTTTTTTATTCTCTTTGGTTCTTTCAGTGAAGTCACGTAGGTAGAAATAAAATAATAGAAAATAAAACAAATCACGACGTTTCGATTGCAATACAAGCATTCCTCATCAGGTGGGAACACCACAGCAAGAAAAAATGCTGAAGTGGGCGAGAAAGTTCCCGTGGCAAGAGGTTATATCGGTAAGAAAGGGGGGAGGAGCAAGAAGGGAGAGAGAGGCGGGGGAGGGGGTGTGGTCGGGGAAGGAGGTGGGCTGTGTGAGCGCTAGGGGGACAAGAATTGAGGCTGGGGGGGGTGTAGTAGGCGGGGCTAGAAGTGGAAAGCTGGGGAATGGGGGGAAAGAGACTCGGAAAAATAGACTAGTAACCGGCAGGTATGATGGAAACAATCACAACAGTTAAGGCTTTACCTGGTTAATAACATCCTTCCATTGATTGCTCAATTTATTTCCATCTTTTCGGTTGAACTTAAGTCTATGTTTATATATCTGGATGGCTTCATGAACAAACCTTTGATAGTAGCCCGAAGGTTTTCAGAGCACCTTGGTCTCTTAAAAAACAATATGATGCAAGCCCACAGCGTTATAACATGTCAGGCCCACTGAGCTATATAGCTCTTTTTCAGAAGCGACCTGGCCACAAATGGTAACCGAATGAAGTGGCTTATCAATTGGAAATGTATAGCAGCCAAATACATTAAACGCATGTTTCTAAGACACTGGAGGACTCGGAAATAAATACCCACCACCACGAGGACAACATGCAAACTCCAAATATGCAGGCACCAGGGTCAGGATCGAACCCAGTCCTCCTGTATACCAGGCGAGGTAGTTTACATCTCACCACTGCGTCACGGTGGTGAGATGTAAAGCTGGGTGGGTAGTGCTTTCTCTATCTATTTACAATGTATTCTGTCACTATAAGCAGCCATGGTGAGAGCATATCACCTTGTCTGACTTTTATTCTGATTTTTATTTGGTTACTTTTTTCATGCAAGCTCCATGTTGTTCCCCCATTTCTATATATATATCATTGCAAGAGTTTGGAGGATTGTATTCAGTTTCTTCTGAACCAGATGACTCGTGACAGTCTACGAAAGCCAAACATAATGGAATTTGCGATACATTTGTCTTTTATAGACTGATTATTCAGTAGTCAATGGTAAAAAAAATAATCTTACTCGCTTCATTGGTTGGCCTCTAAATTGTTCAATATACAGTTCACTATACTCTTTGGTTCTTTTGGTAAAGTCACGTAGGTATAAAATGTAATAAAACAAATCACAACGTTTTGATCGCAACACAAGCGGTCGTCCTCAGGCAGAAAAAATATAATCCAGCAGTGGAACTGCTGAACTAGTGAGAGAGCAGTTACAACAAGGTCATATATGTGGCGATGGGTAAGCAAGCAGGGTCTGAGCTGGAAAGGAATTCCACTCCCGGACACAAGCACGTCAGTTGTGTTAATCGGGGAGATTAGGGAGAGAGGGATTAGGGAGGGAAATTAGCATGAATGAGCTTCCTTCACCGAATAAGAGTATCATGCCCGCATATGTGCACAACTTCAGTGTTAATGAGAAATTAGCTCCATGAGAGTGCAATCCAAAGAGCATGCGAGCCTGGGAGGTACAATCCAAAGGACATGCGAGCATGAGAGTGCAATCCAAAGGACATGTGAGAGATCTAAGAAAGAGGCATAGAGAGAGACACACAGAGAGTCGGAAATAACAGCTGACATAGGCAGGTAGGATGGAAACATCACAGTCAGTTAAGACTTTACCTGGTTAATAACGTTCTTCCAAAGATTACTCAGTTTGTACCCATCTTCTCGGTTGAAGTTGTGTCTGTGTTTATATATCTGGATGGCTTCATGAACAAATCTCTGAAGGTAGCCGGGAGGTTTGCAGAGTACCTCCGTCCACTCAGCTCTTTTTGGGTTTCAGTTTTTCATAAATTCCCTGAGTCCCAAAACTCATCATCCCATCTCTGCACTGCATCTCCCTGTTGCATTGATATGATACATCTTGTGTCATTTGCATTCACTGTGGTAGGTACAACAGGGAACTTTCTTCAATTTCTTTACACAGCAATATATGGAACCCAAAACACCAATTACAGTGCCTTGGGCCTGAAATTAAAGTGAGGTTTTCACCAATGTGATCTTTTAAATGTATCTAGTTTATAGTCATAAATATTGCACAGCCTGGCTCATAAAGAAATGACTGACCTTAATTATACTGTTGATTCTCTATTCAGCCTTGTGCGTTGTAGTTGAGGTTTAGTGAGTTCGACTGAGCCACAGATATAGACTTAGAGGCAACACATTTATTTAACTCCAGCACACGGGGTAACTACTCCTTAAAAGAATAACATCCTATGGTGGTGACCACCAGGCTAACTACACTAATTACAACGTAACTGCTACTATGGACCAGGACCACGGCTCGGGTCCAGGTCCATGTGTTGGAGACTCGTTGAACGGAGAATGTAGAACGTAGACGAAGGTTTCTTCAGGATGAACAACAACAATGGTCCCTCTGGGGACCTGGCTTATATTCTCTGCGACGTGGATGCTAACCACGTGACCACCCCGAGCCCGCACTTGGGCTCCTTTGTAGACTTCACTGGTCACGTGTCCTCTCGGGTCAATCAGAGTGCCATGGCCTTTAGTAACCTCATTCCTATGGCTGGCACTCCCGCACCCTGTCCTGTAGGGCTGGCACTGCACGCCAAGCGTGGTGCCATCTAGCGCGATCAATCAGCACTCACCGGGCCCCTCTAGGGCCGGTACTACACCCCCACCATTGTGGTGTCCGCGATGTCGTTACACTGCACGCTGTGCCTCTCTAGGGCCGGCACTGCACAGTGACATCCCGCGATGTCACTACACAGAAAAAGCGGTGTTCCATAACTTTAACCCCCACGCATAAGAATGCATTCACAGTAGAAATGTATTTTACCACAAATAACGAATTAACTATGGAAGTTTATGAGAGCCAGGTCTCATGAGTATGGGGTGTTACCTACATTTATTTACATTTTTTTCATATTTTTCTCCACATTTCCCTCGGCTTTTCTGATATTCTGTATTTCAAATACCTGCAAGAATAACATGATTTATCTATTGCTATGGGATTCTGTCATCCTAAAAATAAGAATTTACTTTCAACTGAGCATTCACATTTTGCTGTCACACCACAGATGTTTTGATCACCCCTTGTATGTGTGGTGGTGGTGTTCGAGCATGCACACCAAACCGGGCGACTTACAATACTTACCGGTGCGGATGAGTGTGTCATCTCTGACCAGGCTTCCTGAGGGGAGGGGGCTGTGGGCTCTATAGGATCGCACAGGACCCCGCCCCTCTGGGAAGCGGTACAAACCTGTTGTGGGCGGTTGGGTGTGATGTGAGTCCAAGGCCTCCTGAGGGGAGGGGACTAGGGGATTTGTAGGATCCCACAGAAACCCACCACTCGATGAGAAATTGTATAAAAGGTGGGACCCAGAGAGCAGAGAGGGCAGTTAGACCAAGCCAAGATGAAGAGCCAGTGAAGAGAAAAGACCGACTAGCCAGACTCTGGAACTCCTCTGACTCGCTGCCCTTTTCAAGGTCGGTGCAGAGCAAGCCAGAGTGCGACGCCAGAGCCACGTGGGCCGATGTCCTTCTAAGGGCCGGACTCGTGTGGCTGGTGGTCGAGACCTCCGCCAAAGCTGGGCCAGGTCAGTTAGCCTCCAGTGGGGAGGACTAGAATAGAGGGAGGTAGGAAGTTAACGTGGGCATTAACTTGGGGAACACTTCCCTCTATATAGAACGGGTGAAGAGGCCCTTACCTCTTCAAGTGTCAAGGTCGCTACTGTTGAAGTATTTGTAATAAATACGTGTTGCCTCAAGTAAACAGTCTCCGTCGTCATAGAGGCCACTACAACTGGGGTCAGGAGTGGTTTTACCTGCACGAGATGGATACGAGGAGGATAGTTCGTGTGCACGAACCAGGCCAACTTGATGACTCTGCAGAGGCGGGTCCGCTGGATTTGAAGACGGAGTCTGGGGCGATGCCGGCACTTCAACACTCCGCTGAAGCCGCCAGACGCACCGCCACAGTCGGAGGGTGGGCTCCAGGATGCTCACTCCTGCCTCGCTGAATTTGCTGCTCGCCGCCGCCTCCATACTGGAAGAGATTACTCGGGTGGGAGGAGCGGTCGCGGGAGAGCGGGGGGAAAATCGGCGCCAAACGGTTGTTCCCGCCACCGACACCATGCCGCAACTTAAAATTACCACCATTTCTGCAATAAGCTCCGGGAGTGGCGGGGGCCAGGTGCAACACGTGGGAGGCGGAGACCATCCACCGCTCGCCACGTCATCCCAAAGCGACGGGCACAGCCCAGGCCAACCAGCAGTCTCCGCGCCAGAAGTGCTGCGACCTACAGAGGGGGCCACCATTGCACTCTGCGATGGTGCTATACGGGAACATCGGCGGCCGGGAACGGAGCAGACGTTCCAGCAGCTGCTGCCCATTTTAACAGCTTTCACAGCAGAGGGAGGTGACTGGGGAGCTTTTCACCGACACTTCCTTGCTCACCAAGAGATGTCGGGCTGGACCGACGATGAGACATTGCGCGCCCTCCCAGCGACTCTGGACGACGACACTCTGGCCACTCTCATGTCAACTCCAAAATTATGTCGCTCTACACTACCGGCAGCGCTTCATCTGATGGCCACTGTATACAGGCCGCCATCTGCCAGTCGCCACCACTTCCATGACCGGCAGAAGGGTGGGAAGAAGACACCTCTTGCCTACCGCACGGCACTTCTGGCCCTCGCTAAGGCCGCTTTTCTGTGAATGGACTGTGAAGGCATCGATGCCATGGTGACAGAAAAACTCATAGCGCTGGCCCAGGAGTTGGGCATCGTCGTTCTGGTGGCAGACGAGGCTGACATATGCTCCTTGCGAGTCGCTACTAACATTCACGCCCACGAAGTCCTGAAACGGAACCGGCCTCTCATCGCCACTGCTTCCACCTCGGAGCACAGCAGACCACAAGACGCTCAGCCATCGGAGAAAGCCTTTGCTGTGACTCGATCAGGGGATTGGAGGTCGGGTGGCCGACCTCCAAGAGACCATCGACAGCCCTTGTCACCTGTTACAACTGTGGCCTTCGGGGCCACGCTGTTTCAAGGTGCCGGGCTCCACAGCAGCACGCATCGGGACCTCGGCTGGACGATGTCCAAGTTCCCAAGTCATCACAGCAGTCTCCGGCAAGTCACGGCACCACACATGCTCGGCCCACGCACACATTACACACGACTCACCGCGCTGCGCTTGACATATTGCGCGATACAGGTGGCAGTTCGGTGAGGGGAGGTGCGTTTGTACGAGCACTCGGATCAGGTCATTGTCCAGTTCGCAACTTGCTGCACTATGCGCCCTGTTGCTTGAATTCTCTGATATCGGCTGTACTGACTTGTTACGTCATCACATTGACATGGGTGACGCCGCCCCCGTTCGTCAAAATCCCTTCCGGCTAAGCCCTGCCGAGAAGGAGCATGTCAAATCGGCTGTTAATGACATGCTGTCTGCTGACATCTTTTCCCATTCCACAAATCCATGGTGGGCCCCCATCGTGCTCGTTAAAAAGCATGATGGGTCCCTGAGGTTTTGCCTGGATTTTCGTCGCCTTAATAAGATCTCTGTGGCCGGTGCATATCCACTCCCCAGAATGGTCGAATCATTGGACGCCTTAGCAGGGGCACAATATTTTTCCACGTTAGACCTGCTATCGGGATTTTGGCAACTCCCCCTTGATGAGGAGTCAAAACCCAAGACCGCTTTTTGGACACCCGTGGGCCTGTTTCAGTTAAATCGGTTGCCTATGGGACTCCACTCAGCTCCCGCGACATTACAACGGTTAATGGAATTGGTTTTGGCCAGTCTCCTATGGGATACCTGTTTAATTTACCTGGACGATGTCATTGTGTTTAGCAGGACGTTCGATGAACACATTGAACGTCTGCGGGCAGTATACCTGAAAATGTGGTCCGCTAAATTAAAGTTTAAGCCACAGATATGCCACCACGTCCGGGAATCCGTGCGGTATTTGGGGCACATTGTGAGTCGATCAGGTATCTCTACTGATCCCGCTAAGACAAAGTGTGTCAGCTCCTGGCCTACGCCCACTTCGGTCAGTGAAGTCCGTAGCTTCATAGGGTTTGCCTCCTACTATCGGTGGTTCGTCGCACATTTTGCTGGGGTCCTGAGGAGGAGGCCGCCTTCCACTCCCTTCGTGACGCCCTAGTGAGTGCTCCGCCCTTGTGTTATCCTGATTTCACCGCGCCTTTTCTGCTCGACACAGATACCAGTAACACCGACATTGGCGGAGTGCTCTCGCAGGTCGTTGGGGGAGTAGAACGTGTCGTCGCCTACGGTAGCAGGGTTTTATCGCCAGCAGAACTGCGGTACTGTGTCACCTGTCGCGAGCTGCTGGCTATCTTTTTTTTTATCAAACAGTATCGGCCGAATCTCTACGGACGGCACTTCACTGTCCGTACGGACCACGCGGCGTTACAATATGCACTCCGTGTTGACCAGCCATCAGGACAACTGTCTTGATGGTAGGAAGTCCTGCAAGACTACCAATTCATGACCACTTTCCACAAGGGTGTTCGCCATACAAACACGGATGCCCTGTCGTGACTGCCAATGGGTGGGGAATGTGCATGCTTTCTTGAGTCAGGATGCTGCAAACCACAAAATGTTGTCCCGTCCACTTAATTTCACCCTTGCTGCCTGGGGCCGGTTCCAAATGGGGGACGCGTCCCTGCTCACACTGCATTGTAAGGCTGGTGGCTCGGCCCTGACCCTGTGGAAGGCAGGGTCAGGGCCAATTCTTGGATATTGAGGGAGGGTCTCCTCATGAATTGGGACATCCGCCTTACGGGGTAGAATCATTCTTGCCGCTCATTAACGGCTGTTGCATTTGGGGTCTCACAAAACCCTGGCTATGCTCTGGCTTGATTTCTTCTGGCCGGGTATGGCAAGAGAAGTGTCGATCGTTCTCATGGGATGTGTACAGTACGCCCAGCAGAAACTGCCAGCCAAGGCAGCCAGTCGGCCGCTGCAATCCATTCACGCATCAACGAGCTCGTTGCGCTCGACATTTTAGGGCCGTTCCCGGCAACACCTAGAGGTAATAACTACCTGCTGGTTGGCGTGGAATATTTCAATCGATTGCCCATGGCCTGGCCACTCGCTAACCAGTCGGCAGCAGCCGTTACCAAGGCCTTTGTCCAGGGCTATGTCCTGGACAAGGGTGCACCGGAGCGACTGCTGACCGATCAGGGAAATCATTTCTCGAGCTCTTTACTGCGTGAGGTGTGCGACCTTCTGGGTACAAAAAAAGTGTGTACCTCCCCGTACCACCCGCAAACGGATGGTAGAGCAGCTCCACAGGACGCTCACGTCCATGCTGTGCAATCAGGTGTGCGAATCTCAGGTGGATTGGGACCTCCAAATTCCGGGTGTTCTTGCCGCCTATAGGATGGCTCCCCACGCGGCATCTGGATATTCCCCCTTCTTCCTGATGTACGGCAGGGATGTTGATCCACCCGTGGATGCCCAGTTGGGGATTCCGGCGCTCCACCCAAAATCCAAGTTGGCTGATTATGTCAAATTCAACCTTTTGAGATTGGCCGAGGCGCGGGAGGCTGCAGCACAGAATTTGAGCTCTCGCCAAAAGCAACGAGCGGTTGCGCGCACACCACACACACACGCACGAGTGGAAGCCGAGCGATAAGGCCTGGCTACACTGTCCGCAGGTGCCATTGCAACGTCACCAAAACTGCTGAGGCCATGGAGGGGGCCGGTTGAGGTTGTGCAGGTCGCGCGACCACAATGTGTTCTTATTAAGTGGGGGAAACGGCTATGGTATGTTCACCCCTCATGGTTGAAACCATTCATTGCACCACATACATACCCTACATGTCCCAAGGGCTGAGCATGTGATGTGTCCGTCGACTCGGGGAATGTGATGCCGTCGTCTGATCCTCACATGCCATTGACTGTTCCACTTCCAGGCACACCGGAATTGATGGCTGCAAAAACGCATCAGCCACCGGATCCTGAAGATGAGTGTGGAACCGGGCAGCCCACACAAAGCTCTCAGCGGCTGCCTGCCTCACCCCCCAGACAACCATGCCCTGCCCCGTACGATGGGCCAGCCATTCGGACTCGTGCTTAGACACACCGGTTTTCGTAAGGGATGACTGCTAAACTGTCCAAACAACTCTCTTCTCCCCGGACGTGTATATTGTTCATAGTGTATATTTGTACAGGTGGGGTGGGGTAATTTATTTGCGATTGTTGTTATCGTTGCTGTTGCTATTGAGGCACATGGAATGCGGTTTGTTGTTATGGTTTCTTTATTGTTCACGTTGTGTTATAGCCGGGCACGGCTAACATGTGATGTTATGTTTAGCCTTTCCGAAGCATATTTAACTAAAACAAAAGAGGGAAAAACTACTGACATTCAAAGTCAACTCCTGAATAACCTAACAAGCTTTTTTTTGTTATGAAGCACGGATTGCTTATTATTATTACAACAAAAAATGTACACATGATTTATTAATGTGTGGAATGGGTTTAAAGTAAGCTCTGCCTTTCTGAATCCCAAAAAAACATTGCACAGAATGTTTAGGCACATACCGCAAAAGTGTTCTCTTCCGTGTATGAATCACTTTGAGCGCTACGATTAAGGCGAAAGTTTATTTATTTTGCTGCTACTGGGCAATGCCTATTGCTGCCGCTATCCTGGCACTGCTATTAAACGCGAAGAGAACAAATCTTAACCACTGCATATGCTTTAATATGGGTACTTTTGATAAAGGTTGCTCATTAAAGGCAGTGTCTTGCCTACATCCAGTAAGTCGTGTATCTGACATTAAGCGACCAACCTCTGGCCTGCTGTTATCAATGGGTGGACTCGACATTAATTGGACTAGCTCAGGATGGCCAAAGATCACTTACACCGAATGTCTTTGTGACCACATTTAGAACTATAATACGTTTAGGGTTTTCATTGAACAAAACTCCTCATGTTCAACACCCCATAACTCCGGCGCAACTCTCCCGCTTGTACTGCTTGCCTGTTCTCTCTCTCACTCTCCTAGCCTCTCCACTGCTTGCCTGCTCTCTCTCTCCTAGCCCTTCTATTGCTAGCCTGCCTGCCACGCTCCGCTCGCTTCACTCTCTCCGTTGCTGGCCTATCACTATATCCCCTGGTAGCTTCGCAACGTACATTCTGCTAGCCTCTCTGCTGTTAACTTGTTACCGTACACTCTGCTAGCTTCTCTATCGCTATACACTCTGCTAGCTTCTCTACTGCTAGCCTTCTGCTATACATGCTCTTTGGGTCTTTCGGTAAAGTCACGTAGATTGAAAAATAATAAAATAATTATAAATCACGCCGTTTCGATTGCCACACAAGCAACCATCTTCAGGTGGGAATGAGAAACAGGCTGCTGAAACAAGTCCTTATATATAGAGCCGGGAGGGGGGGTTGCCGTATTGGGCAAGAGGGTGGGGGCTGGAGCTTGTGCTGAGGAGGTGGCCATTTTATTATGAGAGATTATGTAAATGTGTATTGACGGTATATCAAGTTTCAAGTTTCATTTATTAGGTATAGCCCTGTGAGCCATGCGGCTCTTAAGTCGGGTGCAACCGCAACAAATAAAATATTGAACACAGAACATCTTAAAGCGACAACGCGTAACAAAAACATCCTGGAATAAACCAGCAAATATTTCACACAAAAAAAACGTATTAAAACGCTGTGTGCAAAAATCAATGTGGTGCAAGCCAACAACAACAACCATAAGACAATTTAGATAAACCATATGTTTTCGAATCACCAAAATAAAGCTATAAAAACAATGTAACAACAGTAATCATAGGAACTGTGATTTTAAATTTAACAATAAATGATATACATAACATGTATGACAAAAAACTGCAGCCATAGCTGGCAGCACGACACTCCCAGTGTATGATGTGTGAGTGAGTCAGCAGCAGCATGAGTGAGTGTATGATGTGCGAGTCAGCGTATGATGTGCGAGTGAGTGCATGATGAGTGAGTCAGTGTATGATGTGTGAGTGAGTGTATGATGTGTGAGCGAGTCAGCGGCAGTGTGAGTGAGTGTATGATGTGTGAGTCATCGCATGATGTGTTAGTCAGCGCATGATGAGTGAGTCGGTGTATGATGTGTGAGCAAGTTAGCGGCAATGTGAGTGAGTGTATGATGTGTGAGTCAGCACACGATGTGTTAGTCAGCACATGATGAGTGAGTCAGTGTATGATGTGCGAGTGAGCCAGCACACGATGAGTAAACCTGTGTATGATGAGTGAATGGTTCAGTGGTTGTGCGAGTGTATGTGTGAGTGAGTAAGCGCATGGTGTGAGTGAGTCAGTGTATGATGTGTGAGAAAGTCAGTGTCGGCTCCCTCTGCTCACGCCGTCGCCCCCCCCTCCCCCCCGGCTCCGTCGCCCCCCCCCCCCTGGCTCCGTCGGCCCCCCACCCCGGCTCCATCACCCCCCCTAGCTCCGTCGGCCCCCCCTGGCTCTGTCGGCCCCCCCCCGGCTCTGTCGCCCCCCCCCCGGCTCCGTCAGCCCCCCCCCCAGCTCCGTCGGCCCCCCCCCTGGCTCCGTCGGCTCTGTCGGCCCCGTCGGCTCCATTGGCTCCCTCCGTCGGCTCCCTCGGCCCCCTCACAAACGGCCCCGCCAGCCACTGCTGGGAGCGCGGCCCGGGAGCGCGCGCGCCTCAGGCGGCCATCTTGCTCGTGCCGCAGACGCTGCCGCGGCAGCGGGGGAAACGTTCAGCAGAATCCTGCATAGGAGGAAGCCCGGCTCCTCTCGATGTTGCCCCAAGAGGCGCGTGTACATGCGCACACTAGGGGGATAGAGCGCTGAACAGGGTGAAGGAAATGCAGCGCTGAACAGGGTGAAGGAAAAACAGCGCTGAACAGGGTGAAGGAAAGGCGCGGAGATAATCGAGCGTTGAGTGGAATGACGTTATATCAGCCAACAGGGGGTGTAAGAGCCATAAGACAGAAAGTGAGTGTACTATTTCTGTATATACATTTGATGTATATCCGTCATACATTTGTTGACGGACCGGTTATATTTGATTTGGAATATTCCAACTGTGTAGAAACCCCCTACACATGAACACATGACGTCACTTCCGGTTTTTACAGTATAAACGGGGGGCTAAGAGAAGAGCCAGTGGGGAGCGAGTGGATACAGTCTTTTGACCGTGCGGCAGGGTGATACAGTACATGCGACGAAGTGATACATTTCGTGAACAGGCAATAATATAACTTTAGAATAAGCTCGTTTGTGTGCAACTAAGAAATAAAGAAACAGTTTGATTTAAGACAACTCAAACACGCGTCAGACTTTTTGCTCGCACAAGTTAAGCCGTAGCTTATTTTCTGGTACAGGAAAGCTGCGCTTACATAAGTAAAACAACTCCTACTCACGTGGAAGAAACCTACTCAAGTAAAATACTTCTATTCACGTGGAAGAAACCTACTCAAGTCAAAAGTCTCTACTCACGTGGAAGAAACCTACTCAAAGTCAAAAGACTACACACGTGGAAGAAATCCGCGCAAGAAATAAGAGAGAACGCTCTTCATGTCTCACCAACAAGGAGGCAACAAGTTCGTGTCTAAGAAGAAGGTACCATTAAGTTTGAACGAGAGAAGATTGTTACCAAGAGTGAAAGACAAGCAAGCGTTAATGAGTTACTGAAGCCTGCTAGTTATATAAACAGAACTGTGAGCTGTATTCGCTTTGCCAAGCCAAGACAGTGCATATTTTAGGAACGGATCTGCAAAGGTTATTTTCCTTGAATAACTCTGAGAGTTTTGAAACCTTTTGCAACACGTTGTGCACTGAGGAAACAAGATGGCAGGCGACATGGCAAAGTCAGCTACAGTATAAGGCAGCACAAGGGCACGAAGCTGCGTGAGAACACGTCAATCAGGAAAGCGCGGTGTTGGCGGGAGAGCGGCGGTGCAGGCACCTAGCCAGGGCGCCTATGGTCATATAGAATCAGAAAAGCCCATGGAAAAGTGGATCACAGAAGTATCTGAAGATACAAGTGAATATAAGAAAGCTGAAGATGATGTTGATCCAGGAGACAGAATATCATTACTATCAGTTCCACGGAGCAAAAACACAAGTGAACATCGCTCCGTAACTGGAAATTACTCAATAGTTTCCTCTAAAAGCTCCCCAATTTCGGCACGAGTTCTAGAAGAAGCAGAACACGCAGCTCTGTTAGCCAAGGCAGCATCTTTAAAGAAGAAACAAGAAATCGAGCTTGAGGAAGTACAGCTGATGACAAAGTTGAAAGCTCAAAAGGAGCAGTTGGAATAAGAGACTGCAATTGCAGTATCCAGTGCTAAGCTAAAGGTGTTTGGAGATTATGTGGACACTTTTTGTATGGCAAGCATGAGTATTTCAAGACCAAGACAAGATCCAGCAGAACCTCAGGACTGGACAAAGAGGATAGAGACAGAGCATTTGAGAATGCCCAGCCGGCCCATGCTATAGGAGCAATCGAGGACTCTGAATCAACTCATTCAAGAGGTAGAGAGGCTGGTACAAGTACAGCATACTACAAACCAGACCCAAGTCAACACCACCAGATGCCTGAAAGGAATTGAATAGATATTTATCTTTATCAAGTGATGCAGCGTCAGAACGAGATTACAAAGATGCTTGTAAAACAGCAAAATTTGTCTCATCTTCCTCAGAGAGATTCCTGTGTTCAAGGGTGATCCACTTGTCTACAAGTCCTTCATCAGAGCTTTCGAGCACACCATTGACAGTAAGACAGAGTACCCAAGACAAGTCTTATTACCTGGAACAATTCACCAGCAGAGAACCACAAAATCTCGTGTGCAGTTGTGAACATATGAGTCAAACCAGAGGCTACTAGGAAGTCAGGAAGCTACTTCAGAAGCACTATGGTGATGAACTGAAGATAGCCAGTGCCTATATGGAGAAAGCTTGGCAGTGGCCTCAGATCAAAAGTGAAGATGGAAAAGCGTTGCACACATATGCATTGTGGTTAATTGAATGTCGGAACACCATGGAAGATATTGAGTACATGGATGAAATGGATAATCCCACGAACATGCGAGTGGTCATCTCAAAGCCTCCGTATGAGATGAAAGAGAAGTGGAGAGAGAAGGCCTTCAATGTTCAAGAAAGACGAGGAAGAAGAGCCAGGTTTACAGACTTGGTGGACTTCATCGACAAGCAAGCCACAATTGCAATGGGTCCGCTGTTTGGAGACATGCAAGACACCAACAGAGGTATTGCAGGAAAGGGAAAAGACAAGACTGCAGACATAAAGACCCATCAGAAGAGTGGCCTTAAAAAAAGCAGTTTTGCAATAAGCGTCATGTCTTCTGAAGAGGGGAAAGCACAATACTCACCTCAGAAAAATAGTCGAGACAAGCCTGTTAATGCCTTCCAGAAACCCTGCTTGTTCTATGAGAAGAATCACACACTGGATTATTGCATTAAGATCAGAGAACAGCCACAGAAAGACAGAATTGAGTTTCTGAAGAAAAGAGGACTTTGCTTTGGATGTCTTATACAAGGGCACCTTAGTAAGGAGTGTAAGAAAATAATGACATGTGAAGAGTGTAACTTGAAGCATCCAAGCATGCTGCACGTCATTAAATAAAACAGTGTCACCTCTAAAATGAATGAAGATGGCACCACTGAAGAGAAGATAGCCTCAAGTGCTATTGTGTCCCTTAAGCATGAATTGTGGCTACACCAGGGCTGGAGACGGACATTGTATTCTCGCCATTGTTCCAGTGAAAATCAAATCCAAACGAAGTGCGAAGAGTGTGGAGACATACGCATTCATGGATCCAGGAAGTTCAGCGACGTTTTTTACTGAAACCCTGAGGAAACAACTCAACGTCAGAGGCAGGATGACTGAAATCCTTCTGCGAACCATGGGTCAGGAGAAGTTGGTACACAGTTATATCTTGTCAGACCTGGAAGTGAGTGGACTTGAGGAGGGAGATTAATAATAATAATGATACATTTTATTCATGAGCGCTTTTCTGAATACTCAAAGACATCATCATAGTTATTCTTGACGTATAGGTTGGTGGTGCATGTAGAGGCTACCTGAAGTAATGTAATGCTGGCATAAAATCACAGGACAGACCCATACATTGAGTTAAATGACACAAGTGACTGGCAAATGCACGGCCAGTGTTTGTCTATGCCTTCTCGGCACACACACAAAATAATAAATAATAATACATTTTATTTGTGAGCGCTTTTCTGAATACTCAAAGACACTTTACATAAAATCATAATAGCAGCAAAAACAACATCAAGTAGTAAAAACACTAAAAACACATCAAACATAGCTAAACATTAAAAGCAATTTTAAAAAGGTGAGTTTTAGTCAATGATTTGAACGCTGGAAGGTCGGTACAGTCACGGATTTGTTTTGGGAGAGAGTTCCAAAGTGAGGGTGCAGCTATAGAGAAGGCTCTGTCGCCCCAGGTTCGATGCTTGGTCCTGAGAGGTGGAGTCAGGAGGTTGGCGTCAGATGAGCGAAGGCTACGGGATGGATTGTGGCGGTGGAGCAGGTCAGTGAGGTAGGAAGGGGCCTGATTATGAAGGGCTTTATGTGTGAGGAGGAGGATTTTGAATTGAATTCGTTGTGGGACCGGGAGCCAATGGAGGTTCTGGAGGACAGGGGTAATGTGGTCACCGGTGTGGGTGTGAGTGAGCAGACGAGCAGCAGAGTTCTGGATGTACTGGAGTTTAATTAATGGTTTGGTTGAGGTGCCGTATAGGATGCTGTTGCAGTAATCGATTTTGGAGGTGATGAAGGCGTGGATGAGGGTTTCTGCAGCGGAGAAAGAGAGTGATGGGCGAAGTCTGGAGATGCTTTTGAGGTGAAAAAAGGAAGTTCTTGTGATTTGTTTTATGTGGTGTTCAAAGGAAAGGGTATTGTCAAAAATGACTCCAAGATTGCGACTTTGAAGGGATGGAGACAGGGTGAAGGTGTCGACAGTGACGGAGAACCTGCGAATGGATTTAGTGATAGATTTGGGACCGATGATGATCATATTTGATTTGTCACAGTTAAGTTTAAGGAAATTGGTGTGCATCCACGATATCATGTCAGCGAGGCAGTTAGAGAGAGTGGAGTGGATGGCGGAGGTGATGGATTTAGTGGAGATGTAGAGCTGGACATCATCGGCATAGCAGTGAAAGTTAAGACCATGATGGTGAATGACGTTGCCAAGGGGAAGCAGGTATAGTATGAAGAGCAAAGGACCAAGCACCGAGCCCTGGCGGACACCTTGGGACAACGGAGCGGTGGAGGAGGTGCAGTTGTTGATGTGGATGAACTGTTGTGTGTCGGTGAGATAAGATTGGAGCCAGGAGAGGGCAGTGCCAGTGATGCTGAGGGAAGATTTGAGGCGAGAGAGAAGAATGGTGTGGTTGATAGTGTCAAAAGCTGAAGTGAGGTCCAGGAGGATGAGGATGGTGAGGTGACCAGAGTCTGCGGAGAGGAGGATGTCGTTGGTAACTCTGAGGAGGGCTGTTTCAGTGCTGTGTTGTTAACTGAAGCCGGATTGAAATGGTTCGAACAGGTCATTTGAGGAGAGGTGGGTTTTGAGTTGTTTGGCTACTGTGCGTTCCAGTATCTTAGAAAGGCGAGATTGGAAATGGGTCGAAAGTTTGACATAATATTGGGGTCAAGTCCAGGTTTTTTGAGAATGGGGGTGACAGCAGCCAGTTTGAGTGAACGTGGGATTGAGCCAGAGCTGAGAGAGGAGTTAATGATTTTTGTGATGAGGGTGGAGATAGCTGGTAAACAGTCTTTGATGAGGTGGGATGGGATGGGGTCCAGGACACATGTTGATGTTTTCATCCCTGTCACGATTTTAGACAGCTCCCCCGGCGACACTGGGGAGAACTGAGACAGTGGCTGAGAGGTGGAGGGGGGGGGAACAAATGATGGAATTACAGAGCAGACAGTGGTGGCAGAAGAAGATGACAGGTTGGTGTAAATGGTGTCAATTTGGGTCTGAAAGAATGATAGAAAGGTCTTGCATTTATCAGTTGTGAATGAGTTGACGATATTGTCACTGGGTTTGAGAAGTTTATTTACCGTGTTGAAAAGAGCCTTCGGGCTGGTAGAACCAGAATGTATGAGGTGCGAGTAGTAGGTGGACTGGGTAGTGTTAAGAGCTTCCTTATACTGCCGAAGGTAATCTGTGTAAGCTTGTAGATGAACAGTTAAACCAATTTTCTTATGGAGCCTTTCAAGCTGACGCTTACGGGATTTCATTTTGTGCAGAATAGGAGTGTTCCAGGGAGCAGAGTGAGTGAATGAGACAGTTTTAATTTTGATGGGAGCCAGATGATCAAGACTGGTGGAAAGTGTTTCATTGTAGTAGTTGGTGAGGTCAGAAGGGTTGTCAGTCACGGGTGGTGGGGAGGAGGATATTTTGCTGGCAACAGAGGCTGAAAGAGCAGGACTAGAGATGGATTTAATATTTCTGAAAGAAATTGTCCTTTTGTCCTTGGTTGTAGAAATGGGGAGATCAATGTTCATGGTGATTGCCAGGCGGTCCAAGATGTTGAGATTGTGGGGCTTGAGGAGCAGTCTGGTGAGACCAGTTGAGCAGAACAGATCCAAAATGTGACCACGGCTGTGGGTTGGGAAGTTGACATGTTGGGTGAAATTGAAGCAGTGTAGCAGTTCCAGGAATTCAGTAGCAAATTTACAGTCAGTGTCAATGTGGATGTTGAAATCTCCCAGGAGCAGAACAGAAGGTGAGATGGCAGATAACTGTGTTAAAAAGTCAGAAAAGTCATAGAGAAAGGAAGGATTTGGTTTGGGGGTCGGTAGATTATGGCAGTGACCAGAGGAGTGGGACCAGAGAGTTTGAAAGTGATGTGTTCAAAGGACTGAACAGCAGGGATGAAGATGGTGGATGTTTTAACGTCCTTTCTGTACACTGCTGCGACACCACCTCCCCGCCCCTCAGATTGGGGTTTGTCCATGTATGTATATCCTGTAGGTGTAGTCTGGTTGAGTGCGAAATAGTCCATAGGTTTATGCCAAGTTTCAGTGATACAGAGAAAATCCAGGTTATTGTCAGTAATGAATTAATTTAAAATGAGGCTTTTATTGTTTAGTGAGCGGGTGTTGAGCAAAGCCAGTTTCAGGTGACTTTGCTTCGTGGTGAATTGAGTGGACCGAGGGATGGGGCGGAGATTGGTTAGGTGCACGTGACGTATGTTGTGATGACGTATTGAGGAAGTTGTGGTGCGCAAACTAGACCAGATGGATGGAATGAAGTTTGGGGTTGAGTAGTTGTAATTGAACATACGACCAGAGCCTCTGTGAAGCAGACGGCGAATTAGTTCAGTTTCTCAGTGAGTGTCAATGCAGTCCAAATGAAGGTGGTTGTTGATTGAGTGGAAGTCGGCGGTGGAGTGGAGCGGTGACATTATCTAGGTGTGGAGCTAGCGCTAGCTTGTACCCAGATGCCCGGTGTCTTGTAAATGGGAGGTCGTCCACGGCACCCAGACGCCGCTCCGGCTTCTCGACGATGGCGCTGCGACCGCTGCATGACGGGAGCCATGGGAGCTGCGGCCGCAGGCCAGAAGCGCCGCTGCAACCAGCGCTGCATAGACTATGAGGGCGAGGGGGGAAACCAAACAGGGAGCTCGTGATGTCGGTGCCACGTGGAGCAGTCGTGCCTTGACGTCTCTCGCTGCCGCAGTCGCTGAGTTGTCTCGCGTACGTTTGATTCACTTTCACTTCCTGCGACACCATGGGGAACAGCACAGCCGGGCGGTTTGAAAGGGAATCCCCTCGACACGAACCTTTAGAAACCTCGAGTCGCCACAATAATCAGCATCTTTCGTATGAAGAGGCTTTACGATTTTAGGCAAAGATGACCCACATCTGCCCTGGATGCTTGTCCAGATGGTCGCTCCTCCTGCTCCTCCTCCAGCCACAAGGAATCCGGTGTCTGTTCCCAAGAGCTGATCAAGCAGGTGAAGGGTAAAAACCTCAAGGAGCGGGTCAAGACGGTCGAGGGCTTCCTGCAGAAGCTTCGGCTCCTTGCTGACGAGGAGCGTTTCTGAGCAAACCAAGGAGAAGCAGCTCAGGTAGACCCAGGGAGCAGCAGCTCAGGCAGACCCGGGGAGCAGCAGCTCAGGCAGGCCCAGGGAGAGGCAGCTCAGGCAGGCCCAGGGAGTAGCAGCTCAGGCAGGCCCAGGGAGCAGCAACTCAGGCAGACTCGGGGAGCAGCAGCTCAGGCAAGCCCAGGTAGCAGCAGCTCAGGCAGACCCAGGGAGCAGCAGCTCAGGCAGACCCAGGGAGCAGCAGCTCAGGCAGGCCCAGAGAGCAGCAGCTCAGACAGACCCAGGAAGCAGCAGCTCAGGCAGACGCAGGAAGCAGCAGCTCAGGCAGACGCAGGGAGCAGCAGCTCAGGCAGACCCAGGGAGCGGCAGCTCAGGCAGGCCCAGGGAGCAGCAGCTCAGGCAGACCTGGGGAGCAGCAGCTCAGGCAGGCCCAGAGAGCAGCAGCTCAGGCAGACCCAGGAAGCAGCAGCTCAGGCAGACGCCCAGTGGTCTCTCCCTCCCCGCACTCCAACAGCCTCCTCGGGGCTCTCGATTATATTGACCTGCCAAAGGTCTTCACCCTTAGTGACATTCCAGTGAAGAAAGAAAACATACCACTACAGCATGATGTTGAGAGATGGCCCTATCTGAGAGAAGTGCACCTCCCATGCATTGAGGTAGAGATAGGCCTGCTGATAGGAACTAATGCATACAAAGCAATGGAACCACGGAAGGTGATAAATAGTCAAGGTGATGGACCCTACGCAATCAAGACGACTCTTGGATGGGTAGTGAATGGACCTATAAGAATAGGAGATGCCAATGGAAAATGGCAACGTTTCACAGCAAACCGTATCTCCATCTCAAACATTGAAGAACTGTTAGTCCAACAATACAACACAGACTTCTCAGAACACAGTTGCGAGGACAAATCAGAGATGTCACAAGACGACCATCAGTTCATGCAATCTGTGACAAGGTCAGCTGAGCTGGTTGATGGACACTATACTACTGGTTTGCCATTGAGAAGTGAGACTATGGAAATGTTGAACAACCGCTGCCTTGCAAGGCAGTGCATCAGCAGTCTCAAGAGAAGGCCGAGCAAGAACCCAGATTTTCATGAGGACCACAAAGGCTTCATGAGAGACATTACAAAGGGCTTTGCTGTGAAAGTGCCTAAAAAGCATCTGGAACGAGAAGACGGAAGAGTGTGGTGTATTCCTCATCATGGGATGTACCACCGGAAGAAAAAGAAGATCCGTGTAGTCTTTGACTGCACTGCAACATACCAAGGAACCTCATTGAATGAGCAGTTACTCCAAAGACCCAATCTCGCCAACACTCTCAATGGTGTGTTGACCAGATTTGGAAAGGAACTTTGGGGTATGATGGCAGACATCGAGTGGTAGCCCGATGGCGACCTGAGTCAAGCCACAGAGGAGTACAGGATGACTGCGCACCTGTTTGGAGCCACGTCATCACCCAGCTGGGGATTCTATGCACTAAGAAGAACAGCCGAAGATGGAAGAACCGAGTCAACACCAGAGGCAGTTGACACAGTATGCAGAAACTTCTACATCGACAATAGCTTGAAGCCTGTGTCATTTGAAGACCGTGTTGCCACCCTGTAAAGAGATCTCCGAACTTTGTGTTCTAGTGAGGGATTCAACTTGACAAAGTGCGTAAGCAACAGCAGAGCTGTCATACCGTCTATCACTGAAGAAGAAAGAGCCATAAAGGTGGATAAGATGCTTGGACAAGAATGTCAAGTGCTGCTCAAAGAGTCTACCTTTTGGATGGATAGCACTACAGTGCTGAAGTACATAGATAATGAAACCACTCCTTCCAAGACCTTTGTGGCAAACAGGATCGCTACAATCCGTGAGGCCACAAAACCGACCCATTGGAAGTATATCAATACCTTTGTAAACCCAGCAGATCATGCTTCAAGAGGTTTGAAAGCTGATAACGTCATAAAAAGTGAAACATGGATTCAGCGACCCAAATTCCTATGGATGGCTCCAAGTGAATGGCCAGAACGACCAATTCAAATGAGTCAAAACTCAAATGATGATGAGATCAAGAAGTCGGTAACAATCAATCTCCTCAGTATCAAAGATAACTCTAACCCAGTGACCAGACTTGTCAATCACTACTCAAGTTGGTATCATCTGAAGAGAGCAATGGCATGGTTTTTCCAACTGAAAGTGATTCTGCTGCATTTGAGGAATCAAATAAAATAGTATCAAGCTACAATCAGTCAGGATGAAAGTCACCCCGAGAGGCAGCAGATACTTCTCAAGCAGTGCATGCAGAAACTTAAAGCAACAGTGGAAAAGGAACTGCTTACAGTGGAACATTTGACCCAGGCTGAGATCGACCTAATCCGCTTCAGCCAGAAGAATTATCAAGACCACGCCAGACTCCAACAGTTCAGTCTGTTGTGTGTGTGTGTATTAAAACGAAGTTCAGCACACTAGCGCGACCTATTAAAAAGCTCTGCATGTTACAAGAAGCAGCATGAAAGTATATGGATAAGATAAAGAGAAGGCTCAAGAAAGTCAATAGGTGGAAGAAATACAAGAAATTATTATTGTTATAAGTAAAGATTATTATTTAGAGTTTGTGGCTCTTAAGGTTAAAGTGAAGAGTAGTTGGTATGCTCCCTGACTAGCCAATTAGGGGCTGGTAATGTAAAAGCCATCAGACAGAAAGTGAGTGTATTATTTCTGTATATACATTTGATGTGCATCCGTCATACATTTGTTGACGGACTGGTTATATTTGATTTGTAATATTCCAACTGTGTAGAAACCCCCCTGTGGTTAGACGTTCCATTGGTTGATCCCATGACGTCACTTCCGGCTTTTACAGTATAAACGGGGGGGGGGGGGGGGCTATGATAAGAGCCGGTGGGGAGCGAGTGGATACAGTCTTTTGTCCGTGCGACAGTACGTGAACAGGCAAAGATATAACTTTAGAATAAGCTCGTTTTTTGTGCAACTAAGAAATAAAGAAACAGTTTGATTTAAGACACATCAAACACGCGTCAGACTTTTTGCTCCCCCACAAGTTAAGGCGTAGCTTATTTTCTGGTACAAGAAAGCTGCGCTTACAGGGGGATAGCGCATGCAGCAGGAGACACAGAGAGCGAGACAAATACACACACACAGAGACACAGAGAGCGACACAGATATATACATCGAGAGAGATAGACACAGAGAGAGAGACAAACACAGAGGCACGCACAGAGGGACACACCCAGAGAGAGAGATACACATATAAAGACACACCCACAATGACAACAACAACCGCCATTCGCCACTAAGTGGCGGTGACGTCACCACGACACTTGTGCCAGGCCATGTGCACCTTGAGGCCACGTGAAGTGTCGAACGCCCGCTGGCAGGAGGTCACGGGGCAGACCCAGCTGCCACGGGTCGACTGACTGAGATGACTGGCTGATGCACCACCTGTGCCCCATACTGTGCCAACCTGCTGTGCTTTAGCCACCCGGCGCTCCGCTCGTTGTTGTGAGCGTCGCTCCTCCGCCCCCCGTTGTTGCTGGAGGGCGACCGCCTCCAACTGCCCAGTAGCGTCCTTCACGAGCCTCCTCCACAGAGGCCGATCTTGACACCGCTGGTACCAGTCATCGGCAAGTCTACTCAGCTGCACGTCCTCCTGTACCACATCACTCCATCTCTTCTCTAGCCCGTGCCGCGCCCGTTTAGCCCCCTCGATCCGGCCGAGCAAAAGCTGTTTCGGCATGCGGTGGCTGGGCATGTGGGCTACATGACCCAGCCAACGCAGCCTTGCCTGCCGGAGGAGCTCACCGATGGGACCTTGCCCAGATCTTTCTAGGATTTGTGAGCTCCTCACACAATCCAGCCTAGTTAAACCCAGGATGGATCGTAGGCAGGCTAGCCTAAATGTTTCTAACCGGCGAAGATGTTCCATTAAGGTGGTCCACGTTTCGTAAGCGTAGAGAAGGGAGGGAATGACTGTGGCCGAGAAGACCGAAGCTTAGTGCGGAGCGACAGACCAGGTTGCTTCCACACAGCGTTATGCAACCGATGAAAAGATATTGCCACTCGACTGATTCGGAGCGAGACCTCTGCTGTTAAACTGGAGCCGGTCATAAGCACACTGCCCAGGTATGGGAAACACTCCACTCTTTCCACAACTGCCCCATCACCGATTGGGAGTTGTGGCGGTGGAGTGTCCGATGGTACAAAATACCCAGGCAGGTGCTTAGTTTTGGTGGGGCTGATGGTAAGGCCCCATCTCTTAGTGGCACGCTCCAGTCTCAGCAGCAGCGTCTCCAACTCCTCCTCTGAACGAGCAACTATTACCAAATCATCGGCATGCGTAACGTGGTTGAGCAATATGGAGCCATCCCTTGACCGCACCCGGGCATTGATCAGCCTCCCATTATATCTGTACCAAATGGAGATTCCCCCGGTACAGCTATCGAAGGCTTCACGAACTACGTGGTCAAAATAGATGTTAAATAATGTGGGAGCCAGAGGACATCCCTGTCACACCCCAAGTTGTACAGGGAATGGCTCTGACTCCCGGCCATGTAGTTTTACCCGGGCCCGCTCACCATCATGAAGGTCCTTAATGATCGTGAGCAGGGGTCAGGGACTCCAAAAACACAAAGAACAACCCAGAGCCTAGGCCTACTGATGGTATCATAGGCCTTGACTTGGTCAATAAAGCAGAGATGTAGGTCTTGTTGGAATTCCCTACACCTCTGCTGTAGCAGACAGACAGAAAATATGGCATCTGTGCAAGACCGCCCTTTCCTGAAACCGCATTGGGGCTCCGCAAGCCTCTCCTCAGTGTGCCTGGCAAGGCGATGTTGAATAATCTTTGCCAGCACCTTTCCCGGCACACTGAGCAGTGAGACACACACACACAAGTGACACACAGAGAGGGAGGCACACATACGCACTAAGAGACACAAAGAGAGAGACATACAGAGAGACACAGAGAGAGTGAGACAAACCGAGGGAAACACACACACAGAGACACACACAGAGAAACACACACAAAACAACATCACAGCCAGTTATAGTCTGCTAAAAAACGAGATGCACCACATCGAGGGAAAGCGGGCAACCTTGGCTTTGTTAATGAGACATTTATCCCGTTAAAGTAAATACATTTAACTTGGTAATGTAACTCAGAGAGTTGGAAAAAACTGGTGAAAATGGCAGGTAGGATGGAAACACCACAGTCAGTTGAGACTTTACCTGGTTAATAACGTTCTTCCAAAGATTACTCAATTTGTACCCATCTTCTCGGTTGAAGTTATGTCTGTGTTTATATATCTGGATGGCTTCATGAACAAATCTTTGTTCATGAAAGAACCAAAGAGTATGGATTCCTGCAGTCACGAAAGCTTCAAATTAAGAGTGATGATATTAAATTTTGATTTAAAGCTTTCGTGACTGCAGTAATTCATATTCTTAGTTTTTTCGGTAAAGTCACGTTGAAGAGAAACAACAAAATAACAAAATATATATAAAACAATAAAAAATTCTCACGACGTTTCGACCATGATGACCTGATGATGACCGAAACGTCGTGAGAATTTTTTATTGTTTTATATATATTTTGTTATTTTGTTGTTTCTCTTCAACGTGACTTTACCGAAAAAACTAAGAATAGTGATGATATTGTTGGTTTTCGTAACCAGGCGGTTGGTAGGAATTCTATTGATTTTGGTATAGCTGGCATCATTAAGTAGGTACTGAATTTTGTTACTGTATGTGGTATTATCCATGATGACAGTGGCATTGCCCTTGTCAGCTGAGAGGATGACTGTCATCTCTCTTTTTCAGTTGAGCAAGCTCAAAGTTGAGCAAGCTCAAAGTGCTCAACCTTGCTGATGTTGCTAATGGGTTTCTTAGCAATTTTTAGAATTGCAGCGATTTCCAATCTTTTCTGCTATATACTCTGCTAGCTTCTCCACTGCTAGCCTTCCGCTATACACTCTGCTAGCTTCTCCACTGCTAGCCTCCCGGTATATACTCTGCTAGCTTCTCCACTGATAGCCTTCCAATATGTACTCTGCTTGCCTCTCTACTGCTAGTCTTCGTGCACTCACTCTTATGATTATGCAAGCCTCTCTACTGCTAGCTTGTCTGCCCTCACTTCTCCAACCTCGCCCTTGCCTCCAGTGGGGGGATTAGCCATCACCCTCTTCTCTTCACTCCAACCAACTCAACTCCCTGCCTCACCCGTTCCATATTTATCCTCCTCATTAAGCACCCTAATTAAGCTGGCGTCCTCCCGTCGCCTCCTGCACGTGGCGTCCGCTGCTATCGCCTCAATCTGCAGACTCCGAGGTGCCGACTCCGCGCCCGCAATTGCAGCCAACCAATCACGGCTATGCATTTTAAATGGTCGTCTATCTCGCGTTGCTTTCTCTCGCAGCACCTGTTTGCCCTGATAAATGTCCTGCTCACAGTGCATGCACACATTGTTTGCAAAACCCCACGCGCGTTACTCCACTACACATGGATAAGGGCCAATAACTTGTTCATGAACGGCTTCAGTCTGATTTTTCTTTCCATTGGATTTAATTTGAGAATTAATTAAGGCTCAAGTAATACAAAGGAATTGTTTAACGCTTCACATTGCACATGTGTAGTTCATTATAACAGTTTAAAAAAAATTGAGAGCGTAAAATTAAAACCATAAAATTATCAGATGACGGCTTTCCATATTTACCGTTAATTGCACATTATTGTGTATGTATGTGTCTATGTGTGGTATATGTTATGTGGGAAGTGGTATTGCAGTGGTTAGCGCGCTGCACGACGGACCCAGTGCCCCGAGTTCGATTCCCGCTCATGGCCAATGCCAGTGATGATTACACTAAGTACCACAATTTTTTTTCCTGGGTACTAAGTGTAATTTTTTATTGTTTATGCTTAAAAAGTGTATAAAATTGCTATTATTCCCCACAAACGTTGCTTTAGTGACCAGGACTTGATGTGAACGAAAGGCAAAAATGCACACTTTTTCTCATTGAAAATAGGTAAATTTCAAAATATCAATGTGCTGCTCACAAAAGCAAAGTTTGTGGGGAATAATAGCCATTTTCTGTACTTTTCAGGCATAAGCAATTAGGAAATAACACTTACTACCCAGGACCAAAAAAATATATATGTAAAAATGTTGTTACACTGTTATTTTAAATGGTCCTGGGCCTCCCCGAGGTCGAATCACCCTCAAATTACCCCTTTGTTTGGTGTGTAAACATCCTCGCTGGGGAAACAAAGGTGGTCGGGCATGGTACTGGCCACCCACCCCCTCAAATACCGTGCCAGCCTTCATAGGTACTCGATAACAGCACTTGCCCCAAGTGTTTGTGAAGGCTATACGGAGGATCTTTGTCTTTGTTTTTTCCAAAATAATGTATGTTATGGGGAATTTTATTTGACAACAGCAGACATCGGCTTTGGTGCAGATGCCACGTAGATTATTGTATCGCAGGAACATGCTGGTAATTGCTTGGGGAGGTCTTCATCCCCCATTGGATTGATAATTGACTGATGATGATGACGGGGAGCAGTGATGGAGTCGTTAGTGCCCTGTATAATGACCCAGGCAACCTGAATTTGATCTGTGGCCATGGCTACTATTAGTGGGAGTGGAATCTGAGAAACACTCCTAGGCCTCCACCACATCTACTCAGCTTTGAAGGAGTATCTGCTGTAGCATGTAAACATCAGCACTGAGGTTGATGTGACGTGATGATATAGGCAGAAGTCTTCAAGGGCGAGTACATATTGACGTGTATTGTGATGCACACATTTAGATGCTGCAGAAATGCAAATTGCATCATATTTTGTATATCCTGTGAATAGACTGATTCCTGCCAAAACGAAGTAGAATTTTCCACAATGGCTTTGGACTACCCCATTGCTCATTTGAGCTGAGACATGATGCCATGCATTTGCTGCACAATAAACAATAATAATACTAAAATAATAATGTACAGCCCTGTGTCAATCCACTGCTGGATGAAGGTCTCTCCATGCCATGCTAGTCAAGGTGGTTGTTGAACCATACATCACCATGCTAGTCCGTGCAGATTGGTGAAGGGGACGAGTGGTCCAGGATTAATTCCGATATTCCTTGCCACGTTGTTTGCCATGGCCAGGTATCGTATGCAGGTTTGCAAGATCAGAGCGGTGCGCTAACCACTGCGCCACTGCTCCACCCACCGCAATTGTGTATGCTATACGGTACAGTTTAACACGTAGGCTTTTATGACCAATATTATCTATAATAGAGGGTTTTTTGGGGTTAGATCGCGTACTCATTTTGTAATTGTTGTGGCTTGGCTCTCCAACACACTGGTGTGCTGTACTAGTGACGAATTGGCATGTTCTGTTTACGTGACAACCCTTACTAGTTGGCTGTGTCGGGTGGTGGCAGGTTTTAACTATACGGTAGATACTCTTTGGTTTTTTTGGTAAAGTCACGTTACCTATGTGACTTTACCGAAAAAACCGAAGAGTATGAATCCTTGCAGTCACGAAAGCTTCAAATCTAGAGTATACGGTACAGTACATCATAATTACGTTTTTTTTCTGTTTCCATAGCTATTGCCCTTTCTTTATTATTAAATATGAATGTGTAGATGCATATGTAGCACTTCTGAATTGTAGAGCTTCTATCCAGCTCGGTCGTCACACATTGATTTGTTTTGAAGCTGGTCTGCCAGTAGACCGGAGTGTCGGCCAGCCACACAGCGATGGACGAGGAGACTTCCTCCAGGGAGGTTCTTTTTTTATTCTCAATTCCAAACTTGTACACACAAAGCATGACACTGGGCGTCTACGTCCACACCGTGTAGGGGCCGACGTCCGCCCCACCGCCCTCGCTGGGCAGGTGGGGTGCTACGTTCGCCCCTCCACTCCCTCCTCCACTGCATGGCCAAGCTCCCGCCGGGCCCCTCGCCGATCGGGTGATTGGTCCTGCCGCGCTAGCGCCCTCTTGGAGAGACATGGCTAAAGTGCTGTCTCACTGCCACACGGAGTTACTCCACACACGCCCACGTACACGACCTGTAATGCGAAGGCAGCTGCGCGAAAGCGCGCACCCCTGCTGGCGCTTATATTCTTATACGCGCCCGCACCGCAACTAGCGCTATAGCGGCAGCACGAGCGTGAACGCTCCTGCGGACGGTTTATATTCTAACCCATGCACGCACTATGAATAAAGCTATAGCTGCAGCGTGAATGCGTGCGCACCTGCGGGTTTTTTTTATCCGAACCTGCGTATGCACTATGACTAACGCTATAGTGGCAGCGCGAACGCGTGTGCTCCTGCGGGTGGTTTATATCCTAACCCACGCACGCACGATGACTAACGCTAAAGCGGCAGCGCAAACGCGTGCGCCCCTGCTGACGATTATACTCTAATATGTGTATGTACCACGACTAGTGCTACAACTGTGGCGTGAACACGCGCGCTCCTGCGGGCAGTTTATATCCGAACCTGCGCATGCACTATGATTAGCGCTATAGTAGCAGCGCAAATGCGCTTGCTCCTGCGGGCGGTTTATATCCTAACTTGCGCACGCACTATGACTAACGCTAAAGTAGTGGTGCGAACACGCACGCCCCTGCTGACATTTGTATTCTAACATGCGCATGCCCCACAGTTAACATGACAGCAGTGGCGCAGACACGCGCGCACCTGCAGGCGATTATTTTAACGAGCGCTCATGCAGCGGCTCTGCCCTCACTCTCACCGCTCGTCTGCCCATGCAGCCACTCCACACACACAAATCACACTGCACCGATACTCTGTGCTAACATTTATTCATACTGCAAAACCCTGCACTGCCCAGAGGAAATATTCTGCGAGCAGAGCCTATCCTATCACTACGCGCCCTGCTATGTACCTCGCAGCCATTTTCATGGAGTCGCACGGACATGGAGAGAGGCGCAGGGACGAAGATGGGAGAGAACCTTGCCTATCGCTGTCTCGTGGCGGCACTCGCTGGCTCAAAAAGAGGCAGGCTAGCAGGCAGTCGGTCTGGGTCACCAAGCGGCTGGAGATCAGAATTGCCTTAACCGGTATAGGCTCCCCTTTTTATACCCTGTGATTTTGAAATCCTGCTAATCGTGTACCTACCTTTTGATTTTCAAAAGTTTCTATGCCATTACCAAGAGGATTACGTTATGCTATTTTTTGGACCATTGTATCTGCATCCGCATTCCTTACCCCTGACTCAACTGGTTTCATCTGGGAGGCCGCCTGCCTGGCGAAGACACACCCACGAGTGTGCCCTAGGATTTCTCCATGACCTCATTGTCTGCGCTGCTTGCTTAACATTTCACCCTGGCCCCTTCCCGGTGCTGTGATTGGCCCGGTGACCTGGTGGTGTAGGAAAACAGAGCATAGCGGAGGTATTTGTCCCCATCCTGTTAATTGGTGGCCGCCATACGTTTGAGCTTTCCGGCCAGGGTCTGATTCCTGCGTTCCACCATACCATTTGCCCTGGGGTTGTATGCGGTGGTTCGATCCTTCTGGATCCTGAAATCCTGGGACAGCACCTTAAATAGCTCTTCCTTGAACTCACTACCTGGGTTAGTAATGACTCGCTCAGGGATACCGTGTTTGAGCACATAATGTTCAACAAATGCCCGGGCGACCACAAGGTCTGTCTTATCGGGGATGGCCACCTCCACTGGGTAGCGCATAAAGTATAACACAAATGCTTTCGCGACCAGTATTATTCATAATAAACGTTTTAAGGTTAGATCGCGTTATTTTTTTAATGTGTTGCAACCCGCCACCACCGGACATGGCCAATCAGTAAAAAATGTGTCAGGTTGACAAAAGACAAATATATCACTCCTTTAGCCCACCGGTGTGTTGAAGAGTAGATCCACAACATTTACAATTTGAGTACGACGTTTCACTGGAAATTACATCCAACATCTTTGGGCAATTTCGGTCTTAAATAGTGCAGGATGACGTCATCATTGTTGAACCCCATCAGGATTTGAGATCAGAGGCAGAGGTGGGGGTGGTGGTCTATGCAATTATGTAATAGTTCACGAATCATCCACTTAGCATGTGACTCACTTGTAAGGAATTGCAATATGTGTCGTGTATTACTTAATAATATACTTCCAGGCTGCACTGAGTCTATAGCTATCACAGCAATAACAACATTTTTAATTCTTCTCAATTTCAATTGATTCTCTAACTGATCTTGGCCAGTAATAAATAGTTCTGCATAACACTTCAACGTTATCAAAATCAAATGAATGTCCTTGTTGCCAAGCATGCTGTGCCACTACTGACAGCTGTGTTTGGGAGAATTTAATTTACCTTTGGTGTTCTTTTAGTCTTACGCTAATTTTACGTCCCGTCTGTCCAAAATAACACTTACTGCGTAAGCAATAAATCCAATATACACCTTCTGTTGATAACTTTGTTAATTCATCTTTAGTAGAAGACACTAGTTTTTGAGTTTTGGGTACCATATCAAATCTTACTTTCATGTTTTGCCTTTGCAAAACACGGGCTAATTTGTCAGTAACTCCCGAAATATATTTTATTTTAATTGTTTTGATAATCTGATTACTTTCAGCAGTATTGTTGTTTGATCTTGATTTGGTACTCAATGCTCTGTTAATTTGAGCATTATTGTAGCCATTCAGACTTAGTGCTTCTTAAATTTGTTTAATCTCTTTCCCTAAACTTTCACCATCTGACACTATTTTCCCGATGTGTGAGCGTCTTGATGAGAAAGAATTCCTGTGCTGGGTGATGATGCAAATCTGCATTCAGATAGGCATCTGTGTGCGTTCCCTTTCAGTAGACACTGTGTGTTATTTTTTCATTTTGACCGCATCAAAGCAAAATATCACCTCCATTTCCATGGGGAACTGAATGGCTGGGTTTTGCACATTGAGAAGATTAAAACAATTAATGAGTGTATATTTACCATGTGGCCAGAATACCAAAGTGTCATCAAAATAACTAAACCAAAAATATGGTTTTAATGTACTTGAGGCAAGTGCTCTTGTTTCAAAATTTTCCAGGTATAGATTTGCTATCGCAGGAGACAAACGAGAGCCCATTGCTGCTTCTTCCTTTTGCTTAAAGAAGTCACCTCTCCACAAGAACTAAGTGTTATTTAGACCATGGTCAGCTAATTTTGGAATATCTTCTTTACCAGTGTATCAAGTAATTTAAGTGACTCGTTAACTGGAACCTTATTGAACAGAGAAATTACATCAAAACCTACCAGACTATCATTCGGGTTAAGTTTAATATTCTAGATTTGAAGCTTTCATGACTGCAAGAATTCATACTCTTTGGTTTTATTCGGTAAAGTCACGTAGGTAAAAAACTAATTAAAATAAAATAAACAGTTATAACACGACGTTTCGGAGGCAACACAAGCTTCCGTCTTCGGGTGGAAACAGTCAGCAAAAAATCGCTGCACCAAGTGGCGAGGCTCTCGGAACCTCAGGCTTAAATACAGGTTAAGGGAGGGGGGGAGTGGGAGTTTAATATATTTAATCATTCACAAGATGTTCTTAATTTCTTTTAAACATAGATGTCCTTCCGATGAAGGGCTGTATTTGTTTAGTTACATATTTTGTTCATTTATATGTGGCAGAGCCTATTGTACTTACTATGGGTCGTAATGGGATACCGATTTTACGAATATCTGATAGCCCATACAATCTTGGTGGTTTTGAGGCCCGTGGCTTAATTTGGTATTGCTCAGTCTTGAGGATTAATGAATTTGCAATGATTGCAGAAGTCTTGCGTTCTAAAGTATTGGTTGGATCTCATTTAATTTTAATATAGGAATCTTCAATCTAGATTTGATTGGTATCGTCCTCCAGTAAATATTAAATTTTATTATCATAATCTAATTGGGACATCACTACAGTAGTGCGGCCCCCGAGCGGATGGCCATGCACCAACTGTAGCAGCTGGGGTTGCACTTGGGTGGAAACACAGATGCACCCCGGCTGCCCGGCTTCAGCTAGTTCCCGCACCACCCCATCTTTCACACACAACCAGGGATACTAACCACGCCAGTGGCCCTGTACGTCGACCTTCTCCTCCCACAGGGCCACTTCCATCACTGCCAGATCCGGGTTCTGCTGCTGAACCTGTCACAGCTGTTCATTGTCCAGGCCAGGGAATGCACAGCCGATGTACTTTTTGATCCAATCGGGTGGGGCAGAGCATCCTGTTGGGTCCCCGGGTGCGGGCTCCGTGCCCACCGGGTGGCCCCCCGGGCCCCCGGCTCCTTCTGCAGGGACCTCTGTGGTACACACGGCACTCTCTCTCAACGGAGGGGGGTTAGTCTCAAGGCGTTCTAGGGGGCCGTTGCCTGTCGGCAGTGTCCCCCCATGAATCAGGGGCAGGCCTCCTCAGCCCGTGTCTCAGAGCACACCGCGGGTCGCCTCGACAATGCGTCCACATTTGCGTGCATCCGTCAGGCCCTGTATTTGTTCTGCAGGTTATATTCCTGCAGCTGCATCAGCCACTGGGCCATCTGCCCCCGTGGTTCCTTGAATGTGAGGAGGACCTGCAGAGCATAATGGTCAGTGCGCACGCGACATTTCCTGTCGTTCAAATACGGCCGGAACTGCTTACACACGAAAATCACGGCATACAGTTCCTGATGGGTCACGCAATAGTTCAGTTTGGCCCCGCTCAGGGTCCGGCTGGTGTATGCGATGATCCTCTCCATCCCATCGTGCACCTGTGACAACACAGTGCCCAGCCCACTGCTGCAGGCATCGGTGTCCAGGATAAAATCTGTGGAAAAGTCAGGGAAAGCCAGGGTAGGGGTATGGGTGAGGTGGTCCTTGAGGGTGGCGAAGGCCATCTGGCAGGCCTCCATCCAATGGTAGGAGTTCTTAGGGGAAGTCAGTTAGGTTAGGGGGCATGCAATCTCGCTGAATCCCTTCCCAAATCGACAATAATAAGTGGCTAGCCCCAAAAATGACCTGTTCTCTGTGAAATTCCTTGGCCGTGGCCATTCCACTATGGTGCGTACCTTTTCCGGCTAGGTGCGCACCCCTACCTCGCTGACGCAGTGTCCAAGTTACCCAACCTCGCGCTGGGCAATATAACACTTACGCAGTTTGAGCTTGAGATGGGCAGCTCGCAGTAACCTAGACCAGTGCTCAGACAGGGACCTACTAAACACTATCACGTAATCCAGGTAAATCAGGTACTGTTCCCATTGCAAGCCCCGCATCACTAACTCTATCAACCACTGGAACGTCGCCGGCACATTAGTTAGTCTGAATGGAAACACTTGGAACTCGAATAGTCCCATCGGGGTGGTAAATGTGGTCTTCAGTCGGTCCTCCACCATCTCCACCTGCTAGTACCCGGACACTAGATCCAGGGTGGAAAAATATCATGTCCCTGCGAGGCTGTCAATGGTGTCATCGATACGGGGGATCAGGAAGGCATCGCCGATGGGAACCGCATTCAACTTTCGTTAATCAACACAAAACCGGCCCATCCTTTTATTTTGTCACCAGCACAACCGGGGAAGACCAGAAGCTCGCTGAGGGCTGGATGATGTTTTCGCGGAGCATTTCTGTGACCGCCTTTTTAAGCTTGGCCCATTCGGGTGTGCCTGCTCGGTATGCGGGGAGTTTAATGGGTCGGGCTGCACCTGTGTCAATTTGGTGCTAAACGAGGTCTGTCCGGTCCACATCCGAATCGTGCTCACTAAACACGTCGGCGTACTCCCGGAGTAACCCTCGCAGCTGATCGGCCTCCACCTTGGTTAAATCTGCCCAGGGTACCTGTAGCGTCTCAAGCAGGGGGACGACCCACCACGCCAGTTCCTGGTTGTCCTGGGGGCGGCAGGGGTCCTCAACCCAGAGGGAAAACAACGAGCTGCTAGTGTGGCGTGCGTGCAGGGGGTATATTCTGGCTAACAAACTTACGTAAACAGTCGGCCCTCATCAGTGTTTACCAGCGTGGCTGACCCTACAACCCCGTACCGTGCCGCCAACTTCGGGTGAGGAGTCAACATTACCTCACCCGATGGTTGGTGGGAGGGGTCGGTGGAGCACGTTGTTACCTGCACCAGCATCTCCGCGAGGAGACCGATGGTGACGGCCGACACCAGGATAGATGCCACAGGTTCAAAGTGGTGGCGATCCGGCTCCCGTCCCAGGAATGGAATCCACTCCCCACTGCCCTCCATGGTGGTGCATCGCTTGCAGGGCTGCACATTGAGCCCCAACTTTCCAGGAGGTCGTTACCTGCAATACACTTGTGGCACAACATGCTCGACACATATAATTCTTGGTCACACACCTGGTGCCCGAGGCGGACCTTCAGGGTGACCCTCCCCAGCAGTCCCATCCCAACTCCACTCACAGTGTGCAGCGCGCGATCCGGGACCTGTAGGCGGCCCACATCAACTCCGACCACGTTGCAGTGTGCTGTGTTCGCAAGCGAGGCTACCGCCCCCATGTCCAATAGAATCCGGGTACGCTGCCCGTTCACCTGCCTTTCCACCAGCGATGTGGCCCCCGTGATACCTGCCACTAGCTCCCGCAGCCAGTTTCCCACAGTCGCCGCATCCTTGGGTGTCATTGTCGGCATCTGTGTGGGGGTCACTCGCTCACCATTATCGTATATTTGTGTTGGGACCGTGTAGATTGCACCACTAGTTGGTCCACGCTCTAGAGGGCATTGGCGTTTAAACCTGGCACTTGTCTCGTGCCAGCAATCTGGGGACAGTCTCTCATGAGATGCCCCCGTCGGTCGCATAGATAGCACGCCCGAGGAAGGGTGGTGGCTCCGTAGGAGGCCCCTTGCCCACTCCCCATTCCCCTCCCGAGACGCATTTGCCCGAACTCTGCCTTCAATTGAGACACCCGCCCAGTTAGCCCCCCTACTGTGGACCATAGTCCTCCCACCTCAGACTGGACCACCTCCACTATGGACTGCAGCTTGTCCATATTTCCGTTTACTCGTATGACCTCCCCGCGTAAATGGGTCATATGGCTGGCTATATCTCCTATGCCGGTCTGTAGCCCTGCCACCCATTCTTAGGGTGTCTCACTGGGTCCTGGAGGCTCCCTCGCCCACCACTGTCCTGGCGAGCTCCTCCTCCTCTGGAAGGAGGCTTGCGATGGTGCGCTCCCATCCCTGCCCTCGGAACTGCGCACGCTCATGAGTGAATCTCTCACATGCATGCACGCGCTCAACAAGGGTGTTAAATGGGAGGCGTGGGCAGCTTGCATCTGGCTGCCACCACAAGGTGCTAGTGAGATACTGCTGGACCTTCTCGGCGGCGAGGTCATCAATGATCTTGGCAGCATACCCCGGGCGTGCGCTCTGCGTTTGCGAGCGTACGTCCTCGGCATAGTTGCGAAGGTCCTTGCTGGGCTGGCGGTGGCGAGCATTTAATATTGCCTTTGCCTCCTCATTGCGTGCACCAAAGCGTTGGTCGAGTCGGCATATTAGCTCTCCCTAATGCGCTTGCGCGCTTGTGGGTAGCGCTTCCACAAAGTCGGCTGCCCGCCCATCCAAATGCATATTTAGCTGTTGCAAGGCTACCGCGTATGAACAGCCATTAATATCCTTAGCGTAAATGAGGTTCCAGGCAAGCAATTTCCATGACGGTATTCCGTGCCTGGTAAACAATTACCTTACCTTCGCTTGGGGTTGGGCGCCTCTCTCCTTGGAGGTGTGGGGAGTCATACCACTTCTGACACCATTCTGTAGGGGCCAACGTCCACCCCACCACCCTCGCTGGGCAGGTTGCATGCTACGTTTGTCCCCTCCACTCCCTCCTGCACCGCATCGCCCAGCTCCCGCCGGCTAAAGTGCTAGCTCACCGCCGCACGGAGTTACTCCATACACGCCCGCATACACCACCACTAATATGAAGGCGGCTGCATGAACGCGCGCATGCCTGCTGGCACTTATATTCTAATATGCGCCCGCACCACGACTTACGCTCTAGCGGCATCACGAACGAGCGCGCTCCTACGGGCAGTTTATATTCTAACCCTCGCACGCACTATGACCATTACTATAGCGGCAGTGCGAACACGCATCCTCCTGCAGGCAGTTTATATCCTAATCCGCGCACGCACTATGACAAACGCTATAGCGGCAGCGCGAATGCACACGCTCCTGTGGGCGGTTTATAGCCTAACCCGCGCACACACTATGACTAACGCTATAATGGCAGCGCGAATGCACACGCCCCTGCTGATGATTGTATTCTAACAAGCGCACGCCCCATAGTTAACACTACAGCAGCGGTGCAAACATGCGCGCACCTGCAGGTGATTATTTTAATGAGCGCTCGTGCTACGTCTCTGACCTCACTCTTGCCGCTCATCCGCCCACTCTACCGCTCCACACACACACAAATCACACTGCACCGATGCTCTGTGCAAACGCTTATTCACAGTGCAAAACCATGCACTGCCCGGGTTTTGCGGCGAGCATAGCCTATCCTATCACGGCGTCACATGGACGCGGAGAGAGGTGAAGGGACGGAGATGGGAGAGAACCTTGCCTATCGCTGTTTCGTGGCAGCACTCGCTGGTGTCTCATGGACACTGCTTGCGGCTAGAAGAGGCAGGCTTGCAGGGAGTCGGTCTGGGTCACCAAGCGGCTGGAGATCAGAATTGGCTCTCCTTTTTATACCCTGTTTTTTCGAAAATCCAGGGTTATGTTACATCATCCTGCGCAGCCAATTGTGCGCCTACCTTTTGATTTTCAAACGTTTCTCTGCCGTTACGCTATTTTTCGGTCCATTGTCTCTGCACCCACATTTAATCTGGGAGGCTGCCTGGCTGGCGAATACACACCCGTGAGTGTGCCCTAGGATTTCGCCCTGACCTCATCGTCTGCTCACTTAATATTTCACCCTGGCCCTTCCCCAGTGCTGTGAGTGACTCATTGCGGCTGACCCGGTGAGTTATTGTGTGCCCATACAATTTTAAGCCAATTTAGGAGGCCGCAATGTGATTTGTCCTGGGGAGGTCGGCCAATCTCCTGGCACCGGGAAACCGCGGGATTTCCCACCGAGGGGAACTTCGGATGAAAACCCATGGTGCCAGGTGATCCCCCACCGGGACACTACGTGTTAGTGTGTGCGCGGCGTGTATGCGTTCACGGCGGGGGTCATGGCACCACACATGCATGCTCATCGTCCACTAGGCATACAAGCAGACCGCGGGCATGCATGCAATCAGGGTTGGCACAGCCTCAATATTACCTTGCTGCTGACCTATAAGGCACTCAATGGGTTTGCCCTGCAATATTTTCAGGAACCGATCCATCTTTATACTCCAAGGAGTTCCCTGAGATCTTTGGATCACCTCCTTCTAAGTGATGCATGCTCAAGGCTCATTTCCTGCAGTGATTGGGCTTTTCCTTTTGCCTGATCGCCATGATTGGGCTTATGCAGCTCCCGAGCTTTGGAACGCTTTTCCTTTGCTCATAAGACAATCAGAATCGGTAAGATATGTTCAAGTCTGTGTCATAAACTCACCTCTTTAAACTGCCCTTTACCCCCTTGTTCTGACCATTTACCCCGCAGGTTCGGTTTATTCTCTGCCTTTCATATGCTGGCGCATTGGGACCTACGGATGACATGCGCCTTACAAATATAAAGAATTATTACTGCTGAGTCATGGCCATATATATTGGCTTGGGATGTAATTAATTACACCCTAGTGTGGATTTTTAATGTGGAGTGGGGTTGTCTCAGACTCCTACCTAACGCTTTTTGCCACATGTACACAGTAAATATTAGCATGTAAATATCATTGAATACAACCTGTAATGCAGTGCTTCCACAGTAGAATAGTTCCACAAGTTGACACGTCCACTTCCACTCACAAACAAAAGCACTGCAATGACACCCGGTGACGTTTATATATATCTATCTACTTATTTCGCATGGTACAAACGTCACACATAGCCGATTTTCACACGTCTTCACACATCCACCCTGATGAATTTAATTGGGCATGGTGCAACTGTCATTTCCTAAACGAGTTTAAAACGTTGACCTGTTCACCCTGAACTCACACACGTTTGCATGCAGTGCCTCTAACGCACAGCAAAGCACGCTCGCCATTCTTACACCATTTCGCACTTATTTTTTGTCCCCTAATCCATATATGTATGGCGCAGCTCTCATTATCTGAATATGGTAACGAATCCTACCTATTTGACATTTTTGAAAATGTCTTATTCCCTGGTGAGTCGGATATGCGACGTTGCACGGTTTTGCCATTTGTGCTGGCAACATCATAGCATGGAATGTTGACACTACTCTTTGGAACTCTCACATGAGCGAGCAGAGAATCACTTCGTTTCAAGGAACAGTGCTCAGAAGATATAATTATTTCTAACATTATTAATAATAAAGTTTTTTTGTTAGATTGCTTAGATATAAATGTGTCGTTAACCCACCACCTGACAGCGAAACGTCATACGCATATTGTAAATGTGGATTAACTCTCCAACACACCGGTGGGTTGAATTAGTGACTGATTGACATGTTTTGTCTACATGACAAACCTCAATTATTGGCTATGTCAGGTAGTGGTGGGTTAACAACACATATTTACGTGATCTAACCCAAAAAACCTTTGTTATGAATAATATTGGTCGTGAAAGCCTACATGTGAAACTGACTTCTACCATTGCTTCAGTAGGCTTTGCTACCAACACTACATGGTGAGCCAATATTACGATAATACAATTATATATTTTTTTTACATTGTGAGTCTTGATACTCACTGCAAACCACGACACTATTTTGGATATTTCGCCAATTCCATTTCAAGGGGTGTTGTCCATGTGTATAGTGATGAAAGGTCGCACAGATTCATTTGTAAATCTCACAGCCCAGCAGGTTTGAGAGTTTCACAAATCGAGACAGCACGCAAAGATGGGCATTGCATTTGCAAAGGCCTTATCCAAGACCACCAGCTGAAAAGAACTGAATGTGTGGCTATTTAATAATTTTGAAACCAACAACTCAAAGAGTTGATAAAATGTGTCCATCCCAGCAGACAGCAGGAAGACAGGTTTCATTCTCATTAGGACTCATCAGTACAGTACAGCCATCACCGTCTACTGTCACTATATGCCTATGGGAGCCTCATATATCTTTACACTATGGAAAACCATTCGTTTTCCTGGTTGAAACAATTCAAATCCATAATTAAATCGCCAATCCTTGCCTCCGAAGCACTAGATTAAAGGCGTGTGTCACTATGCCCAGTTCATCATGTTACAATTAAACCGAATTTTCATCCTTAGACATGAGACAAATTGATTTAAGGGACTTACATAAATATTGTTTTTTTACACAGCCATTGGTGGCTGCGCTAACATCATTAACTGCCTTCAGAGCTCTCTAATGGGGAGGTCCTTCCACCAACATTGGCGTGAACAAGACATGTTAGACCTGTACCTTTGCCTTTTACTTGTACACTAATGTATGCACTGTTCTTTATTTATTTTACTTGTATCATGTACAAGATACCTGCATAACGCCCCCCCTACCACCCCCCCCCCAAAAAAAAAGGGAACACTCAATCTATGTGAAGTCTCACGTGTTTCTAACATCAAGGGAATTATTCATTTAAAACTGACCAAGCATATTAAACCACAAATGTTAATGCGCGACAAATGTGCACATTCGAAATGAAAATGCACATAATATCAAAATGGTCGCATTAACATGCGAGTGGATCACAATCACAATGTTTGCCTGCTTACATAAAATGCCATCGGGGGGGTTGCATTGAACACTTTGCTTTGCAGAGAACGAATTTTAATATCTCCGTATCTGTTTCACAATACACTTGATATCAAATATCACTGCGATGATTATTGTGAAATTGCACATAGCATTCACTGAAATAATTCTTTGTCGTTATTATATTTTTACGGAGATACATGGAGAATTGCCTCGAGTTAGGAAACCAAAGTTAAATGATGGAAATGACACAAAGAATAAATGTAAAATCAAACATTCCAACCTCACCACTGGACTGACACAAAATACAAAACTTACGTAAGGTTAATTTTTCATATATATCTTATATTCGAAATTTGACCAACAAATGCATTAATAAATCATGTATGTATAAAATGCGTTATATATTTGTTTCAACTAGTCGTCCATGATTCATGTATGTGGGCCATTGCATATTCAGAAGCCAGACACACTCAGAAACATTGATTTTGTGACATGGCAACTCTGACTCGGCAGCTATGAAGGTAAAATGCATTCGTGAATGTTTGCAATGCAAACAGGACACTGCTTCACGGATCTTTAACTGTGACTGTGAGTTGGTTCACTGCAGTAAAATTGAGGAATAACGTAGCAACACATCTATACCTCACAAAACATGCCATGATCGTACATTGTAAAGAGAACATGGTGGAACAGATACATTAATCATTAATTGGGGATCATGCCAGTGCGGAATGAATCAACTTGTTACAGCAAATATCATGGGACCTTTTTTTTCCAGGATCAATGTATGAAAAATAAGAATCTGTTTTACACATTATGGCAATAATACAGGTGTTAAAATGTTCAAACACCAAATAGATTAATTTTGCAATGCATTAAGTTTTGTTTGCATTAACCACTCATACTTGTGGTGAACATGTAAACAAAACATGCTCTGATAATTCATATTGTTTGGTTCTTTTGGTAAAGTCACGTAGATTAACATAATAATAATAAATAAGTGAATATTTAAAAAATCATAAAAAAGCAAAAACAATGTAGACTGTAGCAATAGTTATGATAATAGGGTTTCCCCCTTTCTGGCAATAAATCAGGTGTTAAGATGTTAAAACACCAAACTGAAACCTTTGCAAGGAATCATGTCTGCATTAACCACACACACTTGTGATGAAAATGCAAATAAAAAAACATGTTCTGACAGTATGTGCATTGTCTTTGAAACTGATTGGTCCACACCAGAGACAGTTTCCTTTAGAGCCAAGTCTCAAACAGTGTTAGGCCAGAGGACGCCAAAAGGCGAACAACACAAAGACAACACACTATCAGGACATTTAGAGCTCGGGGTGAGCAGCTACATCATGAGACCTCCTTTGCCAGTATTAAATTATGATAAAAGGGTTTTCCCCTTTCTGGCAATAAACAGGTGTTAAGATGTTAAAACACCAAACATAAACCTTTGCAAGGAATCATGTTTGTATTAACTACACATACTTGTGGTGAAAATACAAACAAAAAAACATGCTCTGACAGTATGTGCATCTTTCGATTTAAAGCTTTCGTGACTGCAATGATTCATCTTCTTTGGTTCTTTCGGTAAAGTCACGTAGAATGAGAATAAAATAATAAATTGATAAAATAAAATAACACAATAATATTGCTGAAATTTGAGGGCGCTTTGTTCCTCTCACACAGCTTAAAAGCCGTGATCTGAACGTGGCTCTTTCACTCCAGCGCTGTCCTACCAGACAGTCTCGCCCCTTCACCTGATGAAGGCCGCTTGTGTTGTGGCCGAAACGTCGTGAGAATATTATTGTGTTATTTTATTTTATCAATTTATTATTTTATTCTCATTCTACGTGACTTTACCGAAAGAACCAAAGAAGGAGTATGTGCATCGTCTTTGAAACTGATTGGTCCACACAGCTTTCTTTAGAGCCTAGTCTCAAACAGTGTGAGACCAGAGGACGCCAAAAGGCGAACAGCACATGGTTCTTTCAGTAAAGTCACATAGATAGAAAAAATAACAATACAATAATAAAAAAGTGAATAAAAATATCATGACGTTTCGATTGCAACACAAACGGTCGTCATCAGGAACATTTAGGTTAGCCTCTGAGGGCAAGCTGTTATAAAGGTTTATTGATGGGCGGGGCAGCTAATGTTAATGTAGGAGAAAGCTCCGACACCGGACGGTGGAGGTTGACAAGAAGGTGGAGTTTAACACGTAGGCTTTCGCGACCAATATTATTCATAATAAAGGTTTTTGGGTTAGATCGCGTTTATTTATAAATGTGTCGTAACCCTCCACCACCCGACACGGCCAATCAGCAAAAAAAAGTGTCACGTTGACAAAAGACAAATAATTCACTACTTCAGCCCACCGGTGTGTTGAAGAGTTAATCCACATTTACAGTTTGAGTACGACGTTTCGCTAGTAAATACATCCAGCATCATCGGGCAATTCGCCAGAATGGTAAAGCCCTCGCTTGCTCCCGGTGTTTTATATAGAGCAGCAGGGTGACGTCATCACTTAATTCATATCAGGTGCAGTGATTAGAGGCGGAGGGGGGGAGTATTGTAATTATATAATCGATTAGTAATCAGTCATTGGTTATGATTAGTAATGAGTTGTAGATTAGTAATTCTTTAAATGTAATGTGTATTATTTAATAATACGCTTCCAGGCCGCACTAAGCCGGTAGCTGTCAGAGCGATTAAAGTTATTCTTGTTCCTCTCAATTTCAATGGATTCTCTAATTAGTCTTTGCCAGTAATAATTAGTTTTACACACCACTGCAACATTGTCAAAATCAATTGAGTGTCCTTCTTGACAAGCATGTTCTGCCACTGCCGACAGTTGTGTTTGAGATAATTTAATATTTCTCTGATGTTCTTTTAGTCTTACGCTGATGTTACGTCCCGTCTGCCCAATGTAGCAGCTGCCACATGAACAATTAATCCGATATACACCTTCTGTTGATAGTTTAGGTAATGCATCTTTAGTGCATTACCTAAAAAAAAAAATTGCACTAAAGATGCATTACCTAAACTATCAACAGAAGGTGTATATCGGATTAATTGTTCATGTGGCAGCTGCTACATTGGGCAGACGGGACGTAACATCAGCGTAAGACTAAAAGAACATCAGAGAAATATTAAATTATCTCAAACACAACTGTCGGCAGTGGCAGAACATGCTTGTCAACAAGGACACTCAATTGATTTTGACAATGTTGCAGTGGTGTGTAAAACTAATTATTACTGGCAAAGACTAATTAGAGAATCCATTGAAATTGAGAGGAACAAGAATAACTTTAATCGCTCTGACAGCTACCGGCTTAGTGCGGCCTGGAAGCGTATTATTAAATAATACACATTACATTTAAAGAATTACTAATCTACAACTTATTACTAATCATAACCAATGACTGATTACTAATCGATTATATAATTACAATACCCCCCCTCCCTCCGCCTCTAATCACTGCACCTGATATGAATTAAGTGATGACGTCACCCTGCTGCTCTATATAAAACACCGGGAGCAAGCGAGGGCTTTACCATTCTGGCGAATTGCCCGATGATGCTGGATGTATTTACCAGCGAAACGTCGTACTCAAACTGTAAATGTGGATTAACTCTTCAACCCACCGGTGGGCTGAAGTAGTGAATTATTTGTCTTTTGTCAACGTGACACTTTTTTTTTGCTGATTGGCCGTGTCGGGTGGTGGAGGGTTACGATACATTTATAAATAAACGCGATCTAACCCAAAAACCTTTATTATGAAGAAGGTGGAGGTTGACAAGAAAACACAAATCAAGTCATGACCCAAAGTCATTGATGACATCTTTACAATGATTGCTGAGTTTATAACCATCCTCTCGGTTGAAATTGTGTCTGTCTGTATATATGGATGGCTTCGTGAACGAATCTTTATTGATAGCCAGAAGGCTTGCAAAGTACCATTGTCTTAGAGAAATCAATTTCGTGTGATCCAGCCAAATTAAAATAATTATCATACACGGCAGAAGTGTTGGTCCTACCTGGTTTCAAATCTGCCTTATGTTCACGGACACGGTCTGAGACAGGTCGCTTAGTTTCCCCAATGTAACTGCTCCCGCAGATACAGCTTAGTTTGTAGACGCGAGGATATTGCATGTGTAGTGACAATAATGAGTCACTGTAGCGCGTGGCGCTGGGAGATTGGTAGACAAAGGAATTATGGGTAGTAGGCCGTTCTACCAGTTGGACCTGTGGGCCAAGCCCAAACTATTCTGGGGGATCCAGAAGGGTGCGTGGCCGAGGGCGGATCCTAGCCACGCTGGGGAGAAAAAAAAAGAGCTCTGACTCTCGGTCAGGAGCAGCTTCCATCAGGATTGGAACTCGTCATGCTCCTGTAATTGTGGTCTTCACCTCTTCAAGCTGTGGATCTGGAACCATATTGGCTGTCCCGACCCGGTATGGAGTTACCCCCTATCGCTTTGAGAGCCAGAATAAACAAGAGGGAAAATGCCTCCTACTAGTGTCTCTGAATTAGTACACTACATTTGATGTCAGGAGTATTAACAAAACAATTGTAGGGTTGTTAGGCATTTTCTTTTTTTTTCCTCCCTTCGAATCCCGATGGGGGGAGATAGGCTATGTCGATAGCCATAAAGAAGATTTCTGTTATCGGCACGTCCTCGAGCAAAGAGGGCGATGGCGAGGAGGGTTCCCAGGCAGCCGGGACCTCGATTGGGGGTCCTGGACAGGCGATCCCAGTGGGGCAGCGGGTGAAGGGCGAAATCCCGCGCCCCTCACTGGCTGGAGAAGGGCTGTGGGCACTCAGCGCACACATCGTGGAGCTGCTCTCCATGGCGACGGCGCTGGTGGGGCAGCTAGGTAAAGAAGAGCAGGAGGAGGGGGCTGCGACTCGGAGGAAGCGGGCAACTCCACCATCATTACCGACAAAGGGCGGGAATCGGGTCCCAATGAATTTAACTTGCCGCTGACAGCTCATCCGTGGGTGCCTTTCTTTGTGCAGCAGCTGACATTTATTAAGGAATTTTTCCAGGGGTGATTGGGTGGCCTTCTGGCAGCGTTCGCCACCACTTGCAAGCTCACAGGGTGGTCCGACGCGGAGGTGCTACATGTTCTTCCGACGGTGCTAGACAACGATGCCTTGCCGGCATTTTTTGCCATTCCCCAGGCGGAAATGGCGATGCTGCAGCAAGCATACGCACAGTTGGCAGCGATTTTTGACCTGCCATTTAATGCATAGCGGAAATTCGTGATTCAGGTAGCCCGATGCATCCAGGCCTATTGTAACCTGCGACGGCGTGCCGGGGTGGCAGCCTGGGCTGGATTCCCGGGAGAAGAGGGTGATCAGGAGCACCGAGAGTCTTCTCGGGTCTTTGCATCGGGGAGCTGGAGCCCATGCGGGAGAGTCGGTGCGGAACGATGATGGAACCAGCGAGGGGGGACCTTCCCTCCGCCATGGTAGGGCCCGGTTACTTGTTTCAGATGTGGCCTGTTGTATATATGCCCCCTTTTCCATCTTAATATTAACAAGTAATTTTCCGATACATATGGATACATATTTCTATTGTTTTTATTTTATTTAATAATGAATAAAAACAGTCCCAAGGCCTCAGCATGGCATGTGGAGGTCATGAAAAGCCATTCGCCATGACCTACTGTTGACAGTTCACAAACTCCCAGGGTCAGACGACGTTTCTGATACGAGTAAGCATAGGGAGACAATGGTAAATGTTTAAGAACAATGACTACAATGCACATGATGAAGAACTATGTTTTTTTATTACCTTTGATGATGATGATGATTATGATGATTTGACGACTATGGCACTGGTCGTGATGGTGAGGAATTCAGGAGGATGACTCCTCAGGAGATGCAACGAGAGTGCAGACGCACTCTCGTTGCATCTCTTGAGGAGTCAGACACACTCTCATTGCATTTCCCGGGGAGTCAGATGCACTCTCATTGCATCCCCTAGGAGTCAGACGCACTCTCCTCTCGCATGGGACGCTTTGGAGCCATGATTAACGGTAATTAACAAGCAAGCACAGCTCGCACGTGAGTTGAGAGGAGCCGCAAAGTAGTACGTATTATTGGTAAACGGGATGACTACGAGTCTGAGATCAAAGCGGGTAGCCAAGGGGCGTGCATCATATTTGCAGACAGTTTCAAATGCAGTAAAATATTGCGCACATCTCTCTGGTGTGGGCGGTCTGGCACTAGGTGCACTCACGAATACTCGAGTCCGGCGGGAGGCGAATAGACAATTAGTATACATTTTGCAACTCGCGAAAATGGGAACTCACAAATCCAGAGAACTCGCAAAGAGCGAAGGTTTACTATATTGTTAAAAAAGGGGGTTGGGGGGGGGGGGGTAGTAGGCAGGAGCTCAAGGGGCCAGGGAGTATGTTGAGCAGGGATTGGAAAGGCAGCCAGGGGGAGGCAGGGAAGTTGTATCAGTGGGGCATAAATACAGGAGGGCGCGACGGTGGCAAGATGTTAATTACCTCGCCTGGTATATTGGAGGCCTTGAGTTCGATCCCAACCCTGAAGTCTGCTGTATATTTGGAGTTTTCGTGTTCCCCCATGGCTGGGTGAATCTCCCTCCACATTTAGAAACATGCGTCTAGAGTATGTGGCTGTAATTAAAATAATTTGGCTGCTATGCATTTCCAAATGATACACCACTTAATCGGGCTATTATCTGAGGCCAAGTTGTTTCTAAAGAAAGACCTATATATCTCAGTGGGCCTTACCTGGTAAAATAACAAACAAAAATGTTTAACATATGGCCCACGGTGCTCTCTACCACATCCTTACCATCGCCTGCACCTCACCATCGCTGCCTGGTGCAAAGTGGCTCGACGCTGCGAGGAATTCACACTTGTCAGGCATGTAAAATCTCATCAGCACCCCCTCCTGCAGATCAGCCTGGCCACACTAGTTCTAATAGACAGCTGTAATCGGCTGGGCATTCCCAGCCACGTGGGAATCATGACACTTGTTTTTGGGTTCAACTGCTGGTGGAATAATCTGATGGCCATAAGTTTGTGCCAAAACTGGTCGCCAACAGCCACTGCAGTGGCATAACCCAAAGTGTGTCTCCCTATGTGTTAATTAGCTCGATAGTATTACGTTACTATTCTTAACCAGATGCTGGCCCCATCGGATTCGTCATCTCTTTTGAAAGCAAGACCAACGTAACTAATCTACGAGTATTGCTTTGTTAGAAATCATCAGTGGTTTAGGAAGACTGGCCTCCACCATAAGAATGTGGGACTTCCACGATCTCAGCGTATGGTCATCAAAGCAAAATATTAGTACCCCACCCTCATTTCAGCAGGAATGAAATTAAGCTTTTAACATATCTAGTGTTTTTTTTAAGTGGTCAGTCCCACCTTAGCACCATATTGGCACTGGCCACGGATCTGTGAGGGATACACGGTCTGGGAGGAGTGGGGGGCGGGGCACGTGACGTCAGAACGCATGAACACGGCTCAACGTTGTGGGATGTGGGTGACATCATCACGCACATCTGCGCGGTGACATCACCACCGTGCACTTATACGCCCGCTTGCCATCCAGCTTTACTTTATATATTAAAAACCAAGTTCAGTCGTATGAAGTATCATACCATATCTCAGTCACAAACAAGGGCGAGCTCCCTTGCAAAGGTGTTCCATCAATTACAGCATGACGTTGTGACAAGAGCGGACTTTGTAGGCGTCAACCTCGCAATGGCTGTGGGATATCGCAGAATAACTAATGGTATGGTGAGGCGTGGTGGCATCAGCGGCTCTCGCCGTGATGACCTATCGAATAGATTTGGATTTTTTTTGCACAGCTATAATTTGACTGGTTAAATGGGAACCATCGGTTTGACTCCCAGCTTTATCTATTACGTTTTATGCATCAGTCACTAATACAAGTTAAGAATTGAGTTCCGAAATAAACCTGTTGATTAATTGAGTATTTCATGCCACTCACCACCCCACCATTTACAACCCCTTCATCGGCCTGAGGGATATTGCGTTGTTTTATTGGCAGTTAACAAGACCCCCTAGCTTTATATTCACTATTAAATAGGACCTTAGGAAGCAACATTTTTCAACGCTGATGATGTCTATGATAAAGGTGGGAACACGTAAAAGAGCCATTGCTTGCCTGGTTGTGGCAGAATTGAAAGACCCTTTCACGAGATGTCTGGTGAACTCCGGAGAATTGGGTTCGACTTGTGTTAAAATAGCAACACCCCCTCCCCAAAGTCATACAGAGGTTCAATTTAACACGTAGGCTATCGCCCATTTTAAACATTTATAAACATTTTTCCTTTAGAGGCTGAGGCCGATCGCAACACTTGTGTTGCGATCGAAACGTCGCAGTTTTAAGTTGTATATTTTTTGTTACCTATATACGTGACTTTACCGAAAGACCCCAAAAATATGAATTCCCGCAGTCATGAAAGCTTTAAGTTAAGTCTATTGATTACACTGACCAGGGTTAAAAGTCAAAGTGGACCTCACTCAGATTGTTGTGGCGCAGTGCTCTATACTTTTACGGTAGAAACTCCGTGGTCCTCTGGCAGGGGCTACTCACTTGATGATGCAATCCTTGTTCACTTCCCTTCACTCTTCCGATTTTAGCTTTTGATCTTTTACTTGTCATTCAGGGGGCTTTCACAGTGGTGCTTCCCAGCTGGCTGAATATAGCAACCGTATCAACATTGTTAATAGTGATCGCATGACTCTGCAAAGCTTCAATCCTATATCTAATTGAAAAAAATGTCCAAAATCTCAATACCAAGATAACTGTATTAAACTTCGAAAACATGTGAGGACATGACTGCAATGATTTGAGCTTTAGACATAATTTAATTCACAAAGGTGAATCACATAGATTGATTCAGCCAATACGAAAGCACATCACACCATGTATCACATTGATTCACGGAATAACATGTCTGCTTTGAATAATTATTGCATCGTGTGTGTGTATATATAGTTTGTGTAGAGTGAAGGGTTGACACAATCTTAATATACAAATTAACACTAAAGACTGTTAAAAGTTATCCCATGATCAACTGGGTACCTTGAAATATGAACAAAGGAACTCCCGTGACTAACTAGGTATGAGGAAAACGTCACCAATAAGTGGATTTGAAAATAGTTCCAAATTATAATAAAAATAAATTTGCAGCCTACAGAGAAACGTGATTGGCTATGTATTATAAATAGACGTATTGACAATGCGTGGCTAAAAAATATAGGAGTCTTAGACAAATTTTATATTCTGGCTGTTGTTGGTCATTGTTTACCAATATATGTTTGTATTCATTGTGAAAACAAACCACAACACATCGAAAGATATTAGCATTGGTGAGGGGTCTTTGTATTTGTAATCAAACATCAAACTATATGTATACTTTGGCTTGTCGATGCAAATCTTTATTTGGTTGATCCTTTTATATCGAAATCATTTATGCATTTCAGATCAATTTCACTATCAGTATAAGGCGTTGTTTAGTCAATGTACATCACACAATTTAGACATTTATACATTTATGTTGACGTATTTTAAAAATTATTATGAGGTTCTTGTTATGTTTTCATGAATACATGTTTTTTTTAGCCTCTGATGCTCCTAAAACGTACCTTTCCTATGTGGAGTCCCACTTAAATATGCAGTGACTAAGATATTAGAATACAGAGTTTACGTATTGTTTATCAAGATGAAGAGGCTATTGATGCCACCACACCTCGCTATTGCATTAATCCTTGGGCCAGATCATGGTACTCTTGCACAGTTTAACTCTGGATTTGTATTGCGATGCTTGTCTAAGTAATATGTCTGGTTTTCATGTGTGTTAGTTTGTGTTTTTCCAGAACTTATAAAATCCGGTTGAGTAGCACAGTTGTGGAGCATGTGGCTTGCAAATCGCAAGGTTATGTGTTGAAATGCCAGTAATAGGACAACTTCGCCTCAACTTAGCCTTTCATACCCCTGTGATCAGTTAAATTAGTGATCACATTCAGGGGAAGTTAACAGTTGTACAATAGAAACAAATGCCACAGCCACAGACATGTGCAATTTCCACCGGTTCACGGCTGTAAACGGGAATTGAGGGCTGCCCCACCCTCAATCGAGCAGTGAACCATGATCAGCTCTTTTTCAGAACCGATCTGGTCACAAATGGTAGTCCAAAGAAGTGTCTTATCATGTAGAATTTCCCAGCAGCCAAATACTCTAAACGCATGTTTCTTAATGTTGAGGGAAAAAGCGGTGGACCCTGATAAAAATCCAGGCGACGACAGGGAGAACATGCAAACTCCAAACATAAAACATGCAAACTCCAAACATAAAACATGCAAACTCCAAACATAAAACATGAAAACTCCAAACATGAAGGAGTTAGGGTCGGGATTGAACACATTTCCACACCTCCTGCATACAAGGCGAGGTAGTTAACATCTCGCCACAGTGGCACCTTTTTCAATTCACAATGTTTATTTCATATTCTTGGTTCTTTCGGTAAAGTCACGTAGAAGGGAAATAATAAAATAAAAAAAATAAAACAATAAAATTCTCACTATTTTACAACCTTGACATGCCACAGAGTGGTGCTCATTTATAAATTATGCAGAGATGAATCTGAAGCAATTATTTCATATTCATTCAAATATGTTACGTGTCATTTTTCACATTTCTATAATATATACAATGATAAATAACACAATGTCCTTCATGATTGCCTTTACATGTAGATATTGTACTGCATGAAATAGAGCACTTAATAATGTTGCCCTGTATACTTAACAGGGCACAGAGGTAAAACGTTAATGGAAAATTTATAGCAGAATGAATATGTTGGTTCATCTTATTCAATAATAAATTAGCAGTGGATTAATGATGCAGCATTATTGGATCATTTAGACTCAGTGCACATGTGAACAAGGGCAGAATATATTTTTTACAAGCGTGAATACTGGTTGTTAAAAATGTTCCATTCATTGGTGGCTCGGCGGTGCATCGGTGGAGCAAGGAACTTGTAATCGGAAGGTTGGGAATTCAAATCCTGGCTTGGGATTGACTCAGCCCATTATTCCCCTCGGGGTAGATAAAGTTAGTTCCACTTCATGAGGTAGTAAACGAAGGTTGCCCTATGGAAAGACTCGTCACCACCATAAGAATGTTGAATTCCTGCTACTGGCACAGGGTTTGCAGAGAGGAAACGAGCAGCGTCTCAATGCTCATTTGAGCAGAAAATCGATTTGGCTTTTGACTTCAATAGAATTAATATAGGGAAAACCGAGGATGTGCAAAGCATCCCTTGGGATTAAAACGCCTCGTGTCTCAGCAAGCAAGGAGCCACCCATGCAAACACATCTTTGGAGCTCTTGCTATGTGAGCAAACAAAATAAGTGCACACAAATGGCCACCCAACCCTGTATGCCTTTGAGGCAAGTTAATATACAATAATCATAAAATCCAGAAACATTTGTTTAATATGCCTGACTTTGCTGATGAGACCCGAATTATTTAAACCGGTTCAGAGTTTCCTTTCTTGAACACATATTATTGGATAACATTGGTCTGAAAGCCAATAGGCTGACAAATGAAAACACAGTAATAGTTTTCTATTTTATTTAATAAAAATAAAATGAAAACACAGTTATATTTATATATGGAGTGCATATAATATAATTCTACTCTATATTAAAATGCGTTCAACAAAAACATGATGTAGTTTGAGTGAATCTAATGCACTCTTTGTGTGGGCTACACCAGGCTAATCCTAACTATGCCCTGCCATGTAGAACTTGAGTATTACTCTAAAAATGTAGTCAAGTACAAATTGGGTATATGTGCACACGTACACAAAGGGAAATTCAGACAAAGATCCCTTGTTTGATTTTCTTAGACTGTATGCATAAGTGTTATTTGTAAACGTTTGACAACGCGTGCACACTGGAGGATGGTGAGGTAGGCAACGTGCCCTGCCTGCCTTCATCTTCTGAGAACTGATGTAAGACCATTGCACCAGGTATTAATGTATATCTGAGTGGATCGAGTGGAGGCCCGTGATATGTTCAGATGCCACTTGCCACTGATGTGCTTGGCCCTACATCTAACCAAGATCACCAGAATTGCAACACAGTTCACAAGCCACACGCTGTTGGCGAGCACCTATTAGGGCTTATATGGCAGACTAGGGGGTGGTGTGACCAGCTCAAAGCTTTGGCTGCAGCTACAATTTGTGTTACCTTGCCAAATTGCTTTGCAGATGAGCTGGTTTGTTGAGTATGTTGCTGCGATTATCAGAAAAAAGGTGCAATATTCTACATGTAAATTGCGTTATGCCTAAACTCATAATCTCTCTGGCCAGTTCTATGCACATTGCTGCTTTAGCGCACACTGGGAAGGGAGAGCCAGCCAGGCACACACACAATACAGTTTGGAATTATGAAGCATTAAAATATCTAAATATAAAACCCATGTGTTATGGCTTAACTGTTTGAGCTGACTGACAGATGCACCACATGCGCACCTACTGTGCTATCTTGTCGTGCTTTAGGTGCCCAGCAATCTGCACGTTAATGTGAGAGTTGCTTCTCCATCCTCAGTTGTTGCTGGAGGGCTGCTACCTCCAACAGCGCAATAGCGTCCTTCACTATCCTCCTCCAGAGGCCGATCTTGGCACCGCTGGTACTAGTTATGAGCAAGTCCACACATCCCCATGTATTCTTGATCGTCAACCCATCTCTTCTCTAGCCTTTGCTGCACCTGCTTAGCCCCCTCTTAGCATCCGCACACAAGCTGCTTGAGGATGCAGTGACTGGTAATGTGGGCTACATAACTGATCCAACGCAAATTTCACAGACAACAACAGCTGTCATTCACCACTAAGTGGCAGTGATGTCACCATAGCCATTGTGCCAAGCCAGGTGCCCTCCGAGGCAACTTGAAGTGTCGAAGGTTCGCTGACAGGTCACGGGACAGGACCATGTGTTTTGGGTTGACTGACTGACTGAGATGACTGTCAGATGTGCTCCCTACTTTGCCAACTTGCTTTTTTATCCGCCCAGTGCTCCGGTTATTGTTGTGAGCATCGCTCCTCTGCCCTCTGTTGATATTGGAGGGTAACTGCCCCCAACTGCTCAGTAGCATCGTTCACGGAGATTTCTTACAGAGGCCGATCCTCACACCGCTGGAACCAGTCTTTGCCAAGTCCACTCAGCTCCACAATCTCTTGTACCGCATCAGTTCATCTCTTCTCCAGCCCGTGCCGTGCACATTTAGCTCACTCTATCCAGCCAAACAGAAACTGCTCGTGCACGAAGGGTCCGGGCATGCGGGCTACAGCACCCAGCCAATACAGCCTTGCCCGGCCGGATGATCTCACTGATGAGAATGTCCACATCTTTCAAGGATGTGTGGGCTCATCACACAATCAAGCCTGGTTAACCCAGGCTGGATCAGGCAGGCCAGCCTGGGTGTTTTTAACTGGCGCAGATGTTCCATTAGCGGGGTCCATGTTTCGCAATCATAGAGAGGAGAAGGTATGACTGTGGCCGAGAAAACCCGAAGCTTCATGTGAAGTGACAGACCAGATAGCTTCCACACAGACTTACGCAACCGATGAAAATATAATGCCGCCCGACTGATTCGGAGTAATACCTCTGCTGTCAAACTGGAGTTGGTCATAAGCATACTGCCCAGGTATGGACAATTCTACACTCTCTCCACAACTGCCCGATCACCAATGGGGTGTTGAGTGGGTGGAGTGTTTGATTCCACAAAATACCCAGGCAGTTGCTTAGTTTTGGTGGGGCTGATGGTAAGGCCCTACCTCTTAGTGGCAGGCTCCAAGTTCAGCAGGAGCGCCTCCAACTCCTTCACTGAATGAGCAGTAATCACTAGATGATCAGCATACATAACATTGTTGACAAGTAGGGAGCCATCCGTTGACCATACCCGGGAATCAATTAGCCTCCCATTGTATCTGTGCCAGAGGGAATTTCCTCCTGTACAGCCATGGACAGCTTCTCGAACTACGTGCTCGAGGATGATGTTTAGTATTGTCGGAGCCACAGGACATCCCTGTCAGTCCTCAAGGTAAACAGGAAATGGATTTTTCCCAACACTTCTGCTGTAGTAGATGGACAGATAATATGGCGTCTGTGCAGGACTGACCTGGCCTGAAACCACATTGGGGCTCTACAAGCCTCTCCTCAGTGTGCCTGGCAAGGCGATTTTGAATCATTCTTGCCAGGATCTTTCCCGACACTCTGAGGAGGTACAGTGAGGGAAACAAGTATTTGATCCCCTGCTAATTTTGTACGTTTGCCCACTGACAAAGAAATGATCAGTCTATAATTTTAATGGTAGGTTTTTTTGAACAGTGAGAGACAGAATAACAACAACACAATCCAGAAAAACGCATGTCAAAAATGTTCTAATTTGATTTGCATTTCAATGAGGGAAATAAGTATTTGACCCCTCAATCAGAAATATTTCTGGCTCCCAGGTGTCTTTTATACAGGTAACAAGCTGAGATTAGGAGCACACTCTTAAAGGGAGTGCTGCTAATATCAGCTTGTTACCTGTATAAAAGACACCTGTCCACAGAAGCAATCAATCAATCAGATTCCAAACTCTCCACCATGGCCAAGACCAAAGAGCTCTCCAAGGATGTCAGGGACAAGATTGTAGACCTACACAAGGCTGGAATGGGCTACAAGACCATTGCAAGCAGCTTGGTGAGAAGGTGACAACAGTTGGTGTGATTATTCGCAAATGGAAGAAACACAAAAGAACTGTCAATCTCCCTTGGCCTGGGGCTCCATGCAAGATCTCACCTCGTGAAGTTGCAATGATCATGAGAACGGTGAGGAATTAGCCCAGAACTACATGGGAGGATCTTGTCAATGATCTCAAGGCAGCTGGGATCATAGTCACCAAGAAAACAATGGGTAACACTATGCCGTGAAGGACTGAAATCCTGCAGCACCAACAAGGTCCCCCTGCTCAAGAAAGCATATATACATGCCCGTCTGAAGTTTGCCAATGAACATGTGAATGATTCGGAGGACAACTGGGTCAAAGTGTTGTGGTCAGATGAGACCAAATGGAGCGCTTTGGCATCAACTCCACTCGCCGTGTTTGGAGGAGGAGGAATGCTGCCTATGACCCCAAGAACACCATCCCCACCGTCAAACATGGAGGTAGAAACATTATGCTTTGGGGGTGTTTTTCTGCTGAGGGGACAGGACAAAATTCACCGCATCAAAGGGACGATGGACGGGGCCATGTACCGTCAAATCTTGGGTGAACCTCCTTCCCTCAGCCAGGGCATTGAAAATGGGTCGTGGATGGGTATTCTAGCATGACAATGACCAAAAACACACGGCCAAGGCAACAAAGGAGCGGCTCAAGAAGAAGCACATTAAGGTCCTGGAGTGGCCTAGCCAGTCTCCAGACCTTAATCCCATAGAAAATCTGTGGAGGGAGCTGAAGGTTCGAGTTGCCAAACGTCAGCCTCGAAACCTTAATGACTTGGAGAATATCTGCAAAGAGGAGTGGGAAAAAATCCCTCCTTAGATGTGTGCAAACCTGGTGGCCAACTACAAGAAACGTCTGACCTCTGTGATTGCCAACAAGGGTTTTGCCACCAAGTACTAAACCATGTTTTGCAGAGGGATCAAATACTTATTTCCCTCGTTAAAATGCAAATCAATTTATAACATTTTTGACATGCGTTTTTCTGGATTATTTGATTGTTATTCTGTCTCTCACTGTTCAAATAAACCTACCATTTAAATTAAAAACTGATCATTTCTTTTTCAGTGGGCAAACGTATAAAATCAGCAGGGGATCAAATACTTGTTTCCCTCACTGTAGATGCCCCTGTAGTTGTTGGTGCACACACGTGCACACACACAAAACAACACAAGCGACTGCAATTCAACACTACGTGGCAGTGACATCATCATAGTTATTCTTGACATATAGGTTGGTGGTGCATGTAGAGGCTACCTGAAGTAATGTAATGCTGGCATAAAATCACAGGACAGACCCATACATTGAGTTAAATGACACAAGTGACTGGCAAATGCACGGCCAGTGTTTGTCTATGCCTTCTCGGCACACACACAAAATAATAATTAATAATACATTTTATTTGTGAGCGCTTTTCTGAATACTCAAAGACACTTTACATAAAATCATAAAAGCAGCAAAAGCAACATCAAATAGTAAAAACACTAAAAACACATCAAACTTAGCTAAACATTAAAAGCAATTTTTAAAAGGTGAGTTTTAGTCAATGATTTGAACGCTGGAAGGTCGGTGCAGTCACGGATATGTTTTGGGAGAGAGTTCCAAAGTGAGGGGGCAGCTATAGAGAAGGCTCTGTCGCCCCAGGTTCGATGCTTGGTCTTGAGAGGTGGAGTCAGGAGGTTGGCATCAGATGAGCGAAGGCTACGGGTTAGGTTGGGGCGGTGGAGCAGGTCAGTGAGGTAGGAAGGGGCCTGGTTATGAAGGGCTTTATGTGTGAGGAGGAGGATTTTGAATTGAATTCGTTGTGGGACCGGGAGCCAATGGAGGTTCTGGAGGACAGGGGTAATGTGGTCACCGGTGCAGGTGTGAGTGAGCAGACGAGCAGCAGAGTTCTGGATGTACTGGAGTTTATTTAATGTTTTGATCAAATAAAATAACGCAATACCACAATAAAATTGTGGCCGAAACGTCGTGAGAATTTTATTGTGTTATTTTATTTTATCAATTTATTATTTTATTCTCATTCTACGTGACTTTACCGAAAGAACCAAAGAAGATAACTGGTTATACACTACACTATATAATGAATACCATATAGTAAACTGATAAAAAAACTAAAATATAAACTACATCAATATTATCGATAAACTCAATATACTATCCAATCAGCTGAACTACTAGCAATAAGTCACTATACATTACAATTCTATGTCGAAAAAAGTAGCGGTTTCTTTTCAACGTTAGCACCACGGAAAGTGGCGAATATACAGCAGTGTAGTATACAGTAGGGTTAGTAGAATAATACATAGTGTAATATTACAAGTCTAATATTATTATAGTCTAAAGTATAGGGTAGTGTATAGTAACGCAAGGTATAATTCAATTGTGGGTTTGTATATGCAGTGTATAGTACGGTGTATAATCGTGTAAAGTAGAAAAAAGTTTCGTTGGAGGCATATCAATATAATGCATAATGTTAGAGCTTATATTGAGCTGTGTATACGATATCATACAGTGTAGTTTGGAAGGCATAATATTGTAATGTATAGTAGTCTAGTTTATAGCATAGTTGTAACGCAGCACTGGACAGAGTAGCACACCGTGGTTGTTTCTCTCTCTCCCCCCTCCTCCGTTCCGAGCATAGATGGACTCGTCCATCTGAATGCTCGCCACTTTCCGTGGTGCTAACGTTGAAAAGAAACCACTACTTTTTTCGACATAGAATTGTAATTTATAGTGACTTATTGCTAGTAGCTCAGCTGATTTGATGGTATATTGAGTTTATTGATAATATTGATGTAGTTTATATTTTAGTTTTTCATAAGTTTACTATATGGTATTCATTATATAGTGTAGTGTATATCCAGTTACTTAATGTTAATAGCTCAACTTATTGGAGAACATATTGAGTACATTGATTATATTGATGTAGTTTATATTTAGTTATTTCTCCTCGGTTTATTGTATGATAGGTGGGTAGTTGCAGTTCTTTAGCGTTAATATACTAAATGCCTCTGTTGATATGTAAACTCTGACTTTAACATAGCCACTTCCGTGACCAGTTACATGTTAAATCCTCACATTAACATCGTGCTAAATCTCACAGTTACATGCTTATTTCTCACTTTAACATCCTGCTAATCTCTTAGTACATATCAGTGTAATCTTTAATATAATTCCCTGTTACATGCTAATTTATGACTTTAACATCCTGTTCATCTATCACACTAACTTAGCTACTTCAATGCTAAATTATTCTGTTGATATGTAAACTCCTTTGTGAAGGCGCTCTGCTCCTCCAACCCAGCTTTAAAGATGCTGCCAAGCTTAGCAGTGTCCATTGGAACGCTGTCTTCCCGACAGTTATGTTTCTTCACCTGAAGACGGCTGCTTGTGTTGTGGCCGAAACGTCGTGATAATTTTATTTTATTACGTTTTATTTTTATTATTTTATCATTTCCCTTCTACGTGACTTTATCAAAAGAACCAAGAAGACAGTATTGTTATTAGTTTAACTTAATGTTGTATTATATCATTGATAATATTGTAGACATGATTATATACTGTGGGAGTGTTTACTATGTTGAGAAAAATACTTTTCTATCATAATGAAATAAAAAATAATGGGTCCAAAATGTTATTTTAGGAAAAAATACATATATATTCAATACATTTAAAGTGTGTTGAATAACTATAAGAATGCTTCTCTGAGGCAACACAGTTTTTATTTAACAATTAGCCCTTAACACAGAGAGGTAGCGGCCCCTCACACCCGATACACTATGGAGGTTACTCTCCAGACTACGACGCCTCTCACTGGCTAATCTACAAGTCCTCCGTGAATGAAGCTTGAATCTTCACTGGTATATAAGCTAGAGCCAACCCTTGCCAGGGGTACGGCCCTGCCCTCGGGCTCTTCAGTCTTCACTGGTATAGCTTAGAGACGACCCTTGCCAGGAGTACGGCTCTGCCCTTGGGGCTCTTCAGTCTTCAGGAGGCTTCTTGTCTTCAGCTGGACAACGACTGCCGGGACCGTCCAGAGGTCCGGCTTTCATACAGAACCATGACTCGCTCCGCCCCGGCCACATCTTCCTTCTCAAATCTTCGAGAAGGATCCGAGGATGATGTAATCTCCCAGCCCCCCTCCTGGGGTCTGGGGTCTGCCCCTTTTACATACTGTTCCATAGACTCTCAGCACTGGGGCTCAGTTCCTCTGTTGCCCCCTATTTGCATGAGGCCGGTATTGCCGGCTACCGTATTGGAATCGTGCATCTTGGCCCAATAACATCGTTACACATTTATAGACTGTTCCTTCATTTTGTAGATTTTATGGATTGCTTTAATATTTTGCTCAGACCAAGAAACTAATATTGCCATATCATCATCACTCTTCCCACTGCCATTCAGGTTTTGGAAGGTCAATATCAGCTGATATTCCAAAGGAAGAGAATAAGGGTCATGCTTTATTCTCGACCCCAAAGAATTGGAATGCCTGAAGAGCTTTTCTGCCACAACGTTTATGTGTGTTCCATCTCAATTGAACCTCAATGCCCCATGGGCATATCACTTGGGATCGTTTTGGCACAGATAATCAGGGGCAATAAAAATAATTAAGTTATATTGCATTTCAATGCAATCAAATCGTTTTATTATGTTCAGGTTATTTTTACCCATGGTAGCTTCAAGCAAGAGTACGTGGTTTCTTTGGAGAAATCTCCGAAACTTAAAAAAATAAAATTCTTTGGAATACAATGCAGTTAGAGTAAAAAAAGAGTGTGCTCTCGAGAATATTTAGAGAATGAACGTGGCCCAGATAACTTGGAAGAAGTTGCAGTGCCCACACTGTAATCCATTACATTTTGGTAACCATTACACCAAGGCAGCATTCTTGCTATGTTGCCTTGAACTCATTATTTTATCCAGTTCTCCACGAGCAAAGGGATTTTCTTCATCCTCAAAGGACTCACATCGTTTTATATATTGATATGCGCATTGCAAACATATCCACATTGCAATGTGCTCATTTATGAATATATATCTTACTTTGCAAGATGAAATTAACATTTTTCTGTTAATTTGTAGCACTCTAGAATGTTGTTGTTATTAATTATGCTATTATGACGTGTTTAACTGTGTTGTCATTTAATGTATTAGAACCTGTTCGCAATTATGTGTTTTTGTATGTGTTTCTATTTCACTTTAACCTGTTTTCCGTTGATATGCACTTTTATCCAGATCTCTCTTGAAAAAGAGACGTCTGGCCACATTGAGATATAACCTGTATTGTATTGTGGACATTACATATGAGATTATGCATTTTCATTAAGTGTCCTTGTACAATTTGACAAAAAAACTCATGTCTGCATAAACGCTAACTGTGATCGTGGTTTCAGAGTTTCTAGATAATCTGAAGTAGTTGATTAGCACGTGAAGGCATGAAGCCACCCTCATTGAGTATTGGTTGAGGGGGACAAACTCTAACATTCACAAGGCTATATTTGCCTTAATTATACCTGACAGCCACTATAAAAAAGTCACGTAAATTTGAGAACCATACATAATTTTAAAGGCCAACCTTCCAAACTTGAAATGGTTTACATTGAAACTGTAAAGTACTGTATACACCATGACCAAGCGGTTATATGTCGTTGAAATGCAGTTGAAACATTGAGTCATCAAAATGTACCGAGATTTCGAGTATGGTGACCTAAATCAATGCCACTCAGTGTCCGAAAGTGCCAGCCTTTGGAAAATGGCCGAGCATATTATTGCATACATGACTGTCCTATCGGCATTATGTAACACGACAGATGCGACATTTAAAACTCACAGAGCTGTGCAATCCACATGTTGCAATATGGTCCGAGGTGGGGGGAAGCGGGGGCTTATTGGTGACTGGCTTGAGACCATAAACTCAATATCACTGTTAACTCGGTTTTTAAATATGTGTGGCTGTCCAGATATTTCAAGCCCAACATCTCAGTGGTGCTAGCTAAGTGCTCTGTTCTTTTATCCACCTGTCCACCTCATTTCACGACCCATTCCAACAGGACTGGTTAAAATATTCGTCACTGATGTTGGCTGTGAGCTTACATCGAACTCTGGGCACCATGTTTGCAGGGCACTGCACTTCTGCTCTCCAGACATATAATGCACCCAAATGTCCACAATTATATACCGTATATACACAAGGCACATACATGCAAATGTCCATAGAAAAACACACACATAGTCTAGACATATACGAATGCGTTCATAGACATGTACCGCATATGTATAGTGTTCAGTAGCTATCCAACCTTCTAAAATGAATCCCATCCTCTTTGGTTCTATTGGGTAAAGTCACGTAGGTAAAAAATAAAATAACAAAAATCACGACGTTTCGGCCACAACACAAGCGGCCTTCATCAGGTGAAGGGACGAGACTGTCTGGAGGACAGCGCTGGAGTGAAAAAAAGCCATGCTTAGATCACGATCTTTAAGCTGTGTGAGAAGAAAACAGCCATCCAATGCTAAATAGCCATTTCAATGCTAAATTATATGTTAATTCCTTTGTCAAGGCACTTTGTTTTCTTCTCACACAACTTAAAGGTCGTGATCTAAGCGTGGCTTTTTTCACTCAAGCGCTGTCCTCCAGACAGTCTCGTCCCTTCAGCTGATGAAGGCCGCTTGTGTTGTGGCCGAAACGTCGTGATTTTTGTTATTTTATTTTTTACCTACGTGACTTTACCCAATAGAACCAAAGAGTATGGATCCTAGCAGTCACGAAAGCTTTAAATCTAGAAAGGAATCCCATCCAAATGTGATGCTGATATAAGCACATTATTTCATAATGAAGTGCTACTGAAATAATAATCTAACTGAGTATTTGCTTGAAAATGTGAAAACAGCCAAATCCTTTCAATATGTGAAGGTGTAGGGCACCATCAACATTTGTTTGAGGATATTCATTCATTGTGACTCAAATGTAAACATTGATGTTCTTAGTTTGTTCCAACAGAGGTTAAACTGAGTTCCAATTAATCACGTTGCAATATTACAAGAGCCCATCTGTTTATTTTGATTTGCAGGCAGTTATGGAACAACTGAAATATGCAGATGATCGCTTTGCATATGCATTGCGGTATACCTGAAATTGCATTGTCCTTCAACTGTCTGAAACATTTCAACTGATTTGCCTGAATTGTTTGAGATTGACAGTAAATGTTTAGGTAGCCTCCACTGTTGCACTGTTTGCCATTGTAGCCAACTTTTTTGTTTATTTAATGTATTTGTTTTGGTTTCGTAAATTGCATTTGGAAATTTGCGAATGTGGGCAGAATGACAAAAGTTACAAAGCTGTGGCCGCTATAACTTACCATATTTGCCTATTTTCTCAGTTGGTGTGCTGGCTTGTTGAGTCGGGGTCTGGGATTGTCAATAAAAAAAAATCGTAAAAATTTTGCCTTCCGTTTTTTTTCTGCCTCACGTAACAATCTCTTTGGCCAGGTCTAAACACAACGCTACTTTAGGGCACACACCAGGAAAGCGGAGCTCACGTTGTCAACCTCTGCCAAAATCACAGCCAGCCAGGCACACGCAAAATACCACTTGGATTTATGAATCATTTAAATATCTTAATAGGACCATGTTTTCAAATCCAATAATATCGGGGGAAAGAAAACACACTCTGAGAGGAGGTGAGTTTTGGTCTCACAATAAAATGAAAAAATCACCAATCTACGAATTGACTTGTACGCACAAATGCTGTTAGGGAGCGCCTATCAAGACCGGCACAACGCGAGGGGGTGTGGCGTGATATGGTCAGCACTAGCGCTGACATCTATTCACTGCGCCAAGTAATCATTTTAACGTGGAGTTAGCATAGGGGAGAGGGCAGGCCAATATAACAATTGACATAGCAGAGAATCAAATCCATGTTGCCAAAATAGTTTCAGCAGTGGACAAACCACTACGACCATTACAGAAATGCCACCGAGAAGGCAGAACTGAAAATGACAAACATCTACTGGACCCTGCAGCTTTGTGGAGAGGGCCCCAAACTCTACACTGGAACTTGCCTCAGCACATTATGCCTAAAGGTCGTGCTATACTATAGCACACAAGCAATTTTTCAGCTTTGACATTACAAGGAGCCCTTGCGCAGCCTTGTGTAACAAGACCTTAATGTGGTAAGGGATGTTTCCCCATTGTGCCGATTTGCCTTGGGGGGTGGAACGTGGCTAAAGGTGGTGAATGGGGGTTGAGGCATTCATTCCGTTGCTCAAGGCCCAGTGCTACATTTCCAGGCCTACTCACACACACGCACACATCAATTTCCCCAGCTAATATAAGAAAATAGTCTCATAAACAGATGTGGCATATTTTAAAGCAATTTCAAACCGCTTTAAGTAAGTTTGTTTTCGGTGCACGTTTTGTTAAATCTAATTTAAACGGGACATGCAGCGCAATACATCAACGACTTCGTGAAATGCAGCATTGCATAAGCTAAAAATGTGCCACCACAATATTAGGTTATAAACAACATGATTTTAATAATCTAGCCTTTAAATAATTTAAGGGTGCTATAATTTCCATACCGTTTCACCTTTGTGATTTGTCAGCATGCACCCACTACAGAAACTGTGTCTGAGTTACTGAAACTATACGATGGGGGACGTGCGTTTGCAGCCAGAAGCATGCATCTCTATTGTACATTATTGTTCTGTTTCTTACATGTGTATTCTCCAACTTTTAAGCATTTCCTCCATTGGCTTAAAATGCAGGATTAAAAATGTCTAATCATGAGACTCCTGTGAGCACGCATTTTTCAACCTAATTAGCAGTTTGATTGCTTTTCTAAACATGGCTGCTAAGGTTTGTAACTTAACAGAGAACTAGCATAATAAGAGCAGATGAGCTGCTAAAACATTCTTGAATAGAGGCAGGTAAGCACAGAAGAAGAAATGGCGTTCCAAGTGTTCTGTCTTGCAGTGGGAATGCAGCATTTGTACGTATGTTGAACTTCTTTCTCACCGTACGTAGTCAACTGTGCTAATCGGAGGTGCGGGGGAAGGACAAGAAACTAAACATAAAAAGACGTTCTAAAGAGATGAGTTTCAAATCTAGATTTAAAAGTGTATAGCCTCAGGGGCTTCCTAATACCGAAGGAAGAGCATTCCAAACGGCCGCGGAAGCCTATCTAAAAGCGTTCGATTCAGTGACCATCTTTGTTTTATGGCTAGCCAAAAGCCGCTGCGAGTGACATGGCCCAGCGGTAATTCATTGTCGCTTGTTGCCAAGGTTCATGGTTCGAGTACAGCAGCTACCCTGGTAAATTATGTGGATCTATTAACCATGACTTATGCGCCATCAGCATCACAGCAGACATTAAAGATGTCGTGATGTTATTTGAAAAATAGCGCAGTGATAGTACAAATTTACCAAATTAAATAATTTAAGAAAACATTACTTAATTTGGAAAGCTGCTCAGCAACTTTGGTCCCTACTGGTGATGGATTCACCTTATGCAACAGGGACAGCTGTCACTAGTGGTCTCCTTGCACAGGGCACTTTGGGATGTTGTGCTTGGGGGGTACGGTATACATATTAACCAACAGTGAAGATAAAGTGTAGATGAGAGAAATGAATGAGTTCATTTAAATATATTATCTAATTAAACAGGTTTGGCCTATTCTGTTTGCAATCCATCATACTGTCAGCTGTGGCAATTAATCATATCTCTTTATACACCTTCGCCCATGCTTTTAAGCACGTAACATGCTGCAAATGTGCAGAGCATATATCCTAATGCTCTGGGCCCTTGGTTTTGCCCTTTATAAATTGCTTTCTTAAGCAATTTAAAAGCAGCAGAAGGGTGATGAGTGATCAACCGACAAATTGAGGATGACATAAGTGCTGCTTACTTCGAAGATCGCAAATAGGCATCTGTTTGGAGACATTTTCTGTAATCTCTTGTTACTTGTTACTGGTCACGCTGCCAGTCACTGAATACATGCGTGCTGTGCGTTTGCTTAATAAAAAATCTGTGCTTTGGTTTAAACAAACATTGACAGCAAATAAAACTCGTGGACATTATCCGATTATATAGCTGTCCATCTGGTCTGTTAGCCAGGTGTGCCTGGATACTCATGGCCTCCTTTCAGGCAGCGTTTACAAATCAGCAAAATGCACATATGTGATATTTTAGCATGCCTCATCAAAGGCCATGCATCGTTATAAATAATCTTGATCGATCGAATGCTGGCTCTCCCCACATTGCCATTATGTTGCATGGTCTTGTAATGCCACAACGCCTCTCGCTTCTGCACTTGAGCTGATATCATCAATTCAGCGCGACGTTAATTGTCCTCATAGGGGTGTTTTCCTTGTTTAACTGCCATTCCATTACCGGTCTTGTCCATAGGCCAAAGTTCCTTCAAACGGTGCACAGCCCAAGCCCACTTTGTTTTTCTTTAAAGTCGATATAGGTACCACTAAATTTCCATTCGTTATCTGGCCCTTGTACTCATTCTGCCTTGATGCAATTCCCAGAGTTATACTCACAGAGATCATGGTGTGAGACTAGCCTATATTGGTGATCATCTATTTGGCAGTCATTACCGGAAGGAATTTGTTGGGGCCAGCGTTCAGCCCACCGCCCTCGCTGGGGAGGTGGGGCACGACGTCTGCCCCCTCCACTCCCTCCTCCACCGCGTCGATCTTCTCCCGCCGGGCCCCCGCCGACCGGGTGATCGGCCCCTCCACTTGCACCCTCTTTGAGGGACATAGCTAAATTGATAACTCACTGCCGCACGGGGTTATTCTACACACGCCCGCGTACACCACAGCTAAAGCTAGCGCGGCGGCGCGACCGAGCGCGCACCTGCAGGCTATTATCTCCTAACACGCGCACACACCTACCACGCGCACACACCTAACACATGCATACACCACAGCTAACGCTAGTGCAGTAGCGCGCACGCGCGCGCACCTGCAGGCGATTTTATCAGCTAGAGCTGGTGCTGCGGCTCTGCCTCACTCTTGCCACGCGTCCACCCACGCAGCCACTCCACACACAAATCACAGACACTGCACCGATGCTCTGCTAACCTTTATTCATGGCGCAAACCCTGCACTGCCCGGAGGGAATATTCTGCGAGCAGATCCTAGCCTACTGCTATCCAAGTCACCAAATACTCACACCCTATCACGTACCTCGCAGCTGTACTTACGGCGTCGCATGTACGCTGTGAGAGTCGGAGGGAGGATGACGAAAAAACCTTGCCTATCACTGCCTCGTAGCAGCACTCGCTGGCATCACATGGATGCTGCGAACGGCTCGAGGAGGCGGATGGCAGGGGGGGGGGCCTTGGTGACGAAGCTGTTGAAGATGAGATCCGATTGAAACTTTTGGCTCCCCTTTTTAAACCCCTTGACTTCAAAAATCCAGGGTTACGTTATCCTGCACAGTTAATAGTACGCCTACCTGTGATTTTCAATCGTTTTTCTTCCCTTACATGGAGCGTTACGACGGTTATTTCTCGACCTATTGTCTGTGCACCTGTACTCATTAATTTCTGACTCGGCCTGTTTAATCTGGAAGGGCGTCCGGCTGGCGAATACACACCCTGCCAGTGTGCATTCGGTCTGTGGTGCTGGGATCCCCTGACATCATTGTCTGCTCTGCTTGCTTAATATTTCCCCCCAGCCCCCTCCCTGATGTCGTGCATGACTCATTGCGGCTGGCCCGGTGAACCTTTTTGCGCCCATACAATTTTAAGCCAATTTAGGGGCACTGCAATGTGACTTATCCTGTGAGGGTCAGCCAATCTTCTGGCACCGGGAAACCGCGGGACTTCCCTCCTTGGGGCCCTTCGGATAAAAACCCGTTGTGCCAGGCGATCTCCTGCCGGGACACTATGTGTGTGTGCTGCGTGTGCTCAGGGTGGGGGCTAGGGGGGAGTCGTAGTGCTTGCGGAGTTGCTCCGCAGTCGTGGCACCACAAAATCACTATTAGCAGGTTTTGTGTGACATCACTCCCTCTGGATTTAGAATCTGTCCACCCTAGTTTTCAAAGGGACAGAGCAATGCGCTCTGACCCTTTAAAATTATGATTCTCCACTGTGAGCGATCGCGGGCTATGCCCACCAATTTGTCCACAAAAATACCCGTACCTTTCTTATCAGCACATTCTTCAACCACAGGCGCAATGCTTAGGTGGCCATGTGACTCAGACGGGCCAAACTCAAATCCACAATTCAAATCCAGGCAACCAAACGTAATTAAGCTAATTTCAAAAGCGTCGCAAAATGATGACATGGGCCCCAATCACAAATGTCTGCACAAAATACTTCGTATGGAATATTATTTTATGAAGACCAAAAAACAGATTGATCATGCAATTAACATTTCAAAGGATGTATTTAAAATTGTTCTACTTAGTGTGGACTATTATATTGAAGAGACCTCACAAGTAAGGATTTTTATTGGCGACCGAAATGCCACAGCATCTCAAAGTGCCTTTTATTAAAAGACACGTAACACGAATGCACATTTTGTCCGTGGAAAAAAAGGAAAAAAGAACAGAGAAATATACAGAAAAAGAAAAAACATGTGAAGGACATCACCAACATAGAAAAATTATGTTCCATGCACACATGACAGCAGCAGCTGCTACAACACCAGGTTTGAAAGTGGGAAAGTTCAAAGTCCTGGAAAATGTTATGGTAAACAATTGCTGGCTCAGTCCACCATCCAGGCGCCCCACTAAATCACTACCATCTATCTTCACAAATCATTAACTCACATGCCTGTGCAATGTTTTAGCGGGAAGTCCTCTGGAGTGTCCCTGCGCTGTTGGTATGTCGTTGTCATAGGTCCACAGAGTCCCAGTGCAATAACAGCAACATGGCTAGGTAGGATTTCTCAGGATGAGCAGCTACCTCCTTTGCCAGTACCAAAATATGAGAATACATTTTCCTCGTTTTTTCTCCCGGTCTCCCCCGGGGCTCAGCTTTTATCCTTGTGGCGTGGCCAGGCCCTGCCCTTGGCCACGCCCCTTTTCCAGATCCTTTGTGATGGTTCAGGACACACATCATGTGTTCCTCTCACCATCTCTCCAGTCCTCATTACCACCTCATCCGGTCACGTGCCCTCTTGTGTTTACTCTGCCTCTTCCCTGGTATGCACACTCAAGTGCCAGGGAGAGGCTCAGCACATACAGTACCACTCACACTGTACTGCTGCTATACCATAGTTCCATTATAAATGACACTACACATATAATTTGGACTATGAGTTTATATGAACTATAATTCGTTCTCACATTATGTATGCCAGTTGGATATTTTTTTTAGACTTCAAACACTTGTCTTCATCACCACCATTCCCTGATCATTAATGCTCACTTGGATATCTGCCTTTGGCAGTGAATCGTCTTATTACATCTGTAAAGACAGTACGGAGCGATAGGGGGACAGTATGGTTCCCCGGGACCATGGTTACTAATGGACGTGCTAATGATGATTGAAGAGACAAACGTTGACAGGGTCACGTGAGGGGGAGCACGGGATCCAGTGGCAGGGGAAGTGTAATTAGGGCAGTGAGTGACAGAGCAGGTGCAGCGAGGAGAATTCGACAATAGGAGCGTGGCTGGAGGGGGCAAATCTTAAGAGCCAGCATGAGCCGGAGCTGGTGGCAGTTTGTGTGACAAATTGCCGCCGTCATTGTCGCCTTGGAACGGGTCGTCTCCATCGTCTGCAAGTTGTCTTGAGACTAGAAGCTATGTTGTCTCTGAATAGAGTTGTCTAACTACCCCAGTGTATAGAGTCACTTGCGGTTACTCGTTGAGTTGTCAGTGGACTTTATTCATAATAAATATACGGAAGACAAGACGGTGTCTCTGAGAGCTACATTACACATCTGAGTTCAACTGAGTCACAGACGTAGACTTGGAGGCATCACATGTATTCAACTCCAAGACACGGGGCAACTTTCCCCTTAACAGAATAACAACCTATGGTGGTGACCACCAGGCGAACTACACTAATTACAACGTAATTGCTACTATAAACCGCCATCGAAGTTGTTCATCCCATCGCACGTGCCGTCCCCCCGCTAGCCTCCGCCTTGGGTCAAAGCGCAGGCTTGGACAGGCTCTACATCTTTGGGTGTATCACATGCCTCACAAGGCACGGTAGACGCTGCCAACGCCTTATGTCGTTGCAAGAGCAGGTGCGCCTGGATGCATCTTGCAACCTTAAGAGAAGACAAATTGTCTTCGTCGATGGGCGGCAGGATGATATTGAGGTCCTTTGCCAACGTCAACAATCTCTCGAGGACCAGCGAGTCGACTCGGTCGTGGTCCATCTTTGGGAAGGTAGCCTTTGCTAGCGCCAACAGTGCACTATGGAAGGCGAGGGGTTTGGCCTCCCCTCTCGGCCGGGCAGCAAACTTATGGTGAACGTTTGATGGCGGCTCGTAGATTGCCACCATTTGAGCAAAGGCTTGTTGTAGCGTGGCCCTCTCCGATGGCGGGATGGTGTTAAACGCCGCCAAGGCGTCGTTGTCGAGCGCGGCGGGCAGTGCTCTCAGCGCCTCTGCCTCAGTCCACCCCGCCAAGTGGCAGTTTGTCTGGAACCGGCACTTGAAGGCCACCCAGTCACCTCCGGCGGCTGGAAATTCTTTAACAAAAGGTAGACGTTGCCTTAGGGATGGAATCTCAACAAGCGGATGTGGCGCGGTCTCAGATTTGGCGGGCTATCCGCTCACTCCTCCACCGCTGGCCCTTCGCGGTCGAGCTAAGCGACCATCGCAGCCACGGCTTCGAGGAGTTCAGCGAGGCGGGTGCGGAATGTGCGGCGCTCTCTCCCCGACGGCGGTAAGCTGTTGCTGTGATGGTCGTCGCAATGCTCCTCTGATAGTGCCTCTCTCCTTTTCTCCGGGGTCGCCATCCCCGGGGCTGTCTGAGGAATAACGCCTTTGTCCTCATCTTCCGACGTCCTGGTATGCAGTCTGTGTCACGTAAGCATAACCTAACTCGGCCTATCTTACTAAAAAAATAACGTTTGGCCACTTCTGACACCAGTTGTAGTGAATTCAACTGAGTCGCAGACATAGACTTGGAGGCAATACATTTATTCAACTCCAACACATGGGGTAACTTTCCCCTTAACAGAATAACAACCTGTGGTGGTGACCACCTGGCTAACTACACTAATTACAACGTAACTGTTACTATAGACCGGGACCAACAGCTCAGATCCAGGTCCACGTGTTGGAGACTCGTTGAATGGAGAACGTAGACGAAGGTTTCTTCAAGGATGAACAACAATCGCGGTCCCTCTCGGAACCCGGCTTATATTCTCTGCGGTGTAGATGGCTCCGCCCTTGGCCATGACCACCTTCTATAATTCTTGGGAGGGATCTGGATCCCAACCACGTGACCACCCCTAGCCCCCACTTGGGGCCCCTTTGTAGACTTAACTGGTCACGTGAACCTGATGTGCAGTGACCTCTCCCTACCAGGCTACCTATCTGTGGGTGTACGGAGCGCACATATTAAACTATGGAGTACTAACCTCAATTATCTTGGGCCAACTAACGAGTGGTACTGTGAGGGCCCTCTCAGCTATAGCTGGCACCCACGGCATCTGGCACACACCGGACTGGTCAATTTCCCGCTCGCTCGGGGAAAAAAAAACCCGTGGCCTGATGAAATAAACCTGCGTGGGATTATTGCCCAATGTGCTAGCAGATCAATTAAGTGTCTGTATGGTGGTAGCCGCTAAATTAAGTGTATGTATGGTGGTAGCTGCTAAATTAAGTGTCTGTATGGGGTGTGTGTCGCAGCGGTAGCAGGAAACTCTGGTCCGATTCTGCCTCTTTCTCCGGTGCACTTGTGGTGCCACGGCCGCGGAGCAACTCCACCAACGCCGCCATCCACACGAACGCACGCACACCCCCACTAAACACATACACGCACCCACGTAGGGTCTCGATGGGGGGGGGGGGTGCCTGGCCCACGGGTTTTCATCCGAAGGGCCCCTAGCAAGGATGTCCCCCGGTTTCCCGTTGCCAGGAGATTGGCCGACCCCCCCACCTCCCCAGGCCGGATTACATGGCAGCCCCCTTGAAATTAACTTAAAAAGTTGTAGGGGCGCATAGAACTTTACAGGCTGGCCGTGATGAAGCATACACACCACGGGAGCTGGGGCCTCGAAGGCAAACACTCTACGGGCAGTGCAGACAGTGAGGTGGGGGGAAAATCCCTGGGGGCCCTAGGAGGATTTAAGAGAGAGACACAGGGAATTACCGTTGAATCAGAGATGAGGAACGCAGATACGGGGACAATGAAAAGGGGGGGAAGAGGGGGGATGACGTGATGCCCCCCCTGTAATGACCAGAGCGTTAAAAACTCGGCAGGTAAAGTGCACGATTGGCCGAGCAGGATGACATCATGTCACCCGGGGATTAACAGGCTCTGAGAAGATAAGAGGGGAGGGAGAGAGCGAATTTAGATCAGAGTTCTGCGATCCGTAGTGAATCCCAGCCACCCTCAGCGTCTGCATGACGCCTGCTGGGTGTAGCTGCGAACCATCGCCCAGGCAGAGTCTTCCCTGTCCAGCGTCCTCCCCAACTCCCACTTTGTCCGTGTGACGCCGTGAGTGTGTCTGCGAGGTGAGTGATCATTCAGTTGGTGGATTCAGCCCAGGTTGCCCGTTAGACCTAGCCCGAGATAGTGGCACATCGCGAAGGGTGGGAAATAAGAGGCTAGGCGCTACCCATAGGGTGTTCACTGAGGGCCATAAGCAGGGGTTCACTATTCGCGCCGGGAATGAAACCTTAGTACAGATTGATATTTGACGCGTTGTACACGTGTATGAAGAGTGGCGGAATAGCGATTGGCGCACTGCCGTGTGTGGGTGTGTATGACGCGCACGCATATTAAAATATAAACGTTCGAGCGCGCTAGCGCGTGTACGTGCGAGAACCGCGGTATTAACGGCGAGACACGCGCGTGTATCGCGCAGAGAAAATCAGAGGGTGGGTATCGCGCGAGCGCAGATTAATTAATTAATTAATACCCGAACAGCTGCAGCGCCTCTGTGGCTGCCAGCGGGTTAATCAGTAACCACCCATGGCCGTTCGCCGTGTTGACACGACGGCTTAGCCTCCAGCCCACAGGGAGGGCGCGGACCCACACACACACACACACGTATATTGCGCAATCAGAGCGGGCAGGTTTCAAGTTTAATTTATTAGGTATAGCCCTGTGAGCCATGCGGCTCTTAAGTCGGGTGCAACCGCAACAAACAAAATTTGAACACAGAACATCTTGAAGCGACAACGCGTAACAGAAACATCCTGGAATAAACCATCAAATATTCCACACAAAAAACTTATAAAAACGCTGCGTGCAAAAATCAATGTGGTGCAAAACAACAAAAACAACAACCATAAGATAATTTAGATTAACCATATGTTTTCGAATCACCAAAATAAAGCTATAAAAACAATGTAACAACAGTAATCAACGAACTGTGATTTTAAATTTAACAATAAACGATATACATAACGCGTACGACAAAACCTGCAGCCATAGCTGGCAGCATGACACTCCCAGTGTATGATGTGTGAGTGAGTCAGCAGCAGCGTGAGTGAGTGTATGATGTGCGAGTGAGCCAGCACATGATGAGTGAACCTGTGTATGATGAGTGAATGGGTCAGTGGTTGTGCGAGTGTATGATGTGTGAGTAAGCGCATGATGAGCGAGTCAGTGCATGGTGTGAGTGAGTCAGTGTATGATGTGTGAGAAAGTCAGTGTCGGCTCCCTCTGCTCGCGCCGTCGCCCCCCCCCCGGCTCTGTCGCCCCCCCCCGGCTCCGTCACCCCCCCCCCAGCTCCGTTGCCCCCCCCCAGCTCCGTCGGCCCCCCTGGCTCCGTCGCCCCCCCCCAACTCCGTCGGCCCCCCGCTGGCTCCGTCGCCCCCTCCCCCCTGGCTCCGTCGCTCCCCCCCCCCAGCTCTGTCGCCCCCCCCCAGCTCCGTCGCCCCCCCCACCCTGGCTCCGTCGGCCCTCCCCGGCTCCGTCGGGCCCCCCGGCTCGCCCGGCTCCGTCGGCCCCCTCGGCTCCATCGGCTCCCTCCGTCGGCTCCCTCGGCCCCCTCACAAATGGCCCCGCCAGCCGTTGCTGGGAGCGCGGCCTGGGAGTGCCCCGGGAGCGCGCGCGCCTCAGACGGCCATCTTGCTAAGCGTGTGAGATGGAACACCACGACCTCATTCAATCTGTGCAACTTGCAATCGAACTCTTGAAACGATCTAAAAAGTTGCCCCTCATGTGCGTCTTAAAATTTCAACTTTTTTGCCCCCCCGGCCCCCTCACAAACGGCCCTGCCAGCTGTTGCTGTGAGCACACCCCGGGAGCGCCCCGAGAGCGCGCACGCCTCAGGCGGCCATCTTGGAACGCCGCGAGTGCGGACGTGCGTGTTGTGGAGTGAAGAGTGCTCATAGGGGCGCACGCGTAATAATAATCCCAGGGCGGTGGTGAGCCAGCCAGTGAGCGATGTCCCTCAGAGAGGGCACTGGTGCAGGGGGAGGCGATCACCCGATCGGCGGAGGCCCGGCGAGAAGCGGCCGGTATGGAGGGGGTGGATGTCGCGCCCCGCCTGCTCACGGGGAGCAGGGAGGTGGGCGTCAGCCCCCACCACACACTCCTGCATCTTGAGCTGAAGGCCGCTTTTCAGGAAAGTTCACATCTGCGATGGCCTCATTGACACGGCGTACAGGTGACATAAAACGCATGCAAGTGTGTCACGGTCGCAGACGCGGGAATGCAGTGCAACTCGGCCCAGTAAGCCAATGTCTGCCCCACTGGGGGTGGTGGGAGTTCCAGGTCAGGGGGCAGAGGATCTGCGCATGAGTGATGCCAAGCCGCTGGCAATGCACGGCGTCCAGGACCAGAAGCAATGTCACGGCCCCAGAGTCCTGCAGCACTTCGCTGGAGTGATTTTCGATAAATCCCCCCCCCCCTCCACCATTGCTGCCACCAAGGCCCTTATTCTCACGCTTTGTGCTGCGGTCACAACCCAGCGTCCTCCACGGAGGCGACCATGGGGGGTGGGGGGGTAACACTCGCTCGTCAACGTCAATCTGTGCCGGCAACGTTACGTGGTCCTCTCTTAGCGGGAGTGGCCACAGCTTAGAGGTGGTTTACCAGGTCGCACGGGCAGCTGCGCGTGACGCGACCCGGCTGCTCGCAGCGGAAGTTCGGGAGGGACGGGGGACCTCCCCCCCCTCCCACTGCTCGCAAACTTCTTCTGTTACTAGCCTGCATCCCCCAGTCGGTCAAGTTTGGCCTCCAGTGGACCAACTCAGCAGTATGTTGAACTTATTTTGAATGGTATGTATCCAAGCGTGCTAATCGTGGTGGTGTATGCCACGTGTTTCACCGCTGGACGTCACCCCGTCCAGGCTTCATATGAAAAAAAAAACATATTTTGCCAATTTCGCGTTGGACCACTTAGTAGACGCTTTCATTTCGGAGGCCAGATTACTGCTTAGGCTGGGCGAGAGTACAGAATTATTAAGTAGCAAAATATGTTTTACCAATAACAAGCTAATATTAGCTTGTATGCATGGATTTCAGGTTATATTTATTTGGTCACGTGGACTCGCAATGCTGCATGCTGTCTGGTATATGTATAATGAGCATTGTGCCACTTTCCAGCTTGCCCGGGCATCTATAGGCATGACTCATAAAGGTGTTAGGTAGGAACAGAGAGCACCATGCAAAGACCTTGTGCATTCCACTACGTTTTAGAAGCAATTTCAATTAATGATGCGAAATAAAAAAATGTAAAGCACAATTATTATTTCGAATTAAATTAGATGAACTCACTCAGATGGACAATCCATACATCTGATTTAATAAGCAGATGACAGATAGGTTCGAACCCAGGGTCTTAATGAAGGAAACTCAGTGCTCTAATGTGCCAGTAGCCTCCTGACCCTATCACATTCAAATGGTATATACCTTCAATGAATGACAAGGGCAAATCAGTTATCTTTCACATGAGTCCACAGTAAAGACCTTGTCAGTTCATTCATTCTCTCTTCGGGGATCCGTTCCATTAGTCTTGAGATTCTGAGTGATTGATCAACACCTCCCAACCTCCAAATGATCTTTCTGAAGATTCACATCCAAATCAATTACCACCTGTCACTAGACATTCTACAAAAGGTGCCCATTAAGTACACCAGCCACGAGATGGATGCAAAAAGAGTTACCCTTGTTATATCCGTACGATAGATATTATCACTCTCCTTAAAGAAATGCAATTGCTAGATTGTCTGGACTACTGCTCATGTGATCGGATACAAATAGTTACTGCTTGAGTGAACGTAGAGAATGATTACAATGTTCAGTAAACGAACAGGATTTGAATGGATCTCACTATAAACCTTACGTTATAAAAAGGGCTTGTTGGCTTAAATGTCAAAGTCGTCATCATCAGTGACAGTGAAAAAAACCCTGCTGTTATTTTAAATTCAGCAGTTCATTAATAATCATAATGCAAGAACACTGTTGAGAAAAGAGATTGGAATCCTGGTCAGCCATACAAGAGAGAATAATTTACAATTCATACGTTCACTCAAACCCTTTGTTAAACTACTATTGGGTGAAGGCTTCCCCACGCCCTGCGGCCATAGCGGTAATTTGACCATACTTTACTACTCTGCTCAGTTGGAGTTGCTTCAGCGGGAACCTATGACCAGTTCAGTTACGTTAGCTGTGCAGTGCGCGAACCACTGTGCCGTGCGCGAACCACTGTGCCATCAGTTCACAGAATGATAAATGTGCCAAGCGTATATACAAAGTGCATTCACGAATAAGAACCACAATATAATTAAACATGATCGCCTTCAGTTCAACACGTAGGCTTTTACGACCGATATTATCCATAAGAGGTTTTTGGGTTATATTGCGTATTTATAAATGTGTCATTAACCTCGCCACCACCCGACACAGCCAATTAGTAAGGTTTGTTATGTAAACAAAACATGCCAACATGTACAATTCGAGTAGTCGAATTGTAAATGTGGTGGGTTTACTTTCCAACACATCGGTGTGCTGAACTAGTAACAAATTCGCATGTTTATGTGATAAAACTTACTAATTGGCTGTGTCAGGTGGTGGTGAGTTTCATGACACATTTATATTTAAGCGATCCAACCCCCAAAAAACCCTCTATTATGACCACCTTCCTTAACAAGGCATTATGTGCGTTGTCCTTGAAGCGATTACCTCCAGAAGTAAGTTTTACTGGTAGGAAACGTAGTGGACTGGAAGCCCAACCGGGATTAATCCACAGGAGGCAGGGGATTAATTGTGTATGTCTGTGGATGTCTGTTCACGTGTATCCGGACACCCGGATATATAACAAATGCGCTCCTAGTGGGCTTTACTGGTAGGAAACGTAGTGGACTGGAAGCCCAACCGGGATTAATTCACAGGAGGCAGGGGATTAATTGTGTATATCTGTGGATGTCTACGTGTATCCGGACACCCGGATAAAATGGGAGGGGTGGGGCTGGGTGGAGAGGGGAGGGTGGGGAGGGGCTGGGTGGGGAGGGTGGGGAGGGGCTGGGTGGGGAGGGTGGGGCTGGGTGGGGGGTGGGGAGGGTGGGGCTGGGTGGGGGTGGGAGGGGTGGGGCTGGGTGGGGAGGGGCTGGTCACCCCGTGGTGCCCTTATAAAACTCAACGTTTAACCTACTCACGCCGGCTTGTACCCGCCCTCACAGTCGGGCATATTTGCGGAATACACCACGCCACCGTTGACCCTGGCCATTGACCGAGCAACCCAACGTTCCTACCAGCTCCCTCCTCAGGAATGTGTTTTTAATTATGCATTCAGGCTGTGACAAAAATATACACACACAGCTCCCCTCTGGTGATTGAAATCGCAGGGTCTTGATCACGCACTTTAACCATCTTTGGTAAATAAGTTCCCGAAAATCTCAATGAACAGAATTATTTATGACATTTAAACCACCTGCAAACATAATAGATGCATCACGCAATCTGCAGAGTACTCAGATCATAATTGAAATAAGTAAAATACAAATGTTGAGTGGGTTTTAACTCACCCCATCATAGCTGTGGGGCCATTTGGTTGGAAGTTAACAGTCGTTGCCTTTTAGTGCTACTCGCCCACTCCATAGAAATATAAAATTTCGACCACGATCTCAGGTCCACCAATGAAACTGAGCACACTATTACACTTGCTAGAGTATGGAGACATTTTTTATTATTTTTTTACAGTATACGCAATCATATATATTTTAACACTCTATTATAATTTATTCCTTCGTTCTGTAAAAATATATATTTGAAGTTGAAAACAAAATCTTATCTCTAAAAAAGAATAAATAACTTAATAAATCATGTCCAAGTTTGAGACAAATGTAACTCTGTTTGACGTGTGTTTGAATGGCGTGTGCTTCAATCAGCATGGTGCATGCTGCAAAGTGGATTGTGATCTCTCCGTACCTTCCCTTGCATGTGTTGTTGTTGTTGTTTTGGAGTAACAATGCCTGAAGGTGCATTTGCTTCTTCCACCTAAGGTGTGGGCTCCCACTGTTTTCAATGCCAGATTGTTGATTCAATCGGACACACTCCATCACGTGACACATTCATCCATTTGCATTTTGATGTGCGATGCTCCTCTAATGAGTGACCAACTTGAAATTAAGCTACAGCCACTTTCTCCCCGGCAATGCTTTAGCATACTTTTTGTAAGTAGTTAAGTCTTTGAAAAAGTGTACCGCGTGTCCAATTATATCAATAGTCACAGTAAAAAAATCAATAGGTGTCACGCGCACACAGTTTGCGTTAATTCAAAGACAGGGGAAATCAGGCGAGAGGGAAGGCAGTCAAAGCTTGTGGCAATATTTGCTCAAGCTTTGTCGGCCTAAAATGTTACGTATTTGCAACTCTGTTTACGGGTGATAATACGGGAGTACCTGGAGAAAACCCAGTCATGTGAGGGGTTGCAGCATTAAATCCCTGTACAGATGGAAACAGATGAAGATTAATCGACTTGTTGTCCTGCCATCTCCTGATGAGCCAAATAGTGATCTCAAAGCAGCACATTTACTATGAGTCCTGATCGGGATGACACATAGAATTTGTAAACATAATATTCAGTGAGTGTATATGAATTATAAACAATAGAAATTGGTCTGCATGCTCAAGAGCATGGGGTGGTGTCATCGGCAAGGGTGGCCCCGAGTCAATGGTGCACATTCTCTAAATAATCATAAAATTCACCAGGCCACCCCTGTTGACTTGCCACAAGTGGTACTATTTTGATCGACCTTGAAACAAAGTGAGTTCACTTGAACTCACGACTCTTTGTGAGTCAGCGATCTTGCTAGCCCAGACATAGAGATAGATGGTTCCTTTGTTGTGCAAGTAAATATAATAATAAGAATCCACGCTTACTTGGTCAAACACATTGCATCTCAGTGAGCTCTAGCCTTCCACTAGACCAAGACTTTTAATAGCGATGCCAGTGTCGTAAATTAGAAATAGAGTTTTTTTTGTTACCACATTCAGAGGTAAAGTTTTCTACATCTTCAAATGGTCGTGCACGCTAGAATAGGACACGTTAATTAAATAGATGAAATAATACGAATTCGATTATATATTTTTTTTAATACATGTATTGGTTTCCAAGTCGTTGCAGAAATAAGGGAAACGATCATTGTTCTTTGAAACGATACTGATATGTTAAATAGAGGACTGAAAATAAATAATAATTTGCTCTCATGTTTATTGCTATGCTGTGATTATTCCACAACACCTTGCCAACATTTGTAAATGTCTGCCCCCTACAGAGCCCTGGGATGCTGCTGTGGTGTAATGGTCAGCACACTGACCTTGCAATCCAGATGTCATTTATTCGATCTCTCGGTGTGACAGTTGAAACCACGGTGCAAGTTTCTTAAATCCACTCACTCCCTCTGTCCACCGAGCAGTGTAAATGGTTGCAGCACAGTTAGTCGAATTTCAGGTTGTATGTGGTGAGGTAAATTGTGAGTAGTCAAACCAAAGCAATTGCAGGGCTGTGACTTTTACTGGTAGGAACGAAGTTGTAAACTGAGTGTACCAGCCTGCAATAGATTAATGTGTCCGTCCGTCCGTCCCCTTTCAATACTTTAACGAAGTGAAATCTCGTGCTGTTGGGTGTAAAATCAGCAATAGACAGCGCAGAGACTTGATGTCTTATTGCACCCAACATTTGGAAGTAACAATGTCATAAAATTGTGCAAAATTCCAATGTTCCTACCAGCCCACCCTGCAGGGACCTGTTAACGAGATCCCTGCCTTTTACCACAAGCAACTTTTGCAATGTGTTATCGACCACCAAATTTGAGTCATGATGAGCTGCAGTGATTTTCATAATGTGTCAAATGTATACCTCAGTCATCGCTGGACCGAGTGAAATTTACAATTAAATTCATAAAATAATTTGCAGCGGAGCTGGCCAAGCTTCTCACATGTTTCATGCATCGTTGAAAAATAGAACACTCCGAGAATCCTGGAACCAAAAACCCACAAACTTGTCATCAATTGTGTGCCATGTCTCTAAGAGGACCAGTTAACATACCCCAGTATTCCCTCGGTTAACGGTGACATTGGTATACGGTTTGCTGGTTAACGTTCCGCCTCCCATAGGACCCCATGGTTTCAACTAACGTTACAAATGTTGATTAGCAGTACGTTTACATTATGCACGCGGGTGCCAATTTCGGCCAATCCGAGTGCTAATAAGCAGAGCGGAGCCATGCCTTCAGCCAATCAGCGACGCCCATTCATGAGCTTTAAGACCTCGACTGACTTTGTTTACTTTGCTATTTCTGTTTTGGCAGTGGAAACAGCTCTCTTGCAGACTCAGTGATTTTTACTTACTTTTCAACTTATAAGTGAATTCGATTAACTGTTATTTCAGTTGACAGTTGTTTTCATGGAATGGATTAAAAACGTTAATCGAGGGACTACTGTACTTTATGTATTTGCAGAGCACTGCATTGTGAAGGCTGTAAAGCTGAACGTTGATCCCAATCAATATTGTAAAATGAAAGGCTCATGGACAGCTCACTATCTCTGCAGCTTATGAGACACAATCCTGAAAGGATTAGACAACCCTAGATTATATGCAATAATCACAGCTACAGATACTTCAAAGGCATTTAATCATATTGATCACTCCACCGCTATTAATAGGCTTTAATAATTTGCCGTGAGGGAATCTGTAGTTCTATGGGTAGGAAAATTGCCTTTAGATCAGAAACTGTGTCTATTACAATAACCGAAGCTCTGATTTGGAGACACTTTCATGTTGTATCCTTCAAGGGAAAATAAATAGGTCTAATTACTTTTCTGGCTATGCTAACATTGACTATTAGATCGAAAAACTACTAAATGTTTGTGGGTGATTTGACACTAGATAGAGATTCTGAGTAAAGATTGGTGTCGATACAGCAGAATACAGCAGCACAACAGCAGTTGTCCTGCTGTATCGGTTCCGCCTGATGACGGTCGCTTGTGTTGCATTAGAAACGTCGTGATTTATTTTATTTTATTTCTACCTACGTGACTTTACCGAAAGAACCAACGAGTATGGATTCCTGCAGTCACTAAAGCCTCAAATCAAGCTATGTAGTGGAGTAACGCGCGTGGGGGTTTGCAAGCGGTGTGCACGCATGTGCGAGTTACGGACAGTGAGGTCGCATCGGGGCGAACAGGTGCGGCGAGAGAAAGCAACGGAAAGGAGACGGCTAATTAAGATGATTAGCAGTGATTGGCTGGCTGCAAATGCAGGCGCGGAACAGGCGCCAGGTTGATCGGAGATTGAGGCATAGCAGCGGAAGCCACGGGCGTGAGGCGCCGGGAGGTCGCCAGCTTAATTAATGAGGAGTTAATAAGGAGGGGGATATATACGGGAGTGTGGGAGAGAGTTGAGTTGGTCGGAGTGAAGACAACAGGAAAGACAAGAAAAGTCCAAGGACCCGCTCTCCACACCTCACACTCTCCAGCAGTGATGGCTTCACCCCCACTGGAGGCAAGGGCGAGGTTGGAGAGGCGAGGTTAGAAAGGCTAGCAGTAGAGAAGCTAGCAGAGTATATAGCGGTAGGTTAGCAGTAAAGAAGCTAGCAGAAGCTATAGTGAGAGGCTAGCAGTGGAGAAGCTAACCGAGTGTATAGTAATAGGCTAGCAGTGGAGAGGCTAGCAGAGTGTACGGTGGGAAGCTATCAGAGTGTGTAGTGGTAGGCCAGCAGCAGAGTGAGCGAAGCGAGCAGAGCGTGGCAGGCAGGCTAGCAGGAGAGAGGCTAGGAGAGTGATAGTGAGAGCAGGCTAGCAGAATAGAGGCTAGGAGAGTGAGAGCAGGCTAGCAGTAGAGAGGCCAGGAGAGTGAGAGCAGGCTAGCAGTAGAGAGGCCAGGAGAGTGAGAGCGAGTGCAGGCTAGCAGTAGAGATGCTAGGAGAGTGAGAGAGAGAGAGCAGGCTAGCAGTAGAGAGGATAGGAGAGTGAGATGGAGGGAGAGGTGTGAGCGACGCGAGCGGAGCGAAGCAGGCGAGCAGCGTAAGCGGAAAAATCACGACGGAGTTACGGGGTGTCGAACGCAAGCAGTTCTAAAAAGTGACACAGGAGAAAAGAAGAAGTTGTCCGCGTGAAATAAAAACACTACAGAAATATTTTGATTTAAAGCTTTCGTGACTGCAGGGATTCATATGTTTGGTCCTTTCGGTAAAGTCACGTAGAAGGGAAACAATAAAAGAACCAGGAAAACTACATATATATGTTAATTTTGTTCATTAGTTTAATAAATACATGTTTAGGCCATATATATGCAGCTGTGTTATATGTTGTATTTATTATGTATTTTATTATATTCTTGTTTTCTTTGGGTCTTTCGGTAAAGCCACGTAGATAAAATAAAAACAATATGACGTTTTGATTGCAACTCAAGCAATTGCCATTAGCTGAAAAAAGAAGGGGAAAGCTGCTGAGGCAGGCTGTTTATAAAGGTTTAGAGATGGACGGGGAAGCTAATGTTAATGTAGGAGAGGTCTCCGTAACCTGCAGTAGGTCTACACCAATCAAAGAGCTGTTGAGAAAAGTTTACAGATAGGCGGGGCAGCTAATGTTAATGTAGGAGAGGTCTCCGTGCCCAGCAGTAGGTCTACCCCAATCAAAGAGCTGTTTCAAAAGGTTTGGAGATGCAAATGGAAGTTCGGAGAGAGCTAGGAAAGAGCCATCGCCACATGGAGGTGGAAAAGGATGGCAAGCCGCCATTTACTAACACAGGTAACGGTGGCTGTTAGTGAATTTAACTCAGAAACTAACCTGTGGGGGTGGCCATTGTATTTTGAGAGATTAGCATGCCAATGTAATAAATTTGCTTGTAAATGTAAGCTCAGAGAGAGCTCAGAAAGTGCCATCGCCACATGGAGGTGGAAAAGGATGGCAAGCCGCCATTTACTAACACAGCTAACGGTGGCTGTGTTAGTGAATGTAACTCAGAGAGTCGAAAATAATTGCTAACATAGGTAGGTAGGAAGGGAACATCACAGCCAGTTATGACCTAAACTGGTTAATAACGTCCTTCCAATGATTGCTCAGTTTGTACCCATCTTTTCGGTTGAAATTGTAATTGTGTTTATTATATCTGGATGGCTTCATGAACGAATCTTTACTGATAGCCAGTAGGTTTGCAGAGTACTTTCGTCTTGGAAAAAATATATTTCGTGTGTGCCCACTGCGTTAAAATAATGATCAGCCATGGTTGAGGTATTGGTCCTACTGTGTTTTAGATCTGCCTCATGTTCACGAACCTGGTCCGAGACATGTCGCTTAGTTTCCCCAATGTAACTGCTGCCGCAGACACAGCTTAGTTTGTAGACACTGGGGTATTGCATGTCAGGAATCACATCCTTCACAGATGAGATCAAATCACGAATTGTATGTACTGTGGTGAATAATACCTGGATCTTGTCTTTGCCCATAATTTTGGAAATATTTTTGGTGACCCCTGCTATGTATGGCAAGGTGATGGTTTTGATTGGGTCCTCAGATGGTTCTTTCCCAACGGTTGGGGTGATAGCTTTACGGATTGTATAGTCTGAATATCCATTCTTCTTGAGGGCTTGGTGTTCGTGCTCCAGTTCACTGGCTAGGTGGTGATGGTCAGAAATACAACAAGCTCTATGGTGTAGAGTTTTGATGAGGGAATTCTTCTGGGATGGATGGTGGTGGGAGTCAGGTTTTAGGTAAGCATCAGTATGGGTGGCTTTCCTGTAGACAGAGTGTCCCATTGAGCCATCAGGTCTCTTTTCGATTAAAACATCCAAGAATGGTAACTTGCCATCCTTTTCCACCTCCATGGTGAATTTGATAGCTGGGTTTATGGAATTGATGTGGTTGAAGAATTGGTCCAGAGCTGGTAGGCCATGTAGCCAGAGGACGAACGTATCATCGACGTATCTCTTCCACGTGGACGTAGGGTGGATGCCTGAATGGCATCTGTCTTAAATTTCGCCATGAAAACATTGGCTACAACTGGAGAAGAGGGAAAACCCATTGGGGTACCTTCAACTTGTTTGTAGAATGTTCCATTCTAGGTGAAGTAAGTGTTGGTGAGGCAGTGTCTAACCAGGGCCGGTATATCAGCATTCAGTCCTTGTTGGACCAAATCTTCAATGATTGCAATGGTGTTAGGCACAGGAACTTTGAGCTTTATCAACTAATAAAGAGAGATGACATAGTCATCTCACACAGACACAATTTCAACCAAGAAGATGGGTACAAACTGAGCAATCATTGGAAGGATGTTATTCACCAGTTTAGGATATAACTGCTGTGATGTTCCCTTCCTACCCACCTATGTTAGTGTAGTGGGTCAATAACCAGAGGATAACTTCTGTGAGGCAACACGATATTTATTTAACTGCTCTGAATACAGGGTCCCTAACACAAAGGGGCAATGTCATCTTTTACCCGATACCTGAGGAGGTATGGCCTCTGGGCTACACTGCCGCCTAACACTGGGACTACTCTAATTCCTAGCCCTCCGGCTAGTGGCCCTAGGGGAGGCTACGCTGACCCGACTGTGCCAAGGTCTCCAGGTCCTGACCACTGGTCTCACTCAGCTCCGGCCCTTAGAAGGACAGCGGAGCTTGGGGTCCAGGTTCCTATCCTCCCCTGACCACTGGCCTCCCTCAGCTCCGGCCCTTAGAAGAACAGCGGAGCTTGGGGTCCAGGGTCCTATCTTCAGCTCCATCTTCGGTCTTCGGCTTGGAGATGAGTGAGCCGGACACCTCAGAGGTCCGGCTTACATACAGGTCCATGGTTTGCTCCGCCCTAGCCACGCCTCCCTTCCAGAACCTTCTGGAAGGTGGCATCATCCCCCAGTCCCCCCTCCCGGGGTTTGGGGATTGTCCCAGGATCCATTATCCCAAGGATTACCATTGTCCCCTTGGGCCATAGTCCTTTACATTAGCATAATCGCACTTCCACCCCCTGTTGATGCGAAGGGGAAGCTACCCGCTAACAGCATGGGGAGTGCCGATTAATGTCTCTACATTAGCATTTCTTTTCGACTCTCTGAGTTACATTCACTAACAGCCACTGTTAGATATGTTAGTAAATGGCGGCTTGCCATCCTTTTCAACCTCCATGTGGCAATGGCTCTTTCCTAGCTCTCTCCGAGCTTGCATTTACAAGCATTTCTAAACCTTTGTAAACAGCTCTTTGATTGGGGTAGACCTACTGCCGGGCACGGAGACCTCTCCTACATTAACATTAGCTGCCCTGCCCATCTCTAAACCTTCATGAACAGCTTTTGTTATTGGGATATTTTTTTCTATCGACGTGGTTTTACTGAAATACCCAAACAATAATAATTCCTGCAGTCACGAAAGCTTTAAGTAAATTCTTGTTATGCTTTGTGATTTGATCGGTTATGTCCTACAGGCCATTTGGGCCAATAAACCTGCTAAGTAAAAAAACAATAACAATGTACTAAGGGCATTATGGTCAAGTACCATCAGTGAGATAAGGTGACTCATCTGCAGCTTGAAGTGATGTAAAATGAAGGCATGGTGGAATGCACTGCTAGCACCATCTGGAAAGGTGACATTGCAATATAATGCTCGGCGCCCCTCTGACCAGCACTCACATTTCCCACTCCTTTCTTTTTTTAAATAATGAATCAAATATCGTGGCAGTATCCAGTTACCCTTTGTAATGCAGTTACTCTTTAAGGGCTCAGGTCGTGCGCACACGCCCTTTTTTGAATAGGTAATCAGAACAGTCAAAAGTCAACGTGTCTCCATGCTCTTGCGAGCACGACGCGCGTGTGTGTTGGCATCCCTGAGCCAGTGGTGGACGTGACACGTGCTAAATGGCAGGTGCCAGTTTCTGCATAGGTCAATGACAATGCAGACTTCAACGTGACATTTCTGTATCTGCCCAACAGCGAAGAGTAACTGAGTTGATCACCAAGCAAGAATTTGTCTCTCAATCTCATGATTATGAATGGAGTGGTTAGCACACTAAACATGCAATATGGTGGTTGCTGACCAGATGCAAGGATTCGACCTCCTGGCGCAACAGCTGATCCACCCAGCAGTATATATGGGTACACCCTGGGCATGGTGGGTGAAGTGTGGGTACTTACAGCTCTTGCAAGACGTCGGAGCAGCATGGAAAGCAAGGCCACTGACCCTCTAGTGGAGTTGTCTAGATCTCTCCTGAAAGTGGATGCCCTGCTATAAAAAATTGCAGGGTTGCAATTTTATTCTTCTACAAAAAATAATTGGTTGTTTGCAATGTATATTTCTTTTCCATCTATCACAGTGGTTCTTTCAAATGGAAGTGATCAGAAATGCATTGCCAATGTTAGCTCTTGTCCAGAATCACATGTAACAGCTTCCACCATGCACAGAGAGCAAGGGTTCCATCTGGTGCAGCGAAATAAAAGTATTTCTCCCTGAAGCTCCTGACACAGTGGGCTTGTAATATACTACGGCGTGAAACACAAGGCCCAACTCCAATATTGTAGCAAGAGTTACAACTTAAATGACAACCACATTTACCTTGGTACTGGGGGAAGAAAATACTGAATATGAGGAACCCATGTTAAACGCGTTGCTACAATATTTATCCATGCATCACATGTGTGTGCACCAACAGTGTTTATGTATTGCCTATTTTAAGATATTCTCGGGTATAGCATCTGAAGCTCATACATATTACATTCGGAGATGTGTATCCCCAGCTGCCTGTGGCGAAACATTTTCTCTATTGTTTCCTTATATAACTATCTGCTCGTGAGACTTTGGATGTGCTTTACGATGTGGGCAGCTTTGGCGGGGCCTTAACCCCTGTGAGTGAACAAAAAAGCTGTTTTATTGAAAAGTGGCTAGGGATTTGTAATACCCGCGGATCAGACAGGATCTCATTTGATGCCTCTACAAAAAAAGTCATCTCTTACATCAATGTGAGCTCTATGGCCATGTCGAGACAATGATTGATCTCTGAGATAAGAGGCAGGCAGTGTCTCCTACTGAGCAAATGAAAAAGCACCCTACTTTCCAACTATAGAGCAAGTTTAAGCTTGCTTATTTTCCATTCTGATGAGATCTTGTGTTAGGTGTTATGCATGGGCATCTGTTCCCAACACACCGCAGTGTTTTGTCCACATGGTGAAAATGTGTTCATCTTAAAACTATTTTTTACTTAGCATGTGGTGATATTTTCTTAAATAATTATAGCACACGACACTACAAGCACGCTATAAATGTGATTTCCTCGCTAAATATCCCCTTCAATATATCTTTAAAGTATACTGTTCTTCAGTGGAAATGCCATAGCCCAAACACCAGGTTTGTAATGTACTCAAACATTCCAGATTGAGTGATCTCTTTGCATTGTATTACAGTACTTTCAAAGAGGTCATACATCTATTTAGCAATATAATACTAGATGTATTATGCAATGTCCTTTACTGCTGTTAGGTGTCAAGTGATATTTGGCTAACTTGCACCTGTTTTAGAATAAAATACTGCATTTGCGATTTTAGCAATGTTCATATGCGTACGTGAAATTCTGAGCAATGAATTGACAAACTGTACAAATGAGACAAATCCAGAAACAATGCAAGTAAGATGGTAAACATGGGAAAGATTTTTGAATCCAAGTGTGACCCCGTCAAGAGACTCAATAGTTACATGATGAATGCATCTTCTTATATATAAAAGTATCTGCGCGCGCATGCGAAGGATTTGGCTCTCGAACGGTGGGCTAGGCTATTCTTTTTCACGTCCGTCACCTTTAAATTTGTTTAATTAGCGGTTTTTTTGCAAGCTTTTATTAAGTTATTTATTTAGTTTACCTATTTATGTATTTCTCTTCGCCACGCGCTGGCTCACAACGCAGCCTGCTGCACTTGCGCACAGTGCCCACTAGGTTACCCCCAGCAATCCACACGTGCCATCGCCCAAGGTTTGTCGCACATTTTTTGTATTATATGCATTTATATAAGACGTAAGTCACACAAATTACTATTATAAGCATTTATCTCATTCTACACTTTGCACTGCTCACATGGGTTGCCCCCAGCAATGCACACACGATCGGCACACATGATCGTCACACATTTTCATTCGCCTTACACATGCAGCAAAACACACCAAACATGTTATTCTTCACAGTGCGATGTCCTCTTCTCCCCACCCCACCCCAATGATACCCAAATACTACCCCAATGCGTCCTGAAACTACTATAGAGCCCCTACATATCATTATTATAGCGCTTAAATGCTATTATTTTTGCGTGGCCGGGGGGAGCGGCCTAGCCCCCAGCCTGCCAAGATCACACCTCGGCGGGCTGGGAAATCTAGGCGAGGCAGGGGGCTCTGCACGGGACTAGGCCTCACCACACCACTCTGCTTACTACTTTGTTTTATACATTCTATATTTACTGCTATACAGTCAGCATGTACTACTGTAATGCTATGAGGTACCACCACAGTCACTATGCACTGCTGTCATCATAGCAGCTTACACCACAGTATGCATGCACTGCTGAGGGACAGCACCTACCACCACAGTATGCACTGCTGTAGTGAAAGCAGGTACCACCAACGTCGCTATGCACTGCTATAGTGAAAACAGGTACCAAAGTCCGTATGCACTGCAGTAGCTAAAGCAAGTACCACCACTGTATGCACTGCTGTAATCATACCAGCTACCACCACAGTCAATATGCACTGCTGTCATCATATCAGGTACCACCACAATATGCACTGCTGTAATCATAGCAGGCACCAGCACATTCAGTATGCACTGCTGTTGTTAAACCATGTACCACCACAGTATGCACTGCTGTTATCATAGCAGCTACTACCACAGTCAGTATGCACTGCTCTTGTGATACGAGGTTCCACCACTGTCAGTATGCACTGCCTTTGTGATAGCAGGTTACACCATAGTCACTAGGCATTGCTGTAGTGATACCACAAACCACCACAGTCGGTTTGCACTGCTTTAGTTAAAGAACGTACCACAACAGTCCCTGTGCACTGCTGTAGTGAAAGCAGGTACCACCACAGCCGGTATGCACTGCTGTAGCGATAGTGCATACCGTCGATGTGTGTGTGTGTAAGTCCATGTGTGTGTGTTAGTCCGGCAAAAACAACCCCCTACCTCCTCGCGGTGCCAGACGGGCAACTCCGTCGTGGACAGCGCTGTGGGGGGAGGGCCAATTCCTATTGGCTCCTCCCCTCATGGCGTCTGTGACCACCACAGTGGCTAAAAGGGGGCTCTGGATGGGTGCGAGGGCTGGTAACCCCTCCACCTTCAATTAATTACCACTAAACTACGAATGAAATATGTAACTAATAAGCTTGTGCCGGAGGCCCCGGGGGGACAGGCGTCTATGACGTCTCCTGGCCAAACCCCAATTGGCGGAGCCAGGAGATTGAATCTTTACCCTCGGGGCTCCTCCAGAAACAACAAAAAGCCACTACGGATGGCCACGTGGAATGTTCGAACGCTCACTGGGGAGGAGAGGCTGCCACTCCTCTGTCGGGAGCTGGACCGGTACCGCCTGGATCTCTGTGTCATTCAGGAGGTCCGGTGGACCGGTTCTGGCTCCTGCCACCATGAGGGGTGGACAGTCCTCTACTCGGGGCAGCAGACTGCCAAACAACAGGGTGTGGCTCTTTTGAACAAAAGAATGAAGGGGGCGTGGGAGCGTGGCAGTGAGGTGTGGGAAGCTGTAAGCCCCAGGCTACTTTGGGCTCGCCTTCCCATCAACCGGAGGTGAGGAGTGGTGGTCATGGTTACTTAGGCCCCCACCGAAGACGAACATCCGTGGAGGGATGCAGGCAAAGCCGATGAGTCAGATGCCTTCTATGACCTCCTGTCACAGGTCCTGGCTAAAGTGGCCCCTTAGGATAGAGTCATCTTGTTGGGTGCCTTCAATGCCCGAGTTGGTCATGATGCTGGCACCTGGTCTGGAGTGATTGGAAGGCATGGGCCAGATCAGCTCAATAACAACGGTAGGAGGCTGATAGATTTTTGTGCAGCCCATGGGCTTGTAATTACCAACATGCTGTTCCGGCATCGGCGCATCCACACAACTACATGGATGCATGCCGGGTCCAAGCAAGAACATCTGCTGGACTACATAGTGACGGACCAGCGGATGCGAGCCCATGTCCTTGACACCAGGACCTACCGTGGAGCTAATCTGCCCTCTGACCATTGACTAGTCATCCGTAAGATGCGCCTGCCATTCTTTCACTCCGGTGGTGGGTGTACACCCAGGACCCCATTCCAACCTAAAGTTGCCTGGTCTCAACTATCTGATGAAAGTTGCAAGCAAGAATTTCATCATCGCTTGCGGCTGGGGTTGGCATCGTCCCCCACTCCTGATGTCGAGGGTAAATGGGCGAGGTTTAGGACTGTGACTCATGCAGCCGCAATGGCTGCTTTGGGTTCGCGGTCCAGACCTCCGCAGAGACCCTGGCTGACAGAGGAGGTTTTCAGGATGGTTGAGAAAAAGCGACAGGCCCACTGTCATCGGCTACAGAATCCCACATCAGAGAATGAGGAGGCTTACTGCAGCCTTCGCTCGGAGGTTCGGAGAGCCGTGAGGCGCTGCAAGGATGGGTGGTGGTGGCGGGTTGCTGAGGAGATGGAGTCTGCCTCAGTGGCCTGCGATCACAAATCTCTATTTAACTCCATCAAAAAAATAACCTGCAGCGCCACTCCTATTACCATCATTAGGGGAAAAAACGGCGATCCAATCTCTGACCCCCAGGAACAGGTTTGCAGATTTGCTGAGCATTTCTGTGAGGTCCTGGTGGAGGGGAAATCCCTCAGCCAGGAAAACATCGTGGCACAAAGTGGGAATGACCCTGCTGAGGCTGCAGTGCCTCAAATATTGGAAGAAGTCACCCCCTGTGAGTGGCTGGCTGAGGTGCCATCTGTTGAGGAAGTACTGAAGGCGATCCGGAGTCTGAGACCAGGAAAGGCACCGGTTAGAGACGATCTCCCAAGCGAAATGCTGAGGGAGGGTGGCGTTTGTGCACAGACTGCCCTATATGACACCATAACAACAATCTGGACCACTGGACGGGTTCCGCAGGATTGGAAGGATGCCCTGGTGGTTCCCCTCGTTAATAAGGGAGACCCCACAGACTTCTCACTCCTCAGTGTGCCGGGTAAGGTCCTGGCAAGGATTATTCATCATCGCCTTGCCAGGCACGCTGAGGATTTCAGGAAAAGGTGGTCCTGCACAGATGCCATATTTTCTGGCCATCTGCTACAGCAGAGGTGTAGGGAATTCCAACAAGACCTACATCTCTGCTTTATTGACCTGGTCATGGCCTATGATACCATCAGTAGGCCTGGGCTCTGGGTTGTTCTTCGTGCTTTTGGAGTCCCTGACCCTCTGCTCACGATCATTAAGGACCTTCATGATGGTGAGCGGACCCGGGTAAAACTACGTGGCCGGGAGTCAGAGCCATTCCCTGTACACCTTGGGGTGCGACAGGAATGTCCTCTGGCTCCCACATTATTTAACATCTATTTTGACCACGTAGTTTGTGAAGCCTTCAATAGCTGTACCGGGGGAATCTCCATTTGGTACAGATATAATCGGAGGCTGATCGATGCCCGGGTGCGGTCAAGGGATGGCTCCCTATTGCTCAACCACGTTATGTATGCCGATGATTTGCTAATAGCTGCTCATTCAGAGGAGACGCTGCTGATGAGACTGGAGCGTGCCACTAAGAGATGGGGCCTTACCATCAGCCCCACCAAAACTAAGCACCTGCCTGGGTATTTTGTACCATCGGACACTCCACCCCCACAAATCCCAATCGGTGATGGGGCAGTTGTGGAGAGAGTGGAGAGTTTCCCATACCTGGGCAGTGTGCTTATGATCGGCTCCAGTTTAACAGCAGAGGTCTCACTCCGAATCAGTCGAGTGGCAATATCTTTTCATCGGTTGCGTAACGCTGTGTGGAAGCTACCTGGTCTGTCGCTCCGCACTAAGCTTCAGGTCTTCTCGGCCATGGTCATTCCCTCCCTTCTCTACGCTTGCGAAACGTGGACCCCCTTAATGGAGCATCTTCGCCGGTTAGAAACATTTAGGCTGGCCTGCCAACCGATCCATCCTGGGTTTAACCAGGCTGGATTGTGTGAAGAGCTCACAAATCCTAGAAAGATCTGGGCAAGGTCCCATCGGTGAGCTCCTCCGGCAGGCAAGGCTGCATTGGCTGGGTCATGTAGCCTGCATGCCCGGCCACTGCATGCCGAAACAGCTTTTGTTCGGCCGGATAGAGGGGGCTAAACGGGCGCGGCACGGGCTAGAGAAGAGATGGAATGATGTGGTACAGGAGGATGTGGAGCTGAGTGGACTTGCCGATGACTGGTACCAGCGGTGTCAAGATCGGCCTCTGTGGAGGCTTGTGAAGGACGCTATTGGGCAGTTGGAGGCAGTCGCCCTCCAACAACAACGGAGGGTGGAGGAGCGACGCTCACAACAACGAGCAGAGCGCCGGGTGACTAAAGCACAGCAGGTTGGCACAGTAGGGGGCACAGGTGGTGCATCAGCCAGTCATCTCAGTCAGTCGACCCGTGGCACCTGGGCCTGCCCCGTGACCTTCCAGCGGGCGTTCGACACTTCACGTGGCCTCAAGGTGCACATGGCCTGGCACAAGCGTCGTGGTGATGTCACCGCCACTTAGTGGCGAATGGCGGTTTTTGTTGCTGTTAGTCAATGTGTGTGCGTGGTGTGCGTGTATAGAAAACTACTCTTTTTAAATTAAGTTACTTTTCACAATAATAATGCCTGCTGTCTAAGTCCATGTGTGCGTGTGGGTCGATGTGCATGTCTGCGGCGATATGTGTGTGTAAGTCGATGTGTCTGTGTGTGTGAGTCAATGTGTGTGTGTGTGAGTCTGTGTGTCAGTCGATATGTTTGTGTGTGTGTGTCAGTCGGTGTGCGTGTGTGTTAGTCGCTGTGTGTGCATTGCTCCATGTGAGTCACTGTAAGTACATTTCTTTCTGTGTGGGTCTTTTTTGGTCCATGTGTGCGTGTGAGTCCATGTGTGTGTGTCTGTACGTACATGTGTGTGTAGGCATACGTCCATGTGTGTGTGTCAGTCCATGTGTGTGTGGCTCTATGTTCGTGTGTGAGTCCCTGTATGTTTGTGTGGGAGTCTGTGTGTCAGTCGATGAGTGTATGGCAATGTATGTATGTGTGTGAGAGTCCATGTCTGTGTGTGCGTCGATATGTGTGTGTGTAAGTTCATACGTCTGTGTGTGTGAGGCGATGTGTGTCTGTAAGTCGATGTGTAGGCGTGGGTCCATGTGTGTGTGTAAGTCCCTGTGTCTTTGTCTTAGTCGATATGTCTGTCTTCGTAAGTCCATATGTGTGTGTGTAGGTCAGTGTAAGTCCATATGTGTAAGTCTACGTGTGTGTGTGTGAGTCGATGTGTGTGTGTAACTCCGTGTGTGTGTATAAAGTCGATGTCTGTGTGAGTCCATATGTGTGTGGGTGTGCGTGTAAGTCGATGTGTTTCTATGTGTGTGGGTCGATGTCTGTGTGTAAGTCCATGTGTGTGTCTGCCTTTTTCACCCGGGCAATGCCGGGTACTTACCGCTAGTATTTTTATAAAGTGAGTTAATCCTAATACAATCATCAGTGGGATGCTGCTGTGGTGTAATGTGTATATGTTGAACTTATTTCGCACTGTACGTAGCCAACTGTGTTAATCGGAGATGCGGGGGAAGGACAACAAACTAAACACAAAAAGCAGTTCAAAAGAAATTAGTTTTCAATCTAGAATGTAAACATGTTACACACTGGACTTGCAATCCAGAGTCACAGGTTCGATTTCATATCCTGGGCTGGCAGTTGAAACAATGGTGCCCGTTTCTTAAATCCTCCTACCTCTGTCTACCCAGACAGTGTGAATGAGTACTCCCACCTATCCCATATACTGTACCTGGCACGTTACCGCCATCGGTAACGTGAACAAAATGTACATGGTTGTACCTTTGTCGTTTACGTTGATACGTTTCTCTCCAGCTGGGTGGCACTGCATTTGGAGTGTGTAACTCATAATCGGAAGGTTGCAAATTCAAATCCCGCTTTTTAGGTTAAATTCAGCCTTTCATCCATCTGAGAATATTTGTGTGCAGTGAGCCCATTAAGAAGAAAATATTATTTTCAAAGCCAGACCTCTGTCAACATGAACATACGTGGCAGTTATAACGTAACAACAATCATTCGTCTGGGGTTGATACAATTATTATGACTGTCTGGAAAGTGAAACAGTGGAGACAATGGCCCCCACCATGGGAATGTGGAATTTACATCACTGGCTGAGGGCTGCCAACCTAGATGACTACCGCTCCATTGCTTATTTGAGGAGGGACACACTTTTACATTGAGATCTATGGATAAAACGTGTCTTACAAACGTAAAGTATGATTATTACTATGTATTTTCCCATAAAAACACAGCCAATTTTTAAAATAATTTTAAAAAAATCTAGCTAATCCTCACTTAGGACATTTTAGGCAGATCTGTGTCCAGTTAAGCGATTCACTCATCTGGAGAGCTATAGTGAATGTAGTATTTTGATTATGATGCCTGAAGGTGAATGATGCATTACTTTTTAATGGATCTGTAATGAGATAAGTGGCTTTGCTAATGCTGAGCGATCTGGAACAGAACATGCTTTGTTCACAGAAGCATACAGTACAAGCAAACACTAAGGAAGATTTTGGCCTTTGAATCCAAGTTTATATGATGAATGCTGCCAATGTAATGGCAGAACAGGGTGAGCAACTTCAAAGTTCTGAAAAGAATTTGACAAGCATTGTAGGAGTAATGAGAAAGATGAGGAGTCGAAGGGTGAGATGCTTACAGAATGAGAGAGCAGACCACTGTGACAGGTACTGGAGTAGCACCCAGACAGTTGAGCGGTTAAGACATAGTTTTGCATACATTTTGTTCAAACGATTATATAACCATGTGTGTATGTTGAACTTTTAAGGCACTGTACATAGCCAACCGTGCTAATCGGAGGTGTGGAGGAAGAACGACACATTTTACACAAAAAAGCAGTTCTAAGGAAATTAATTTTTAATCTAGATTTAAAAGTGCATAGCTCCAACGGCTTCCTAATATCGGAAGCAAGAGCATCCCAGATGGCCGCAGAAGCGCATCTGAAAGCACACGATGCAGTCGTCATCAATGTTCGATGGCGAGCTAAAAGCAGCTGCTGCGATGAAGACCGGAGGTTTTGGGATACTTTACGCTCCTTGACGAGAGGTTTTGGCTGTAGATTCTAATTAGTTCACTTATTAAATGAATAAAAATCCGTTAGCCACCTGAAAATATTAAATGGTTCCCTTTGTGGTGCCACAGCAGCAAAGCCGCAGCAGCGAAGTCATCCTGCCGACTCCGTGGCCGCAACACCGCCACCTCCGAGCGACGGGGCCGACGCTGCTCTTCCCTCACCACCCCTCACATGAACACACACACACCCCCACATAGAGCCCCGAGGGGAGGTCACCTGGCCGAGAGGTTTTCACCCAGAAGCCCTCTCATGGGACCAAACTTCACGGTTTCCTGCGACCAGGGAATTGGGCGACCTCCCCCGAGGCTAACATGCACCATGGCGCCGTGACTTGGGTTGTAATTACATGGTCACGACGGGGCTGCTGAGCCACCGCGGGTAAGAAACACCCAAAACACACACGGGTCAGCAGGCAGGTAGAGGGTGGAGGGGAGTAGCGAGCGGCGGGAAGGCAGGGGGCCCTCTTCTTGCAGGATGTGTGCGCTTGTTTGGGGAGTGGAGGGCGGACGTCGGAGAGAGCACCGGTCCTGATTGGACGAGAGGCCAGCGGATTAGCGGCACGTTATCTTTGATGTAGGAACAATAAAAAGGGCAGGGAAGGTAGGGGAAAGTCAGTCGGGTTCTTCTGGAGTCAAGGATCGGAGGAGTCATCGTGCCTGCGACTGGATCATCCGTGAGACAAGTCGCAGCGCAGCCAGGCCCCGTTCCCAGCAAGGACTACGTGCAGCCTCGCCTTTCCATGGCTTCCTGCACCTCGGAGTCGAACCGTGAGTACGTAGGGGAGAGGTGAGATAAAGGGGAATATCCCTTAGGGAGAGTGATTAGGGAAAGACGGGAAAGACTGAGTCCTAGACCGCGAGGACATAGGTTAGACCTGCCCTGCTGGCCCACACTGACATGGGTAGTTTAGCTTCATTATTCGCGGAGAATGAATCGCCAGTAGTCAATAAACCTTGTCGTGTCATCCCTGCGAGTGCGGAGAGGAGTGCATGGTGCTGTGACACTTCTCGTTGTGGTATCCTAAGTTTGCGCACGAGCATGTATTTTACCCGCGTGTGTGCGCTCGCCACTGTGTAGCTCGTGGTTAGTGTGGACGTGTGGTGAGCGGCGGCAGACTTGTACAAGGTTACGTGAGATTATTCGTGCGACCTTTGGTTAGCGTGTGCGAGAGGCGCACAATGGCGTACCCGTGAGGTTGTTCATACAGCCCTTTAAATCATGCCCCGAGGGGCCGCAGTGAAGGGGGGGGGAGTCGGTGAGCAGTAACCCTCCCCAGGACACGGAAGAGGGGAGCAGTGGATCCCAGATGAGCGGCGAGACGGGGGTCAGCCTCCCCGACACCTTCCCTGCTTCAGTAATTTTTCACATTTGTATTGTCAATTGTCTGATTTGAGTGATTTTTGTGTCAATCGCATGTTTCTGGCAATGCTGAACGTAAATCTAACATTCAAAATTGTCTCTAATGTACCCTTTGCATGAGGAACGTGTTTTGTACCTTCTCTATTAAAGCGATAACTCTAATCCCTATGCAAAATAAGAGCACAGTACCAAGGGGAGGAACCCTACAAGCAGATGGTGAAATACCTTAAACACGGACAATGGAAGTTGGATTTTCCGTTTGTGGTCTAGGAGAAGTGTGGATTAGCACAATAATGAAAGCAATGGTTACATGTGGTGGTTTCAAAGGCATTTGGCCTGATGACATCTCAACATTGATCACAGAGATTCAATATGGTACCATTCGAAAACAATTATATATATAAAAAAAACAAATGTTCGAATAAACAGTCAAAAAGAGGAATTTTAAATGGTAAAATACCTGCCACTGCAACACTGCTCATCCACACTCAAGTTTACTCAGGCGGTTAAATATCGCAGATAGACCAGACCAGTTGCTAACGGGGGGGGGGAAGAGGGGGGGAGCGAAAAGGAAAAGCTATTTCCATCCGTTACATTTTCAATTTGTCCTCCGTCATATCTGGAGCAGAACCGCTTTGCACTCTGCGGTGCCTGGACTCATGTGGTAATATATTGGGTTTGTAATTTTACGCTAAGTTGGCGCGTGATTGTTAAACGCAATTCCAGCAGAGCAAAGGTGGCAGATGTTTTATTTAATCATATTAACATTATTTTATACGCTTTGTTTTGGCTATAGGTGCAGGTGTGCATATATTGTATGTATGCATATACTGAGTAATTATATGTCTGGGGAGAGGAGATCAAGTTATCCATGCACTCCATTACGATCCCAGCTACGTGGGTTAGATTCCTGGTCACGCACAACACCAGACCTAATTATTCTCAGAATCTGGCTATAGGATCGTCCAGCTTGACCCCACCCTGAAGTGAATAAAAGAGGAAGTATGGTCAGCATCAGTACTGGATAGGCAAAGGTGGTGGGGTGCAAATCTGATGCCCCATTCCCCAACGCCCTTCCCCCAACAACTGCTTTTGTCATTTGTTAAGCTTAAGCTAATATTTAAATATTTGTATTTTACCATGTAAGGCCCACTATACTTTGTTGGTTTTTGCAGAAGTGTTGGCCACAACTAATAGGTCAACGAAGTGGCTTATGTAGACATTTATAGCAGGCAAATACTCGACACACATGTTTCTAAATGTAGAGGGAAAAACTAGAGGACACAGAAAAATACACGCAACCACAGGGAGAGAGATCTACAAATACCAAATATACAGGATGGAGGATCGAACCTATGGCCTCTTGCATCCCAGGCGAGGTAGTTAATATCTCGCCACCGTGGCTTAACACAGCCTCTTGCTAATTGGGCCACCTATAATCGCTTGCTGCTCCAAGAGTTTATCTAAGCAAAAATGGAGGGTCAATTTCTGCGTGAAAAAAAGTCAATGGATCCATTTCCCGTTACGTGAATTTTCCACTTTTTCAGAGGTCCACTGATAGGTGGAAATTCCAATGGAAATTATTGTGGAAAACTCACGTAACATTGTTTGCCCGAATCACCGCGTGGATTGAGCACAGCTCCATTCTGAAAAAAACAAAACTCACCGCAGCTGACGGAGGGTCAAGGGGAATCAGGGCTATGTGCTGACATCGGTTCACAACCCCCACCGACGGCAGACCCAGCTGACCAGGCCGGCTATGTCCAGCTTAAACAACAAAGCCAAATATCCCCCCAATAGACTGAACAGACTCTTGGGGCAAGTGCTGTTAGTGAGCACCTATGAAGGCTGGCACGGTACACGAGGGGGTGGGTGGCCATCACCACGCTGGGCCGCCTTTGTCTCCCCAGCGCTAATTTTTACAGACCGCACCAGGTAATCATTTGAGGCTGAATCGACCTCGGGAAGGCCCAGGACCGTTTTACATAATCTTCACTGGTTTTAGCAGTGAGTGGGAATCGAACTCGGGTCACTGAGTTCATAGCGCAGTGCGCTAACTGCTAAACTGCCACTCCAGCTCACATGAACACACGCGCATTTTAATTTGTGTGTTACAGTTTATCTCAAAACGGTGGTGCAGTGGTAGGTGCTCTGCGCTGCCAACCCGGCGACCCAAATTCGATTCGCGCTCATGGCCAAGATCAGTGACACTTATCTGAACCAGCCCTGGGCATCCCCTAGGTTGACTCAGCTTAAAATAAGTACCTGGTTTAATGTGTCAATATCGCCATGAAGGAGACAAAGGCGGCCAGGCATGGTGCTGGCTACCCAGCCCCTCGTGTGCTGTCAGCCTTTGTAGTGACATCACCGGATTTCACTGTGTATTGCCGGCCCTAGAGAGGCACGGCGTGCGGTGTATTGACATCACGGACACCACTCACATGTGGGTGCAGTACCGGCCCTAGAGGGGCTCGGTGAGCGCTGATCGATAGAGCTGCATGGCACCATGCTTGGCGTGCAGTGCCGTCCTCCACAGGATAGGGTGTGGGAGTGTCAGCCATGGAAAAAAGGGGTTGTGGCACTCTGGTTGACTCTGGTTGACACGTGACTGGTTAAGTCTACACAGGGGCCCCAAGTGGGGGCTAGGAGTGGTCACGTGTCAGGGTCGAGATCCTGCTCCAGGATTCTGGAAGGTGGTCGTGGCCAAGGGCGGAGCCAGCCACGCTCCCAGAGGGACCAGCGCTGTTATTCATCCTGACGAAACCTTCGTCTACGTTATACGTCCTACAGAGTCTCCAACACATGGACCCAAGCTGTGGTCTGGTCCGTTGTAACTAGTTATGGTGTAATTAGTGTAGTTAGCCTGGTGGTCACCACCATAGGTTGTTATTCTCTTAAGGGGCAGTTACGCCGTGTGTTGGTGTTAATAAATGTGTTGCCTCCAAAGAGTATGTCTGCGACTCAGTTGAACCCACTACACCTTCATAGGTGCTCGCTCACAGCATTTGCCCCAACAGCCTGTGAAAGGCTATATGGGGATATTTGTCTTTGTTTTTTTGAGAGTTGCTCTTACCTCCACTGAGATATGGAATTGTAGCAGCCGCCCAAATGAGGCTTAGAGCTACATATAAACAATAATCATGATGATGATGGAAATTATAATGATGGTAATTATGACAAGAATGATTCCCAGCCATGGTTAACATCAGAACTTGCTCTGGGCTTCTGCTCGGTCGACCCAGTCTTAAATTAGTAACTGGTATAGCATTTGGACATCAGGTACTGAGAAAGTAACACTTGGCTGAACTTGCTATTGGCTACACTACTCCATTATGCAATGTGCAGGGCCTTACAAAATACTCGCTAACGACAATAGAACCAACAGCATACAGCTCGAATGTAAGCAGGTGGAAAACAAATACATGAAACAACAAACAAACGTATATTTGCAAACAGAACGCATGTAATGTGATCATAACATTGCATGGGCAATGCTCTCAGCCTTTTTCAAGGCCACCAGGCAGCAGTATGTATGTGGAGTGACATCGCTGGATGTCAAAAGGCTGTGGGTGCAGTACTGGCCCTAGAGGGGCACGGCGTGCGGTGTAGCGACATCACTGGATACCACAATGATGTGGGTGTAGTACCGGCCCTAGAGGGGCGCTGAATAATAGCGCTAGATGGCACCATGCCTTAAGTGCAGTGCCGACCCTACAGGGCAGGGTGTGTGGGTACCGACCGAGGGATGAGGTTATGTGAGGACATGGCACTCTGGTTGACCCGGGAGGACATGTGCCCAGTTAAGTTAACAAAGTGGCCCCCATAGGGGGCTAGGGGTGGTCACGTGAATGGGACCCACATCCTTCCCAAGGATTCTGGAAGGTGGACGTGGCCAAGGGCGGAGCCGGCCATGCCACAGAGAATATAAGCCGGGTCTCGAGAGGGACCGGGGTTGTTGTTCATCCTGGAAAAACCCTTTGTCTATGTTTTCCATTCAACGAGTCTCCAACAAGTGGACTCAGGCTGAAGCTGTTGGTCCCGGTCCGTAGTAGCAGTTAACGTTTTAACTAGTGTAGTGAGCCTAATGATCACCACCATAGGTTATTTGGTTAAGGGGAAGTTGCCCTGTGTGTTGGAACTGAATAAATGTGTTCCCTCCAAGTCTATGTCTACGACTCAGTTGAATCCATTACACATGTATGTATGTTGAACTTATTTCGTACCGTACATAGCCAACCGTGGTAATCGGAGCAGTGAAACCAGTTTTGTCCTCATTCAGACTCCATAAATGGCGTCAACATTTGGCCATCATTGCCTCTGAGCTAACCTCACCCTAACCCTGTCCACTTTGGATGCATTCTTGTGCAGAAATCTGCTTGACGTAAATTTCAAAATGGGTCCCAAATGTACGTGAAAACGGTCATCATTCCACCAAACAGCTTTGGAATCGAGCCCAGTGTTTCCCTTACTCAGCATGGCACAATGCTCTTCCACTGGCATATCTGAGCTAGTGACAGAAACAAAACATTCCTATGTCAGGATCTAGTCGCTTCGAAACTGGCTTGCCCACAAAGTGGTCGTCCAAAGAGGCGTATTTGAAGAAACTTTTTTGTATATATGGCCATAGTCAGTGATGATATTATAAATGCAGAGGAAATATTTAAGGCTGCATTTGCGCATTCCAAAATGGAACCACAATAACATCACTACCGTGCACTATTACTGGTACTGTGCACAAGTTAAGGCAGCCAAACAAGAGAGCTATTGCCAGTAATCTAACAATAGCTTGTATACAGCGTATTTGAGTGATACAGATGGGGTCAAAGGCATTTGCTGTGGGTGTCATGCATGAAAAAGGGGCACACCCTTGATAAATAACAGCACATCACTGAGACGCGCTATTTTACACGCCCCCAAAGACAAAGATCCCCCATTTAGCCTTAACAGACTCTTGGGGCAAGTGCTGTTAGCGAGTCGCACCTATTAAGGCCGGCACACGAGGGAGTGGGTGGCCAACCATGTCCGGCCGCTTTTGTCTCCCGAGTGGTGATATTTTACATCGCATCAGGTATTCAATTGACACAGAGTCAACCTAATAACTTAGAAAGACAGAGGTGGCTGAGATTGGTGTTGGCCGTACACACCTCGATGTATGATAATTCCCGCCTTAATAGGAGCTTGCTGACAGCACCTCCCCCAATAGCTCGTCTGCAAGCCTAAACTTGGATCTTTGTTTTTGCATGATTCACACTGTGACCTTGGTTCAATTCCTAAGCGATTTGCAACATTGATATGAAGTAGAAAACGGCCCTGACATAGAGTTGACTTAAAAGATATGTACATATCAGTGGAAAATAAGGCAGTATTTGGAGAGAAAATAAGGTAGTCAGGCATTATCATGGCCTCAATATTTCATAATGTGCCATACCACTTAGGAGGTGCTCACCAATAACACTATTCTCTACAATATATACGGCTCATTGATTGTCACTTCTGTTTGTGCGGCTTTGAGTATGTGTGTGTGTCCGTTTCTGTGCATGACAGATCATTACATTCACTGGTCCATTTGGGACAACTGTTATTCCTAAACGTATTTATGGCAGCCATTGTTCCCAAATGTACCGCTCAAGGTCACGATATGACAAACGCCTCTTCCGAAAACTATCGCATAACTCGAAAAAAAAACAGTGGACAAAAATGTGGTGATGCCTAAAATCATTGATTACACCTGCCCATATGTGTGGTAGCAGGGCAGCTGTTAGATAATAAACTGTAAGCATTGATTACAAACACCTGAATTGCATTTGCATCCGCTATCAGTTTTTTTTCCAAACCAGCTGCTCTAATAAGCTTTGGTCTCATGCATTCCGACAGGTATATTGAGCACTACGAATTCCCTGCTTGAGCAGCAATCCATACCTTCCCCGACACACACTCAACATGTACTACTGTTATAATCAGGTGGTTGTTCCATCTATTGAAAGGGAAACAAACCTGCGTGGGACATAGATAATGTAGAGATTCTAAAACATATCTGTAAAAAAAACATTAATCAGCCATGAAAATGCGCCAGAGAAAGAAGCGGTCACGCCAAGAACGCATACGCTATATATGTGTAATGACAGCGCGGAGCGATAGCGGGATAGTGTGGCTCCCCGGGACCATGGTTACTAATGTACGAGATAATGAGGTTTAATGAAACGGGATCCAATGGCGGGGAATTGTGAGAAGGGCGGTAAGCGGCAGGGCCCGGTGCGGTGAGAAGGATTGAGTTATAGGGTGTGGTCGGACCTGGGTGAGGATAAATAGCAGCGTGAGCAGACGCTTGGGGCTGTTTGGTGTGGGGAACTAACGTTCGTCGTCGACTGGGATCGAGTCGTCTCTCCATCGTCTGCAAGTTGTCTTGAGACTGGAAGCTGTGCTGTCTCAGAATAGAGTGGTGTCACTACCCAATTGTACGGAGTCACTCGCGATTACGTGTTGAGTTGTCATTGAACTTTAGTCTTAATAAATACAGAAGACAAGACGGCGTCTCTGAGAGCTACATTACATATTTATTTATAGAGTAGAAAACATTTGACAAAAACTGCAAAGGGCCCAACGCAGCATGGAGAGATACACGCTTAGAATTAGACTGAGGACATATTTCAAACTGTTCAGAATAGCAAGCCCCCCCCCTGTCCCACTTCCCAGTCCCTTCCCCCGAGTTACTTTATCTCTCCCCTTACCCTTTTCCCCTCCCCATATACATTTTTACCGTTCCCACTCGTGGTCCCTACCCGGGTGGGGCAGTGATCCCAGTTTCCCCCCCACCCACTTCATTCGGGGCGCTGTCGCGTCGAACTCGGGGGTTGTTCGTGGCGTTTCTGTTATCCCCCCCCCCAAGCCATATTCGTTCGGTGAGCAGCGCTTTGTCTCGGGCTCTCGTTGAGTTGTAACAAAAAACCGAATAGCGAATGGGCTTGCGCAGGAGATGTTGCTATAAGGAATGATGACTGATGGGGTGAGGAATAACATCGCACTGCAGCCAAGGAATGAAAGATATTCGAGAGGCCGTGCACGGAGAACACGGATCAATGAAAGCAGCTGAATGGATTATTGCATCGCAAGGTCATGAAAGACTGGCAGCTTGGGGAGGCCCTTCATCCAGCAGTGGATTTACCATGGTTGGTGATGATGCTATATAAAATGTGTAAACGTTTACAAAAATGATACCCACTGGTGTCTGACTGCAACGGTTATGAGCTGTGCAGTCAGAAATGTATTATGTAGTGTCGGAGTTCCCATTATGCTTCATTTAGCCAGCTGAGATCTGAATGTAAAAAAATTCAAATGCTTGACCTTATTTAAAAGAAATCTTACGTTAGTTCAATTGCACCGGAAATTGAAATTTGACTTCGGAAATGCGTTTATTTTTTTCATTCTCCGAGGGTGATTGAATGGGATGGAATTGCAATTGCAGAAAATTAATGTACAAAAAACGTGACCGAGCTTTCGGTGTGGGATGATGTCATTTTTAAGATAATTTCTATATTCTCCAGTTAATTTCAGGAGGAATCAATCCATGTGCGCCAGAGTCTATCCTAGCCTTTCCTTATCTCTGTCCAAGCAAAATTGTATTTGGAAATCTCTTTGATAATATCATCTATCATGTGCATACGTGACTTCTATAACTAATTGTGCGAATATGACATCATTGTGATATCGCTGGGAAATTTGATCCGGCTGAATTCCCCTTTGTTTTAACGAAAGGATGGATAGGAAAAAAACAAGTTTGTAGAAATAATCTATTGCATTTCTAAAAGAAAAACAATTATGTGTGTGTTTGTGCTATACATGTCTGATGCAAAATTGGTACGGTGGAGTGGTGCTTTAGTGGTTAGTGCATGATTAGTATATCTAAATAAGCCACATTTTTATTCCTGGGCATGTACAACAGTTGCTTTTTATATCTGAACCTGGAATAGGCCACCCATAGGAAAACTCTGCGTAAATTAGTACTTTTTTGTACCTTGTTGAAATTAAGAGCAACGCACTTGGTTATAGCGCTGGCCATGCAAACTCCCTGTTGTGTCATGAATGCGTTCTCTCCAATAACATCTGCACTCCGATGGGGTATCCAGGATGAAATTGGGATATCGGTGCTGACAGCCCTATTCTTATTTATTTAACTTACATAACTGTACTTGCTTAGTCAAGGCTCACACTCGCAAACACACACGCAAACAAGCATAAAACGGTCTTCTGTTACGTGCTCTCAGCGCACGCACACACGGATCAGCGTGACTGTAATCCCCTACTGACCACCCTTGACTCTAAAGCGCTGATGTTCACACACTTCCACCAAATGGTCATTAGGATCCGAGCCAAACCCAGAGGAGGCTTGGGACAAACTCATATGCGGGACCGCATTTGAAGATGCTGCCGTGGGGTAAATGTTAGCACACTGGAGTTGCAATCCCCGACGGTTCGTTTCTTTCCCCCCGGCATGGAAATTAAAGCAATGGGGTCAAATTAAGTATTAACCCTCTGCCTCTGTCCACCCAGCGGGATATAAATTGCGTACAGCATACTTAGTCGATCAGCAGGTTACGTGTGCTAGGGAAACATGTGGGTACTCCCACATCTTCCAAGAAAATTTACGAGCTTGGAAGAGTAGGCAAAATAACACCTAAATTGTCTCTCTAAAGCTGCTTCTAATTGTAGGCCCTTCAACCAGCAGTGGCATCAGCAAACAATTTCAGGGCTGCACCGCTTACGACATATGTGCTATTGATGTACATGGCCAGGAATCAAACCGGGATGGCCGTGTGGGTTGAAGTATAGTGTAATACATGGAAAGTGATGAAGCGCAGCGTGCCAGTGATGTGCCTCACACATTAAGACACACAAGTGTGGCCATATTGGGCTTTACCTGATTTGTCGATAGGCGCTCTACCAATACCTTAAGCCAATGCCACGTGGGGCTCAACTGCACACAAAAACCCCCCAGTGCAAATAAATAAATAAATGTGCAACTAATATTGTGAATGGAACCAGAAATAACTTAGCTACAAATGCAAGACTCGTGGCATCCACATCTATTGCCTTAGTGCTATCTGCATAACCGAAGGTTAATGTCCATGACAGATGCTTTCCACCTATTGGAGTCTTCAGCGTGTCTTGTGAAGACTTATTCCAATGTCTCACATTGTCCCACCAACTGAGCTGTTTCATTCCCCTCTTTCCTTCAAATTTCTCTTACAAAATCATCTTGGTTATATCTCCTGCTGTGACCGTCCTAGGCTATGTTTATATTATGCTACCTTCCTTCTCATAGCAGTTCTCAGAAAATCCTACTGTTAGCCATTCTCTCTCAGTACATCTTCATTCTTCCACTCTTATACTTTTCATACCGGCTTACTCTTTCCATCCTTCTGTATCTCAATTGTATGTATGCCTTTTATCTCATTCTCTCACGTTATTTTCCATCATATATTCATCTTTATACATATGTAGTGGTGTTATTTCACACAGACAACTCTTCTTTTTCTCCTGTGTCACTTTATTCATACAAAACTCCTCACGTTCAACACCACGTCACTCCGTCAAAACTCTTCCTCTTGTACTGCTAGTGCGCTACCCTCCGCTCGCTCTCTCTCGTTCGGCTAGCCTGCTATGTTGCATTCTGCTAGCTTCTCCACTGCTAGCCTCTTATTATACACTCTGCTAACTTCTCTACTGCTAGCCTTATCACACTCACTCCTCCAATCTCGCCAGTGCCTCCAGCAGGGGATCAGCCAACACCGAGAGTACGAGGTGTGGAAAAGTGGGGTCTTGGACTTATCTTGTAATTCTCTTCTGTCTTGAGCCGTTGCTCACACAGCGTCTCTGCCATGCTTATTGCCTTCATCTCCTGCCTGCGAGGCACCTACACCGTGTTTGCATTTGTAGCCAGCCAATCACTGCTATGCATCCTAATTGGTCGCCTCTCTCTGGTTGCTCTCTCTCTGTCTCCCTCTCTGCACCTGTTCACACTGACATGCCCTCACTGTCCACAGCTCACACATGCGTGCACACTGTTTGCAAACCCCAGCGTGCCTTACTCCACTACACATATGTAGTGAGTTCAACTGAGTCGCAGACGTAGACTTGGAGGCAACACATTTATTAAACTCCAACACACAGAGTAACTTTCCCCTTAACTGAATAACAACCTATGGTGGTGACCACCAGACTATCTACACTAATTACAACGTAACTGCTAATATGGAACAAGACCAACAGCTCGGGTCCAGGTCCACGTGTTGGAGACTCATTGAACGGAGAACGTAGACGAAGGTTTCTTCCAGGATGATCAACAATCCCGGTCCCTCTCGGAACCCGGCTTATATTCTCTGCGGTGTGGATGGCTCCACCCTTGGCCATGACCACCTATAATCCTTGGGAGGGATCTGGATCCCAACCACGTGACCACCCCTAGCCACGACTTGGGGCCCCTTTGTAGACTTAACTGGTCACGTGTCCTCCCGGGGCAACCAGAGTACCATGGCATTTAGTAACCTCATCCTACGGCCGGTACTCACACACCATGTCCTGTAGTGTTGGCACTGCACGCCAAGCATGGTGCCATCTAGCACTATAAATCAATGCTCACCGGGCCCCTCTAGGGCCGGTACTACACCCACGCCCTTGTGGTATCCGTGATGTTGTTACACCACACGCCGTGCCTCTCTAGGGCCGGCACTACACGTTGACATCCTGCGATATCACTACGCATATGTAGTGGGTTCTAAACAGGTGCACACCGAGCCTTGAAGGCAACACGTTTATTTACTAACACAAATCAGACCAGCTAACATAAAAGATAACTGCGCAATGCTCCGAAGTTAACTATGTACATTTCGGGTTAACTACATAGGGTGGTGGCCACTCCTCCTAACCACCTAACCACTGGAACAGGATACTATATGAAGGGACCAGGACAGCAAATACGCTGCCTGGTCATCGTGCGCGAAGACTGAAGAAAGAGGATCGAAGAAGGTGGCTTCATTCCCGGGTCGCACAGCCGAGCTCCCTCTCGGGACTGGGCTTATAACCGCTCTGGTGTGACCAGGCTCCGCCCCTAGCCACGCCCCCTTCTAAATCCTTCGTGGAGGCTCTCGGTCCCTACCACGTGGCCCTCTCACCCCCGTCTGGGGATCCCTATGCCTGCTACTCTGGTCACGTGCTCTGGTGGGTTCACGCAGGCTGTCATGTCCTGATCCGACCTCCGTGACACCCGGACCCTGGCCTCTAGTGAACCCCTAAATGCAGTACACAAACTGGTGCCATTAAATGGCACCCCACGTACAGTACCACTCAGTACTGTGGCTAAACTGTAGTTATATCATTTATATCGCTAAATCACCCCACTCATCGTAAAACACAGCCGTCCCGGCTGTCAACAATCTTAACAAGAGTGTGCCTCCCATAACCATAACAACAATAAATAAACGACGATCGAGCAATAAATACAGTATACATAAATGTACAGTTTCCCGAGATGGGGGGAAGAGAGAGATGGAGGAGAGAGAGAGGACAACAACAATAATATATAATAATAATAATAAAAATGTTCCCAATGTACACAACCCCGCTTACCCCTCCCATACAAAACACGTCCCTGTGCCTGTGTGTGTGTCCACACCCAAGAGTACGAGAAGGGCCAGGTTCAGCCAATGACCCAACTGACACCTGAGTATGACAAGCAGCGAAACGACGCAGGAACATGCATGGTGAAAGGGAGTCACTTGAACCGGGCAGTCTTTAAACGAGCCGGGATCCCAGGTGAGGTGGACGTGAACTCCCTGTGGGTCCCGGGGAGATATTGAAAACAGCCTGAGGGTTCACAATGATGGGCGGAGGATGGGTGGCGGATGGTTGCTCCATACACTGCAGTCCATCTGCGGTCGGCGAGATCGTTGGTACTGGGGGTGTTAAGTGCTTGGAGCCTGCGGGCGGGATAACATAACTCCCCTGAGGTGCGGGCCGAAAGGACACGCGCCCCAGCTCGTTGGACTTACCAGGGATGAGGGGACTATGTGCATCGGAACGAACAGCTTTAAACATGCCAGATAGACAAACCACCGCCTGTGACCGAACTGGATACGAACACATTGAAGGCTCAAAACTTCTACGACCACCACCAGGCCCTGCCATGGTTTATGTAGTTTAGGGGACATACCCACTGGTACCTCAGGGCAGTGGAGCCAGGCTTTGTCACCTGGCATCCACTTCATGATGGATTTGCGGAGCCCGGCGAGCTGATCATTAGCAGCCTGTCACAATGACAGATTTCACCGGGACGCTTCCTGCGCCTCAGATAGCCATTTGAGAGTGAGGCACATGGAGTCGGTTTTGTTCCCTGCCGTACATTATAAAAAATGGGGAGAACCCGGTGGAAGCATGAGGAGCCAATCTGTAGGCAGCAAGAACACCTGGCACATGTAAGTCCCGGTCGGACTGGCCCTCATTGACTTGTTGGCACAACATGGAAATCAGGGTTCTGTATAGCCTTTCAACCATCCCATCAGTCTGAGGATGATAGGGCGAGGTGCAAACTTTTTTTGTGCCCAACAGATCGCATACTTCCTGTAATAATTAGAGGAGAAATTCTTGCCTTGGTCAGTCAGGAGGTGTTCAGGGGCCCCCTTGTCTAAAACATCACCATGTAAGAAGGCGTCTGTGATCGCTGATGGTCTGGCAGTTGCCAGGCCATCGGCCAGCGTGTGAGGTATTCCACCCCAACCAACAAGTATTGGTTACCCTGAGGGGTGTTGGGAAATGGCCCGAGCATGTCGAGTGCAACCAACTTGTTCACACGAGATACACGGATGGATGTCAACGAAGGACGGTCCACTCTCGCCTGGGGTTTTCGGCAGGCATACTCTGCACACCCTTTTAAAATTGTATAAATGTCGTCCACCATACCGGGCCAGAAAAAATCAAACTGGATGATGGACAGCGTTTTTTGGATGCCCAGATGCATCACTCGGGCATGTATGGCCCATATAATTCTACCCCATAAAACTGTAGGCACAACAACGTTATAATGGTGCGACTCACCATCCCACCGCAATAACAAATGGGAACTACCGTTGCCGCCCCTCCCTGCACTCCAATTTCCTGACTCGGCATAGCAATTTGAACAGGGAGGAATCTTCTACTTGTAGTCGACTCCACTCCACGTGGGCGAGGCCGATAGTGTTATCGCACACCTCCATTGTGGCAGAAGGGGGAACATCCACTGACGCCACTACTGTGGGGGTGGAACCTCTATCAGTGGGTTTACTCCGCCCTGACCCCGTAAGACATGCACAGCGCTCGCTCGATGTTGATCATGACAGAGCGTCGACATTGACATGGCGAGTTCACTTTCTGTAGACAACACTAAAATAATAGTCCTGGAGGACCGCGAGCCGCCGGGAGAGCTGGCCGGATGGCTGCTCAACCCGCAATGCATACTGTAGAGCCACGTGGTCAGAGCGCACCTCAAACCGTCGACCATAAAGGTACGGAGGGTACTGCTAGACATAGACAACCACACATTCCAAGCCATTCACAATTTGAGACAAGACAGCACCAATCCCAGTGTTGCTTGAATCTGTCAAGGATGAAAGGCATAGAAAAATCGGGGTAGCGGAGGTGAGGAGCATTCACCAGTCCTTTCAACGTTACAAATGCAGCCTCCTACTCCCCCCATCGAAATTTTTGACCATTAAGGTAAGAACGTGGAGGGCTTTGCAATCGTGGCAAAACCGGGCACAAAGCGACGATAATATGAAGCGAACCCAATTAAACTTCGTACGTTGCCCACTGACTTCAGGGTCGGCCAGGTATCTACACACGCAGTTTTATCTGGGTCCATTACTATCCCTGACTCACTGACAATGTGCCTGGTGTATCGCACTGATAATTGCAAAAGATGACATTGTGTGGCTTGAATTTGAGGTTTGCTGCCTGCATCTTTCGGAAAATGGCATGCAACCTGTGCAGATGTTCATCGAAAGTACGTCTGAAGACAATGACGTCATCAAGGTAAATTAGACAAGCGTCCCATTGGAGTCCAGCCAAGACCAGTTCTATAAGCCGTTGGAATGTGGCTGAGTGCCAATTGGAGTCCCATCGGAAGCCGGTTAATTTGAACAACCCTAGTGGCCTACAGAATGCCGTCTTAGGCTTAGAATTGTCATCCAAGGGTTGCTGCCAAAGACCGGACAAAAAAAGTCGAGAGTGTAAAACAAACGCTCCCCAGACAGAGCATCCAAGGAGTCATCCATCTTAGGGAGCGAGTACGCGTCGGCAACTGATACCTTATTGAGCTTGTGAAAATCGATGCAAAAGCATAGACTTCCATCCTGTTGTTTCACAAGCAAAATGGGGGCCCCCCATGGGCTATTAGATGGGGAAATAATGTCCGTGGCCAACATCTCATTGACCGCTTCATGCACGTGATCTTTTTCCTTGGGTCTTAATCTATAGTGGTTTTGTTGAATGGGGGCGGGATTCCCCATATCAATATGATGATGCAATAGGGATGTGCGACCGATGTCATACTTCTCTTTGCTAAAAACGTTGGAAAATTCCAAGAGAAGCGCGCGAAGCCTGACTCGTTGGGCATCAGACAACTCGGGGTTCTTGGAACAAAGCGCATCCACCCATGAGTCATCGCGCCCCTTTCCCTATTCCACAGCTGCCACGACCTGGCCGGTAGCCCCATCCCTACCCCCGTAATTGCAGGTGAAGTGTGTGCTAGAACCGTACCCGCCTGGATGACGGAAGTCTCTAGGCCTGCATTGAAGACCTGAATAAAGGGTTCTTGGTCCCTTGTGACCAAAGTCTGCGCTCTCACCAACGTCAACCCCTGGGCCATCTTGTTCGAGGGGGCCAAGAAAATTCCCTCAGCGGTCGCCTCTCGCCCCAGCTGCTTACACAGTCGCAGGATAACTAATATTTGGGCCCCGGGAGGAATTTCAACAGTCCTTGTCGCCATGGATTGAACTGTGGCATTAAAGGTGAAAAGCCGAGTAGTGGAAGAGAGGAACACCATCTGCCGGCCTGATGGTAATTCAATACAGCCCTGATCATTGAGGATTTTCAAGGGAATTTTACCCGAAAATAAGTGGCCAGAAGACAGGGCACAGCGAGATATCTAGAGACGAGTACAGGCCCTGTCATCCAGATGTCACCAATACACACATCTGCTGAAACCTGACCGACAATGCCCAGAAAACCCCCGTTTGTCGCGAAACATGGAACTGCAACGGGACGCAGCGAGCACGAAGAGGGTGGAAGGATGTTAATAATCATCTCAGAAATCATGGTGGCGGATGCAGCCATGTCAATTAACATCCGCACCTCTACACCCTGAACGGTGCCAATGACGGCCTATGAAGCCGCTGCCACGACAATGTGGTGGCCCAGTGCCGACCACCGCGGCCTCCCCTCGTTCTCCACAAGCTGTTTAACACACTCTGAAACCCAACCCGACCATACAACCTGCAAAATGGACGCGACACGTGAATGAGATGGGTGAAATGGATGCAAGTAGCGGGTGTGTGGCGCGTTGTAAATCGCCTGCGGGCCCGACTGGGCGGAGGACGACCCGGAGGAGAATTATGATGCCTTGTGTGGTCCTTCCCATTCGGCGCGACAGCCCTTGGAGATGTGGCCCATTAGGCTGCATCTATAGCAGATGGTGAGGCTGCTCAAAGTCCGGGAGAAGGTCCCCCTCCGAGTGTCCTCCAGCCATCTCCGACCGTCGCCGACCTTGCGCCACTTCTCGCTGTTGAGCAACGCGCACATCTGTGAAGGCTGGGCGTCTTCGGGTGCCCCCATCACCGCGGGTGAACCAGTGCACACTGCCACCTCTGCCAGCCATTGCAGGTTAAGGTGAGTTTGCAGGCACCGCGCAATGTACAGCAAAGACAGTCTGTCTTCCTCTGTGGCAGGAAGAGCGACTTTGAGGTCCTACGCCAAGCCCAACAACCGCTCGAGGACCAAAGATTCCAAGCCCTCAGCGTCCATCCTCGAGTAGGCAGCCTGCGCCAGCGACATAAGCACACTACGAAAGGCAAGGGGCGCCTTGGTTTACCCCCGCCTTCGAGCAGCGAACTAATGTGCAAGTACATGCTGGACCATCTCACAATCTTTTTGTGGGATGGCGTATAAAGCACCCAAGGTGTCGTCGTCGAGAGTAGTTGGTAATGCTCGCAGCGCCTCCATATCCGTCCACCCTGCATAGTCGCAAGTGGCTGTGAACCGGCGGCAGAATGCCGTACAATTACCCCCTGCAGCGGCAAACTCCTTAACGCAGGGAAGGGTCTTTTTCAAAGCTTGCACCTCCGCATGTTGTTGTGGCGGGAGGTTCGTTGAGCGAAGTACGTCATCCCGCGTGGTCGACATTGTGTTGTCCGCGTGTGCGGGTTGCTTGGTCGCCCGCTGTCCTTCTCCAGCAGCTCCTCCAACCCCATCTCGGCTGCTAATGCGGTGGCAATCCACGCACTCTCCTGGGTGATTGTGGCGCGGCGAGGTCGGGCTCCTCTCACTGTTCCGCCAACTGGGCACCCGCGTACACCATTTCCGGGATTACAACACCCGGGGCTGTCTGGGAAATCAACCCCTCTTCGTCCTCATCATCTGAAGATGTCTTGGTAAGCTGTCTTCTTCTCGTGAACATTTCAAAATACTATGTTACCAACTATAGACAAATTTGCCATTTTCTGACACCAAATGTAGTGGGCTCTAAACAGGTGGACACCGAGTCTAGGAGGCAACACATTTATTTACAAACACAGCTTGAACCAGCTAAAATAATAGATACCTGCGCAATGATCCGAAGTTAACTTTCTACATTTCAGGTTAACTACATATGGTGGTGGCCACCGCTCCTTACCAGCTAACCACTGCAACAGGATCACTATATGATGGGAGCAGGACAATTAACATGCTGCCTGGTCCTCGTACGTGAAGACTGAAGAACAAGGATTTAAGAAGGTGGCTTCATTCCCTGGTCGAACAGCCCAGCTCCCTCTAGGGACTGGGCTTAAAATCGCTCCGGTGTTACCAGGATCCGCCCTTGGCCACTCGCCCTTCTAGATCTTTAGTGGAGGCTCTCGGTCCCTTCCACATGTCCCCTCATCCAGTCATTTGCTCTCGCAGGTTCACGCAGGCTGTCATGTCCTGACCTGACTTCCGTGACACCCGGAACCTGCCCTCTAGTGAGCCCCTTAATGCAGTACTCACACTGGTGCCATAAAACGGCACCCCACGTACAGTACCACTTGGTACTGTCGCTATTCTGTAGTGATATCATTTATGTCGCTACATATAACACCCATTAAAAAATAATGGTCAGTGATGGTCGTCAAACTCAATATGGATGCTTCACGTAATACACAGGTGTGTTTGTGTAAACGGAGCAGCACTTAAATCTTGACTTAAAGCTTCTGTGACTGCAGGAATTCATATTTTTTTGGTATTTTGGTAAAGCCACGTAGATAGAAAAAATTATGAAAAAAATAGTGATTTTATTATATATTTTTTATCTTTTTCTATCTACGTGGCTTTACCAAAAGACCCAAAGAATAGGAGCAGCACTTTTCTTCATAGGAGACAGGCTTGGCTCCAGCTTCCCTCTGATGGGGGGGGTGGCGGCCAGAATTGCTTTTGTGTGTGGGGGGCCACTATAACAGTGATTCATCTCACGCAACAGAGTGAATTTGAATGGGGAACCAACGGGACATGTGGTGGTTCAGGGCCTAGCCCAGCAGCCCCATATCACCGGCCTTTAGGGGACATCCATTTAATACGTACGCATGGAAGGGGGAGGGGGGTTAACCAAAATGCATACACTTGCGTATGGGGGGTCTACTGACAATGTACGTACGCATAGGAAACGGGGGGGGGGGGTGAAGCCTCAATAATAATTTGTCTACATTGGCCTTCAAATGAGTTAGATAGTCCGGTGGTGGACTGTCTGTTTACTTAAAGACGTTAATATTATTAATCCTTGATCGTTTCTGCGTGGATTAAATATCGGCCGTTCTATAGGATTCAGGGGGGTAGTGGGGGTCAAGCGTACGCACGCAGGTGGGGGGGGGGGGGGTGTACAAAGTATGCGTGCGTACATGGAGGGGGGGAGGGGTCAAGTTGTGACAGATTTTGCTTACGCACTAAATGGATGGCCCCTTATTGGAGGCCCTGAGCCAATGCTGGGAATTACAGACTTCTTTGGTGGGAGCCAGCTTTTACATTGGATGATAACTGTTGTCTTCCCACTAAGTGGCACTTATTTTATCAACCACAGATAGATGATTGGCTGAGTTGATTCTTGACTCAAATTTAAACTCAAATCCTTCTTTTGACATTTGACATGCTCCAATGACATTACCACCGAGTCAAGATAGTTATTTGGATTGTTTGTTCCTAATATTTAAAGAAAACATTTAAATATATAAAACGTTGTGTATAATGTCCGTAATCTACTCAATCAAATCTAAATACCAGTTTCGGTGCAGCATTTGAAATACTAAACCAGTGATTAACATGCTTGCCAGTGTTGCTACTTTTAAGAATGATTAGCATTCCATTTCATCCTCTTAGTGGCAATTACCGCGATGTAAAGTTGACGTTAAAATACGTTGTACATTTAATTCTAAATCACAGTGTGCTGGTGTACAAGTATAAAATACAAATGTAATTTATACCAGTAAGTAATGTATAATAAAATTAGCATAACAATATACTTTACCTACAAATTCCAAAGTCTCCTTAGCAACAACAAAAGAAGGATCGTCGTGTACAATACTACAAGCAACAACCCTCTCCAAAAAATAGTAATAGAGTGAAAATAGTTAATGTGTCCTCACGCTCAAAAAATGACACAGGATGGTTTATATCAATCAGTGGCTCTAAAAGCCAGTTGTTGAAATGCCACATTCCTATGGCATGGGATAGGTGCGCTTAAAAAAATCACTGGTAACGTCTACAAAGTGGTCCTCTGTCTATTGACCCCGGAAGGATTATGGGATGAACCACCAACCGATCAGGATTTGAACCAACGTCTCTCTGATTGCGAATTGAGCAACCCCGAGAAGGGGTTGTTAATAATGAAACACGCAGGACTGAGCATTAAAATGCAGGTGCACGCGTGTCTTACAAACGTCTTAGCTGAATACTAAATTGTTCTTACACCTCGAAGATATGTTGTGTTTGACTTTGTGTGCACTTGTATCTTGTGTATTTATCTTGATTTGAAGCTTTCGTGACTGCAGGAATCCAAACTCTTTGGTTCTTTCGGTAAAGTCACGTGATATCTTGTGTATTGTTTGAAAAGCTCGGATTAGTCTTATTTTGGTTTCTAGAGTAAGCAATAACGATCTATGATGTCGAATTTAAATGTGCATTCGTGGTATTGTGAGATGGAGTGCATCAGACTGTTTTGGAAGGTCGGGATTAGAGGTTAGCAAGTGATTGGAATTGTGCTCTGGGGAATAAGGGTGGTTGGTTATATAGAAGAATACACACAACTTTGCAGAGAAAGGTCCAGTGTATTGGAGCTTGGGGTTACTGCCGTAATTTATTATGCATTTAACAACCAATCAATAATTCAATCAGATATGTATTTACAATCAAGCAAGAGCCCATTGAGACAAGGAGTCCCGTTCATGGGGTTAAAAGTTAAATCAAGCATCCCCGTGTTCTGTTGAGAGTTGGGCTGGATGGGTGGTTCTCACCTCTATACAAGGTCCTAAACCAATTTTGGATATTTGACTTTCTCACGATGGGAACCAGATTATCCATTAGACTACTGCTGAATACCCATATGCAATGTAAATGTGCAGCTCTGTAATGTTCCTGTTCATGCTGTGGGTTAAAGGGCCTCAACTAGAGCACCTCTAGATCGTATGTTGGCCTACACTTCTATGGTGACCAGACGGTCTTGGAAGAGCTGGGAGTACCCATACTTTACCCCAATCAACTAACTGTGGTGTAACCATATATATGTAATGTAGCTCTCAGAGACACGGAGAGCCGTACTGTCCCTACATCACCCCGTACTGTCCTTACATATATATCACTGGGTGAACCAAGGAGCTATTGACGTGCACATTCCTAATTTATTGTTTTTCAATATTGTCTTACGTGCCATGCAAAACCCTAAAGTACAGCCTCTTGCAACAGAGTTGCAAACTATTTCCTTTGTGTTCTCATAGCTTTGTAGTCAAACTGTTTCCTTACTCAAATAATAACAGGGCTGTGGCCATCTTCATTTATGACACCAAGCCACTGTTGGAAATTCCACATTCCTATGACATAAGCTAAGCCCACTGTTGGAAAACGACTTCTAACATTCCACAGAGTGGTGCTCATTGTGTCCAGTCCAGAGAGATTATGGCCTCATTACTACTGAGATGCACTACTTTAACATTAATGACATTTACTCGAGTTATGGAATTTGTCACGACTTATTTTTGTATCAACGGCAATGATTTCAATTGACCAAATTACATAAAATGTACCAGATTCTATCAGATCTTGTACTCGGATGGGTGACCTCTATGCATTAAACAGGTGTTATATACGAATGTGTGCCTTCATTCTGGGCAGAAAAGAACAGCTTATATAAACTCCATTGTTGTAATGTACTTCCATATGCGGCTCCATCAAAATTCCCCGCCTTCACCAACACACACTGACCGGCGTGGTGAAGTATGGTTAAATAATGCTCACGACCTGCATGGTGTAGGCACGCCCTCATCCAGCAGTGGTATTGACAAAAGGGGCGATATATGTACGTGTTGTGTGGTGTTTATTCACGTGGACAACTTATTTTTCTCCTGTGTCACTTTATTTGCAGCATCCCACATGGATGCTCTTCACGTTCAACACCACATACTCCTGTTACAGACTCTTCCTCTCTTCCTCCGCTAGCCTGCGACTTCGAGCTTACGCTCTCTTGCTCTGCTAGCCTGTTCCTCCCACTCTCTTAACCTGTCATGGACTCTCTTTCTCTGTATACTCCGCTAGCTTCTCACCCTGTTAGCCTATCACGCTCAGACTAAAGATTATGTTCGCCTCTCCTCCTCTAGCCTGTCTACTCCCGCACTTCCAACCTCACCCGTACCCTCAGCGGGGGATCAGCCAACTCAACCCCGTTGCTTCACATGTTCTCTTTATATCTATCTCCTCATTAAGTGTCCTCAGGTGGCCCTCATTAAGCCGGCGTCCTTCCAGCATCTCTCCCACCCTTATCGCCTCTATCTCTTGCCTCCGTAGCGCCTACCCCGTGTTTGCATTTGCATTCAGCCAACCACTGCCTGTTTCCCTAATTGCTGGCGTCTCTTTGTCTGCTGTCTCCCAGGCCACACGCCTACACCTGCTCGTCCTGACCTGACCTCACTGTTTACAACCCCGTACATGAATGCAACTGCTGTTCACAAACCCTGCGTGGATTATACCACTACAAATGTATAAGTGATGATTCTCGGGTTTTTCATTTCACGTGTGTGCTTTTCAATGGATAAGTTTTGAGTTGTTTTTATAATGTGCAGCATTCGTCACATCGGGACACATACAGAAAATAAATAAATTGTCATTGCATGATCATATGCAGGCTCTCAAGTGGGAAAATGCTTTCAATACATTTGTTATTGAGCGACCTTTAAGAGCTAACGCTCATGTAGAATATTAGCCGTATGCCATCTTATCATTTATTAATGCGTCTGATGCATTCATTACTGTGGTTAATATGTAAGGCATTACCGTGGAGCTGATATATGGATCCTCATATGAATGCTAATGACACGGTGTTTTGGAAAGGATCTCCACTTATCATTCAAGTAAGGTACACTCCCATAGGACATTGTACGTGCCACACAGCCACTGTGGAGAATCAGATATACATTTTTGGTTCCACCACGGCCTGGTGTGCCATGTATTTTGAACTTATTTTGCACTGTACATAGCCAACCATGCTAATCGGAGATGCGGTGGAAGGACAACAAACTAAACACAAAACTCAGTTCTAAATAAATTGTTTTTTAATATAGATTTAAAAGTGCAACGCTCCAATGGTTTCCTAATATAGAAAGGAAGAGCGTTCCAGATGGCCGCAGAAGCGCAATTGAAAATGGATGATGCAGTGACCGTCTTTGTTCAATGTCCAGCCAAAAGCCGCTGCGAGGATGACCGGAGTTCACGTGATGGTTTATGCTACTTGACGAGATCAGCTAGGCATTGTGGTTCATTTGTGGCAAGCACTTTATGTGGAATGAGTTCAACCTTGATGGTATTTGTTCGGAAACTGGAAGCCAATGCAGCTCGGCAAGCACTGGACGGACATGGTCTATAAGGGTGGCCATGCCAGATATACGCAAACGGAACTAGCTATCCTGGTTAAAATAGCAATCTTGGTCTTCCCATTGTACATATGCGTGAATGTACAGAAGGCTCCAATGGGAGGGCAACATATATAGGAGGCAAGGTTAACTCGAGAGGTATTGGAGAGGCAGAAGTCCACGATGAAAGGAACAATGTAATACCATGTGGTGGGATACTCTAAGAGGGGGAATTGTAGGTCAGGATGAATGCGCAACAGAAATTGGATATGGCAGTAGGAACAATGTTGGTGGTGTCCTCTTTACTTTATGTGCATGTGACCTAGGTTTGATTTCTCACCTTATAATTTGTTATTGGTAAATGATAACTGACCCTGACCTGGGCTCCCTGTAGGTCAACTCAGGCTATAACATGAGTGCCCTGTGCAATTGGTAAATATCAGCATGACTGAACAAAAGGCAGCTTGCTATGGTTTTGGCCACACCACCTCATCAGGTGCAATGTTGACCACAACAGGTACTCGCTGATACTATGAGGCTTGATCACTACTATTTTACACGCTTTCTTTTAACTCACTCTGTCTGTTATCGTTGTTGTCATTGTCGTATCCTCAAATCTTGTAACTCAATTTTAACCCACTTCCCAATGTCGTATCTACCGCAAACTTGGTATACTTATGTCATACTGATGACAATACTATATTCTATCATTAAAAAAAAACATTATTTTTTATATGTTATGTTTCGGCTTGGGTCTAATTGTCCACAGTCAACTGACGTTGGCTGTAATTGGCCACGGTCCCTTACGTTACGGCAAGCTTCGGGCCACTTCCTGGAGTCGTGGAGTTTTGACATTACATTTCATTACATTTCATAAAAGCGTGTTTAAAAAAAAGTTTTTTTTAATATTACTTATTTTTACTACGGTAATTTTTTTTTATTTTACCAGGTAAGGCCCACTGAGCTATATAGCTCTTTTTCAGAAGTGATCTGGCTATCACAAATGATAGCTCAACGAGGTGGCTTAGCATGTTGAAATATATGGCAGCCAAAATACTCTGAATGCATGTTTCTAAATGTGGAGGGAAAACCGGAGGACCCGAAGAAAAATACACACGACCAACGGGGACAACACGCAGACTTCAAATGTACAGGCATCAGGGGTGGGATTGAACCCACGACCTCCTGTATACCAGGCGAGGTAGTTGACATCTTTCCACCATGACACTACAGTATATGTGGCCTCAAAGCGTGCCTAGCCTGATTCACCTTTGACTACTGATCACCATTGAGTGAATGGAGGCTCCTTTCCTGTTACAGTGAGGGAAAAAAGTATTTGATCCCCTGCTGATTTTGTACGTTTGCCCACTGACAAAGAAATGATCAGTCTATAACTTTAATGATAGGTTTATTTGAACAGTAAGAGACAGAATAACAACAACAAAATCCAGTAGGTGTATATTATTTGACTATTAAAATTCCACTTGCTTTAGAGTCATTCGACAAAAAACAGCCAAGATGAAGAGGTCATCCTTCCCAATGTATTAATCTCACTACACCTCATCATGACTTCCTTTTTTTCCAGATCATTCTGTTGCTGTGCAGTCTAAACCCAACCTCCAAAGACTGCTTTGCCAATATCCCACCATCTGGCTTTAGGTCTCCCCCCTGGTTGCTGACCTCTGAGTGCCACTTCATAGCCTGTGCTGGTAATCTGGCTCATCCATCACACACACACTGTTCTCCTGCTCTTCACAATTCACCTGATGCATCTCTTGACGCCTTCTTGTAACCCCCATTTAATTTTCACAATAACCTCAAGAAGATTGTTTTCAGTCATAACACAACAAAGAATGACTGTGCATCCACTCTGAGTAAATTCTTAAAACAGGATTTAGCTTATATTTATTATATGTGGGCGTAAACGTGAGACCCTAATATAATCACGTCTTTAAAACCGAGATGGTATTGTTAAACATTGCTTTTGTTAAAACACTTAAACTGTTTGCTTTCTTAGATTGTTTTCAAGTTCGCAAACAGCAATGCCTTTTTTTTCATTACTCATTCGGACCCTCCATGTTGACGTTCTATAAAAATAAATAATGTAAGAATTGTGATGCGAACATCCCAATGTGTCTTCTTGTGTCTTCTTGTCAATCTTCTCTGGTTTCAAGATATTTCTGCAAATCAAAATAGGTGTGATTACTTTAATACGTTCTCGAGTACGGCCAGTGATGTCTGTTGATTAGATCATGAGACTATCACGTAAGGGGCGCTGGAGTGGCAGGATGTTAACTTGCCTGGTATGCAGGAGATCGTGCGTTCGATTCTGACTCTTCCACCTGTGTATTTGGAGTTTGCATGTTCTGAGCGTGGTCAGGTCGAATTTTCTCCAGGTCCTTTCGTTTGTCCCTCGACATTTAGAAACATGCGTTTAGAGTATTTGCAGGCTATATATTTCCACATGATAAGCCACTTTTTTTTCTTCTTTGGTTCTTTCGGTAAAATCACGTAGAATGAGAATAAAATAATAAATTGATCAAATAAAATAACATAATAATATTCTCACGACGTTTCGGCCACAACACAAGCGGCCTTCATCAGGTGAAGGGACGAATCCTTGCAGTCACGAAAGCTTTAAATCGAAATATAAGCCACTTTGTTGAGCTATAATTGGTGGCCAGGTCGCTTCTGAATAACAGATATAAAGCTTAGTGCATCTTACCTGGTATAATAAAAAATAAATAGCCTAATAGTTTAATTGCATTTTACTTAGCCAAGTGATGTTGTGGATGAAGTACTCAATGTGCAATCAGGTCAAGAATTGAAATCTGATTAGGTCAACACGGAGCTGCCTGAAGACCGGAACTTATGGCGAAGCTGTGTTATCCAATGTACTCTACAGAACTGGCAGGACCAAGATCTAAGGTGATATATACACTATTGCTGAGCAATAACAAAGCCACATTCCTTAGGAATTGCATTTTTTTGTAAAGGGAGCTGGGTGGTGCACGGCTAAATATCAATGCAGAGCCCTGGACCAGCAGTATAGAGATCCTATGATGAAATTTTGGCCGGTAATGTGATGAAACTGGGTTCTCACATTGAGAAAGTTTTTAGTCTCAGCTTTATCACCAGTAATTTAAAGAGAAAAAATATTTTTGCATAAAAAAAATATTACTTAATTCAGCAGAATACAACTCGAGGAATTAATATTGTAATGGTACTGCCATGTGAGTAACACTTTTAGCGGGGAATATAAATGTTTTAGTGTGGATTAGAGAGAAAATTAAAGAACTGTGAAGTCATTTTCTGGCGGCCGTGTTGTAACATAATGCCAAAGGGCACAAATGTAATATAATTGTGTAAAAAAGGAGGGGATGGGGAGCTACTCTCATTGACGATGTAGTGGCACGCCACGCAAACTGCGCTACACCACCAACGTGAGCGTTAAGTAGAGATGAGGCCATTGGAGGCCAGTCCACTTCCCGTTGTCAACGAGTGGCACGGTCGTCACAAACACTTAACGCCGGCGTTAACGCTTCTGCCATGTGGTGTATTAATGAAGTCCTTTGCAATATGAAGCGACTCTTCCCACAAGAGTGCAATTCATGGTCTCCCAGCAGTCAATGAAACCGCATGATAGAAAGTAAAATGTCTTACAGGAGCCTCCCTATTCGGTCCCTAATGGGATTGAGATTCAGTGAGGTGGCTCGGGTGGCTCAAGGGCCCAATAATAGATTAATGGCATCCGTGTCAAAGATAACACTGCTGGATGATTTTTGAGTTGAAATTCCAAAGTCGCCATGCAAAGCCAACGCCCATCGTCATATGGGTATGTTGGTACGGACTGCTTCGGGGCGTAGTGTGAGTACGTACGTACGTGAGTACGTACGTACTCACATGCTTTGCGGCTCTTGATATGTTGAGTTTTGTACCGAATTCCCCCCAAAAAATGTCTGCTCTTATTATTTTGGTTATTTTGGTTGGCAACCCGTGAAGGTGAGCACCACCCCCCTGCTCATTAGAATGTACGGCGACTTTGTTGCATATCACAAATTAACGTGAAAATGCATATGGGTTTGCAATTAAACGAGCTCACGAGGTAATTGATGAATGAAAAAAATACCTTGTGAACAAGTGGGAGGCAATTTATACTTTGCATGTCTTTCAGTGGAGACCTGGGGAAAGTTTAATAAAAAAACACCCTGTGGATTTTTCCTGTTTTTGAACTATACGTGGCACTATATTTAAATGATACACATTGCATTCCATCTATTCCACGTTTGTTTAAGCACATACCCTATTTGCTAGATTAAAGCTAAGCTTTAACCACTTGGATCACCTGCGCGGAGAAGTATCTCGACCAAGTATCGTTCGAGATTAACGTTGTAAGGGAAATTACTTTGATGGGACAGGTGGCAAGCTCGTATTGCATATTTATGGAGTTTTTGCCACGTAAACATGTAGAGGAATACCATAAGAGCCCCTTCATTATTTGACTGAATGCATAGGTGTCACGCTGAAGAGATTTGTTGCACAGTCGGATGCAACCGTTTGCATTTAATTTCACATTTCAAAGGTATAAAATCTGCATCCCGACATTTTCCTTCACATCTGGCCATCACTCCCTTCCTTCCCGCGAGCTGTTGAGCAGTTGACAGCCACCCCCCATAGTCTGCTGTAATCCCAAAAATATCTGGCTTTAAAAAATAAAAGCAGAACTCCAAAAGGTCAGCCAATGCATTTTGTTTTACAAGTTGAGAACTCAATAAAACCGGATAGTCTAGTGTACGTTCATTACCATATGAATAACCCAACCCATTGTAATTTTATGCATTCGTTAATCCCCCCCCCCCCCCACGTACAATCAGAGCTCACAAGTGACGTCATCACATCTATCCCTCTAATGAAGGAACGATATTGGAGTATTTTCCACAACTATGGCTATTGCCTGATGAAGCTAGTTGAAATTACTGGTGAAACGTCGTACTCAGATTGTACATGTTGTGGATTTGCTCTCCAAGACACCGGTGTGCTGCCCTAGTGACGAATTGGCATGTTCTGTTTACGTGACAACCTTAGTAATTGGGTCTTTTGGGAACTGGCGGGTTTAATGACAATTTATATTTACACGACATAACCCAAAACAAACTCTGGATGATATTGGTGACGAAATCCTACGTGTTAAACCGGGATAGTCTAATTGGCAAAAGTGACAAAATTTTACTGCATTGCCAGTTCTCACCAGCAAGGGCACTCCACATAAAATACGGGACCATGTCCAATGCAAAAAGTCATACCAAACACAAAGTAAATGTGTTTTCCATGGAGCATTATGGCTCAAAGTGCATAAAAGCAGAACTCCGTATTTCGCTTGAGGTCTTTCCATTTGTCACCTCCATCGCCCGTCTCAATAAACCTTTTTTTACAAACATCAATATATTTTCCAGGTAACAGGGTTGGTATTTTTTTATACATTGTTGTATCCTCCTCAAACAATAACTGGAAGATGAGTCTATAGCCCAGGGTGAATGGCAATGAATGGTTGGTAGTGGAGAAAAGGCCTGTGTGACACAAGCCGCCCATTTGACCAGGTCATCACAGGCAGGCCTACGGGGCGACAGCACTGTAAATGAGTTTTGCTTGTCCAATCAGAACAGCAGCAGAATAAGTGCACGAAATGGGATGTAAAAAAGCGATGCCACTTCATTTGATTTCACTGCACTCATTTTTTTTTACACTCACGGATGATAATTCAACTCACAAATAACTTTATACTATGCAAGTATTTTATCAGTTGGAAGGTTTCGATTCAAAATCTTGATATGGAGATGACTTATAACATCTGTACCATCACAGGGCGCTCATGATATTATGCCTAACCCTTCATTGAGCCCTTCCTGCTGCAGTAAATGGCATCTTAATCTAATATAATCTCGTATTCATTCTGTAGTTAATTAAACGAAGTCTACTTCGTGTGAAGTCGCTACTGGGCTGTGCATGAATAAACTGGCCCCGGACAGGTGAATGTGAACATTTTCACCAACGAGCCAAAATTGTCCAACAAAAGCCACAGTTTCTTGACAAAATCATAAAACTTGATAAGTGATCATCTCAGTTAATGCTTTAAAGGTAGCGATGGTATTCCACATTTTATTGGAAGGGAAAAGCATTCAATCGGTAGCCACTGTTGACTTTGCACCAACTGGAAGTAATTTTACTGGCTGCGCATGGATGATGGGCTGAGTTAACCCTCGAGTTGCTTTTCAGCTCACATATTTCTGATTGAGAGCTTAGTTGGCTGCCTAAGCAACACCTGCCCAGAAGTGTAAATAGTACCATCTTAAAATATTGTCAATGAGGGCTTTACCTACAGTGTGTGGCAGTTATTAATAAAACATGTGTGCTGGGATTATAATATAGTTGCACAATAATGACTGTGGTATAGCAATTTAGCTTGATGGGGTGAAGCAGTGGCACAGTAATTAGCACACTGCACTACGAACCCAACAACCTGAGTTTAATTCCTCGCTACGGCTAACATCAGTGGTGAGTGACAAGTGAAACTGACACTCCCCCTTTTCCCCTTCACCAACCCACAGTGACCAGCGTGGTGAAGTATGGCTAAACAATTCCCTTGACTGAGGCGGTGTGTGAGGCTTTGATCCAACTTTAGATCGATAAAGGGCTGTACATTTAGATAGTTGAGTGGTACTATGTCGAGAGTGACTGCCACAAAATAGACACCACCTTATTCGCTCATGTTTTGCAACATAAAGAGCGAGGAGTAATAATTGTAAACCTTTGTTGACCTTTCAGAGACCGAGGACAAAATTCATATGCCAATGTCCACTGCTGTTGCACATTGCCAGGATTCGGACCTGGGCAGCTGTGGTTGTGGTGAAGTGTGCAAATCACTGTGCCACTGCTCCAAACCTCACAGATACACAGTAATACATTAACTATTTCCCAATACTTGAAACGGTAAGGTTCACCGATACTGAGGGGTGTTCATTATGCATCAACATTAATTTGAAAGTCAATACGGTGGCCAGTTTCGTTCGCGCAATTCCCTTTTAAAGCCAATCCTGAAGGAGAAGCTAATGTACGCGCTCACCTGGAAGAGCTCTTCATGGGGAAAATAATCAATAGCGGCATTACCACTTACATCAAGGATCTTCAGATGTCTTTACATGTCCTCAGGTGCAAATAATAGCACATTTATTAGACTGCTCCACAGCAATGCACAGAGGACGCATGGAAAAAGTTTTATTTAAATAGTGAATTGATGAAGCACATGCCTATATTGCAGAGGTGGGGATGGTGGATCGTGCAGTGGTCACCATGCCCCGTGAGACTGGAGCCAAGTTTGGCAGTGTAGCAAGTATATTAATGAACTGTGTGGACCTTTGGGTGTAATGCCTTTTAATTCATGGGTTTTCTCTGGCTACTACTCCAGTGTATTCCCAAATGAGAAATTGTCATGAAAAAGAGCTTTGCCCAACATCCCATTGCCAAACATCCCTTTTTGTAAATCAGCTTAAACCGGTGGTACGTGACCGCCATGATGTATTCGTCCACTTGCTTGCAGGTCTCCAAGTGTCTAAAGTCAATAGACACCGTTTCAAATGGGTAGGTCGTTGTCATGATGAACAATGGTGCTTTATTCTGGATGCTGGGATTTTCATTCTTGAGGCATTCAGCCTGTGGTCGCATAGTGTTCAACATCACGCTGCATCTGTGACCAGTAAAAACCTGTGGACAGAAACCTTTTAGTATTTTAGCTGGGAGCAATGTTTAATTTTAAGAGGGAGGGTGTGGCAATATATTTTAATAATACACAGCAATTTAGGTCACAAGATGATTTAAGCTTTTAATGTAGTATGTTAATGTGTTTAAAAAAAATTCTGTAACATGTGTAATCATAATGGTATTTAATTTACAAACTTAATTTCATGAATTGCTGCTTCATTATTCAAGGTATGACTGAACATAAGGATCATGTTAAGTTTGAGTTCATTCAAAACAACTGTCAATAAAAACGAATTATAACAATAGAGACAAAAAGCATACAATGTAGTACATATATTATAGTGATATACATCTTTGTGATATTTCGCCATATCAAATTAATGTTTTTTAACACGCAGAACAAAACTGTGTTAGTCATTATAGTAAAGTCATTAATCACATGAAAAAATAAGAATATAATTTTTCTATTTAAAGTTTTCGTGACTGCAAAGATTCATCTTCTTTGGTTCTTTTGGTAAAGTCACGTAGAATGAGAATAAAATAATAAAATAAAACAATAAAAAACGTAGTGAGAATTTTATTGTTTTATTTTATTATTTTATTCTCATTCTACCTGACTTTACCGAAAGAACCAAAGAAAATAAGAATAGGTTTTATCCTTTCTGCCAATAAAACAGGTGTTAAGACGTTCAAACAACAAATAGACACCTTTTGCAAGAAATCAACTGCATTAACCACACGTACTTGTTGTGAATATGCAAACAAGTATGATCTGATAATATATGTATTATATCTAATATATGTGTATATATCTTTGAAACTGAATAGCCTACACCAGAGACAGCCTGCTTTAGAGCATCCTCTCACCAGTAAGACCAGAGAACGCCAAAAGGCGAACAGTACAAAGACAATGCACTATCAGAGCCTGTATCGCTCGGGGTGAGCAGCTACAACATGGGACATTTTTGCCAGAATCAAAGTATGAAAGGGTAAAACCTATTTGTATTTCTGCGAGAAAGGGTAAAACCTATTCTTGTGTTTTCATACTTTGATACTGGCAATAGGTCCCATTTAGTAATTAATCATCGTGAGAGTTACTTCTAAACACTGGGGTGACTTATGGTATTATAATTTCACTTAATATCTTAAAATTTGTATTAAATTAAAGTAATGTAAATCATATGAGTAGTGGTCAAACATTTTATCATCATGAAAAAAAATATTTCTTTAATGAATACATTATCTGAATCTAAATCATATTTTTTTCAGTAAAGTCGTGCATGGAATGCCACATTGGCTTTTTGGTGCGTGCTAAAAAAAGTAATGGGTCAACAATTAATAATCCAAGAACGCAGGTGCATTGCTGTCATTGCAGATACCTCATGCATCTTTTATCTACTTTGCTTCTGGGAAAAATCTTGGTCTCATAATTATGTTTCTGTAATTGTCATCTCTACAAAGGTATTTATCTCCTTCCATTAATACATTTCGAGTTATTGTGATATTTTTGCATTTTTTTTCACTTTTTCTTCCAGGGAAAAAGCTGCTATTTTATTTTTACTTGCAGTTTTTACAAACATTGCGACGTTTGATGCCCTCGTTTTGTCGCTTTTAGTTATTTTCATTAAATAGAACCGGTAATCACAGGGCGTAGTGACGCATGCAAAAAGACACCATCTGTAAAGTTCGTGAAGTGCTGCAAATGTGAACTTTACAAAAGGCTCCTTAAAATGTCCACACAATAACAAAAAAGAGCGTACCTCACACTGCCGTCTTGTTTATTGCACTCAGTGATATCTACCGTTTCGAGTCTGTTGATTGTGTCTGTGTGTATATATATAGTACTAGCGGGAAGTACCCGGCGTTGCCCGGGCGAAAAAGACAGACACACACATCGACCTACACACACTTACAGACATTGATCCACACACACAAAGACATTGACTTACACATACACACACAAATATGGACTCACACACACAGACATGGACTTTAGATCCACACACATGGAGTTACACACACACATGGACTAACACATACACAAATGCACCTACACACACACTAAGAAATTGGCAAACACACTCACATGGAGCCACACACACACGTCGACTGACACACACACACATCGACTCTCTCACACACACACATGGACCCTCACACACATCGACTCACGCACACACACATAGACTCTCAGAAACACATCGACTCACACACACACATCGACTGACACACACATCGACTCACACACACATGCACGGACACACACACAGACCCATCGACTCACACGCACACAAGTACTTAGACAGACATGAATATTAAATGTACTATTTTAATTGTAAAATCTTAGTTGTCTACACACACACAAAACACGCACACACATTGACTAACACACAGACATAGACTGACAGACACACATATCGACTCACGCACACACACATGGACTCTCACATACACACGCATCGACTGACACACACACATGAACTCACACACACAGACACGTCGACTCACACACACATATCGTCGCAGACACACACGTAATTATTTAAAGTTGAAGATGTCGGGGAGGCTGGCCCCCGTCTCCCCGCTCATCTGTGATCCACCGCTCCCCTCTTCCGTGTCCTTGAGAGGGCCACTGCTCACCGACTCCCCCCCCCTCGCTGCGGCCCCTCGGGGCATAATTTAAAGGGCTGGCGCGTAGCCACCAAAATTCGACGCGGCTACCTGCCCGGCACCGCGCACCAATCGCACGCGCAGGACCCGGGGTCGGGGGTCGGAGGGCAGGGGCGTCACTCGTACGCGCGCAGCCGATTGGAGGTGCCCCAGAGCAGGTTTAAAGGGCTGTGTGAACAAACTCGCGGGTACGCCGCCTGTGCACCTCTTGCACACGCTAACCACGAGCTACAAAGTTAATCTCGCGAGCACGCCGCCCGTCTATCTCGCATACACGGTAACTACGAGCTACACGCAAACACAGGAAACCACAACGGGAAGGCTCACAGCACCATGCACCCCTCTCCGCACTCGCAGGGACGACACGACAAGGTTTATTGACTACAGGCGTGTGGGCCAGCAGGGCAGGTCTAACCTATCTCTCGGCGGTCTGGGACTCAATCTGTCCCGTCTCTACCTAATCGCTCTTCCTAAGGGATATTCCCCTTTTATCTCACCTCTCTCCTCTGTACTCACGGCTCATCTCCGAGGTGTAGGAAGCCGCAGAAAGGTGAGGCTGCACGTAGTCCTCGCTGGAAACGGGGCCTGGCTGCGCTGTGACTCGTCTCACGGACGATCCAGTAGCAGGCACGATGACTCCTCCGCTCCTTGACTCCGGAAGAACCCGACTCTTGCCCCTACCTTTCATCCCTTTTTATCGTCCCTACATCAAAGATATCGTGCCGCTAATCCGATGGCCTGTCGTCCAATCAGGAGCCTCGGATTTTTCGCTCCTCGCTAATCTGATAGGTGCTCCCTCCAACATCCGCTGCACACAATGTGCAAGGGGAGGGCCTCCTGCCTTCCCGCCGCTCGCTACTCTGCCCCACCCCCTACCTGCCTGCTGACCCGTGTGTGTTTTTGTTGTTACCTATCCGCGTTGGCTCGGCAGCCCCGTCGTGACCATGTGATTACAACCCAAGTCTCGGCGCCGCAGTGCACGTTAGCCTCGGGAAGAGGTCGCCCAATTCCCTGGTCGCAGGAAACCGTGAAGCTTGGTCCCATGAGGGGGCTTCTGGGTGAAAACCTATCGGGCAGGTGACCTCCCTTCGAGGCTCTATGTGGGGAGGTGTGTGTGTGTTCATGTCGGGGGTGGTGAGGGAAGAGCAGCGTCGGCCCCGTCGCTCGGAGGTGGCGGCGTTGCGGCCACGGAGTCGTCTGGATGGCCTCGCTGCTGCGGCATCACAGTGGCAGGCTCGGCTCCGATGGAGTGGATTCGCTGCTGTGGCACCACATAGCCCCCCGAGGTGCCAGTCCCCGTCCCGGGTTGACTGGAGCACCTCGTCTGGGTTACCCCCACGAGGTAGCGCCGCGGGGTCCGCGGGACTCGCCCGGCCCTCGTGGCCAGCCTCGGGGGTGGTGGCTGCATCTCCCGGGGTTCCGGCGGCGGTCTCCTCCTCCACTCCAACAGTTCCCCTCGTCCCTCGGCACCTGCGGGCTGGGGCACAAACTCAGAGGCAGCAGGGTTTAAGGGCCGTCATCTCCGCCCCCCCCCCCCCCCCCACTGGCCTGGGCCGTGACCCCTCGGGGCCCGGGGTCCCGTGGGGCACATATACTGTGCGAGGCCCCCGAGCATGGGAGGTGTGGGGACCCCGGGATTTCGGGGTACTCGAACGGCGGGGTTCCCCCCGGCTGGAGCTGCCCTCCATGGTTTTAGTCGGCGGACGTTGACCACCATTTCCCGGCCCTCTCTCCTCCCTGAATCAGCACCGTCCAGGGGGAGATCTGCCATCCCACGTTCCAGGGTTCCCACCAGTAGGTGGTCTTCCCCACCTGTCTTGCCCCGACGCGAGGAGTGTGCAGCCACACCTTAGAGCCTGCCAAGTATAAGGGGGGCTCCATATGGGGTCGGGCGCCCTGCTCTTGCCGCTGGTGCACGGTCTCTCCTTGCGGGTAGGCCTGGCCCCGGGCCCCTCGCAGAGTCTCCATCAGGTGCTCCACGGGGCGGCTCCCCTCCTCCCGTTGTGGCGGGGGGACACTGAACAGCAGATCTGCGGGTAGACGAGACTCACGGCCAAACATTATTAAGAACGGGGTCTGTCCCGTAGACGTGTGTACCATGGTGGTGTAGGTGAACAGGGCGTAGGGGAGGTGTTCGTCCCAGTCCTGCTGGTTTGCGGCCGCCATGCATTTGAGCTTCCCGGCTAGGGTCTGGTTCATCCGCTCCACCATACCGTTCGCCTGGGGGTGGCACGCCATGGTTCGGTCCTTCTGGATTCTGAACTCGCAGCACAGCGCCTGGAACAGCTCTGCCTCAAACTCACTACCTTGGTCGGTAATGACCCGTTCGGGGATCCTGTGCTTAAGTACGTAGTGCTCCATGAATGCCCAGGCCACCACAAGGGCCGTCTTATCAGGGATGGCCACCGCCACGGGATAGCGGGTAAAGTTTTCCACCGCTACGAGGATATACTGGTTGCCCCGGTGGGATCACGGGAACGGTCCCTGTAGGTCGATCCCGACCAGCTGGTTCGTCCAACTGACACGGAACGGTCTCAGTGGCACCTGGTATCGCGCTGGTTTCGGCCCGCACTGCTGACAAGCGTGGCAGCCCTGTACCCAGGCAGCCACGTCTTGCGTCAATTTGGGCCAGAGATACTGGCGACGTAGGGTCTCCTGGGTGCGCCGTTCTCCATCATGGCCTCCGAGCGGGTGGTCGTGCACCAGCCGTAGCAGCTGGGGTCACACCTGGGCGGGAACACAGATGCACCCCAGCTGGCCGGCCTCGGTTAGCTCCCGTACCACCCCGTTCTGCACACACAACCGGGCGTACAAACCACTCCAGGGTCCTGGTTGGGTGTCCTTCTCCCGTAGGGCTGCCTCCACCGCCGCCAGATCCGGATCCCGCTGCTGGGTCTGTCTCAGCTGCTCATTCTCCAAGCTCGGGAAGGCGCAGCCGACGTCCTCTTGGATCCGCCCGGTCCGGGTGGGGTGGTCCGTCGGGTCCCCTTCTCCTTCTGTAGGGGCCTCTGCGGTGCATACCGCACTCTCTCTCGGGGGAGGGGGGTTAGTTTCAGCACGCTCCTGGGGGTCCGCCGCCTGTCGGCAACGTTCCCCCATGAACCACGGGCAGGCTTCCTCCACCCTCGTCTCGGCGCACACCACGGGCCGCCTTGACAAGGCGTCCGTGTTTGCGTGCGTCCGCCCAGCCCTGTATTCAATCTGCAGGTTGTATTCCTGCAGCTGCGCCAGCCATCGGGCCATCTGCCCCCGCGGATCTTTGAATGTAAGGAGGAACTGCAGGGCATGATGGTCAGTGCCCACCTGACATTTTCTGCCATACAAGTACGGCTGGAACTGTTTACATGCGAAGATCACGGCGTACAGTTCTTAACGGGTCACACAATAGTTCAGCTCGGCCCTGCTCAGGGTCCGACTGGCGTACGCGATGACCCACTCTGTCCCACCCTGCACCTGTGACAGCACCGTGTCCAGCCCACTGCTGCAGGCATCGGTGTCCAAAATAAAATCAGTGATGAAATCGGGGAAAGCCAGGGTGGGGGTGTGGGTGAGGTGGTCTTTGAGGGTGGTGAAGGCCGTCTGGCAGGCCTCCGTCCACTGATAGGGGTTCTTAGGGGATGTGAGTTGGGTGAGGGGGCGTACAATCTCGCTGAATCCCTTTACAAATCGACGGTAATAGTTGGTGAGCCCCAAGAACGACCTGATCTTCTGCCAGGTTCCTTGGCCGTGGCCAATCCACTACGGCACGTATCTTCTCCAGATCGGTGCGCACCCCTGCCTCGCTGACTCGGTGTCCGAGGTACCCCACCTCACGCTGTGCAATGTAACACTTACGCGGTTTGAGCTTGAGATGGGCTACTCGCAGTCCTTGGAATACCTCTCGCAGCCTGGACCAGTGCTCAGACAGAGATCTACTGAACACTATCACGTCATCCAGGTAAATTAGCTACTGTTCCCACTGCAAGCCCCGCATCACCAACTCCATCAGGAGCACCCGAAACTCAAACAGTCCCATTGGGGTGGTGAATGCGGTTTTTGGCCGATCCTCCTCCGCCATCTCCACCTGCCAGTACTCGGACGCCAGATCGAGGGTGGAAAAATACCACGCTCCTGCGAGGCTGTCAAAGGTGTCATCGATGCGTGGGATGGGGAAGGCGTCGCCAACGGTGATTGCGTTCAACTTTCGATAATCAACAAAAAACCGGGTTGATCCATCCTTATTCGTCAATAGTACTACCGGGGCAGACCAGGGGCTCGCTGAGGGCTGGATTATGTTATCGCGGAGCATATCCACGATTGTTCCTTTAATCTGGCCCCGTTCAGGTGCGCCCACTTGGTATGCGGGGATTTTAATGGGTCGGGCGGCACCGGTGTCAATTTGGTGCTTAACAAGGTCTATCCGACCCACGTCCGAGTCATGTTCACTGAATACGTCGGCGTACTCCCGAAGTAACTCGCACAGCTGATCGGCCTCCCTCTTAGGTAAATCTGCCCAGGGTACGTGTAACGCGTCAGGCAGGGGGACGGCCTCGGCTCGGGGAGTCGGACCGACTCGCCAGGCCAGATCCTGGTTGTCCTCGGGCAACCGAGGTCCTCAACCCAGAGTGCAACCACCGAGTCGTTAGAGTGGCGCGTGTGCAGGGGGTGTATGGTGGCTACCGGGGTGCATCGTCGTAGCATTGCCGGGGTACTGTGTGGGTTAAATACCTGCATAAACAGTCGGCCCCCGTACCGCGTCGCCAACTCCGGGTGAGGAGTTAGCATTACCTCGCCCGATGGTCGGTGTGTGGGGTCGGTGGAGGGTGTTGCCACTGGCACCAGCATCTCGGCGAGCGGTCCGATGGTGACAGTCGACACCAGGGTAGTGGCCACGGGTGCAAAGCGGGGGCGATTCGGCTCTTGTCTCAGGAACGGAATCCGCTCCCCGCTGCCTTCCATGGTGGCGCATCGCTGGTGGGGGCTGCACGTTGAGCCCCAGCTTTTCCAGGAGGTCTGTACCTGCGATACACTCATGACACAACACACTCGAGACATAGAATTCCTGGGTGCACACTTGGCGTCCGAGACGGACTTCCAGGGTAACCCTCCCCAGGAGTCCCATCCTGGCTCCACTCACCGTGTGCAGCGCGCAATCCGGGGCCTGCAGGCGGTCGACGTCAACCCCGAGCACGCTGCAGTGTGTGGCGCTCACGAGTGAGGCCACCGCCCCTGTGTCCAGCAGAATCCGGGTACGCCGCCCGTTTACCTGTCCCTCCACCAGCGACGTTGCTCCTGTGATTCCCGCCACTAACTCCCGTAGCCAGTCGCCAGGAGTCACTGCGTTCTTAGGTGTTGTTGCTGGAATCTGTGTGGAGATCACTCGCTCACCTTTATTATTATCGTCATTTTGTGTTGGGACCACGTCGATTGCACCCCTAGTTGGTCCACTCTCTAGCGGGCGTTGGCATTTCAACCCTGGCGCGTTTCTAGCGCGGGCGATCTGAGGACAGTCTCGCATCAGATGCCCTCGACAGTTGCACAGGTAACATGCCCGGGGGGCGGCCTCATAGGAGGCCCCCTGCCCGTCCCTTCTCCTCTCCCCAATACGTGTCTGCCCAAGCTCTGCCTCCAATCGGGACACTCGTCCAGTTAGCCCCCCTACCGTGGAGCACAGCTCTCCCATTTCGGACTGAATGGTCTCCACTGTCAAGTGTAGTTTGGTCATGTTCCGGTTCGCTTCCTCACGTATGTAAGTCACCTTGTCACCTACTTGGGTCACCTGGCCGGCTATATTCCTTATGCCCATCTGTATCCCCGCTACCCAGCCCGGGGTTGTCTCTCGGGATCCCAGAGGCTCCCTTGCCCGACTCTTTACCGTACTGGCGAGCTCATCCTCCTCCTCTTCCTCCTCCGGGAGCAGGCTCGCGATGGCGCGCTCTCGTCCCAGCCCCCGGAGCTGCGCGCGTTCACTGGCAAGCTCCTCGCAGGAAACCGTGAAGCTTGGTCCCATGAGGGGGCTTCTGGGTGAAAACCTGTCGGCCAGGTGACCTCCCCTCGGGATTCTATGTGGGGGTGTGTGTGTTCATGTGGGGGGTGGTGAGGGAAGAGCAGCGTTGGCCCCGTCGCTCGGAGGTGGCGGCGTCGCGGCCACGGAGTCATCAGGATGGCCTCGCTGCTGCGGCATCACAGTGGCAGGCACGGCTCCGATGGAGCAGCTTCGCTGCTGTGGCACGACAAAGTAACCTAATTATTAAATATTAGCTGTGTACACACACACACACCACACGCACATTGACTAACACACACACAGCGACTGACACACAGAGATATCAACTCATGCACACACACACATCGAGTCGCACACACATTGACTGATACACACACACACGGACGTCGACACACACATGGTGGCAGACACACACATGGACTCACATGCACACAATATTGATCAAGTAAATTTTGAAATCTTAGTTGTCAGCACACAAACATTATGAATGTAATATTTGCAAGGTGATTCTTTAAAATGCAGGTTTCTGTCAACGTTAGTTAACACAATAATAAGAATAGTATTCCTATTCTTAGTTTTTTCGGTAAAGTCACGTTGAAGGGAAACAACAAAATAATAAAATATATATAAAACAACAAAAAATAAAAAAAATCTCACGTTATGGTCGAAACGTCGTGAGATTGTTTTATTTTTTATTGTTTTATATATATTTTATTATTTGTTGTTTCCCTTCAACGTGACTTTACCGAAAAAAAATAGAATATGAATTACTGCAGTCACGAAAGCTTTAAATCAAAAGAATAGTATTAATGACCAAGGTATTGAAAGATTATTAGTTGTGAGCACACGAAAAGAAATGTTTTCATATTTTGAAGGAGATTATTAAAATAACGGGATTATATGTACGTGAGTTTAGTGAAAGAAGCAAGGAAGAGAAATATCACTTGTTTGCACGCAAACAGTATTAATGTAAATATTATGAAGGTGGTTATAGAAAAAGTTTTCTATAAAGGTGAGTTGACAAATAATACATATCATAATGACAAAGTGATTGTTTAAAGATTAGTTGTGAGCAGGCAAACAAAAATAGTAGTCTGCACACAAACATTGTTAATGTAATATTAGCAAGGTGTTTATTAAAAAACTGGGTTTCTATCAAGGTGAGGTTAGGGAAAGAAGCAAGGAAATAGTAACATTGCCGTGGTGAGGCCTAGTCCCGTGCAGAGCTCTGTCCTCACCTAGAGTGTGCTGCCAGCCGAGGTGTCACCTTGGCAGGCTTAATGCACAATAATACTATCTAAGCGCTATAATATCTAGGGGCTCTATAGTAACAGGACACATTGGGGTGGGGTGGGGAGAAGAGGACGTCACACTATGAAGTAATATTCCTCAGGGTTTTTGTGTGCATGTTTAACACGAATGAAAATTTGTGCCGATCGTGCGTGCGTTGCTAGGGGCAACCCCTGTCAGCAGTGCAAAGTGTAATTTTATAAATGCTTATAATACTAATGTGTGCGACTTACCTTGTAGAATGTGCAGGCGAATAAAAAAGCCGGACACAGCGATGGCGTGTGTGGGTTGCTAGGGGCTAACCGTGATGAGCATTGTACGCATGAGCAGCTTGTTGCATTGTCCAGCCCCGAGCGGTGAAGGGAAATAAAAAAATAATAGTGAAACTGAATAGATATAGAGAAATCGCAAAAAAACGCTATTTAAACTAATTTAAAGGTGACGGACGGGAAAAGGAAATAGTACTTGCCGAACGCGGGGCTTATGGCGTGGTACCTGGATTATTATTTTTTACACAAACCCCACCGTTTGAGAGTCAAATGCCTCGCAAGTGCACGCAAACAGACAGACAAACGGACAGACAGATAAAAAATGATTTTACAGGTAAGATAGAGTGGTAGTGTAGCAGTGAGGGCGCTGCGCTATGAACCCAGCGACAGGAGTTCGCTTCCTGCTCACGGCCAACACCAGTGATGATTAATTATCTGAACTGATCATAGGCCTCCTCTAGGTGGACTCAGCTTCATATGAGTACCTGGTGTGATTTGTAAACATCTCCACTAGGGCGTGGTGTCAGCCTCCCACCGTCTTGTGTGCTGTGCCGGCCTTAATAGGTGCTTGTTAACATCACTTTCCCCAACAGTTTGCTATAGGCTATATGGGGGATATTTGTATTTGCCTTGTATATCGAGAGAGACAGACTGTATATATTGCTATGCCTCAGTTGGCTTTGATTGCTTGGAGTTATGTGGAGAGACACATGGAAAAGGAACTCACGGATTAGCATGGTTGGCTGTGTACGGTGCAAAGGAAGTTAAACATACATACACTCAGAAATATTATTTGTAAAAATAGGCTTGGGTAGGATACGTCATGAGAGAGACGATGGCCATTGGGTAAGAATAGTGACGGAATGGCAGCCATGCAATTTACCATTTTACCAAAGGATGTCCAGAGAGGAGATGGAGTGATGGAATCAGCTCTTGTGTTGGTGCTGGGTGGATTGTGACATCGGAGGATTTGTGAGAGATGGTGAGCGATTGGGGAGGCATTTATCCAGCGGTGGATTGTACTGTGTCGGGTGAAAATAAATCAATGCAGTGTGAAACAAGACTGTCTGAACCGTGAGCTGCCAACACCGCAGGGCAAAGCCCACTGGTGTGCAAAGACTCGTTACATTGCTTCAAGCAGCAATTTATTTGCAGGTGTCTGTGCCAAATACATTTCATGCTACAATTAAGCATTTTGCAGGGTTTAGGACCTCTAACACTGAACAAGCATAACAGTAGTTTTGCATCCTGAGTTCGCCAGTTCACTCCAATCTCCAGGCATGGCAATTGTATGTATGTATGTAGAACTTATTTCGCACAGTATGTAGCCAACCACGCTACTCGGATTTGTAGGGGAAGGGCAACAAACTAAACACAAAAATACCTACTAAAGAAATGCATTTTCAATTTAGATTGATAAGTGCATAAGCTCCAGTGGCTTCCTAATATCGGATAGGAAGGACATTCCAGACAACCACAGAAGGGCGTCTGAAAGTGTGCGATACAGATATCATCTTTGTTCGATGGCTAGACGTGGATGCTGTTCTGCCAGCAGTGGGGTGAATATGCAATTGAAGGACTGAAGCTCTACTTTATACTTTGAGTTTAATTACTCTGGTTGCCATGGTGGCAAGTTGCTAACTACCTCGCCTGGTATGCAGGTGGTCATGGATTCGATCCCGACCCTGATGCCTGCTGTATATTTGAAGTTTGCATATTCTCTCCGTAGTCGCCTGAAATTTTCTCCGGGTCCTCCAGTTTTTCCTTCCATATTTAGAAACATGCGTTTAGAGTATTTGGCTGCTGTGCATTTCCACGTGATGATGAGCCACTTCGTTGAGCTATTATTTGTAGCTAGGTCGCTTATAAAAAAGAGATATATGGCTCAGTGGGCATTAGCTGGGAAAATAAAAATAATAAAAATAGTAATTATAGAACCAATGATGCCAGATATATGTCGGAGCAAAAATGTTCCACCTTACAAAATATACTTTTTTAAATCACGTGTCTTTTGTTAAAAATGTTGGTTTGTGTCAGCGCAAATTGTACATTTAAAATAGTTTAAAGTGGATTGAGATAGTCCAGGCTTGTGGATGATTAAATAATGAATGACAAATATACTTTTAGCACTGGGAGGTCACATCCTTGCAAATAGGCATCTGCCATGCAAACACAATTTTGTCTGAGTAAATTTGTCCCTTTATCTGATTTAGGAAGATTTACAACCAAACATTAACCATACATTTTAAAACACTTTATACAAACTTAAGCTGTATTTTTTATTACATGTGTAGTGAGTCCAACTGAGTCGCAGATGTTATCTTGGGAGCAACACTATTTATATAATAAATCATCATAACGTAACACAACCTACACTTGGGTGTTGAATGCTCATCTAGCCAAACTATGGCAGAACTAGACACATGGTTCGCTATCCCGGCCCGGACCACAAGCTGGGTCCTGGGCCGCGTGGCTAGAGGCTTCTTTTACCCGATGTGGATCTTCATCATCAGCAACATGAAGAAACCCTGAGCCCCTCATGGGGTCCCCGTTATATCGGCCTGGGCTGGAGCTGGCTCCGCCCCTCGCCCCGCTCACCTTCTCGATCTCTCTGGCCCTTTCCCGAAGGCTCCCGAGAGCTCTTCTATACCACGTGACCGCCCAGCGGCCCCCGTCCACCGGTGGCCCCCCTCCAATATCATCCGGTCACGTGTCGGCAGGTCAACCAGCGTATCATGCCCCAACGTAACCCTGTCTGGCTGACACTCCCTCTCGCTCCCTCACCGGGAGCCCGCACCGCACACTGTACGTGGTGCCTCGGCGCTGACCAGCGCTCACTCAAGCCCCGCTAGGGCTCGTACTATGCCCAGTAAGCGGGCTACACGTAATGCCAACACATTATCTACCGTGGCTTCGTAAGCCCGGCACCACACAGTAACAATCACAGTCACTACACATGGACCATAATTATTCTGAATGCATTTAGAATAGGATTTATAGATATTAAGGAAGGATATAACACATTAATAGAGAGTGTTTATGCAGTAATTATCAAATGATAGCAAATAAACCATTATTAATTACATCATTTATTTAGGTTCATATTTTAGTTTTACATTAACCTAACCTGACCAATATTAATGTAAAAAAAAAACATGCTACATAATTATATCAACCATATCTATTTTTTGCGTTAAGTAATGAAGAAAATAGAAGATATATCCTGAATAAAGATATATCCTGAATAGCTCCTGTCACACTTGGGAATTGACCTATCGTATGTTACCAAAATACTGTTGGAGTCACGCCAATGGGTCTGTGTTCCTCAGTGATAGACAGCACGTTGTGTGCCATGTCAGCTCATAGAGTTCAAAATTTTAGCCCTCTGAACCGAGTTAAAGAAGTATAGCCCTTTGAACTGTTTTGGCCAGTACAAACTCAACACCAAATGTACTGTCTTGGATATCATCTTTTTCAGTCGCTGGTGACTAAGCCGAGACCATTATATAGCCTTACTCAGTGCCTGTTTTAATCATGGGTGGCTGTCCAAAATATAACCCAAGGAACTCAGCAGGCCAAGCAAAACCAACCATGTATTCCAAACAATGATCCATTTCATGTATTTCTCACATCAGATGATGACTCCCATAATAATAGCAATAAAATAAGAACACAGAATATGCACGACTCAGGAAAGCAGGGCTGCCAATAGGGATGGGCAACACTCAATGCTCATCGGAGCGGGGATTTATTCCACATCTGTGCTGAAAAGCCATTTTGCACGATCGCTGAAGATGTTAAGTAATGCAATAAATATACATACAAAAATCCGTCTGTCCATGTAAGCATAATTTTAACATTTTTAGTGTATCAGTATTCGTACCACACTTGGCTCATTCACAATAACCAGGCCCCGTGGTCCACCGGGTGAGCACTTCTGTTGAACATGCCAGGCTATGCTGAGGAGACTCGAAAAGTTGAAACCGGGCCAGAGCTTTCCTGCTGAAAAAAGGCTCCTGAAAACATTGGTCTGGGAGGTTGATTAAAAAAATCGTAAATGGAAATACACACAGAAAATATTCCATATGGAATGAGGGGGGAAAAACACTAAATATATATTTTAAGAAAGTGGAAGAAAGTTCAGTAATTTTTCAAAGTAGGAGAATTTAGTGAATATTGTTTAAAGCATTCCAATGCTTAATAAAGAGTTAAGTTTATTTATGTACTCTCAGCATGACTTAATGTTTAATTCACCTCGTACCGTTTCAAGTTTTTATCAACATTGCCATGGCATTTGCAAAGTCAGCAATTGGGGACGTATATAAATATTCAGACAGACTTAAGAGAATTGCATATACTTGCCCGTGAAATGTGTGTCTTGCCCAGGGCATTTGAATGAGTGTGTATAAATGTGCCTAATATGAATAATAAGTCTGTATGGTTTGACCAAAAAAAAGGACAGCACCCTGTAATTCGATTAAATTTTATTATTATTTTATTTCTTGGCTCCTAGGGCCGAAACAGGGAATTGTGCGTCGCGCTCTCTCCCACTAATCTCAGCATGACCCTGTTTATAGACTGACCCTTACCCATTCATCATCGTGACCCATCCCCCATTCCCTCTGCCCCACAGCACAGCCGACAACTTCGTTTCTGAATGAGAGATAGTTATCGGTGAACAGCCGAGCATAATTATTCGCAAGAGGTCAATCTTTGTACTTTTTACAATAATATGCTATTTTGTTTCACAATGTTTATGAATCCACGTGTCTGTGTATGCACAGGTGATATAGAGTCATGGCAGTTAACGTGGCGAATGTGAGGTAAGAAATAGGTACAATGGAGAGCACATGTGTATGCAGATGTATCTGAAGCTAACTAGGTTGTGCTGTCATGGGAGTACATACTTGACTCACAGAAGGTAGAGCGTTCAATGCCTGGTTGCGGATTGACTCAGCCAATTACATTAATGTGATCGATAAAAAGAGCACCACTTTATAAAATGTCAACAGGAGTTAGTTAATGAATAAACTGGTCCCTGCTATAGGAATGTCGAATTTCCAACGTTTCTTTCAGGACCCGAAAGGTGAGTAGCAGTACCCATGCTCGATAAAGTTTGCAGTTACATTAACTTTGATATTTTTACATACAGTATACAGTGTGTCAAAAGTCAATGTGATTTCCTGCTCAAATGACAATTAAGGCTGTACTTTTGACTTCAATAGAAAATGGTATTTATTTGATGGATATCTGTGAAAAAAGCTTCGTAGCTAATCGAATTCCTCCAGGATAAAGGAATATTCCGATTTTGATTAACTCTAGAGGGAGGATGGTTTTGATTGGGAGCCACTCACTCTACCACAGTTTAAAAATCAGTATGTACATTTATACAAATGTGACCTCTTAACCAGAAAAAAATACTATCCAGAGTAAAACAAGATACGACAATATCAGCCACACAGAATGGATAAGCAAACTATTGTGATGAGCGACTTCCACGACACATCGTGTAGAGGGTATTCTTCTTTATTCCACATACGGGCACAGCACAGGCAAACGTTATCAGCTTCCTCTCCAAGTAGGCACTTAGATATTAACGATCTACAGACTACACACATAGTTGATCACATGGCGGGTTCTGCCCATCTGCTCCCAGTCTCGCCACTGGCTGACGGCGTGCCGGGGAGGGCGGTGGAACTCCGCAGGAGATCCGCCACGTGGCCGAACGATGAAGAGAGATGACGGCGAGCAGCGACGCAGTCCGGACCCAAGAATCCACACACCGCCTCCGCTTATATTGCCGTAGGCGCGGCTAGGCTCCACCACCGGCCACGCCCTCTCGTGAAACTTTCTAGCCGGTTCTCAGAGTTGCTCGGCCTGCCCCGCCCTTCACCTTTGGCCCAGATACCTCTCCCTTTGGGGATTGGACAATGTTTACAATAGTGCCTGTACCCATGCTTCCCTTTTCCAACAAGTAGATCTATCTCATTACATCACCCCCCCTTCCCCCCCCCCCCTGTAATAAAAAAGTAGCCGTCCCGACTAATATTCAAATAACATGTAAGAGCACATATGCGCACAATAAAGAGGTGTAAGAGAGGTCTCGTGACGGCAAACATGTGATCCCACTTCCCCACATTACATTCAATGCACGCCTGTGTTTTGGCGTTAACTCTGGCCGCCACTCGAGCCATAGAAATGCGCTGTAGGTAAATTTTGCACATGCCCAGACAATCTGGACTTCCATTTATCCAGTGTCGAACCCAATTGGGCATATATAGGGGGCAGATTCTCCCTCCCATACATGAGAAAAATGGTAAAATCCCCGTGGAAGTATGAGGGACCATCCTATACGCGGCAAGCACACTCGGCACATGCAAATCCCAATCTGTCTGCCCAGCGTCGACCGCCTGACAGAGCGCTCCACCATCCCATCCATTTGTGGGTGGTATGGCGACGTCCTAATTTTCCTAGTACCCAAAGCATCGCAAACCTCACGCAGAAATTTAGACGAGAAATTGTGCCGCTGGTCAGTGAGCAATCGCTCCGGAATTCCATTGTCCATCACATAACCGTACAAAAACACCTCCGCAATGGAGGCCAGGCAGCAGCCAAGCCATAGGCCATCGGGAAAAAACATTCAACCACCACTAAATTAAATGTATTCCCTTGTGGAGTGGCCAGAAAGGGCCCGAGGATATCAAGCGCCAACAATTCATTGATACGCAAAACTGAAATGGATTGCAGCGGTGGATGGGACTTCCGCTGCGGCAGTTTCCTGCGCGCACATTCAACACATTCCTGGATCCATCTGGAGACATAGGCTGTCATCCCCGGCCAATAATAGCCACACTGTAGTGTCAAGAGGGACTTCTGGACACCAAGGTGCAACAGCTTAACCAAGTCACCCTGGAGAGCAGTGGGGACGACAAGCCGCCAGCGATCCAACATATCTTCTCTCCACATCAAAAGGCCGTCATGAAGGATCAATCAGGGTCCATCAGCTGACGCGATAGTTTCCCGTGCATTTTCCGCGTGACCCCGCAAGACCCCGAAGGAATCGTCATTCAGCTGCTCGTGCACCCAAGCAGAATGTGCAAGCTGCAACATGCTATCAACAGGCGCAATCGGCCCAGCGGGCTCCGTACCAGCAACCGCAGACATAACAGCAGCCGGCTGCAACATGGAGGGTCTACAACAGCCTGCCCCCGATGAACATGGAAATGAGGCAATTGATGCAACCGGGACAAGGCATCTGCATTACAATGTCGAGCACCCTTCCGATATATCATGCGGAATGAGAATTCCTGCAGTATTTAAAGCCAACGCGAAAGTTGGCCAGAAGGTTTTTGACCTTCAGGGAATACTGGAGGGTCGCGTGATCTGTACAAACAACGAACTCCCTGCCATAGAGGTAAGGCCTGTATTTTCGGATGAAATAGACAATGGCCAATAATTCCCTCCAAGTGACACAATAACGACATTCCACGGAGAGAGGACATGGCTGACATACGCGACCACCTTCTCAACCCCGTTTTTAACTTGAGACAAAACGGCACCTATGCCCATGTCACTGGCGTCAGTGTCTAGGATAAATGACAGGGAGAAATCGGGATACTCGAGGGTGGGCACGTCAGACAGCCATTCACGAAGGGCTTAAAACACAGCCTCTTCCTCCGGACCCCAACAGAACCTTTGCTTCTTAGCAGTCAAAGCATGCAATGGTTTGGCAATTATAGCACATTGTGGCACGGACCTACGTAGTTTCCAAAAACCCAAGGAAACTGCGCACATCACCCACATACTTGGGGGTCGGCCAATTGTGCACAAAGGCCGTTTTTTCCAGGTCGGTGGTGATGTCCTCATGGCTAACAATGTGACCCGAATAGCGCACTGAATTTTGTAACAAATGACATTTTGCCGGCATAAATTTTAAATTGGCTGAGCGCATCCTAGCGAAAACGGAACACAGACATCGGAGATGTTCGTCAAAAGTGTGGCTGAACACAATAACATCATCCAAATAAATGAGAAAAGAGTCCACGAGTCGCTGAAAGGTGGCCGAAGCCGAATTCAAGGCCATCGGAAGGCAATTCAACTGAAAGAGTCCCTGGGGTGTGCGGAACGTGGTTTTAGGCTTTGATGAATCGTCAAGGGGAAGTTTCCAAAACCCCGAAGACATATCGAGAGTAGAGAAAAACCACGCACCGGACAAGGCATCCAGAGAGTCGTCCATGTGTGGGAGCGGGTACGCGTTGGCCACATAAACTTTCTTCAAATTACCGAATTCAACCTCAAAATACAAGACTACCATGGTCCTTCTTTACAAGCATGACGGTGCACTCCCCAAGGGCTATTAGATGGAGAAATAATTTTGGCGGCCAATATGTTGTCGACCACCCATTGTACACGTTCTTTTTCCACTGGGCTCAAACGGTATGACTTCTGACGAATAGGGATGGCCTCCCCTATGTCGATATAGTGATCCAACAGGGAGGTCCGACCAAAATGAAATTCACTCTTGCTGACAACGTCCGAGAATTCGCATAAGAGCAACCGCAATTCGTTCCATTGCTCGGAAGACAACTGCGAATTCTCCCAATACAGAGCTTCAGCCCCCATCTCATCCATGACCCCAACGCGGTCAATAGCACCCACAACAGTCTGCGGCATAACGGCATCATGTTCACAAAACGCAGTGGTAACATGAGCCAATACCTTACCCACCTGAACCACCACTGCATCCAGGCCCACGTTAAGTACTTGCAAGAACAGGGCGTGGTCAGAGCGAAGGACAGTCTGTGCACCAACTAGCGCCAATCCACGAGTCGCCGTATTCGACCGGGTCAAAAGGACCCCTGCAATCGAATCAATACCATTAACTTCCTTATGATAGTGTAGTGGTACTAGCATCTGGGATCCCAGAGGGATCTCCACTGCAACATTAAAAAAGGCTTGTACCGTGATGCATGCTGCCGAATGTGGTTGCGACAATGGCAAAGAAACCTTGTTTGACCCGAAGGCATTTCCAAACAACCCTGGTCAAAGAGGACTTTGATGGGCATCCTATTAAGGAAATCAGTACCCAAAAGGCAGGGAACTGCTAGCGACCTCGAGATCAGGACAGCCCCAAGCACAGCCACTTTGCCAATTATGATGCGGGCATCCACCTGACCAATGATGCCCATGCTCCCACCATTTACTGCTGCACAAGCATTAACAACAGGTCGTATTTGACGAGACAGAATCGACAACAATTGAAATATAACGTCCGAAATAATGGTAGCCGAGGCTTCCGTTTCCACCAAGACATGCAACTCCACTCCCTGCACTGAACCCGACACCGCCGAAGAACCCGCAACCGCCGCGACCACGCGACGCGCCAATTTCCTCCATTGTGTCCTCGAGCTAGGCCACCCCTGTGCAATCAAACGCTGGTGCCTGGTGCCAACGTGTGGGTTATGCTGAGAGCGAGTGAACCCAGAATTATCACATGTTTGAGATTGCAAAATGGGCCGAGTGTCTGATGTGTACCAACTCGTCTGTTGGGATTGAGGTTGAGCCGTCGGAGGGGCAGGGAGCGCCGCAGCAGTAGTCGGTGTCGGAGGGCAATTCTGGCATCCCCTCGTGAAGTGCCCCAGCTGGCAGCAGCGGAAACAGGCCAAAGGCGGCCTCTGCGCCACCCAGTGCTCGCGTTGATGTGGTCTCCAGCTCCATCAGCGGCGCGCAGCATCACCCTGTCTCCGATTCCACAGCGGAACCGCAGCAGTGACATCCCCCACTGAAGACGCATCGCCGGCGTGAACCACCACCACTTTGCTCGGCGACCATCCCTTCGGTTCCCTGTCTTGGCTGGGGTCCCCTCATGGGCTTGAAGACAGCTGGTGGGCCACCGGGACGTTTGGCCTCAGGATTCACACCAGGGTAAGAAGCACCCGCTAATGCCAACAGCGTGCTGCGATAGGCGAGAGGTGACTCGGCCTCCCCTGGCCTACGTTGAAGAAATTTGCGTCACGTGTCGGAACGCATCTCATACATATCTGCTATCTCAGCATAAGCACCCCGAAGAGTGGACTTTCTCTCAGTAGAAATAGCTCTGAAGACCGCAAGAGAATCGTTGTCCAAAACATTCGGCAGGGTGGCCAGCGCCTCCTCCTCCGTCCAATGTACTGAGTGGAAAGCCGCCTCGAATCGCCAAGTGAAGGCGCTCCAGTCGCCACCTGATGCGACAAATTCTTTAACTTGAGGAAGTATTTGATTATGATCAGTTACATTCCGCGCATCATTAGCGGCAGCCGCCGTGTATTGTGCACCACGCATCTCTTGTAAAATGGCGGACTCTGCCCGCGCCTCTCCCGTGCTGCCCAAAATGGCGGCATCCGACTGTGTGCTTCCCTCCGCACGCGTAATGGTGGCCGTCGCACCTGGAGACGAACCCAAAACTTCCACCCCAGATTCCTGGTCGCTACCTCCCGCCGATGCGTGCGTTGAGCACCCCACCACTGTAGAAGCAGTGAGGAGTGACACCAGCTGCACAACCACCACCCACAATGAGTCCAGTTGCTCTGTCACCCTCCTCCAGCCGTCTTCGGGCTGCTGGTGCGGAGGTGTTGCATTCGCGCCGACCGTCTCCGGCACAGTGACCCCTCCCATCATGGTTTTCATAACCAGGACCACGGCTCCCGGGGCTAGCAGGTCTAGGGTACCATTTTCATCGTCGTCGTCGGAAGACACCACAGGTGGGTTACGCTTCTTCTGATGTTTATACATCTTCTGTCAACTGTATTCCTTGTTTTTCACCACTTCTCACTCCAATGTAATGAGCGACTTCCGCGACACGTCGTGTAGAGGGTACTCTTCTTTATTCCACATACGAACACAGCACAGGCCAACGTTATCAGTTTCCTCTCCAAGTATACATTTAGATATTAATGTTCTACAGACTACATACACGGTTGATCACACAGCGGGTTCCGCCCGTCCGCTCCCGGTCGCCACTGGCTGACGGCATGCCTGGGAGTGCGTGGTGGAACTCCGCAAAAGATCCACCACGTGGCTGAACAACGGAGAGAGATGATGGCGAGCAGCGACTCAGTCTGGACCCAAGACTCCACACACCGACCCCGAGTCCGCCTCTGCTTATATTGCCACAGGTGCGGCTAGGCTCCACCTCCAGCCACGCCCCCTCGTGGAACTTTCTAGCCGGTTCTTGGAGTTTCTCGGCTGGCTCCGCCTTTCACCTTTGGCCCAGATACTTCTCCCTTTGGGGATTGTACAATGTTTATAATGGTGCCTGTACCCGTGCTTCCCTTTTCCAACCAGATGATAGATATATACACACATATTTTCTAAGATAGCCAGTGACTGTTTAAACCATAACTGTACCGAGCTGGACTAAGTTGCATCCCCATAAACTGCATGACCTTCTCTTCCCATTATTTTTTATGGCAGCATCCCAAACTTTAGTCTACATTTTGTCAAACATGTGTAGTGCAATAGAACTACGCGGAGACGAGGAATTCTGTAAGAGCTGTTGCCGTTTAATAAAACACTGTTACACTCGACATCCTACACTCAGACCAGTGTTGGTGCACTCTATCTCAGTCCTTTACCCCGGACACTGAATACTATTTGGGTCCTACTCTCGGCTACCCTATGGGCTCTCTTACTCATCTGCCTGGAGTGGGAGTTCAGCCAACACCACGACGAGGAGAGAGAGACCCTCTTCCAGCCGACCCTTTACAGAATACTTTTGGACCCTACCCTCGGCTGTCCCCTTGGCTCTCCCACTTGTCTGCTCGGAGTGGGGTTCAGCCAACACCGTTCCGTGATGAGGAGAAAGACTCTCTTCCAGCCGATCCTTACCCTGGCTCCCTACGACGACCCGCCTCCGTCACGGGGCCCCCCTTAAGAACCCTTTGGGAGGCTCCTACCCCCAGCTTGGCTCCACCCATGTTCCCGAAGGTGCTCTCCAAAGCCCCTTATGTAACCCATGACATTACGTCATTCTTGACTCTCAACCCGCTTGCACCTCCTTCTATTCGCCCCCTCATTGTTTACTCACAATACTCTTCTACACATGTATAAAATATGTATAACGGATGATTTGTTGGTGGAGGCGAGTGACATGACAGCTTCTGGGCCCTCATTGTGCTCACTCCATGGCCTAGTTTAGGTGCCAATGAAGAGGTGCTACTGGGGCCCGGTCATAGCCCTACGGGTTTAAGCAGTTGGCTGCCAACGTTAAACCTTTTTCATCGGATACCGATTCGCATTAAATATGAGGGGTTTTTTCTTTCAAAAAATGTTCTTAAAATCAGAAGCCAATTAAAAAGCAATAAAGTAATGATGATTTTATTACATTTTCAATTTGAGCCATTCCGATAGTGTGAGACTATTACTAAGTCACTATGTTTTACAGAAACAGTCTGTGGCAGTCTTACAGAAACAAGTGGTGTTGCTATGCTTATTTTCAACTGAGAAAACTGCACGTATTCTGTCGAATTTGGAAAATGCGGACCACGACGGCAGGTATTGCATGCTGAAATCACCCACAATATTAACCAGGGTGACCTGCCAAACATCGAACCACAAAAACTCTGCAAGAAGAAGTGAACATGCTACCGCTGGGCCATACAATTAAATAAGTAGTGGTGTGCCACTTAAATTTGTAGGATTTAGAAAGTGTGCAGTAGCATATGTAGAAAGGGATGTGGCTTTTATAATTAAGTGGAAAATGGTTATGCGTTGTGACTTCAGCACTCATAGAGCTGAGTCGACATAAATCTGGCCATTGAAACAAGGGAATAGAGGAGGCCCCTTCTACAGAATATATCAAGAGCAGAGAAGTGGAGTAACCGTCTGTTATATAATGTGGAGGTTTAGGGCTACAGCACTGCATCACCAGCATATGGTCACGTAAAAAAGGAGCGGTTTTCCACACAGCAAATGCTAATGTATCAGATATAGGATGTTTCTTGATTAGGTAGTGATTTGTGAAGCAATAACAGTCGTATGGAAAGTAGATGGATACAATATAAAAGAGTCATGATAACAAGAATGAGCAAGGCCGTATTCCATATTTTGAGAAAGACATATAGTTGTGGACTGTATTAATAAGTTATCAAATATATATGTTTTATCATACATCTTCTTTGAGAATGCGTCATCCTAATGCGTTTTTTTTCATCATTCAATTCTCATTCAGTCTCAAAGCTCTTTTCAGGATTTGAAAGCCAGGGTAATTCGCTGAGTTATTTTCCCACTTTTTCATTATTGAAAAATAATTTAGAGTATTTAGAGGAAAATAAATTCTGAAAAAGGTATATCAGCCGTCAGCATCGTACTCACTATAGAATACAGATTTGCGTCATTGCACACAATGAAACCCACATGGGTGATAAGGATGATAAAAAAATACATCGTAATTATATTCCAGATTTTTTGTATGAAGGGGGGAGAATCTGAAGTACGCATAGCACTTGGAAATCTGTCCTGACACATTAAGCAAAATAAATATTATACTGCTTGGGCATTGGTGCACAAGGACACACAAAATTAACACGTTCATTAGTAACACTGTTCTAAAAGGCAAACGTTATATATGAGAAGCTCATGGTGGCGAGTTGTTCACTACCTCGCCTGGTATAAAGGAGGTCGTGGCTTCGATCACGACCCTGATGCCTGTATATTTGGAGTTTGCATGTCTCTTTCCCTGTGGTCGTGTGGATTTTTCTCCGGGTCCTCCGGGTTTTCCCTCCACATTTAGAAGCATGCGTTTTAGAGTATTTAGTTGATATACATTTCCACATGATAAGCCACTTCGTTGAGCTATCCTTTGAGACCAGGTCGCTTCTGAAAGAGAGCGATATAGCTCAGTGTGCCTTACTTGCAAAAAAATACATATATACAGTGTATATATATTTTTCTGGCAGCGCAGTGTTATTGACAAATGTGTAGAGTTTTTTTTGTAATTCATCTTAATCCAGCAATATCAGTTGTCAACAGCCAGTTCACGAAAGAACACAGGCACATGCCACCGCACCCGACACATTTTAATACATATCTATTTCAGTGGCGTCATTCCAGGATTTTTATCAAATGCACACAGGGTAGTGTGCATCACCTGCATGACCAACAATTAAATTAAATAATTAGAAAATTTATATTTGCAATAAATCAGATTTAAAACTCCCACGGAATATACATTCGTCCAATGAAATACATGTTTTCTTAGTCGGTTAGGAGCAATTCATATTTTGACCATTTACTAGTCACATAAGTAAAATAATTTGGGATGAGGGCAGTTATATTATTACTGATCAATTGACTTGGGACATTTTGCCTAATTTTACAACTTTCTTCTGCAATTTTGTTAAGAAATAATGGTCACAATTTTAAGCCCCTTTAGCCAATGCATGCTTGGGATGAAGATATATGCCATTGATGGACACGTGGGCAGAGCTACATGCCCGTGATTTTGCTGGAGGATATTAACCTTTTCACCCGCGTGCAAACTTACATACAAAAGCCAGATAGCAAAATGATGACATTTTAATAACGGCATTGCTGTAACCCATGTTGTTGACAATGGAGACGCTACACCTTTACCCTTCAGTAAATAAATTACCATCGCATCACTGGAGTTCTGTTATATAAATAATCAAGTCTTATTCCAGATATTGCAAACATGGTGCTGCAGCAGAGTGTCTAAATAATAATAATGTGGAGGTTGTGATTTCAAATAGTTTTTCGGGATCAACTCAGTTCATTATCCCTATGTAGTGGGTAATGTTAGCACCACGTTGTCGACAGCACTTATGCTATGGGTAAAACGTGTCCCTGTTGTAAGTTTGGCCAATGGCTTAAAACTGCCAATAGAGATAAGCGTGAACTTATTAACCCTTTATTGTGTATATTTTGACAGTGTCTTATGGAAAGATTGGCCAATGCCATTGTATTTCCACTACTTACTCAGGCTCACTAATGAGAATGGGTGCCACCTATTACTAATTTGGGCATGTAGACATGACAAGTAATATTTCGATGTAAACATTTCCAGCCATTCTCAACCCACCAATGGTTAAATGTCTGCCCCACGCCATGTAGGTTATGGGGTTGTTTTGATCATTCTTCATCACGTTGCTCGGTGTGGGGCTGGTGAAAAGGGGAGGGCTGGAACAGAGAGAGGGGGGCATGTGCAGGACTAGTGCAGTCTGATATCACTGGCCACTGATGTTAGCCATGGCTGAGAATTGAATTTTGGTCGCCGGTGCATAGCGCAGCAGGCTGGCCACTCTACCAACGCTCCATCCCCTTCAATTATATAGATATATGTAGCTAAAATATGATCAAGGTGTCTATAATCAATCAAGAAAATGAAGCATTTTTCATCTTTATTGGTGGCTCCGAATTCGTGGTGAGATTTCAAGGAGTCATTCAGCTATATATTAATTTAATATTGACATTATCAGGAGCGTGAAGGTGACCCAGTTGTGATGGATAAAAATATGTCAAAACATTTACAGTAATTAAAATTACCTTTTAAGACAATTAGATTGCAGGTGCAAGGCAACGTGCTACAGATGTAATGGCACTAAACCACCGTTTACCACAATCCCTACATACACACTGCATCCTACGCCACTCTCGGCTGCCATCCGAATTGACTTAGGCATGCAATGCATCAGCGTTTGACAGGACGTTATTTAGTATGGCTGGGTAAGCTCAGAGGGGACAAGCAAAAGATCCAGTTTGAAAGCCTATCCCAGCTCTCAGTGCGGTGTGGCATGTGCTACTGTAGAAAATCAATCCAGCTGCAACATCTGCAAGTGCATATTAAAGATCCCATGACACCCGCTCTTAAGATTGTATTCAAGGTGTGAAGGATGAATAGGTCAATATGCTCATCATTTAAATGAGCTGCATCTAAACCGACGGTGCAGTAATTAGAGCGTAGGACCTGAATTTGTAAATGTGTGAGTTTAAATTCCGGCTTTGGTCCATTTATCCAAATGTTCCTCCAGGGTTGTGAAAGTGAGTGCCACTTTTGTGAAAAGTTAACAGTGGTCACCCTACTTAGAGACTGGACCACATCATGGAAATGTGAAAAGTACGTGTGTTATTTGGAGTGTTATTCTGTTTCTGTGCTCTGATTTCCCTTCACCTTAAATCAAATATGAAACATAAAATGGCCACACGTCCCATTGCAGGAGCCACCCACAAGAAATAAAACAGTTTTGAGGCTCAACGAAATTTTACGGAGACACGTTGAGTCTCCAAACTTGCAGAGACGCAATGAGACGTTATTAAAGCAGCACTCAATCATGGCTACAGAGAGCAGCACAGCTCCAATTCTCAGTAAACAATTTACCTTGTGATGAACTGCAGTTCTTATTATAATATTAAGAATTATCCTCAGCGTTGTAACACATTTACAAAATAGTTTAATCACTCGTTATTTAAGCAGGTGAGACACTCGCATTTCATACAATTTTTTATTCAGGTTTGCTATATCTGTATTTGCATATTTAAAAATGCAATTAAAAATAATTGTGGTGATGTGGGGGACTCTAGTGGCCGATCCTATTATCCACACTTTTATCCACACGGCCTTCTGAAAATAAATGCAGATAACAGCATTCATTGATTACGACTTCCAATGACTCCCTATATGCAGATGCACACATATGAGAAAGAATATGCTGCCACTTCCAGTTGACTCATATTATCCAAAGAAGCGTGCAGATTATAGGGTTCAATTAGCACTACTCGGAGTATGGTCAGCATATTTAAGTTCAACAACCCCCACCATCTAACACAATGTGAATTATCAAATGGCTGTAATTTTTAGTAGTAATTTATTACACTCAATATAAGGCCTACTGCACAATTTCCTGTTCCTGTCTGGGATTCTTTGTTCCTTGCATACATTTCTAGGTGGCTGTCATAATAGAATTACATCATGCCTATATAAGCAATGAGCCAGTGTTCACATATATTGGTGGCTATAAGCCTAGGATGAAAATTCCATATTCCGACAGTGAAAGCCAGTCTCTCCAATGGAAAACCGCCATTGATTTCCCACGTGCAAATAAACAACCAATGTTTCCAAATCACTCTGGATCAGGGCCTCACCACGCCATGCAGATCGTGGAGGTTGTTTGACCATACTTCACCACGCTGAAATTATTATCATACACTATAATTTATTGTTAGTTTACCAGGCAAAGCCCAGTGAGCTACATAGCTATTTTTCAACAGTAACCTGGCCACAAATAATAGCTCAACGAAGTGGTTTATCACATGTAAATGTATAGCAGCCAAATACTCTAAACGCTTGTTTCTAAATGTGGAGGGAAAAACCGGAGGACCCAGAGAAAAATCCGCGCGACTACAGGGAGAACATGCAAACTCCAAATATACAGCAGGCGTCAGGGTCGGGATCAAACCCACGAACTCCTGTATATCAGGCGAGGTAGTAAACAGCTCGCCACTGTGGCACCCACACACTACAATGATAGAAACATCTAAATACAGTATTTGCCAAAAGTGACCTGCATTTGGCTGCATGTTTGCACAATCCCCTTAGTTTCTTTAAAAAAAGTGAATTATCTATGCCATGTAAATGCTGCAGTCAAATTTTTAAATAAATAGTTTCCATACTCAATTGAACACTGGGGCGACTTTTATCTTTGTTGGTGGTAGAAATTCGATATTCCCATGATAATGTCCAGGAACACCATTGTATATTTACCATTAAAGTAGCGATCCTTTTATTAATGCAGAAAGGATAAACCTAGATTGGGATTTGAACTTGTAAGGTTCTGAGTTTGAGTCAAGCACTTTAATCTCCAAGCCAACTACCAATTATTACATATGTTGACACGTATCATTTACAAGCAGATTATTGAAACAGAGCTGGAGTATCTGTTTTATTGAGCAGGCCAGTGTCAATCAATTACAAACTAAATGCAAATATGTCTGACTGCAATAAAACAATAAATCGCCATGTAGCATAACTCTATTATTCGGAATAAGCTCATTGCTCTACACAGCATAACACAGCCTACAATACAATGCATATTTTGTGGGAAATCTCCTTAAAATATCCATGAAATATTTTAGCCACATGTTACCATTACCCCCATTCTGTTGCTATCATCCTGCCCATTTTAGTGGATCAGTCTTCTTCTGTAACATTTAGTGACACCTTTCTGACTTTTCATGACATAAACCAAACGCCAGAAAGGCCTTTTGTGATTCTGCAAAAAAACATAGAATGGTCCTTGAAGCTGTTGAAGACACTGAGAGAAATGAATCATCATGCCATGCGCATTGAATAGGTCAATTAATGAATTGTTGAAATGAGCAGAGGCTCTGGACATCTATTTTTTGAGGCATAACAGGCCCTCGTTAATGCTGCTTATACAAATGCCATCAAAAATGCAGTTACCCTTGGCAAAACAGACATGTAAACCCACCATCAGTTCAATACATCTCTTTGAACACGAAAACATATTGATTTTACATATAATACCACTTAAACAATGTTTATCTCTATTTTCCCAATAAATCAATAATGAGGTTTGCGTAAAAATTGCAGTTTTTCTGTTGTGATGATTTTTCAGTATACAATACATAGCATAAGTGCTGTTTACCAATAAATATATAATGAGATGTGTATTAAAATTGTACATCTTCTGACGCTACGTTTTGAACATGCAAATTACCCCTGCAATTTTTTACGTGATATTTTAACTTCATAAATATTTCAGCATTAGCCATCCATAATCCACTGCTGAATGAAGGCCTCCTCAAGTTGAAGCCATTGGGAAACAAAAATTCAACAAAAGCTGAAATGTGAGAAAAGTTTCAGGAAAGGTGCATTCTTGCAAAAACGTTAGGACACAGAAAGAGGAACATATGGATCAGAGAAAATCTGCAAGTTCGAGGCATCATCCTAACAGTTAAGAAATGCAAGTGGGCTTGGGGCATGATCTGTCAGTAGAAGAGATGATGGAAGGTTGTCGAGACTAATGATTAAGTGGCCATTGAAGGAAAAGATGTCCACTGCAAAGATGGAGAAATTAAATCTGCTCCTGTGTGAGCTCTAGATGGACTGTTGAATTATGAGACAGCATCCAGCAGTAGATAGATCGCTGATGTGGAAGATTATGCACTGGGAAATGCAATTTTACAAAACTGTTGTAACACATGAGTACATATTTATATATACATATATACCTATAGAGATAAAATGTGTGTTGGCAGAGAGGTGGTGTAAATGCTTCGGCACTAGGATCCCAGTGACCTACATTCAATTCCCGGCCATGACTAACGTCAGCGACAAGTGGTATCAGCCCCTGACGAGGGATGGCCCGAGGCTGGCTCACCCTTAAAGTAGCACCTGGTGTGGTGTGTAAGATATAGGCGTAATAGAGGTGTTTTGGGTTGAGATCGCGTAAATATAAGTGCGTCGTTAAACCCGCGACCACCAAACACAGCCAATTAGTAAGGTTTGTCATGTAAACAAAACATGGCAATTCGTTACTAGTTCAGCACACCGGTGTGTTGGAGAGTTAACCCACAACATTTACAATTCGAGTACGACGTTTCACCAGTGATTACAACTAGCATCATCAGGCAATGGATAGAGTTGTGTCGCCTGTGTCGGGTGGTGGCGGATTTAACGACAGATTTATATTTACGCGATCGTCATATTGTCTACATGTTCCCAATCCGATGTGCACATTGTTGCCACATCGGATTGGGAACATGCAGACAATATGACTGCCTCTTCAGCTGCCACTATGTGGACCAAATGTAAGGATAACTTGATTTCCAAATTCAACCGCCTCTGTAACAAGAAATCGGAACCACACACCAAAAAGCTAGACATTAACAAAGTCCTAATTAATCGCAGTAACAGCTCTATTTCTGATGGTCTGAAATCCGTTTTCGCTAAAGGGCTAAACTTTGCAGTCACACCTAGACACATACCAGTTAATGATATCATTGCCCATGTCGACATGGCTCTCAAGGGCCTGGGTCACATCGCTGTAGACGTAGCAAGATCTGAAATTGCTGCAACCATAAAAAACGCTAAGATGCCAGCTAGCAACATCAGCAAAGATGAGCGTTTTGAATTATCTCAATTAAAAAAGAGGGATGACATTGTCATCCTCTCAGCCGACAAGGGCAATGCCACTGTCATCATGGACAAAATTGAATATAACAACAAAATTCAGGAACTACTCAATGATGGCAGCTATACTAAAGAAGAGACCCCACCAACAGCCTCGTCACTAAAACCAAAAAAATTATTTCTGATTCAACCGCATTATTTGATCAAACCAAACAGTTCTCGTTGAAACCTTCTGTGGCCAGGCCTCCAAGATTATATTGCCTTCCAAAGATACATAAAGAAGATACACCCATTCGCCCTATTGTTTCTACTATCAACTCCCCCTCCTACAAACTGGCTCGTTTTTTGTCTGAAATCCTGCGGCCTTTGACTGGAAAAACCACCTCTGCGGTATACTAAACTCTACTCACCTGGTATTGACAATCAAGGGTATTTCCCTGTCCCCAGACTACCTGCTTGTCAGTTTTGATGTGGTTTCCTTATTCACCAAAGTTCCTGTACCTGACACAATCGCAATCATTGAAAACTTGGTTCATTAAGGACTGCATACTGATGAACCCCCCCCCCCCCCCCCTGGTGAGACACTTCTTAACCAACACATACTTCAACTGGAATGGAACTTTCTACAAACAAACTGAGGGCACTGCAATGGACTCCCCCCTATCTCCGGTTGTAGCCAACGTTTTCATGGAGAAATTTGAGACTGACGCCATCTATACTGCCACTCTACGCCCGACCGTATGGAAGATGTACGTGGATGACACTTTTGTCATCTGGCCACATGGCCAGGCTGCTCTAGACCAATTCCTCGACCACATCAATTCCATACACCCAGCCATCAGATTTACCATGGAAGTCGAAAAAGATAGCAAGCTACCCTTTTTGGATGTCCTAATTAAAAGGAGACCTGATGGATCAATGAGCCACTCTGGCTACAGGAAAGCTACCCATAGGATGCTTACTTAAAACCGTATTCCCACCACCATCCATTCCAGAAGAATTCCCTCATCAAGACTCTATACCATAGAGCCCAATGCATCTCCGACCAGGAACACATAGCCAGTGAACTCAAGCACGTACACCAAGCTCTCAAGGCTAATGGTTACTCCGACTACACAATCCGCAAAGCCATCACTCCAACCATGAAGAAGGATCCTCTTGAGGAGCCAATGAGAACCAACACCTTACCCTACATTGCGGGGGTCACAAAAAAATCTCCAAAATCCTGAATAAACACAAGATCCAGGTCCGATTCAACACAGTACATAAAATCCGTGATCTGGTTCTGTCTGTAAAAGATGTGGTTCCAGACATACAGTACCCGGGCGTCTACAAACTAAGTTGCCTCTGTGGTAGCAGTTACATTGGAGAAACCAAACGACATGTCTCAGACCGCATCCGTGAACATAAAGCAGACTTGAAACACGGTAGGACGAACACCTCAGCCGTGGCAGATCACTGTTATAATTCAGTGGGCTCACATGACATTGACCTCTCCAAGACAGAGGTTCTCTGCAAGCCATCCAGCTACCATGAGAGATTCGTTCATGAGGCCATCCACATATACAAACACAGAGACAATTTCAACCGAGAAGATGGATTCTGGCTTAGTAATCATTGGAAAGACGTGATAAACCATTTCGGTTCTTAATTGGTTGTATTCTACGGTGACTTTCAGACTGCAGTCCATTCGCTGGCACTGCCTCTTAGTACCTTTCACACGATGGTCAATGGTATGGTTTATAGCATATTGTATAATAATGAATAGAATAACAGTGTAATGTTTAACATAATTCATAAGGCAATATATAGTATCGTAATTGTATAGTGAATATACAGCAGTGTGGTATACAGTAGGGTTGGTAGAATAATACATAGTGTAATATTACAAGTCTAATATTTTTTATAGTCTAAAGTATAGGGCAGTGCATAGTAACGCATTGTATAATTCAATGGTGGGGTTTGTCTATGGCAGTGTATATTGTGGTGTATAGTCGTGTGATGTAGAAAAAGTTTAGTTGGAGGCATATCAATATAATGCATGTTAGAGATTACATTGGGCTGTGTATACGATATTATACAATGTAGTTTAGATTGGAAGGTATAATTTTGTAATGTATAGTAGTCTAGTTTATAGCACAGTTGTAACGCAACACAGGACAGAGCAGCGCATCGTGGCTGTTTCTCTCTCTCCCCCCTCCTCCGTTACGAGCATAGATGGACTCGTCCGTCTGAACAAAGCTCGTCGCTTTCCGTGGTGTTAACGTTCAGGAAAAAATAAAAAAAATAAACCGCCACTTTTTCCGACTTAGAATTGTAATGTGTAATGACTTATTGTTAGTACCTCAGCTGATTGGAGAGTATATTGAGTTTATTGATAATATTGATGTAGTTTATATTTTAGTTTTTTTAATCAGTTTTCTATATCATATTCATTATAATGTGTAGTGTATACACAGTTACTTTATGTTAATAGCTCAGCTTATTGGAGAATATATTGAGTGCATTGATTATAGTGATGTAGTTTATATTTAGTTATTTCACATCGGTTTATTGTATGATAGGTGGTTAGTTGCAGTTATTTAGTGTCAATATACTAGATACCTCTGTTGATATGTAAACTCTGACTTTAACATAGCTACTTCCGTGACCAGTTACATGCTAATCCCTCACACTAACATCATACTAATCTCCCAGTTACATGCTAATTTCTGACTTTAACATCCTGCTAATCTATCATATTAACACAGCTTCTTCAATGCTAAATTATTCTGTTGATATGTAAACTCCTTTGTCAAGGCGCTCTGCTCCTCCCACCCAGCTTAAAATACACTGCCAAGCTTAGCAGTGTTTATTAAGACGCTGTCTTCCCGACAGTTCTGTTTCTTCACCTGAGGAATTCTACTTGTGTTGTGGCCGAAATTTCGTGAGAATTTTATTTTATTATGTTTTATTTTTATTATTTTATTATTTCCCTTCTGTGTGATTTTACCGAAAGAACCAAGAAGATGAATCCCTGCAGTCACAAAAGCTTTAAATCGGAACATCTATATTTGTTCTTGTTTTTTTAATCTCTGGCTGGTTCAAATTATTTACGCTACATACTATATTTTGAGGTAGATTTGAGCTGTGTCGTGATATAACCTGGTTGGTGTTCATTGTATTCCAGTTACGGATGTATGTTTATTGAACGTCTTTCATACCGGTCATAGCCAACCATACTAATCGAAGGTTCTAGTGCTCTACTCACGAGAAAAAATTAAGTTCACATCCCGATTGGAAGCTGACTCATCTTCCATTCAGGTTCAATAAAATCAGTGACATATTTGAGAGGTCAACCATAGTTATCCGATAGGGACACTGCTCTCTATTACAGGAATGTGGATATTTCGCCATGAAATCAATAGTGTCCAATTGAAAAAAGCTTAAATCCACTGTTTTTTTATGTTTTAGCAGAGTGATAATGAATTAAAGACATAATATGTAGATCACATGAAAATTGAAAGAACCCTCAAACACATTCGGATTACATTTAACTCAAGGTGATTTCATAGCTTTCAGGCTCGGTGTATTTTGATCACATTCCATTTTAAATTGGACTTTGTAAAATAACCATTCTCATGGTGCTGCTAATGAGCTATTGGAAACATGACATCAAATGGACAGAATTTTGCTTTTCATTAATACTCCATGAGCTGAAAAATATTCAGTGCTGTATTTCAAAATAAGTCTCTGTATATTGGGTTGTGTTGATCTATGTCTGTAAGCCAGCCACCTGGAGACAGGGTTGGTGGATCACACGAAGACTGGATGTACACCAAAGCAATATGGTGCTGGTGTGTGGCAGTACAACATGTTCAACTTCTTTTGCACCATACACAGCCAACCCTGCTAATCGGAAAATGCGGGGGAAGGCCAACAAACTAAATACGAAAAACATTTCTAAGTTAATTAGTTTAAAATCTCAATTTAAAAGTACACAGCTCCAATGGCTTCTTAATATACGACAAAAAGAGCATTCCAGACAGCCACAGAAGCACATCTGCAAGCACGTGATGCAGTGGCCGTCTTTATTCGATGGTTAGCGAAAATTTGCTGCGAGAATTGGTTGGGATCAAACCGACGACCTCCTGCATACCAGGCAGGGGAGTTAACATCCCGCCACTGTGGCGCTTTACTCAGTTAGGTTCTCGTTCTCGTGTCTCAATAAGGTCTTGGCCAAAAATGCAATTGTAAATCCATTCCGCACAAAGCTTTAGCAATTTTTTTTTTCATCAAAGCCTGGCAGCCATGTTTATTCCCCATACATAGCTACAAATCGGGAGGTGTTGACATTTTAGATTAAGAAGCGAGAAGCATGTGTGGAGTTTGTTCGGCTTGTTTCACAACACTTTCCAACGTTTATTGGTGTGCCTTTTGAGAGGTGGGCATTTTCCGCTTATGGAATGTGACACCGAAGCATGGAATTTCTCTAGCAAAGTGACCATACAAGCCAGTCAGTTAAATGAGTCTTGGCATTTATATTCGACAGTCACAAAGGTCAGACTGGTTGGTTTGGCTTTGGCGTCCAACGCTTACATCTCATTTGAGTTCCTATACATCTCATTTGAGTATTGTGATGGGCATAGCATTGCAAATGTGGCCTTTGGTTTATTAAAGCCGTTGCTGTCACTTCAAAGATTCCAACCCATTATTATTCCAGCCCTGTGGCTAAAATTAACTACCCCCTGAATGTAATAGACCCCCCCCCCCCTACTTAAAAGGAGTACTGAAAATCTTATTAACTGAAGCAGAGTATTTGAAGTAAATGAAAGCTAATTTTGCATGTTATTAAAGCACAGTATGCAATACATTTCAAGGTGCAAGCCAGTGCATATAAAGTACAAAGAGTTCTAACTTGAAAGAGCGGCAGATTCTTATAGAATCGAAATAGCACTTTTTATTCCGTACAAATTGATAGTTTTAGCGCAGCATGCATTATGTACTTACATACAAACTCGAATAAATGTCTCTATCTGTGGAAAGTCATAAAGACACATTTATGTGTGCACCCTCATCCACCGTGTCTATCAGTGCGCAACCACATCAAACGTAATGCCTACGACATTCAGGCGATATCGTTCACATTTAGGCTCTGGAAACGGAACCTAACGAGGCACAATCTTGCAGACAGGAAAAGTATCTCTGTAAACTCGGCCATCGTGCGTTCTCTTAGAACTTGGCCACGCGCGTCGGAACTCTGGGTTTGAGTTGCAGGCAGCCACTATTGTAAATATACTCTCAATGACAGTGGAGCGATTGTCTCGTTCAGCCAAGAACGCGTGCATAACGTGTTGCAAATTTGTCTGTCCCCCCCCACACACACTTTTTTCAATCACATCACTTGCCTCCTGGGTGGTGCAGCGGTGAAGGTGTTGATAACGATGGTGGTGACATTCAGCCAGTCTTGGCTGATTCAATGGCAGTCACCCGTGAGGCTAAAGCTGAGCACAAGGCCTTTTAGGTCGAGGATAGAATCAAAGCCAGGTCGCAGCCGGATCCTCTTGGCTGGCTGATGAGCTACAGTGGGCAAAGCTCGCGTTGCAGTACGAAAACTTTACATCCCACTCAGGGTGAGGTTGCTGGACAAATATCTCAGAGGTCAGAACTCTGAGCCAGCAGGACTGCATTTCTGTGTTTAAAGCCTAGGAGTCCCCTCATTGTGTGATTATATAATCTACTGTATAGAGAAGTATATGGTGTGCCCATATAATGTGTAAGTGTTGTGTACATACATGTGTTTATTTATATATATAAGTGTATACATATATTTATAGTGTGTGCTGTAAATGTACTGCATGTAATGGAGCAGTCGTGCAATGTTACGGACCCGTGCGACTTGAGTTTGATTCCCGGCCATGGCCAACACCAGTGGTGTGTAACACCAGGAGCAGTCATGGGCCTCCCTTGCGTCTTATCCTCGGTCACCTGAACCCGATCATCAGCACTGAGAAGACAAAAGCAACCCCGGTTCTGGCCACACCAGCCCATCGTGCACCATGCAGGTCTTCACGGTTGCCTGCTAACGGCACGTACAGTACATATATACCTACACGGGGGCACTGTGTCTTTGCGCATATGTATCTGTGTGTGTGTAATGCCAGTCATCTCAGTCAGTCAACCCATGGCACCTGAATCTGTCCCGTGGCTTTCTGCCAGCGGGCGTTCGACACTTCACGTGGCCTGAAAGTGCACTCAGCCTGGCACAAGCGCCGTGGTGACGTCACCACCACTTGGTGTTGCGTGAAATGTAATTGCCGTTGGCCAAAAATCCTGAAATTTTCAAACCCAGTGTGGCTTTCCTGGGCAAACGAGTAATTATTATCATAATTATTATTATCATGATGCAGCGATGATACTGAGTGCAATGGCATTGGTTAAATATATTTTACGCGCAAACCTGCGCCTAAAGGTTCGTGTAAAATTATTAAACACGCTTTGCCCTGTGAGCAACTCGTCAGATTCCATATTACTCATCAATATATCTGAGGACAATGTATGTTGGAACGCATTACATAATTTACAAACCACACATATTTTTGGTCTTCCTGCTGTGTTTTCACATACAAAGACTCACATTTGAGTTGATTGTTGTTCTTTGTTTAGCCAAGCAAAGGTTTATTAAGTTTAGTTTTATCTCTTAGAATCAAAGACAGGGGAGACCATGGTTAAGAAGAGGCATTTTATAGTTTAAAAAAAGTTATATTGACTTTCAACTTTGGGATTTGGCTATGACATTGGCAAACAGTGACCTTCCTTTTGCTGGATGATATCACAGGGTCTTTTGTGTCTAATATTAAAAAACTAACTGAAAAGTGCATTGAGACTGTAAAGCAAATGTTAATAACATTGTGAAATAATCCCTCAAAACATAACAAAAGTGTAATTTCCTGCGAAATCGGTGTGCATAAATAAACACGGCGCGGTGCACACTGTGGAAGGGTGTGCGTCGAGGTGCCGCCGTTAATCCTTTCGAGCTTTTGAGGCAGGATTAGTGGATCACGCAGAAGGCCATCACGTGGCATGAACATCTCAAGTTGCCCAACCGAGGTGGACAGTAGATTGAAATAAAGCAATAAAATGGGTTGTTGACCCATCCGTGTACCTATTTTGAGCATTTCCCCTTTTGCATTTTGGGTAGTTTAATTTATTAACGTAACAAAAAAAGCACCCATTAAGGATTCAACCGGCCACAAGAAGTAACTCCTATCTTGAAGATGCACACGTGCTCTATGTGTCTGTGGTTGTGCTCCATGAATTTGAAGCTTCGTTAACGGGGGAGGAATAAAAACAGCTTTAAGTTTAGGTCGAGTGCACGTCACTGATGCATACACAACATAAGAGAGGTGTGTTCCTTTGGTGCCATTTACTTCCGAAAAAACTGCCCTTACATCAAGCCCATCCTAAAATGAAATATAAAGTAAAACTTATTTTTCTAAACACTTCGTCTAGATAATTTAACAATCAATATTATTTGGGTCTTTCGGTAAAGTAAAATAGATAGGTTCAGAGAAAATAACAAAAAACTACGACGTTTCGATCGCAAAACAAGCGGTCATCAGGAATAAGGGGGTTAGCCTCTAAAGACAACTGCTTATAAAGGTTTGAAATGGGCGTAGCCTAAATGTCAGCAGCCAATGTTAATGTAAGAGGTGGGCAGCAACTGCGGTCGTGGTGGGTTTTCCACCAATCAAAGGGCTGCCAGGTAAAAATTAGCATGTTAATGTAAAATCGCCGAGTATCCACGGCGAGCACGCCAAGGTGGCTATATTAATGTAAGAGATTAGCATGTTAATTGAAGATCGCTAAGCAGCAACCTCGAGGATTGTGCACAAGGTAGCTATGTTAGTGTGAGAAATTTAATCTGTTAAAGTAAAAAATCAGAGAGCCAAAATAACAACTAACATCGGAAGGTGGTAGGATGGGAACATCACAGCCAATTATGACTTAAACTTGTTAATAACGTCCTTCCAATGATTGCTCAGTTTGTACCCATCTTCTTGGTGGAAATTCTATCTGTGTCTATATATGGCTGACTTCATGAACGTATGTTTGTTAATAGCCAGTGGATTTGCAAAGTACCTTCGTCTTAGAGAAATAAATTTCGTGTGAGCCCACCGCATTGAAACAATGATCAGCCATGGCTGAGGTATTGGTCCTACTGTATTTCAGATCTGCCTTATGTTCACGAACATAGTCCGAGACATGTCGCTTAGTTTCCCCAATGTAACTACTGCTGCAGACACAGCTTAGTTTGTAGACGCCGGGGTATTGCATGTCAGGCATCACATCTTTCACAGATGGGATCAGATTTTTGAATGTTATGTACTGTGTTAAATCGAACCTGAATCTTGTTTTTGCTCATGATTTTGGAAATATTTTTGGTAAAACCCTGCTATGTATGTCAAGGTAATGGTTTTGATTGGGTCCTCAGATGATTATTTCCCAACAGTTGGGGTGATAGCTTTACGGATTGTATAGTCTGAATATCCATTCATCTTGAGAGCTTGGTGCACGTGTTCCAGTTCACTGGCTAGGTGATGATGGTCGGAAATACATAGAGCTCTATGGTGTGAAGTTTTGATGAGGGAATTATTCTGGGATGGAAGGTGGTTGGAGCCAGGTTTTAGGTAGGCATCCGTATGGGTGGCTTTCCTGTAGACAGTGTCCCATTGAGCCATCTGGTCTCTTTTCGATTAAAACATCCAAGAATGGTAACTTGCCTTCATTTTCCACCTCCATGGTGAATTTGATAGCTGTGTATGGAATTGATGTGGTTGAGGAATTGGTTCATAGCTAGTCGGCCATGTGGCCAATTGACGAACGTGTCATCTACGTACCTCTTCCACAAGGACGGACGTAGAGTGGATGCCTGGATGGCATTTGTCTCAAAATGTTCCATTAAAACATTGGCTACAACTGGAGATAATGGAGAACCCATTGGGGTACCTTCAACTTGTTTGTAGAATGTTCCATTCTAGGTGAAGTAAGTGTTGGTGAGGCAGTGTCTTACCAGGGCCGGTACATCAGCATTCTGTCCTTGCTGGACCAAATCTTCAATGATTGCAATGGTGTTAGGCACAGGAACTTTGGTAAACAAAGATACCACATCGAAACTAACGAGCAAATCACCTGGAGATAGTGAGATGTCCTTAATTAACAATACCAAGTGAGCTGAGTTAAGTACAGCTGAGGTGATCTTACCAGTGAATGGTTTCACCTCAGTGGGTATATCTTGGTAGTTTGCATGCGGTGAGGTAAAGTGTGGGTACTCTCACCATCTCCTGAGCCAGCAAGAAAGATTCGGCCAAATATCCGGTACATGGGGCTCTCTCGAGCTGCTTCTCGTGGAGTCCCTTCCACCGGCAGAGGCGTGACCAAGTCATTTCAGGGCTGCATCTTTACCCTTGTTTACCTTTCACTATAAAAATATGAATTTGGATAATGAAACTTGTGTTCCTTTCAATGCAGTGAAACTTCGCTTATACGTGGTGATGTGGATGGGAGTGCTATTGTTACATCCTACATTTACTTCTTGGAAGTAATACTGTGGGTCTCTGCATGGTTATCTGCGGATAAATGCAGATAATACATGGAATGATCACTGATTATTGCAAGCCAAATATAGAGTACGGTACATGTGGAATCAGCTGGAGTTGCCGTCTTGTGGACATGGTAAGAGACACTTTGGAGGAATATGAGAGCTAATTGTAAGGTGAAGTACAATACTCAATGTGTCAAAGGGTAACCTCCACCTCGGAGATGGGAGCAATGATATCTGCTCGTGTGCAAGTGCTGCGTGGATTGATTCATTGCGAGATAATGGAAGATGTTGGCAGGTTGGGGGGGGGGGTCTTAATTCAGCAGTGGATTGGCCATGGCTGATTATGTTGATGATGATTCATAAGATGTCCCTGGTTTCTCCCCAATGTAACACGAGGCTTTGTTGTCTACAGGGGGTTCCAGAAAGTCAATATCTGCTCTCTGTGCTTCAACATCAATAATGCAATTGGAGTGATAATTGGTCATACAATCCAATATATCCTTTATAAAATTAGCTCTGTAATTCCCACGTGAATGGCTATTTGTGACAGCACTGGATACACTGCTCTGCACCATTCACAACATTTGCTTTAATGTTTTAAATTCTTGCTTTGCAAATTATGGGAAACATAGTGAGGCTTGCTGTTTTGCATTCTGCAGGGCAGCTTCTGCAGGGTTGGTATGTTCTTAACAAACAAAAAAACTTTGCGGAGCGATTTCACGTCTGTTTAGTGCCTCGGCAAACAATATTTGATAGAATTCACACTTTGAATGCACATTTAAATGCATGTGTGCCTGACCTTATCGTTGACATTTGCTAAAAGCTGACAAAGCGATAATACAATTATTCATGAATAAACTAAGCATTAGTATAATGTCACGTGTCATGTTGTTTTCGATGACGGTTTAGAAATGAGTCATTTCTCAGGGCCAAATCGGTATTTGCTTACTTAAATATTATCCAGGGTTTTTTTTATCAATGCAAAGAACACAATATCAGCGTAAGCAAATGAACACGTGACGTGGAATCATTCCTCATGCTGCCACGGTGTAATGGTGAGCACAATTGGAACTGCTTTTGTGTGCGTTTAGTTTGTTGTCCTTCCTCCGCACCTCCTATTAGCACGGTTGGCTACGTATGGTGCGAAAGAAGTTCAAGATACATACGTACAATGGGCTGGAAATCCAAGGGGTCGCCATTTCCGATCCATCTCTCGGCGAGGTCGTCAAAACAGTGGCCAAGTTTCTTAAATCCCTCCCCCACGGCTTCTGTCCACTCAGTGGTATAAATGGCGACACCAACAGTTCGGCAATCGGCAGGTCGCACGTGGAGCGGTAAACTGTGGTTACTCCCACTTCTTCCTGAATCTCCGATTAGAACGGTTGGTCATGTACAGTGCGAAAGAAGTTCAAAATACATACGTACAAGTTGTCTGGCCAGTGTCGAAGAGTCGACCAACATTAAATCGAGAGTGACTTTCAAGAGCTCTCTCCAGTAGAGGGCCTTTTCACGAGACTAGTGGTGTGATCCCTGCACCTGCACCACTCATGTTAGAAGCACTTAGCTCCAGATATTTGCCAAGGACCTCACCCAAGGATTGGACGGACATTCAAATCTGCAATTGGCCACCTTTCATTCTGCCCTCTGGGTGTAAATCTGCCGGCGGCAATGTATCTCATTTGTACATTAAGTCAAGATACATTTGGCCTGCTATTACAGCATGAGGCAGAAAAGTCCACTTGCACAGACTTTGGTATTTCTTAATTGTCCCCGCAGCAGCTGCCCCTACTTGAATGAAACATGTTCAGTCGGAAATACAAAAGGGAGAACTAAAAGGGGTGCATATGGAGGTGACTACATGGTATCACATCTTGAACAGCGGTGCACGAGCACAAATAACATGAACTCAAGACATTTGTGTATAACATCGCCTCAGAGGAAGAAATATATTATATGTTGGGAAACGGTCCTTAATCTCATCTCACTGCTTTATAGAAGGATCATTGCCTTAAGCGTCATTTTTTTCTCTTTTGGACAGTGTTGTTGACGAATATGTAAAGTGGATATTTCTCATCATTTTTACACCTACAGTGAGGGAAAAAAGTGTTTGATCCCCTGCTGATTTTGTACGTTTGCCCACTGACAAAGAAATGATCAGTCTATATTTTTAATGGTAGGTTTATTTGAACAGTGAGAGACAGAATAACAACAACAAAAAATCCAGAAAAACGCATTTCAAAAATGTTATAAATTGATTTGCATTTTAATGAGGGAAATAAGCATTTGACCCCTCTGCAAAACATGACTTAATACTTGGTGGCAAAACCCTTGTTGCAATCACAGAGGTCCGACGTTTTTTGTAGTTGGCCACCAGGTTTGCACACATCTCAGGAGGGATTTCGTCCCACTCCTCTTTGCAGACCTTCTCCAAGTCATTAAGGTTTCGAGGCTGACGTTTGGCAACTCGAACCTTCAGCTCCCTCCACAGATTTTCCATGGGATTAAGATCTGGAGACTGGCTAGGCCACTCCAGGAACTTGATGTGCTTCTTCTTGAGCCACTCTTTTGTTGCATTGGCCGTGTGTTTTTGGTCATTGTCATGCTGGAATACCCATCCAAGACCCATTTTCAATGCCCTGGCTGAGGGAGGGAGGTTCTCACCCAAAATTTGACGGTACATGGCCCCGTCCATCGTCCATTTGATGCGGTGAAGTTGTCCTATCCCCTTAGCAGATGAAACACCCCCAAAGCATAATGTTCCCACCTCCATGTTTGACGGTGGGAATGGTGTTCTTAGGGTCATAGGCAGCATTCCTCCTCCTCCAAACACGGCGAGTTGAGTTGATGCCAAAGAGCTCCGTTTTGGTCTCATCTGACCACAACACTTTCAAAGTTCAGACGGGCATGTATATGTGCTTTCTTGAGCAGGGGGACCTTGCGGGCGCTGCAGGATTTCAGTCCTTCACGGCGTAGTGTGTTACCAATTGTTTTCTTGGTGACTATGGTCCCAGCTGCCTTGAGATCATTGACAAGATCCTCCCGTGTAGTTCTGGGCTGATTGCTCACCGTTTTCATGATCATTGCAACTCCACGAGGTGAGATCTTGCATACATTTTTGATTAAATATTTGCTAAAAATGTAACAACAACTCAACTCGAAATTCGCTGGATTTTAGATAAATTCCACAGAGATGTCACATGTAAAAGCATGTGACATTTCCTTGCTGCTTAATCAACAGTAGCCATCATAAAGGAGAGACTGTCCCACACCAGACGAACATGGAATTTCCACCACTTGCTGAGTGCCAACAACTAAGATGAATGACTACCCATGCCACATTGAGCAGGAAGCACACTTTCACCCTGTAGCATTGAAAAGTTTCCATACAATAAACGTATCAGTTTAGTGATGGGCAAATCTCAGCTTCTTTGTTTTCCATTGTGACGGTCCTGTGAGACACAGACAGCTTTTCAAATGAGGAGGTGGGAGAGCTCCGCAGTGCAACTGGTTATTGAGTTGAACCAAATCAGCATCGCTAATGCTACGGTTTTTTGCCAACTCCATTGCGTCATAATTAAGTAGCTGAGAATAAACGCAGAGAGAAGTCCCGTTGCCTAAAAGGGCCATGCAGCAGGCTCCAGGCGGCGTTCGCGGCAAGCTGTGGTGCTGCGCGCCGGCGATATGAGCCTTTTGTGGAAAAGTTTCACCTTGAAAGCATAATTTTTGTTTGGATGTTTCCTTTTCCTCTGCAGGTAAAATGACTTTACAACTCTGTTTAAAGGCGTGAATAAAAGTTTAAGGAATGTTCCGATGTGCAGTCAATGTGATTACTTCTTAAGAAGTGTTTATGCCTCACCACCTATGTCCTCAAGTGATATACTCACAAACTAATTTAATATACTGCCGTTTCCTGCATCAACTATGCACTATAATATTCGTGTACTGCATGCAGGCAGCCTGTATACTCTTGCTGCAAATTACATTAATGAGCAGCTATTTAGGCCAGCACTGCACAAGTTCGGGTGGTGTAGCAAATGTACTGTTAAGCTTCAGTCTCCCCCGTGACTGATGTTTGGGCACTGCAAACATATTCTTATTTAAGGCTTAGTCAACCAGTACAGGTTCAGATATTACTTGCAATGATGTGCAGTGAGACATCAAAGCCAATGTTTGTTAAAGTGCAATGTGCTAAAGATGTCGCCAATGGTTCCACAATATTTCGGCAGTTGCATACGCATACAATTATTATCATTATTATGCGTGTTTGCCCAGGAAAGCAATGCTTTTTTTCCGGAGGGTCCTGCCAAATATTCACAGTGGTGGGAAATGTTGCCATGCGCAAGCCCAATTGAGTAATTTGCAGGTTATTTCCAGCATTGGGATGTTTGACCAATACAAGTTGTATTCTTGGGTCTTTCGGTAAAGTCACGTAGATAGGTCTTTTCTTTGAACCTATTTACGTAACTTTACCGAAAGACCCAAGCATGTTAATTTCTGCAGTCACGAAAGCTTTAAGTCAAGATTCAATACAAGTTGCATTGTGTGTTTGTCTTTTAGCAAATACAAAAAGGTTGCAATTTAGCCTTAAAAATGTAGTGCTGTTAGCAAGGGTGTGGGTAGTGCTATGCCTAGCTGCCTTTGTCAATTCAGTACTCATCATTCCACATTATGTCCGAGTTGACCTAGGGGATGCATAGGACAGGTTCAGATACTAGTTGTTACTATGTGTGGTGAGGAATAGAACCCAGGTTGTCAGGGTTTTAGCACCGTGCATAAACTGCTGCACCAGGAGGTGTGGGCAGCAGTCGTGTAGTTGTTAGCTTACTGCTCTACAAACCTAAATTGGATTCCTGCTCACAGCGACCATTGGTGATGAATATCTGAATGGCCGGTAATCTCCCCAAGGTCAACTTAGCCTTAAATGAGTACACGACGCAGTCTGTTAACATCAGCACTGGAGGGACAAAAACGGCCGGGAGTGGTTCTCACCATACCACGCTCTCGTGTGCCACGCCAGCCTTATTAGGTGTCCGCTAACAGCACTTGCTCCAAAAACTTGTAAAAGGCAATATGGAGAATCTTTGTTCCGCTGTATACACAAAGACATTGATGTATCTATATAGAAACCACGCGAAACATACTAAACATCAGTAATGGAAATGTGCACATCATTTTATAAGAAGACACGTCTTCATTAGACCTCCTTTGCCAGTACCAAAATGTAATAATAGGGTTTTTCCCCTTTTTTCTGGCAACAAAACTGAAACCTTTTTACGAGGATTCATGTCTGCATTAACCACAATACCTGCAGTCAAAATGCAAACAAAAAACATACTATGATAATATATGCATTGTCCTTGAAACGGATTGGTCCACACCAAGGGATGGCTTTCTTTTGAGCCTCGACCCAATTGGTGCTCGACCAGATGACGCCAACAGGCGTACAGCTCAAAGACAATGCACTATCAAAGTAATGAGGGCTCGGGTTGAGCATCTACAGCATTAGACCTCCTTTTCCAGTACCAAAATATAATAGGGTTTATCCCCTTTTTTCTGGCAACAAAACTGAAACCTTTTTACAAGGATTAATGTCTGCATTAACGACAATACCTGCAGTCAAAATGCAACAAAAAAACATACTATGATAATATATGCATTGTCCTTGAAACAGATTGGTCCACACCAATTGGGTCGAGGCTCAAAAGAAAGCCGTACCTTGGTGTGGACCAATCAGGTTTCAGTTTTGTTGCCAGAAAAAAGGGGAAAACCTTATTATTACATTTTGGTACTGGCAAAGGAGGTCTAATGATGTAGATGCTCACCCCGAGCCCTCATTACTTTGATAGTGCATTGTCTTTGAGCTGTACACCTTTTGGCGTCATCTGGTCGAGCACCAATTGGGTCGAGGCTCAAAAGAAAGCCGTCCCTTGGTGTGGCCCAATCAATTTCAAGGACAATGCATATATTATCATAGTATATTTTTTTTGTTTGCATTTTGATTGCAGGTATTGTGGTTAATGCAGACATGAATCCTTGTAAAAGTTTCAGTTTTGTTGCCGGAAAAAAAGGGGAAAAACCCTATTATTAAGACATGTCTTGCTGATAATTTAATTGGACTGGCACAATGAATGTGTATATATTTGAGTCAAGGAATTTAGATAATTCAAAAATGCTTTAAACTTTATTTTATATATATTAAATTGTAATAGTGGGGGATGGAGGGATTTTGTACCTTATATTATGGCAAAGCTGCACTGCTGCGATAACGCTTTGGCTGGGACATCCAATGCCACGACTGGCTCTCAAGTTTGCGCAATGCCCACGCAAAACTGCAGCCACATTTTTCGACAAATTGATGATCCTGAAAATTACAAATTGCAGAAATGTAAATGGACCAAATCTGCTGGCAGCACAACAATTACTCATCCTGTGCAGCGGGCAGCACAATGTATTTTTGAATCCAAATAGTCCACCGTGTTCCCCCATTCCATAGAGTGGTGGTGGGTGGCTCTCCTCTCCACTGATGGCCTTCAGCTATTAGTGGAAACTCTGCATTCCTTTGATCGGGGCCAGTTTTTATTTCCAAAGCTCAACACATCCTCACTTCACACTGGTTGGTACCAATTGTATTAATCCCTGAAGAATGATATGCTGAGTTGACACTTGGCCAGGATTTGAACTCGAAACCTTCCAACTAAGAGGTGATTTATATTCAGTGCTACTCATGGCAATGCAATATAACACGATGTACTCTTTGGTTTTATTCGGTTAAGTCACATAGTTAAGTCACCTACGTGACATTCGGTTAAGTCACCTACGTGACTTAACCGAATGAAACCAAAGAGTATGAATTCTTGCAGTCACGAAAGCTTCAAATCTCGAAATAACACGATGTATTTGGTACCCTCTTTACAGGATCTCTAGAGCTCCTTCCTTGCCGAGGCCCTTCCTCCAGTAGTTACGTGAGCAAGTTATTGCAGGGATGCACCTTCACCTTATATTTTATGGACATGTAGAATTGCTACTCCAGTGATACGATTGCAACAACTTAGGAATGTGATTTAATTTAAGAACTGATTTTTCTCTTCTGGCTTGTTTCCGGCTTGTTATAATTTTTCATAAACATTTCCATCTCATTTGAATAATGCCTTCTTCACTCCATGCGACTGCGTAACATAACCATATAGTGTACATTTGATGTGCAAATATTTTTAATTGGATCACACACTCGTGATGTGATCTATGTGTTGTGAAAATCGATTCTAATTGATGAATTAATGCATCATTCCACGACTAGTATTATACTATTCGTACAGCTGTGGTGTATTGGTTCGCACGCTGGACTTGCAATCCAGAGGGCATTGGGTAATTATCCCGGTGTAGCAGTTGCACCAGAGTTAGAATCAGAATCTGTATTTAGACTGGAGGAACCCGATGATCTTTGAGGCTCTTTTTCACAGAGTCCCAGGATGGGCAGGTCAGCGAAATTGTGCCAAGTTTGATTAATCCCTGTGCCCTTGTCCATGCTGCAGTATAAATGGGGGCACCACAATTGGTTGAATGGCAGGTCACGTGTGGTGGGGTAAAATGTCGGTGCTCTCACCTCTTCCAAGCTGTCAGGCCAGTGTGGAAGAGTATGCCATAACTCACTCCATCTGGGCTCTTTAGAGCTCCATCTATTAAATAACTTTATGGCAGCAGTGGCATAAGCAGGTAAATGCAGGGCTGCACCTTTACCTTATTCTAATACAGACAGATAACACAAGGGGGTTGTATGGCCAGCACCATGTCCCAATTCCTGTTGTCAATCCACACCAGATAATCATTTAAGGTTGAGTCAACCTCTGGGGGATCCAGGATTGGTGTTGATAACAATGGACATGATGTGTATAGCCCGCAATCGAATCCAGATCACTGGGATCGTAATGCAGTGCACTAACCAACATTCCTCCATCTCCACAATATGCACACATAAAGACACATTCATGCACGGTGTAATGAATTGTTTTACATGTTATGCATAATAGTAACCGAAGCTATGAGATACATAAATTGCAAACAGAAATACGGTCGATGATGCTAGCACTTTCATATATATTCAATGTTTAGTCACTCATTGTTATGACTGTGCAAAGCAGTTTTCTTTTATATTTACTGGGTGCATTCTATTAAAGTGAGTGTAAACAGTTGGCTCTGGGGTGTGCATTTAATATACACTTTCTATAAAAACTGAAAAGTATGAACGGCCAACGCATTTCTCCCGAAATTTAAATGCAGTGCAGTAACTGATAATGCTTGGTCCATACGACAGACTCAATCCTCCAGTAACGTGTTCACGTTGTATAGCTATTGTTAATGTTTCCTCTTGTGAGCAATATTACATTTATTTTGCTAAAGACATCGGGGTTTAGTTCATGCTTATGTACTGGGTTCCAGGGAGACCGGAGACGGAGCACTTGAAGCAACACGTTTATTCAATATAACTGCGGGATAAACGGGTCCTTAACACAGAGGGATAGCGGCCCCTCTACCCGATACCGAAAGAGATATAGCCTCCAGGCTAGCGTGTCCTAATCACTGGGACTACACTCACGTTCCTCTGGCTAAGGGGACCTAGGGGGAGGCTATCTGACCCGAACCAGCCAAGGTCCTCGGGTCCTGACCACTGGCCCACTCAGTCCCGGCCCTTAGAAGGACGTCGGGTCTCGGGGGTTCCCAGGGTTGCCCACTGGCCCACTACAGCCCCCCCCCCCATGTAACATCTAGCCGTTCCAGCTGTCAAGCCAACAATAAAGACTGTGAATAAACCAGAACAGAGTACGTGTGCCTCATTATATGAGAACGGTAACAATAACACGAACGGCCCCAGATAAATACCCAAACCCACCTGTACAATTGTTACACTATTTACATATATACATAAAACTGCACGCACACCCGCACCCCCCGCAATGCAGCCGACATGAACCGAATCGATGATGGGTAAGACGCAGCCAGGACAAGTACCAGTCGATTACCAACCGGCAGAAGGTAAGTGAGCTGTGCGGAGGCCAAGTGAATGTGGGTGGGATTTAAGAGAAAGTTTTTGATTTGGAGCGAGTTCTCGTGGCTGGCCCGTCCGGAGCGGCAGGGAAAAGTCGTGGCCGCGGGTCAGCAGGGACAGGAGCATCTTGGCCGCTCAGTGGTTGGGCGGAAGAGTGATCATCAGCAGGAGCGGCCGGCGGGGTCCGCCATGGTGACGTTATTCCAGCGGCGTCTGAGGGCATAACAACATGTCTGGGCTGAGGGTTAGGCTCCGTACATGGACGACTCGGCTCGTCGGACACGTCACGCCCTCAACCCCCGTGCAGTGTAGGTAGAGTGTGAGGAGAGAAGAAGGGTTTGAGACGCAACGGGTGCACGTACCAACACCACTTACCGTGCTGGACTTTCACACACTGAGGCCGGACAACCCGCACAATGTCCATCGGACCCCTCCAGGGTTTCAGCAATTTGGGCGATGTTGCTAAGGGCACCTGGAGGCAATGGAGCCAAGCCCTGTCACCTTCAGCCCATTTATGGCTGGACACGTGGAGGCCTCGCAGTCGCTCGTTAGCCAACTGGCGAGCTTCAGAGTTGTGTTTAGAAGCCTCTCGTGCCTCAACCAACCTCCGAACATTGGATCGAATATGTTTAGCGATCTTGGACTTAGGGGAGGGCTGCTTAGCGCGCAATTGAATATCCATGGGGGGGTTGACCTCCCTGCCGTACATCAGGTAGAATGGGGAAAACCCCATGGCCGCATGGGGTGCCATTCTGTAGGCGGCCAAGATACCGGGAATAAGAAGGTCCTAATCGACCTGCGACTCGCACACTTGGTGCCTCAACATAGAGGTAAGTGTTCTGTGGAGCTGCTCGACCATACCGTCAGTCTGTGGGTGGTATGACGATGTGCGAATTTTATGCGTGCCTAGCAGGTTGCACATATCCCGTAGCAAAGTTGAAGAAAAATATTTCCCTTGATCGGTCAGCAGCCATTCCGCCGCACCCTTATCCAGGACATAGCCCTGGAGAAAGGCCTCCATGATGGCTACTGCCGATTGGTTGGGGAGCGGCCAGGCCATAGGCCAACGGGTGAAGTATTCAACCCCAACTAACAGGTACTTATTACAGCAAGACACGTGAATGGATTGTAGCGGCGGCCACAACGGTTTAGAGGCAGGTTTCCATTGAGCGCACTGGGTACAACCTTTGAGCAATTCGGCGATTTCCCTTCCCATGCCCGAACAGAAGAAATCCAGCTGGAGGATGGCAAGGGTCTTTTGTGTCCCCAGATGCAGGAGGCACTCATGAGCGGCCCACATAGCCTTCCCCCGTAGGGAAGTGGGTACCACCAGCTTGTACCTCAGTGCACAGCTGTCCCATTTCATGAAGAGGCCGTCCCGCATGACAAAGGAAATTGGGCTCCCATGACCTCTACCCTTGTATGCCTCATCGGTGCAACGGCACAATTTAAGTAGGCAAACTTCTTCCACCTGGAGACGTCCCCAATCATCCAGGTAGAGGCCCAACAGTGCACTCTGTGCGGTGGGCGCGTCTGACGCTTAAGGGGAATCCACCCCGGGATTGGCTGACACAGCGAGGGACGGGGCCGGCTCTCAGCGAGTTGCTTGCAGTGGCCCGATCCCGTGAAGCACGCACATCTGGCAGTGTTAGGCAGTCGTGACAATTGTCAGCGTTGCTATGTCGGACACCCTTACGATAGATGACTGTGAAAGTATAGTCCTGGAGGACCTCAAAGCCAGCGGGACAATTGGCCTGATGGTTTGTCAACTCTCAGGGCATACTGGAGTGCTGCATGGTCGGAACGTACGGTAAAGTGTCTACCGTACAGGTAGGGCCTGTACTACTGAACAAAGAAGACGATGGCCAGCAGTTCACGACAAGTAACACAATAGCGTTGCTCCACGGGGGACAACACCTGAATGTCGTATGTTACCACGCGTTCCACACCATCAACAATCTGTGAAAATACTCCTCCTATGCCGGTGTTGCTGGCGTCCATATCCAAGAGGAATGGTACAGAGAAATTTGGGTATCACAAGGGAGGGGCATTGACCAGTCCATCACAAATAGTGTCAAACGCGGCTTGCTCCACCTCCCCCCAGTGGAATTTAGTACCCTTAGCCGTCAGTGCGTGAAGGGGTTTCAAAATAGAAACAAATCCTGCCACAAACCGCCAATAATAAGTGGCAAAGCCAATGAAACTCCACACATCACTAACAGAAGTGGGGGTCTGCCATGAGTGGACGCAACTTGTCTTCTCGGGGTCCGTGGTGATACCCGATGTGTCCGAGATAGCGAACGGAGTTTCGCAGGAGGTGGCACTTCCGCGGCTTGAATTTGATCCGTGTCGCCCACATTTGACCAAAAACGGCCCTTAATCGATCGAGGTGCTCGTTGAAGGTCTGGCTAAAGACAACAATATCATCTAGATAGATCAGGCAAGCATCCCACTGCAGCCCAGCGAGGACCAGCTCCATCAGGTGCTGGAACGTCACTGGGGCCGAGTAAAGTCCCATAGGCAAGCCAGTTAAATTCGAAGAGGCGCTGTGGTGTGCGGAAGGCCATCTTAGGCTTGGATGCTTTGTCAAGAGGCAATTGCCTAAATCCTGACAAAAGGTCCGGCATTGAAAAATAATGCGCACCTGCCAGGGCATCGAGTGACTCGTCCATCCTGGGGAGTGGATATGCGTCGGCCATGGAGATTTTATTTAGCCACCGAAAATCCACGCAAAATCGGAGGCTGCCATTGTGTGTTTTAACGAGGACAATCGGTGCTCCCCATGGGTTTGTGGATAGAGAAATTATATCCTCCGCCAGCATGTCATTAACGGAAACTCTGACATGCTCTTTTTCAGCAGGGCTGAGGCGGAATGGGTTTTTTCGAATAGGGGCAGCATCACCTGTATCGATGTAGTGACTTAGCAAATTGGTACAAACAATGTCAAATTTGCTTTTACTAAAGACATCTGAAAATTCCCGCAGCAATGCGTGCAGTTTTCCCCACTGGGATTCAGTCAGGTCAGCACTGTTCGAACAAACGGAGTCGATCCAACGTTCGTCGAGGACCGAATGCAGTTGGGGTGTGGGAGCGTCCCCTACGTGGCCCATCACCGAGTCCCCCAGGGGTGCTGGTGTCGCATGAGTGAGCACAGTACCCTGGGGGATGATGGTGGTATGCAACCCTGGATGAGTGGATCTTTGTCACCAGGAACGAGCATCTGTGCAGCAACCAGATCCAACCCGCGTACCGCCGTGTTCGAGGGTCCTAACAAAACCCCTGCATCTATTGCGTCTGAGTCAAGGGGTTTCTGAAGGTGAAGCGAAACCAACATTTGAGACCCGGGCGGAATACGAACAGTGCGCGACGCCAACGTCTGGATGGTACAGCAGGCCATACGCAACCGAGAGGGTGACTGCAAGAAGGACATGCGTCAGCTGGAGGGTGGCTCGATGCAACCCTGATTGTAAAAAAATTAATGGGCGTCTTCCCCAAGAAGTCCGTTCCAAGCAGACAAGGAACGGCTAGGGTTGAAGAAATCAGAATGGGACCATTCAATTTGACGTCGCCAATACGGATCTGGGTGTCGATCCTACCAATTATGCCCAACGAACCCCCATTAGCAGTGAAACACGGTACATCAACTTGCTGCAATGAACGACAGTTTCTGGGTAGAAAATAAAAAATGAGGTCCGAGATGATGGTCGCCGATGCGCCGGTGTCGACCAGTATCTGGACCCCGACCCCATCTGTGAAACCCACGATTGTGAAAGAAAAACTCCGTGGGCCAACTCGGACCACTGACCTGGTCTGAGTGCCCGATCAGTTTTACAATTACCCTGTTCCCCACCGACCGACGCATGACAATCACGAGGAAAGTGATTGTGTGTGTGGGCGGTGAGTGGGGGCCGATAGTGTGAAGTGCCGCGACTTTCCTGAGTCCATTGTGGAGCCGAGGGAGAGCGCGGTGCCGAGGATCATGGTCCGGGGATGCGGCGACGCGGGGCCCGGCAGCCAGACGACACGTGTCCCCATAGGCTGCAATTGTAGCAGGTGATAGATGACACGTCCGGCTGTGGAGTCGTCCGGGAGTCGCGCCAAGGCCGGCGGTCATCGGACCTCCAGCTCCTCGCCTGGGTTGATGCAAAGGCCCAGTCGTGCATCGGCTCCTCCTTAGAGCTGCTGGTGTCGGCTGGAGCAGTGCAGGCGGCGAGGCTGGTGTCCCGCTGGAGCAGGAGGTGTGCCTGGATGCACCTTGTGGCGTGCAGGAAGCAAAAATTGTCGTCTACTGCGCGCATGATAATGCACAGCTCCCGTGCCAAACTCAGCAGCTTCTCCAACACCATTGCGTCTATGGCCTTGTGATCCATATGCGGGAAATCGGCCCTAGCCAGGGCCAGCAGCGCGCTATGGAAAGCGAACAGAGTCTCCAACTCACCCTCCCTCCGGTTGTTGAAGCGATGGCGGGAGTCCGACAGCAGTCCATAAATCACCTACATCTGCAGAAGAGCTTGTTGCAGTGTGGACCGGTCCGCTTGTGGAATTGTCATGAGGGTGGCGAGGGCGTCGTCATCTAGCGTGGCTGGGAGAGCTCGGACCGCCTCTGTCTCAGACCAGCAGACCATCTCCCGGTGGGACATGAAACAGCGCTGGAAAGCTGCCCAGTTGCCACCAGCAGCCGAAAACTATTTTAGTGCCAGAAGTTGCTGGTGGACAGGTGGCGTGCATCCCCCGGGCAGCCTCGTAGCTTCCCTCTTGGTTGGACTGGCATCGCTGGTGGCAGGCAAGATGTCCTCTTCCTGGACTTGTTGTGCCGGCGATGATGTGGCGCCCTCCGGTTGGCTCCTGCTGAGACCGGACGTGATGTGCGCCCCATGGTGCACCGCATTTCCTGCGGAAGCGGCTCCCGCTATGACGGGAAGTAAAAAAATGTTGGCGTAGTCCATTGCTCACCACGTCGCATCCTCCACCCCTGCTGCAGCCTCCTCACAGTGAATATTGCTGAGTATAGAGGCAGCGGCGTGGAGCAGCTCAGCGAGGCGGCAATGCACTTCCCGCAGTGAGCTGCGCAGCGGCGGTGAGACAACGGGCAGCGGAGCAGGCAGCTGCCCGGCCGGCAGCACTTCCCCGTCTGCAGCCTGGGTTGCCAGTCCCGCGGCTGCCTGGCCATCTTTGTCCCAGTCCGGGTTCTGGGTACATGGTCTTTGGCGTGTCTCCATGGCTACTTCTGGCACCAAATGAAGTCGGTTCCAGGGAGACCGGGGACGGAGGTCTTGAGGCAACATGTTTATTCAATATAACTGCGGGATACACGGGTCCCTAACACACCACTGGCTCACTCGGTCCCGGCCCTTAGAAGGACGTCGGGCCCCGGGGGTTCCCAGGGTCGACCATTGGCCCACTACAACCCCGGCCCTGAGAAGGACAGCGAGTCTGGGGGTTCCCTGGGTCCTAGCCAAGCTGGTCTTCTTCCTTCAGCTTGACGAAGGCTACTGGACTTGTCCAGAGGTCTGGCTTTTATTCCCGTGCCCGGGTCTCTCCGCCCCTGGCCACGCCCCCCTTCTGGAACGCTCTAGGGGGCTCTGGGGTTGGGAGAGCCTAGTGTCCCAACAGCCCGGTTCATCCTGACTATCCCGGGATACCACCCCCTATGGACACATGTGTGCTACTACAGGTAAGTGTGCATAAAAATGCTAAATACAATGCCTGACACCAACACTACATTTCGATCATAACGTACAGCTTTGTGGGTTTTCAAAGTTGTCGTGTGAAATACAATATAGCTCTCCGATGAGGGTTCTGGTTGTGCCATGTGCTGTTTGGCATGATGTCTGACGTTTCATCCACATGCTGAGAGCTTCTTCAGGAATTCAAAGAAGTAAAGCCAAACAAAATCCATCACAATTAGAAAACAGTTGAATGAGTATTTTTTTATTGATACTTTGTTTTGTTCTGAGATATGATGTAACTTTCTTTATTTGCTAGCACTGCTGTATTATTACTTCAATCATCTCCAAGTTAGTGATCCTGTTCCACTGCGGCAGCACAGAACACATAAATATTTCTCACAAAATTTCGATGACTTTTAACAATTGTAGGGGGTATTGCCTTCATGCGATGGATAGGGGGGCACCCATGCCACTGCCCTTGGGGCTGTGTGGGCAGTCCCTTTACTCCCTACACATAACTTCCTGTCTAGACTCTTCAGTTTTATTCGGGGCAGGTCCTGTTTGGAGCTGCTGCGTAGTAGTTTAGTCTACGAATCTTCTTGAGTAATGAATTCATATTTTTTTCGAAGATTGAGCCACGTAGTTTTTCATTTGGCACTTTGTCGCCGAGTTTAAAGTTTTTTTTTTTAGCGCACAGTCATAGTACTTGGGAGATACCACCGGCAAGTGGCGAGTAATTGGCACTGAAAAGTAATGTATGGCTGTTCGAACCAGATGTCATGGCTGTGGTACCACCCCATGAGCAAGAAACTATAATGAACAGTGTTTTCACTGTCTTGGTATGGCGCACGGCATAGAAGATACCACTCTGTGTAACGTTCTACCGACCAGCCAGCGCGAAGAGGGCATCACATTCTACATATAGGCATCAAAAGGCTATGCGAGTGGCGCAAAATCACCAATGACGCAAAAGATGCACAGGAAGTGGGCCAGAGCCAAACCAACTCACATCGAGATTGGACCAGGATTCCATTCTCGAGCATCTGAGCAGAACTCTGCGGCAGAGGCAGCCTTTAACACGCTGCAGTGGCCAGTGCCAGTGGGTCGTCCACAACCCAGCGCTTCCTCTGGTCAACGCTCCTACACCTCAGGCCAGTGTGGAACACGAGGCAGAATGCCGTGTTTTAGACCAGAGCCGACGTGGGCTCGGGTGGTACACAAGATAGGGAAATTACGCGCAGGAGATGTAAGCTCCGCCAGGGCATTTCTGGTGGTGCTGGGGTCATCATGCCTATGGCATTCGCCACGCTCCCAGAAGCCCACCTTCATATGAAAGCATTGTTGCCTCCTGGAACGCTGGGATTCCCTGTGGGGGAGCATGAGTCAACGTATGTCTCTGTCCCCCTCAGCGGTGGGAGATCGGCAGTGGTGGTGCACGAAAGAGATTTTCAGTCGGGGTCACCCCTGGGGTTATTTCAAAAGCAGGTGACCATGGAGACAAAATGCCAACCTGAAGGACTGGGGAGAGCACTGCTTACACCAGATGCTCCAGGGGGTGGGATCACCTGAGCAAATGGGGTTGAGCATCAATCTGTCGAGTTGAGGGCGATTCGATGTCCCTCTTAAAACTGGCCAATGTGGTCCCAGATCAGGCTGCATGAGTGCGTTGTGACGTCACTGTGGGCATGATGGTTAACAGATAGGGTTGCTCCTCCCTGGTTTGATGGGCTGATGAGGGAGTCGGACCTCTTGCTTAGTTTCACGGAGGAACACCAGGTGCACTTGGTGGCTCCACAACTGGAGGGTGTACAGAACGTAGTTGCGGACTGGCACAGTCGCGACAAGCTGGACCCTGGGGAAGTGATCACTTCAGGTGGAAGTGTTCGACGAAGTGGCATGTTGGTTCGGGACACCAGACGTCCACTGCTTCATGTCAATTGGGAACGTCAAACTTCCCTGGTTCGCGTTCAAGTTCCGCCAACAAGAAGTTTGGGCAATGGATGTTCAGATGTGCCACTGGGGTACGCCTTTCCTTCATACCTTCTGATTCTGTGCGTCCTGGCAAAGATGGCTGGGAGTGCGCAACAATGGTTGTGATAGCACCTGATTGGCCAAGGAGGTCGGGGTTCTCAGACCTATTGACCCTACAGGTGGGTCATGGAAGGACCCTACCCACCCATTCGGTATCAAAATCTTCGAGAGCTGAACTTCACAGTGTGGCTGTTCAGAAGGTACAGTGTTTGGCCCTAGGGCTAAGTGAGTCTGTGTAAGATTTGCTGATGATATCTTGGCTTCAGTCAACCTAGCGAGTTTATATATCTCACTGGCGATCATTCCGACTCTGGTGTAGTGTCCACAAGGTTCACCCAATGACATGTATGTATGTTGAACTTCTTTCGCACCATACATATCCAATCATGCTAATCGGAAATGCGGGGAAAGAACAGCAAACGAAACACAAAAGCAGTTCTAAAGAAGCTAGTTTTCAATCTACATTTGAAAGTGCATAGCTCAGTGGCTTCCTAATATCCAGTGGCTTCTTGACATGTGGTTTTGACTGTGTAGCTCAATGAATGCTTAAAGAGTTTCAGAAAGGGTTATCGATGCCTGGCTCTTAAGGTTAGGGCTGTGGCGATCACAGCTTTTCATAATTATGTCGATGTTAAATCTCTTGCGGTGTCTCGAATGATCCCTAGATTTCGGGTCATGTGGTTGGAACGTCATTCACACCTCTTTCCACGTTGAGTCTGCACCTGGTGATGAATGCGTTGTGCGGATTCCCTTTTGAACCACTCGCATTGTGTGCAAATTACCTTACCTAGGAGACAGTGCTCGTTGTCGCTATTGTAACAGCGCCAATGTGAAATTTACACCCTCGGGCTCACCCACCTTTGACGGTTATGTTTCCATTCCATATTGCCCAGGAGATGGGGTTAACTATCTTTCCATCTGCATTCTTTTTTGATCAGTGAAAGAGGCAAGGCAGCATCTGCCGGACCAGACCTGACCGCAGCGTGTGTCCAAACAGTGTTTAATGTTGTGTGGCGGCCAAGAGAAGGGTTATTCCGAATTCAAACCAGCATATAGCTGCCTGGATGAACCAGTGCATTAAAGGAGCATACCAGTGCAAAGGGCAGCATTGAACAAATATTGTTAAGCATTATTCTATGAGGGCCATGGCTGTTTCCTGGGCCAGCAGGGCTGGTGTATCTCTGGACGAGATATGTAGAGCAGTGGTGTAGAATTCGCTGCGTACGTTCGCACAGCATTATCACCTCAATGTTCGGTCCTCTCAGGACGGCCGTTTAGGTAGGGCTGCACTGTCCGCTGTGGCCCAAATAATGGAGGCCTGGACAGTCTTTGAACTTACCCACCTCCAGTATGGGGTGCCTCTGGTACCGGTTTACTAAGGATACCAACTCGGAGTCGTGAATGATACTTCTGAGGTAATACACACTGTCATTTCAGGAAGGACTTACCTTAATCCAGGTTTTGAAGTAGTATCGTCCCGGCTCCGTGCCCACTCACCTTCCCCCGCTTAGTTCTAGGTCATTTGCTGTTTTGACACCCAGGTGTTGATCGATTGTGTGTAACAGTGAGGTTGCTGTCGTTTTCTTTGACTTTGATATGATAGTTATTGAACTGATGAGGTTGGACAGGAGGGCACGTGTAGGGAGTGGAAGGGACTGCCCACACTTGCCCAAGGGATTGGCATGGGCGCCCCCTACCTATCACATGGAGGGAATTCCTCTGTAAGTGTTTTAAGTTAACTCGATGTAATGATAATATGTCACTACAGTGAAATTGGTTCACTAAGTACCGACTTTGAGCTGGAATGATGGAATGATATTAATTGGTAAAACCAGGATTAAGGTAAGTCCTTTATAAAATCCCAGTTTATTTTCCACTTAAATTGTATTGACATTGACCTCAAGAGGCCCTCACTTGATAATATAAAAGGCACATATTGTGGAAATGTAAAAGGTAAATCAATTGTGGATTCATAAATATAAACGAATATAATGATAAATCAGTGGATATGTCACTGGATATGAGACGATGCCTCGACTTGCAACTCATGCAATTTTACACTAGATTACCCAGTAGTTATCCTGTAGACAATCTAGACTTGTCATGGGAATGTGCAATATTCTCCAGTTAATCATGGCTGCCAATTAGGATGAGTTCTGCACCAATGGTAGTTTGAGCTTGGAGTTAATTTGATATTACTGTTAAATTTGAATGTTTAAAAAAAAACATTAAATCACATTCTCAACTCCAGCTAAATCCATGATAAAGGCAAGTAATAACTGTTATATTTACGCATACTGCAGTTACAGAGTACAAAATTCGTAGATAATGCCTTCAATATACAAGTATTAGAAAATGTTTTTTTCTTAAAACATGCCTGATCTTACTGGATAGGCTAAAACTGATTGCTACTGTCCTGAATTGTGGGATGTGTGGCCTCATAAACCAATTTTCCTGTTTGTCAGTCCTACCACAAATACCGAGCTGCATTCTCATACATTAATGCAGACCTCTCTACCCAATAGAGGCTGAGGCATACGCTGATACACGGCCATCTCGGGTGACCTTTCAGTATATGCCACTGATGATTTTCTGTAATAAATCAGCGAGCCAACACTCACCAAGGGGTAGGGGATAGATGTGGCGAGAAGGATGTTTCCTCTTCCCTCATTCCAACTCACCACTAATCCCTGCCCCAATGTGACTTGTTCCTCCTCTATGTTACAACCGCACCTTCCATATTCCTCCCAAACATATATCGAGATTCATGGCTTTGTGGGTTTCGACCTTGTGTACAAAACTGGTGGCAAAATGAGTGCATCCTTGAATCATGTTGTGGGAGATATATGATTCGTTTGCTCTCCATCGATTTGAAAAGCACCAATACGTGTGGTCAATGTTCACAAAGAAATGTAATTAAGGATGCTGCCATATTGTAATGGGTGACACATTGGACTTGCAATCCAAAAGCCACTGATTCGATCTCCTGGCACGGTGGTTGAAACAATGGAGGACATTTTTTTAATCCTCCTGGCTTCTGTCCACCCAGCAGTAGTAATCGGTAGAACACAGTTCATATGCAGATCATGTGTGGTGGGGTCAACTGTTGATACTTCCCTCTCTTCCAAGATATCTCGACAGTGTGGAAGGAAAGGTGAAATAACCTCTAGAGGGACTCTCTATAGATTTCTAATGGGGGCCGTTCCACGAGTGTCAGCAAGAAATTTCAGGGCTGCACTTGTATCTTTTAACTAGTTTAATCCTGGTTAAGCCATAACTCAAGCTATAATTCCTTTGATTTTGATACAAATTTAAATCACTTTGTTGGGAAGTTAACAGTGGTTATTCTATATAGAGACTTGCCCCACCATATGAATGTAATATTTACACCATGGACTCATACTCTTGGGTCTTTCGGTCAAGCCACGTAAATAAAAAATATATATTACGACTTTTCGAACGCAACACAGGCAGTCGTCTTCAGGTGACTCACTCCTATGAACAGAAATCACGACGGAGATATATTTTGGCACTTAGACTGTGCATATACATATGTATGTTTACAACTTCATAAGCAACATTTTCGTTTGGCTATATATCTGAACTCAATGGAGTTTTCTTTTAAAATATGAAACATTATTGATTTAGTTATCCAGTTAAGCCACACTGAGTCGTATGACTCCTTTTTAGGAGGATCCTGCATTGGGTTTTCATTTTAAGATGTTTTCAGGCAATCAACAAGCGGGATGAAACCGGAGCACCGGGAGATAACCCACACATGCAAGGGAGGTAAACACTCCACCCCCGTACAGATGGCAACAGTTGACGATTCCTCCATTTTCTGTACTGCCTTCTCATGGAAAGCCAGGGTTTTGCACCTCGACACACACGGGGATGGAGTTTCACAGCATCGTCGTAATCCACCAAGCCCCGCTGTTGCCTCCACAGTGCTGTATTATAGACGTGCTGCCACCACTGCCTGGCATGAACAGGATCTTCATGTTGCAGTAAAAGGCAAATGGTACACATTATTAATTAATCGTAGATATGGTGGTCAACTCAGGAATCAAACAATGAAACTATATTCCGACTTCACTGGCAACTATCAGACTCAGAATCGTAGGCTCAAATGTCATGGTCAAACTATCTCTGAGCTCAACTTAGCGCAGGACAGTACTCATCTTTGTACCTCTGAGTCAAGAAACATTTTTTATAGGGAAACAGCTGTTGGATTCTGATAAAGTTATACATATTTTATGCACCAAAGACAGATTATGAGCAGAACCATATTTTAATTCACAACCTTTTGACTGTGAGTTGAGAACTCTTAGCTAACCAGCAAGTTTCCCAGCCACTTGTCTAATTCTGCTGGCTGCCTGGACAGAAAAAAGTGACTGAATATGATAAAGAGCACAATATAGTAGTTTTAAAATTATATTTCATAACTTGCACTTCAACTTGTAATATTAAATATATTAATGTTAAAGACACAATTATGGCAAAACTAATTCTTTGAAGTAATGTATACAAACAAATACTGATTATATCCTTTGGGGGGGGGGATATCAAAATGTACTAAACATTTTTTTTAATCCGCAGCCAATTAAAGTACAATATCACACTTGAAGAAGTCAAACAGAATAAATGGCGTTCATGTCTAGATACCGAATTGCCCGATGCTATGTTAACTCGCGAAATTTGATTTGCAACTATCACAAGCCTCCATCTTTCAAGAAACGCTGAATAAAATACGAAGGCAAGTCACTGAAGCAAAACTTTAATTATGTAAATCTTTATGAACGGTGCTGCTTGGGATGAAATTAACTCTCAAACGGAAAGGTCAGGAGTTCAGGGGAAGGGTGCGTGCACTCAGAACATCATTCCTTCTGCATCGAATAAATTAAAAGCCAACAGTGGCTGTTCGAAGGAACACCGTTGACTATGGGCTGTGCAGAAGAAGTTATTCATACATACTTGCATGCCTCCACTATTGAAACGCAGGGAATGCACTGGGTCATTTGAGAATGGAGACAGATTGATTCGACTTAAACCATATTAAAATAGGAATTGCCCAAAGATATATTTATTTAAACTGTCATTCGTTTGCTATTAAAAAAAAAACTTCTACGTATAGAGAGTGTGATTGCTGTCATGCACTATATTATATACATTCCATAAAGGCACGTTTTCACTGTAAAATGAATGGGATGCTGCCACCGTGGTGCATTGGTCAACATACCGGGGTTTCAATGCAGATATCGCGGCAGTTGAAACAACGGTGCGAGTTTACTATATCGCCCACGCCACTGTCAACACAGCAGTATAAACCGATACAACATAGTGAGTCTTCGAGCAGATTGCGTGTGATGGGGTGAAATGTGGGGTACACCCTCCTCTTCCAAATCGTTTGGTCAGCAAGGAAAATGAAGCCAAATACCCTCCACCAACAGTGGCATAACCAAATAAATTGCAGGGCTGCAACTTTACCTTTTCTACACCGAACGCGTGTGTTAACCTGACACACCCAAGCGTAACACTATGGCAGCCATCCCGGCTCAATGTTGAAGGAGTTACCCGCGATTGCAGTTAATAATGTTGCAGTCGGTTGATTTACCTGTGTTAAACGCACTGCTTTAAATTGCATGTTTGTGCATATTGTGCTCCTTTGGTGCAATGACACCGTGTCATCATCGATCACCGGATGCCATTGTGAATCTTTTACGTGTGTCACATCAATCGCATGTTGTTACAACGTCGAAGGCAAGCTCCGCATTTGATTCATACCCAAGGATACGCAGTGTCCTACCGCAAAAATGGCTCCATCGCACCTTTCAAAAAAATCTGGAGATACTGTTCGCAATGTACCTTTCCGCTCTGCTCTACACACGGCTCATTGAAAAGCAGAGGTAGGAACTGATTTGCCCCTCTCGAAATTGATTAGCTCTTTACTTCTTCGATACAGAGAGTGAGACATGATTATAAGAACAAAAAGTATTTGAATATACTGGGCACTTGTACACGAGTCTGCGGGTAGGTGGTTAATTGTGCGCGTTAGTTGGAGCATTGCATTCGTTGATGTCACGAACTGTGGACTCACAGGCAGATAAATTCGCGTCATTAAACTCAGAGATAAGAAATGAAAATAAATATTGTGTATGCAAAGTGATTCTGTGACAGCGTTTCAAATGTAAATTATATCCACACAAATTATGTTGTTTTTAGTCCTTTAAAGCGCTGCAAGGGTGACAATCACACGTGTGATATTTAAAGAATAGCATTTTGATTACTTGCCTTTTTGCTAAAATGTTTTTAAATAAAATATCATTGGGGCATTTGTAGACTAGACATAACAGAACGATGATGTCGTTTCAGGACTGTCCACATGATCTGTACACATCGGTTGCTTCCAACTTTGCATAAACCGAAGGCAGTGGAAATGATAATTTCCTAAATATTTTTTCTTGCAAGAATTAAAAAAGGAAGCAATCAGCTGGGTTGAACTAGTTAATACTAATCTGATTACACACTGAAATTGAATGCCTTGGATAATACTGGATTCATTTGACCTGTCTTATGTAATCGAATTGCAGTAATGCGACTTGTGATACATTCCTCTCCATCATTGCAGATCAATCAAAAATCACCTAATCTCTTGTTCTGCACCCAATACCACTGGCTTAGCCTAATTTTTAGGGTAACTCTTCTGCTGCAATTTTCCTTGTTTTTATTGACATACATTAACATGTGTACATTGTTACTTACAGTGGCATTCGCCTGGGTGTCAAACAGAGCACTTGGCTTACGATCAGAATAACGTGATTTCAACCGAGGGAAGGAACTTGCCCGATAGGATGTCAACCATGGAGATGGAACCGTTAAATCAGCTCATGTGCAGGTCCTCGGCGGATCGTTACATGGCAAGACCGTGATAAATGGTGGCTGCTTAAGAAGGCCTTCATCCAGCAGTGGATTGATCATGGCTCCTGCTGTTGTATTGGTTAACGATTATAATAAATCATATAGCAGTCCAGAATCATACCAATTCATTGTATGATAGGCTTCCTGTAAGATGAAGGAATAACCCTGGCAAATAACACCACGTAAATATCTCTTCCATCCGTTTAAGCTGAATTGTAATTGTTTACTCAAGTGGAATACATAAAATATAGTGTGTAGCAAAGATTTTTGGGAATTAATTGAAATCACTATAGACGGTCACCTGTTTAATATTGGCTGTTCATGCATGCTTGAACCCTGGGTCTCTGGATTGAGACTATGGGTCTCCGTCCCACACATAATGTTGCAAATTTCACCTTGCCATATGAAAGAAGTACCATTGCATATATGCTCTGATGCAGCCAGTTTTGGCCTCCATGCCAATCAAACAACCAATGCTTTCCCCCTCCTCCCTCGACAACTCTATTTTACATGTAAGAGTAGTACCCCCACTTCCTCCTCCTGTTGCCATTTAATTTTGGCCTTGACAAGCATGGGTCTGACTGCCAAGTTGTTGACCATGAGACTAAGGTCGAAGGCGTCATAGTTTGTGTTCATTATTGGCGGTCTGTGTTTGCACGTCAAGCTCCCTGCTCTACACAGGGCATAGTGGGTTTGATATTGGCCACACACAGACATGCCAAGGGACATTTTTTTCAGAATTTCTAATTAAGTTCCAAAATCCTGGGTACGTTATTCCAGCATTTTGCCCTCGCAGCGGTGACGAATCAAACAACAATACATTTGGCACGCATTTTGATATCCCTCAAAGCCAATCTGCATAAAAGCCCAGTGAGAGCGCCTCACTGCCCAACTGGATTCAGAGTGATGCTCACCGATGCTTGTGCTGGATATCTCACATTCCTACAGCTGAATAGACCTGTGGGGGCTGCTGCCCCTCATCTCCTCTCCCCCTTCCTCCTCCTCTTCTTCCCTCCTCGTTGCTGCCGTTCGCAGCTCCGATCTCGCTGCCTCCGCGCACCCCCTATGAGACATGTCTCTTGGCTGGCTCTCGGCCACCCCGCGTGCATTTCCCCTACGCGTACCCAGGTACGCCGCTGCGCACACTTGGCCACGCGCGGTTACCCGCGCCTATTGGCCACCACGTGCCCACGCTAAAAATAGCGCGACAGCTGCTCGAGCGTCGCTCTCTTCGTCCGCTATGTTTCGCGCTATAAATAGCCGTATAAAGATGCGCGACCGCGGCGCAGCACGAGCACCACTAGTCGTGCCACCAACCACAATGCCCACCACCACAATAGCCACATCTACAACTACCACAACTGCAACGACCGTTGTATGATTATGCACGTGTGTACCCGTGTACCTCGCGGCGCAGCTCTACACGCGCGGTAACCACCGCCAGCAGCATCACGTATTTGAATTGCGTAATCTTGTTTTATTTACCGTCGCAGCCGTTCGGAATCAACTAATTAGGCTGCGTCTGCGGAATACCCGCTCACCAATTCATCAATACGTGCTATACGCGCGGCGCGTGCCGTGAGCGCTGCTGCTCCTGCACGCCCCCGTACTGGCGCGGGAGAACCACAACCAGCACTACACGACGCATAGGCTCACCACACCACGCACTAGTGAATTTAATGATCGGAGGATCCGTACCTTAATTCCCAGGGTGATAGCACGTTACTGCTGCCCAGGCATGCGCGTCGAGCCCCGAGTGGACCCGCCCGTGCGAGCGCAAACACGTGGGTAAAATTACCCACCCGTGCGCAAACAAAAGAGCACTCCACCCAACAGTTGGAGGTAGATACAATGCACCGCGGCGATCCGACTCACAACACCTCGCCCTCCTCTCCGCACTCACAGAGACAACACGACACGGTTTATACTGTACTGACGATTTATTACCTACGAATAAACAACTAAACTGCGCGTGTCAGTGCGGACCATCAGGCAGATCTAATCTATCTCTCTACGGTCTAATCCTCAAGTGGACTGTCACCCCTCTATTCACTCTCTCTCTCTTAAAACTTCGCCCTTTGCCTTACCTCTCTCACTCATGGTTCGGCTCAGATGTGTGAAAGGTTGGAGAGAGACGCGGCTGTACCAAGCTTTGGCTGGGGCTGGAGTCTGGCTGTTCTACAACCCGTCACACGGACGGTCGAGAAACAGGATGATCGCTCTCCGTCCTCCCTCCTCCAAGTCCCGAGCAAAAAGGCCCCCTACTTCTCAATCCCGTTTGAACGCTTACCCGCCGCCCCCCCCCCCCCCCCCCCGCTGACCTCTGGCCAATCGGATTACTACTGCGGTGCATTATGGGTAGGGTCGTTAAACTCGCGGTGCATTATGGGTAGGGCCGTTAACCTGCGCCGCCCCGCTCCCAACCTGCCCGCCAGTCCGTGTGTGTTTATGTGGGGGGTGGTGGGGAGAGCGCTGTGACTTCCCCGCTGCAGCAGCACCGTCAGCACAGCGGCGGCCCCGGCCTCGGCGGACTGGCTTCGCTGTCATGGCACCACATAGCCCCCCGAGGTGCCAGTCCCCGTCCCGGGTTGGCTGGAGCACCTCGCTTGGGTTGCCCCCACGAGGTAGCGTCGCGGGGTCCGCGGGACTCGTCCAGTCCTTGTGGCCGGCCTCCAGGGTGGTGGCTCCGTCTCCCGGGGTTCTGGCGGCGGTCTCCTTCTCCACTTCAATGGTCCTCCTCGGCCCTCGGTACCTGCGGGCTGGGGAACGAACTCGGAGGCGGTAGGGTTTAAGGGTCGTCGTCCTCGTCCCGCCCAACCCGGGTCGGGGCCCCGAGGCTCGGGGCTCCGTGGGACCCATATACCGTGTGAGGCCCCCGGGTATGGGGGGTGTGGGGACCCTGGGGTTTCAGGGTACTCAAATGGCGGGGTTCCCCCCGCTGGAGCTGCTCGCCATGGTTTTACTCGGCGGATGTTGACCACCATCTCCCGGCCCTTCTCTCCTCCCTGAATCAGCACCGAATAAGGGGGAGATATGCCGTCCCACGGTCCAGGGCCCCCGCCAGTAGGTGGTCATTTCCCCACCTGTCCGGCCCCGACGCGGGGAGTGTGCAGCCATACTTTTGAGCACGCCGAGTAGAAGGGGGGCTCCATACGGGGTCGGGCGCTCTGCTCTTGCCACTGGTGCGTGGCCTCTCCTTGCGGGTAGGCTCGGCCCTGGGCCCCTCGCAGAGTCTCCATCAGGTGTTCCACGGGCGGCTCCCCTCCTCCCGTTGTGGTGGGGGAACGCCGAACAATAGATCTGCGGGAAGGCGAGACTCACAACCAAACATCATTAGGAACGGCGTCTGTCCCGTATATGTGTGTTCCGTGGCGGCGTAGGCGAACAGAGCATAGGGGAGGTGTTCATCCCAGTCCTGTTGATTGGCGACCGCCATGCATTTGAGCTTCCCGGCTAGAGTCTGGTTCATCCGCTCCACCATACCGTTCGCCTGAGGGTGGTATGCCGTGGTTCGGTCCTTCTGGATTCCGAACTCGCGACACAGCGCCTGGAATAGCTCCGCCTCAAACTCATTACTCTGGTCAGTAATGACTCGTTCGGGGATCCCATGTTTAAGCACGTAGTGTTCCACGAACGCCCGGGTGACCACGAGGGCCGTTTTATCTGGGATGGCCACCGCCACGGGGTAGCGCGTGAAATACTCCATTGCCACGAGGATGTATCGGTTGCCTCGTAGGGATCGTGGGAATGGTCCCTGTACGTCGATCCCCACCAGCTGGTTCATCCGACTGACACAGAACGGCCTAAGGGGTACCTGGTACCGCGTTGGTTTCTGCCCACACTGCTGACAGGCCCAGCAGCCCTGTACCCAAGCGGCCACATCTTGCGCCAATTTAAGCCAGAGATACTGGCGACGCAGAGTCTCTCGAGTGCGTCGTTCCCCATCATGGCCCCCGAGCGGGTGGTCGTGCACCAGTCGTAGCAGCTGGGGCCGCACCTGGGTGGGGACACAGATGCACCCCGGCTGCCCAGTTCCGGTTTGTTCCCTTACCACTCCGTTCTCTACACACAACCGGGCATACAAACTGCTCCAGGATCCCGGTAGGGCGACCTTTTCTCCCGCAGGGCCGCCTCCACTGCCGCCAGGTACAGATCCCGCTGCTGGGTCTGTCTCAGCTGCTTGTCGTCGAGGCCTGGGAACGCACAGCCGACGTCCTCTCGGATCCGATCGGGCAGGGTTGAGCGGCCCGTCAGGCCATGGGGTGTGGGCTCCATGACCGCCGGGTGGTCACCCGGGCCCCTGGCTCCTCCTGCCGGGGTCTCTGTGGCACATACCGCACTCTCTCTCATCGGATGGGGGTTAGTCTCGGCGCGCTCCTGGGGGCCCGCCACCTGGCGTCAACGTTCCTACCGTGAAGCACGGGCAGGCTTCCTCCGTCCTTGTCTCGGCGCACACCGTGGGCCGAGACAAGGCATCCGCGTTTGCGTGCGTACGCCCAGCTCGGTACTCGATTTGCAGGTTGTACTCCTGCAGCTGTGCTAGCCATCGGGCCATCTGCCCCCGCGGTTCCTTGAATGTAAGGAGGAACTGCAGGGCATAATGGTCAGTGCGTACCCGACATTTTCTGCCGTACAAGTACGGCCGGGACTGTTTACATGCGAAGATCACGGCATACAGTTCTTGACGGGTCACACAATAGTTCAGCTCGGCCCTGCTCAGGGTCCGGCTGGAATATGCGATGACTCGCTCCGTCCCATCCTGCAACTGCGACAGCATCATGCCCAGCCCACTGCCGCAGGAGTCGGTGTCCAAAATAAAATCAGTGGTGAAATTGGGGAAAGCCAGGGTGGGGGTGTGGGTGAGGTGGTCTTTGAGGGTGGTGAAGGCCGTCTGGCAGGCCTCCATCCACTGATAGGGGTTCTTAGGAGATGTGAGTTGGGTGAGGGGGTGTGCAACCTCGCTGAATCCCTTTACGAATCGGCGATAATAGGTGGCAAGCCCCAAGAATGATCTGATCTTCGTCAGGTTCCTTGGCCATGGCCATTCCACTACGGCGCGCACCTTCTCCGGATCGGTGCGCACCCCCGCCTCGCTGACTCGGTGTCCGAGATACCCCACCTCGCGCTGCGCAAGGTAACACTTTCACGGCTTGAGCTTGAGATGGGCTGCTCGCAATCGCTGGAACACCTCTCGCAGCCTGGACCAGTGCTCAGACAGAGATCTACTGAACACTATCATGTTGTCCAGGTATATCAGGCACTGTTCCCACTGCAAGCCCCACATCACCAACTCCATCAACCGCTGGAACGTCGCGGGCGCGTTAGTGAGTCCGAACGGAAGCACTCGAAACTCGAACAGTCCCATCGGGGTGGTAAATGCGGTTTTTGGTCGATCCTCCCCCGCCATCTCCACCTGCCAGTACCCGGACGCCAGATCGAGGGTGGAAAAATACCGTGCTCCTGCGAGGCTGTCAAAGGTGTCATCGATGCGTGGTATGGGGAAGGCGTCACCGAGGGTGACTGCGTTCAACTTTCGGTAATCAACACAGAATCAGGTCGACCCATCCTTTTTCGTCACTAGTACCACCGGGGCAGACCAGGGGCTTGCTGAGGGCTGGATTATGTTATCGCGGAGCATATCCACGACTGCTCCTTTAATCTGGCCCCATTCAGGTGCGCCCACTCGGTATGCGGGGATTTTAATGGGTCGGGCGGCACCGGTGTCAATTTGGTGCCTCACGAGGGCTGTCCAGCCCACGTCCGAGTCGTGTGCACTGAACACGTCGGCGTACTCCCGCAGTAACCCGCGCAGCTGATCGGTCTCCCGCTTAGGTAAATCTGCCCAGGGTATGTGTAACGCATCAAGCAGGGGGACAGCCTCGGCTCGGGGAGTCGGGCCAACTCGCCAGGCCAGGTTCTGGTTGTCCTCGGGGCGACCGGGGTCCTCAGAGTGCAAATACCGAGTCGTTAGAATGGCTCGCGTGCAGGGGGTGTATGGTGGCTACCGGGGTGCGTCGTCGTAGCATTGCTGGGGTACTGTGTGGGTTAAATACTCGCATAAACGGTCGGCCCCCATCTGCGTTGACCAGCGTGGCTAATCCCACAACCCCGTACCGCGCCGCCAACTCCGGGTGAGGAGTTAGTATACCTCGCCCGATGGTCGGCGTGTGGGGTCGGTGGAGGGTGTTGCCACGGGCACCAGCATCTCGGCGAGCGGGCCAATGGTGACGAACGACACCAGGGTGGCGGCCACGGGTGTGAAGCGAGGGCGATTCCGCTCCTGTCCCAGGAATGGAATCCGCTCCCCGCTGCCTTCCACCGTGGCGCATCGCTGGCGGGGCTACACGTTGAGCCCCAGTTTCTCCAGGAGGTCCGTACCTGCAATACACTCATGGCACAACACACTCGAGACATAGAATTCCTGTGTGCACACCTGGTGTCCGAGACGGACCTCGAGGGAGATCCTTCCCAGCAACCCCATCCCGGCTCCGCTCGCTGTGTGCAGCGCGCGATCCGAGGTCTGCAGGCGGCTCATGTCAACCCCGAGCACGCTGCAGTGTGTGGCGCTCACGAGTGAGGCCACTGCCCCCGTGTCCAGTAGAATCCGGGTGCGCTGCCCGTTCACCTGTCCTTCTACCAGTGACGTGGCCCCCGTGATTCCCGCCACCAGCTCCCATAGCCAGTCGCCCGTCCTCACCGTGTCACTCTCTCTCTTAGAACTTCCCCCTTTGCCTTACCTCTCTCACTTACTCACGGTTCGGCCCAGATGTGTGAAAGGTTGGAGAGAGACGCGGCTGTACCAAGCTTTGGCTGGGGCTGGAGTCTGGCTGTTCTACAACCTGTCACACGGACGGTCGAGAAACAGGATGATCACTCTCCGTCCTCCCTCCTCCAAGTCCCGAGCAAAAAGGCCCCCTACTTCTCAATCCCGTCCCTTTTTATCCCTTGGTTTGAATGCTTACCTGCCGCCCCCCCCCTCGCTGACCTCTGCGGTGCATTATGGGTAGAGCCGTTAAACTCGCGGTGCATTATAGGTAGGGCCGTTAACCTGCGCCGCCCCGCTCCCCACCTGCCCGCCAGTCCGTGTGTGTTTATGTGGGGGGTGGTGGGGAGAGCGCCGTGACGAGGGCCGGGTGACTTCCCCGCTGAAGCAGCACCGTCAGCACAGCGGCGGCCTCGGCGGAGCGGCTTCGCTGTCGTGGCACCACATACCACTGCTGAATGAGAGTAATTTTTATAACGCCATATTTTTTTACTTTAAGCCTTCTGACCTGGTGAAACGCACAACTGTATAGAAGTGAAAATTGTTATTTATTATTTTTCAGTAATTTATTCAATGCATTTTTTATTTTATTTGTATCACGATCCATGAACACCAACACCAAGTGGTGTTCATAGATTAACGGTTAAAATGTTTATTAAATTGAGAAAGATAACAACTTGGGAAAAAGAGAGGATGGGAAGGAAATACAAAGTAGAGCAGTATGAGGGATGGAGCAAATATAACAGGGCTAGTTGAAAACGTTAATAAATTAGGCGTGTATGTATGTTGAACTTATTTTGCACCGTACGTAGCAAACCGTGTTAATTGGAGGTGCGGTGGAAGAACAACAAACTAAGCAGCGGCTTTTTTTATATATCGGAAAGAAGAGTATGCCAGACGGCCGCAGAAGCGCATCTGAAAGTGCGCGATGCAGTGGCCGTCTTTATTCGGTGGCTGTTGATGGTTTTCAAGATCAGAATGTTTATTTAGACTGGAGGCATCCTATGAACTATTAAGTTCCCATTCACAGATGTACAGTCGGCGCCAATCAGCGATATACGAGGGCGCCATAGACATGCAAAGAACAGACGCGCCTGCATCAATTCCCAGCTGATCGAACAATATTACACGGCGTATGTTAAAGCTTTGCAATTAATATTGTCCAATAAAGAGGTGCTGCATCTGCTCTGCAGCAATCTTTTTTTCAACACTGCTGGACTTGAGCACGGGTGAGTCTCTGGTGCCTGGAAGTGGTCAAGTCGTGGGGTGTATCAGCCCACACTTTGTCTTGGTTTAATTTAAATTACTTGCTCCAGCACACTTACAGATGTGGGCACAAGCAGAGCATGCAGCAAGACTACAAATTGGAATGTAGGCTGTGATAAAATCAATTCTAAAGAAAAAGTTTATCTGTGATCAAAAGAGTGTTGTCGTAGTGCTCACCTCTGTTGGTGGCTCTAAGCCCAACGTGAAACTTCTACAGTCCCACTGTGGAAGCCAGGCTTCAATAACAAGTTCACTGCTGGACTACTGGCGTAGGTGTTCCCGGTCGTACTGAATTTCTCTCCGATGTGTATTTGGGTTGTACCACGTGTTGCGAAACGTCGGACATTATGCCCAAAAAAACACGCAGTACAATCCGCAAACATATTTCAGCACGATCAGTCGACTGTCAACCTCCCACAATGTGGTACTTGATGTATTTATTTCAGAAAGGGGAGGGCGGAAGGGGGTTGATGGGCAGAGACAATGTCGAATAGGAGTATGAACTGACAACATTCCTTGTTGAGTTCAGCACTGCACTATCCACCGAGGTAATGTGGACACTGGCACAGTGTATGTTTAAATTAAAAATAATCATCCTGGTTGCACCGAAAAGGCTGTCTATTATATATTTTTTTCAGTGGTGTAGGCCTACTGAGCTTTAACAATGAGTCACAAGGATTGCCAAGATATTTTTTTCTAATTTATTATTTCTAAAAAGCAGTGAGAACAGAGAACTGGGGCAAAACCCGAGGGAAAAATAATTGATTTACATTTTTTTGGCGGCTTCACTTACAATTTCTCAAATAATACAGTGCAATACTATGCATAATTGGGGAAAGGAGGTTGGTATTTTCGATATCAATCTCTAAACTGCAGGTAAAACATTGTCTTTTGGCCAACAATACATTTTCACATTAACTCAATGTTTGTGTATAACATCATGTTTTCAGGAATTTGATTCGTTTGGCAAGTTATCCACTGTGTTAAAAATGTACATAATTTAGCAACAACTCAAAATTTGGATTCCTATAACCATCGAGTTATTCCTGAAATAATTTAACGTATCACTTTGGTTATACAGTGAATTTTAAAGAGACAATGACATATTTCACAAGATATCAACATTGTATGTTCATGTCACAGCAAAATTCCCCCCAAATGAAGAAAATAATGACGATGATTTAAATTTCATTGTAAACCCACCAATGAAGGCCCATACCTGACACAGATTTCAGTTTCCACTGATGCTAGCCATAGCTGGGAATCCAACTCAGATATCAGTCTTCATTGTTCGTAATGCAGTGCACCCACCACGACTCCACCTCAATAATGAAATTACTCCTCATCTCCAAACTCCTGATGAAAAAAAAATGCTGCTGGCAGACCCGTCATCGGCAAACCATAAATAACACCAAATCATTCAAATTCTCAAATCCCTCCACTGGCTGCAATACGATCAAGGATCAATTTCAAGATCACACGTATTATCTTCAAGATCCTCATTTCTACCTACCTACCCACCCACCCGTGCTGTTTACTCCCTGCCCCTGTTCAAGTCCAGGTGCAAGACCTTGACTGACTCTTTCTCTCTATAAACGAAGTATGACCACAGTGTATGTACAGTGTCTTGAGATGTGGTTTCAATGGTAATTGTATTTGTATAAGTTGCATCAAAAATACACCTGCCCCTAATGTAACTGGTTATCCATGGCTCCCTTGCAAAACGAGATAATAAATCTCAATGGGAATTAATTTACTAAAATAAAGGACGTTGACTGATATATTTTTTTAAGTATACATTATTCATGTAAGATTTGTAATGGGAATATGTAATCACATATGACCCCATGTCATTAGCACTACATTGTATTGTATTGCAAGGCATTTGGTACGCCTCTGCTTTACATTTTGGTTAAATAGTTTAAAATGAATGCAGTCAATCATTTCGTGCTGTATTTATTGTGTTTTGTCGATTTTTGTGCGGATGTCATGGTGTGTGCGTGTGTTTAGAGAAAGGTGGTGTAGCGGTTAGCATGCTGCGCTATGAACCCGGCCATCAGAGGTCGATTTCCGCTCGCGGGCCAACACCGGTGAAGATTATCTTAACCGGTCCTGGGCCTCCTCTAGGTCGACTCAGCCTCAAATGAATACCTGGTGCAGTGTGTAAACATACCCACTGGGGAGAAAAAGACGGTCGGGCGTGGTGCTGGCCACCCACCCATTGTGCGCCATTCCGGCCTTCATAGATGCTCGCTAACAGCACTCGCCCCAACAGTCTGTTAAGGCTATACGGAGGTAGGGAGGGTATTTGTATTTGTGTGTTGGAGGGTGTGCACACTGTGCCATGGACCTGGTCACTTGGATTAAAATTACAGGAAAAGACAAAAGTAGTGGCACAAAGTTATGTAAACCTGCCCTAGGGCCCCCTGAGTAGGCTCATCCTCAAGTTAATGTCTTGCGCTGTATATAAACTTGAGCATAGGAGAGACAAAAGGTACTCAAACAAAGTTCTGGCCAAACCAATCCTGTCCTTCACTACCCTTTCCTAAATAGTGGCAGTGCAAAGCACTTTGCCCCAGCAGTCTGTGACAGTCTGTACGATTATACAAATCGTCATGTGTGTATAAGTGCATCAGTACTCTTTGGAGATGAATTGCAGCTGTTTTTGCCACGTACAGGTGTCCGTGCACTTGCATGGGTTTGGGCGTTTGTGTATGCACAACCACAGGCAATAGATAAAGCATCTGATGACTCTTTCCTATGATAGATTATCTCCGGCAGCTATCTTAACTTTTCAATCACGGAGCATTATAGACAACTGTCTTTCATTGAACGCTCCTCAGGAGACTTTATATAAGGCATTCTAGTGACTGAAACAGTGTTTTTTTCACATACATACACCATAAAATGTGCACATTTAACAAAATATCCAATGTATATTAAGTTTAGTTGGATTGACCTTCATCAATGAAGAATAATAGTTTGCAGAGAAGGCCACTAGAACAGGTGCTTATGCAGTGTCGAGTCACTGAGCCAACAACCAATGCTATCCTGAGTTCAAATGCGAGGCAGTCATCTGTGCTTAATTTGGCAGCAACATAGCTGGATTGTGCAGAAAAGCTAGTTTTGATGCCATTGCACATTCGTACTACCGGCCCATAACCAGCCAGACCAATACAGCCACAACGCCCAACTCAGTAGCATCCCGGCGCTGCTATAATTTCAAGAAAGTTAGTTTGGAAGGAGACTTTGGAATATAATCCCCTCCCCCTCTCCGCCACCTCTGATTTATGTACCTGATTGGGTATAGTGATTGGGTTCAGTTATTAAATAATACACATTACAACTAATTACTCATCTCCAACTAATTACAAATCAAAACAATTAACTGATGACTAATCTAACCTATAAAAGGGATTTTTTTGTGTCTGTCCGTCTGTCTGGCCGTCTGTCTGCATACGCTCGCTTGCGGGGGAGTTGGCTCTTGGACGGTGGGGTTCGCGTAGAACCACCAGAGTCAGTATGCACTGCTGCAATCATATTAGGAACCACCACAGCAGTATGCACTGCTGTAATCATAGCAGGTACCACCACAGTCGGTATACACAGCTGTTGTGATAGCAGGTACCACCACAGTCGGTATACACAGCTGTAGTGATAGAAGGTACCACCACAGTATGCACTGCTGTAATCATAGCAGGTCCCACCACAGTCCTTATGCACTGCTGTTATCATAGCAGGAACCACCACAATATGCACTGCTGTAATAATAGCATGTACCATCACAGCAGTATGCACTGCTGTAAAAATAGCAGGTTCCACCACAGCAGTATGCCCTGCTGTAATAATAGCAGGTACCACCATAGTCAGTATGCACTACTGTAATCATAGCACGTACCACCACAGTCAGCATGCACTGTTGTAGTCATAGCAGGATACAACCACAGTCAGTATGCAATGCTGTAGTCATAGCAGGATACCACCACAGTCGGAATGCAATGCTGTAGTCATAGCAGGATACAACCACGGTCAGCATGCAATGCTGTAGTGAAAGCAGGATACGACCACAGTCAGTATGCAATGCTGTAGTCATAGCCGGTTACCACCACAGTCCGCATGCAGTGCTGTAGTCTTTGCAGGTACCACCACAGTCAACATGCAATGCTGTAGTCATAGCAGGATACCACTATGGTCAGCATGCACTGCTGTAGTCATAGCAGGATACCACCACAGTCAGCATGCAATGCTGTATTGATAGCAGGAACCACCACAGTCAGCATGCGGTGGTGTTGTTAAAGCAGGAATCACCACATTATGGACTGCTGTAATCATAGTAGGTTCCGCCACAGTCATGACGCACTGCTGTCATCATAGCAGGTACTAGCACGGGCAGTATGCACTGCTGTAATCATAGCAGGAACCATCACAGTCGGTATGCACTGCTGTAATTAAAGCAGGTCCCACCACAGTCAGTTTGCACTGCTGTAGTCATTGCAGGATACCACCATAGTATGCACTGCTGTAATCATTGTAGGTACCACCACAGTCATTATGCACTGCTGTCATCATAGCAGGTACCACGGTCAGTATGCTCTGCTGTAGCCATAGCAGGTACCACCACAATATGCACTGTTGTAGCCATAGAAGGTACCACTACAATATGCACTGCTGTAATCATAGCAGGTACCACCACAGCATTATGCACTGCTGTAATAGCAGGTACCACCACAGTCAGTATGGACTGCTGTGATCATAGTAGGTACCACCACTGTCAGTATGCACTGCTGTAGTAGATATCCAGTTGGTAGATCTTGCTATATAGAGTTACTAGATACTAAAACAGTCAGTATATATGACTATGGTCAGTATATACTGCTACAGTCAGTACATACTACTACGGTGAGTAGCTACTAGAGTCAGTAGTTACTAATATACAGTGAGTAGATACTGCTAAAGAGTTAGTAGTTACTACTATAGTCAGTGGATACTACTATAGAGTCAGCAGATACTACTATAGAGTTAGTTCTTACTACTATAGAGTCGGTAGATACTACTGTAGGGCCAGTAGATACTACTTCAGTCAGTCGTTACTATAGTCAGTAAATACTACTACACAGTCAGTAGCTACAACTAGCTCAGTAGATACTACTGTACAGTCAGTAGATACAACTACAGAGGCATGAGATACTATTTACTGTTGTATGTAGGGTGTTTAGATATATATACCTACGTGAGGGTAAAGATTTTTTTGAGGGGGGAAGGTCGACAATTTTCAGAAACCTGTTCGATCAACTATTTACCCCCCACTTTCTATAACTGTTTGGACTTGTGCAAACCTCTTATAATTTTGTTGGTGGAGAAATGGACAAACGGCTCACCGGGCTTTCATAATAGCTTAGTATCTCTGTATGTATATGTAAGGATTTTAAGATAAGTTTTGAAATATATTTTTTACCTGGGCAACGCCGGGTATTTCCCGCTAGTCTAACCTATGAAAGGCATTTTTTTCCTGTCTGTCTGTCCCTCTGTGTTCGCTCGCTTGTGAGGGATTTGGCGCTCGGACAGTGGGGCGGCACGCCCCGAGCCCCGCGGTGGGAATAAGCTATTCTATTTTCTCATCCGTCACCTTTAAAGTGGTTAAAATCCAGTTTTTTTGCGATTTCGATTTATTTATTTTTGGCGACCGCCTCGCTGCTGCACATGCGCGAAACGTCGACACGAGTTGCCCCTCGAAACGCACTCACGCCGTCGCTGCAGGGTGGACGTCATTTCTCATTCGCGTTCAAAATGCTAAAATTTTACACGCAATGCTGAGGTAAATTCATCAAAGTGTCATGTCCTCTTCTCTCACCCCTCCACCCCAATATGTGCACTTACTATAGCAGGTACCACCACAATATGCACTGCTGTAATCATAGCAGGTTCCACCACAGCCAGTATGCACTGCTGTTATCATAGCAGATACCACCACAGTCAGTATGCACTGTTGTAATCATAGCAGGAACCACTACAATATGCACTGCTGTAGTCATAGGATACCACCACAGTCAGTATGCACTGCTGTATTCATAGCAGGTACCACCACAGTCAGCATGCAATGCTGTAGTGAAAGCAGGATACCATCACAGTCATTATGCACTGCTGTCGTGAAAGCAGGTACCACCAGTAAGTATACACAGCTGAAGTCATAGGATACCACCACAGTCAGTATGCACTGCTGCAATCATAGCAGATACCATCACAGTCAGTATGCAATGCTGTAGTCATAGCAGGGTACCACCACAGTTATCATGCGCTGCTGTAGTCATAGCAGGATACTACCACAGTCACCATGCAATGCTGTAGTGAAAGCAGGATACCACCTCAGTCAGCATGCAATGCTGTAGTCATTGCAGGATACCACCACAGTCAGCATGCACTGCTGTAGTCAAAGCAGGATACCACCACAGTCAGTATGCAATGCTGTAGTCATAGCAGGGTACCACCACAGTCAGCATGCAATGCTGTAGTCATAGCAGGATACCACCACAGTCTGCATGCAATGCTGTAGTCATAGCAGGATACCACAACTGTCAGTATGCAATGCTGTAGTCATAGCAGGGTACCACCACCAGTCAGTATGCAATGCTGTAGTCATAGCAGGGTACCACCACAGTCAGTATGAAATGCTGTAGTCATAGCAGGATACCACCACAGTCAGTATGCAATGCTGTAGTCATAGCAGGGTACCACCACAGTCAGCATGCAATGCTGTAGTCATAGCAGGATACCACCACAGTCTGCATGCGATGCTGTAGTGAAAGCAGGATACCACCACTTTCAATATGCAATGCTGTAGTCATAGCAGGTACAATCACAGTCAGTATGCACTGCTGTAGTCAAAGCAGGTACCACCACAGTCGGTATGCACTGCTGTAGTGATAGTAGATACTGCTATCGACTTGGTAGATACTGCTTTATAGAGTTAGTAGATACTAAAACAGTCAGTATATACCACTACAGTCAGTCAATACTGCTACAGTCAGTATATACTACTATACAGTCAGTACATACTACTACGGTGAGTAGCTACTAGAGACAGTAGATACTACTATACAGTGAGTAGATACTGCTATAGAGTTAGTAATTACTACTATAGTCAGTGGATACTACTATAGAGTTAGTTGTTACTACTATAGAGTCTGTAGATACTACTGTAGGGCCAGTAGATACTACTTCAGTCAGTAGTTACTACAGTCAATAAATACTACTACACAGTCAATAGCTACTACTGGCACAGCACATACTATTTTACAGTCAGTAGATACAACTACACAGGCAAGACATACTACTTACTCTGTTGTATGTAGGGTGTGTAGTTATATATACCTACGTGGGGGTAAAGATATTTATTGAGTGGGTAGGTCCACAATTTTCAGAAACCTTTTACATCAACTATTTACCCCACACTTTCTATAACTTTTTGGACTTTTGCAAGCTTCTTATAATTTTGTTGGACAAACGTCCCACCGGGCTTTCACAATACCTTATTATCTGTTTATGTATTTGTTATGTTTTTAAGAGAAGTTTTTAAATATATTTTTCACTCGGGCAACGCCGGGTACTTCCCGCTAGTCTTGTATATAAAAGTCTCCGTGCACTTGCGGGGGATTTGGCTCTCGGACGGTGGGGTTTGTATACTAAAAAAATTGCCAGGTGGCACGCTCCACGCCCCGCGGTGGGAATAGGCTATTCCGTTTTCCCATCCGTCAACTTAAAATTAGTTTAATTAGCGATTTCGTGCCATTCTTATTTTAATTATTTACTTATTGCACGACCTCGACTATACCAACTGACAACAATTGCGTTGGGGGGGGGGCAGACCCTGCCAATTCATGTGCGTTCGGTCGAGCTCACGGCCACACCACGGCACTCTGTCACGTGAGTACTTTGTGCTATAGAGTCACTATATATACTGCTATAGAGTCAGTATGTACTACTGTACAGTCGATATATACTGCTATAGAGTCAGCATGTACTACTGTAGACTCGATATATACTGCTATAGAGTCAGCATGTACTACTCTATTCATAGCAGGTACCACCACTGTCGCTTGCCCTGCTGTAATCATAGCAGCTTACACCACAGTATGCATGCACTACAGCAGGGCATAGTGTGGTGGTACGTGCTTTCACTAAAGCAGTGGATACTGACTGTGGTAGATACCTGCTATGATAACAGCAGTGCATATTGACTGTGGTGGTGCCTGCTATCGCTACAGTAGTACATGCTGACTCTATAGCAGTATATATCGACTCTATAGCACAGAGTTCTCACCTGACATAGTGGCGTGGTGGAGCCTAGTCCCGTGCAGATTGCCCTTCCTCGCCTAGATTGCCCAGCAGTCCGAGTTGGCGCCTTGGCAGGCTGGGGCTGGGCTGCTATCCCCCACCCCCCACCATCCACCCCCCACCGCCCGCGCTACAAAAATACTATTTAAGCACTATAATAATAGTATCTACTGACCCTATAGTAGTAAGTGCACATATTGGGGTGGGGGGGGGGGGACATAACACTTTGATGAATTTATCTCTGCGTTGTATTTTTTTGCATTTTGAACGCGAATGAGAAATCCCCCCCCCTCCATCTCCTCCAATGACGCGTGTGCGTTGCTAGGGGCAACCCCCCGGCAGCTTTATCGGCATGAGAATATAAATAAAATAATAATAAAATATCACTAACTTGTTAATTTAACCACTTTTAAGTTGATGGATGGGAAAACGGAATAGCGCTGGCTCCCCTCGGGGCTTAACGGCGTGGTACCCGGCTACTTTTTTTAAACGTAAACCACACGGTTTGGGAGCCAAATCCTTTGCAATTTGTATGCACACAGACACAGAGACAGACAGACGGACAGACGGACGGACAGACAGACAGATAAAGAATGCCTTTTATAGGTAAGATAAGAAAGATATACAGTTATTTATTTTAACAAATCACATGTGGTTATTTTTTTATGTTCATACTAACTGCCATTAACATTAATGCGCTTCGTATGAATTTTCTTTGGAAACTCATTTTTGATTATTTTAATGGCTACAGCTGTGTAATCTTTGAACATTCATCAAGTATAACAATATAACCAAATCCTGATTAAACACAATATAACAAAATCCTGAATAAACACAAGATCCAGGTACGATTCAACACAGTACATTAAAATCCGTGATCTGGTTCCGTCTGTAAAAGATGTGGTTCCAGACATACAGTACCCGGGCGTCTACAAACTAAGTTGCCTCTGTGGTAGCAGTTACATTGGAGAAACCAAATGACATGTCTCGGACCGCATCCGTGAACATAAAGCAGACTTGAAACACGGTAGGACAAACTCCTCAGCCGTGGCAGATCACTGTTATTATTCAGTGGGCTCACGTGACATTGACTTCTCCAAGACGGAGGTTCTTTGCAAACCATTCGGCTACCATGAGAGTTTCGTTCATGAGGCCATCCACATATACAAACACAGAGACAATTTCAACCGAGAAGATGGATTCTGGCTTAGTAACCATTGGAAAGATGTTATAAACCATTTCGGTTCTTAATTGATTGTATTTTACGGTGACCTTCAGACCGCAGTCCATTCGCTGGCACTGCCTCTTAATACCTTTCACACGACGGTCAATGGTATAGTTTATAGCATGTTGTATAATAATAAATAGTATAACATCGTAATGTTTAACATAATTCATAAGGCAATATATAATCGTAATTGTACAGTGAATATACAGCAGTGTGGTATACAGTAGGGTTGGTAGAATAAGACAGTGTAATATTACAAGTCTAATATTGTATAGTCTAAAGTATAGGGTAGTGTATAGTAACGCATTGTATAATTCAAAGGTGGAATTTGTCTATGGATATATTATACCATGTAGTTTAGATTGGAAGGTGTAATATTGTATTGTATAATAGTCCAGTTTATAGCATGGTTGTGGCGCAGCACAGGACAGAGTGGTGCACCATGGCTGTTTCTTCTTCTCTTTTTTTACCCAGCCCCCCTCCTCCGTTACGAAGCTTGTTCCTCATATTAACATGCTAATTCATATGTTAATTCCTCCCACACAGCTTAAAAGACGTTGTCCATGCTTGGCAGTGTTCACTCAAGCGCTGTCTTCTGGACAGTCCTGTCTCTTCACCTGAAGAAGGCTACTTGTGTTGTGGCTGAAACGTCGTGAGAATTTTATTTTATTATGTTTTATTTCTATTATTTTATTTCCATTCTACCTGACTTTACCGAAGAAACCAAGAAGATGAATCCCTGCAGTCACGAAAGCTTTAAATCGAAAAATATAACAATAGGTTTTACCCTTTCTGGCAATAAAACAGGTGTCAAGAATGTTAAAACACCAAACTGAATCCTTATTCAAGGAATCCTGTCTGCATTAAGCACACGTACTTGTGGTGAATATGCTAACAAAAAACATTCTCTGATAATATATGCAGTGTCTTTGAAACTGATTGGTCCACGCCTTTTGGCATGCTCAGGTCTAACACTTTGAGACTAGGCTCAAAAGAAATCTGTCTCTGGTGTGTACCAATGAGTTCCAAAGACAATGCATATATTATAAGAGCATTTTTTTTATTTGCATGTTGGTTAATGCAGACATGATTCCTTGAATAAAGTTGCTGTTTGGCGTTTTACCATTTTGACACCTGTTTTATTGCCAGAGGGTTAAACCTATTGTTAAATTTTAATACTGGCAAGAAAGGTCCCATATTCATCAAGTATGTTTCGTCTCAATTCATCTGGAGGGTTCTTGGTTGAGTTCTTTTTACACGATGGATTTGAGGTGACCCCATGGGAAGAAAAATAAATGTATTCATAAGGATAATTTATAACATCTGATAACATCTTAACTTCAAAAATAAAAAAAATATATTATTTTAAATTCCGGTGTTAAAATACATTTAATTTCCATGTGTCCTTACTTTTGGACCACCCTCTATATAACAAACTAAATATAAAAGTACATATTTTTACACATGTTACAATATCCTTATGGCAATAATGTTAATAATGAAGGTATATAAATAAAAGTGAGTATTTACGTAACATTTGGTGACTATTTATATGGACATGTTTTCTTGGGAACATTTCTGTAGACAATAATTACTGTGCTAGTGCTTTATATTTATTATTTCCTTTGTGTATGAATGCTTTTGATGTCTCTCTGTGCACCATGGGAAAATATGAGCCCTAATAATGTGTTTTTGGTCCTGTTTAAAACATGCCGATGTCTCCTTTAACAACAATGAGCAATATTGTAAACGTGGTGTATTTGCGGTCATTTCATCAAGCACCATTTTCTGTTTCTGTGGGTGTGGGAGAAACAAAAACTGCATCATTTAGTTTGTGACGTTTTGTGGGTGACCACTGCAGGTGTGAACATGGGGCTGCATTGCGTATGACAAGAACTTAATGAAAATGTCTCTTTCCTGAGGGATTGTTTCGTAGCAAATATCTTGTAAAATATAACCGACTTCAGGTCATTATGTTTTTTTGTAGAATAAATATCGTGGAAATTAAATGTCAGTGCAAAATGCCGCCAGGTATATGGTGTTTGAGCCATGTCCATTTGAAGTATAATGATTGCTTTCTGGTGTTGTAAGATCTTTGACCTCACCGGCCTCAAAGTGTTCCCCACAAAAAAAAGACGAGTTGCCTTCGTTTGCTGGAGCACAGCCACGAGAAAAAATGTACATGGAATCCGCAAAACAATGTAGTCTCAATCATCAACTCTGATCATTCCACTGCTGGATGAAGGCCTCCTCAAGTGGCCGCCACCTTTCATAATCCTGCGATGTAACAGCCGTCCACCCAGCACCTACATATCAACTGATTTCATCACTCCTTAAAGTTAGCGATAAATTTGCTTTAAAACAGAAAATGTGATGGTGACCTTTCTTCTGTGCGAATATATCTGTGTTTGTAGTATAATAATATGCTTATAGTTGAGATATTAAAAAAAGCCAAAATACATATATCATCAAACATTAACAAGATATAAAAACATAAACTTTTTAGATATATCAGTGCAAAGTGTTGTATATGTTGGGTATGAAAATTTTGAATGAAAATAATGAAAATTAAATGAAATTTGGAAAAATGCGTAATTATCCGAAGCAGGTCAATTGATGTAATTATGCGCATAAATTATGCTAATTTGAGAGATAATCGTATTAATTTATGTGAGTGTGTGCGACTACGCTAATGCGAGCCGTTATGATAATTAGGCCCTGCCTCACTGACGAGGGTCGTATCATCAATCAGGATAAGACAATTAATCGTATGAGGTTATGCAGGTGTGATGTAAGTACGCCAGATTAAACTCGGCTTCGTTGTCTAGGTTCGTATTATCGATCGGTATAATACAATTATTCTCGCTTTAACATTTACTGATTATGTATTAGTGTTTTTGTGTCAGGTCTCCAAATTCGAATCTCAACGCAGGATACAGTTCTTATAAATAAGATTATTATGCATGAACTCAGGAAAGAAACACTCAAACACTTCTGTGTTAAGCAATTTTAATTTCTAAACAAAACCTTAACACTATAATATGCGAATTATTATGCTTGGAATTATCAACCTCATTGATCCATACATTTAACCCACAATGGTCACGTTGTTAATTGGGTAACAGATCAATTGATTACTTCAGAGTAACACGAGCATACACTGTAAATAGGAACAAAAAGTCCTTAAAAATTCATCCGACGATATTCATGTGAAAGGCGATAAACGCAATTATTATACCCCAAAGGCAAAGTATACGTCAATAGATTCATCGGCAAGATTATTCAATTAAAAAGAAAAGAAAAAAAACAAAGACTAAGATGCTTATAAATAACCTTATCCACGTAACTCAATGGGCAGCAATGTTCTTCACGATCAGTTGATATTTAATGCACTTTTATAATTAGTCTTAATATTATGTGGGTGCGGTGGATTGTCTCTTTGGTAAATTATTGTGTGATTAGACGCTGGTAGCATCATGGCTTTGTGAGGGTGGGGGAGGGGTATACGAACAACGGCTGGTTCCCTCTATCGCTCGGCGTCGGACGTTGGCTGAAGGTTCTCTCCGCCGCTGGATGATGAGCTGTGTCGGCACGATGCCCTCTCCTTGAAGATGCGCGATCGTGATCGTGCTCTGGCAGCTGACACCCTTGCTCACGGGCGGCTGGTCAGGCTCTTTCCCTGCTGGATGAGCCGAGTCGGCACAACCCTTATCCGCTGCGGTTGGTCCTCTGCGATGCTCGCTTGGTCGATGCTTGGCGCTTTCCGCCCTTTCTCGAGGTGGATTGCTTGACGCTGAGAATACTTTCAGCGATACTCTGTCTGCCCATGCCGAGCTCAGCACAGAGCATCACCTCGCCCCTCTTCTCTGCGATGCACCACATGCATTGTTGATCTCGAGGCCATGCCCCGGGCTGGCTTGCTGTTCTCTTCCGAGCTGATGGTCGCCGTCTTCTGCCGCTGGTCGCTGCTGAGCTGGATTGTCGAGCTGATGGTCGCTGTTTATATCCAAATTAATCTCCCCTCTGCGCGTCTCTTGCGAGAGGAAAAAAAAACATGCTCACTCCGTCATGTTCTTTCACAAAGGGCCGGATTCCTTTGATCTCGCTCTGCATTGTGGGGTGGGGGGGGGTGGTCCGTGTGTCCGTGTGTGTGTGTCATTCTATTAAGCCATCTGTTTCTCTTTCTGGCCTGATCACCGTCGCTCTCCTCAAGCCATCCCTTCATTCGTGGGACACAGATGGCTCCCACTGCAACAACAGAGTAATTTACCTCGCTCTGGTGTTACATTCTTGCTATCCCAGCTGCGGGAAGACAAAGACGGCCAGGAGGCTCCTTCCTATGGAACACAGTCTATCTGTCTATCTGTGTTCCATGTGTCATTTTATTAAGCCATCTACAGTCATCATGATGATGACTGCTTGTGTTGCAGTCGAAACGTCGTTTCGGCCACAACACAAGCAGCCTTCATCAGGTGAAGGGACGAGACTGTCTGGAGGACAGCGCTGGAGTGAAAAAAGCCACGCTCAGATCACGACCTTTAAGCTGTGTGAGAAGAAACAAAGCGCCTTGACAAAGGAATTAGCATATAATTTAGCATTTTCATTTTTTACCTACGTGACTTTACCCAATAGAACCAAAGAGTATGGATCCTTGCAGTCACGAAAGCTTTAAATCTAGAATTGATGCCTTGTAGTTTAATACTTAGTCGTGTGTTATGTAAATTGTAAGTGTGAGTGAGAACAACATTTTATGTTTTGTTCAATTTGGCGAAATCCCAGGTTCGAGACTTAAAAATATTCGATTGAATGCCATGTAAATAAATATCCCTCTATTTTAGGGTGTTGTGGGTAAACACAGTGCCCATAGGTCACTTCAAGGGACTTCAGAAGTAGTTCTACTTCTGTTGACCATACTTTGACATGAGGTGATGCACTACCCTGTGGAGTTTGAATCAACACTTTAGATCATGACGTGATGCTAATAGCAAATCATTTGGAAAACATATTTTATTGGGGAAAGTAAGTCTATAAATATATTTAGTAACAATGAAAAAATATAATTAGTTTACATAAGTCTGATATTCATAGCATAAGGTCACGGAAGAAACAACTCTATACTTTTGTTGGATATATAGGCCTTTTTCCAAAATTGATTATAAAAATTCTATTCTTGGTTCTTTCGGTAAAGTCACGTTGAAGGGAAACAATAAAATAATAAAATACATATAAAATAAAATTTTCACGACGTTTCGACTGCAACACAAGCAGTCATCATCATGATGACTGTAGATGGCTTAATAAAATGACACATGGAACACAGATAGACAGATAGACTGTGTTCCATAGGAAGGAGCCTCCCGGCCTTCTTTGTCTTCCCGCAGCTGGGATAGCAAGAATATAACACCAGAGCGAGGGAAATTACTCTGTTGTTGCAGTGGGAGCCATCTGTGTCCCACGAATGAAGGGATGGCTTGAGGAGGGCGACGGTGATCAGGCCAGAAAGAGAAACAGATGGCTTAATAAAATGACACACACACACGGACACACGGACCCCCCCCCCCCCCACAATGCAGAGCGAGATCAAAGGAATCCGGCCCTTTGTGAAAGAACATGACGGAGTGAGCATGTTTTTTTCCTCTCGCAAGAGACGCGCAGAGGGGAGATTATTTTGGATATAAACAGCGACCATCAGCTCGTCAATTCAGCTCAGCAGCGACCAGCGGCAGAAGACTTTACCGAAAGAACCGCGTGACAGGTGGCAGTGATGCTGGTGCGATATAATTATTGTCACACTGGACTTGCAATCCAGAGGTCCCTGATTCAATCAACTGGCGCGGCGGTTGGTACACTGGCCAAGTTTCTTACACCACCTACCTGTGTCCACCCAACTGAAAAAAATGAAATGCTAAATTATATGCTAATTCCTTTGTCAAGGCGCTTTGTTTCTTCTCACACAGCTTAAAGGTTGTGATCTGAGCATGGCTTTTTTCACTCCAGCGCTGTCCTCCAGACAGTCTCGTCCCTTCACCTGATGAAGGCCGCTTGTGTTGTGGCCGAAACATCGTGATTTTTGTTATTTTATTTTTTACCTACGTGACTTTACCCAATAGAACCAAAGAGTACAATGCATCACTCAGCACCAGAACGTCTTGTTAAAAAAATGCAACATCTCAGCCAGAAACACGATTCTGGACATCTGGAAATGTCATGAATGCATACATTTTCTACACTCAGAACCCGATTTAATCACAAGTGTTTGGCTGGATTTTCACATCAGGATCTCAGTGTATTTGAACGATGCCGCATTGCTCGCTTGTCAGTTGCTCTGTCATAGCACCACCTGTCATTACAAAAAAACTTGGTAAATACGTAAAAGTTCAGCCCTATAATTTATTTGCTCACGTCACTACTGGCAGGAGGGCCTCCAGCAGAGATATTTCTGGAGAACCACTCGAGAGGGCATTTGACCTGATTCTCCAAGCTGGCCAGACATCTTCTTGGAAGAGATGGGAGTAACCTCACTTCATCGCACCACACAGGGTCCTGTCGATCGACTTCAGTGGACCCATTTTTTCAGTTGGGTGGACACAGGTAGGCGGTGTAAGAAACTTGGCCAGTGTACCAACCGCCGCGCCAGTTGATTGAATCAGGGACCTCTGGATTGCAAGTCCAGTGTGACAATCATTATATCGCACCAGCATCACTGCCACCTGTCACGCAGTTCATTTAGTTTGTGGGCATACAGTACATCATACAACACTTGGATGTTTATCTGCGGTACACAGAAGTCAGCGTGTGTGCTGCCATGGAGTGTTTGGCTGAGTGTTGCTTCCATTGGGGAAAAGTGTAAATGTTTTCACTCAACACAGTCTCTGCCTGAATAGTATCTTTTTTTGTTGGGCAATGCCCAGATTAGAGAAATATCTCATCTCGAATCCTTTGCAGCCTGACCATGGCATTCCGTGTTCACAAAGCAATTCAAAGGTATCACAGATAATCTTTCCTCTTCTGATTAAAATGTAACATTGTACAGCATTGAATGCAGCTGAACGGACTCATTGTCTTATTTGATATGCTATCACTCTTTATATAATCTAAGGATATAGTTAGGTCAACAAATTCAGAATTTTTTTAAGTGGAAACCTGAGCTCAGTCGTCAACAAAACTTTGTGGATATTTTGTGTGAAATGAAAACATAAAACAAATCTCTAAGTCAAGGTATGCATGAAATATGTCATCTCACACGACCCATCGCCGCAAGTGACTGAGAGCCAGGTCTCAAGGCTGAACTGTCATTGGGGGAAGATAAGTGACCATACTTCACCATGCTGGTTTAGGCAGCATTCATGCAGACATCCAACAAGGGGCACATACTTCACATGCAGGTGTATCCAACCACTTGATATATATTCATATTTTATACCCTGATTATATGTGACACACACCCTAGATATTTTAGTTACATTTCCTTGCACGTATTTGTATTCGTTTGACTTAAGACACAGCAGAGCATACACAGGTTCATCTTCTTGGTTCTTTCGGTAAAGTCACGTAGAAGGGAAATAATAAAAATAAAACATAATAAAATAAAATCTTCACGACGTTTCGGCCACAACACAAGTAGCCTTCCTCAGGTGCAGAAACAAAACTGTCGGAAAGACAGCGTCTTAATGAACACTGCTAAGCTTAGCAGCGTATTTTAAGCTGGGTGGGAGGAGCAGAGCGCCTTGACAAAGGAGTTTGCATATCAACAGAAGAATGTTGCATTGAAGTAGCTGTGTTAATGTGATAGATTAGTAGGATGTTAAAGTCAGAAATTAGCATATAACTGGGAGATTAGCATGGTGTTAGAGTGAGGGATTAGCATGTAACTGGTCACGGAATTAGCTATGTTAAAGTCAGAGTTTACATATCAACAGAGGTATTTAGTATATTGACGCTAAATAACTGCAACTACCCACCTATCATACAATAAACTAATGTGAAAGAACTAAATAAAAACTACATCAATATATATTCTTGGTTCTTTCGGTAAAGTCACGTAGAAGGGAAACAATAAAATAATACAAATATGTATAAAACAATAAAATTCTCACGACGTTTTGACTGCAACACAAGCAATCATCATCAGGTGTGAAAACCACAGCAAGAAAATTTGAAAAAAGTAGTGGGGTTTTTTTACGTTAGCACCATGGAGAGCGATTTGGCAGTTATTCAGATGGACGAGTCCATCTATGTTCGGAAAAGAGGAGGGGGGAGACAAAAAGAATGGATGCAGTCTCAAAAAAAATGCCACTTTTTTGAAATTTTCTTGCTGTGGTTTTCACACCCGATGATGATTACTTGTGTTGCAGTCGAAACGTCGTGATAATTTTATTGTTTTATATTTTTATTATTTTATTGTTTCCCTTCTATGTGACTTTACCAAAAGAACCAAGAATATGAATCCCTGCAGTCAGGAAAGCTTTAAATCAATATTTTACATCAATATAATCAATGTACTCAATATATTCTCCAATAAGCTGAGCTATTAACATAAAGTAACTGTGTATACACTACACTATATAATGAATACCATATAGTAAACTGATAAAAAAACTAAAATATAAACTACATCAATATTATCAATAAACTCAATATACTCTACAATCAGCTGAGCTACTAACAATAATTCGTTATACATTACAATTCTACGTCGAAAAAAGTGGCGGTTTCTTTTTATTTTTTCTCAACGATAGCACCACGGAAAGCGACGAGCTTTGTTTAGACGGACGAGTCCATCTATGCTTGGAACGGAGGAGGGGGGAGAGAGAAACAGCCACGATGCGCTGCTCTGTCCTGTGTTGCGTTACAACTATGCTATAAACTAGACTACTATACATTACAATATTATGCCTTCCAATCTAAACTACATTGTATAATATCGTATGCACAGCCCAATGTAAGCTCTAACATTATGCATTATATTGATATGCCTCCAACTAAACTTTTTTCTACATTACACGACTATACACCGTAATATACACTGCCATAGACAAACCCCACCATGGAATTATACAATGCGTTACTATACACTAGCCTATACTTTAGACTATAAAAATATTAGACTTGTAATATTACACTAGGTATTATTCTACCAACACTACTGTATACCACACTGTTGTATATTCACTATACAATTAGGATACTATATATTGCCTTATGACTTATGTTAAACATTACACTGTTATACTATTTATTATACAATATGCTATAAACAATACCATTATATATTGCCTTATGACTTATGTTAAACATTACACTGTTATACTATTTATTATACAATATGCTATAAACCATACCATTGACCGTCGTGTGAAAGGTACTAAGAGGCAGTGCCTGCGAATGGACTGCGGTCTGAAAGTCACCGTAAAATACAATCAATCAAAAATCGAAATGGTTTATCACGTCTTTCCAATGATTACTAAGCCAGAATCCATCTCCTCGGTTGAAATTGTCTATGTGTTTTTATATGTAGCAGGATGGCTTGCAGAGAACCTCCGTCTTGGAGAAATCAATGTCATGTGAGCCCACTGAATTATAACAGTGATCTGCCACGGCTGAGGTGTTAGTCCTACTGTGTTTCAAGTCTGCTTTATGTTCATGGATGCGGTCGAAGACATATCGTTTGGTTTCTCCAATGTAACTGCTACCACAGAGGTAAATTAGTTTGTAGACGCCTGGGTAGTGTATGTCTGGAACCACATCTTTTACAGACGGAACCAGATCATGGATTTTATTTACTGTGTTGAATCGGACCTGGATCTTATCTTTATTCAGGATTTTGGAGATCTTTTTTGTCTCCCCCGCAATGTAGGGTAAGGTGATGGTTTTTAATGGCTCCTCAAGAGGATCCTTTTTCATGGTTGGAGTGATGGCTTTGCAGATTGTGTAGTCAGAGTAACCATTAGCCTTGAGAGCTTGGTGTACGTGCTTGACTTCACTGGCAATGTGTTCCTGGTTGGAGATGCATTGGGCTCTTTAGTACAGAGTCCTGATGAGGGAATTCTTCTGGGATGGATGGTGGTGGGAATCCGGTTTTAAGTAAGCATCCGTATGGGTAGCTTTCCTGTAGACAGAGTGGTTCATTGAACCATCAGGTCTCCTTTTAATTAGGACATCCAAAAAGGTAGCTTGCCATCTTTTTCGACTTCCATGGCTGGGTGTATGGAATTGATGTGGTCGAGGAATTGGTCTAGAGCAGGTCGGCCATGTGGCCAGATGACAAAAGTGTCATCCACGTACCTAAAACCAACAAAATAATTTCCGATTCAACCGCATTAATTGATCAAACCAAACAGTTTTCGTTGAAACCTTCTGCAGCCAGGCCACCAAGATTATATGGCCTTCCAAAGATACATAAAGAAGATACACCCCTTCGTCCCATTGTTTCTACTATCAACTCCCCCACCTACAAACTGGCTTGTTTTTTGTCTGAAATCCTGTGGCCTTTTACTGGAAAAAACACCTCGTCGGTACTAAACTCTACTCACCTGTTACCGACAATCAAGGGTATTTCCCTGTTCCCAGACGACCTGCTTGTCAGTTTTGATGTGGTTTCCTTACTCATCAAAATTCCTGTACCTGACTCCATTGCAATCATTGAAGACTTGGTTCATCAAGGACTGCATATTGATGTACCCCCCCTGGTGAGACACTGCTTAACCAACACTTACTTCACCTGGAATGGAACTTTCTACAGACAAACTGAGGGCACCCTAATGGGCTCCCCCCTATCTCCGGTTGTAGCCAACGTTTTCATGGAGAAATTTGAGACTGACGCCATCCAGACTGCCACTCTACGCCCGACCTTATGGAAGAGGTACGTGGATGACACTTTGTCATCTGGCCACATGGCCGGCCTGCTCTAGACAAATTCCTCGACCAGATCAATTCCATACACCCAGCCATCAGATTTACCATGGAAGTCGAAAAAATGGCAAGCTACCCTTTTTGGAAGTCCTAATTAAAAGGAGACCTGATGGTTCAATGAGCCACTCTATCTACAGGAAAGCTACCCAGACAGATGCTTACTTAAAACCGGATGCCCACCACCATCCATCCCAGAAGAATTCCCATAGAGCCCAATGCATCTCCGACCAGGAACAGATTGCCAGTGAACTCAAGCACGTACACCAAGCACTCAAGGCTAATGGCTACTCTGACTACACAATCCGCAAAGCCATCACTCCAACCATGAAGAAGGATCCTCTTGAGCCATTCAAAGCCATCACCTTACCCTACATTGCGGGGGTCACAAAAAAGATCTCCAAAATACTGAATAAATACAAGATCCAGGTCCGATTCAACACAGCACATAAAATCCGTGATCTGGTTCCATCTGTAAAAGATGTGGTTCCAGACATACAGTACCTGGGCATCTACAAACTAATTTGCCTCTGTGGTAGCAGTTACATTGGAGAAACCAAACGACATGTCTCGGACCGCATCCGTGAACATAAAGCAGACTTGAAACAAAGTAGGACGAACACCTCAGCCGTGGCACATCACTGGTATAATTCAGTGGGCTCAGATGACATTGATTTCTCCAAGACGGAGGTTCTCTGCAAGGCATCCGGCTACCATGAGAGATTCGTTCATGAGGCCATCCATATACACAAACACAGAGACAATCTCAACCGAGAAGATGGATTCTGATTTAGTAATCATTGGAAAGACGTGATAAACCAATTTGGTTCTTGGTTGATTGTATTTTACGGTGACTTTCAGACTGCAGTCCATTTGCAGGCACTACCTCTTAGTACCTTTCACACGACGGTCAATGGTATGGTTTATAGCATATTGTATAATAATAAATAGTATAACAGTGTAATGTTTAACATAATTCATAAGGCAATATATAGTATCGTAATTGTATAGTGAATATACAGCAGTGTGGTATACAGTAGGGTTGGTAGAATAATACATAGTGTAATATTACAAGTCTAATATTTTTATAGTCTAAAGTATAGGGTAGTGTATAGCAACGCATTGTATAATTCAATGGTGGGGTTTGTCTATGGCAGTGTATCTTACGGTATATAGTCGTGTAATGTAGAAAAAAGTTTAGTTGGAGGCATATCAGTATAATGCATAATGTTAGAGCTTTCATTGGGCTGTGTATACGATATTATATAATGTAGTTTAGATTGGAAGGTTTAATATTGTAATGTATAGTAGTCTAGTTTATAGCATAGTTGTAACGCAACAGGACAGAGCAGCGCATCGTGGCTGTTTCTCTCTCTCCCCCCTCCTCTGTTCCGAGCATAGATGGACTCGTCCGTCTGAACAAAGCTCGTCGCTTTCCGTGGTGCTAACGTTGAGAAAAAAAATAAGAAACCGCCACTTTTTTCGACATAGAATTGTAATGTATAGTGATTTATTGTTAGTAGCTCAGCTGATTGGAGAGTATATTGAGTTTATTGATAATAATTATTTAGTTTATATTTTAGTTTTTTTTTATCAGTTTACTATATGGTATTCATTACATAGTGTAGTGTATACACAGTTACTTTATGTTAATAGCTCAGCTTATTGGAGAATATATTGAGTACATTAATTATATTGATGTAGTTTATATTCTGTTATTTCACATCGGTTTATTGTATGATAGGTGGGTATTAGCAATTATTTAGCGTCAATATACTATATACCTCTTTTTGATTTAAAGCTTTCGTGACTGCAGTGATTCATGTTCTTGGTTCTTTCGGTAAAGTCACGTTTTATATATATTTTGTTATTTTGTTGTTTCCCTTCAACGTGACTTTAGCGAAAGAACCAAGAATACTAAATACCTCTGTTGATATGTAACATAGCTACTTCTGTGACCAGTTACATGCTAATCCCTCACACTAACATCATGCTAATCTCCCAGTTACATGCTAATTTTTGACTTTAACATCCTGCTAATCTTTCACATTAACACAGCGACTTCAATGCTAAATTCTTCTGTTCATATGTAAACGCCTTTATCAAAGCGCTCTGCTCCTCCCACCCAGCTTAAACTACGCTGCTAAGCTTAGCAGTGTTCCTTAAGACGCTGTCTTCCCGACAGTTCTGTTTCTTCACCTGAGGAAGGCTACTTGTGTTGTGGCCGAAACGTCGTGAGAATTGTATTTTATTATGTTTTATTTTTATTATTTTATTATTTCCCTTCAACGTGACTTTACCGAAAGAACCAAGAAGATGAATCCCTGCAGTTACAAAAGCTTTAAATCGAAACATACACAGGTTGTTTGTTATGGCGAATCGTTATGGTCAGTTTTAGTCTGCAGGCTTTGGTGACTGCACACACACCTTTACCAGACAATTACGATAATTGAACCATCAACTCCATACAAACTAGCTCAATGGCGAGTGCATTGACCTTTAGGGTATCCCGATGTTACAGACCTACAATTTCCCACACTTGTGCATACAATTAGGCCCAAATAGATCCTTCGTAGACTTGTGGCCATGCATCGTGTTGTTGTACAGGAGTGTAACCTCCCATATTGAGTCATCTCCAGTCGAGTGTCTGCCATTTGTTTTATGGATTTTATTTTAATAATAAGATGGTAACTGTAAGGCATTCATATGCGTGCTCACTGTAGATGTTTATGCTCCATAAAACCAGAGAAAACTGTGGCCTTTATTGGTATGACTAATGACATTATCCCTGTCGTGGAGATGACTCCGAACAGATGATTTGCTTATGTTGCTTTTACTTACCTAGTATCTCAAACAGAGGTCAATGCTGGAATCACACGTGTGAAAAACAAGCCAGCCAAGCCGGCTAGCTTGTTACATTTCCCTCACAGCTTTTATAATGCTTAAATTTTGATTTAAAGCTTTCGTGACAGCAGCAATTCATATTCTTAGCTCTTTCGGTAAAGTCACGTTGAAGGGAAACAATAAAATAATAAAATATATATAAAACAATAAAAATTATCACGACGTTTCGACCATAACACAGGTGATGATGACCGTTTGTATTATGGTCGAAACGTCGTGAGAATTTTTATATATTTTATTATTTTATTGTTTCCCTTCAACGTGACTTTACCGAAAGAGCTAAGAATATTTTATAATGCTTCTTTAGCTATCTGACTTCGGGAGGAATGAGAAAGGCATTGAACTCTCATGATCATCCTCAGATTGTTACAAAATAAGTCTGCTAAATATCTTCTGCATCATTTAGTCCCCCAAGTAACTTCCTGTATCCTTAGAAGCTCCTCCCTGTTGCTCCTCAAAGTCGCACACCCATGTGAGCACCAAACTCGGTTTAGATGTCTTCCGTGTCGTGGCCCCGATTCTCTGGAGTAAACGACCAAAACTTTTTATCATGAAAAATAAAAATCTTACACTCCTTTTCCTACTTTAAATCACTTTTTAGGCCTCAGATTTCCTTTCACATGTATGTGCATTTGATCACTCCGCTTTTGCAATCTTTTAATTATAAACGTGTGTTTATTTCTTCACAATTTTACCGACCTCGGGGTGCCATTTTGCACCCGATACTTTTGCTCTATGATATGTATGACCAGCATCGTTGTATTCTCCATGCTGGTTGTACACCGTGTTGATGCACGACCTTGCTGTTTGGAAACACGACAATGCTCAGTTCTTTTTAGTTGTTTTGTCGTGTTTTTTGTTGTTGCTGTAACCAGGTTTTTGTGGTATAACCAGGTCCCTGTCGAAAGTGGACATGCATTGCCAAATGTGTTTTACCTATGTGGTGACATCGCGGGATGTCACTGTAGTGCCAGCCCTGGAGAGGCACGGCGTGCGGTGTGGGTGTAGTACCGGCTGTAGAGGGGCTCGTTGAGCGCTGATTGATAGCGCTGGATGGCATCATGCTTGGCGCGCAGTGCCAGCCCTACAGGGTAGGGTGTGGGAGTACTGGCTGTAGGAATGGGGTTACTAAAGGCCATGGCACTCTGGTTGACCCGAGAGGACACATAACCGGTTAAGTCTACAAAGGGGGCCCAAATGGGGGCGACAGATGGTCATGTGGTCACGGTCCAGATCCAGCTCGAGGATTCTGGAAGGTGGTTGTGGCCAAAGGCAGATCCGGCTACACCACAGAGAATATAACCCAGGTCCCCCAGAGGGATCAGCGTTGTTGTTTATCCTGAAGAAACCTTCGTCTACATCTGCACATGGTGTTAATAAATGTATTTCCTCCAAGAGTACATCTGCAACTCAGTTGAACTCACTACAACTGGTGTTGGAAGTAGCCAAATGTAAGATAGCCGAGTTAGGTTATGCCTACGTGAAGCAGACTACATACCAGGACGTCGGACGACGAGGACAATGAAGGCATCATTCCGCAAACAGCCCCAGGGATGGCGACCCAGAGAAAGGGACTGAGGCACCGTCGGCGGAGCATCGTGTCGACCATTCCAGCGACAGCTGACTGCCATCGGGGAGGGAGCACCGCACAACCCGCTCCTGCCTTGCGGAACTCCTCGAGACCGCGGCTTCAATCATCGCAGAGCTCGACCGCGAAGAGCCAGCGGTGGAGGAGAGAATACTGGAGCTGCGCAGGGTCGAGCATCCCGTCGCTGTTTCCCGCCAAAGGGAAACCTCCGTGGCGCACCCCACGCAAGCGGCCACCATTTTGCTAGCGGAGCGATGGGATGAACAACTTAGATGGCCAAACACCTCTCCTCATCCTGGGAGTGGGCTCGTCATGTGCTACAACTGTGGCCTGCCGGGACACATCTTGTCGGGCTGCCGCATGCCGCGTGCCACGACGGCGCCTCCCCGGACCACCACCATCGTCCCCCTGACTGTCCTCCACTCCATTACACCCGAAGGCAAGTCACAACACATCACACACTCAGCCCCTGAATCCACCTCACTCATTGCGTTTGGTCGGTTTTCATTCCCGTCGTGCGTCAGTGCATGAGGGTTCACAATTTGCTCGGGCTGAATGGCCGCTACAACCGGATCAGTGGTCGGAGTTGGCCCATAGAGTGTTTGCTGCGACCGCAGGTTCATCTGCTGTTATCGTATTGATAGAGGGGGTTGAAATCAGAATGCTCGTCGATTCTTGTGCATCAGCGACTATCATTTCCGAGTTGATTTTTAACATCTTGCCCCCTCAAAGTCGGACCCTACGTCCAATCGGGGCTCCATGCTTTTCCGCAAATGGCGGCTCATTGGGCATAATTGGGAAAATAACAGCGGAGATGTGTATTGGAGATATCAAATTGACACGACCAGTTCTTGTATGAACGTCCCTTTGATATTCCATGCTTGCTCGGGACTGGCTTTTTAGGGAAAATGCCCCTGAAAATGTTGATCGATCAAGGGTGCCTTGAATTACCATCGGGCCATCAAATGGCCTTTTTGCCTTCTCCCACTTGATTGTGCACGGCCAACGCTACAGTGCAAGCACTTGCGAGTAAGACCATAAATATTCCCCCTGGCGCGGAAATGTTGGTTCCATTACGATTGCAGAAGCCGCTAGACCAGGAGGTGACTATGGGAGGAATCCTCTTGTGACCCTCAAATAACGCCATTCATGGGTTGACGTTAATAGGGGCCCAGACTCTGGTTCTTACCCTCAACTTTAGCACCACGGATAGCTACGAGCCCCGTTCAGCTAATCCCTCAGTTATTTCAATGCTAAATTCTCCTGTTTGATTTGTACTAGGTGGCTCTGTGGTCGAAATGTCGTGAGAATTTTTATTGTTTTATATATATTTTATTATTTTATTGTTTCCCTTCAACGTGACTTTACCAAAAGAGCTAAGAATATGAATATAGCCATTTCTGTGACCAATCACAAGCTAATCACTCAGCTATTTCAATGCTAAATTATCCTGTTTGATTTGTACTAGGTGCCTCTGTGGATGTGTAGGCTTTGACTTTAACATAGCTATTTCTATGACCAGTCACAAGCTAATCACGCAGCTATTTCAATGCTAAATTATCCGAACCAAACATTAAACTAATTTTCAATGGTACAGTATATTTTTTCAAGTAGTGGTATCCCAAACTTTCGCAGCAGCTTAAATTCCCTTTTCACACCATCAATATGTAAACTCCCCCACCCCCTCGCCGGTCTGCACATGTTCACCCCCTCTACACCGTTCATCATGCTAAGTCTGCCAATTAAATGCTAATTTTTATGCTAATTCCTTTGTCAAGGCGCTCTGTTTCCTCTCACACAGCTTAAAGGTCGCGGTCTGAGCTTGGCTGTGTTCGCTCCAGCGCTGTCCTCAAGACAGTCTCGTCCCTTCACCTGATGAAGGCCACTTGTGTTGTGGCCGAAACGTCGTGATAATTTTATTGTTATTTTATTTTATTAACTTATTATTTCCTTCTCATTCTACGTGACTTTACCGAAAGAACCAAAGAAGATGAATCCTTGCAGTCACGAAAGCTTTAAATCGAAATTCATGGCATTCTTGTTGACCCCAGAGGACATGTGACCCGTTAAATCTACAAAGGGGCCCCAAGTGGGGGCTGGGGATGGTCATGTGGTCGGGGTCCAGATCCGGCTCGAGGTTTCTGGAAGGTGGTCGTGGCCAAGGGCGGAGGCAGCCATGCCACAGAGAATATAAGCCTGGTCCCCCAGAGGGATCGGCGTTGTTGTTCATCCTGAAGAAACCTTCGTCTACGTCTACGTTCTACCGATTCTTCAACACATGGACCTGGACCTGAGCTGTGGTCCCGGTTCATAGTAGCTAGTTACGTTGTAATTAGTGTAGTTAGCCTGGTGGTCACTACCATAGGTTGTTATTTTATTAAGGGACAGTTACCCAGTGTATTGGTGTTAAATAAATGTGTTGCCTCAAAGAGTGCGTCTACGACTCAGTTGAACTCACTACACCTGAACTAAAATAAATCAAACTAAACCAATTAATATGAAATAATTTTAACCAAATCTCTTTGAAATGCCAAACAACCTCAGATACTTAATACAATTACCTACTTGTTTAAACATATCAGTACTTTTTAACAATTTTTTATTAACTTTTTTTTTCTTCATATTTTTAACATATTGGGTCTGTGGAGTGCTGCCCTACACCTCACATAGACCAGCCACCATCTGCAGTACTACTTTAATCCCAAGAATAAACGTAATAAAATATTACATATTTGCAAAAACATAACAAAAACAACTGGACTGCTCTTATCAGATTACCTTCATCTCAAAATGTACATGGCAATCACAACACAATGTACACGTGTGTCCGCAATGAGACAATGCATGTGTGTGCACTCAAATAAGTGTCGAGGGTTGCTTAGCTCCTTTGCAATATGAATTTAAATTCCACATTCATATGAAAAGGACCAAAACTCGCTGCAGGATGGCCACTTGAGTTGTGTCAACTTCTGCCTGGAATTTGCCCAAGTTAAGTCAATCCGATGTCTCGAACGTGTGTTTGTTCTCTGGTCCACGTGTGGCTCTCCTTGCCTCTCGATTTAATTCCAAGAATTCGCCTTTCTCCCTGCTTCTTCACCAGCTTTGTCAGCTTTTATCAATCTCTACGCTTCTGTCCAACACTGATTAAGAGTCCCAAAATACAAAGTATCAGAAAGGTTGCTCTGCTTGAATCCCATTCAAATCTTCCTGAAAGGAATTTATCTCGGCATGTGTATCTATACTTGACAGAGTTATTTATGGTTGTTGAACTTCTTTCGCACTGTGCGGAGGCATCCGTGCTAATCAGATGTGCTGCTATGGTGGATATTTTTTGCATTGCAAGCTGTCATGGGTTTTTCATGTATTTATGTGTTCAGTTCGTTGTCGTTCTCCCACACCTCCAATCCGCACGGTTGGCTACGTACGGCGCAAAAGAAGTTCAACATACATTCACAAGAGCATTCTTCTTTATGCATGTACATTCGTTGTTGTTCATTATCAAGGTCAGTTTTCCAAACAGCAATCCGAGGTGCTCTCTTCTGTCTCTTGATTTCATAAATGTGAAACTAGACCACCCTCAGTAACTGCCATTGGTGTCTAGGTATGCATACTTTGATGTGCAATAAGTTTGCTAAACAAATGGAGATATCTGTTGGAGGGGTACAACTGTAGAATTATGATACACACTGTGTATGTTTACCTTCAGAGTCTCAAAATACACATTTGTGTCACAACCATATCAGAAAGTCGTTCAGCGTAAATCCCATTTAAGTGTCCCTAAAAGGAATTTATCTTAGTATGTGTATTTATGGTTGACAGCTGCTATGGTGGATATGGGTTTGCATTGCAAATTGTTATGGGTTTTTCATATCTCACTTTACCAGGGACTGTGCATAAATCGGCTTTCTTTTTTTCACTTATACAGCACTTTATACAATAGATTTGTTTATAAATATATAAACACATATCTTCAAATATTAGTGGCCTATCTGAGGAGTTTACAAACTTGTTGGTAGAGCTAATACCCGGATGGAATTGATCATTTTATGAATTTCTAAATATAACAAATATTGTGTTTACATTTCACTGCACTACATAACCAGCTATCAAATTTCAATTCCTGCTCACAGCCAACAACAGAGACAAATATCAGAACCGGTCGTGGGCCTCCCCTAGGTCGACTCAGCCTCAAATTAGTGTCTGGTGTTGTGTATATACATCACTACTGGTGAGACAAAGGCGGACAGAATGGTGGTCACTCATCCTCATAGGTGCTCGCTCACAGCACCTGCCCCAACTGTCTGTTAAAAACTATACGGGTGATTTTTTTTATTGTTTTGATTTGCAGCCATTTGTTCCGCTGTAGAGAGAACCTGTTACTTGTTTCAAGCAGAGACATTGTTTTTTTGGCCAAGTTCAAGAGGCGGCGAGGAAAATGGTAGTACAGGCAGTCACCGACTCCGAAAATCCACACTTACGGACAAGCTTCCGTTCAATATATTTTTTAATCATCCGACTTGCTAACGTGAACTAGCACTTGCAAACCGAAGCGTGGAACTATTGGGTCTGGCAAATGTACAATAGTTCCTCTTATTTATGAGTTTTAGCAACGCTTATCTTATTTTCGTTGCATCGTTAAACATTTTAACACTGACCGTGTGCATTCAAATCCGGTACATTACTGTGTTCAGACTTACAAACGGTCCAACTTACGAACGTAGTCTCAGCAACGGAATCTGTTCGTGTGTTAGAGACTGTCCGTTTAGTGCAACAACAGCGACCTGGCCACAAATTAAAGCTCAACGAAGTGGCCTATCACGTGGCGTGTTTATCCCATGGCTGGTTTATCACTGTTCACGCTAATAACACCTGTGTAATAAGAACGCAAGCCCGTTACACTGCGTTGGATAGCGTAACACAACCTGGTGATATCGCTCGCGAGAAAACAATCCCAAAGCGACTGAGCTATTTAAGAGAATGGGAGGGGGGGAATCAAGGATGGAGAAATGGGCACGCTGCTCCATTCATGGAAGGGAATCGCGCGCCAGGGGAAATGGCTTTTTAAATGAGGGGAGGGGAGGTGGCTGTGCTTGAAGAATGTTTTGCACGAGCAAGCAAACTGTAGGACCCCAAGTGATCCCATGTAAATGTTTGAAAAGTTCAAGGTGCAGCCCTGCAAAAGCTCGCTCACGCTATTACTGATGGAGGGGGGCATCCACTTAAGGGAGCTCCTGGAGAGCCGCTCTGAGGGGATATTTGGCCTACTCTTCAACACTGACCAGACTTCGTGGAAGAAGTAGGAGTACCCACAAGGTTAAAAGGTTAAAATTCCATACAGATAGGTAATTATCCAACTGACTGCACTGCCTCATATGAGCCACTCATTTGAATGCAAGTGTAGTGGATTCAACTAAGTCGCAGACGTACTTCTTGGAGGCAAACAAATATTTATTAATACCAACACATAACACAAAAGGGTTACTGCCCCTTCACCAGATAACGTACGGTGGTGGACCACCAGGCTAACTACGTGAGTTACTGGGAGTAGCTACAACGGACAGGCACCTAGCTGGAGTCCTCGTCCACGTGTTGGTGAATTATTCTTGGACGTAGAACGTAGATTGTAGATCTTCAGATGACGGCAGCAACGCTGAACCCTGGTCCCCTGTGCGGACCCGGTTTATGTTCTGCTGGGTCATGGCTGGCCCCGCCCTTGGCCACGACCACCTTCCAGAAACCTCTTGTAGTTTCTCGACCCTTTCCGGAGGATCTCACCCTGTGACCACCCCCCTAGCCCCCACCTGGGGCCCCTGTGTAGATATTACTAGTCACGTGCCTTCCAGAGTCAACCAGAGTGGCATGGCCTAGGGTAACCTCATCCCATGGCTGACGCTCTCACACTCCCTCCTGTAGGAGTCAGCACTGCACGCCACGCGTGGTGTCACTGCGCTATCCCAGCGCTCACCGAGCCCCCTCTAGGGCTGGTACTACAACCACCTACGGGGTGTCCGTAGGTGGGTGTCCGTGATGACAATGCATCGCACGCCGTGCCTCGCTAGAGCTGGCATTACACAGCGACATTCACGATCTCACTAAATAGGTGATGTCCGCGATGTGAGTACATTGCACGCCGTGCCCCTTCAGGGCCGGTACCACACAGTGACATGCACAAGTGTATCTCACATACCCACACGTACACACACCTTGGTCCATCCCTGAATTATCTAATCTGATAATCACATCTGGTCGTCAATGGATTACGGGCATCTGACACCATATTTGTAAGACATTGCCAATGTATCCTGGTGGTAATAATAGGGGTTTCCCCTTTTTTTCTGGCAACAAACCTGAAACATTTTTACAAGGATTCATGTCTGCATTAACCACAATACCTGCAGTCTAAATGCAAACAAAAAACAGACTATGATAATATATGCATTGTCCTTGAAACTGATTGGTCCACACCAAGGGACGGCTTTCTTTTGAGCCTTGACCCAATTGGTGCTCGACCACATGACGCCTTTTGACGCCTTTTGGCGTCATGTGGTCGAGCACCAATTGGGTCGAGGCTCAAAAGAAAGCCGTCCCTTGGCGTGGACCAATCAGTTTCAAGGACAATGCATATATTATCATAGTCTGTTTTTTGTTTGCATTTAGACTGCAGGCATTGTGGTTAATGCAGACGTTAATCCTTGGAAAAAGGTTTCAGTTTTGTTGCCAGAAAAAAAGGGGAAAACCCCTATTATTACATTTTGGTACAGGTTAAAGGAGGTCTAATGATGATGATGATATCCTGGTGGTGTTGTGCAGTGTCAGCGTCCTCACAATGAAAATGTTGGTTAATTAAAATCCCAGTCGGGGGACAATTTAGCCCTTCATCCCCCTTGGGGCCAGTGAAATGAACGCTGTCCCAATTTATGGGAGGTGGTGATCGTTTGTGCTCTTGTGAGTTTGCTTCCCTTCATATGAATGTGGAATGTCCACGATTGGCCAAAGGGCTGCCGTTAAAGATGCGTGGCGATCGTCCGGATGGCATGAGAACTCAGCTTTGCATTTCGAACACTCAGCCGTTTAAAATTGTCCAAAGACCCAGGGGCTGGCTCAGGACCCGCTGGCGGGATGATGTCACTCGACTGTCCTGGGAATTCCCCAGGAAGAGCTAGAGTCTGTGTATAGTAGTATAGTGTTTAGTAATATATAGTAGTTTATAGTGTAGTGTATAGGGTAGTTGTGTATACTCTTTGGTTCTTTTGGTAAAGTCACGTAGAAATAAATCAAATTAGTGTATAGTAATGCATAGCAGTGTATAGTAGTGTAGTGCATAGTGTAGTCGTCTATTGTAATGTATGGTCATGCATAGTAATGTAGTGTTTAGTAATGTAGTGTATAGTAATGTATAGTAGTGTATAGCAGTGTAATGTGTAGTAGTGTACAATAATGTAGTGCTGGAGTCTGTTGCCAGGGAAAGGGAGTTCTGCACCGCTCTACTCAACATTCTGCCGCCGCAACCCTCACCATGGCAAGCGGATTGAGAAACCAATGAACGAACGAACTAATGGATATAAATACATTGTACATTCGGAGGTGCGACATTGGAGAAATAAAACAAAAGACACTCGTATTTCTGTAAAAAAAAGAAAATGTTTAATTAACTTTTGGATTGGTCAATGGCTGGCTGCACATGATAGCGTAATAACCCTAATGAGCCATTTAAATGCATTCAAATGGCTTATCAAAAAAAAAACATGCCATATATCAATTCATAATTTATATTGCAGTTTAACCCTCAATGCTTGAAATGCCATAAATACATGAATAGCGTTAAATAATGACACAGCAGGACAGCTCTTGTTGTACTTCACCGGTTCTGTAAATAGCCAGATAAAACCTGGTTGCAATTACCATGCCAACACATAATTGTTTGTTAATTGGGTGGCGTGTAATATTGAAAGGCATATGATTAGCGTTGTATAATGTGTTTATGCCAGAGTTGACGTAATTAAATTAGAAGTAATGTGGCCCAAAGAATTGCTGTGTATAATACGAGACTGCACCTCCACGTCTTTGTGTGCACATGTGTGTGTGTGACATTACGGCAGGAGTAATCAAATTAATCATCCTTTACATTAAACCGTTATACAAGGGGAATAAAAGCCTGCATTTTCTCTTTATTAAATTGACTTTAAAGCCAGAATTGATACAAAAGCGTCACGCCACCAAAATTGCATTGACATGAATCCAAATTTAAATCAATCTATAAAATAAATACTCAGCTGACTTCAAACAACAAATTCTGCAAATCAACAATTCAATGAGCACAGCAAATTTGCTACTTCAAATTAGGTAGGCTTCTATACTGTCATTCTTAAACATGTGTAGTGTTTATAATGATGAATAAACTTCTTATGAGGCACACTCTGTTTATTGTCTTCCTTCTCTGACACAATCCCTAACACACAGAGGGGTATATGGTCCCCTCACCTGATACCCTAAGAATGTACAGTCTCCGGACTTAGTGGGACCTACACACAGGTATCTTGCTAACCTAAGGAGATACAGCCTCCTGTCTTGGTGGGGCTTACTCTCGAGTCTACCGCTATCCTAGAGTCCTCCGGCTTGGACCTAGGCGAGGCTATCTGACCCACCACTGGCCCGGTGGGTCTTGACCACTGGCCCGGTGGGTCTTGACCACTGGTTACGCCGAGCCTCAGCCCTCAGAAGGGCTGGGAGGCCGCGTCCAGGGCCCTGTCTATCTTCAGCCCGGGCTTCGGTCTTCGTGTAGGGAGAGAACCCCCTGCGCTCTGCGCGCTCACCCTTCTTATACCCGTTTGTGGCCAGGTCTAATCAATCCCACATTCCCACGTGGAACTGTCTGATTGGTTTATATTCTTAGCTCTTTCCCTTCAACGTGACTTTACTGAAAGAGCTGAGAATATGAATTACTGCAGTCACGAAAGCTTTAGATCAAAATTTGTCTGATTGGTTCTTACCAAACTGTGGCTACGATCCACTTCACCTCGTCTGACCCCAACCGTTATTCACACAGAGAGGTAACGCTGCCCTGCCCCTTGATAGTTAGTGGCGATGCAGGTTACCGAACAGTGAGTAGTTAGCACCTCCACACATGTACTAATGCCATCAGAATGCAGTGATTATTCTTTGGGTCTTTCGGTAAAGCCACGTATCTGAGGTGGGCCAGAGTGTTTTTCTGCAAAAAGGATAATCGAGATGAGCCGTGCTCATCTGCCGTTTACACCCCTGAGCGAATGATTTAAAATCTACATTCAAATGGTGGGGACGAGTCTATCCATAGGATGACCACTGTTGACTTTTGCCATTGGAATGATAGGCTGAGTCAACCCCCAGTCAGGATTTGAACTCACAACCTTCCAATAGTGAGACTCTTACTCTACTCTTCAGCCACCTAGCTTGCGAGCCGAATGTAATGAATTTTAAAAAGTCATTACGGAAATAGTCGTATGGTTATTATACATTAATTAGAAAATACTGCACCAATCATCGTGCATTATTAGATTGCATGAGGAATTACAAGAATTAAGCTTCGAATCTAGTTTGAATTACAAGAAGTCAGTAATCACACTAAAATGCTATTTTCCGATTTTAAGCTTTCGTGACTGCAAGGATTCATCTTCTTTGGTTCTTTCGGTAAAGTCACATAGAATGAGAATAAAATAATAAATTGATCAAATAAAATAACACAATAATATTCTCACGACGTTTCGGCCACAACACAAGCGGCCTTCATCAGGTGAAGGGACGTTTCGGCCACAACACAAGCGGCCTTCATCAGGTGAAGAGACGAGACTGTCTGGTAGGACAGCGCTGGAGTGAAAAAAGCCACGTTCAGATCGCGACCTTTAAGCTGTCAGAAGAAACAAAGCGCCTTGACAAAGGAATTAGCATATAATTTAGCATTGAAATGGCCGAGTGATTAGCTTGTGACTGGTCACAGAAATGGCTATGTTAAAGTTAAAGCATACACATCCGCAGAGGCACCCCTTGACAAAGGAATTAGCATAGAATTTAGCATTGAAATAGCTGAGTGATTAGCTTGTAACTGGTCACAGAAATAGCTATGTTTAAAGTCAGAGCATACACAGGCGAATTCGCCTAGTTATTTCAATGCTAAATTCTCCTGTTTGATTTGTACTAGGTGCCTCGGTGAATGTGTATGCTCTGACTTTAAACATAGCTATTTCTGTGACCAGTTACAAGCTAATCACTCAGCTATTTCAATGCTAAATTCTATGCTAATTCCTTTGTCAAGGGGTGCCTCTGCGGATGTGTATGCTTTAACTTAGCTATTTCAATGCTAAATTCTATGCTAATTCCTTTGTCAAGGGGTGCCTCTGCGGATGTGTATGCTTTAACTTTAACATAGCCATTTCTGTGACCAGTCACAAGCTAATCACTCGGCCATTTAAATGCTAAATTATATGCTAATTCCTTTGTCAAGGCGCTTTGTTTCTTCTGACACAGCTTAAAGGTCGCGATCTGAACGTGGCTTTTTTCACTCCAGCGCTGTCCTACCAGACAGTCTCGTCCCTTCACCTGATGAAGGCCGCTTGTGTTGTGGTCGAAACGTCCCTTCACCTGATGAAGGCCGCTTGTGTTGTGGCCGAAACGTCGTGAGAATATTATTGTTATTTTATTTTATCAATTTATTATTTTATTCTCATTCTACGTGACTTTACCGAAAGAACCAAAGAAGATGCTATTTTCCCTTTTAAAAAAACTTCTCCAAATTAAAAGTAGAAACAACTTGCGAAAATCAGAATCTTTCATTGTGAGATCACATTCTGACAAAAGTGTATATTTGCAAGTTAGAGCCAAACAAATTGTGTAAGCACAAATGTATGAACACTGTGAATATCTTGCAGTGATTAAGCATGCAAACTTTGTTGTATAACGTAATTTAAAGTGGTTCATGCCAAGCTCAAGATAACAGATTTTTTACTTAAAGCTTTCATGACTGCAGGAATTCATATTCTTTGGGTCTTTCGGTAAAGTAACGTAGATAAGTACATGGCTTTACCAAAAGATCCAAAGAATAATCACTGAATTCTGATGGCATTAGCACCTGTTTAAGAATGACAGCACAGAAACCTGCCTTTGGTGTTTCTTCTCCAAAAATTTAGCTTATTTTTTTCCGTTAACTACAATTATGTTATTTTGCCATCTTTTTCCACCTCCATGGTGAATTTGATGGCTGGGTGTATGGAATTGATGTGGTTGAGGAATTGGTTCAGAGCTGGTAGGCCATGTGGCCAGATGACGAACGTGTCTACCCTATTAACATAGCTGTCTCTGCTTGTTTAACAGGACGCTTGGGCTACGCCCATTTTAAACCTTTAAAACAGCTTGCCTTTAGCGGCTTCCCCCCTTTTTTCCATCTGATGACGGGCGCTTGTGTTGCGATCAAAATGTCGTAGTTTTTTGTTTATTTTATTGTTTTTTGAGCCTATCTACATAACTTTACCGAAAACAATAACAGACTGTTTATCATTAAAATTGAAAATAAGTACGTATTCAGTTTTATATATTACTATAACATTTAATATTGGGGTACAGCGGTTATACAGTGGCAATCATGGCATGGGGAGCCCTTCATCCAGCAGTGGGTTTATATTTTAAATTATTACGAGTTATATGCATTTTATATTGTCAAACAGAATCAGAATGTTTATGAAGACTTGAGAAATCTGATGAGCAATGGAGATCTTTTTCACAGATTTCTTGATGAGGGGGGTCAGCTTGCTACATCAACAACAAAAAATACAAGAAAGAGTAATAAAATTAAGAGTAAGATCAAGAAAAAGTTAAGCAAGTTACACTTTTTTTTATAAAGCATGCAATTACACATTGTACTAGTGCATACATTCTAAATGTAAGCTTGAGAAAGGCAGCAACACAACAAGAGCACACTATAATGTACAGCCCCTCGACCACAATGCACCTTAAAATAAAAAAAATATATACGGGTAAAGTTCGTAGTTTGAAATCACAGCTGCAAATGTAGCTGCATCTGGCACTAACATTTTTCTTATGGATATATTTTTTCGAAGAAAGATGTTTTTTACGAGGCTAAAAGAGGAAACGATGTTGTTTCAAAACATCGGTGGTTCTGCGACGGCAGAGAGCCTGCATTTGATAGGGTAAAGCGTGGGAAACGCCCACCTCTTCCAAGACGTCAGGACACTGGGGAAGAGTAGGCCAACTACCCTCTATAGGGGCTCTCTAGTTCCTTCTAGCTGAGGCCTTGAGCACGAAATCGAAGTACTTTACTGAGCCTTTATTCGTTATACATTTAAAAATTAATGGCCCTGTAATTGTTTCAAAATGTATATCTATAAAGCAGTCCATCATCCACATTGGGTGAAAATTCAGTATCATTTTGGAGTATGTTCTATGCAGCAAAATAAAAAAAACCTGGCTCAACAATGGAATGTATAACTTTAACTCAAGGTTTTCACTTGGAACTGCTTTGAACAGGCAGAGGCTTTGACTGTTTGACTTAAATGTGCATTTAAATGTTTAAAGGCTCTCATAATCATTTATTACTCTCTCATTGGCAACATATTAATGCGTGGTTGATTAACTGTGACACGCACATCTCGTTTTAACAGATGTCCAGCTCCCTCTGAGGACGCATTTATCTTGAAAATTAGTCATTTCAGAGGACTCTGGAGGGTGCCAAAAGCGTATTCACCTGTGGTGGGATTTCAGAAAGTTCACGGAACGGTTAACATCTCTTCTGTTATGAAAGCGTGTCATGGGATCTATAACGTTCACAAGGTAGACAGGATCGTGGATAACATCTAATTTTATAGACGTACCTCTTACAGCACAACACTCCTGAACACCTTGCAGAGACTTCTGTTAAAATTGATATATATAAATTATGATGTTCATGTGCTGAACTATCTGTGCCACCTAAAATTATCTAATATTCCCTTCATGGCCACTTACTTACGTACGCATAATACCTGACGTTTTCTTAATAATGAGGACCAATCAGATCAGACTACTGATTTGTATCATGATAATAGTACTCTAGAAGAGGCAACATGCAAAGCTGGAAACCCGAAATCACCTGCTCACACCACTGCTTCGAGAAGGGCCTCCACTGCAGGGAGCTATAGAGAGACCCTCCAAATGATATTTGGCCTACTCTTCCACACTGGCTAGACATCTTGGAAGAGGAGGTAGTCCCCACATTTTATTCCACCAAACACGACTTACCTATTGACTAACTATGGTGTACTCATTTTTAATGCAAGGTGGACAGAGGCTACAGAGAGATTTAAGAAACGTTCCTGTTGTTTGAACTGCTGCGGCAGAAGATTGCATCCAACCGGATTACAAATCCAGTGTGATAACCGTTACATTACAGCAGCTTCCATGTTATACTGTACCGATACAAACGTTAAGCATTTTCGTGAAGGTATGTGCCATGATTTTAGCGTTCTCAGTGCGTGTCTCCCCCCATAGGTCTCTCTACGGTATGTATTCTATCACTATCTTAAATTTCACATTCAACTTACAATTTTACAATCTTTGAAATAGTGTATTCAACCAGACCATGCATTAATTGTGTTTTAACCGACCGTCTGTGTTGCTTTACATAGTTTCCAAATTTTGCTAAACCCTGTTTGATTTAGTGTGATGCTCCGTCTCTCTGTATCTGTGTTAATTCCCTCTCTGCGGCTGTTTCCTCTACCTGATGATGATTGCTTGTGTTGCAATCGAAACGTCGTATATTATGTAATTCTATTTTTTCTTATTTCTACTTGACTTTACCGAAAAAAACAAAGATCATATCATTAGAGTTCGAGATTAAATTTCAATCCCTCTCAAAACTAGTGTGGGTGCTATTTAACTTGAGATATCAAGAGTTATGAGCACAACATGGTCTGTGTTTGGTGAAGTCTTCCATCGCCTCTGCCAACCCTACTGCCAATTGCATTGCATGGATATTACTCCAAGTCAGAAAAGCTAAATGCAAGCGATAAAACTGTGATATGACAACCTGAAATGTGCACAGCATAAACTGCCACGTGGAAGGAACAAAGACAGCTATGAAGGCTAACTTTTCACATTCCTCTCGCTACTTTTCGATATCTCACCTTGACACATTGTCTTCGTTTGGCTATTCGAAAATGTATATTTAGACCAAAAGCTTAGCCATCTTACCCATACAATTGGCGCAGGAAATGAGTGGTGATGCATGGCTCTTACGTACACTTGTCTGGAAGGTATTTTCCCTTTGTGTTCTCTTTTAAACAATGTCAGTCAGTTTCTCCATGTTCGACCGAGCAATGGAGGCATGATACTCCTTCCTAATGGCCATAGACCGGTGGGATACATTCCACATGACCATTTATGGATAGCATCGACATCATGGGTCTCCTTTGCCAGTACAAAATATATATGCTCACCCCGAGCTCTCATTACTCTGGGCTGTACGCAATTTGGCGTCCTCTGGTCTAACACCGTTTAAGACGAGGCTAAAAAAGAGCTGTCTCTGGTGTGGACCAATCAGTTTCAAGGACAATGCATATATTATCAGAGTATGTTTTTTGTTTGCATTCTGACCACAAGCATTGTGGTTAATGCAGACATGATTCGTTGTAAAAGGTTTCAGTTTAATGTTTTAACATATTAACACCTGTTTTGTTGCCAGAAAAAAGGGGAAAAACCTATGATCGTATTTTGGTACTGGCAAATGAGATCCCATGATGTATCTAATACTAGTTAATAAGCCTGTCTTCCCAATACAAAAGTTTTCAATAAATATAATAATTAACCTGATATTATTTTTTATTTTCTTTTTTTTATCTACGATCAGACCACTAACAACTACTAAAAAATCGTATTTTTGTGCCAAAAAACTAAAATCGTTGACGACTTGATTCAAATTTTTCGATTTAAAGCTTTCGTGACTGCAGGGATTCATCTTCTTGGTTCTTTCGGTAAAGTCACGTAGAATGGAAACAAAGTAATAAAAATAAAACATAATAAAATAAAATTCTCACGACGTTTCGGCCACAACACAAGTAGCCTTCATCAGGTGAAGAAACAGGTCTGTCCAGAGGACAGCGCTTGAGTGAACGCTGCCAAGCAAAGACCGCGTCTTTTTTAAAGGTGTGTGGGCGGAGTTAATTAGCATGTTACCCAGCCCCCACCTCCTCAGGAGCGGAGGAGGGTGGCGGCTGGGCACAGGAAAACACCAAAGCAGAGCAACCAAGGTGCGTTGCTCTGTCCTGTGCTGCACCATAACCATGTTATAAACTAGACTAATATACAATACAATATTATACCTTCCAATCTAAGCTACATGGCATAATTACATATCCAAAGACAAATTCCACCTATGAATTATACAATGCGTTACTTTACACCACCCTATACTTTAGACTATATGAATTAGCATGTTACCCAGCCCCCACCGCCTCAGGAGCGGAGGAGGGTGGCGGCTGGGCAAAGGAAAACGCTAAAGCAGAGCGACCAAGGTGCGTTGCTCTGTCCTGTGCTGCACCATAACCATGTTATAAACTAGACTAATATACAATACAATATTATACCTTCCAATCTAAGCTACATGGCATGCCAAGACTTGATCCAACTTCTTATATTTAAAGACGTACCCATCGGAAGCCGCTCAATATATAGTTTTCGTTTTTTTTATTTTATTAGAAAGAACAACACATTATTAACTTAATACTCTATGAGGGGAAGCTCCTACCTTTTATCGTTTTCGAATATTCAGATTTGAACACCATAACGTGCGTATTTTTTTCGTTCAAAACAGCTTGAATCAGAAATATCTCAAAAACATTAAAAGATAGAGGAATGGTGCGCACTGTAATTGTATTTTCTGTTTAACGCTCTATCAAAGGAAAAACGCAATCTTACATTTTGAAGGGTTTCTAAATAACACCACGCACAAACATGTTTATGGGGCACTTAAAATTGAGATTGGGGGCCTTAAAATAAAAAACATTGGATTTCAGATATGTCCTGTTGTTTATGCTGCAAAAGCTATAGATGTAGCCAATGTCAACTATCTACCTTGATGGGGAGTACCCTAAATAGGACTCTATATGTGCAATGAAACAATATACAGTAGGCTTAATAATTATAAAGCCAAAATTGTAATATGAAGCCACCTTGATGGAGTGTTTTCTCATTTGTGTATTGTCGGGGGCCACACGTCAAGAGCCGCACTGAAGGCCATGAGGGGCCGCCAGTGACCCGAGGGCCTTGCAATGAAGAACACTGAGTAAGGACAACAACTGCTGGCTTCACACACCTTGGCCAATTTCCATGTATAGCCCTTTAGTAAAATACTGGTGGATGATTGTCTTCTCGGTCATTGAGATTATATGACCATACCTCACCACCCCCGGTCAGTATGGTATGGTGAATGTGGGGAGTGTAGACACGAAAGTTTGACATTTTCTGCACTGCCCCTTGATAGCCTCAACGTAGCTCCCGCAGCCATTTGACAAGGTTCCGAGGGCTATTTAGGTTCAACTCTGATTGGCTTCTGAGATGTGACTATACTGGGTGCATTACAGGTGATTTTGGTGCCAGGCCACACGATGGTACTCTTTTGTAAATGTTTCAGTATTAATTAGAATTCACCTGCTCGTGTTCAGTGTAATCAGCAATCGTATTGTGTCATTACAAGTGCAACACAAGATTGCATGTTCTTCACCCAATGTTGTTTCCCTCTTATGTTGTAAAGCACTCTATATGGAACATGTAAATGCATAAATGTAAATGCAATTAGTGTCAGTTAAGTGACAACTACGCACTCTGAGCTGCAACTTAGTAGCAATTTTGTAGTGGTAGACTTGGAAATTAAGTTGCCTATCAAGACACAAACGAAGAGTTAGTGAGCATAGGCTCAAAGGCACGACACGCAAAGCAGCCAGAAATAAACGGCACAAATACCAATCTAATAGATAAAAGGTGAGCAAGTATATGAAGGATTCTGAAAAGAGACAATGGGGGGGAATTCCAAAATGGAGCAGTGCGAGGGAAGAAGCAGAAAGAGAAGTGAGAACTTGCAGTGTGGTGGTGAGTGTGTGGGTGATTTGGTGGATGAACTGGTGGATGAGTGGGTGAGTGTGTGTGTTGTGACCTGCAGTGTGGTGGTTGAGTGAGCGGGTGATTGAGTGGATGAGTGGTAGTTTGGCGGTGGTTGAGTGAGTGTATGAGTGTGACTTGTTGTGACCTGAAGTGTGGTGGTTGAACACGGTGTTCAACCAATGAGTCAAATTCACAGGAAGAGCAACCATGTTAGTAAAGGAAAGAAGAGTGATGAGGAGGAAACGGACCACTGAAGTGAACCAGTGAAAACTGGATCCTCAATCACCCTATCAAGTGATTCAAGTGATTGAGAATTTCGCAATCATTACACACAAAGTGCTCTTGTCAAAGACCGTAAATCCCCACGCCTACTCCGTCATCCTTGCAATGGCTTTTGGCTCACCACACGACACTCACCGCATCGTGTGCTTTCAGATACGCTTATGTGGTCATCTGGAACGCTCCGCCTTCTGTTATTAGGGAGACACTGGAGCTATGCAATTTTAAATGAATATTTAAAGCTCATTTATTTAAAACAGTTTTTTTGTGTTTGGTTTGTTGTTCTTCCCCCGCACCTCCGATTAGCAGTTGGCTATGGACGGTGGGAAAGTACAATTAGGTAAGAACTGGGTGCTCCATCCACCAGAGATTATGAGATATCACAACAACATTCCAATTTCGACCTGCTCTGTGCTTTGTATAGTAGTAGTAGAAATCATTAATTGGAGTTAGAGCAGACTCAGGAGTTAAAGAGAACTTGGCACAGAAAGGAAAACCAAGCTTCTCCAATACCTCCATAGCGAGAATATAAATACTCTACAGCCATTCCATGATTTATCATTGGGATGTAAACTATGACCAATGGTAATAATTATGTCCATGTGAGAGAATCCAAAATCCATACATGTGTGATATAGTGCTGAGCGTGATATATATATAGCAATCACTTATCTTCCAAATACCTTCATACGTATTAGCCAAACAAGGGAAAGTGCATGGGACGAGGGGGGTGATCGGCCATCACAGGGAGTGGGTGAGGGGGTGCGGAGGTGAATGATTTAACCACATGATCGGATAGGACATTCTGGTAGCCCTCGCAAATGAATCGGCGCAACCTTTGCACTTACACCTCTGTCTGCCTTTGAAATCCCAAAACGAGCCCCCCCCTCCGGCATATCAGCATGCCCGAGTGTCGCTTTAGTAATACGAAGATAGATTGTGACACTGCCTGGGATGCCCTTTCTTGTGCTGGGCGCACATTGAGACGTCACCTCCGATTATAATAACATTTACATATATAAACAAAACAAAAAAATATATGGAGTGCCTCCCCCCAAACTCTATAAAACAATATTGCGTTTCCATTATAAATAACAAGACTGGTACATTGCAGAATCCACTTTGCGAATTTTTGTTTTGGTTTTTTTTTGCTAGTGTTGTAGCTGTTAGTTTCTTGCTGGCAGTCTCATTCGTGTATATATGTATGTATTTATCTATCTGACAGTATGGTGGTGTGGCAAAGCGACCCAACTTTTCAATGAGGCTATGGATCCAATTCCAAGTGGGGCTGACGTAGCCCATCGTCCATGCTGTGTTGCTGAAATGAGTACCATTTTGCAGTAAGTCAATCCGGCAGTGGTTGTCCCAAAGAGAGAGAGAAAAAGAGAGTGGTTCCCATCATGAAATTTGGACTCCTCATGACTGGCATGAGGCCATCAATGGAGATGAGCACTGCACAATACTCACTCGACGATTACAACTGAGTGAGGACATTGCCTATAAATTATGTATAACCAGACACTTTGTGGATTTTTTTTGTATAAAATACCGTAGATAGTTCCAGATAAAAAATAAGAAAAATTACAATACAAAATACCACAATGACATAATTTAGCCAGACAGAATGTGTCTGAGCCAAATCAAGAATGTGCGATTTGTGATGCACTTTGTCACAATGTAATTGAATGTGCTTAATAAATATTACGACTGTGATGCTGTATACAATTTAATGATCAAATATCAAAGTTTTACACTGAATTCTTTGGACAAATAATTTGCATACACTCTTGGTATAATCTTCTTCATATCATTACCTTGTGGGCCACTAGCTTAAATAGAATAAGTTACATCATAGGACCTCCTTTGCCAGTACCAAAATATGAGAATAGATTTTCCCCTTTTTTTCTGGCAACAAACAGGTGTTGAGATGTTAAAACACCAAACTGAAACCTTTTACGCGAAATCATGTCTGCATTAACCACAATACTTGCCAGAAAAAGGGGAAAACCTATTCTCATATTTTGGTACTGGCAAGGGAGGTCCCATGATGTAGCTGCTCACCCGAGTTCTCATTACTCTGATAACGCTTGTCTTTGTGCTGTACGCCTTTTGGCGTCCTCTGGTCATACGCCGTTTTTAGACTAGGTTAAAAATGAAGCTGTGTCTGGTGTGGACCAATCAGTTTAAAAAACAATGCATATATTATCACAGTATGTTTTTTGTTTGCACTCTGACCACAACTATTGTGGTTAATGCAGACATAATTCCTTGTAAAAGGTTTCAGTTTGGTGTTTTAACATCTCAACAACTATTTATTGCCAGAAAAAAGGGGAAAACCTATTCTCATAGAATAAGTTAGATCTCATTACTTTCTTTCAAAATGAACCTTTGTGACTCACCATCAGTGGGGATTTACACATTTTCTTATCTGTCTCTTTAATATACAGATCATGATCTTTCTATCATGTGTAATGGACATTGCACGCTGAAATTCTAGGAGCACATGATTGAAATATCGTGACCTGTAGATTAAAGTTAAAGATTGGCACACGTGTACAGCTTTCGTGTTTGCCAATTTTTTAAAATCTAATATATATGATGAAATGTGCATTACGTATAATTTTGGCAGACTAGCAAAGCCGCCCTGACATTGACAAAACCTTGGCCATCACCATGAACTGTTTAATACGATCAATGTCATGAGCAGATGGAATTACGGTGAGTCGATGCATCAGGTTTCAAGTATATGAGGAGTGAATGAACAACAGCCAAGAGGGTTCACATCGCTCGGCAGATCCCCTCCTTAAATCACACACGAGAGGCGTGCAGTTTATTATCTCTGCATTCTGATGAAGTGACATTTGACCACACAAAGCCCAAAAGTGGTTGCCAATTAAAATAAAAAATGGCCGTTTTGTACAGCTTGTCCATTGGATAAAGATCAAAGATACTAAACATTGGCTCCATAAAAGCGAATTATTGACAATTAGACCCCTATAGAGAACTACTTTATGCATAAACAGTTTTCCACAGGTGGAAGCTCCATATAACACTGCTTGTTAGATTAAACATATTTAAGGCACTCATTGTTATTAACTCATAAAGACACCGGATATTCAATATATGTCTACAAATGGTTGCAAAGGGGCCGATCATAAATGACGTCACGCACCTGGGGGGGGGGGGGTCAGACATTTGTGACGATGTGTGACGAGGGGGGGGGGGTTGAGAAATGTGACGTCACATCAAAATGCGCAACTTTAAATAAATATAGACAACACGTTCTACTTAATTAAATAGACTTTTTAATAAATGTTTTCTCCTACATCAGAGTGCAGCGCCACGTTAAATACGCACTACAATAACAATAGTTTAAAGCGATTTGAAGCATGTTTTTTTTTTGGGGGGGGGGCAGAGCTTTGTGACGTCATATTTGAGGGGGGTCTGACTTTTTGTGACGCCGTATGACGAGGGGCGGGGGTCAAAAATTGTCCAAAATTGCGTGACGTCATTTATGACGGCCCCAAAGTGCAAGGGTGTTTTTTTTTTCATTTGGTGTATTTATATATACGAATTGTGTTGGGGTAGTAGTGGGAAATTACCTTGGAAAAATATTCAGACATGTATTTTAAGACAACACCGTTAACTCTACAGAAGTGTTTCCTCTCTTTTGCGTAAGAAATACCACGAACGATCAAGCATGCTTTGTTCTCCGGTGTATCTATCACGTGATCTGCAGTAGTTTACTGTCACACGTGCTAACAAATGAATGTGAAACGGCAAACTTGACATGCGTGGTGTGGTGCCAGATAAATTAAGTTAAAATTGCTAATTCTCAAGAGCACACTTTCCATATTATATTGTAACCGACAAGTTTGAATATGATTTATTTTAGGTTAAACATTTAAGGATCGTTCGTATTAGATGGGCAATTATTGTCTTCGTGTTATGACAATGTAAGCCGTAGCCTAGATATAAATGGTGTAGTTTCATTTTTTGGGTATGGCAAAATACTGCTAATGGTTAAAAAAATATATAGATCAGTCTGCAATATTAAACAAAAAACAACAAAAATATTAATGTAAAATGTAGGTAACTCCAATCAATTTTAACTTTATTTCTCCACAATGACATGTGGATGAAATTATGCACTAAGTTCAATGGTTTGACCTTGGGTGAAAAATAACAAAATGTTTTTTCATGCTGAAAAGAGAATTGGGCTATGCTCATGTTCATTATGAGCCCTGAGCGATTGGTAAATATGTCACTTTCCAATGGCAGGGAAAAGTCTATCCACAGGACGATAACCAGGCGGAGCTGTGGTTAGAGTACTGAGCTGGTGAACTAAAGTTCGTAAGTTCACATTCCGGATACGGTTGTGGGATGACGATAGTTAGAATTTCCACTGCTAGATCAGAGTCTGCTGTGCCAAAAAGCACTGCTCATTATTCCAACGGATGTTCAGATGACGTATGCACCAATATCAACACAGGTACATTCAACAGGGAAAATGTGTTGACAAATTCCAAACAACGGGTACATGATGTGAATAACTGCTCCTCATTCTCCCAGACACATCTCTGAGATTCACTCCGCATCTCCCAAAGCTACTGACTTTATTTCAAAGCTCAACATTAAAGTGTAAACCGCGCTGCTATTCCTACGTATAAAATCATTCGTTATAATTGGGTTTTTTTTATTGAGCAATGAGCTGCATCAAATTTGCCTTGATGAAAACTATAATTAAGGACAAAAATAAGCCTTGTATTCAAACATAAATAACATCTTTACAGGGTTAACACGTCTCTCGGGATTATTGACAGGGTCAGAGTCAAGGTGTGGTTGTCTAATCTCCTACAACCCTTATCGAAATAGAAATTCTCCATGATCAATAGTCACACCTCAGAGCTATTGGGACACTTCGTGTGCTGGAAATTAGCAAGGAGTGTACTCTAATTTGCACGGGGATTTGGGGACGTGGGAACATCAGATCTTGACTTCATTGACTTACATTATGTTTGGTGTATGTGCTTGCCAACCATGTTGCAGTGGAATCCCTATATTCTGGTCCCAGCCATAGACAATGTACGAGAACAGAAAAGTCCACACCTTTCAGCTTTAAAACCATGACTTAAAACACTTTATGGCTATATTAAAGCCAGACAATTCCTGGAAGAATATTGTTGTTATATTTACTGGTATAATATGTAAATCATAATAGAGTTTTTTTGGGGTTAGATCGTGTAAATATGAATTTCGTTAAACCCGCCACCACCCGACAGCCAATGAGTAAGGTTTGTCACGTAAACAAAACAATTCAATAATTTGTTAAGTTTTCCTTGTGAATGTTTCTACAATTTTAGTGGTTAAATTGCATCTATGCATTATGTAGAATGTGTACTTATTCGTCGGGTTTATATCCACTGCTCTTATTACTCAACTACAATTTGTTTGTATTGAATTCACTGGAAAACGTTGATGGAAAAATAGTTTTAAAAATATTGTATCACTTTGGACATATGTTATTTAATTAATGTAAGCCAATAACTGTGTTTGTCTTCCAATTAATTTTGCGTTTAAAATGGCATCACTATTTTCAAAATACCACCTATTTTCAAAATAGGTGGTACGAATTTAACAACCGTGGCTGGGTGATTGGCTTGATCCCTGACCAGCATTTCAATTCACAACTTGCCATTAAGAAATATCAATTATTCATACACATATTAATACATATACCATTTAATATATATGTCTCGCTAGCAATAAAACTGTGGAAATGCCCCATTGGTACCAACCTGAAAATGTGCGTGGTTGCGCTGCATAGCCCACCGATGCGCTTTCGGGTTGTGTTGCATGTCAATGTTAGACATATCGCTCCATGTGCTGACAGCCTGTCATGAAACAACCCGGAAACATATCAGGAGGGCTATCTTCGCAGCGCTCGAAGGAAGCTGTCTGCTGTTAGGAGAATTACCATATTTTAGTCTCACAAAGTCTTTATCCTCAGGTGGTGCTCATTTTACCAAACCCACTGCGATGAGAGGCAATTGACTCTAAACTAGAATTGAACTTATGACTCAATGCTTAAAATCCTGCTGTTCTACCAACTGCGTAATTTTTTTTTTAGACAGTTCACAATAATGCTATGGCCGAGACGTGACTCGGTTGGTACAGCAACAATCCCCCAATTGTAAGAGCGTGAGTTCAAATTCCAGTATGAGGTCAGCTTACATCTTATAAAATTGATAAGCGAAGCACCAACTGGTGGGAAATCCGCCGCGATTTTGCTATGGATAGACTTGGCCACCGTAAGATGTTGCTGAGTTGCTTAGAAAGCGAGTGTATTTATACATGTATGTTGAACTTCATTGACATCATACATAGCCAACCGTGCTCATCGTAGGTATGGGAAAATGTTGCTATGTTGCACCAATTACATATTTCATACTGTCGAGTTTACGGGTTACAACCGTGATTAAGCCAGGTCCCAAATGCATCTGGCGACGATACAATCTAAACTCAGTCAACTATACATACTAAAAAAAACTTTCCATGATTGAGTAGTATGGTTGGCTACATATGGTGTGAAAGAAGTGCAACATACATACATACAAAACGTGTATTTCATCTATGAGAATCTACATTTTTGGTTTGTCTGCTATGCAATGTACACTCTTTGTAGGGCGTATGACATTGCCTGCCCCGAGTACCTGTAAGTGAGGCCGGTTTAAGTGATCTAAGAAGTAGTTCTTTTACATCATATTCTCCAGCCATTCTCTGACACAGTGGTACACTGCTCATTGCGAGAGACAGAGATATCACGATTGGAATCGAAAAGGCAAACTTAAAAAAATCAAATTACAAATATAATTCTCAGTCCTAAACTTTTAAATGTATAAATGTGTGAATTTAAAGGAGCAATTCGAGCAAGGAGACTTTGAATTTTAATAATATTGTCGCAAATAGTTTTGATGCAGCTTTTGTTAAACTTTTGATTGAAAAGATTAACTGATTTTTATCAATAATCATTTATCATATTTGAAGCCATGCACCCAGGTAAGTAAATATAGGAAATGAGGTAAGAGCTCTAAAACGGGGATGATTTTTACACCGTATTTTCCCAATTATATTTGGCAACAATAATAGCAATATATTTTCTACAATGTTGAGAATTTAAAATCACGTCTTTTTTTACCTGTAATTAGATTTTTCTATTTTCTCAGCACGTTGGAACATGGTTTTTGGACCAGTATTATGATACAAAGGTCAGCGCTTTGTAGAAAGAGTGTTTCTAATATTGTGTTGGTCCTCTCAAGCAATGCACCCGCTCGTATAGACAACTGGTAAGCAGCATATCCTGTGAATTATAACAATACATTAAAAAGCGGGAGAGAAAAATATCTGGCTGCACTTGGATTTTGGCCTCAGTACGCGTTACAGTTTAGTATCACCAAGGAGCCATAACCGTAACATTTGAAGGAGGGTGATGGAGGGAGCATGGGTGTGGGTGGGGGGGGGTGTATAGTCATTGTGTCTGCTCTACCATAAAATTGAAAGTGCAAAAGAGCAAGATGGGGTGAAATTGACTGATGCCACACTGTAGAATGCAGAATGTTTTGCAGTGGGGAAATATTTGTTTTTGACGAATGTCTGATAGGATAAAAGAGGCCGATATTTTTGTTATGGCTGATTGCACAATTCATGAGTGCCCGTGCTGCCACTCAGTTGGCAAAGCTGTCCAGTTTCCATTCTAAAGAAGTGTTTCATTTATATGCATTAATGCATTTGAATACGTTTCTTTCATCGGAATGGTTGGCACAGTGATTGCAGTGCCTGACTCGGAGGTTGCCTTGCATGTTCAAATCCCTGTCAAGGGCCGACTCATCCCATAATCTCTCCAAAGTCAACAAAATGTTTACCGCATTGTGTAAAGTAGGTGTGCAAGACCCAACCGTTAAAGTGGAGTTTCCACCCTCAGACTCAGAGCTGCCATTGGGGACGAGCACTGCACCATGCAACATTTGAGGAAGGAGAACATTTAGTTGGGTAAATTCGGGAACTTTGCTTTGTATACGAATAGGAAAGACAGCATTCGTGAAAGCCACCTTGTTGTATGGTTATTGGCTTGGTCATTACAGAGTAAAAGTTTGGAGGGAAAACGGAGAGTGCACAGCAAGATGCTAATATGAATAGGAAGCAGATGGGCAATTCAAGAGAGATTGCCAAAAGGTCAGCTCACATTTTACATGGCACTCAAATGATAATTTAGGCCTTCATTTCGAATTTTAATGTCATCCAATGCCTGATCGTGCATGAACTATGTACTGATATTCTTTGGGTCTTTCGGTAAAGCCACATAGATAGAAAAATATATATATAATAACAATAACACGACGTTTCGATCGCAACACAAGCAATCATCATCAGGTGAAAAAGAATAGCAGTAGAGCTGCTGAGGCAGGAAAAAGATATGGCGAGAGAGCAACTAAGGCAGGATGTTATAAAGGTTTGTGATGGGTGTAGCCCAAGGATAAATGGACAGGGCTAGAGATGAAATTTGCAGGCCAATGTAAGAGCAGAGAGCTGAGCCATACCCATGACGACGAAGCTGTGAGGGTGGCCATTGTATTGTGAGAGATTAGCATGTCAATGTTATACATTTGCATATAAATGTAAAATCGGAAATAGCTCGGCAAGAGCCACCGCCACATCGAGGAAAACGAGCAACGGTAGCTGTGTTAGTGAATGTAACTCAAAGAGTCGAAAATAACTGCTAACATAGGCAGGGAAGAAGGGAACATCACAGCCAGTTATGACCTAAACTGGTTAATATCCTTCGAATAATTGCTCAGTTTGTACCCATCTCCTCGGTTGAAATTGTCTGTGTTTATATATCTGGATGGCTTCATGAACGAATCTTTGCTGATAGCCAGTGGGTTTGCAGAGTACCTTCGTCTTGGCAAAATCAATTTCGAGTGTGCCCACAGCATTAAAACAATGATCAGCCACATCTGAGGTATTGGTCCTACCATGTTTCAGATCTGCCTTATGTTCACGAACCCAGTCCGCGTAATGTCGCTTGGTTTCCCCAATGTAACTGCTGCCGCAGACACAGCTTAGTTTGTAGGCACAGGGGTATTGCATGTCAGGAATCACATCCTTCACAGATGGGATCAGATCACGAATTTTATGTACTGTGTTGAATCGAACCTTGCTATGTATGGCAAGGTGATGGTTTTTATTGGGTCCTCAGATGGTTCTTTCTCAACGGTTGGGGTGATAGCTTTATGAATTGTGTAGTCTGAAAATCCATTCATCTTGAGGGCTTGGTGTAGGTGCTCCAGTTCACTGGCTAGGTGGTGATTGTCAGAAATACAACGAGCCCTATGGTGTAGAGTTTTGATGAGGGAATTCTTGTGGGATGGATGGTGGTGGGAGTCAGGTTTTAGGTAGGCATCTGTATGGGTGGCTTTCCTGTAGACAGAGTGTCCCATTGAGCCATCAGGTCTCTTTTCGATTAAAACATCCAAGAATGGTAACTTGCTATCCTTTTCCACCTCCATGGTGAATTTGATGACTGGGTGTATGGAATTGATGTGGATGAAGAATTGGTCCAGAGCTGGTAAGCCATGTGGCCAGATGACGAACGTGTCATCTACGTATCTCTTCCACAAGGAAGGACGTAGGGTGGATGCCTGGATGGTATCTGTCTCAAATTTCTCAATGAAAACATTGGCTACAGCTGGAGATAACTGAGAGCCCATTGGAGTACCTTCTAGATTTGAAGTTTTCATGACTGCAAGGATCCATACTCTTTGGTTCTTTCGGTAAAGTCACGTAGGTGAAAAAACAAATAATGAATAAATAAAATAACAGTATAAAAATATATAAATTTGAATGAACAAATCACGACGTTTCGATTGCAACACAAGCAATCATCATCAGGTGTGATAACCACAGCAAGGATTTTTTTTTACTGAAGTGGGAAAAATACCAGGATTAGGGCAGTTAAATAAGTCAGAGAGGAGGGGGGTAGAGGGGTGAATGGTGCGAGGGGTCCGTAAACTGCAGGTACAGCAGAGACGCTGAGAGTAAAAGGGCAACATGATTGTTGCCAAGATATATGATGACATCAAAAGCAGAATGGCTGCACTGCTAATAGCTAAGGATGCAATTAACTCGGTAAAATAAACTAATACCCGGTAAATAAGATGGAACAATTATGAACAGTTAAAACAAAGTTTACTTGGTTAATAACATCTTTCCAATGATTGCTCAATTTATATCCGTCCTCTCGGTCGAAGTTATGTATCTGGATGGCTTCATGAACAAATATTTTATGGTAGCCAGATGCTTGCAGAGCACCTTGGTCTCGGAGAAAACAATATCATGGGAGCCCACATGGTTATAGCAATGATCAGCAATGGCTGAGGAATCAGTTCTGCTGTGTTTCAGATCTGACTTATGCTCGCGGATCCGGTAAGAGACATGACGTTTCGTTTCCCCAATGTAACAGTCACCACAGATGCAACTTAGTTTGTAGACTCCAGGGAATTGCAAGTCAGGAATGACATCCTTCACAGATGGGATAAGATCACGGATTTTGTGTACTGTACTGAATCGGACCTGGACCTTGTGTTTGTTGGTCCAAAACCATGTGAGACGAGGCTCTAAGAAAAGCTGTCTCGGGTGTGGACTAATCAATTTCAAGGACAGTGCATACATCATCAGAGTTGTGTTTTTTGTTTGCATACCGACCGCAGGTATTGTGGTCAATGCAAACATGACTCCTTGAAAAAAAAGGTGTCAGTTTTGTTGCCAGATAAAGGGGTAAAAAAAAACAATTATCATATTTTGCTACTGGCAAAGGAGGTTCCAATGGGGTAGGTGAGCTGAATTAAGTACTGCTGAGGTAGTCTTGCCAGTGAATGGAAGCAAGGTGTCAGACAGAAAACGGGCTAGCTTGTAGGTAGGTGAGTTGATAGTGGAAACAATGGGCCGAAGTGGTGTGCCTTCTTTATGGATCTTAGGACGCCCATAGAATCTGGGTGGTCTTGCAGCAGAAGCTTTTAGGGAGAGCTGTTTAGCTGGTTCAATTAGAGAGGTCGAACCAGTAATAATATTGTTGTTTTTTTGTCGTCAGGCTGTTAGTGGGAGCTTTGTTGATTTTGGAGTAGCTACGATCATTCAGAAGATCCTGGGCTTTGTTGTTGTATGTGGTTTTATCCATGATGACAGTGGCATTGCCCTTGTCGGCTGAGAGGATGACTATGTCATCCCTCTTTTTCAATTTTGCCAGTTCCAAGCGTTCCTCTTTGCTGATATTACTAACAGGTTTTTTTGCATTAAGGATGGTAGCAATTTCAACTCTAGCAACATCTGTCGGGATGTGTCCCAAGCCTTTTAGGGCTACATCGACCTGGGCAATTATATCATCCACTGGGATATGTTTGGAGCTGACAGCAAAATTCAACCCTTTGGCTAGTACCGATTTTAGGTTGTCAGAAATTGGGATGCTACTCTGATTGATTACAGTCTTATTAGAATCTAACTTTTCCAAATGTGGGTCTGGAGTCTTTTTTGACAAGAGGTTGAATGTAGCGATCAAGTTGGCTTTGCACTTGATTGACATTGAATTAGCTGAGGAGAAAGTCATGTTATCTACACGATCCCAATCAGAAGTGGACATTTTTCCGTTAATGTTAAGTGTGATTGTAAGAGAATCTTGTCTAAATTATCGAGTTCAAATCGGAGCAATCTTATTCTCTCTGAGATTAGTGATAGGCTCGCTTTAAACAGAATCCGTTTAGCGTTCAGTGAGGTGACAGCAGCAGATGTGAGTGTAAATGCGATAGGTATTACCTTGTTGTCGCGGCATCTCTTGAGGAAAGATAGCGACTCGATTAGCTGTGATTTCTTGTCCCGTTATCTGTTAAAAGCTCTAACAGATAAGTGGAATCCCTCCCCGTAGAGATGGTTCATTCTAGATCTGAAGTTTTCGTGACTGCAAGGATCCATACTCTTTGGTTCTTTCGGTAAAGTCACGTAGGTGAAAAAAAAATCACAACGTTTCGATTGCAACACAAGCAGTCATCATCAGGTGTGATAACCACAGCAAGGACATTTTTACTGAAGTGGGAGAGAGACCAGGGTTTGGGCAGTTAAATAAGTCATAGAGGAGGGGTAAGGGGGTGAATGATGTGAGGGGTGAGTAAACTGCAGGTACAGCAGAGACGCTGAGAGTAAAAGGGCAACATGATTGTTGCCAAGATACATGATGACATCGAAAGCAGAACAGCCGCACTGCTAAACGCTAAGGATGCAATTAACTCGGTAAAATAGACTAATACCCAGTAAATAAGATGGAACAACTATGAAAAGGTTATTTTGTTTAATTTGGTTAATAACCTCTTTCCAATGATTGCTCAATTTATATCCGTCCTCTCGGGTGAAGTTACGTCTATGTTTATATATCTGAAACGTCATGTCTCTGATCGGATCCACGAGCATAAATCAGATCTGAAACACGGCAGAACTAATTCCTCAGCCGTTGCTGATCATTGCTATAACGCTGTGGGCTCCCATTATATTGTTTTCTCCGAGACCAATGTGCTCTGCAAGCCGTCTGGCTACCATCAAAGATTTGATCATGAAGCCATCCAGATATATAAACATAGACATAGCTTCAACAGAGAGGGCGATATAAATTGAGCAATCATTGGAAAGATGCTATTAACCAAGTAAAAATTTTACTGTTCATAGTTGTTCCATCTTATTTACCGGTTATTAGTCTATTTTACCGAGTTAATTGCATCCTTAGCGTTTAGAAGTGCGGCTGTTCTGCTTTCGATGTCTTGGCAACAAATCATGTTGCCCTTTTAATCTCAGCGTCTCTGCAGTTTACTCACCCCTCGCACCATTCACCCCCCTACCCCCCTCTATGACGTATTTAACTGCCCTAACCCTGGTCTCTCTCCCACTTCAGTAAAAAATGTCCTTGCTGTGGTTATCACACCTGATGATGATTGCTTGTGTTGCAATCGAAATGTCGTGATTTATTTATTTCTATTTTTTATTTTAATATTTTATTTTATTTATAAAAAAAATCACCCACGTGACTTTACCGAAAGAACCAAAGAGTATGGATCCTTGCAATCACAAAATCTAGAATGAACCACCTCTACGGGGAGGGATTCCACTTATCTGTTAGAGCTTTTAACACACAACGGGACAAGAAATCACAGCTAATCGAGTCGCTAACTTTCCTCAAGAGATGCCGCGACAACTAAACTTAATTATTTTTTTATTATACCAGGTAAGGCCCACTGAGTTTTACATGTTTCTTTTCAGAAGCGACCTGGTCTCAAAGGATAGCTCAACGAAGTGGCTTATCACGTGCAAATTGATAACAGCCAAATTCTCTAAACGCATAATTCTAAATGTGGAGAGAAAAACTGGAGGACCCGGAGAATAATCCACGTGACCACGGGGAAAGAGACACGCAAACTCCAAATATGCAGGTGTCAGAGTCGGGATCGAACCCACGGACATCCTCCATACCAGGCAAGGGCGATAACATCTTCCCACCGTGGCACCCTTATCCCATACACAACACACATTTCTTACTGACGCAACCCAGCAAAGCACCGAGTTGTTTTGGTCCATTTTACATAATTTTATCAAGGAGTTAAATCCAGGGGATTGCAATTAAAATTTGTATTGAAAAGTGGTGGATTATTGTATTTGACATCCTTAACAGTGTGAAACAGACAATCATTGCTTTGTTTATATTAATATGCTTTAATTAGTTTCCTTGAGCACACAGATGGGTCTGATGGATAGATATAATTTACAGTTCTTCAATGCACAGCTGGATGACGATATGTCTGTGCCATGTTGGTCTTAGGGATTTTTTTGACCATACTTCACCACACTGCTCAGTGTAACTTGGTGAAAGGGGGACCCAGGACCAGTTGAGATATCACTTGCCACTCAATGTTAGGTATGGGGGTCATAAAACATAGGTCGCTGGGTATATAGCAAAGTGCACCAACCACTGCATCACCATCGTCCCCTAATTAAATGTACCGTGAACCAAACAGAGTTGCATGCAAAAGTAATTTCAGCAAACTTCTACTTATTCATTTTCACTAGGTCATGCTCAAGTATGATCCAGACACAACACAACGAAGGACATGCATCTGTGCCTATAAGCACTAAGTATCCTTGGTAAAGTATCATGAAAAATTATTTCGTGTAGATCTATTACATTGGGCACAGCCATGGCCCCAAAGCCTTTTGCCAGTCCGTGTTTGTTAATGTTCCAGAATAAATTATAGGCAATTTAGGAACAAGAGAGGCCTCTTCTAATTCAATGTACCACTTCAATCAGAAACAAATGGGATTTGGACACAATCAGCTGATACTGCAGAACCAGTGTTTTTTCAAGTTTCTGCCCTTTAAACGTTACTTTGAAATTTATGATGAATAACTGTTTAAACAAAGGTTTTGCTTTTGTATGAGCTTAAGTTAAGTGAAAATAACATTTAAGAATTCAACGGAGATGGAAAAGACATGGTTATTATGTATATAACACTTTAACTCTGTACATTCTAAACATTTTTACACTTTGACATGTGTAAACCGAAAGAACCAAAGAAGATGCAATATGTGCTTTAACAATTCAATTTGTATTCCATTATAATTGTGAAGATTATATATCTCCCACCTGCATCTCTGAAAAGAGGTCACATGGGTTTCATGACCCTCTTTGATTTGCTCAAAAGGGGATCATGTGAGTTTAATGATAGTGTAATTACAGTAGATTAAACCTGCGGTGCGAATGGACTAGTGGCCACGGAAGATAATGACAGGGGTGTCAGCTTGCAGTACGAAGGGACTGGTGGCTACGGGAATGATCGAGAATAGGAGCGTGTCCAGGTGATGGAAGAGATAGTAGAGTCTGCTGGTGGAGCGAGCATCTAGAGCCAGCGAGAAGGTTTGGGAATGGGGGAGTGGCCTCGATCAGCATATAAAGGAGATGCACAGGAGATTCGAGGCTGTTGCAGTGGGGTTTCTGCCTGATGTCAAGTGAACATGTCTTCAATAAAGTGCCATCTCAAAAGAAGTGTGTCAAGTCATTACAACTCGTGTCAGAAGTGGGGTGTCATGCCACTGCATAGCCACAAAAAGAACCCACCGACGACGACTTCAAAGGAGGAGAAGACCACCCTGCAGCAAGCCCTGGGTGGTGGCGACCCGGTGAACAACCCCTGGAATGAGGAGCGAGCTGCGGCGGCAATGAGGAGGGAGGAGGCCGGCCGACAGAAACAAATTACGGAAGGTTGGGACGAGGTAACGAGATGGCTAGACCGGCTGTTGGCAGCGGTCTCGCAGCTCACCGTGCAGCTTGTCGCGGCTGCGGAGAGGAGGCGCAGCGGAGAGCATGGTGGGAGTCCCTGCGGTGGAAACTGCTCAATCGACGGCCGCCATTTCACGAGCGAACCAAATGGTGGCCGAGGCAACTACAGCTCTGGCGGCACGGGAGAGGGCAACTGACTGTTCGCAGCGGATGACTCCCGTGAAATAATTTGTAGCAGCAGGAGGTGACTGGGGCATCTTCACCAGAAGGTTCAAGGAGGCGTATCAAGCCATTGGAAGGACGGAGGAGGAAGCGCTGAGAGCCCTGCCTACCTCCTGAGATGACAACGCCCTGGTGGTGTTCCGAGCTGGGCCAGAGAAGCGAAGGGCTACACTACAAAAGGTGTATGGTGAAATGGCAGCCCTGTTCAATCCCCTGTTAAATACGTGGAGAAAATTCCTGCAGCGAAAGCGGGGGGAGGCCGAGATGCTCCTCGCTTATAGCAATGGATTGATGGCGCTAGGCCAGGTAGCATCCCTGTGGCTGAACGAGACGGTGCTGGACACTCTGGTGATAGAAAAGATGCTGGTGTTGGTGCAGGAGATGGGGGTCGTGCTGCCAATTGTGGAGAAGGATGTGGAGACTTCCCTGTGGGTGGCCCGATGCCTGTAGGTGGACGAGGGAATGAACTGGCGGCCTCGTTGTGGTGGCATGGATGGGTGATCCCATGTCGGGTGAGGCCTTGATAGCCCGGTAGAGGAGAGTGTAGGGACGCCGATGGAGGAAGATCCAGAGCTGGAGGAGGAGGTGGCAGTGGCAGTACACAGGTGGGCTCGACGCCAGGGGTAGACTTTGCGATGGCCTCAAGGATAGGGGCCGAAAGGGGAGGTGACCATTCTTCAATGAGGTCCCACCATCGCCTGCTACAGGTGCGGTCAACCAGAGCTTATCACGCAGGGATGTCGGAGCGACGCCCAACCGACCTCGTTGTCAGTGTCCAACTTCTCGCCAATGACTACTCTACAATTGCAGCAGGCAAGTCGTGACACCCCAGACACCCGGCCCGAAACACCACCTCACACATCTAGGGGTCACATTCCCCGGGCTCCATTATAACTCTGCATCCTTCATCGATCACGTCAGTCGTGTGTGAACAGCGGGTTCTGACTCTAGGCAGATGGCCTGAGTCAGGCATTCAATGGAGGGGGTTGGCTCATCGAGCGATGGCGGCTGCTGCAGGCACATTGTCAGTGGTTGTTTCCGATGATCGGATAGAGGTATGTGTCTTGATCGACATTGGCGAATCGGCCACCATTATTTCGGAATTGATAAATGGCATGCTGTCATCGAATGGCCACTATGTAACACCAGTTGTGAACGTGTGTGTGGCGGCTAATTGAGGAAGCATGGGGATCATGGGCTAGGTTTAAGCATGTGTAAGGATTGGGGGAATTGTGATGTTGGGGTCCCATGCCTGTTGGGCACCGACTTTTTGAACAGAATGCACCTTAAAATGTTGCCGAACCAAAAGTGTATAGAGATGCCATGATTCAGACCTTGGTTAGGGAGTCGGTAGAGATCTGCCGGGCATGCAGATGTTAGTTCCCTTGTGGTACCGTTAGTAGTTACATTCGGCTGACCCAGATGCAGCAGTCCTACTTACGCCGTCCAACAGAGTGACCCATGGGCTTACACTGGTGGGTTTGCAGACAGTTCTGAGGATGAGCAAGGAGCCATTCCTGCAGGTGTTAAATGTGAGTGGAAGGATGGCTATGGTCCAAGCGGGTACTGTGTTGGCTCACGCGATGCCCGCATCTGGTGAGGCAGGAGACAAAGCAGCAGCAGATATCACGGGAGCTTGGAGGAAAGGGCCGAGTCTGATGGAACATGGGCAGAAACCCTTTGTCATGAAAATCCTAATTTGTCTGAGATGCAACGGGACGAATTGATGTCTTTGCTGCTGCAGTTTTCAGACGTTTTCAGAAAGGGCAAGTTCGACATTGACCATACGTCACTGTTACAGCACCACATTGATACAGGAGATGCAGCCCCTATTCGCCAGAATTAATATTTTATGAGTCCGGTGGAGAATTAGCATGTGAAACAGGTGGTGGATAGTTTCAACGTCAACCAGTCTTTGGGGTGCTTTTGTGGTGCTGGTGAAAAAATCGGACGGCAGTCTAAGGTTCTCTGTCGATTTCTGTAAGCTGAACAAGGTATCGGTGGCTGATGCATACCCATTCCACGCATGGACGATTTGTTGGATGTGCTGTCAGGTGCTAGTATATTTTTAAGTTAAACTTGCTGTCAGCATCTTGGCAATTGAAACTCGCCAAGTGTCATCTATTGCAAACCTCCGTACGGTATTGGGGAACATTATGAATGCTTCCGGAATAGATTTGGACCCCAACAAAACGGCGTGTGTGAGGAATTGTCCAACCCCAACGTCTGTGGGTGAAATGCGCAGTTTTGTCGGGTTCGCATCCTATTACTTACGGTTCGTTCCACGTTTCGCAACTATTACAAAGCCTTTGCATGTATAATGAGTGACTTCCACTACACGTCGTGTAGAGGGTACCCTTTATTCCACATACGGCACGGCACAGGCCAACATTATCGGCGTCCTCTCCAGGAACACACTTAGATATTACATTCTACAGACTACACACATGGTTGATCACACGGCTGGTTCCGCCCGTCCGCTCCCGGTCTTGCCGCTGGCTGATGGCAAGCTGGGGAGGGCGGTGGAGCTTTGCCAGAGATCTGCCACTTGGCCAAACCACAGAGAGAGATGACGGCGAGCAGCGATGCAGTCCGGACCCAAGACTTCACACACCGACCACGAGTCCTCTTCCGCCTCTGCTTATATTCTCGCAGGCACGGCTAGGCTCCACCTCCAGCCACGCCCTCTCATGGAACTTTCCAGCCGGTTCTCGGAGTTTCTCGGCCGGCCCTATCCCTCACCTTTGGCCTAGATACCTTCCTGTTTGGGGATTGGATAATGTTTATAATGGTGCCTGTACCCATGCTACCCTTTACCAACCAGTAGATGTCACTATCTCATTACATCACCCCCCCCCCCCCCGTAATAAAAAAGTACCCGTCCCCGCTAATATTAACGTAACATGTAAGAGCACATATGCGCACAATGAAAGAGGTGTAAAGAGGACTTGTGACCTCTACCTTACTGAGCGGTAACATGTGGAACAAACAGCCCACAATATGAGGGAACACGATGAGAATGGGATATATAAGGTGTCTTGATGGAGGAAGGGAACAAAACGCAACAACCCTAGACACTCCAACATTCCCGAGCAACTCAGAGCAAGGATCAACAGAACTGCAAGCATTTAGACCGAGTCCGCGACGCTGGTCTGTCAACGGGGATGGCCTCCTGCTCCCGCTCGGGCAGCGCCCCAAACTCTGGGTCAACCGAGGGTGCGGACTGCAGCACAGGAGGCACAGGAGCAGCAGGCTCAGCAGCAGTAGGCACATCCTCAATCCCGGCGAGGTCCCGAGCCCCGTCCACGGTCACAGGCCCGGATGCTGTGGACGGCACGACACAGTCCTTCCGACAGATGCCCTCCGAACGCACCATCCCCAGCCCGTCGGACACATTAGACAACGGCAGGCCAATCGTTGGAGATGAAGAGGTGATACGTGGAGGGACAAATGGCTTCAGACCGAGAAGGATGGACGAACCAACGGCGACGGCCCACCCGGATATGCACACATTGTGGCTGTTTCACCTCGACCACTTCCACGGGTCCTTGCAAAGGCTTATGTAACTTAGGAGATGTACCAACCAGCACCTGGGGGAAATGCAACCATGCTTTGTCGTCGATGGACCATAGCAACACGTGATCCTGCTTCTCCGCTATGCGCTCATTGTGCGCCTGTGTTTTGGTGACGTTAACTCTGGCCACCTCTCAAGCCGTAAAATGTGCTGTAGGGAAATTGCACATGCTCCGACAATATGGACGTCCCTTTATCCAGCGACATCCCCAATTTTAGGCATCTATAGGGGGCACATTCTCCCCCCATACATGAGAAAAAATGTCAAAAACCCCGTGGAAGTATGAGGTGCCATTCTATACGCGGTGAGTACACTTGGCACATGCAAATCCCAATCTGTATGCCCAGCGTCGACCGCCCGACAGAGCATAGAGGTCAAGGTTTTATTCAGGCGCACCACCATCCCATCCATCTGTGGGTGGTCCGGTGACGTCCTAATTTTCCTATTACCCTAAGCGTCGCAAACCTCACGCAGCAATTTAGACGAGAAATTGCGCCCCTGGCCAGTGAGCAATTGCTCCAGGGCTCCCTTGTCCATCACATAACCATACAAAAATGCCCCCGCTTGGAGGCCGCCGACTGGTCAGACAGCGGCCAAGCCATCGGCCATCAGGAAAAATATTCGACCCCCACAAACAGAAATGTATTCCCTCGTGGAGTGGCCGGAAAGGGCCCAAGGATATGGAGCGCAACCAATTCGTTGATATGCAAAACCAAAATGGATTTCAGCGGCAGGATGGGACTTCCGCTGCAGCGGTTTCCTGAGCGCATATTCAACACATCCTTGGATCCATCTGGAAACATCGGCTGTCATCCCCGGCCAATAATAGTCATGCTGCAGTGTCAAGAGGGACTTCTGGACTCCGAGGTGCAACAGCTTATCCTTGTGCAGCGCGCGAACCAAGTCAACCCAGAGAGCGGTGGGGATGACAAGCTGCCAGCGATCCAACATGTCCTCTCTCCACATCAAAAGGCTGTCATGAAGGACCAATCGGGGCCCATCAGCTAAAACTATAGTTTCCTGTGAATTTTCCGCGTGACCCCAGAAAACCCCTAAGAAATCGTTGTTCAGCTGCTCTTGCACCCAAGCACAGCGTGCAAGCTGCAACATGCTATCAACCGGCGCAGCCGGCCCATCAGGCTCAGAACCAGCAACCGCAGACATAGCAGCAGCTGGCTGCAACACAGAGGGCCTACAATGGCCCGCCTCCGATGAACATGGACAACGAGGCGATTGAGGCAACCGGGACAAAGCATCTGCTTTAAAATGTCGAGCACCCTGCCGATATATAATATGGAACGAGAATTCCTGCAAGATTTCAAGCCAACGCGAAAGTTGGCCAGAAGGTTGTTCAACCTTCAGGGAATACTGGAGGGCTGCGTGATCCATACGAACATTTAATTCCCTGCAGTAAAGGTACGGCCTGTATTGTCGGATGAAATAAACAATGGCCAATAATTCCCTCCGAGTGACACAATAATGACGTTCCGCGGGGAGAGTACACGGCTGCCATATGCGACCACCTTATCAACCCCGTTTTTAACTTGAGACTAAAAGGCGCCTATGCCCGTGTCACTGGCATCACTGTCCAGGATAAATGGCAGGGAGAAATCGGGATACTCGAGGGTGGGGGCATTCGACAGCCGCTCACGAAGGGGTAAAAATGCTGCCTCTTTATCCAGACCCCACCGGAACCTTTGATTCTGGGCGTAACAGTGGCATGAGCCAACACCATGCCTGCCTGAACCACCACCGCATCTGGGCCCCTATTAAGCACTTGCAAGAACAGGGCCTGGTTGGAGCGAAGAATCGTCAGTACACCAACTAGCGCCAGTCCACGAGTTGCCGTATGCGACGGGGTCAAAAGGACCCCAGCTGTTGGATCAACACTCTTAATTACCTTATGATAGCATAGCGATACAAGCATATGGGATCCCGGCAGTATTTCCACCGCAGCATCAAACAAGGGCTTGTACCATGACGCATTGCTGCCGAATGTTGTCGCAATGATGGCATAAAAAAAAAATTCGACCCGATGGCATTTCCAAACAACTCTAGTCACTGAGAATTTTGATGGGCATGCTCTTTAGGAAATCGGTTACCAAAAGGCAGGGGACCGCTCGCGACCTCGAGACCAGGACAGGCCCAAGCACAGCCACTTCGCAAGTTACAATGCGGGCATCCACCTGACAAATGATGCTCATGCTCCAACCATTCGCCGCTACACAAGCATTAACAACAGGTCGTATTTGACGAGCCAGAATCGACAACAATTGAAATATAACATCCGAAATAATGGTAACTGAGGCACCCGTGTCCACCAAGACACGTACCTCCACTCCCTGCACAGAACCTGATACCGCCGAAGAATTCACAGCCGCCTTGACCACGCGAAGTGCCAATTTTTTCCACTGTGTCCTCGAGCTAGGCCACCCCCGCGCAACCGAACCCTGGTGCCCAGTGCCAACGTGTGGGTTATGCTGAGAGCGAGTGAATCTCGAATCATCAGATGTATGAGATTGCAAAATGGGCCGGGTTGTCTGATGTGTACCGGCTCGCCTGTTGGGATTGAGGTTGAGCCGTCACAGGGGCAGCAGGTTGATAGATAATGACATCAGATTAGATCGTAGTACAGTACTTTTCAGTGCATATGGTTGTATTTGATTTATTTAAGTTTTTGTATGTACATCTATAGTTGTGAAGAGTCTTGGCCATTTAGCACAAAGGCAGGGAAAGTGAATACCCGGCATTGTCCTCTGCCAGGATGTGATCTTTCCAAGAACGTTACATTCTTTGAAGATTGCATTTGGGAATGTTTATATTTGGAAATATATGCAAACTCAGAGGGCATTGAGAAATATTGGATCACCACCAAAATGGTACCCTTGTTCAAGAAAGATGTTTGTAATTATGCAGCAAATTGCCAGACTATTAACTCATGCATGAGTCTATTGTGAAGGACACCCAAATCATTTAGCTAAAGATGCTTTGACACTTGGCAGCCACCATGAGGCTTTTAAGCGATTCTGTACAAGTCGACTTTTAAATACCTTTATATAGGCGCTTGTATATGTGGGGAGGCCTCGGCAAAGTAAGGTAATTTACCCTTTTTACCGGGTAAAAGGGTAAAGGTGTCGACATACCAAGGGGTAAGGTAATGGGTAGGGTGAAGGTAGTTCGGAAGAATTATATGGTTGGGTAAAGGTAGCGCGAAGTATTACCCGGTTAATATGGTACCTTGTTTACCGCTAAAAGCTCCGTGGCGCAGTCCGTGGCCTCCATTTAATAAGTAATATTCAAAAAAAGTTTTTTTTATATATATACACACGCTTTTATCAAATGTACGAGTAATGGCAGGAGTCCACGACTCCAGGAAGTGGCCTGAAGCTTGCCATAACGTAAGGGACCTTAGCCAATTACAGCCAACGTCAGTTGACAGTGGACAATTAGACCCAAGCCGAAACATAACATATAAAAATAATGTTTAAAAAGATATATATGTTTATGATAGAATATAGTATTGTCATCAGTATGACATAAGTATACCGAGTTTGCAGTCGATACCACATTGGGAAGTGGGTTAAAATTGAGTTACAAGCTTTGAAGATACAACAACGACAACAACAACAGACAGAATGAATTAAAAGAAAGCATGTAAAATTGGAATCATTGAGAGTATTCTATATGAATAAAGCGCTCTGCCTAGAATTTACCTGTCATAAACCTTTTCCATGTGTAGTACTCCAGTAATTACCCTGTAATCGGGTAATTTGTATGGGATAAGGGTAAAAGGTAGGGTAAAGATAGGCTCGTTGCTTTTTACATTTTACCTTACCTGCTGAAGGGTAAAAGGTAGGGTAGAGTGATTGTATTGTGGTAAGGTTAAAGGTAGGGTAAAGATAGGCTCGTTGGTTTTACCTTTTACCTTATCTTGCCGAGGCCTATATGTGGGTGTATCCGCATGCAAATATTTGACAAGTGTAATAGTAGAACAATGGCTCACATTCTATGCTGCAATTCTCTGATGTCTGTCCATGTGCAACTGTATGCACAATATCAATGGAAATTGACATCTAAAACTCTACTCTTTGGTTCTATTCGGTAAAGTCACGTAGGTAAAAATAAAACAACAAAAAATCACGACGTTTCGGCCACAACACAAGTGGCCTTCATCGGGTGAAGGGACTGGACTGTCCAGATGAAGGCCACTTGTGTTGTGGCCGAAACGTCGTGTTTTTTTGTTGTTTTATTTTTACCTACGTGACTTTACCGAATAGAACCAGAGTATGGATCCTTGCAGTCACGAAAGCTTCAAATCTAGAATCTAAAACTCTCTTGGGCCTCCACTAGGTTGACTCATCCTTAAGTGAGTACTGTATCTCCTCTGGTGTGTGTGAACATCCACATTTGGAAACAAAGGTGGTTACTGTTGGAGCATGACTTAGGAGTGGAAATTCCACGTTCCTATGGTGCAAATGTCCATAGGACTACCACTGTTAGCCTTGCAAAAATTAGTACTCATTTTAAGAAAGATTATGGGCTGAGTTGATTCCTAAAGGATAGTGCTTAAAATGAAATGCTAAAATTTGATGGGATTGCTTTGTTAAATATTTTTCATTTTTCAGGAATCTGCTCAAATTAATGAACATCTTCGGAATCAAATGAGGAAAATCAGTGCATGCTTAAAGTCACAGCGTCCTCTTGTTCAATCAAGCCAGCAAGGAATGGTGTTTATCTGTATTGGTAGTCACATGCCAGTGAGTGGTAATTTCACATCAATATGGCAGGGACTAGCATTTAAATTGAGAATCAAGTGCTCTAACCACAAGTAGCACCCAGATAGGTCCATTGCATTGTGAGTTGGAAAATAAATACTATATTTATGACATTATGAAACAATTTTTTACAACATACGTAGTAATTTTGTTGAAAACGTAGCACATCGCATAATATATAATGTTCAATAAACCCTCGTGAAATCCTGACATTGTTGTCGTAACATATACAGTGGCATTTTGATTTAAAGCTTTCGTGACTGCAGGAATTCATATTCTTGGTTCTTTCGGTAAAGTCACGTTGAAGGGTAAACAATAAAATAATAAAATATATATAAAGTGGCCACTTATTTCAAATGTTCTTGCCGTTGGTTTTCCCACCTGATGATGACTGCTTGTGTTGCAGTCGAAACGTCGTGAGAATTTTATTGTTTTATATATATTTTATTATTTTATTGTTTCCCTTCAACGTGACTTTACCGAAAACCAAGAATAAGGTAGGCATTGATAAGGGGTTGACAGGTATGCCCTTATGAACCATGCCAGCCTTCACAGGTGCTCGCTAACAGCACTTTACCCGAAAGTTTATTACAGCTATAGGGGTGGATCTTCGTAATTTTTGTCAGTATGTGTGTGCAGCAAATCTGGTACAGGCACTATGTTGACAACACATTCCTGCGGAGGGAGCTGGTAGGAACGTTGGGTTGCTCGGTCAATGGTCAGGGTCAACGGCAGCGTGGTGTATTCCGCAAATATGCCCGACTGTGAGTCACGTAGAAGGGAAACAATAAAATAATAAAAATATAAACAATAATATTCTCACGACGTTTCGACTGCAACACAAGCAATCATCATCAGGTGTGATGCAGTCGAAACGTCGTGAGAATTTTATTGTTTTATTATTTTATTGTTTCCCTTCTACGTGACTTTACCGAAAGAACCAAGAATATATACGGTGGCATTCTGGGATATAAAAAGCTATTGTTAAAACGTTGCATCAGGTTAACCTAACTTTATTTCATATTTCATTAAACGTGTATCCATACACAGTTACTCCATTAAATAATAAATAACTGATAATAGATTTTTTGGGGGGGGGGGGGTTAGATTACGTAAATATATAAATGTGTCGTTAAAACCCGCTATCACCCGACACAGCCAACTAGTAAGGGTTGTCCCGTTAACAGAACATGCCAGATATATAAACACAGACACAACTTGAACCGAGAAGATGGATACAGACTAAGCAATCATTGGAAGGACGTTATTAACCAAGTAAAGTCGTAACTGACTGTGATGTTTCCATCCTACCTGCCTATGTCATCTGATATTTCCGACTCTCTGTTTGTCTCTCTCTCTCTGTCTCCCTCTCATCATGTGTACCTTTTGCTCTTAGGGTTTTTTTTGTTCCTGTTGCCCGGCTGTCTGACATTGACATGCTAATCTTCTCATTGGCACGCCTCCGGTGGCTGGGCTGTCTCACATTGGCATGCTAATCTGTCACATTTACAGCTTCAAATCGAGATCTACGTACAAATTCCTTCTCTCGCTCTGCCCACTTACCCTTGGGTTGGGCCCACCAAAAATCCTATATACACTTTTGTTGCAGCAGCTCTTTCTCCTATGTCAGCAGTCCTCCTGCTGTGTTTGTTTCGCACCTGATGGTGGTTGCTATTGTTGCGATCGAAACTTCGTGATCTATTATTATTTATTCTACCTACGTGACTTTACCGAAAGAACCAAAGAGTATGGATTCCTGCAGTCACGGAAGCTTAAAATCAAGATAGAACATGCCAATTCGTCACTAGTACAGCACACGGGTGTTTTGGAGAGCCAAGCCACAACATTTACAATCTGAGTACGACGTTTTGCCAGTTACTACAACTAGCTTCATCAGGCGACAGTCAGATATGTGGAGAAGTCCACCTGTTTCGCTCCTAAAATAGAGGTGTAGATGTGGTGACCACACTTCAGTGCTCTTTTGCAAAATGGGGGGGGGGGGATTAATAAGTCAACGTACATTATGCATGTGCATTATGCGAGCCTTTTGAACAACGTGTCCTTCCTGTCCGTTTGTGTGTTTTAAAATAGCCGTACCAACGGTAATCCCTATTGAAGTAAGGTGGCCTGTATAGGCATGCATTTAAACAATGTATTATTTGATGATTCGCTTCCACGCAGCACTAAGTTGGTACCTATCCGAACGGTTTAAATTATGTTTTCGTTCAATTTCGATAGATTCTCTAATTACTCTTGGCCAGTAGTAGCTAATTTTGCACAAAACTTCAACATTATCTAAATCAATTGAGGGTCCTTGTCTGCACACGTGTTCTGCTACTGCTGACAGTTGTATTTGGGAGTATTTAATATTTCTTGATGTTCTTGATTTTAAGCTTTCGTGACTGCAGGAATCCATACTCTTTGGTTCTTTTGGTAAAGTCACGCAGGAATAAAATAAATCACGACTTTTCGGGCGCAACACAAGCATCCGTCATCAGGTGGGAAAGCATGGTCTGCTGCTGAGGCAGACTGTTTTAAAAGGTTTGAGATGGGTGTAGCTCAAAGGTCATAAAGAAGTGGCCGGGGCTAGTGATGTTAATGTGAGAAATTAGCATGTAAAAGTAAGCTAAAAGAGGGCACGGAAGTGGCTATGTTATTGTGAGGGATAAGCATGATGTTAATGTGAGAAATTAGAGGGCACGGAAGTGACTATGTTAATGTGAGAGTTTAGCATGATGTTAATGTGAGAAATTAGCATGTAACTGTAGAAAAGAAGAAGAAGAGCGGCCTCCTCGACGAGGGAGTGCAACCCAACGGGTGTAATCCAAAAGGCCTGTGAGTATGAGAGTGCAATCCCAAGGCATGAGAGTGCAATGCAACGGACATGTGAGCATAAGAGATCTAAGAGAGAGGCATAGAGAGAGACACAGTCTAAATAACAGCTGACATAGGCAGGTTGGATGGAAACATCACAGTCAGTTAAGACTTTACCTGGTTAATAACGTCCTTCCAATAATTGCTCAGTTTGTACCCATCCTCTCGGTTGAAGTTGTGTCTGTGTTTATATTTCTGGATGGCTTTATGAACAAATCTCTGATGGTAGCTGGTAGGTTTTCAGAGTACCTCCGTCTTGGAAAAATCTATTTCGTGTGAGCCCACATACCTACGTGACTTTACCGAAAAAGAGTATATTTCGTGATGTTCTTTTAGTCTCGTGCTGATCATTCGTCCTGTTGGCCCAAGACGAACATTTGCCACAAGTGCAGTTAATCCTGATAGCATTGGTAATACATATTTTGTACCAGAAATTAATTTCGTGATTTTATGTACCGTGCCAAATCTGACTCGGATGTTTTGTTTTTACAAACATCTGGCTAGTTTATCAGTTACTCCTGCAATGTACGTTAATTTGATCGTTTTAATTACTTGGGCAGTTTCAATGCTCGTGTTATTTGATTTCGTTTTGGCATTCAATGCCCTGTTGATTTGTGCATCATTGTAACCATTCATTTGCAGCGCTTCTTTAACATGTTTAATTTAACTTCCCAGACTATCACCATCTGACTCTTTCTTCGAGAGCAGATTTCTGTGTGGGGTGGGGTGGAGGAAAAAAAAGAAATAAACCTCTTTTATGGATGATATTGGTCGCGAAAGAGTACGTGTTAAATAAACAATTGCTTAACTCAAACTACAACCTTTAATTGTGAAAAAACACATTGTACCTTGGTAAAAAAATTTCAGTTAGGTTATTTATTTACATATTGTAATTTGCTTTGAGAGAACGGAGAAACAACTCATCAGTCGTTAATAGTACATACATTTATGAGCATATATTTGTTTTACTGCCGTATAATCAAGGGAATGCTAAATTACAAATTCTCTTAATGTACAGAAAATATGCACTTCAAAAAAATACATTCTATGATATGTGGTTCAGAGTTAAAAACAGTGGTCCTCTGGAAGTACGCTGTGTACCAGTGCTCTGAGATATGCATTTCACTGGGTTTTGTGTAGCACAAATACCAGGTGTGTAATTCAGCACAAGAGTATGAGTGCCCGTCATCTTTCGAAGCACATTGTCGTACCGCCGCTGAGTGTCACCTCTCACAAGAAAACCCGAATAAAAGCCGGCCTTTTAATGACTAATATAATTATGATGACGTTATTCCACCATTTACAGATCTTTTTTTCAGACGTGCCAATTAAAGAAGCAACCCTGCTCAAGATTTCAGCTCATAAACCTTTCGTCTTCTGTAATAATCTGGCCCCGAAGGGTTGACATTAGATCTGCTGAATTAAGTTTGTTACTCCGGTTGAGTTACTCAAAATATGGACGCTCGCCTGGGATGCTCGATAAATACATCTACATTTTATGGCAAACTAAACCTAAAATCTCAATCAGTGGATTAACAACACTCGCTGAAATTAAATCGTTGATTACCATTACATTGTATATATAATGGCGACCAATAAAGGATTACGAAGCAGGGGGCAGGCCCCCATCATTTGAACGTTTTGAACACGGAGACAATTTGAATGCAATTCACGGAGACTCTAGTTTTCAAGGTTTTTTGGGGGGCGGGGGCTCTTGCTGAAAATTCCACAAAAATTCATCGCGTCAAATTCGTGCAGCGAGTTTGGCCCCACGCATCGTACGGAGTGGATGCAGCCCCATTGATCCGTCTAAATGTGCGTTGGAAAGACCCTCTCCCCATCACCCGACGCAGCCAACGAAATTACATCACATAGACAAGCATTTAACACGCCAATCCTTTTTGTTGCAGCTCACAGGTAAGTTAATCTGTCAGCTTTTTGACCACCGGCCATCATCATCATCCTCTTCTAGTGACGTGTTCTGCCCGCACTCGCTTCTCTTAAAATTCTAAATTTTGTCTTGAACCTGCATGTGCTCTGTTTGTTCCTCTTTCTCTCTCATTGAAATTCCAAGCATGCATCATCTCTCCACGCTGCTTTGCACACTTGTCAGTCTTTGTTCCATGTCTCTGATGAACGATCCATGTCATGGCAGTCAATACGCGTTATTCTCTAAGCACATTGGGGATGTTACTTTTCATTATCAAGTCCAGCTTTCTGAAAGCACTCCAACTTGCTCCCATCCACCTCTTGTTTTTTTTCTCTCAAAAGTATTATATTAAGAAAAACAATTCAGGTACACACAGAGGATATGAAAGGAAGGTTGACACCACCATAAAAACATTACGGATTGCAGTGCAATGGAAACCTGTCAAAACCACGTGTTTCAATGAAGGTTTCAATAAACTCTACAACCCCCTGGTGTCTTTCTAAGTTCTGATGCCCATATAGAAGAAGGAAAAAGAAGGGGGGGAGGGGCGGGGGTTCACCTCTTATTTAATCCTGTTGATCCTGGTCTGCCTTCAATAAGTGCCCGAGGTATACATATTTCGTTCTGTTACCTGCTTTTGTACATCTGAGAGATATATCTAAGTTGATTAACTAAATTCTTGTATGTAACCATTGTCATGTTCTTGTTTACCCCTTGCCCAACTTTTCAGCCTTCCTTATTGAGGAATATACTTCTCACATTTCCTGCCGTGTTTTCTCATCAAGTGTGATGACAACTTTGTGAGGAAATCTGAGATCGATAATCTTTCGTGCTAATGACCGAAATGTATTTTTTATTCCTAATTCTTATTATACCACTGTTCACATAACATAAAGAGTACCGCTTAATTCTAATAGAGATTGAAGATGGCTCAGGTAATCAGTCTCTGGAATTGATCAAATATGCACCACTATGTGGAATGTGAGGGATAGCAGTGGTGCAGTAGTTAGCGCGCTGCACTACAAACTGGGTGACACAAGTGTGATTCCCAGTCCCGGCTAACATCAGTGGTAAGTGATATCAGAACCGGTCTGATATCACTTGCTCCCCAACCACCAAACCTGCACTGACCAGCGTGGTGAACTATAGTCAAAGCACGCCCACAATTGACATGACATGATGAGGTTTACATCCATTGGCTGATTAAGAATTGCTGGAATGTATATAAATGTCTAGATTTATGTTAATGTTTCCAACATTTATGTTCATGTTTCCAACGTAAGCATGAAAATCGAAGTATATTTTCCTATGCAGGTACTCAATTCCTGCATGTTGTGTAGATGCACATGTCCTTTGCTTTATACTGTACATTATATAATGCGTAAATGCTCTTGAAAGCTTCTCTTTTGGCTATCCACAAACAACAGTTTAGAGAAACAACTTTAGAGGACAGTTCTCACTTATCAAGAAAGTAAATTATTCGCTGTTTATTAATTCGCTGGACATTGCAATGTGGAATATCCACTGCTGGTGGAGGGATGACAATGGGATGACAATGTACACAAAAATATGTCTGTCCCCAGATGAAGCTAGTTGTAGTTACTGGCGAAACGTTGTACTCAGATTGTACATTTTTGGCTTGGCTCTCCAACACACCGGCGTGCTGTACTAGTGACGAATTAGCATGTTCTGTTTACGTGACAACCAGTTGGCTGTGTCGGATGGTGGCAGGTTTAACGACACATTTATATATTTATGCGATCTAACCCAAAAACATATCTTATGGACAATGGATATGTGTACCGCTCCAAGCTCGTTGGAGAAGGAATATATATGTTGCAATTAACTCATTCCTCATATTTTTTTCGGTCAAATGAAGGTGCATTTAACAACGTTTATTCCCCATGATGTATTTAAGCCATTTGGTAGATGGGCTCAGCCTCTCGAACTCACTATGCGTGTTAATTAGTTTACACCTGAAGGGCCACATACGCCTTGAGCCCAGGCTATAAGGAATGCTGGCTAAATGCATTGGACAAGAGAAGTTACCCCCCCCCCCCGTTAGCTAGCCATCCATCTATGTGTTGTTCTTTATTAATGTCACGTATGCAATCGGTTAAGGAAAGCAGTCCCCTAAGAAGTGGGAAATAAAAGCTGGCACCTTGACTTCGACGGCTATGACGGACGACTGCTTTGGCAATAGCTGAAATCCTGGGTTCGAATCCAAACTGATGCCTGTGATTAAATCGGTTTCTTATACAAAGCAAACTGATTGCTTTAGCCTTGCTCCCACTGATTGCAAAAATAATTTACCCTGCTTAATTTGTTTTGTTAAATAATATGGGACATTCTGTCTCTGCAGATTAGAAATGTGCGATTGCCGTGCAATGCGGGCATGTAAAACGTTGTTGTCACCGAGCGTGGATAAGATGTAATTTTCGCGAAAACACTGCACTTGAAAAGAACACAGGCACTGTTTGGAGCTGTCATGTGCCACTCAGATAACTTGGTGAACTGCAAAAAAACACCATTTTACATCTATGAAACTGTCATTTAATGTATTCACTGTATATTTATTTTCTCTTTTATGTTATTGCACAAAAAATAATGAAGGCCTGATGATTACCATGCGTTATCTTTACGATGGCATTTGCACTCAAAAACAATCATGTTTTGCATGTTTCCCTATGGATTTGTTTTCAACACAAGTTTGAAATTGAATTACACAGTGATACAGCTGCACCTCCGATAAGCACGTTTAGCTACATATGGTGCGAAAGAAGTTCATCATCCATACAGTTCACAATAATAGTAAAAACGATATCATTGAGTTTTTCAGCACAACATACTGACAATACTTTTTCTACGTATCTCTTATTTCAAAAATCACAGCACGTATTGAATGTCAGTGTTTCTTTTGAAACATATCCAACCCACAATGCAATGGATATCTTACGAAATATAATGAATGAATGAAAAACAACAAAAAACTGTACGTAATTTTATATAAAGAATCCTAATTTTCCTCCATCCATCACACAGCGGTCACCTACTACGTGAAATTCGTCACACATATACCTCGGGAACTCTCCCCCAAATGTGGGCATATGCACAGCATGGACAGAATTTAAATACTGTACACTGTCAATAGCAAAAACAGAGTAACAAGCTGTAAACCCAGGCCCTTTCACCTTGACTCCAGGAAAATTCAGTGCGGCATCAGCCAAGTGTGAACTTTTTACGATTCACTGAACCGAAGCACTGATCCCATTACGTGCCCATGCAATCTTTGTTTTATTAGGCAGTCCATAAGCAAATTGCAATCTGCGAACTGCTGCAGGGGGACAGGTTGGGGTTATGAGGAAGCTCGCTTGCTTGACTACTCGCATGGAAGGGCGGTTTGGCCAATATGGGTCCCTAGAGAAAGACAGATCCTCTCCATGCATTACTCCGGATGATTAATGGCTGCCCAGCGCTTCTTATTTAGCCAGCTCTGGCTGAGGCATCCACTGGGCCACAATCGATGTGCTGCAAACGAGTCCGTGCTGCACTAAAGCGGAATGCCGTCCAGGGTAATTTCCAGTGCACTGCATGCGAATTGGAATGCTATCGATCCCAAGGTTTCAAAGGTTGACTTTGTAGCTATTCTGTTGGTAATAACGGTTGACTTTCTTGGTTGATCCTCCATATCACTCCTATTCAGCAGACATATGAATGGGACTTGATAAGACGGCTCTCAGGAAAGAATATTTATCTGCAGTGAACATTTAGAGGATTTGATTTTGGCCTGTAGTAGTCCTGCGGTAAATAGCGCAGTGATATTGTAAATTACAACTACAGTAATTAAATTAGATGGGGTTTAAAATATATATTTAATTAATGGCAAGGCTTAACACGTAAAAAACGCATTTATTTTAATTGAAGCAGCTTAAATTTACACCAGACAAACTTCCACAATTTCATCTCAAATTGCATATTATAACATCACTGAAAATAGTACAATTTTAGTGTAATTAGGATAAAATGTAATTGTTTTGTGACTGCATATCTGTGCATAATTAGATGCAGGGAGGAGAATTACGCAAACCAATTTTACTGATGTACGATGCAAAATAAATAGGTGGGAGGGGGAGTGGCTCGGTAAGCTTTGTCCATTTTAAAGTCACGATACAGATGATGAGATCCTGATTGTGAATCTCTGTCCATTAATAACCCATAAACCCCTATGGGATTGCATTTAATTAAGTAAAACTAAACTCTGAGAGCCGAGTTGCTCACTCTTGTTCTCTCTTTGTCAATGACTTGGGCATTAATCTGGATCATTCCAGGGTAAATCTTTTTGCAGATGACACGATACTGATTACTGCTGGCCGCTCTCCGGATGACGTGATTGCTAAGCTCCAGGGTGATTTCAACAAACTACAACATCAGCTAGTTTCTCTTAAACTAGTCCTGAATACCTCCAAAACCAAGGTGCTATGCTTCTCACCGGGACTAAAGCAGGAAGTTATTTTCCCCAATTACATTCCTTGAATAATTATCAAATAGAGCAAGTCAAGATCTATAAGTATCTTGGGGTCATCCTGGATTCAAAACTGAATTTTGAAGATCACATTGATTATATTGGTAAAAAGACAAAATAAAAATTGGTTTTCTGTATCGACACAAGCACTGCTTCCCCCCAATGTTCCGTTTGGAATTGATAAAAGCTACCATACTGCCTCTACTTGACTACTGTGACATCGTGTATAAATCAGCCCCAAGTACTGTACTGAAGAAGCTTGATTCCATCTATCACTCGGCCTTAAGATTTGCATTGAACTGCCCATATAGGACTCACCACTGTGATCTCTACAATGGGTCAAACGTAACATCTCTTAATATTCGACGGCTTGTGCACCAGATCTTATTTATTAACGATGTACTTACAAAAAAATGTGCAAACTACCTACTGGATCTACTCTCTGTTTCAAAGAACAAATTTGACCTCAGGTCTTCGCTCATTTACCAGCTTCACATACCTTATTGCCGTACAAAAACCGGAGGAAGGGCCTTTGCTATTGATGCCCCCAGGGTCTGGAATGCTATTGCCAATAAACTGCAACTTGAACCACTACCTATGAGATCTTCACTCAAAACTGCTCTAGAGGAGTTGTACACCCCAAGCTGCCACTGCTATTCAGTGGCCTAAAATATGGCTCTAGGGTTTGGTGTTATAATTTATTTATGTAATTGTTAAAAATTCCGTAACAGTCCCCATGATCACTGTTACATTGCATTTATGGCTTTTATTTTGGTGATTTCGAAAAGTTTTTTTGGTTTGACCATGTTTTTGTTTATTGTAGTACGGAGTTAGACTGATGGCCTAAATCTTAGTTGTCTTGTGGTTGTTGTTGTTGTTGACTTGCATCCCACTGGGATTTTTGCACACAGCGTTGGTGTACGGTGCTATTTCAGGAATATTTTGATGTTTTTTCCCTGGATTTTCTGTTTGCACAGTGACATAATCACTTTAAGATGTTTTCTTGTTCATGTTTTTTTGTTTGTTGCGGTTGCACCCGATTCAAGAGCCGAATGGCTCACAGGGCTATACCAAATAAATGGAACTATAAATGGAACTATGAACTCAAGAGGGGACAAACCTCATCATTTGCACAGATAGGATGCATGCATCCATCCTCATGTATAACATGATGTGTGGCTTTCCTGGTAGGTAAACGTCGTGAATAATTATTTTTATCCATATTAAATATCATGTAGAACGTGTAAATGTCCATTTAACAGATGAAGTTATTTACAGTTCGTTTATTGACTTAAATTTAAAGGCGTTAACGCATTATACATATGTAATGAGAGAGCTCCATCTAATGGGCGGCAAGGGGTAACCGCATGGCCACCACTGGGTAGCGGGTATCCAATCCCAAGCGGGGATATATCTGGGCCAAGGGTAATGGGCGAAGTCAAAGGGAACGTGCGGGAACTTTTGGGAGGGTTCCACAATGGAACGTGGCTAGAGGCGGAGCTTAGCTCTGCTGAGAGGGAAAAAACAGGGACAGGGGAGGACTCTCAGGTCAGTGTGTGAAGCCTCGAGTCTGGACCGCGTCACTGCAGAAGCTTCTCCTCGCCATCGACCACGTGGCTGAACTCCAGCGAGGCTCGCCTCTCCTCCCGGCATGCCGCCAGCCAGTGGCAGGATCGGGGAGTGGGAGAGAGGCAGACCTCAACGGCAGAAGAGAGAGAATGGCTCGTCCCCAGCCAAAAAGAGAAGGGAAACATACGGGGAGAGCGGGAGTGAGCTATGCAAGAATTAGATCAATAAAAGACGCCAGTCAAGATCGTCGTGGAAGTCGTTTATGCCACATATGTAATGGGTTCAACTGAGTCGCAGACGTAGACTTGGAGGCAACACATTTATTCAATTCCAACACACGTGATAACTTTCCCCTGAACAGAATAACAACCTATGATGGTGACCACCAGGCCAACTACACTAGTTACAACATAACTGCTATTACGGACCGGGACCAACAGCTTGGGTCCGGGTCTACGTGTTGGAGACTCGTTGAACAGAGAATGTAGACGAAGGGTTTCTTCCAGGATGAATAACAACCCTGATCCCTCTCGGGATCCGGCTTATATTCTCTGCGGCGTAGCCGGCTCCGCCCTTGGCCACGACCACCTTCTAGAATCTTCGGGAAGGATCTGGGTCCCAATCAAGTGACCACTCCTAGCCTCCTCTGGGGGCCACTCTGTAGACTTAACTGGTCACGTGTCCTCCCGGGTCAACCAGGGTGCCATGGCCTTGAGTAACCTCATCTTTCGGTCGGCACTCACACACCCTGTCCTGAAGGGCCGGCACTGCACGCAAAGCGTGGTGCCATCTAGCGCTATAATTCAGCACTCACCGGGCCCCTCTAGGGCCTGTACTACACCCACACCACTGTGGTGTCTGTGATGTCGCTACACAGCAACGCCGTGCCCCTCTAGGGCCAGCACTGCACCCAGCATGTTGACATCCGCGATGTCACTACATCACCCCCCCCCCCCCCCCTTCGTCGAACTCAGCCATCCCGGCTGTCAACTCCCCCTCTACAAACAAACAAAACCCCTTAGTGTGCCTCAACAAATAAATACCCCATCACATATCTTACCTATAAATGTAATTTTTGTCTGTACGTCTGTCTGTGTGTGTGCGCACGCTCGCGAGGGATTTGGCTCTCAAACGGTGGGGTTTACGTAAAAAAAAATAGGCAGGTACCACGCCGTAAGCCCCGCGGTGAGCAAGCACTATTCCTTTTTCCCATCCGTCAACTTTTAGATACTTTAGCGATTTTTTGCAGTTTTCGTTTATATATTTATTAAATTGCACGCGATCGACCATGCCAACTCACACACCTTCGCTGGGGGGACAGCCCCTACCAAGACATTTTCTTTTAAGCATTAAAAATTAAATAAAAATACACATAACACTTAACATTAATTATTAACAGTGTGATGTCCCCCCACCCCGATGCATGCAGTTACTACTATGCCGATACAGGGGCATGATTGCCGTTCCAGTGTTAAGCAAAAATAATGTTAAGTACGTTTTCTGAAATGTCAGCATTGTTTTTGTCGTAAGTATGCTGGGGATTTTTGCATTGTAGATTATTCCATATTGTGCTTTAATCAGAGGGATGGTATCACAATGTTTCACTGTATGTTACTTGAACATACATCTACTCTAAGTTGGGCATCAATAACTGTGTGGAGGCATTCACACTCATTGTTTTTTTCGGTAAAGTCACGTATGTAGGTTGAACACGAAATTTAACACTCTTTTGAAATTCGTGGTCCGCCAGGAAGTGTCTAACTGTGTTGTTGGCCTGACTGGATGTGCTTCACATGTTTTTTTCAGGTTTGTTGAATTCTCGTCTCTCATCTTTTTGTTGTATTTACCTCCGTGATTTGTTCTTGATACCTGATGAAGATCGCTTGTGTTGTGATCGAAACGTCGTGATTGTTTTTTGTTTTAATATAATTTTATTGTATTTCTACATACGTGACACGACTTCTTTTGTACACAAAATGGGAATGGAAAAACATAGCACGTGCTCCAAAAAAACTGTGCATGTTTTATTGGGATGGCTCATATCACTCATATGCAATAGTGCTAGTAAAGTGAAATTGCATGCCAAAACAATGGCACACACTGACCTTCCTCAAATAGCTCCCTGTGTTAGATTTACGGGTAATGTATGTCAGCGTGCATTGCCATGCGGTGGTTTTGATGTGAGTCAATACCCACACACAATGTTTCATCACTGCTGATACATATCAATTACACCTCTGTTAGGAAGAAGACCCTAATAGCTTTGGGTAGGAGCAGAACAATTCAAAATAAATTGCATAACAATTTTTTGTATGCCCTTTTACAATTTGTTTTCACTTGTCACTCGTGACTTTGTATCCATGCCGATTGAAATGTAGAGATTTGTGCGATGCATCGGCCCCTTTTTTTAAATCTTTGGGTATTTTTCCACCCAATTTGTTCCAATTTTACGTTTTGTGACCTACAATGATGAAAAGGATCTCAAATAGCAGTGCGCCACATGCATCCTAATATCGGAAGGAAGAGCATTCCAGGCGGCCACAGAAGCGCATCTGAAAACGAGCGATGCGGTGACTACCATTGTTCGATGGCTATTTATAGTTTTCATTATCAGAATCGGAATTTTTATTTAGAGTAGAGAAATCCGATGCAGAAGAGATCTTTCACAGGACTAATCCATCATCTAATATCCATAAAGTGGCCAATTCACATCTCACAATAAGGGGCCCACTTTCCCATACACTCTACCATGAGATCGATTGTCACGTGACAAAATAATATATATAGTACCGAATTCACTGAGCTGGAATTTATCCAAATCAAGATAAAAACCAAATGTTAAATGATGGGGTGTTTGTACAGCCATTGGTTACCGTTCTGAAGCCATCAACTCGCCATACTTGATAGCCGTGTTTAATCATGGGGGAGTGTTCATATTCAAAACCAGGATCTCAGTAGTCCTAGCTCAGTAATTTGACCTTAGAGCCAACCTGCCACATCTGCTTTGTAGAGGTCACATTCATTGCTGTCTGAATGTAACTCCTTTGAAATGAAGGTCTGTATAAGGTGACTGGGTGGCCCAGGGGTTAATACTTTGTCAAAGCACTGAACCAGCACGGCTGAGATTATGGGTTCAAATCTAGGCTCTTAATTAAACCGGGTGCTCAAGTTCAGTGAGTTAACGTTCCAACCCAGTCACCGTTTGCAGCACACCAAATAACACCCTATGAATCTTGCTTCACCACTTATTCCAGCCCAGATGTCTGCAAATGTCGTTTTATTGCCGTGTAACTCATAGTATTTGAAGGCGGGTTATCTGTACGCCTTGTGTTTTTAAAAAAAAAAACCTCTACGGTCAAAGTAGTTATTTTAAATTGTCTTATCTGAAGTGAACTGTCTTGCTTGCTTTCTATTCACATGATGACAATATCCCAAGAGGAATATACTTAGGGAAAATAAATTAGTCCTCTGCTTTGCTCCAATGGTTTAAATCTAAAACATGTTTTGGAATCTCATTGTACTGCTTGTTTTATTCGTAACGCAAGGACCGTGTTCCGTTTCATTACCCACTTTTCAGCAAACCTTATACATCGCAAACTCAAATGAGTGTGTCTCTTACTATCCATTGCACATTACATTATGCACAGCCTGAATGTATACAATTCACTGGGTGAACAAATAATTTAGAAACAAATCCTCCAGCATTAACCCTGTCATTCGATGCCATTTCCCACCCGCCACTTCACTTGTTGTAAGCACAACCCACTATATGCATACTTTATAATGCAGACACTGGGTAAACACTGTCACATTTGTCTTGTAAATTTGTGGTGCCCCGCACAGCTTTGCATCCTGGGCAGCCACTAATTTCCCACCATGTTAAGGCCAAGCCTACATTATGAACAGTGTATATTAGCAGGAATCAGTCAGGCAGTTCTGCTATGATGAAAAGCTATTAGCTAAAATCGAAAAAAAAGTAAAATGTGATGATTGACTTAAAATTTTGTCAACTCCACACATCATACTTAATACCAAATCTAAGGTTTGACACCAACCGGCCCAATTTCTTGCATGATCCTTCTATCGCCTCTCAATTGTCATCTTGGAACCAATGAGAGCTCATTTGTAAATATTGAATAATTTCAAAAGGAGGTTAGATGCCTTACAGAGTCACGTGTCCACTAAGCAGCAGCTGCAGGATCTGGCAGAGGGTAGAGAGTGTTGATGAGGTGTGGTGTCATCAATGGCTTTGGCCACGATGCTCACACATTGAAACTACAACATACATTCTCAGATCTCAGTGTGCACTACATCATTGTGACCAATGCTTTGGATGCCACTCTACCTCATTGTCATTAATTTCCTTCTTGAACTTGCAGGGTGTGTCTGTACAGCATTTAACTAACCGAGTTTAAGACTTCACCTTAAACTGCTTGCCACAAATGAACCACAATATCTTGCTGATCTCTTCAAGGAACATAAACCATCAGGCAAACTCCGGTCACCCTCGCAGCGGCTTTTGGATAGCCATTGAACAAAGACGGTCACCACATTGCGCACTTTCGGATGCGCTTCTGTGGCCGTCTGGAACGCACTTCCTTCTGATATTCGGAAGCCACTGGAGCTAAGCACTTTTAAATTATCTAGATTGAAAACTAATTTATTTAAAACTGCTTTTCTGTTTAAGTTTGTCATCCTTCCCCAGCACACCTCCGATCAGCACGGTTGGCTACGTATGGTGCAAACGAAGTTCAACATACGCACAACTTGATTGCCAACCTCTCGGTAGCCGCAGCAGTGCCCATTTCACTGACCCGCCATTCTCTACCCTCTGCAAGTGTCCCACCCATCGCTGTCGCACCCATCTGAAACAACCTTCACGATTACGCCGTATTCCAAACGTTCAAGTTGTTAATCTTAGCCTTCTACATAGTGTGTAAGTATCCACTACATGCATCTATATTCAAAGGCCAGAAAATATATATACGCAGCTCAATAACCCAAGTCTGTGCACCCCAACATAGTCTAGTTTCACTCACCTATAAATTGTCTCCTTCACGTTTAAATTAAACATCGCATTGTGCGCACTTTTTGGATTGGATAACGTGGGAAAGAAATGGTGGCTATGCTGGCTTTCCAGAACTAGAATTTGAAATTCACCGGTTTCAGTTTCCAAATCAAGTTTGATCTAGGGTCCATAAGCCCCCGGGGGACATAGTTACCGCATGTGCATGGCCCACAGAGGTGAAGCCAATTGGTACAATATAAATAAAGGTCAACAGAGAAATAAGAAGAATGTGTACGTACATCACAAATTAGAGGTGCAATTAAATTATATTCAAATTGTATAATGTGTGAAACACTACAAAGACAAATATCCCCCATATAGCCCGAACAGACTGTTGAGACAAGTGCTGTTAGCGAGCACCAATGAAGGCTGGCACTGCACTCGAGGGGCTGGGTGACCAATACTACGCCTGGCCGTCTTTGTCTCCCCAGTGGTGATGTTTACACACCACACCAGGTACTCATTTGAGGCTGAGTCTACCTAGGTGATGCCCATGACCGGTTAATGGGCCTCCTGGTGTTGGCCGTGTACGGGAATCAAACTCGGGTTGCCAGTTTCATGTAACACTACAGCACGAGCCACACATACAGATGCTGCCTGTTCATTTAATTGTCCAATGCTTAATCACATTCGAGGATGCCAGGTCATTATCCCTTTTGCAATCGTCACATTTGAAAGAGTTTTGGCAACGTAACACAAGGCCACATGCTTTTGGAAGATCTCAAAAGACAAAATAATTAAGAATAAAATACATCTCCTTAACACATCTCTCCCTCCGAGTAAAATATACAACACATTTTCACACAGCTCACCGCGAGGCCTTCTAAGAGTAAATAATGTCATCACAAATCTTTCAACACAAGCACTCTCTCGACCAGTTTTAACATTCAGTGTCTCATCAGCAGAGTCAGGCTTGACTCAACCCGATGTTTTTTGGCAAGGAGTCTCGTCTCTTAGACATAGATCCTAGTTCTATGCAAAACTGTACAGTAATACACGACACAAAATAATAATTTGCGTTGCTGTGGCGATAATTAAGAAAATAACAAAGCAGACAAAATGCCCCTTTCAAAATCCAAGCAGGGTTGGCCTTGGTTAGTAAATAAATGCATTTGTTATATTCGTTCCATTTTTGCAGTGCAAATGCTATGGGCGGTAGGCTTATGCTTTGTAAGTTTTACTGTACATTTCCGTCTTGAGTAGACAACTGAAAAACTGTTTGAAGAGTTGGAGAAAAATCACAAACACGAAATCACCGAAACGTCGTGTTCTTTTATTATTTTTTTCTATCTACGTGACTTTACCGAAAGAACCAGAGAGTATGGATTCCTGCAGTCACGAAAGCTTCAAATCAGGATTGAACCGCCTCTACGGGGAGGGCTTCCACACAACTGTGAGCTCACCTGATGACGGACGCTTGTGTTGCGACTGAAACGTCATGTTCTTTTATTATGTTTTCTATCTACGTGACTTTACCGAAAGAACCAGAGAGTATGGATTCCTGCAGTCACGAAAGCTTCTAAATAAAGATTGAACCGCCTCTACGGGGAGGGCTTCCACGCAACTGTGAGCTCATCTGATGACGGACGCTTGTGTTGCGACCGAAACGTCGTGTTCTTTTATTATTTTTATCTACGTGACTTTACCGAAATAACCAGAGAGCATGGATTCCTGCAGTCACTTATAACTGCTTTGCCGTTACTTATTGCCAATCATGGACTCAGACTATTGTCCTATCATCTCATAGAGTCCCTGGCAGGTAATAATATGCTACACAGTGGCAGTGGGGGTCGCAAAATGCCGATTTATTACTAATAAACTCCGCCAGTGCTTGGACCGATCTGGTCACCACGTGCGCGTGCTGCAAAACCAGAGATGGCGACTGGCACAGGTGAAAGTGATACTGCTTAAACGCGCAAATACATAACTAGACATAATTGTGCAGATTTATGTAAATATTTGTATATGAGCATTTACATATTTCAGTGGATCCCCTGCTGCAATGTCAACCAGTTCGCCTGTGAGGCGAGCAGGACATGGCGGTACGGCAATGGATTATTAAATCTATCTGTGCAGCACTTTGAGTGTTACCCCCCTCGTATGTATTGTTTTCTCTGGGTTCTCAGGTTTTTTCCCAACATGCTAAACACTCCTGAATGGAATTGAACAAGGATTCCAATGCAGACATCTACTAAATATGAGTTGAGACTTTGTGAGTCTTTTCTGAATAAAAAAATTCCTCATATTACTGCATTGTGATAACTAATAACAAGTGAACGATTCACGACTGGAATGAGATGGAAATCACACTATTAACTTAGTAATAACTGCCATAATTGTATTAATTGTATAAACACACTCTCCACTATGCAGTGTTCTTTATTCAGCACTCTTTAGTACGTTTGTAATTGCTCAGAATGATCCGGCACCTCTGTTTATTTGTTTGTGACTTTGCGCTACAGGATATTGCCCGTGTATGTAAAGCACAAGCGCATCGTACACAACAGTATTGTATATGCACAGCAGGTTTTGTTTGACCTCAAGGTCTCAGTTGACGTTAGGCAAATGCAGAGAATCCCCTCGAAGAGAATAATGCTCTGTAATCTGTAACTAACGGCTTCATAAAGACGGATGTTGCACATTCAAGGGGGGATCAATGATAAGAAATAGCTCCACACTTCACGGGGCTATTACTATCCATCAGCATCCACAAGTACGAAACTAACAATATAAACTTATTTTCCTTCCAAACAAAATGTTCCGATAAGCCACGCGGGTCATCTTTCTTGGTCATCTAGAAAGTTTGGATGAAAGTGTTTTTTATTCTTTATTGCCGTTCTAACACGACTGGCATTCCACGAACAGAAGTGGACACAAACATGCATGCACATACACAACATATATCTTTCACAGACTGTTGGGGAAGGTGCTGTTAGCGAGCACCTAATAAGGCCGACACACCAGATGAGGGGGTGGGTGGTCAGCACAATACCCAGCCACCTTTGTCTCACCATGTTTATACACTTCACTAGGCACTCATTTAAGGCTTTAGTTGACCTCAGGGAGGCCCAGGACCAGTTCAGATATTCGTCACCGATTTTGTCCAGATCGGTGCAGAGTGTAGCACGCTAACCACTACACTACCTCTACCCATTCTCCACTAGATAACAGCAGAAATCGAACTCTGATCGCCAGGTTCGTAGCGCAGCACGCTTACCGCTGTGTTGCCGCTCGCATGACATATATATACATACACACATACAACGATCCCCTAAGCAGCCATATGGACTGTTTGGTTAATTATATTTAAAAGTGTTTAGCTTTTGGGAGGAAACCAGAATACCTGGATAATTTACTATTCGTGTGCACCTATTTAGACCAATATGCCACACACAATTAAATACAAACACACAGGGGGTTTTCTCACAAATAAAATAGCAAGTGTTGCATACATAGCACGTAACTTGAAAATAAATAACAAGTACACCTATATAAAGGAGAAAGCATTATTGAACAAATAATTTTGAACCTACTAGTGCTTCACTCGCAATGTGGTGTCTACTGGCCGTAATACATCACCACAATTGAAATAATATCTAACAACTAAATTATCTATAAAATAACTTAACACGATGGAGCATTCATCCGATACATTATCAAATAAGCTCCACTGACAAGGCATGTTCTTCCTGCCCTGTATGTATGCATGTAGGTAGAAAATAGAGCTTTCAAATACTAATCAGGCGTTTAAGACTCGGGGCTCATCGTACAGATGCACACTATATGATTGACTTTGCCAGGTCACGCTTTGGAGCTGAGCAGATCAATACAATCTGATTGCAGCTCTGTTTCATCGCAGATTACTTAAGTGACAGCACATTTCAGATGTCATAGCACCGATCGAGCGTGATGATTAAGGATTGTTTATTTTAGTTTCAGATAAGAACCACATAGTGGCGATTCATAATGGTAGATTATTATTGCTCTTTTTTTGTTTCTCTCGTGCACATTTTCGTCTACACTCAATTACAGTAATGCATTTAAAAAAAACAAGCGAGAAGCTATTAAAATATGTGCTGGGAGAAAGCACATTTTATCGATATTTGGCAAACACAACAAAAACTATTTTGGATAAAGTGGCTCTGGTAAAGTGCTTATATGTTTTGTATAGATATACACTTTAGCCATAACTTGAAATCAAACAGCAGCACGCTTACTGTAGGGCCTATCCCACGCTCTTGCCAATAAAAACTCAAACACACGCACACGTTGGTTTTAATACATGTGTAGTGTGCTAATTCACAGACACTAAAAGGAGGTATTATCTCGCTTTTATTCCGGCCTTCACAGCCTTAGGGGACACCCAACATGCTGCCAGACCCATAGCTTGAAGAGGGTGAAGATCACAATGACGACAGCACGACGATTTCCACTCCAGATCGCAACCGCCCCGACTATGAGTCGGAGCTCGCCTTATATCCTGAACAGCATGGCCAGGTTCCGCCCTCTGCCCCGCACCCCTCTGGATCTCCCAGAGGGCTCCGTGCCTTGCCCACATGTGCAACTGGTAGAACGGGCTGTTACCCCTAATTCTATCGTCTACCAATCACCCAGCAGCAGGCGCTACAGTGACTCATTCCCTGTCACTACACATGTCTGATAATTATTTAATCTCATTAACCGCATGGGTACCACCATGGCTGTGTCCGGCACACAAGTCCTGTGATCAAGTCCCGACTGGGGTTCAACTGAACCAATCATCCCTAGAGGGCCAATACAATGCGTACCGATGTGTGCGTATGCTGTGAGTCAGACTGGCCCTGACATATAGATATGTAATGTGTCTCTACCACCTACAGAGATGAGAACTTGCCCCATGCTCATTTGAGCAGGGATACTATGACACGCTCACCCTCGGTCTCCTTCAATCACTCGTGCTCCCCTCCTTCCCCTGTCACAGCAGGTGTTCCCCAAGGCTCTGAGCTGGGCCCCCTTCTCGTCTGCCTCTACATCTTCCCTCTTGAAACACTGATCTATTCTTTTAACTTCTCCCACCACTTCTTCACCAATGACATCCAAATATTCTTCAATTTCTATCACTCCCGACCTCTCGTCACATATTGCAGCCTGCCTAACCTTCCTCCAGTCTTGAACGTCGCTTCACTTCCTTGCCATCAACCCATCAAAAACCCAAGTTCTCTTTTTACCAATGCTTTTTCCCCTCCACCCACTCCCACCATCACCCCCCCCCCTCTTCTCAATCACCCCCTGCCCCCTCTGCCCGACACCTCGGTGTCCTCTTTGACTCGTCATTTCTCTCGCCTCTTGCATCCCCGGCATCACCCGCACCTGCCGATTCCACCTTCTAAATAATCGCAAAAAACGCCCTCCCATCGCTCAGTCCACTAATACACTAGCTCATCTTCCCTTGGCAAGATTACTGCATCTCTCTCCGACTCAGTCTCCCAGCCTATGCATTCATTGTGTAGTTACTGGGAATGTCACTGTGTGGTGCCGGGCTTTCCAGGCCACGGCGGGATGTATACTGTTGTGTGAACCTCCGCTGAGCACCCCGCAAAAGTTCGCCATAAGATATAGAAGGGAGGGTGAGTTGGCTCTCACCTACCGTCTTGCGCTTTTGACGCTAGCAAAGGCCGCGTTACCTAAAATGGACCACGATGGTCTTGACGCCTTGGTCGTCGAGAAGATGCTGGGAATCGCGAAAGACCTCCATACTGTGCTTCCCGCCAAGGACGATGCGGTTAATTCACTCCGGGTCGCTAGGTGCATCCAGGTGCAACAGACCCTGGATCGCGACAGAGTGTTGGTGGCGTGCGCCACATCCTCCACAGAGCCGGAGGCCTATGCTGAGACCAAGCCTGCTCCTGCATGCTCGCTGCACCAGCAGGTTGGCATCCATCGGGGTGCTGACGATCGGCAGAGGGACGACCAACGACGGGTGAGGTCTTCATCGTCCCAGTCCAGGAGTGGCCTGGTCGTCTGCTACAACTGCGGCATGCCAGGGCACGTCCAGTTGGGCTGTCGGGTTCCTCGATGACAGTCCCCAGGGAGTCCGCCTTCCTACGACTCCCTGCTTCATAAGGTGAGTCGCGGCGCACCCCACACTCGGCCCTGGGGTTCACTTCACACATCGGGGTCGTACGTGGGTTTGGGGGGAGTCGGGACGTGTTCATGACGCACGCCCGCTCCGACCGGATCAGTGGTCAGAGCTGGCCCATCGAGTGGTCGCGGCGGCCGCTGGTTCGTCGGCCGTGCTCGGGTTTATTGAGGCAGTGGAAATCCGTATGCTCGTTGATACCGGCGCGTCTTCGACCATTATTTCCGAACTTATCTATAACATTTTACCTCCCCGGTGTCGCGTTTTGGAACCAATGGCGGATCCCTGGGAATAATTGGACAGATTACGGCTGATTTGCGTATCGCTGATGTCAAATTGTTAGTCCACGTTTTGGTTTCTATGGCCCTAGCCGTCCCGTGTTTGCTCAGAACCGATTTTCTGGGCAAAATGCCCCTGAAGATTTGTGTTGATCAGGGCTGTCTGGAATTGCCATCGGGACGGAATATGGCATTTTTTCCATCGCCGACTCGTATGAATTCCGCTAACGTGATGGTGCAGTCTATTGCATGCCGAACAGTGCAGATTCCGCCTGGTGCACAAATGTTAGTGACCCTCTGGTTGCGAAAACCACTCAATGTGCGCACTGTGGATGAGGGTGTTGTTTTGGAGCCCTCCAATAAACTTAATCATGGTATGTCACTAGTCGCAGCCCATACATTGGTGTCCCAGGACCAAGAACCTTTCATTCAGGTTCTGAATGCCTGGTTGGACACAACGGTCATCCAGGAGGGTAACGTGCTGGCACATGCTTCGTCGGCGTGTCCAGAGAGGGATATTGTGGGAAGTGTCGGGGTCGGTGCTCAGGCTCGCGGGTTCTGGGATGTGGACGAGGGATGGATTGATAAACTTTGCTCTGAGTGCGGCGATTTATCTATGGGACAAAGGGGGGAGCTGCGTGCTCTCTTGCGTGAATTTTCTGAGATTTTTAGTAAAGGTAAATTTGACATTGGCCGCACGTCCCTTTTGATCCACCATATTGATACGGGCAATGCTACCCCGATTCAGCAAAATCCTTACCTCTTGAGCCCAGCCGAGAAGGAACACGTTCGTGTGGCGGTTGATGAGATGATGGCCGCGGACATCATCTCACCATCCACCAGTCCCTGGGGTGCCCCGATCGCGCTTGTCAAGAAGCACAATGGCAGCTTGCGGTTTTGTGTTGATTTCCGCAAGCTCAATAAGGTTTCATCGCAGATGCATACCCCTTGCCGCGTATATATGATTCCCTGGATGCCCTGGCGGGAGCACAGTTCTTTTCCACCCTTGACCTTCTATCGGGATTTTGGCAATTGCCGCTCGATGCGGCTTCCAAGCCCGAAACGGTATGCTGCAAGGGTTGTTCGAGTTTAACTGGCTCCCTATGGGCCTCCACTCCATGCCGGCCAAATTTCAGAGGCTGATGGAGCTGGTTTTAGCAGGCCTCCAGTGGGATTCGTGCATAATATATTTGGACGACGTTATTGTCTTCGGTCGTACGTTCAATGAATATTTGGATAACCTGCGGGCTGTTTTCCTTAATATGCGTGCGGCCGACCTGAAATTTAAACCACAGAAGTGTCACCTCCTCCATAAATCGGTTCGATATTTGGGTCACATAGTGAGCGAATCTGGTATCTCTACGGACTCGGAGAAGATGCCGTGTGTCCGAACGTGGCCGACACCTCGGCGAGCGAGGTGCACAGTTTTATCGGCTTTGCTTCATATTATCGCCGATTTGTCACCGGCTTCGCATCCATTGCTAAGCCTCTCCACGTCTTGACTGCTAAGGGCCAAAAATTTCATTGGGGGGAGGAGGAGGAAGCCACGTTCTGCTCCATTTGCCATGGGCTGGTCAATGCCCCTCCCCAGCAATATCCCGATTTTTAATTACTGTTCGTTTTGGATACGGACGCCAGTAATACCGGTATTGGAGCGGTATTATCTCAAGTTTTAAATGGCATGGAGCACATGGTCACTTATGGGAGCAGGGTGGTGTCTCCGGCCGAGCAGCGGTACTGCGTTACGCGCCGGGAATTGTTGGCCATTGTGGTTTTCGTTCCTTATCTGTATGACAGAATATTTCGAGGTGCGCTTCGACCACGCAGCACTCCAATATGCGCTGCGTGTAGATCAGCCCTCGGGCCAATTATCACGCTGGCTTGAAATCCTGCAGGATTTTTTGTTCTGTGTTACGTATCTCAAAGATTCTCGTCACACGAACTCTGATGCCCTGTCTCGATTGCCCGCGGGCGACGGGTGTGCATGCTTTTCAGGTTCCGATCGTTGTAGACCAGCCGAGTCAACCTCTCCCCCCCTCTCGTTGCATCTGCCGTGGACACGATGGGCGAGTCGGGCAACATCCCGGCCGCGCGGTATGCGGTACTCGGGTTGGACTACGAGGTGTGGGGGCGCTTGCAGGTGGAAGATGCGTCCTTGCTTAAATTATGACGGCGAGTCGGAGAGGCCACCGGTGATGCAGCTACACGTGGTGTCACCTTGGTTGTCTTGTGGGGCAGGCTGCTCATGCACTGGAACGGTGGATTACGCTGGTACGCTATTGTTGTCCCTACCACTCTGAATGACGAGGTTGTTTGGGCCGTAGATAAACGTCTGTTGCATCTGCGGGTGCAAAAAATGCTGGCCGCGCTCAAATTGGATTTTTATTGGCCAGCCAATGGCCCGAACGTTGAAAATTTGCTTCAAGGTTGCAAACAATGTGCACGGCGGAAGCCACTGGCGAAATCTTGTTGCCCTCCGCTGGTTGCTCTTGATATTCTCCGTCCGTTTCCAACTTCGGCGCGAGGCAACAAATACTTGCTCATTGGCGTTGAGTATTTCTCACACTGGCCTATGGCCTGGCGGCTCCCGAATAAATCGGCTGTACCTAAGACCGAGGCGTTCCTTAATGGCTCTGTCCTGGATAAGGGTGCCCCTGAGCGCCTTTTGACCGATCAAGGTAAAAAAAAAATTCTAAACTGCTGCATGAGGTTGGCGATTTGTTGGGGACAAAGAAGGTGCGCACATCACCAAACCATCCGCAGACGGATGGCATGATTGAACGCCTGAATAGAACGCTGACCTCCATGTTGAGTCACCTGGTCAGCGAGTCACAGCTGGATTGGGACTTGCATGTCCCTGCGGTTCTCGCCGCCTACAGGATAGCTCCTCACACGTCCACCGGCTACTCTCCCTTTTTGATGTATGGACCGGAATATGATCCTCCCATCGATGTACAATTGCAGGCCATGCCGGCCATGAAAGTATCAAAAATTCAAGATTCCGTTAGTTTCACTCTTGAAAAGCTCTCTGAAGCGATGGAAGCTTCCAGGGTCAACTTCCAAGCCAGACAGTTGGCTAACGAGCGGCTGAAGGGGGCTCATGTTTCCCTGTGCAATTGGTCGCTGGGCAACAAGGCATGGTTGCATTGTCCGCAGGTGCCTGTGGGCACATCCCCTAAATTGCTGCAACCCTAGAGGGGGCCGGTTGATGTTGTTCTGGTCGTGCGTCCACAATGTGTCCAAATTCGGCTTGGTAAGCAGAGTTGGTTTGTTCACCCCTCTCATCTGAAGCCGTTTATTGTGCCATGTGAATTTGTTTCATCTATACATTGCAGGGGCTGAGTGTCAGGTGTACGCAATGAGCTGAAGCATGCATCTGCTGAAGCCGGTACTCAGGAAAGTGTTTCTGTCCCGTCCCCGGCGGTGCGCGATTGATGCCTCGCATGCGGCTGCTCGTGTCGGCCTCGGGTGCTCCGGACGTGCAAGGTCAGACGGTCCGGCCTACTGCGCTTTGTAAGCAGCCGGCTTCGTCCAATTGAATGCTCATTTCTCCCGGGTCATCCAGGAAGGACGAGCCCAACCCCCCTGGAGGCCCGGCATCGCGGACTCGCTCAAAGACTCTGGTTGCATAATCCCCGCACGTTGCACACTCCCACGCCATCATTGGTTGTCGTGCTCGCGTGAGTCATAGCGAGTAATTGGCTGATCCTACTCGCCATTGGGCTCACGAGCGTTGTTACACGTTGTGGGTGGGAGATGTTGATTGCGGGGGCCCTGCATGTCGCGATTGTTATTGTTGTTGCTCTGCATTATTTGTATTGTTAGCCAGTGTATAATTGTACAGGTGGGTTTGGGTATTTGGGTATTCATTGCGTTATATTGTATATTTATTTCGTTTCTGCTTTGTTAAGGGGAAGTTGACAGCCGGGACGCCTGAGTGCTATGGAGGGGGGGGGTGATTTAATGACTGGGAATGTCACTGTGTGGTGCCGGGCTTGCGAGGCTACGGCGGAATGTATATTGTTGTGTACACCCCAGACACGGGGTGTAGTACCAGCCCTAGTGGGGGCTTGGGTGAGCGCTGTTTAAGCGTGGTAGCACCATGCACAGCGTGCGGTGAGGGCTCCCGTTGAGAGAGCAAGAGAGTGTCAGCCAGCTAGGGTTACGTTGGGGGAATGATACTCTGGCTGACCTGAGGACATGCGACCGGATGATAATGGAGGGGGAGAACCGGTGGAGGGGGCCAATGGGTGGTCACATGGTCTGAAAATAACTCTCGAGAGCCTTCGGGCAAGGCCGAGAGAGATCGAGAAGGTGGGCGGGGTGAGAGGAGCCTCAGCCCCGCTCAGGGGGGCCCTGAGCGGGGCTCGGGGTTCTTACTGTTGGAGAGGCAGGAGATCCACGTCAAGCTTGAAGAAGCCTCCAGCCACGCGGTCCGGGACCCAGCTTGTGGTACGGACCGGGATAGTGGAACCGTGTAGCGTGGTTAGTTGGGTGGTCGCCACCCAAGAGTATGTTATGCTAATAGCTTGAAGTATGTTGTGCTAAGAGTTTAATAAAACGTGTTGCTCCCAAGACAACGTCTGCGACTCAGTTGGACTCACTACAATTGCACTAGAACATATCCAAAATGTGTCCGCACACTTCATTTACAACCTACCACACTGCTCCCCCACCTCCATCCTTATAGAAATGCACTGGCTCCATCTAGTGCTGGTGTGTGTTCAAGCTCATTACACTAGTATGTAGATCTCCGCTCTAAATCTCTCCTACTCCTAACCATCCCCCCTCTCCGTGGGCACAATCTTGTGTCCTCTCCTTTTCCCTCCTTGCCCCCTTAAACTGGAACAAACTTATATTCTTGGTTCTTTCGGTAAAGTCACGTAGAAGGGAAACAAAAAAATAATAAATATATAAAACAAACTTCCCTACCACACGAAGCAAGCACGCTCCCTGTCTCGTTTCCTCTCCTGCCTCAAGACCCACCTCTTCTCCCTTACTCATCCTCCCCTCCATCCCTAGGTACCCCAGTAATTCGCACACAGTCATTAACCTCCCTCCCATACCCATCCCTATTCACCATATCACCTTTAGCTACCCTCATTGTACCACTCAAAACCCTTATAAAGTGCATTAGATAAAGGTGCTATATGAAGATAAGATAATATTTATCACGCTGGGCTTGCAATCCAGAGATCGCCAGTTCCATCTCCAGGCAAGGAAGTTTAAGCAACGTTGAAATGTATTTACCCCCCCCCCCCCCCGCTTCTGACTACCCAGCAGTATGAATAGGTATGTCTCAATTAGTCAGTCAATCAGCAGGTTGACGCAAAGCGTGGAAGAGTAGTCCAATTGTGGAGGCTCTTCTGCCAGCAGTGGTACGAGCAAAGCGATTGCAGGGCTTCATGTTGCCCTTTCCACTTTGACCACAATATAGTCTCAAACAGTGGCCAGTTTTGGGCCACTGATAACTGTAATGTAGAGCTCACATTAAGGTCTGCACATAGACTGAGAAAACTGGCGTCGAGAAAAATTGAAGAAGTCCAGACGCGCAGACAGAGGATAAAAAAAACCTACATAAAAAGAAAGTCCTCTGGGGTTCTCAATGAAAATACGCAGTAATTGTTGTTGCCCTGAAAGGCTGTCATGTGCAGCCCAGTTTGATGGCCTTGTCTGCACCCAAAATTTGTGGTAGCTCTCAATTCAATTTTACTCAGCTCCAAGAGCACAAAATGAGTGGCAGATGGGAGTGGGAAATTAATTTATCAGGCTGCCAAAAGGAGTGTGCTTGATTTAGGAATTGAGGCACATTGATGGGTTGATGTTGTCACAATTGAGGGCAATGTTAGAAGCTAGGGGATTCTACATCTGGAAATAAGAGCTGAAATTCAGTCATTTATCTCATCTGCCACCTCTCGTTTCTTCTCTTCTGTGCCACATTGGAAATGGTGGGAAAGCTAGCTAAATAGAGCAGAAAATATAGACGGTACCAAAAAATGTTGTAAATAATTAAACATTTGCTCTGCAAAGGCACAGCTAAATTAATGAGATTTTTCATATCGCAATTCCAGGCCAACTAAAAAGAAAATACCCTTCCCATGCAAAAAATAAAGTTGACTTTTTAGCATTTCCTTTACATTCTACCACCTATATTCTTAGTTTTTTCGGTAAAGTCACGTTGAAGAGAAACAACAAAATAACAAAATATATATAAAACAATAAAAAAATTCTCACGACGTTTCGACCATAACTCAAACGGTCATCACCTGATGACCATAACTCAAACGGTCATCACCTGATGATGACCGTTTGAGTTATGGTCGAAACGTCGTGAGAATTTTTTATTGTTTTATATATATTTTGTTATTTTGTTGTTTCTCTTCAACGTGACTTTACCGAAAAAACTAAGAATATGAATTACTGGAGTCACGAAAGCTTTAAATCAAAATTCTACCACCTGTTTCTCATTGTGCAAATCCAATGATGGCAGCTAAATAAAATAGACAACCCTTCACAATAATTTGTAATGTACACACAAATAAGTCATGGAAAACATCTGGGTTTTCCTACAGGTTAAGATGTATTCTCTAATGTAATCCACATATCTGCTCTGTCGTATACCTTATGCCGTTAACTCTTGATTTAGTAACAATGTTTTGCCACTCAACTAATTCTGCAGGTAATGAGCTATGGAAATGTCATTTTTGCATCTTTCCACATTACGTGACTTGTGTCTACAATTAATGAATTACAAGGAGATGAAATTTAAATCCGCGGCGCATCATGCCCCAATGCATGATTTATTCAGCTAGCACACACCAGGAAGACTTGCAGTCGAAATGAAGTACACTCAGCAATGACATACAACACCATATTAATGGCAATGATCTCAACCAGCACAGTGCCCATTACAGTACGTACACTGCTGAATGTATGTATGTATGTTGAACTTCTTTCGCACCGTGCGTAGCCAACAGTGTTAATCGGAGGTGAAGGGGAAGGACAACAAACTAAACACAAAAATCAGTTCTAAATAAAATAGTTTTCACACTTGTCAATACATATATTTACCTTTGCAGATCTTGTTAAAACTAATTCCCCACGTATTTTCTCGTTATTAACCTAACTGGAAATGCCTGAACGACAAAAAAATTAGGTCCCTTATCCACAAATTGGAACATTATGTATATTACATATTACAAAGAACATGTCTGCATCCGGCCTCCATGAGCCATGTCACTGGTGTGCATACAAGTTTACTTATGAGCTCCGTTAGCCACCCAACTGGCCATAATCGACACTGTCTGCCCGTGTACATATTTACTTGTACTGTTGAATCTTACAGCAACCAGGGACTTTATAAACGAACACAAATTACTCTTTTGCTACAAAGAAACACCCCTGGGGTGCCCGTTTCTATTATGCCACATTTCGGTTGGTATCATCGTCACTGAGGTTTCAACGGAATAATGCGTTGAAAACATCAGAGGGAAGAGTCCCCGTGCCTCCGGTCGGTTACGTATGGTGCGAAAGAAGTTCAACATGCATAGCTTTGAAAAAAGCTGGAAATTATTTTTTTAAATATATATATAAAGTCTCAAAGCATTTGTGTATCTCATTATTCCGAGGTCATACACAAACACTGTGTTGTCAGCAGTCATACACTGTTTGGTCAACGATAACCCAGGAAGTGTTTAGGACACGAGCTTCGATCACAACGTGCCATCTTTTGAATGGAATGTGAATTATCGGGGAGCACGTTGATTGCAATGTACCTGGAATTGCTTGTATCAGAAATCAATTGTATAAACTGGATCGCTAAACATGTTAAGCCGCTGTATTTAGTTAACAAGGAAGGACATGGTGAGAAATGGAGAAGTGAGAGGAAGACTCAAGGTGGTAGAAATCATAAAGAAGATGAGAGAGAGAAAAAGCTGTTGTGGTTCGGTCATGTTGAGAGACGACAGGAGAATTATGTGGGTCAGAAGGTGCAAGTGTGCAAGTGGAAGGAAAGAGATAAAGAGGAAGGCAGAAGTAGAGGTGGGGGGGGCGATGCGGTGCGATTAGACACGGTGGCCCGAGGAGCAGAAAGAGATATGGCGCAGGACAGGGCAGCATTGAAAAGGTTGGCAAGGACAGCGGACCCCACATAAGTGGAACAAGCATGAGGAAGATGAAGATTTAGTTCCATATTTGTTTTCAACGACAATACATAATAAAAAGAACCAGGGTACATATTGAACAATAGAACAACAAAGACATAGACGTCCAATCGGCGTGTTCTCTGGCTGTGACATAGGAGATGTGAAATCATCGGAAAGAGCGATGAAAAGAGGAAGGATAGGAGAATACAGAAAGAGGAGGGGATGGCAGGGTGAACTTATGTAATGGGGAAAAATTAAATCAAGAAAGAATCAACAGAAGGGAACCGAATCCTCCTGTATACCACCAGTAATCCCTGTGATAAAGCCCAGAGGTATTCAAGGGTGGATATCTCTGACATCAAGTTCATCGAGTGTTCAATCATTGGGTAACTCTTGGGTCTTCCACTGTCTCGACTGGAAGAGTTTATGGACACTAGGCAATTCTCAATTGGGCACCACGTGGTGATGAAACTTACGGGAGATGAATGCTCAAGAGGAGTCTATAAAAGGTAATTAACAAATTGGGTGATGTGCTGACGCCAAAATTTCAGAGACCTTTGGGCATGACCAAAAGAGATAGAGAAAAGGTTTGGATGGTTTGTTTCGAGCAGTTCAGTTAAGTTATGCATTTTGTCTGAAGCTGGCAATCAGCTCTTGGTTGCTCTAGCAGGCCACTTAATTTAAGAAAACAAAGTTGTACAACATGCACCAGTGTTCCTTTTATGATATACAAATCAACAGCATATTTGGGAAACCTATGGCGCGTAGCCATATGAGGCCCACCACTCCAAGATGGCTCAGACATTACGTTTGTGCGTCACTGTAAGCTTCTGGCTGGACCGATCGAGTACTTGAGGAAACATGTTTGACTTGACAATGCTGTGTAATTTTTTGTGAGCTCAGCCACTGTGGTGCGCACTGATGTGGCCTCCACCAAGGGTATTTGAAATGCCCCATATGGCCTTCAGTAAGGAAAAGGGTTTCCCAACCCCTTCACTGAATAATGTGTCGAGGGATAACCTCGTGGTCAGCACATGATTGCAATTGCTGCAGTCCGGATGGATTCACGACAAATCAAAGTGTCTCCATGGTCAATGAGCGATGGGGCAGTGCTGAACTTTGTTACTGGACCTGAGCCAGTGGTGGGAAGTTACTTGTAGAACAGGGAGTTGTATCTGGTGTTAAAGCCCCATTTGGAAATTACAATTAACAAATGTCCAGAAACACAAAGCTACTCCATCATAATTAGGAATTCACCTTCAGCATAAAGGGCTTGTAAAACTGTGTCATGAATACTCATTGGTTCTTTTGGTAAAGTCACGTAGATTAAAAATAATAATAATAAAATGAAAATAACTAAATTAAATCACGACGTTTCTGGCGCAACACAAGAGTTCATCATCATGTGGGAAAGCATGGTCTGCTGCTGATGCAAACTGTTTTAAAAGGTTTGAAATGGGTGTAGCCCAAGGGTCATAAAGAAGTGGCTGGGTCTAGTGATGTTAATGTGAAAAATTAGCATGTAACTGGGCACGGAAGTAGCTATGTTAATGTGAGAGATTAGCATGAGATAACAGCTGACATCGGCAGGTAGGATGGAAACATCACAGTCAGTTAAGACTTTACCTGGTTAATAACGTCGTTCCAATTATTTATCAGATTGTACCCATCATCTCAGTTGAAGTTGGGTCTATGTTTGTATATCTGGATGGCTTCATGGACAAATCTTTGGTGGTATCCAGACACCAAAGTGCTTTGCAAGCCGTCTGGATACTACCAAAGATTTGCGCATGAAGCCATCCAGATATACAAACATAGACACAACTTCAACCGAGATGATGGGTACAATCTGAGCAATCATTGGAAGGACGTTATTAACCAGGTAAAGTCTTAACTGACTGTCATGTTTCCATCCTACCTGCCTATGTCAGCTGTTATTTCATGCTAATCTCTAACATTAACATAGCACTTCCGTGCCCAGTTATATGCTAATTCCTCACATTAACATCATGCTAATCTCTCACATTATCATAGCTACTTCCGTGCCCAGTTACATGCTAATTTCTCATATACATCATGCTAATCTCTTAGATTAAAATAGCCACTTCCGTACCCAGTTCCATGCTAATTTGTCACATTAACATCACTCGACCCAGCCACTTCTTTATGACCCTTAGGCTACACCCATTTCAAACGTTTTAAAACAGTCTGCATCAGCAGCAGACCATGCTTTCCCACCTGATGACGGACGCTTGTGTTGCGCCCGAAACGTCGTGATTTAATTTAGTTATTTTCATTTTATTATTTTCATTATATTATTTTTATTTTTCATCTACGTGACTTTACCGAAAGAACCAAAGAGCATGGATCCTTGCAGTCACGAAACTTCAAATCTATGTCATGAATAATAATATGCTTCCACCTTGTGAAATAAACTGTAACACTGCACAAAAAATAAGGTAAACTAACTCTACAATTTGAAAAAGCGAACTTTTAATGTTGCTGGGTATGTGGTTGTTGCAGCAGTTGCAGCCAAAACATATTGCATTTCTAAGCAGCTGATAGTTTCATTGTTACTCATCCACCACCTATTTTTCATCCAAATAGGAAGCAGATGGCAGAGCACAGAGACATTGCCAAGAAGTCAACATACGTTATGTGTGGCTAGGATGCTTTAGAACCAAACTTCGTATGGATTAGGAAGAGGCTCATTTATATTATAAAGTATCCGTTTAACCGTGGGGTTCCTTAAAAGCCTGTCAGGTTTTCCACAATGACACTCATACATTTATTTGGGTTTGTTTGTGTATACTTTTCATAACTGCTGATGAATTGTATGCAGCTTCTAGCATCTAAAGCAGGGCCTACATCTAAAGCACTCTTGCCAATTGAAACATTTGTATTGTATTACTGTACATCTTTTTTCAGCACCTCTGCAAGTCCCTCATAACTCACACATCTGCCACTTATAGTCAGGCGAAACATACATTTGTGAATGCAGCACTGCGGTAATTTGATTTAGCGAAGATAATTTCAGAGGTATCACAGTTGTAAAAAAAAAGTATGCCAAACTTCCACTCTACTAAAACAGAAAAGCCACGAAATATGTATTTGGGCCTTTTTTTGTTGTTGCAAATTTGCATTCATCCCCAGGACTAGGGAGAGTTGTGGGGTTCATTATTCACACGTATTGGAGAGGCGTGAGATCAAATTGGGGAGACAAATGTGGGATGTACAAGTTGTGTTTTATTTACTAATTGCATTTCATGAATTGATTGCTCACTATTTTGCATTCTGTAGTTTAATGGGAACTTATATTTCAGAGAATGTGGAGATATTTATGAGAATTTGGAAACTGGCATGCTTAAATTCACAATACAGTCAAATAAAGTGTCTCCCTTCTCAAACTAGCTTGTGGTGGTGGTGTTTATCACCACAATAAATGCTGAGCCGATGTTGGAAATTCAGCACTCCATTGGTGGGGGCGGAGGGGCAGTTTATATAATGTTCAAGAAATGTTGATTTTCCACAAAATGTTACTCATTACAGCAGCCCCAGAAAGATAATAGCTGCAGTTAATTTTGACTTGAAACTTTCGTGACTGCAGGAATTAATATTCTATGGTCCTTTTGGTAAAGTAATGTAGATATAAAAAATAATAAAAAAATTAACTAATAAAAATGAAAATTAAAATAAAATGAATGAAATATAAGAAAGAAAATATCACGACGTTTCGATCGCAACACAAGCAATCGTCATCAGGAGAACAAAGAGGGGGAAAGCTGCTGAGGCAGGCTGTTTATAAAGGTTTAGAGATGGGTGGGGCAGCTAATGTTAATGTAGGAGAGGTCTTGGACACCGGCAGTAGGTCTACACCAATCAACGAGCTGTTTATAAAGGTTTAGAGATGGGTGGGGCAGCTAATGTTAATATAGGAGAAGGCTCCGATACCGGCAGTAGGTCTACACCAATCAAAGCATTGCATTTCGCTCCTCACACCCACAGTGCTAACGGTGGAGATGGACAAGAAAACACAAATCAAGTCATGACCCAAAGTGGTTGATGACATCTTTCCAATGGTTGCTGAGTTTAAAATCGTCATATCGGTTGAAATTGTGTCTGTGTCTGTATATATGTATAGTGGATGAACTTTACACGAACAACTTTTGTCTTTCTTCAACCACTTCTTTATTTTCATCGTTTAACACGTTCTCCACACTCCACCGTATCCTGACACTGCGGCTTGCTCGCCGTGCTTCGCCCGTCTCACTCACCACCTTGGTTCCCAGTATCACGTCGCTTTGCTCCGCACACACGTCTTCAACTCTATTCCTACGCTCTCTCCACTGCTGGCTATTCTCCTCAGCTCCTCCGCTATACAGCGTCGTCACACACAGCGAAACCCAATCTCACTTCTCTGTCTCCGCACACCTCGTCTCCAGCTCCTCTATTATTACGCTCTCTCCACTGCTAACTGCTCCATCTTCTTCAGCTTCGCCATCATTATTCTCACTCCACTGCTAACTGCTTCGTCTTGCTTCAGCTTCGCTATCACTATGCTCACTCCACTGCTAACTGCTTCGTCTTGCTTCAGCTTCGCTATCACTATGCTCACTCCACTGCCAACTGCTTCATCTTGCTTCAGCTTCGCTATCACTATGCTCACTCCACTGCTAACTGCTTCGTCTTGCTTCGGCTTCGCTATCACTATGCTCCAACTCTCTTCTAAACTCTGTTTCCGAACTACACGTCTTCACCGCACAGCTCCCAACTCCAATCTCCCTCTCTGTCTCTGTCTCCCCCCAATTAATCCCTATTCTCATTATCGCTAATTAATTGGTCTGCGTGCCTCCGCACGCCTCGCGTCTTCAACCACCTCCATTTTTCCAGACACCTCGACACCTCCTCGGCCCCAGCAACAGCACCAACCAATCACAGCCCTTCTGGCTTAATTGACCCGACCGTTACCTCATCACCCCAGCCTCTTCACGTGGCTGTCCTAACACGACCCCACTGTTTCCGCCGTCTCCTCAGGCTGACCCCAGATAAACCCCACACTGTCCGTGTGATCAATACACTCGCGCAGTTTCCCCAGCAACACCTTCCTACTCCACTACATCACTCCCCCCCCCCCCCCCCCGTGATAAAAAAATCTAGCCGTCCCGGCTACGACGATATTTTGAACCTGGAGTAGTGGAGTACCGCGGACATAACAATGAACAACCCAACAACTTTGTACAAGAACCGCAACATGCAAACCAACACAACTTTGTACAAGAACTGCGACACGCAAGGAAGGTCCGTCCTCGGGAGCAAATTTCAGCTGCCGGCCCATTCCCCTACACGGGACACCATGGGGCAAGGGCGGGCCTCGCTCCTCAGTTAAGTGAGGGCCGCTCCTGGTCCTCGACACACACCCGTCCCTGTCCCAGCGACCATCCGCTGGCGGGACTGTCCGTCGTCCATGCTCGGGCCGGACAGCATTTCGAAGTTGCGGCCGCTCAACCGGCCCGAACCCCCTCGTCGAGTCAATAGGGATGGTCCTGGAACCCTCGGTTCTGGGTAAATCTCCGGTCGTAGCTGGTCGGCGCCCTTGGAGGGCCGCCCCTGCGCCACCAGCAGTCGCGGGCGAGATGTCCTCTCCGTCCGCACTCGTATCACGTTCGCGGCGTGCCACCTCCATACACCTCGGGATGATGCAGCACGCCTGCGGGTAGCACCCCGGCTGCTGCTGCAATCGGCGGCGCCTCGTTCACCACCACCGCGCTCTCGGCCACGGCAGCGCGTGATCAATACACTCGCGCAGTTTCCCCAGCACACCATCCTACTCCACTACATATGTATGGCTTCGTGAACGAATCTTTGTTGATAGCCAGTCGGCTTGCAAAAAATCATGGTCTTAGAGAAATCAATTTCTTGTGAGCCAGCTACATGATCAGCCACGGCAGAAGTATTGGTCCTGCCGTGTTTCAGATCTGCCTTATGTTCACGAACACGGTTCGAGACATATTGCTTGGTTTACCCAATGTAACTGCTGTCACAGATACAGCTTAGTTTGTAGACGCCAAGATATTGCACGTCAGGAATCTTGTCCTTCACAGATGGGATCAGGTCACGAATGTTATGCACTGTGTTAAATCGGACCTGGATCTTGTGTTTGTTCAAGATTATTTCAATATTTTTGGTTATCCCTGCTATGTAAGGTAAGGTGATTGTTTTGATTGGATCTTCAGATGGCTCCTTCCCCGCGGTTGGGGTGATGGCTTTGCGGATTGAGTAGTCTGAATATCCATTCACCTTGAGAACCTGGTGTACGTGTTTGCGTTCACTGGTCAGTTGTTCATGGTCGGAGATACATTGAGCTCTATGGTGGAGCGTTTTGATTAGGGAATTCTTCTGGGATGGATGGTGGTGGGAATCGGGTTTTAGGTAGGCGTCAGTATGGGTTACTTTCCTATAAACAGAGTGGCTCATTGAGCCATATGGTCTCTTTTTGATTAAGACATCCAAGAAGGGTACAATGCCATCCTTTTCTACCTCCATGGTGAATTTGATTGCTGGGTGTATGGAATTGATGTGGTTGAGAAATTGTTCCAGAGCCGGTCGGCTATGTGGCCAGATGACAAACGTGTCATCCACGTACCTCTTCCACAAGGACAGGCGTAGTGTGGATGCCTGGATGGCATCCGTCTCAAATGTTTCCATTAAAATGTTGGCCACAACCGGAGATAAGGGATAACCCATTGGGGTGCCTTCAGTTTGTTTGTAGAATGTTCCCTTCCAAGTGAAGTATGTATTGGTGAGGCAGTGTCTCACCAGGGCTGGTACATCAGCATTCAGTCCTTTTTGGACCAAATCTTCAATTATTGTAATGGTATCAGGCACAGGAACTTTGGTGAACAGAGAAACTACATCGAAACTAACGAGCAAATCACCTGGGGACAGTGAGATGTATTTAATTGACGATACCAGGTGAGCTGAGTTAAGAACAGAAGAGGTGGTCTTACCAGTGAATGGCTGCAAGGTCTCAGAAAGATATCGGGCCAGTTTGTAGGTGGGTGAGCCAATGGTGGAGATGATAGGACGAAGGGGTGTACCTTCTTTATGGATTTTTGGTAAGCCATATAGTCTGGGAGGTCTAGAAGCAGAAGGTTTTAAGGAAAACCATTTGGCCTGTTCAATTAATGAAGCTGAATCAGTGATTATACCATTCGTTTTGTGTAGCTCCATCATTAAGTAGGACCTACTTAATGATGGCAGCTACACAAAAATTAAAAGAGATCCAACGAACTGCGCCGTTACAAAAACGAACAGTATCATCACCAAAAAGATTTCCAAATTCTTGAACAAAAACAAGATCCAGGTCCGATTTAACACAGTGCATAAAATTTGTGACCTGATCCCATCTGTGAAGGACAAGGTTCCTGACATGCAATATCCCGGCGTCTACAAACTAATCTGTATCTGCGGCAGCAGTTACATTGGGGAAACCAAGCGATATGTCTCAGACCGTGTTTGTGAACATAAGGCAGATCTCTAACACGGCAGGACCAATACTTCTGCCCTGGCTGATCATTACCTTAATGCAGCTGGCTCACATGAAATTGATTTCTCTAAGACGATGGTACTTTGCAAGCCCACTGGCTATCAACAAACATTCGTTCACGAAGCCATCCATATATACAGACACAGACACAATTTCAACCGTGACGACGGATTTGAACTCAGCAATCATTGGAAAGATGTCATCAACCACTTTGGGTCATGACTTGATTTGTGTTTTTTTGTCCACCTCCACCATCAGCAGTGTTGCTGTTTGGAGTGAGGTGCAATGCTTTGATTGGTGTAGACCTACTGCCAGTGTTGGAGGCTTCTCCTACATTAACATTAGCTGCCCCGCCCATCTCTAAACCTTTATAAACAGCTCTTTGATTGGTGTAGACCTACTGCCGGTGACGGAGACCTCTCCTACATCAACATTAGCTGCCCTGCCCATCTCTAAACCTTTATAAACAGCCTGCCTCAGCAGCTTTGCAGCTCTTTTTTCTCCTAATGATGATTGCTTGTGTTGCGATCGAAACGTCGTGATATTTTTATTATTTTTTTATTAACTTTATTTTCATTTTTATTTTTATAATTTTATTGTTATAACTTTTTTCTATCTACGTGACTTTACCGAAAGAACCATGAAGCTTGAGTTAATCCCTGAAAATTATTTTACCTCGCAACATTCCCATCATCATTACTGTCTCAAGGCCACCAATAAGGAGATAAGGACTGGCTGCTGCTTTTTTGAACAGAAAACCACTTTTAATTTAATTAAAAGCACACATAATAGCCACATTTTCTCACCCTCTGACCATGACCGCAAACAAAAGGCGGGTGATCTCTTAGCATAGTGATGCTTGCCACCTCATTGAAACAGCCAGGCAGATTGGTATTGTTTTTGTATGAACAGCGTGCATCCGCCTTCACCTGGATTGTGCCGCTCTCCAGTGCAGCGCACATAATTGGGAAGGTTAGTGTGGCAGCCCTGAGGCAGGAGTTGGAGAGAAAATAAGGTTCAGAGCGAGGAGGGGCGGCAAACACTGCGTGATACAGAGAGCCACTGGAGGAAGAGAGCGACAACCTGGAATAGATGATGAGATTGAGAAAGAGAGAGAAATATGTTGCATAATAGACAGTAAGTTTTGAAAATGTCCATTCTCAGAGACACTCATTTCGCAACCTCAGATAAAGTATTGTGTTTATGTTTTACATCCAACATAAGTTAAGGAGGTATTTTAACATGGTTTGAATTCTGCACATGATATAGGAGTATATATTTTTACAGTATAGTCATTGATATCCAATTGTCAGTCCACTGCAGGATGAATGCTTCCCGATACCGTGTAAGGTGTCATTTAACCATATTTCACCACGGCGCTTGCTCCCACATGTTTGCTCTTTCTGTTTATGTCACTGTTAGATTAAAATATAAGCGCTTACTTGCACCTGTACCGAGCCTGCAGTCATATTATATTTTCACTGTTTTTTATTTGCGCGTGTTTCATGACCATCAAATACCTAATTTGATAGTTGTAGGAACTTGTGCTCGTTCCTTGCGGTGTTTATATTTTTGGTCTTTTTTGTGTTGTTGTTGTGCCCTCACACCACGGATCTCTTCCCATGCAAATTAGCCATGAAACTGGCGAAACGGGATCATCCACGTAACAAATCGAATAAACTCAAACTTTGGTCAGTGCGGGTTGGTAAAGGGGAGCCAAGTACAGCTTCCGATTTCACTTGCCACTGATATTAACCATGGCCAGGAATCAAACTCAATCAAATTATAAGCACAGCGCAATGACCACTGCATCACTCCTACTGTACATTTTATATGTACTGTAATTATGTATTGCCATTTGTATATGGCTCCTTTGCCCTCATGAGCCACAAATAACCTTACATGAATTACGTAACAACAATTATTGCCCCTTCAGCCACCTGTTCATGATTAAGGGTGTGGTGAAGAGAAATTGCATTTTTACTTTTTTCACAGCAACGTCAGAAGATATTGTTCAGCTGGCACAGAGTTCCAGACTATTGCTGCTTCCATTCGGAAAGCATGAACCTCCTGTGCTTGTGAGATTAATGTTGTGGACTTATGGAAGTCCCAATCCAGAGGATCTCAAATTTTTCGTCGGAATATGCTAATTCTGTTCATTTAAAACACAATTATTGAAAGTGATATTCAAGAAAGTGCCACTGAGCGGCAAGACTCTTCTTCAAGAGGGTACTGAATTATCTGGGAGGAAGAAACTAAAGTTCCCAGAAAAAAAATCCCCAGGGGTGTGTGTGGTAGTCAAGCGTTCACAGAAACAAGTCACGAACCAACTTTCTATCCTATCACCTCTTGCCTACCTCACAGCACAGCAGATTAATGAGACTTACAGTACAAGTTGAAATCTGTGTGGTCACAGCACTGGTGTGTGCCACCACTGCCAGCGAATTCAAACAAATAAAGACAGGTATGAAAGTGGATCATTATGAGTTGAAATTGCACTCCAACGAGCACTTGATACAATATTTAGAGTGACGTGTTTTCTGGAGGTACATTTAACACATTGTCACATGAGACATGTTACATAATGCCCGCTTCAGACCAATTCTCACATTTTTCTCTGCTGTCCGTCCCATTTGGTTCGCACAAGTGCACAATGCTGTATGTTGACGACAAGGCTCTGACACTATGTACGCATGCGTTTACAAACATCACAGCTTCATATCATCCGAGGCAAAAGCTAGTCTTGATATAGAGATTTTGGGCATTGTCTTTCGGAGCACTTGAATGTTGCGATTTTTCAAATTTTAATCATTAGCAGACTTACCCACTTCAAAGTAAATATATTCCCATTATGTGAAAAGTCAACATTGATCATCCTTTCGACTGGCTCCAGCAATGAGAATGTGGAATTTTCAACATTAGCCCAGGGCCACTAATATGATTGTCCTCTTTTTGAGGTAGCTCTCATGAGAACCCTCTAACTCTGATGTATTCACTTGTAGGTCCCTCCTCATCTGGTATTATGGGATATTCTTTTCCCGTAACATAAATTATAGATTTAAATCTCGTTGGTTTGCAGCAGTTGGTAATTGTGCTTGGAACATATAGGGTTTTTTTTATAGGACACCTTGGCATAAATATTTGCCATCAGAGTGAATTTGTCTGCTTCCCTGTGTGAAAAAAAAATGTTTACCTTGATATTTGTTCATGTCATGACGACGCTCCCAGCACGTGTGCAGTGACATCGCCGGATGTCACCATACTGTAATGCAGTACCGACCCTAGAGGAGCACGGTGTGTGTGTGCCGGCCTGAATGAAAGGTCGGGTAAGGTCATGGCAGCCTGGGTGACCCGAGAGGACACGTGACCGGATGGGATGACAGGGGAGGCCCCTGAGAGGGGGGTGTGAGGGTTTCATGTTGGGGACAGAGGTTCCTCGGGAGGGTTCTGGAAAGGGGGCATGGCCAGGGGAGGAGCTCGACCACGCCGCAGGGAATATAAGCCGAGTCCCCGGAGGGATCGTGGCTGTCCATTGTTGTATATATATGCCTTTTTCCAAAAAATAATATTAAAAATAATACTCAATAATAATCGATAAAATAAATCAATAAAAAAACCCTCAAACCCGCTACCTCCCACAAGCACCAAGCAGCTGGAGGTCGTAAAAGGCCATTAAATCATAAACTCCGGGGAAAAGGGAGATTAGCAACTATTTGAAAAATCTCCAGATTGCCAAAGGACAATTCACAAACAAATATCCAGAATCACAGGCACAGACACAGAGCACAGTGCAAACAAACAAAATGTGATGGTAAAACGGTCAGTCAAAGGTCAAAAAGGGTGGGGGGGGCAGCCAGACCGCTGCTGCCAAGGGAGGAGGACGGTGACAGAGGGCATCTGTTTTTTTTTTCTCTCTCGCAAGAGACGCGGAGAGAGGAGAGAGAATTTCACTTTGAAGCTCGGCAAGGGACAGCAGCTCGGAAGAGGATAGCAAGCCAACTCCGGGCCATGGCCTCGAGACATTAGCAATGGATGCTGTGTCTCGCAGAGAAGAGGGGCGAGGTGATGTTAGGTGCTGAGTTCGGCATGGACCGACAGAGTATCGCTGAAAGTTTATTCTACATTCATCCTGATGTTTTGAGTCGCTTGCAGAATCGAGGATTGCGATACGCTGTAACCTACTGAGCTATCAGAGTTGTGTAAGAGGTGTGCAAATACAATTTTCAAGTTTTGAGAGTGAGTGATCCAGCCAGCGACGAGCAGCTCACAGCAAGAGCCCTCCTGGAAGAAGGGTGAAAAGCTGCACGCGCAATCGAGCATCGCCAGAGAGAGAGACGGAGCAAGACAGAGCGTGCAGCAGTGCCACCAGTACCACCAAGCAAGGGTGCCAGCTGCCAGCGGTCAAGCGTTGTGCCAACTCGGCTCATCCAACAGGGGTAAGAGCCTGACCAGCCGCCCGTGAGCAAGAGTGTCAGCGCCAGCGAGCGCGTCGTGGGTTCGACCCACAGGCACACCGACCAGCACCAGCTGGGAACCAAGACAAGAGTGAGGAACTTCAGCCAGCGGACGAGCTGCGGGCGCTGACGATGATCATCGCGCACCGACGGCGAGCGTTGTGCCGACTCTTCCACCCAGCTGTGGACAGAACTGTGACCGCCCGTGTGAAAGAGGGAGTGTCAAGCTGTCCGTATGATACACACACCTTCACACCCTCACCGCTCCGCAGAGAATAAACACATTTTTCATGAAAAGTGTATTAAATATCAACTGATCGTGAAGAACATTGCTGCCCATTGAGTTACGTGGATACGTCATTTAGAAGTATTTTAGTCGTTCGGTTTTTTCCCTTTTTAATTGCATAATCTTACCAATGAATTAATTGATAACTACTCTTGCCTTCGGGACATGTTTCTTTATTGCCCTTCGTATGAATATCGTTGCATGAATTTTAAGGACTTTTCCTCTCACTGTGTATGCTCGCGTACTCTGTGGAATAATTGATTGTACTGTTACCCAGTTAACAAACGCGACCATTGAGGGTTAAACGTATGGATCAATGCGGGGAACATCTCCTGGAGTACTGTGTTGACAATTTCAAGCATAAGAATTCGCATATTAGAGTGTTAAGGTTTTGTTAAGAAATTGGAATTGCTTAACACAGAAGTGTTTGAGTGTTTCTTTCCTGAGTTCATGCGTAATAATCTTAATGATAAGAACTATATCCTGCGGTGAGATTTGAATTTGGAGACCTGACATAAAACCCTAATACATAATCAGTAAATGTTAAAGCGAGAATAATTGTATTAGACCGATCGATAATACGAACCTAGACAACGAAGCCGAGTTTAATCTGTCATACTTACAGCACACCTGCATAACTTCATAAGATTATCTACATCATTAGACCTCATTTGCCAGTACCAAAATATAAGAATAGGGTTTTTCCCCTTTTTTCTGGCAACAAAACTGAAACCTTTGTACGAGGATTCATGTCTGCATTAACCACAATACCTGCAGTCTTTTGGCGTCATCTGGTCGAGCACCAATTGGGTCGAGGCTCAAAAGAAAGCCGTCCCTTGGTGTGGACCAATCAGTTTCAAGGACAATGCATATATTATCATAGTATGTTTTTTGTTTTCATTTTGACTGCAGGTATTGTGGTTAATGCAGACATGAATCCTAGTAAAAAGGTTTCAGTTTTGTTGCCAGAAAAAAGGGGAAACCCCTATTCTTTCATAAGATTAATTGTCTTATCCCGATTGATGATACGACCCTGGGCAACGAAGCTAAGCCTAATTATCATAACTGCCCTCATTGGCATAATCGCATACATTCGCATAAATTAAACGATTATCTCACTGATTAGCATAATTTATATTTACATAAATTAACATAATTGCTGGCAATCACTCATTTTTTTAAATTTAATTAAAATTTTCAATACCCGGCATATACAACACCATCCCGGGGAAGAAACCCTTCATCTGCAATCTTCGATCTTGGAGCACGCGGACCAGGCAGTGTGTTGGTTGTTCTGATCCGAAGTTATCGTATAATCTGGGTAGTTAGCCAGGGTGGTCCCCACCCTTGGTTGTTGTTTCGTTAAGTTACCCCATTGTATCATTAATAAATGCGCTGCCTCCAAGTTTAGGTGTGCGACTCAGTTGAACCGACTACACGTGGAGCGAACCATTGGACATAATTCTGAACAACACCCACTACAACCCGAAAATCACATCAAAGAATGATGAATTACACAAAAAAAGACTGAGGCTCAAGATTCCCACTTGGCGTGGTTTTACTGGATCTTTTGAAGACTAGAGTGTCTGGAGAAAATATACACATACACGGGGATAACATTAGCACTTATAGATGTTAGCAACCTACTTGTCATACTGCCATTTACTTGCACATTTGTCTCTACAGACAGATGTGTGAGTCTCTCATGCAAACGGTGATCTCTGCACAATCCACAAATCTTGCCTCAAAAATGCTGGCTAGTGTGTGTGCATCCAGTTATCAAAGTACAGTATTTCTTCGTATTTTCTGGGGATACGTTACGGAGATGGTCGTGAATAGCAATTTTCGCGAATAATTAATTAAATAAATACGCAAACAACCGATTAAACACATGAACGTTATCAAAACAACACGTCACATTGTCTCTCATCACTTTCATCACTTTCTTTCTCTCACTCTCTCTGGATACAGTCATGTAAAGTTCTAGATGCGATTCGCGGATAGCCCAAATCGCAGATAGCAAGTAATAACGAGCGAATATCATAAATCCTTTTGTAATTTATTTGAAAATGTTGAAAATTTTGGCCATTGAAATGAGGCTCACTGGCTTACACTCACATACGCTATGTAGTCTTTGCCAACTGCTTTATAGCAGACAGCATTGCAGCAATGCCTGAAGAAGGTGGAATTAAAGACACCAAACCCCTTCAGTCTGCACTCCCTGCCTCGAACATGTAAACCATTCATCTTTGTTGTAGCATATATCGATGCATCAATTAATCAATTGAAATTCATTCTCAAGCTGAACATACATTCATCAATTCACTTGCGTAGGAATACACGATATGTGTAAATGGTATGCAAATATTATGCTAATGCTACGTTTAAGTTAATGTGGTAAACAAAACAGGAGAAATGAAATGGAATATTAAAGAACACAAACAAGATGCTGAAATTGGGCAAAACAAAATACTGAATTTTTTAAAATAAATGTTAAACCCCAAATAGGGACAATTTATCTTATTGCTGGAGAGGGGAGAAGGTGGGTGGAGAGGCGGGTGGGGTTACATACGCGTGCGATGTGGGCTGGCTGAAGGTCTTATTAAGGTTGCACATTTACTTTGTGGTAAGAAAAAAAAAAGACTCTGAAACGGCGTTGGAGGCCCATCTTACAATCTGTTCCTCAAACATATCGCTTTAGTCTTATCAACAGCAGAAGGACATCCGCCTCTGTAAACACTTTGATTAGTAAAAAAACGCATTCATGGAACTGCCAAGCCACGAATTCAACTGCAATGATATGCCAACAGCTACTGTTTTGGAAAGCATTGACTCATTGACAGATGGGATAATTAAGTGTGTCCTGAAGGGAAATTAATAAAGCGATTGGAATGTGAAATCATTGTTAAGCATGCACGTTTCATATTGTGCATATTATATAATAGAGGTAATGAATCGCGTACACGCACACAAACACAACAATCACATATAAAACCACCATTAAACTACCATCACAATTGTGGTTGTGCTGGCTTAGCGCCCTGCAAAGGCACAATTGATCGAGACTCACTGGCAGGCAGAAATTATATAAGTCTCTGCAATCTGGAGTGGTAGGTAGCCAAACTCACTACGCTGAGGTTGATCAGTCCAACTCTGTGCTTATTATGAACATCACTCCTCTTTCTCCAGATATTGCTAGAAGCAAAGACACAAAAACACTAACACTGGGGATCTAACATCTACGTACTTCCATTTCTTGTATGTCGGGATGTTTTGTACGCACAGCATCAACATCACAATGTATCTGACACCATTCCAGGCTTCTTCTAGTTCAACGTAGCGGTGTGCTAACATCAGCATTGGGGAGTAAATGTGTCTTAAGTGTTTATAATGGTAGGGAGCAGTGTCGCGGAGGTTAACGTACTGCGCTACTTAACCAGGCGACCCAAGTTCAACTCGTGTTCATGGCCAACACCAGTGATGAATATCTCAACCAGTTCTGGACCTCCCCTAGGTCGTCTCAGCCCAAAATAAGTACCTGGTGTGATGTGTAAACATAACCACTTGGGAGACAAAGGCGACCAGGCATGGGTAAGGCCACCCACATCCTCGTGTGCTGTGTCGACCTTCATAGGTGCCCGCTACCATCACTTGCCATAACGGGTCTGTTCAGGCAATAGGGGCATATTTGTATTTTTTATATCCAAATTTTGTGACAGTATTTCCTTTAGGCTATAATTATGTCACGCATTAACAATTATATGAAGGTTCAAGGATTTCTTGGTGCTGAAATTTTCACTCGCTGGAAGTGTCATGCCTGCCATGTACAAACATCAAAAGCAGAGACTGGCACTTGAGTGGGATACAGATTAAACAGCAATAATGCACGGATCACAAATCAATCCATAAGCAGATTTACACCCTTGGGACACCTTTACATATTCGCAATCCCCTGTAAGAGGGTGATAAGGCCGCGTACCATTGTATGGGTTATTGATTAGTGTCGATTTGTCAAATTGTTTTAGCACTAAAATAAATATATGAACATTAGCAAGTTTCCATTAAAAAAACATTTCTTCAAACTGAGTAAAGTTGTTTTTGTATAAATCATAAGTGATTCTTTTTAAAATGTAATTAAATGGACGATATTTTCTGTTCATTTAATAAAAAATGCATTCTAGTTTGTATCAAATTATTATACTCTGTGAATCATTATATATATGGCAGGCATTATATATAATGATACACGGAGTCCAATAACGGCTTTATGCACATTAAGGCAAGGCAAAAACATGTTGTACGATATTCTTGGTTCTTTCGGTAAAGTCACGTAGAAGGGAAACACTAAAATATTAAAAATATAAAACAAAATATATAAAACAATATATATTTTTGTTATTTTATTGTTTCCCTTCTACATGACTATACCGAAAGAACCAATAATATGAATCCCAGCAGTCACGAAAGCTTTTAATAAAAATGTTGTACAATGTTACGGGGTAAACAGCAAAGAGAACGTGTATTGTCTGTGGCGCTAATCAATACATTAACTCCAAACTTATATGACGGTGGCAGCCTTTCAAAAGGGGAAACATTTTTGATCTCCTAAAGGTGAGACTCTTTTTAATGTAATCCAGAGAGATTATTCGATGAGCTGCAACCGTGGAAATGGGTACCAGGTCCTCAGCCACAGCACGACACAGCTGAATAGGTGTTCGAGCAAACAATACCAACAAGACTTATTCGCAAAACTGGGAATTGTCTCCTCATAATGTTAATTGCATTACTTTTCCAATTGTAATATTCTTCATTTAACGTCAATTTAGGCTACTAAATGTTAGAAATAAGCAGATTAATATCTGTTTGTGAATTTTGGTATGAACACACGTTGTTTTAACATAACAGTATCAAAATAGAAAAACTTCAAAACCTCAAAAAGACCATCGATTGTCGATGACATAGCTCTGCTGATGCAAGCATCGACACAAGATGGAATAAAGTGGGATACTCAGAAGTGACCTGGACCGCTGGAATATCACTTCTGGACCTGGCCCCTCCACACCAATCTAGCTGTGTCGGCGTTCCATCTGAACAACAAGGCCCCCAGGAAAGAACTCAACGTTTCCTTTTCGTGGAAGACGCTTGACCTACGAAGCCCAGCCAAAATACGTTGGGGCTTGAACACTCTGCAGCACAACAGTGGCTCTGTACTACAGGACACTGTTAAGCCTCATGGTCCAGCAGCCACCACACAGATATATTAGGTATATATTAGGTATTTCCCTGTGTCTATAATGATAGGGAGCAGTGGCGCGGAGGTTAACGCACTGTGCTACTTTACCCGGCGACCCGAATTCAATTCGTGTTCATGGCCAACACCAGTGATGACTATCTCAACCAGTTCTGGGCCTCCCCTAGGTCGACTCAGCCTCAAATAAGTACCTGGTGCGATGTGTAAATATAACCACGTGTGCCGTGTCGACCTTCATAGGTGCCCGCTACCATCACTTGCCACAACGGGTCTGTTCAGGCTGTAGGGGCATATTTGTATTTTTATATCCAAATTTTGTGACAGTATTTCCTTTAGGCTATAATTTTGTCACGCATTAACAATTATATGAAGGTTGAAGGATTTCTTGGTACTGAAATTTTAACTCGCTGGAAGTGTCATGCCTGCTATGTACAAACATCAAAAGCATAGACTGGCACTTGAGTGGCATGCAGATTAAACAGCAATAATGCACGGATCACAAATCAATCCATAAGCAGATTTACACCTTTGGGACACCTTTACATATTCGCAATCCCCTATGTCCATAAGCATCTGCAAAAGGGTGATGAGGCCACGTACCATCGTATGGGTTCTTGATTAGTGTCGATTTGTGAAATTGTTTTAGCATTAAAATAAATGTATAAACATTACCAAGTTGCCATTAAAAACATTTCTTCAAACTGAGTAAGGTTGTTTTTGCATAAATCATAAATGATTCTTTTTCAAATGTAATTAAATGGACGATATTTTCTGTTAATTTAATAAAAAATGCATTCTAGTTTGTATCAAATTATTATACTCTGTGTATCATTATATATATGGCAGGCATTATATATAATGATACACGGAGTCCAATAACGGCTTTATGCACATTAAGGCAGGGCAAAAACATGTTGTACGATATTCTTGGTTCTTTCGATAAAGTCACGTAGAAGGGAAACACTAAAATATTAAAAATATAAAACAAAATATATAAAACAATATATATTTTATTATTTTATTGTTTCCCTTCTACATGACTATACCGAAAGAACCAATAATATGAATCCCTGCAGTAACGAAAGCTTTAAATAAAAATGTTGTACAATGTTACAGGGTAAACAGCAAAGAGAACGTGTATTGTCTGTGGCGCTAATCAATACATTAACTCCAAACTTATATGACGGTGGCAGCCTTTCAAAAGGGGAAACATTTTTGATCTCCTAAAGGTGAGACTCTTTTTAATGTAATCCAGAGAGATTATTCGATGAGCTGCAACCGTGGAAATGGGTACCAGGTCCTCAGCCACAGCACGACACAGCTGAATAGGTGTTCAAGCAAACAATACCAACAAGACTTATTCGCAAAACTGGGAATTGTCTCCTCATAATGTTAATTGCATTACTTTTCCAATTGTAATATTCTTCATTTAACGTCAATTTAGGCTACTAAATGTTAGAAATAAGCAGATTAATACTTGTTTGTGAATTTTGGTATGAACACACGTTGTTTTAACATAACAGTATCAAAATAGAAAAAATTCGAAACCTCAAAAATACCATCGATTGTCGATGACATAGCTCTGCTGATGCAAGCATCGACACAAGATGGAATAAAGTGGGATACTCAGAAGCGACCTGGACCGCTGGAATATCACTTCTGGACCTGGCCCCTCCACACCAATCTACCTGTGTCGGCGTTCCATCTGAACAACAAGGCCCCCAGGAAAGAACTCAACGTTTCCTTTTCGTGGAAGACGCTTGACCTACGAAGCCCAGCCAAAATATGTTGGGCTTGAACACTCTGCAGCACAACAGTGGCTCTGTGCTACGGGACACTGTTAAGCCTCAGCAGCCACCACACAGATATTTTAGAGCAGTGGTTCTCAACATAGAATGCACGCACCCCTTGGGAGTGCGAGATGCCTTTTCTGGGGGTGCGAGGCATGCTAGATTTTTTTCGAAGGTAAATTAACCAAAACACTAATTAAGCACGGGCACGTGAGTACAACTACTTTGTTTTATTTAGGTTACAAACCACTGTATTAGACGTAGGGGCAGTCCTCGACTTACGAACGAGTCCAGTTGCCGAGACCTACATTTTTACTTAAAACTTTCGTGACTGCAGGAATTGATATTATTTGATTCTTTCGGTAAAATCAAGTAGATGGAAAAAGAATAATAAAAATGTGAATAATTATTTTTTTAAATAAAAAATAAAAACCACGACGTTTCGATCGCAACACAAGCGGTCGTCATCAGGAAAAAGGGGGTTAGCCTCTAAAGCTTTATAAAAGTGCGGTGACATTGAATGAGCCACTGTAGCGCGTGCCGCTGGGAGATTGGTAGACAATGGAATTAGGGGTAACCACCCGTTCTACTAGTTGGACCTGTGGGTGAGGCACGGAGCCCTCTGGGGGATCCAGAGGGGTGTGGGGCGAGGGCGGAGCCTGGCCACGCTGGGTGGGATAAAAGGCGAGCTCCGACTCAGTCGGGCTGCTGTGATCTGGAATGGAACTCGTCGTGATGTCGTCGTTGTGATCGTTGCCCTATTCCAGCTGTGGGTCTGGCATGTTGGCTGTCCCGATCCGGTATGTAGTTATCCCCTATGGCTGTGAAGGCCAGAATAAAAGAGAGAGTACCTCCGACTAGTCTCTGTGAATTAGAACACTACAAAGGTTTAAAACTGGTGTAGCCGAAGTGTCCGTAGCATGGGTGGGGCAGCTAATGTTAATGTAAGTGATGGTAGTAGTAGGCAACGACGGCGCTGGTGGTGGGTTTCCACCAATTAATGGGCTGCCAGGTAATCATTGCACCTTGCTTTACACAATCGAACTTTGATGGTGGAGGTTGCTGCTAGAGGTGATGGTAGTAGTGGGTAATGATGGTACTGGTGGTGGGCTTCCACCAGTACAATGGCTGCCAGGTCTAAAATAGAAACATAGCCAGTTATGACTTAAAATGGTTGTATACGTCCTTCCAGTGGTTGCTGGGTTTGTACCCATCTTCTTGGTTGAAATTGTCTGTCTGTATATATGGATGGCTTCATGAACGAATCTTTGTTTATAGCCAGTGGTTTGCAAAGTACCTTCGTCTTAGAGAAATAAATTTTGTGTGAACCAGCTGCATTAAAATAATGATCAGCCACGGCAGAAGTATTCGTCCTACCGTGTTTCAAATCTGCCTTGTGCTCACGAACAGGGTCCAAGACATGCCAGTCAAGCTGCGAAATAGCAGCCAATAGCCATGAAGATGGCACTCGCCCATTACCCAAATGTATGGAATCGTAGGATGTATGCAACATAAAGGACCAACCCCTCATCGCTGATCCAACAGCAGAGGTCACTGGGTTCAAGTTTTTTCTCTGGACGGCATTAAACTTAACCTTCACAGGACACAAGGGTGATGACGCAGTGGCCACCCGCTTCACGAGTGCACGATGAGGGATGACCCCAGTTGCAACTGTGGTCATGAGTCCCAGACTGTGGAACGTATGTATATTGACTTCTCCAGTACCGTATGCAGTTGACTGTGCTACTAAGTTGTGGCAACGTATCATATTAACCTGCCCACTGAGAGTGGGAAGTGCTTCATTTATCTGCTTTGCATCGCAGGAAGCCAGAGAGGATTGGCAAACTAGATGTCCCATTGTTAGCTTTTCCCATCATACGAAAAAATAAGAATTCTCAATATACTCTTTGGTTCTTTCGGTAAGTCACGTAGAAAGAAAATTACTAATAATAGAATACGACGTTTCAATTGCAACAAGCAACCATCAGGTAAGAATGAATGAGAAAACACACATAGTAAACTTAGAAATATAATGCAATACAACACAGTCGGCTAACAACAGTCAACACCCGACCTGATTGATTACGTTCTTCCAAAGATTGCTAAATTTGAGAGACAAAGCAGACACGGAGAAACAGACACAAGCAGATAGAGACGCACAGAGACTGCTATGGGCAGGAATTCCACGCAACTCTCTCATTGTTCTCTACCCCAATACCCCCCCCCCCCCCTCTATTTAAGGCCTCGACACAGTGGCATTGTCTCTCTGTTCGTCTGTCTGTTTCTCTCTGTGTCTATCTGAGTGTGTGTCTGTTTCTCCGTGTCTGTGTTTTGTCTCTCTCTCAAATGTATACATCTTTGGAAGAACGTAATCAGCCAGGTAGGGTGTTGACTTTTGTTAGCCGACTCTCTGTATTGTATTGCATCATGTTTCTAAGTTTACAATTTTTTTCTCATTCATGGTTACTTGATGATGGTTGCTTGTGTTGCAATCGAAACGTCGTATTTTATTATTATTTATTTTCTTTCTACGTGACTTTACCGAAATAACCAAAGGGTAACTCCTGCAGTCACTGAAGCTTCGAATCTAGTTAAAATTCTAAATATGTTTCTCCTGAAGACCTTTGACTCAAATGTGTTAATAATGTGTGGTTTGCACAGTGATATCGAGCATCACAAGCTATACAGTGAGGGGAAAAAAGTATTTGATCCCCTGCTGATTTTGTATGTTTGCGCACTGACAAAGAAATTATCAGTCTATAATTTTAATGGTAGGTTTATTTGAACAGTGAGACAGAACAATAAGAAAATCCAGAAAAACGCATGTCAAAACTGTTATAAATTGATTTGCATTTTAATGAGGGAAATACGTATTTGACCCCCTCTCAATCAGAAAGATTTCTGGCTCCCAGGTGTCTCTTTTATAGAGGTAACGAGCTGAGATTAGGAGCACACTCTTAAAGGGAGTGCTCCTAATCTCATCTTGTTACCTGTATAAAAGACACCTGTCCACAGAATCAATCAGATTCCAAACTCTCCACCATGGCCAAGACCAAAGAGCTCTCCAAGGATGTCAGGGACAAGATTATAGACCTACACAAGGCTGGAATGGGCTACAAGACCATTGCCAAGCAGCTTGGTTAGAAGGTGACAACAGTTCGTGCGATTATTCGCAAATGGAAGAAACACAAATGAACTGTCAATCTCCCTCGGCCTGGGGCTCCATGCAAGATCTCACCTCGTGGAGTTGCAATGATCATGAGAACGGTGAGGAATCAGCCCAGAACTACACGGGAGGATCTTGTCAATAATCTCAAGGCAGCTGGGACCATAGTCATCAAGAAAACAATTGGTAACACACTACGCCGTGGAGGACTGAAATCCTGCAGCGCCCGCAAGGTCCCCCTGCTCAAGAAAGCACATATACATGCCCGTCTGAAATTTGCCAATGAACATCTGAATGATTCAGAGGACAACTGCGTGAAAGTGTTGTGGTCAGATGAGACCAAAATGGAGCTATTTGGCATCAACTCAACTCGCCGTGTTTGGAGGAGGAATGCTGCCTATGACCCAAAGAACACCATCCCCACCGTCAAACTTGGAGGTGGAAACATTATGCTTTGGGGGTGTTTTTCTGCTAAGGGGACAGGACAACTTCACCGCATCAAAGGGACGATAGACGGAGCCATGTACCGTCAAATCTTGGGTGAGAACCTCCTTCCCTCAGCCAGGGTATTGAAAATGGGTCGTGGATGGGTATTCCAGCATGACAATGACCCAAACACACGGCCAAGGCAACAAAGGAGTGGCTCAAGAAGAAGCACATTAAGGTCCTGGAGTGGCCTAGCCAGTCTCCAGACCTTAATCCCATAGAAAATCTGTGGCGGGAGCTGAAGATTCGAGTTGCCAAACGTCAGCCTCGAAACCTTAATGACTTAGAGAAGATCTGCAAAGAGGAGTGGGACAAAATCCCTCCTGAGATGTATGCAAACCTGGTGGCCAACTACAAGAAACGTCTGACCTCTGATTGCCAACAAGGGTTTTTGCCACCAAGTACTAAGTCATGTTTTGCAGAGGGTCAAATACTTATTTCCCTCATTAAAATGCAAATCAATTTATAATATTTTTGACATGCGTTTTTCTTGATTTTTTTGTTATTCTGTCTCTCACTGTTCAAATATACCTACCATTAAAATTATAGACTGATCGTTTCTTTGTCAGTGGGCAAACGTACAAAATCAGCAGGGGATCAAATACTTTTTTCTGTCACTACATGTCTTCGTTGTATTTTCTCTCGAAGAAGTCACGCAAAATTATCAATACCCATCATAATAATGGAGAGTGATAACACTCCTCACTCCTAACTTCACATTGCCTCAGAGCTGCCTGATTTAATGCAACAGGACATCAGTCATACTGAGAGTTCAGAGATGGAGTCACACGTGGGTCACGAATCATCAGTTATCCCCTGTTGTAGCCTGTGAACCAATACCAACTCATTTACTATCTACATGCAGTGAGAGCCCATTGATGAAAAAAGCTGCTGTGAGCACTCATTACACACAAAGTGCTTTCCGCAAATGAACCACAATATCTTGCCGATCTCATCGAGGAGCATACACCATCACGCAAACTGTACTCATCCTTGCAGCGGCTTTTGGCTGGCCATCGAACAAAGACGGATGCTGCATCGCTTTCAAATGCGATCACGCGACAGTCTGGAATGACCTTCCTTCTGATATTCGGAAGCCACTGGAGCTATGCACCTTAATATCTAGATTGAAAACGAATTTCTTTAGAGCTGCTTTTGTTTAGTTTGTTCTTCCCCGCACCTCCAATGAGCACGGTTGGCAACGTTCAATATACAGGCATAAAGCAGAACGGTTCATAAACTGTACAGTGTCCAATTTGTGGAAAGTGAACAGTGGTTGGCTAATGTAGAGCTGGACCTGTTACGTAGGAATGTGGAATGGCCATTAATCCTTAGAGTAGTAATAGGTTGGCTCTTTAAATTATTTTGAAAGAGTTATTACCTTGATTAACTTTGTATGCAATTATGAGCAATATTTTTATTTAAAGCTTTCGTGACTGCAGGGATTCATATTCTTAGTTCTTTCGGTAAAGTAACGTAGAAGGGAAACAAAAAATAAAAAATATATAATAAAATTATCACGACGTTTTGACTGCAACACAAGCAATCATCATCAGGTGTGAAAACCACAGCAAGAAAATTTGAAAAAAAAGTGGCGGGTTTTTTTTACATTCGCACCACGGAGAGCGATTTGGCAGGTATTCAGATGGACGAGTCCATTTATGTTCGGAAAAGAGGAGGGGGGAGACGAAAATAATGGATGTGGTCTGAAAGCCACCGTAAGCGTGAACAATCAATTAAGACCCGAAATGGTTTATCAAATCCTGCCAATGATTGCTAAGCCAGAATCCATCTTCTCGGTTGAAATTGTCTGTTTGTATATGTGGATAGCCTCCTGAACGAGTCTCTCATGGTAGCCAGATGGCTTGTAAAGAACCTCTGTCTTGGAGAAGTCAATGTCATGTGAGCCTACTGAATTATACCAGTGATCTGCCACGGCCGAGGTGTTGGTCCTACCGTATTTCAGGTCTGCTTTGTGTTCACGAATGTGGTCCGAGACATGTCGTTTGGTTTCTCCAGTGTAACTACTTTCATAGAGGCAACTTAGTTTGTAGACGCCAGGGTACTGTATGTCCGGAATCACATTTTACAGACGGAACCAGATCACGGATTTTATGTAATGTGTTGAATCGGAACTGGATCTTGTTTATTCAAGATTTTGGAGATCTTTTTTGTGATTCCCTCAATATAGGGTAAAGTTATGGTTTTGAAAGGCTCCTCAAGAGGGTCCTTCATGGATTGAGTAATAGCTTTGCGGTTTGTGTAGTCGGAGTTACCATTAGCCTTAAGTGCTTGGTGTACGTGCTTGAGTTTGCTGGCTACTGTATGTGTTCCTGGTCGGATTTGCATTGGGCTCTATGGTGCAGAGTCCTGATGAGGGAATTCTTCTGGGATGGATGGTGGTGGGAATCCGGTTTCAGGTAAGCATCCGGATGGGTAGCTTTCCTGTAGACAGTGGCTCATTGAACCATCAGGTCTCTTTTTTATTAGGACATTCAAAAAAGGTAGCTTGCTATCTTTTTCGACTTCCATGGTAAATCTGATGGCTGGGTGTATGGAATTGATGTGGTTGAGGAATTGGTCTAGAGCAGGCCGGCCATGTGGCCCGATGACAAGTGTCATCCACGTACCTCTTCCATAAGGTTGGGCACAGAGTGGCAGTCTGGTTGGCGTCGGCCTCAAATTTATCCATGAAAATGTTCGCTACAACCGGAGATAAGGGGGAGTCCATTGGGGTGCCCTCGGTTTGTTTGTAGAAAGTTCCATTCCAAGTGAAGTATGTATTGGTTAAGCAGTGTCTCACCAGAGGGGGGGGGGGTACCTCAGTATGCAGTCCTTGATGAACCAAGTCTTCAATGATTGCGATGGTGTCAGGTACAGGAACTTTGAATAAGGAAACTACATCAAAACTGACAAGCAGGTCGTCTGGGGACAGGGAAATACCCTTGATTGTTGATACCAGGTGAGTAGAATTTTGTACTGCAGAGGTGGTTTTTCCAGTAAAAGGCCGCAGGATTTCAGACATAAAACGAGCCTACAAACATGTTTCAGCAATTACAAAAGCACATTTTCTTTTCTCTAATTGCTGCACAGAGACAGAAGTCATCCTGTGGTTTTCGTTGAGCTACATTAACTCTTATAAAATCACAAGCAACGATTATGATAGCAGCTCACAAATCTTGATGTGTTTGTTTATAAGTTATATGACATTCCATTGGAACTTGCTGTAACTCTGTAAACATTAAACCGTTAATACAGTGAACAAAAAACATAGTGTAAGCAGTGTCTTAATGTCTCGTCCTATTAAACTTTAAAACTATTCATATTTTACCATCTAAGTTCCACTGAGCTGTATAGCTTTTTTTTCAGAAGCGACCTGGCCACAAATGATAGCTCAACGAAGCGGCTTATTACGTGGAAATGTATAGCAGCCAAATACTCTAAACTGGAGTTTCCCAATGTGGAGGGGACAACCGGAGGATCTGGATAAAAATCCATGCGACCAAAGGGAGAACATGCAAACTCCAAATATACAGGCGTCGGGCCAGGATTGAACCCACGCGCTCCTGTATACCAGGTGAGGTAGTGAAGCTCTCGCCACCTTGGCACGCTCATTGGCAACAGGCCATGGAGCAATGGTCGGCACACTGAACTTGAAATCCACCAGTTCGATTTGATCTCCCGATGTGGCAGCGAAGACAACGGTGCAACAATCTTAAATGTGTCACCGCCTCTGTGCACGTAGCTGTTTTAATGGGTGCACCACACTCAGTTTGTATGTATGTTGAACTTCTTTCGCACCGCATGGAGCGAACCGTGCCCATCGGAGGTGCGGCAGGTCACATGGGGTAAAGTCTGGGTACTCCAACTTCTTGAAAGGTATCTTAGCAGCGTGGAAGAGTAGGCCAAAAAACCCTCGAGAGCTCCCTCTAGTGGAGACCCTTATGCCAGCAGGTATGAGCAAGACATTGCAGGACTACATCTTTACGTTTCATATCGTCAGCCAAAGTGTCTCACTTATCCACTGGGCGAGGGGTGTTCCTCATCTCTGGTTGCAGACCTTCGGTGATTTGAGACTCCACATTCCAATATAACCTCTGTCTAAATGACTTAAAGAGATGTTGGGCTGTTCAACATTCAAGCTGGCAACCTACTGTTTGTGAGTATATAAATATAGATAAATCTAAAATCATAGTGTTCAGAATAATTTAAATAAAGTGACCAATCCCAGGCAAGGCTGCACATCTTCGTTCAGAATATAAGTTGAACATTCAAAGTGTCTCCCTGCTATAAACGATAAATGGAGACGCTCACCGATGCTGATGATCAAAATAAGTCTCTCCTATACTGGAGGGGAAAAATGAGCTGCTTTGACACCCAACCCGGTTACGAACTCACAAATTCCAATTACAAGTCACGTGCTCTAACCGCAGCACCACTTGACTCTGCTATGTACATTTGAAAATTACAATTGCTAAAGAAATAGCACTCCTCCACTTAACGTGGTTTAATCAGGCCACCCAGATGGATTCCTGTGGACGCTTTCTAGTTTGAAATTCATAATTAGGAGAGAGGCAAACCAGCCAGAGTTGTTGGGCTCCTAGTGAAGTGATTTAAAGGCGTAGCATCGTAGACTTGGTAATTAAGGGGTATGCATTCGTGTATATTAATAATGTAATAGCGTGTGGTATATATGAAGACTCGTTACAAAATTACCATTTTATTATCACCTAATTTTTGCTTGATCTTTGGCCACATGTATAATCTTCTCCCTTACACCAGTGTTATTTATAATTGTTATCTAAAAAAAATATTCAACACATGTTATTCTTGGTTCTTTCGGTAAAGTCACATAGAAGGGAAACAATAAAAAATATATATATAAAACAATAAAATTCTCACGACGTTTCGACTGCAACACAAGCAATCATCATCAGGTGTGAAAACCACGTCAATTGAATTGTAGCTAAATACACGATATAAATAATAAAATGCAGTTAACCTGATCTTGTTACAGCTGGTAAATTTTTCCCGCATGTGCATACATTATATTGATTCTGAAGTTGTGTTAAGACATTCATAAATAAGTCAGTCATGTGTGCACTTGTATTAACAATGAATGACTCATTTTAAATGTGTAAAAAAATATCTATCAGCATATGTTTATCCATGCGTGTCATATTATTTAACGCTTTAACAACAAAAAAAGTCACAAACTAATGCTGGAGGTGATATGTCGAAATTTGCTGCTTAACATAAAATGCTTAACGGCATGAACACATAATATAGGTTAATGGTTTGTGCAGGTCTGATGGGAAACGGAGTTGCAACGTTTTTAGATGAATGTTAACAACCACAATTAATTCACATCTATCATGTGAGAGGTCATCAGAGGGGTTAACATTAGGTGGAGCTAATCCGCAAGCTTTGTGTGCTTTGGCATAATTTTGATTGTGGTATATCACACATGGATGCCATTATAGTGGTATCGAGAACGGAGCAGTCACAATTCCTTGTATGCTAGCATCAGCTGAGTAATGTTGTAGTCAGCCCAGCCCCCGTGGATTAATGCTTTCATCACACATAGTCAGCAAAGGGCCGTTGTGCCAAACGCGTGTCCTCTTGCAACAGCATTCGCATCAACTGCCCTTGCTGCCATACACCGGTGTCTTAGAGTGATTTATTTGATCCACGGATCACGGTGGGGGGGGGGGGCGGGGATGGTGACTACGGAAGGGGCGACGCCATTCCTTTGAGTGGTTGTAGTCCGTCATTTCGACCGCCAACTGAAGTGAGCGCCATATGCTGCTGGGGAGTTGTACGTCAAGACGGGCCGACGCGTCCAAATAGTGACGACAGCCGCCTCCCTCGAACTAAGCTCTCAAACGCTGGGAAACTGGTCGCAGACACAACGGTGACATTTCTGATTAAGTAAAAACATCAGGTGCCCCGTAGATGCCGCATTGTAAAGGGGTTTTCTCCAATTATGTGAGGTTTTATTCAATTTAGCAATGGGCTTCCCATTATCTTGCTATGGATTTTGCCGATTAATAGGCTACTTAGACATGGTTGGTCTAACCATTAATGTTCAGAGTGTGGGTTTAATGGCCATTATTGGACAGACTCTAAACACGCTGTCCATTACATTGGAAAATAAGCGGCTCCAGTAGTCGTTCAATGTTAAGCGATTCTTGGTCTACCATATTAACACCTCGGCATCCTTTATTTAACCAACAAATTATAATTAACCCATAGAGGCATGTGAACATTTGTTTTTTTGTAGGTGAACTGGGTTACGTTTGTACGTACGTTGAACTTCTTTCGCACCGTACATAGCCAAACGTTGCGAATCTGAGGTGCGGAGGTACAGGATGTTGAATATAAAAAAAATGTCACAACGTTTACACTAAAATGTAGAAACAAATTTAACGTGCTGAATTTCACAAAACAAAATTATATACAAAAAATTATTGTGGATTTTTTGCAAAAGAAGTGACTAAATTGGGCAATATAAAGGCATTGGAGAAATGCACAACATAAAACAAGGCATAAACAAATTGACTTAAGGCAGCTGAAAAACGACATTAAAATAATGCAGACTCAACAAAAACAACAAAACTCTACACCGAACTACAAGATAGCCAGTGATGTTGGGGACCTTTAATGGGCAGGATCAATAGAGAGTTTGGGCCACCGTGACTTTGACAAGGCAGTAGCCATGACTGTTGCAGAAAAAGTTCACAATTTGGCAATAATTGAATGATTGTTATTTGGCATGCTTTGAAATTACTTCACTTCAAATACTTGTGCTGTATGCCCTCATCTTTGCACATTCAACAGCGTTATACTATTATACAAGTGCAAAACAATGACCTTTTCCTGTTAATACATTCAAAAATAATGTTGGGACAAGTTGTTGACAGCAATGAGACTCGCTTGAAGGTCACTTAATGCCCAGCCACAATTAAATTCAGAGGTGCTGTCCACTTTGATTAATTATATACAGTATTGGCTACGTAAGAGCACAGCCTTATTAAAGAAACAACATGCGTGGGTCACGAAACGAAGAATGTCGCATTGATTTTTAAATGGTCGCCAACACTGCAAGTGTGGCGTAGATTTAGCACCTCTCACTTTTAATTCTTCCAGTCACACAGGAAAGCCTCATCTTTACTCGTTGTAAACAGATTCTTGCTAAAAGGTTTCTGCAAAAAATATATAAACTACACTAAAATGGAGGTTACCAAATGGTAAATTCCAATTCACTTAATCTTTTGTACATAGATGAAATCCGGTATACAATGAGAAAACAATCAACACTGTCATAAATCTAATTTCTGTACTGCCTCCCAATGCCAACTGATTATACTGTAGTTGGATGTCTCGCATGCATATCCTTGTGTGACCCATAAAGCCTGGCTTCACGTTACTGGGTTCCATGCATGGACCACCATCCACCTCTAGGACACAGCAGTGACATGGCCTAGCAGCAGTACATTGGCGAGGTTCATGCTTCAAATCCAGCAGCCACCCATTACTGCAGGCATATGAACCAAAAGTATACGAGGCAGCTGCTTCAGAGTGGACGTTAAAGATTCCATGATGTAATTCGCAACAGTATGCCATTATGTACTGACATCACGGCCCAAATTTGAAGAATGACCTGCCAAACACTCAATTGGAATATCCAGTACATAGTAACCCTCGCCACCCACTGCAAAAACTTGTCAAATCGCTCCAGAACGAGAGTCATGAGACCGTCACTGCTGGAAGAAAGGGTATTTGGCATACTAGAAGGTATTTGGCCTACTCTTTCAAGGGATGGGAGTATCCATGCTTTACCCCACCACATACGACCTGCAGATTGGCTCGCGTGATGTATCCATTTTATATTGTGGACAGAGGCGTGGTGGAGGGGGACTCAAGACAATGCACCACCGTTGAAAATGCCGCACCAGGAGGACAAAGCAGAAAACATCTAGACTGAAACACAATTGTGCTAACCATGACACCTTGCAAGCATCCCCAGTTAACTAAATCTGTTTAAAATTTACAATAATAAATACTATTCCGGTAATTATATAAAAATAGCAAGAGGTGCAAATTCATAATAGAGTTTTTTGGGGGGGGGGGTTAGATTTCGTAAATATATAAATGTGTCGTTAAAACCCTTAACCATCCAACTCCGCCAACTAGTAAGGGTTGTCACTTAAATAGAACATGCCAATTCATCACTAGTACAGCACACCAGTGTGTTGGAGAGCCAAGCCACAACATTTACAATCCGAGTACGACGTTTCGTCAGTAATTACAACTAGCTTCGTCAGGCGACGCGATCTAACCCATGGAAAAAAACCCTCGATGGATGATATTGGTTGCGAAAGCCTAGGTGTTAAACTGAGGTGCAAATTTACAAACCATAACAGCATATAATATTAAAGGCTAAATATATTTGGTTTAATAAAAAAAAATATCAGGTAAGGCACACTGAGCTATATGGTTGCTTCTGAAAAAGAACTTGGCCACAAATGATAGCTCAACGAAGTGGCTTATGAAAAAATTATAGCAGCCACATAAATGCATGTTTCTAAATGTGGAGGGAAAAACTGGAGGACCCAGATTAAAAGCCACACAACCACACGGAGAACATACAAACTCCAAATGTACAGCAAGCGTCAGGGTTAGGATTGAATTCACGCCCTCCTGCATACCATGCGAGGTAGTTAACATATTGTCATTGTGGCACCCCTCATTAAATTGGATGAGCACTGCAAGATTAAGGACGTCCAGAACAGCCAGCTTGCCGTAAAATTCTTCCATAAAAACGGAAGGCAGAGCAAATTAACTGGCACCTAACAAGCCGTTACAACAACAATGTGATCTAATGAATTGTTGGCAATATAATTCAAAACAAGTTCAAAATCTGAGAGCGTTTGCATTTGTTTAAGCAAATTAGGCTTTGCATGAATTCTACTGAACATTGCAGTGTTATTCAGAATGGAATTCGTGGAATAATCATCATTTGCTTTAATTCGTTAGACTCTGCAGTTATTAAATGTGACTTTAGTTATCAAATTTTCTTCGTGTCAATTACATAAAATATTACTGATACCAATGCAGCACTGTATTTAATAAAATTTCAACAATCGGTAGTCTTTAAGTGGCGCAATTAAAGCGATATTTAAGCCTTTATGGGAATACTGTGACTGTGGAAGCTGTGCCATACGTTTTGTTATATGAACACAAAAGAAATATTAATTATAATTTCTAAGTTATACATATACTACAGAATTAGGTCAGTTTTTAGTCGACAGAGCAATTATGTAAGTGCAAAATCTTCTTAATGCAAGCTGCTTGAACATACTGTAGTATTTGTCTAATTCTAACAAACAACTTTATGGGTTATCCTAGACTTGATTCCAAGATTAGGCCAAATTGTAAACAATATTTAGTTTGTTTGTTTTTTATTTTGCAGCTTATAGTATACTTCAATTAAAAAAACACATTTTACTGCTATGTTAAAATTTCGACTTAACCCATTTGGGTTAGTCCATATTTGCCTTCTAATTTAGCAGGGGTTATTTTAATTCATGTACCTAATTTAGCCGAATCTAGACTAGTGGGGATAGGGCGAGTCACTCAAAAGCATCTGTATGATTGACACTGTATTGTGATCAGGAGGCCAATAATGGCATCGATCCCTCAACACAACATCATCACTTCCTCTTGTCAGCTTTTGCACAGAGGATAAGCGATCGTCACATTCTCCTCTTACATCGTGCCACCAGCTGGCTTTAGGTCTTCCCATTGGCGATTCGTGTGCCCTCCTCCAACCTGCACATGTGCTTCACCCATGGCCACCTTCTCTTGCTGATAATGTCAAACAGTTATTTCCGCTGACATTCTATTCTGAGCTTTCAAGTCCATGCCATGGAAATCATAGCATCCTCTTCATGCCTCGATATTTAAAGGCCAACATCCCATTGTCCTACTCTCTCAACGCTTTTTTGGTTCTTTCGGTAAAGTAACGTAGAATGAGAATAAAATAATAAATTGATAAAATAAAATAACACTAAAATTCTCACGACGTTTCGGCCACAACACAAGCGGCCTTCATCAGGTGAAGGAACGAGACTGTCTGGAGGACAGCGCTGGAGCGAAAAAGCCACGCTCAGATCGCGACCTGTAAGCTGTGTGAGAAGAAACAAAGCGCCTTGACAAAGGAATTAACATAGAATTTAGCATTGAAATGGCTGAGTGATTAACTTGTGACTGGTCACAGAAATGGCTATGTTAAAGTTAAAGCATACACATCCGCAGAGGCACCCCTTGACAAAGGAATTAGCATAGAATTTAGCAGTGAAATAGCCAAGTTAAAGCATACACATCCGAAGAAGTACCCCTTAACAAAGGAATTAGCATAGAATTTAGCATTGAAATAGCTGAGTGATTAGCTTGTAACTGGTTACAGAAATAGCTATGTTAAAGACAGAGTATACACATTCACAGAGGCACCTAGTACAAATCAAACAGGATAATTTAGCATTGAAATAACTAGGCGAATTTGGCATTGAAATAAATGAGTGATTAGCTTGTGACTGGTCACAGAAATGGCTATGTTGAAGTCAAGGCCTATACATCTGAGCTATTCACAGTAACTGGGTATACACTACAATATATAATGAATACTATATAGTGAACCAATAAAAAACTAAAATATAAATTACCTCAATGTTATCAATAAACTCTATATATTCTCCAATCAGCTAAGCTACCAACAATAAGTCGTTATATATCACAATGCTATATGGCGAAATAATGGGTGGATTCTTACCCTCAACTTTAGCAACACGGATAGCTACAGGCCCCGTTCAGACGGACGAGTTCATCCATGGTCGGAACAGAGGAGGGGGAGAGAGACAGCTGCGAGGCGCTGTTATACTCCATGTTGTAAACCATACCATTAACCGTGGTGTGAGTGGTATTAAGAGTCAATGCCAGCGAAAGAGCTGCGGTCCGAAGGTCATCGTAAAATACAATTAATTAAGAACGGAAATGGTTTAAAACATCTTTTCAGAATCTTTTTCAGAATCCATCTTCCCGGTTGAAATTGTCAGTGTGCTTGTATATGTGAATGGCCTCATGAACGAATCTCTCATGGTAGCCGGTTGGTTTGCAAAGAACCTCCGTCGTGAAGAAGTCAATGTCATGTGAGCCTACTGAATTATAACAGTGATCTGCCACGGCAGAGGAGTTCGTTCTACCGTGTTTCAAGTCTGCTTTATGTTCGCGGATGCGGTCCGAGATATGTCGTTTGGTTTCTCCAATGTAGCTACTACCACAGAGGCACTTTAGTTTGTAAACACCCGGGTACTGTATGTCTGGAACAGCATCTTTGACAGATGGAACTAGATCACGGATTTTATGTACTGTGTTGAATCGGACCTGGATCTTGTGTTTATTCAGGATTTTGGAGATCTTTTTAGTGACCCCTGCAATGTAGGGTAAGGTGATGGTTTTGAGTGGCTCCACAAGAGGATCCTTCTTCATGACTGCAGTGATGGCTTTGCGGATTGTGTAGTCGGAGTAACCATTAGCCCTGAGAGCCTGGTGTACGTGCTTGAGTTCACTGGTAATGTGTTCCTGGTCGGAAATGCATTGGGCTCTATGGTATAGAGTCTTGATGAGGGAGTTCTTCTGGGATGGATGGTGGTGGGAATCCGGTTTCAAGTAAGCATCTGTATGGGTAGCTTTCCTGTAGACAGAGTGGCTCATTGAACCATCATGTCTCCTTTTAATTAAGACATCCAAAAAGGGTAGTTTGCCATATTTTTCGACCTCCATGGTAAATCTGATGGCTGGGTGTATGGAATTGATGTGGTCGCGGAATTGGTCTAGAGCAGGCTGGCCATGTGGCCAGATGACAAAGGTGTCATCCACGTACCTCTTCCATAAGGTCGGGCATAGAGTGGCAGTCTGGATGGCATCAGTTTCAAATTTTTCCATGAATATGTTGGCTACAACCGGAGATGGGGGGAGCCCATTGGGGTGCCCTCAGTTTGTTTGTAGAAATTTCCATTCCAGGTGAAGTATGTGTTGGTTAAGCAATGTCTCACCAGGGGAGGTAGATCAGTATGCAGTCCTTGATGAACCAGGTCTTCAATGATAGCGATGGTGTCAGGTAACGGGACTTTGGTGAACAAGCACACCACATCAAAACTGACAAGCAGGTCGTCTGGGGACAGGGAAATGACTTTTTTTTGTCGATGCCAGGTGAGTAGAATTTAGTACCACAGAGGTGGTTTTTCCAGTGAAAGGTCGCAGTATATCAGCAAGAAAACGTGCCAGTTTATAGGTGGGGGAGTTGATAGTAGAGACGATGGGACGAAGGGGTGTATCTTCTTTGCATATCTTTGGAAGGCCATATAATCTTGGCGGTCTGGCAGCAGAGGGTTTCAACGATAACTGTTTGGTCTGATCAATTAATGCTGTTGAATCAGAGATGATTTTGTTCGTTTTGGTAACCAGGCTGTTGGTGGGATCTTTTTATTTTTGTATAGCTGCCATCGTTGAGTAGTTCTTGAATTTTGTTGTTATATTCTGTTTTGTCCATGATGACAGTGGCATTGCCCTTGTCGGCTGAAAAGACGACAATATCATCTCTCTTTTTTAATTGAGATAATTCAAAACGTTCGTCTTTGCTGATGTTGCTGGGTGGCAACTTAGCGTTTTTGAGGGTTGCAGCGATTTCAGATCTTGCTACGTCTGCAGAGATGTAACTCAAGCCCTTGAGTGCAACGTCGACATGGGCAATGATATCATTAACCGGTAAGTGTCTCGGTGTGACAGCAAAGTTTAGACCTTTAGCTAAAACGGATTTCAGACCATCAGAAATGGAACTGTTACTGTGATTAATTACGACTTTGTTGACGTCTATCTTTTCGGTGTGTGGATCCGATTTTTTGTTGGAGAGGTGATTGAATTTGGAAATCAAATTGTCCCTACATTTGGTCGACATAGTGGCAGCCGAAGAGGTAGTCATATTGTCTACATGTTCCCAATCCGATGTAGACATTGTTGCTGTCAATGTTAAGTGTGACTTGTAGAGTGTCTTGTCTAACTGATCGAGTTCGGTGCGTGTAAGTCTGATTTTTTCCGAGATAAAAGCGAAGCTAGTTCTAGCTAGAATTCGTTTTGCATTGAGAGAAGTTACAGCAGCAGAGGTTAGTGTAAATGCGGTTGGTATTACCTTAGAGTCGCGGCATCTCTTCAGAAAGGTGAGAGACTCGGTTAGTTGAGCCTTCTTATCCCGGAGTCTGTTGAATGATGTTAAAGTTGTGTGGAATCCCTCCCCGTAGAGGCGGTTAAATTTCGATTTAAAGCTTTCGTGACTGCAAGGATTCATCTTCTTTGGTTCTTTCGGTAAAGTCACGTAGAATGAGAATAAAATAATAAATTGATAAAATAAAATAACAAGATAAAATTATCACGACGTTTCGGCCACAACATAAGCGGCCTTCATCAGGTGAAGGGATGAGACTGTCTGGAGGACAGCGCTGGAGTGAAAAAGCCATGCTCAGATCGCGACCTTTTTAAGCTGTGTGAGAAGAAACAAAGCGCCTTGACAAAAGAATTAGCATAGAATTTAGTATTTAAATGGCTGAGTGATTAGCTTGTGATTGGTCACAGAAATGGCTATGTTAAAGTTAAAGCATACACATTCGCAGAGGCACCCCTTGACAAAGGAATTAGTATAGAATTTCGCATTGAAATAGCCAAGTTAAAGCATACACATCCGCAGAGGCACCCCTTGACAAAGGAATTAGCATAGAATTTAGCATTGAAATAGCTGAGTGATTAGCTTGTAACTGGTCACAGAAATAGCTATGTTAAAGTCAGAGCATACACATTCACAGAGGCACCTAGTACAAATCAAATAGGAGAATTTAGCATTGAAATAACTAGGCGAATTTAGCATTGAAATAACTGAGTGATTAGCTTGTGACTGGTCACAGAAATGGCTATGTTGAAGTCAAGGCCTACACATTTGAGCTATTCACAGTAACTGGGTATACACTACAATATATAATGAATACTACATAGTGAACCAATAAAAAACTAAAATATAAATTACCTCTGTTATGAATAAACTCTATATATTCTCCAATCAGCTAAGCTACCAGCAATAAGTCGTTATATATCACAATGCTATATGGTGGAGAAAAAAATGGGTGGATTCTTACCCTCAACTTTAGCAACACGTATCGCTACGGGCCCTGTTCAGACGGACAATTTCATCCATTGTCGGAACAGAGGAGGGGGAGAGAGACAGCTGCGAGGCGCTGTTATACTCCATGTTGTAAACCATACCATTAACCTTGGTGTTAGATGTATTAAGAGTCAATGCCAGCGAAAGAGCTGCGGTCTGAAGGTCATCGTAAAATACACTTAATTAAGAACAGAAATGGTTTAAAACATCTTTCCAATGGTTACTAGGCCAGAATCCATCTTTTCGGTTGAAATTGTCTCTGTGCTTGTATATGTGAATGGCCTCATGAATGACTCTTAATACCTCTCACACCACGGTTAATGGTATGGTTTACAACATGGAGTATAACAGCGCCTCGCAGCTGTCTCTCTCCCCCTCCTCTGTTCCGACCATGGATGAACTCGTCCGTCTGAACGGGGCCCGTAGCTATCCGTGTTGCTTAAGTTGAGGGTAAGAATCCACCCATTTTTTCGCCATATAGCATTGTGATATATAACGACTTATTGTTGGTAGCTTAGCTGATTGGAGAATATATAGAGTGTATTGATAACATTGAGGTAATTTATATTTTAGTTTTTTATTGGTTCACTATATAGTATTCATTATATATTGTAGTGTATACCCAGTTACTGTGAATAGCTCAGATGTATAGGCCTTGACTTCAACATAGCCATTTCTGTGACCAGTCACAAGCTAATCACTCATTTATTTCAATGCCAAATTCGCCTAGTTATTTCAATGCTAAATTCTCCTGTTTGATTTGTACTAGGTGCCTCTGTGAATGTGTATGCTCTGTCTTTAACATAGCTATTTCTGTAACCAGTTACAAGCTAATCACTCAGCTATTTCAATGCTAAATTCTATGCTAATTCCTTTGTCAAGGGGTACTTCTTCGGATGTGTATGCTTTAACTTTAACATAGCCATTTCTGTAACCAGTCACAAGCTAATCACTCAGCTATTGCAATGCTAAATTCTTTGCTAATCCCTTTGTCAAGGTGCTTTGTTTCTTCTCACACAGCTTAAAGGTCGCGATCTGAGCATGGCTTTTTCGCTCCAGCGCTGTCCTCCAGACAGTCTCGTCCCTTCACCTGATGAAGGCCGCTTGTGTTGTGGCCGAAACGTCGTGAGAATTTTATTGTGTTATTTTATTTTATCAATTTAATATTTTATTCTCATTCTACGTGACTTTACTGAAAGAACCAAAGAAGATGAATCCTTGCAGTCACGAAAACTTTAAATCGAAATTCTCTCATCGCTGATTGTCAACGTTTTATGGTCTATCTGATTCAGAAGAAACTGATATGCACAGCAACATTAATAAATAAAAAGTAGGAGAAGCAGAAACTGATTATTTACTTTAATATACATATATAATTTTAGTCAGCTTATTTACCCACAAAAGCTTAACTGAGTGTTCGGATTATTTTATTTCAGGAGGGTCCCAAAGTAGGGGCAGATGTTGCTGTCTTTGATCCCAATTTAATATTTTTTCAGCATGCGTATGTTTGACCAATATCAGTTACATTCTATATTCGAAGCTTTCGTGACGGCAGGAATTACTCATTGGTTCTTTCGGTAAAGTCACGTAGAAAATGAAATCAAATAGTAATAGAATACGACGTTTCGGTTGCAACACAAGCATCCATCATCAGGTAAAAATTTATGATAAAACACAGACACGGGAAGAGCACAGGCAGACACGCATGCATATCATTCATTCTTACCTGATGATGGTTGCTTGTGTTGCAACCGAAACGTCGTATTCTTTCAGTTACATTGTATGTTTTATTTAATTATTCACATACATTTATACACAGGGTGTAAAATATTAATGTCCAGTGTATAACTGTATATCAATAGACAGATTCTACAACTGCTTATTTAATTAGCTTGGTCATTTCACTTGGCTATTGCTGCATGCACTTAACATATCAAAATGGTTGATATAATTCCACAGGATATCCTAAAACATGCTCAATTTCTAGATACACAACCATGCTATATGAACTGGCATTAACATCAGCTTAGCTCAGTGTCGAACGCATGTGAAATGTTGTATTCGAATTAAATTACAGCATCCTGGCATGGTGTGGTGATGAGGGGACCCAATTCAAATGAGATGGTGCCATTGCAATGTATAGATCACATGAGCACCACAAAGTGTGCAGCATAGGGAAATATTTTATAATAGTCCTCGGCAGAGTAATTGTGAAAATAATTATCATGTAAATGAGCGTACAACATAGAAATCTGCAACAGCGCTGAAAATCTGCATCAAAAACGGCTGGTAATACAGAATGTTGCCAACAGTGCTATTTTTGTACACCTAAACCAATCATTTGCGTGTGATTTTTGAATGGTTGTATAAGCTGAATATATAATATAAAGTTGGTACATCTGCACATTTTTTGTGAGGCCCATAAAAAATGTATCACTATATAATGATAAATGAGAAGGCCACGGCGGAAATTGCTATGCCCAGCGAAAGCCATAAATAAGCATAAGGAGGGCAGCCACTGCTGTTGACTGTATTATAAATGTAAACCGTTCTGTGGTCACAGCGAGAGCCTTCAAGCAAGTTCATGGTAAAGTGTAAAATACCACCAATGTGTACGTTAATTGAATGCACAAATACCATATTGGAGTAAAAAAAAAGTTGAATGTATTGAGTGGCCTGAACAAAGTCATACATTTATTAAAACATTCTAAGGATCTCAGTGTGCCTTTGCACACATGAACGTGGCCAGGTGCATCATCTCCATTCGGCGGTGGTGAGAAATGCACATTCCTATGGTAGGTGCCCATCTCCACATGAGGTAACTCCGATTGACTTCTAAAAAAGTGGTACCATCTAAATTATTCCATGAAAAATATGGGCTATGTTAAACCCTAAATAGGAAATGAATTCATATTATTTGGTTCGGTAAAGTTACGTAGATAGAAGAAAAATAATAATAAATAAGAAAGTGAAAACAAATTATAAAAATAATAAAACAAAAAACACTCATGTAAACTGTAGCCTGGTTTTTAATCAGTGTGAGTGCACTGGCAATCAAAAATGTGGACTGCAGCTTGGTTATTAAGCTTGGCGAGTGTACTGGAAGTCTCTAATGTAGACTGTAGCAATGCTTTTTACGCTGCATGAGTATACTAGCAGCATGTACTGTAGCCTGGTTCTTAACCTGAGTGAGCACACTGGCAGTCTATAATGTAGACATTCTGGACAAAAACCATGACGTTTTGATCGCAACACAAGCAGTCGTCATCAGGAAAAGGGGGATTAGCCTCTAAAGGCAAACTGTTTCTAAAGGTTTAGAGATGGGTGTAGCCTAAGTGTCAACAGCATGGACAGGGCAGCTAATGCTAATGTAGAAGAGGGCCCCGACACCGGAAGTAGGTCTACACCAATCAAAGAGCTGTTTATAAAGGTTTAGAGATGGGGGCGGGGCAGCTAATGCTAATGTAGGAGAAAACCCCGACACCGGCAGTAGGTCTACACCAATCAAAGCATTGCACCTCACTCCACACACCCACATGGCTGACGGTGGAGGTTGAAAAGAAAACACCAATCAATTCATGACCCAAATTGGTTAATGACATATTTCCAATGATTGCTGATCTCATAACCATCCTCTCAGTTGAAATTGTGGCTGTATCTGTATATATGGCTGACTTCAATGAACGAATCTTTGTTGATAGCCAGTACGCTTGCAAAGTACCATCGTTTTAGAGAAATCAATTTCGTGTGAGCCAGCTGCATTAAAATAATGATCAGCCACAGCAGAAGTATTGGTCCTACCGTGTTTCAAATTTGCCTCCTGCTCATGTACACGGTCCGAGCAGGGTGTGGCAACTGTTCTTCCAGCAGAGCATGCACTGCCACGGAGTGAGTCACTAGGGATCGTGGCGCTGGGTGCTGGCAGAAGGGGGCATATGAGGACGTGGCACCCTGGCCGGCTGGTGGAGCACGTGATACGCCGGGTAAAGGATGTGGAGCAAAGGTGACCGAGGGGATACGTGAGGTATAGCCCAGAAACTTTTGGTGGGTTCTAAGAAGGGGGCATAGCCAAGGGCGGAGCCAGGCAGGGGACACGTGGAAGGTAGCCCAGAACCTTCGGGCATAAAAAGGAAGTCCCAAGGCTGGAAAAGGGCTGTGCCGGTGGAATGGAACCTAAGGTGCTACGTCGTCGTCTTCATCTCTGGCATCATGGGTCAGACAGCATGTGCCGGCTGTTCTGACCCGTTTATAGTTATCCCGTGTGTGAGCAGTGTCCAAAGGTGTAGAATAAACGTGTGTTGCCTCCTACTATTAGTGTCTCAGAAGTGATTCACTACACATCTAGATATAAAATGTACTTAATATAAAGCATGGCCTTACATAACACACATGTCCCAATTAAGTCACGTTGAGGTAATTTTAAATGCCTTACTTGATTTAAAATACCCTTTTGCATGCATGTGTGTTCAGCATGCTCTGCCTAACTATTTTTATTCTTATTAAGTTTTTTGGTATTCCTCATGTCCTGTAACGTATTGCATTGGTCGTTTACCTTCGAATGTCGAAGTGCCTACCTTGCGTTACATTCTATTAAATTGTTTTTTTAATTCTTTGGTCTGTATGCTGAAAATGTTTTCTCTGGTTCCACGAGCCTCTCTTGTAAAGCAGCCCATCGCTGAATCTTACCCACGTCACTAAATTTAACTAAACTGATTCTAAGTAGTAATAAACCCTCCTCGTGAATGTATATTTGTGTATACCATTTATTTGCGAGAATGATAGTTTGCACTTGCATTACACGATGCAAATCCCCATATGTCATCCCTCTTGGTTATTCATAGCGTTATCATCAGAGAGGTTTCACCTGGTTGAGAAACGGCCACTTCAATTCATGCAATTAACCCCGCATGGCTATTCCATCACATGTACTAATTGTGCACCTACATAAGAAACCTTTAAACCTTTCCCTTCCTCGCGGCTTTTCATCACCTGCTTCCTGCAGTCGCACCACCACAATTCTAAGCACATCTGCTGAGCAATAATTTAGTATCAACCTTTACATGCCCGTGTTCTTTGGGCTCCAGGGGACATGAGACCGTCACCGTGCAGCTGCAGGCTAGGTAAACTGCTGCCGAAAAAAAAGGGCACGAGCAAAGCCACCCCCCCCCCCCCCCATCAGACATATCGTGGGCAATGGTAACTGTCAGACATAGCACAAGTGAATGGGTTAAGAGCAGGGAAAAAGATTGCAGGTTTGGCACTGACGGCGTGGTTTGCAAATGAAAGCATGCAATTTTGGCGAGATAAGAGGTATAGGCCGTAGCCCTCATCTCGCCTCGTTTATCGCGTATCAAAGCCAATTTGCAATGGGAAATGCAACTCAATAAAATCGTGATTTTAAATAATGGAGGTGAAGGGTTCCTGGCGGACAGCTCGCGGGCTAAAGGATTTTAGCAATCAGATTCCTCGGCCAAATTAAATGCCTTTGAGGCACTGCTTAATTTATCCCAGTAAAGTGTGGATACGTTCGTGATGGCTTGGAATGTATGCGCTTGTTTAAGGTTATTATAATTGAGGTATGCTCACACCCGGTTTTGTTGGTCACTATGGTTGTTGACCAGGCAAAGGGGAAACATTTTAAAACAAATTAAGTGCTTTTCAATGCTTTTGAAAAGTACATATTTTATTATTTACTGGATACATTGATATTGTAGCATTGACAGTAAAACAAATCCATATTTTGGGTAATGTAATGTTTTGTTGATAATGCTTAGCTAAAACATCATATAAAAGTCACTTATTTTTAATACACAAAGAACATGGACTGGTTTCATTTAAATTGAAGAGTTAAAATATGTGGAAGTAAATGGCGGCGCTCTGCCAAATCCAATCCAAATCCAATCATGAAAAGCAAAATTACTTTTGCTTTGCAGTGCACGCACTTATTTTTTTTCTGCCCGTGAGTTGATATACTCCAGATTACTATCTTGAAGATGACTGAGAGGAAGACATTTATGGAATATATCGTATGGGAGCAACTGTTCCAGAGTACTGAGAGGAATATTAACGACATAACACAAAATGGAATTATTCACACGGAGTGCACTCAGTCATTATGAAACCACTGTTGACTGATGGGCTTCATATGTTGAATACACGGTGCGTGGGAAAGCACTTAAGGTGGAATTCTAGAACTAATGGTGCACGTGATTTGAGTGCAGTGTGACTTGTCTGTCCAACTGTGCGACTAAATCGCAGGAGCAAACACTCGACAGTTTGCTTTCTACCGCAGAGGTACACGCGACGTTGTGCTGGGGGGGGGGAGAAAAAAACCCCACTGGTTCTTCATGCATTGTAAATGGTACAGTACAATGGAGCTGACTGCAGCACTTTCAATGGGATGTTTACAAGTGCACTACATAAAAGCTTTCCGAATCAAAAGTTACAAAGTGGAGAGTAACTCAAAGAAAAGTCAAAGTGATGTTCTGTTCGTGCCAGCACGGAGGTGGTGCTGTGCCCCCCTCTTTGCATCCCTGGCCAGTGGGGGAAAGTCCGCATCCCTCTATTGGGGGAAAATCTAATCACAGGACAACCGCCTTTGTGAATATACGCCGAGTACAGAACGACAATGGATGTTGTTGCACTGCCCTCTGCTGGCCACAACTCTTGATACACTTGTTTTATGCATGGTGGTCACCAAATCCAAACACTATCCCGACTCAAATTCTGCTTAGTTTCCAAGGTGTGATGGGATCCGGTCCATTATGGTTGATTGAGCATAATCATGGCAATGATATGCCAAATTCTACCATGTAATTAACATTTTTAAAATATTAATACTGTATTCATTATATTCATAGATATTCTCTGCAACATCACCATACTTGCAAATGTTAGTCTCCCGACTTAACTGTTCACAGGAATCTTCCCCGGTGAGGATCTTGCATCTGGCTCCAATTCCGAATGGTTCACATGGTGGAGCCTAAACAGACTGAAGAGAGGGATTTGGCAGATGCAACTCTCTCGTGAAATAATTGGGGGACTTCTACACAACCGACCAATGTGCTCATCAGGAGAAGTGTTGTATATAGGCCTTTTTCCATTTTTGTTTTTGATATTCATAATGATTTTGCAGATTTTTTTTTAATCACTCGCGGGATCGCTGGGAGCACAAACAAACGAACCCCCCCTTTTCGAGCAGCTGTCTTGTCACTCTCGCAAGGATAATGACACCCTCCCCTCCCACCAACGGAAAGGGTCAGCCATTAAGTCAAATTAAAAAAAAACACACACGCCCTTCCCGCGAAGGAAGGGGCCAGGCCTTGAAGAGACGTCTCATCACCACAAACAATAGAAGAAACACACATCAGACGAAAACCGGGCAGACAAGTTTTAATTAACAGAAGGACGAAAAAAACAGACTACAATCCACATAGCGAGTCACATAATATTAATTCTAACGTTACTCACCTTAAATTACATTACATCTTGCCGTTACATGACCTTACAAAAAACAATTAATATGAATTCCAACAGTCATGAAACTTACCTCTAAAACTCAAGACATAAAAAAAATAAAGTAAATAATAACTCAAGCATAACAGCACCGATCCCCGGATACAGACGAGGGAATGAAAATTCATAAACCCTAGGAAATGCGTCGTGATGACAATGAATCACAAATCTTAGGAAACATGAACCAAATAATATTTGTGCTGTATTAAACCGAGGGTTGTCCACAAGAAATCAGGTGAAATGGGTCGGGCTTACACAGCCTCGAAATACTGTTCCATAGGAAAAGAGCCTCCCGGCCGTCTTTCTTCCCGCAGCACGGATAGCAAAGAATGTAACACCAGAGCGAAGGAAATGACTATGTTATTGCCGTTAAAGCATGTGTCCTACGACGGTGATCAGGCCAGGGAGAGATGCAGATGGCTTGAGGAAGGCGACAGGGGACCATGCTTTGATGAAACTCGTATTACCTCAAATGACACACACACACGGACACACGACAATCCATCCCCCACAACACAGCGAGATCAAAGAAAGTTCTGGTCCTTTGTGAAAGAACATGATGGAGTAAGCATCTGTTTTTTTTCCTCTCGCAAGAGACGCGCAGAGGGGAGATTTTTCGGATATAAACAGCATCCAGCTTGTCCATTTAGCTCAACAATTCATCTGGACAAGGGACAGCTCGGCGAGCTACAGAAAAGGGCGGAAAGTGGCAGGCTCCGGGGTGGGCCCCGCAATCAACCGAGGATGGCGAGGCCTGCAGAGTAACGATGTGTCACCGAGTGTGAGTTCAGAGCTGAAAGACGAAGTATCGCTAAAATAGTTTTATTCTACATCGAGTGCCAGCTCCTCCACCGCAGGAGAGAGTGCAACCAGCGTTGTGCAAACTCGGCTCATCCAGCAGGGGAAAGAGCCTGACCAGCCACCTGTGAGCAAGAGTGTCAGCGGACCAGCGGCGAGCGCGATCGAGCATCTTCAAGGACAAGCAACGTGCCGATGCAGCTACTCCAGCGGTGGAAGGAACCTGTATCTGCCAGCGGAAGGGCAGCTAAGCCGACGCCCCGAGTAAGAAAAACAACGAAGCCGTTTGTATGACCCTCACCCACACCCTCACGACGCATCGCCCGGCGTCTGCTTTACGCAAAGAATTGAACAAGTGGCAAAGAAGACACGCAACATGCATATCAAGACAAATAAGATTGTTCCAAAAAGTATCTTTGTGTTTCAAGAAGGGTTGCCATTCCAAGGTGGTGCATTAAATATCAACTAATCGTGAAGAACATTGTTGCCCGTCGAGTTGCGTGGATACGGTCATTTAGAAGTATTTTAGTTCGTTTTTTTAATTGCATAATCTTAAAACGAATTAATTGATAACTATTCTTGCCTTCGGGACGTTTCTTTATTGCCCTTCGTATGAATATGGTTGCATGCATTTTTTATGACTTTTCCTCTCGCCGTGTATGCTCGCATACTCTGAGGAATAATCGATTGTACTTTTACCCAGTTAACAAACGACCATTTGAGGGTTAAATGTATGCATCAATGAGGAGAACATCTTCTGGAGTACTGTGTTGACAATTTCAAGCATGGGAATCGCATATTAGAGTGTAAGGTTTTGTTTAGGAATTAAAATTGCTTAACACAGAAGTGTTTGAGTGTTTCTTTCCTGAGTTAATGCATAATAATCTTATTTATAAGAACTGTATCCTGCGTTGAGATTTGAATTGGAGATCTGAGATAAACACACTAATATATAATCAGTAAATGTTAAATCGAGAATAATTGTATTATACCGATCGATAATATGAACCTGGCATACTTACAGCACACCTGCATAACTTCATACGATTAATTGTCTTATCCCGATTGATGATACGACCCTCGCCAGCGAGCCAGGGCCTAATTATCATAACAGCTCGCATTAGCATAATAGCATACACTCGCATAAATTGATACGATATCTCTCGAATTAGCATAATTATTATTTTCATTAATTTTTCATACCCGGCATATACAACAGAAGAAAACCACGGATCATCTCCTGAGATGTCCTGCAGTACTGCAATGCACTCACTCCTCAAGGCTTGGCAATGCCAACACCATAAGAATACTAGACAAAAAGCAGAAATATAAGTGCTTTGAGCTGCAAAGTGTTTGAACACCGAGTCAGATGAAACAGTCATTCTGCCAGGCCAAGTCTTCAACATGAGTGGAGGAATCATTGAGTGAGGTTCATGAGAACAGTTTCTATTGTGGTGGTGGTGCTAGAAGAATTACAAGGAGGGGACATAGTGCCAGTAAGCAGTGACTGGAGTTACTCAGTGAGTGTTGCATCATCAAGCGCTATGACTGCTTTTTTGTTTAGTTTGTCCTTCCCCTGCACCACCGATTAGCACGCTTGGCTACATACGATGCGAAAGAAGGTCAACAAACATACATACTGCTTTACATTGAACTGGATGCTCTCTCCTATATATGAAAGCAGTGTTCAGATTTAAAGAAGGCTTTGCCAGGGAACATAAAACCAAGCTTCGTTGAGTCCTCCTTAGCCAGATTATTTATTAAGTCGTCTGACAGGTCAGATGAGATTGCTGTGCCAAGCAGATTATAGATGTGTGTGTTTTACAGTGTTGTTTCACACCATGGTAGAGTGGTTGTTGGCTGATAGGACAATGAGCAGTGGCTATTTGTTTTCCGGTGTCTGCAGATATGATTGCGTGAAGGAAATGGATAAGCACACAATAGGTCGCCTTCACATATCTATCTCTCGAGACACTAAATAAAAGTCTTCTTTACGCAACCCAATGGCCCCAAAACCTTCTGGGAGTACATCAGTTCAGCAGTATTGATGCAGTACAAGTAAACGCTGGGCCGGTTTTGACACGCAGCATCTCATCAGCAGAATCAGGGTTGAATAACCGCTGGCGAACTGCCAGATGTGAAAGACAAGAACCCTCTCTTTAAGATATGGGTCACGTCATGATTATCTAGGGTCCCATTGCCCTGCTGTGGTTGTCATTTGCCAATCGAAGTCCAATGAATTATGATGTAGACCTCTTGGTGCAGTGGCAATACACAGTTATAGCGTTGGTCACAGTGGCCTCTTGTCTCACGATCAACTAGGTTTCCATAATATTTTGAAAATGATATAAAAAAGTTAATCTATGAACATTGTACATGACAGAGAATGTTACCGTAAATGTATAACCTAAAATATTTATTTAAATGCATGAATTTAACAACACAACAACCAGCTCAAAATAACTAAATATTTGGTATTTATTGTCATTTCGACTAATCAATTAAAGAGTTGAGAAAATGTTCCCATCCCATCATGGGGTTTCTTATTATGTACATACATATATGATTAACTCCAAATGCATACTATAAAGTCGGCAAACATACCCTTACTAAATATTATCTCAACGACCAATTAATGTATATACAGTCCCACTTTGATTTTCTATTGGTAACAAAAACAAGACATACAAATAACGAAACAAAAAATACGCCCACTTACATATTTAAAGAAAAAAAAATGCCAGATTCTGGCTTTTGCAGAAAAATCTCAAAGCAGAGGGGCATCGAGGCTAAGCAACAACCATTTGTACAATGCGGACAGGGTGCTTACCTAGGGGTCATTGTGTTGGAAATAAAACACGTGAAAATTGCACACTGTGCAGCTAATGGTCACATATTCAATACATGCCACGAGCTTCCTAATGCCCTCAGTCGTTCGCTCTGTGGGCGCGTGATGTATACTTTTTGGGCCAAGTACAGTGAACCCCCACGCCCTGCGAAAGTCTACTCGAGTAAGCTGGAATTTTGGCATTAACCGCAAAGGCCAGAGAGAAGCAAATAAACACATGAAGATCGATTAATTGGATAATAAATAAAAACTCCGCCTGAACACTATTACCTGATTAAGCTAATAATTTGTCAACACGAAAAAATGTAAGAAGCTATCCCCGATCATTGTAATAAATACAAATACAATTGATGTGCGTTTGTGCAATACCAATTTCAAAGCTATTCACTTATGATCGTTATTACACTAAATATGAAGTAGAAATTGTTTGTTGATTATGATCAGCTTCTCATGAAGTGTAAATGTTATGAAATGTAACAAAATCCATCGCTCATGTTGCTGCATTAAAAATAGTGCACAAGCACAAATTTGTTAAAACACTGGCCTAAAAGGAAAAGTATATAATAATGTGACGCTTGGGGCAACAGACCCTCTTCATGGTATATAAATGGAGACGCCAGTGTGAAACTTCCACCACTGGCTGTCAACACAGACAACTCCGTCCCATACTGCGTTCAACCACCCGTACTGCAGGTCAAATAGAAAAACAACTAATCAAAGAATCGCAAAACTGCGAGTGTGGTGAAGCCCAATCCATCAGACGCACCGCCGACGAGTATGCCACCACACGCCCTGGTGGTATCGCTGCAATACATACAGCGTCGACTGCCACCTTGGATTGGTTGAAGGACCTTATAACATTCAACCATGACAGCTATACAAACTGTTGCTTTCCCCTCTCCTCGTGCCATACGATAGAAGAATTGCCAGGTCATAACGCTTCTCGTTCTGCTTATTTCCTTGTTCTGTTCCACTTTGGAAGTCCCTCCCATCGTCTCTTCCCCAAGCTCTTACAATTTACTTGCACAATATTTAAGAAACGTATTAACTCAAATTTATTATACGTTCAATAGTGATAATTATTGGTGGCCGCTTGCCATTTTTCCCTTTGGGTCTGTGTTCAGCAACTGTGATTAAAAATAAATGCTCGCTGAAGCAGAGGCATATTCAATGGTAAATTTGAAATCAACTGTTATGCTTTTCGGACATGTGGAATCAAGTTGTTACTACATTGTAACTAAGTGCTGATGTTAAACATTTTCCTCCCGCAACCCACGTACAACTGTCACTTACTCTCTTTGAAAACATCGTAGCGTAGGAATAGGAACCATTCTGAAAAGTGCCGGTCTTCGGTGTTGTGAGCAGTACCAGTGTGACGTGCCTTATTCTACCACCGCAATTCCACCGCTCAATGTAACAGTGCGAACCTTCAAAAATAAAATGTTTCCAAACCACACTAACTCTTAAAGTTATTGGCTGCTGTGATAGGTTCTAATTAACAATCGATTTCCAATAAAAGTTTATCTAGTTTTCTCGAATTACTATTGAGAGCGATTTGGCTTGATCTGGCAATTTGGTAATTATTAGCATAGTTTTAAACGTAATGGCCGACAAATGAATAACTCTCATTGAATTAATAGTTTTTCAACCTTAAGCCATACATACACCAAAAAGAGCCACAGTGATGTAGCTGTGAAGATACATTCGAAATCGAAGCTATATTCAGTAGGTTTCCATTCCACGAACACTAAACTGTGCTTGCACTACAAACTTATTTATTTTCCCATATTGTGGTAACAATTATAAATTGACTTACAGGTTATGAGTGGTGCTTTTTTAGTGTATTATTTGCAAATAAATATATTATAAACAAGCGGCCAGGCAATCCATCAAGAGAGCCTCAATTTTGCTGCCCAGGTGTAATGATTAGCACACTGGACTTGAAATCCACAGGCCGCAGGTTCCATTTAGTCTCCTGGTGTAGCAGTGGGAACAATGGGAGTAAGTTTCATAAATTACCCCACCTCTTTCCATCAGCATAATCACAATCAAAGGGCAGCTATCCCGTAGGCGTTAACTGCACACCCAGCAGTATAAATGGGTACACCAGTCTATCAGCTAGTCACGTGTGGTGAAGCAAATGTGGCTACTCCCACCTCTTCCAATATGTGTGTGAAAGAGTAGGTCAAATGCCATCTAGAGTGGCTGTTTGGAGCTCCCTCTAGTGGAGACCCTTCTGGCAGCAGTGGTGTGAACAAGCAATAGCAGGGCTGCACTTTTGCCTTATGTTGTGATCACATTCGAATGTGCAACAATATGTGCACACATAAATACACAAATGCGCATATAAAATAGAGGCACATCTTAATCTAGACACAGACAATATTTTCCAGTTATTGCAATATGTAGCCTACTAACTACCTTAGGCATTTTTTATTCTATATCACAGGTCTGACATTTGGAAAATTGCTTATTTAAACCAGTAACTGTTTTTAGAAAGTATCCTGAATTAAAACTTATATATATCAGTAGTTTAAACTTGATCATGAAATTAAGAATACTAATGCGACTGAAAAATAACATTTACCATACCCTACTGTCAACCATGAGTGTGCATGTAATTAGGATCAGAAACATATAAACTGACAAAAAAACTTGGAGCAAGAAAGCAAAAAAAGATGCACAAAGCAGCAAGAGGAGATACATGTTTGGAATTATCCCAGGTTACAGAACAAGGAGGATATGGATCAAACAATATCAGTGATGTAAAAATGACCACGCGGGAAAAATATCTACAAAAATATTAATTAGCATTATTGGGGGTAATATGAGTAACAGTATAGATAAGAAGTCAACATGCCCCCATCATATATCGGTCTCTCCATATAACAACCGAAATGTATTTATTACATTTTATATTTCTCATGTTGCACTCCCAGAAAGCCGTAGGACCAATGGGTTGTGGAAGAAATACTTTTATTAAGAAAAAATAAAGGGTTTGGGATAAAAAAAAAACCACCACAGGCCAAGAAGGGAAAGCGTATAAGATAAAAACCACTGTAGAGATGGAGCGAAAAACTGATTTAGTCCAGTAGTTGGTTTGTATAAAGCATACTGTTGTCAAATGACCTGTCAGTCATTTATAGCAGTTCGGACAAAGGAGACCCATACCTTAAGTGTTTTATGCAGCAAGCCACACTTGATTTCGATTAAGCAATTATATGTCACTATCAATTTAAAGATAACTTTCCACAGAAGGAGAAAACATGTCATGAATTATGTTATCGTATATTAAAAAGATAAGAAGCACCTTGAAATATCAAATCGCTGAGTTCAAAGCAATGTTCCAAACCCACTTAAAATAGCACTGGGCAATGGAAATAAATGTTTTTCATAATAATACAGCTTGCTGGATTTTACTCTTATAACATCAATGGATCTCATTTCAAACCGCTTCATAAGCAATCACTTGTTGGGACAAACATTTGATATGAACTCTTTGTCGGCAAAATTAAAGATATTTATCTGTGGGCAGCAGGGTGCCTCACAACGAGTGATTTGTATTTGTGAATATGTTTGCACGTGTGTATTCACTTATCTCATATTTCTAGTTTTGAATAAAGATTAAATACAATGTCTCAATAGATAATTTTAAAAAATGTGGTTCCTACACAGTGCCAGTAAATGGCTCGATGTGTGATAACATTTTCACATTGGTCGAAGTAAAATACAAACGTGCAGCCCTGCAATTACTTTCCAATGCAACTGCAGTTGTAAGGTCCTCTACTGCAGGAAGCTTTGGAGAATCCTTCCAGAGGAAATTTGGCCTACACCTCCACGCCAGCCAGACGTGTTGTACGAGATGGGAGTACCCGTACTTTAGCCCACCACACGCGACCTACGGATTGACTGGCGTACCGAATTTACATTGCTGGTGGGTGAATGAAGAACTTGCCCATTGTTTCAATTGCCATGTAAAATCGTGAAATCGAACCAGTGATCTCTGGGTGGCAAGTGCAGTATTCTAACTATTACACATCAGCAGTCATGGGACAACTCAGCCCATCGTCCTTCTAGGGTCAATGACATTACTATCACAGTGTGGAAAGTCAGCAGTGGTTGTCATTACAGAGACACAAATATGATATTTGTATGATGTGTTTGCATTATGACCACCGCTATAGGCAAGCCCCAGGCCATGCCTGTCTAGTGTACTAATTCAGAGACACTAGTAGGAGGCGTTATCCCTCTTATTTATTCTGGCTCTCACAGCCATAGCAGATAACTCCATTCATGGTCGAGACAACCAACATGCTTCCAGAACCACAGTTTGAAGAGGCAAAGACCACGACGACGGCAGCATGACGAGTTCCAATCCCGATGGCAACAGCCCCGACTGTGAGACGGAGCTCGCCTTTTATTCTCCCCAGTGTAGCCAGGCTCGGCCCTCAGTCATGCACCCTTCGGGCTTGGCCCCGGGTCCAACTGGTAGAACGGGCTGCTACCCCTAATTGCATTGTCTACCAATCTCCCTGCGCTACGCTCTACAGTGACTCATTCAATGTCACTACACCTGTTTGAGCAAGGAGATACTTTGATGTTTTGAAAGCGACTCCTGACTAGTCAGTGGGGTTTTTTTACAGTTCACAAAGGTAGATTCCTCCATTTGCATTTTTTTATGCTGAACAAATTTCAAATTAAAATTCACCAACGTGCCCAGACAGACATGGGAGACAGGTTATTAGGAATGATATTTTATTTGCTCGAGCTAGTGTATTTTACAGTTATTCCATATTTCCACAAATCCTTTTGGCAAGAAGGCTTAAAATACCACCTCGTGAGAATCCCCTTTTGCCGACAGAGGTGAGCACCGTTTTCACGATGCAACTTTCCTAAGCAGACTTAGTTCACTATATTTCTTAAGTGAGTTCAAGAGCAATCTCACTTTAAATACAGAAAGAAAAACTGTGAATTCAAATTTTGGTTATATTCTAAATTGCATACAAGCAAAAATGCATGATTTTCAATGATGGCCATTAGGATGTATTTAATTTCCTGAAAGCAATAGAAAAAATACAAATGGTACTTAATTATGTAGCGTAAACGTATCATCTTCTAACTTATATTAGGGGTCTCTATTTAAAAAAAAAACTGTTATAGTAATATGGCCTATTTTGTGAATATTTGAGTGTTTGTTGAGTAAATGTTTTATAAATGTACGAGCAGGGTACAGTGAGGGAAAAAAAGTATTTGATCTCCTGCTGATTGTGTACGTTTGCCCACTGACAAAGAAATGATCAGTCTATAATTTTAATGGTAGGTTTATTTGAAGGCCCCACCTCTTAGTGGCACGCTCCAGTCTCAGCAACAGCGCCTCCAACTCTTTTTCTGAATGAGCAGCTATTACCAAATCATCAGCATACATAACTGGTTGAGCAATAGAGAGCCATCCCTTGACCGCACCCGGGCATCAATCAGCCTCCCATTATATCTGTACCATATGGAGATTCCGCCGGTACAGCTATTGAAGGCTTCACGAACTACGTGGCCAAAATAGATGTTAAATAATGTGGGAGCCAGAGGACATCCCTGTCGCACCCCAAGGTGTACAGGGAACGGCTCTGACTCCTGGCCACGTAGTTTTACCTGGGCCCGCTCACCATCATGAAGGTCCTTAATGATTGTGAGCAGAGGGTCAGGTACTCCAAAAGTACGAAGAACAACCCAGAGCCCAGGCCTATTGATGGTATCATAGGCCTTGACCAGGTCAATAAAGCAGAGATGTAGGTCTTGTTGGAATTCCCTACACCTCTGCTGTAGCAGACGGACAGAAAATATGGCATCTGTGCAGAACCGCCCTTTCCTGAAACCGCATTGGGGCTCCGCAAGCCTCTCCTCAGCGTGCCTGACAAGGCAATGTTGAATAATCCTTGCCAGGACCTTTCCCGGCACACTGAGGAGTGAGATGCCCCTGTAGTTGTTACAGTCTGTGCTGGCCCCCTTCTTAAAAAGGGGGACCACCAGGGCATCCTTCCAATCCTGCGGAACCCGTCCAGTGGTCCAGACTGTCGTTATGATGTCATATAGGGCAGTCTGTGCACAAACGCCACCCTCCCTCAGCATTTCGCTTGGGAGATCATCTCTGCCCGCTGCCTTTCCTGGTCTCAGATTCCGGATCACCTTCAGTACTTCCTCAACATATGGCACCTCAGCCAGCCACTCACAGGGGGTGACTTCTTCCAATATTTGAGGCACCGCAGCCTCAGCAGGGTCATCCTCACTTTGTGCCACGATGTTTTCCTGGCTGAGGGATTTTCCCTCCCCCAGGACCTTACAGAAATACTCAGTAAATCTGCAAACTTGTTCCTGGAGGTCGCAGATTGGATCACCGTTTTTTTCCCCTAATGATGGTAATAGGTGTGGCGCTGCAGATTACTTTTTTGATGGAGTTAAATAAAGATTTGTGATCACGGGCCACTGAGGCAGACTCCATCTCATCAGCAACCCGCGACCACCACCCATCCTTGCAGCGCCTCACGGCTCTCCGAACCTCCAAGCGAAGGCTGCGGTAAGCCTCCTCATTCTCTGACGTGGGATTCTGTAGCCGATGACAGTGGGCCTGTCGCTTTTTCTCAACCAACCTGAACACCTCTGTGAGCCAGGGTCTTTGGGGAGGTCTGGACCGCGTACCCAAGGCAGCCATTGCAGCTACATGAGTCACAGTCCTAAACCTCACTCATTTACCCTTGACATCAGGAGGAGTCGGGGACGATGCCAATCCCAGCCGCAAGCGATGATGAAATTCTCGCTTGCAACTTTCATCAGATAACTGAGACCAGGCCACTTTAGGTTGGAATGGGGTCCTGGGTGTGCACCCACCACCGGAGTGGAAGAATGGCAGGCGCATCTTACAGATGACTAGTTGATGGTCAGAGGGCAGATCAGCTCCACGGTAGGTCCTGGTGTCAAGGACATGGGCTCACATCCGCTGGTCCGTCACTATGTAGTCCAGCAGATGTTCTTGCTTGGACCCGGCATGCAACCATGATGTTGTGTGGATGCGCCGATGCCGGAACAGCGTGTTGGTAACTACAAGCCCATGGGCTGCACAAAAATCTAGCAGCCTCCTACCGTTGTTATTGAGCTGATCTGGCCCATGCCCTCCAATCACTCCAGACCAGGTGCCAGCATCATGACCAACTCGGGCATTGAAGTCACCCAACATGACTCTATCCCGAGGGGCCACTTTAGCCAGCACCTGTGACAGGAGGTCATAGAAGGCATCTAACTCATCGGCTTTGCCTGCATCCCTCCACGGATGCTCATCTTCGGTGGGGGCATAAGTAACCACGACCACCATTCCTCGCCTCCGGTTGATGGGAAGGCAAGCCCAAAGTAGCCTGGGGCTTACAGCTTCCCACACCTCACCGCCACGCTCCCACGCCCCCTTCATTCTTTTGTTCAAAAGAAGAGCCACACCCTGTTGTTTGGCAGTCTGCTGCCCCGAGTAGAGGACTGTCCACCCCTCATGGTGGCAGGAGCCAGAACCGGTCCACCGGACCTCCTGAATGCCACATAGATCCAGGCGGTACCGGTCCAGCTCCCAACAGAGGAGTGGCAGCCTCTCCTCCGCAGTGAGCGTTCGAACATTCTACGTGGCCACCCGTAGTGGTTTTTCGTTGTTTCTGGAGGAGCCCTGAGGGTAGATATTCAATCTCCTGGCTCCGCCAATTGGGGTTTGGCCAGGAGACGTCATAGACTCCTGGCCCCCCGGGGCCTCCGGCACAAGCTTATTAGTTATATACATAATTCGCGGTTTAGTGGTAATTAATTGAAGGTGGAGGGGTTACCAGCCCCTCGCACCCGTCCAGAGCCTCTGTTTAGCCCCTGTGGTGGACACAGATGCCATGAGGGGAGGAGCCAATCGAAATTGGACCTCCCCCCACAGCACTATCCACGACAGAGTTGCCTGTCCGGCACCACGAGGAGGTAGGGGGTTGTTTTGACACACACACACATATCAACTCACACACACACTAATGGACTCACATGCACACATGGACTTACACACACACATATCGACTTACAAACGTACAGCGACTCACACACACATGGACTTACAAACACACATACATCGACTCACACACATCGATTTACACGCACACACAATTTTTTTTCACTTACACACACGCACATTGATTTACACACACGCAGACATCGACCAACACACATGCAAACACATAGACTTACCCACACACACATGGAGTTACACACACCCATCGACTCACAATACACACATCGATCCAAACACACATATGGACTTACACATATAGCGACTCACGCACACACACAATGAACTTGCACACACACATATTGACTCATGCACACACACACAGACGTACACACACACTAACATCGTCGCAGGCACGCACATGGACTCATATATTAACACAGGGACTTAGACATAATAATAATTAATAATAAACAATAATAAAAATATTAATATTAACCAACTAAATGTTTAAATATCAGTTGTCAAGACACAAACATTATTTTTATATTTCCAAGGTCATTATTAAAATAATAGGTTTCTATGTACGTGAGTTTAGCGAAAGAAGCAAGAAATAAAAAATATTAGTTGTCTGCACACAAACAAAATACATTTAATAATTGCAAAGTGATTATTTAAATAATAGGTTTCTATCTACGTGAGTTTAGCAAAAGAAGCAAGAAAATAGTACCTAACATTGCCGTGGTGAGGCCTAATCCCGCGCAGAGCCCCCTATCTCACCTAGATTGCCCAGCTGGCCGAGGTGGCACCTTGGCAGGCTGGGGGCTGGGCCGCTCCCCCCCCCCGCACCCACGATCCTCCCGCCCGCACTTTAATAATACTATGTAAGCGCTATAATATGAATACCTACAGACTCTATTGTAGTAACTGGACGCATTGGGGTGGGGGGGGGGGAGAAGAGGACATCACACTATGAAAAATTAACATCAGCATTATGTGTTTTTTTTGTTGCATTTGTAATGAGAATGAACGTTTTTGCAGATCGTGTGTGCATTGCTAGGGGCAACCCCTGTCAGCGTTTCGCGCATGCGCAATTGCGTGCTTTGTCCCACGCCGAGCAGCGTAGTTAAATAATTAAATAAACGGTGTCGCGCTAAATTGCTAATTTAACTACTTTAAAGTTTACGGATGGGAAAACGGAATAGCGCTGGTTCACCACGGGGCTTACGGCGTGGCAACAGGCTACTTTTTAAAAACGTAAACCCCACGGTTTGCGAGCCAAATCCTTCGCATGTGCGTGTCCACAGACAGATGGACAGATGGACAGACAGATGGACAAACAGATGGACAAACAGACAAAAAATAACGTTTAAAGGTAAGATTATATTTTATAATATTCCATATTTTGTTAATCAACTACAACATTTTGCACTTTGGAAAGATATTGAGACACATGACCATGTTCCGTTGGTTGTTTTAAATCTGTGAATAAGTTTGAACATACATTGGACTGCAGTGAAAAAAAGAAAAAAATACCAATTTTAGAGTAATGTGTAATTAAAGTAGCTTCGATTGTGTAAGTGAAGTGTAGTTGTAAGTGTACTGTTATTTTCCCTGAAATTATAATGAATATGCATATTGATTGATGATGAATATTTCGTTTGTTCACTTTAGCTGTGCTGAATATCGTGTTGTCAACCTGCTATAATATTTAATGCAAATTATCAGTGGAATTCATTAACACCACGCAAACATACCCGATGAATATGGCGAAGTAAATCCTCTTACTTATTATTATTCTCACATAAATGTGTAAAGAGTTAGATGTAATTGCATCTGCTAAAACGGATCATTACACACTATATATTTGCAAGTGTTTTATAAATTGTGAATAAGATGTAAAATAAAAAAAATAGTTATTTCTACCAGTAGTGGGGCTAAAATGCTCAATATTTTTTTCGTATTTTTATTTTACCAGGTAAGACTATATAGCTCCTTTTCAGAAGCGACATGGCCAAAAATGATAGCTCAATGAAGTGGCTTAGTGTGTAAGAATGTATAGCAGCCACAATACTCTAAACGCAAGTTTTTAAATGTGGAGGGAAAACCCGACAGACCCAGAGAAAAATCCACGACCACATGGAACTCCAAGTATACAGGCGTCAGGGTCGGAATCTAACCTATGACCAAGCGCATACCAAGCGAGGTAGTTAACATCTTGCTACTGTAGCGCCCCGTTGAACATGATCATGAACGCAGAATAACGTGTCTGAAGAAGAATGATGCTTGTCATCAGTGCATACTGACAGCTGTGACACGTGGATCACAAACGTTAACACTGACAAATACATTTATGAACAAAAGATGAAAAGTACACAATAAACTACGGAGAGATGCGTGCCTGGAATTACACCGCTCATAGCCACAGAGACAGTTCCAGAACCTACTTGCGTACTCCCACCTCTGTGTCCTCTCTCAACCCATAAGGTTATCAATCAATCTCAATCGATTGATTCCAGTTTCAAATCCTGGCCCGTATGTTGACTAACTCATCATCCCTCGAAGGGTCAATAAAATCACGTACAACTTTGTGACGAACTACATCGGTTGTCATATGCATACTTGCAACAGCAATGTTTATTTTCTCCCACTGGCCCAGGGCTGCAAATGGGAGATGAGCACGGCCCCAATGCTCATGTGAGCAAGATGTGAGTGTCTTTAAGCACGTGATGGGACTGTGTGGTCCTACAAACCTGCATGCAAAACACTGGATTACAAGCTTGCAGCACTACAAACAGCAATTAGTATTACCATGCTATAACACCATTACCAGCTGTCTTACTCAGGCTGCTTGGCTAATTACTCTCAAATGTTTCGCATCCTGAATACCCCTTCAGGTATCATCGAAAGTCTGCAATGGCACTGATTGCACCTGGGGTGACCATCATAAATGATCAAGGCATGCTTTATTCTAATAGTGTGTGATCTGTTCATCACACAACCTTGATTGGTCAGTTTAACACGTAGGCTTTCGCGACCAATATCATCCATAAGAGGTTTTTTTGGGTTAGATCGTGTAAATATATAAATGTGTCGTTAAACACGCCATCACCCAACACAGCCATTGGTCTCTGCCTATAAGTATAACTTTGCATTCAATTAAATAACCTCAGAAAAATGTTATTGATATGCAAATGTGTTTATCTTATTAAAGGTGTTAATTAATGTCCCTTGGCATGCATGTGCCGGAATTCACGACTATTATTCATCATTTCCAATCCAGATAAATGGCCGGTTAAAACAATGAACTCATAATCAGGAGATTATCACTTTGAATACCAGTTCAGTGTTGACTCTGCCAATGATCTCTCCAGGTTCCAGGGTCATTTATTTCCACTTATTGTAGATGGACTGTTCCCCTCATAAGAATGTAGAATTCATACCACTGCCTCAAGAGCCACTCTATAGTAATTTGGACTGAGACAAACCGTGACTTTTTGACCGAATTAAAATATGTTTAAAATAGACAATCAAGATCGCACTCTCTGCTGTGTGCTCAGGTTGCACCGTTGTCATTCTCAATGATGTCCGCGACGTTTCACCCCACGTGCTGAGAACTTCTTCCATTCCTCCCAACACGAGGCAGCGAAACGTCGGACATCGTGCTGAACAGCATGTGGTCCAGCCCGAAAACACATCACAGAGTTATACGGCACAACAACACAAAGCTAAGCAGTGGAATTTAGGTAAGATATATCTAAGCTTTAGATACATAACAAAATCATAAAGTTGCATGAAACATATACCTGGTCAATCAATATATTACATTAATTCCATGTAAGAATATGACTGTGGCTTAACCGTGAAGAAAATGTCGTTATCAAAGGTGTTTGTCATATATCAACACCCCACTGCCCCAATGGGGCCAATTCAATTAAATAACTAAGAATGTTTCGTCTTATTTTTGCGTATGTCATTTGTATCGTGCCTCAGTTGCCTTGAGTGTAAAGTCTCATTATCACCATTAGAATAAAGGTAACCTTAGCTCACAATTTCCATAACACCATGTAAAAATGTTTCTCGTGTGCATTATTCAATGCATGTATCACGAGCACAATAATTTATTTTTAATCAATGAATTACCCAGCCGAGTAGACATCTCCGTGTGTGGTTTTTGTTATTTGTTTGTTTAATGCTAAACTCACGCACCTACATGCCCACAATATTCTGGCAACACACCCCAAGGAAATCATGAATTAATGTCATGATTCATGAGCATTCCAAATAAAAAAATATCCCCTCCGCCCAGGCCATCATGGGCTAAGGGTAGATATTCAGTAGGATAGTCACCGGTGGTCCATAATTAAACTTCATACGTAAATCCCCCACTGAGTGTAATGTTGCATCACTGCTGGGTGGCAGGATCTCAATTTTCTTGGCTGTCACTTAGGCCAAGCTTAATGAAATGATTTCATTTGCATTTTTATTGGCTGCATGTTATTTAAAAAAAACTTTGCAATGTATCAGAGGGCATAGGCGAGGAATTTAGCGAGCTTCTGTGCTGACGTGACTTGGTATAAGTACTGCCATTTACCAAAGCAAAAGAGGACCTCTGTTCGAGTCGCGATTAGTAATTAATACAGTTACTTAGTAAACAGCATCACTTTCGTCGTTTATACAAAAACAAAGATCCCCCTTATAGCCTTAACATAATGTTGGGGCAAGTGCTGTTAGCAAGCAACTATGGAGGCTGGAATGGCACACGAGGGGGTGGGTGGCCAGCACCACGCCCGGCCGTCTTTGTCGCTGTAGTGGCGATGTTTAGACACTACACTCGGTACCTCGGGGAGGCTCAGGACCGATTCAGATAATCGTCACCTGTGGATCTGCGGCTTACAGCAGCGCTGAAGTCAGCAGGCCAGGTGATACACCAGAGGGAATATCTGGGGGAAAGGTTACAGAAGGGGCACGTGGGGGAAGCCCGGGAACCCGCTAGTAGGTTCTAGAGAGGGGGCATGGCCCGGGCGGAGCGAGGACACGCTGGGAGCATAAAAGGGGGCCCTGAGCGAGAGCTCGGGGCTGTCGTATGGAGTGGGATACCCGTCGTGCTGTTGAAGATCGTCGCCATCGTCGCTGTCGTCTTCACTCGATATTGCGCTGCTAGACACTAGTTGGCTGTCTCTGTTCAGAGCCGTCAGTGTTAGACGGATAGTGTTGTGTGTAGGCTAGCAACCCACGTAGTGTTGTGTATAAGCAAGCAAAGAGTGTGTAGCAGCATAGGGTGTGTATTGTGCAAAGGGTGCTCAGTTAAATAAAAATAAGTGCCTCCAAGTCTTAGCGTCTCCGAGTTGTCACTACATATGCATGCATTCTCGTACGTATATGTGTTCACATAGTATATTTTGGTGGAAGTTGCTGTGGGGCAATTGCTCCAGCATGCTCTACTTGCTTTGACTTCATTCTTCCAGTGCTACAGTTCAAACAATGGGACAAGTTTGTCAAATCCCCCCCCCCCCCGCCGCCTCTGTTCACCCTGCAGTAGAAATGTGTACAGCACAGTTAGTTAATTGACAGGTTGCGTGTGGTGGGGTAAAGTGTGGGTGCTCCCACCTCTCGCAACTTGCCTTGTCAATGTGGAAGAGTTGTAAATGTATCCGCTGGACAATCACCATGACCATATTTAATTACGCAAATAATTTTCAATTGTTTGGCACTTGTGTATAACTTAGCACAAAGCAAGTCCCAACAAAGCAAGGCAGTTTACCCTTGTCATCTTGCTCAGTGCACTCTTCTTAGTTTAACATGTTTTGTGCCAGTTTTAATCGTGTCTTTCAAATAAACAAAAACAAGTAAATACAAATTGCTAAATGCAAGTGTTTGCAGTCTTGTAAATATAAATAGACTGAAACTAGATTCGAAGCTTTCGTGACTGCAGGAATTACTCTTTGGTTCTTTCGGTAAAGTCACGTAGAAATAAAATAAATTAAATTAAATAATAATAGAATACGACTTTTCGATTGCAACACAAGCAACGATCATCAGGTACAAATGAATGAGAAAACAATCATAGTAAACTTGGAAAAATAATGCAATACAACACAGAGAGTCGGCCAACACAACAGTCAACACCCCACCGGGTTGATTACGTTCTTCCAAAGATTTCTAAATTTGAGAGAGAGACAAAACACAGACACGGAGACATATAGACAGACACACACTTTTCTGTGTGCCTATGTGTGTGTCTCTCTCTGTTTGTCTCTGTGTGTGTCTCTCTCTGCTTGTGTGTCTGTCTATGTATCACCCCGAGCTCTCCATTACTCTGATAGTGCATTGTCTTTGGGCTGTACGCCTGTTGGCGTCCTCCGGTCTAACACCGTTTGAGATGAGGCTTAAAAGAAAACTGTCTCTGGTGTGGACCAATCAGTTTCAAGGACAATGCATATGTTATCAGAGTATGTTTTTTGTTTGCATTCTGACCACAATCATTGTGGTTAATGCAGACATGATTCCTTGTAAAAGGTTTCAGTTTGGTGTTTTAACATCTCAACACCTGTTTTGTTGCCAGAAAAAAGGGGAAAACCTATTCGGCATAATGATGTGTTTCATGCACTGGTAAATGCAAATTATAATGATTACATATTTAACCATTTGAGTATTGCAGTATGATTTTTATCTCCAAATTACAATGTGGTTATTTTTTCATCATGCTGCAATATAAGATGCAAATGCATACGATGTGCTAACATAATAGTTCACAGAAAAGCTGGTATGTGGGAGTGTGCTCAAGAATGTTTCGCGTAAAAATTTAGTCAAAAGATGCAAATGTGAAATAAAGGATTTTCATCACTATTATTTAATTATTATACTTGATTACCCAGAAAAGCCTTTTTTATTAGTATCCGACCCAAATTATCGCGAGTATAATACCGCTTGAGTAATTTGCAGGTTATTACTCATTTTCAGATATTAATACAGTACAATAGTAGGTTTGGCCAATACCAGTTACAGGTTTGTTTGTTTTGTTGCCATGTAAGGAAGCTGGCAAACCTGGATGAAACTCAAACTCCACACCGAAAGGTTCCTCAGTTGAGAATCGAACCTAGGGTTTTTGGCTGTGAGACACATTTTATTACGTGATAAAGACCTGACGACATCACTCGTGCCAAACGTTGTCAGTGCTGACTGACACAAAATGGGAAAATGTCCTGCGATGAATGGAATTCAAATAAATTACAATATTTAGCTAAGCACGAAAATTCGATCCAAAAAAAATATCTTCATGCCTTCGTGAAAATTGCCTTTTATAGCCATACAAATTCAAGCATCATTCAAAACAAAAAAAACATAGAAACAAACAAAAATCGAATTATTGTCATTGTGTTATATTAATATATATGTGAATATTTAATTGCACTTATATAATCAAAATGGTGCTCACCTCTGTCACCTCTCATTAATACAGCCACGGAGGTTGCACATTCCTGCGAAAGTATAGCGCAACTGCTTTTCATTTGTAGCGACCACAGGGGGACAATGGGCTAAGTCGATCCCTGTTGTAAAAATGAGAAGTCTGCCACAGCACCACACAAAAGGAAAACATATTTCTAAAATCATTACAATTCATGGTTTCTCCAGTGCCAATGTTTAATATATGAAAATATTCCCTGCATATAAATGAAAAATTCTGAAGAAAAGACATTTTGCTTTCTGGGCAATATCCATTCAAAGTGAAATTATTTGATATCTGGTTTATGGGAAAATTTAAGAGATGCATTTGGGTAGCTCTCCATATTTTTTGGTCGTTATATTTGCTAAAGTAATTTCATTTTTAATTTGAGATACATGTGGCCATCTAAGTTACATGGGGCACACATATGTTGTGATAAACGTTTTGTTTTTGAGCAAAGCATGACACGTATTATAAAATAGTATTTTATATGTATGTGTAGTGACTGACTCAGAGACACCAAGAGTATGAGCCACTCTTGTTTATTAACACGGCCTGACAGTAACACTTAGTAACTAAAGTTCTCAGTCAGGACAGCTGGTAGACTGCCTGACTGGCGACGCCGAGTTGGTGAAGACAGAGATGACGATGAAGACTCCAGCACCACGAACGGATCCCACTCCAAACGACGGCCCCGAGGTCCTTTCCCAGGGCTCCTCTTTTACTGTCAGCGTGGTCTGGCTCCGCCCCAGCCACGCCACCCTTTTGGAACCTACTTGCGGGTTCTCGATGTGCCCCTTCCGTAACCTTTCCCCTACATCCCTCTCTGGTCTAGCTGACCTGCTTTCAGTCAAGGCTGCTGTATTACTGCAGATCCCCTTCCCTGCCAGCAGCCAGCGCTATGCTGCTACGTGACCAATTCTATGTCACTACATATGTGATGTACAGCAATTTATCAATGCACTCCAAAGGCCATGTCGGTCATGAGGGTTGTTTGACCATACTTCACCGTGCTGATCAGTAAATAGTGTTGAAGGATAACCCAGGATCAGTTCATATATACTCATAATTCATGACACGTTTTAGCCGTGGCCATGCGTTGAACACTGGCCGCTTCGTCCATAGTGCAGTGCATTGACCACTCTGTCACCTCTCCACTTACAAACGTTATTTGATCATCAGGCATGGTCACTCTACTGCTGGATGAAGCACCCCCCCCCCCCCCAAGCCATCACTACCTCTCATGATCATGGGATGTAATAAAAAATATTATATCTGTGCACAGTGTTCAGGACTAAGGTCCACAAAGTTTCTGTACTCCCTCCATGCATCGCCGTTTGTACTGTGTCCCTATTGAAATACATAATAATAAAAACCTTTGAAAAATATATTTACGTATGCCAATGAAATAAACGTGGTGCATAAGGAAGAGCATACAACTTCTAGAATTAACACACATATAAAACATTGCACTCGACATGCATACTATTGGTGAGCATTGGCTTTAAAATGCAACGAGCAGCGATGACAACTGATGGACAAAACCTGTTGTTGGAGGAGCAACCAAGAGATAACTTTTCCATGAATAGGACGAGCGAATAAGAGACGCACTGATAAAATCAAGGCACCCAAGAGACGAATTGCAGGCATGCAGGAATGTGTCAGCTTTAGAAAGCCTCGATAAAAAGCGGCATTAATCATGTCTGGAGGTACATTCAGACGTGCAATATTTGAGGAATGTCTTCTGGAACTTTTTTTGTAGATTTCCGTAGTAAATTTACCCACGAATAATCTCCATCAGGCCTTCCTTACAAATGATCGGAGTGAGCACCTATGTAGGCCATCATAGCACACAAGTGGGTACTACCATACAGACTGTTGGTCAAGTTCTGGAAATGAACACTAATTTAAGGCAAGGATGACACACGAGCGGGGTGGTATGGCCAGTGCCAACGTTATTCACCACACCAGACATCCATTTCAGGCTGAGAGAAATTCAGAGAGACAGCTTGAGATGCCACGTTTCACTGATGTCTGTGGCCAGGAATTGAACCCCCTTTGATATAATCTTCACGCAATATGCTCACCACTCCTTCACCACACAAAGACAAATATCCCCCATTTCGCCTCAACATAATGTTGGGGCAAGTGATGTTAGCGAACACCTATGAAGGTCGGCACAACAAACGAGGGGATGGGTGGCCAACACCACGCCTGGCCACCTTTGTCTCCCCAGTGGTGATGTTTACACACCGTATCAAGTACTAATTTTAGGCCTGAGCCGACCTAGGGGAGGCCCATGACCGGTTCAGATAATTGTCACTGGTGTTGGCCGGGTCTCCCGGTTCGTAGCCGGGTTCATAGCCGGGTTCAAAGCGCAGTGCGCTAACCCCTATACTGCCGCTGCCCACACTTCCTCACCCATTGACACGTAGTTTCATTGGCTTGTGAAGACCATGAGAGCTCTTATAGATACACGCACGTAGACGTGGTGGCAGGCTTTTAAAATCCCCAAAGATAACAATACATTAATTCATGATGTGTTCTTCGAACATTGTCAGGATTCAAATTGGATTAAAATTAGCATGCTGCAGACTAAAATATATTTTGTTCCACTTCTGGGCCATCTACTCTTTGTTAAACGTAGAGTTTCAGGCACTAGCATTTGCATATCATATTCAAGATATGTTACTATAACAACCATGTCATTCATCAAACCTCAGTTTAATTATGGAGGCTGATTATTGTAATGGCATGTGTGCTTACTGCTGAGCCATTTTTTGTATGTTGTTCCCATCTATTCCACTCGAAATGGATGATGTATTTCAAGAGTGCTCCACACGGTGAGATGGACGAATAACGGTGCAATAAACAAGAGTAGCCTATTGTGTTCTTGTATCCTAGTTCCGATTATAAATAAATTCTGAACTGTTGGTGGAGCTTCTGAAAACGAAACCAACCTATGTTTTGTTTTACCAGGTAGGGTCCACTGAGCTATGTAGCTCTTTTTCAGAGTTGATCTGGACAAATTATAGTTCAACGAAGTGGCTTATCACGTGGAATTTTATAGCAGCTAAATACTCTTAACGCATGTTTATAAATGTGGAGCACCTGGATAAAAATACACACGACCACAGGGAGAGAAACACGCAAACCCCAAACATACAGCAGGCGTCAGGGTCGCAATTGAATCCACGAGCTTCTGCATACCAGACAAGGGAGTTAACATCTCGTCACCGCGGCGCCTAACATTGCTTGATGGGGACCACTGTCTCCATAGGGCAACGTTTGACAGTCAGGGTTGAACTTAGCCAATCATCCCTCCCGGGTTGATAACATTAGTGTCATTTTGTTGGAAGTCAACAGTGGTCATCCTATGGATGTATCGATAATGCCATAGGAATGTAGATTCATTTTACTACTCGTTAATGGCAGTATAATTAAATGCCACCCCATTATGGTTTATGCTAGAATACACCCAATGTACCTTGCAAGGGATGTATCTCAATTGGGTTTCATATGATTCATTACATGTTGGACCAATTGGTTCCACATATGTTTAAAAAAAGAATGGAATTATTTCAGAATTATGCAAAACAGCGGTCAGTTAATCCATTCCATTGTGTGGCTTATTTTTTTACTTCCTGAGCACTCCCATTTTTTACATACACATTTCCAAAACCATTACTACAGTGCATTGAATATTGTCATAAATGGCCAGTGTATAATCCATTAAGGTGTCTATCAAACCGTTATTGACTTAAACACTAGCTGAGGGTAATTGATATAGGATTACAGGCAGGATAACCACCAAATGTCAACTATATGTCAATTATTGACCAAAATTTTTATCTTAAATGTATTAAATTATTAATGTGGTTGACATATGGTATGTGTAGTGTATATATGGCAATCACACATCCTTGTTTGACACCTTTCCTAATATAAATTGGGTTAGTCATGGAGCCATCGCTGAGAATAACTACCTGCATACCATTGTGAAAGAGGCAGAGGATGTTTACAAACTTCATGAGGCAGCCGTTTTTCAATAGGATCTTCCACAAGGCCTCACAGTTGACGGAATTGAAGGCTTTGGTCGGATCAAAGAAGGCAAATGTAGAGCGGTTGGTCTTGCTCACGGCACTTCTCCTGTAGCAGTATTATTTCACTGCAGTAGTTTTTGCAGGACTTTCTTTACTTATGAATATCTGTATTGTATCTATGTTGCTATTGACTCAAGAAAAATTTACATGACGTGCACTATTTGCAATGGTGGCCTTACACATTATTACGTGCTCGTAGGTGTGTATCATTAGCAGCAGCCATGGGAGGTCCACGGCTGGATGAAGGTCTCTCCCATGAAGTCACAATTTCTCACAATCCTTCTATATAATAACAACAACAATAATAAACCCAGAATCTGTGCATGAGCTGATTGAATAGCTCCATCTGCCCAGTTGACTTACTCTCAGGTGCGTTCCATCCCTAGGGTGCCACTCCATCATTATTCGTGGCCATCATTCCTTCTAGCGACATGGCCTGCTTAAGGCCAGTTACTTTTCTTAACACTTGTTCTCTAATCCATGTGTCTGTGTATCTCTCTCTCGCAATGTAATTCCAAGCATGCATTTCACATTATTTTATGCACACTTTTCAACTTTTATTCCATAATTGTAATTCATCACCATGTTTCCGGTCTATGTGTCATAGCCGGTAGTACGGGATAATTAAAATGTTCTTCTCTAGACACAATGCAGTGCAATTTTTCATTGACAAGTTCTGCTTTCCAAAAGCACTCTGACTTTCTCTCATCCACCTATTTATTTCATCATTTTGATTCTGGTCCGCCTTCAGTCGCTGCCCTGCCACCGTAACAATATGGAGCTGAGAGCATAGCAATAATAGCATAACGTGGCTACAAATACAGTGTCTGAAAAACACATGTCCAAAATCCAAGTAAACAATTTTAAGCCTGAATTTAAGCAATGGAATCTCATTTAACCACACGGCATTATGTGTGGCATACCAACAATTAATTCAGATTATGAGCAACTTTTTAAATCCATTGTGAGTGGTGACCTAATTTAAAATATATGGAGAATTCATTGTTCATTTCTCATTCAAATCACACCTGTGGGTTGTAACCACCAGGCAGTGGCTCTTAAAGAGTACTGTATCTTAAGTGGTTTGAAAATTAGATACCCTGAGAAGGTGTAATCATAAAAGCAAAACGATCAAGGATAGCTGCAGAATAAAAAAAAGTATGAATTGAATTCAGAAAATAACCTAATTGTGTAATACCAAGGCGATACAGGAGGGAAATTAACTTATGGTACATGAGACGTTGTGGAATGCTGCATCTACGCATTGCACAGAACTAATCTATATATATATAAAAAGGGAACTTTGTGGGTATGTGTGTCTGTTCGAAATGTTTAGCATACTTCCCAACATGCTAAAAACTTGAAATTTGGCTTCTGGCTAGCTCTCATACTGTACACAATGTAAAACTGTATCAAATAGACTTTGTATTTTGGGGGGGGGGGGGTGGGGATGACCATGAAGTGTGTGGCATCAACCCGCATACAGGACTGGCGAGAATCGATATCTGGTGAGCGTTTGTGGTATCGATAAAACGGGAATAGGCCGATTCTAAAGAAATCTACAACCGTCGATTCTTGGCACGCGAGCATAAGGTTTTCTTTTCCACCGCGCGATGGGTTTTATTTTAATTTTTATTAATCAGGTCATGATCAAAGTTGTATTTTCATTTATCAAATTGCTTTAAAAATATTGAATTATATGAATGATAAAGAATAGGGTTATTGTGTGCAAACTTTACATGTAGCACGTTAAACGTTTTCCCCCTAAGTAACATGGCTAAACGGTAAAAGTGTATTTAGGTAAATTATTACAGTCTGCAGATCCTGCTATAGAGTATGCAGATACTACTATGGAGTTAGTAGTTACTACTATAGTCAGTAGATACTACTATTGAGTCAATAGATACCACTATAGATTCAGTAGGTACTACTATAGTCATTAGATAATACTGCAAAGTCAGTAGTTATTACTGTAGAGCCAGATACTACTGTAGAGTCAGATACTACTATAGAGTCACTACATACTTCTCACTCTATTGTATATATGGTGTTTAGGTATATATGCCTACGCGGGGGTAAAACTATTTTTTGAGGGTGGCAGGGGGGTCGACAATTTTCGGAAACCTTTTAGATCAACTATTTACCCCCCACTTTCTATAACTTTTTGGACGTATAATTTTGTTGATGGACATACAAACCGCACACCGGGATTTCATAATAGCTTAGTATTTGTGTATGTCTTTGTTATGTTTTTAAGTTTTGAGAAGTTTTGAAATATATTTCCCCCCGGGCAACGCCGGGTACTTCCCGCTAGTGCAGCAAAAAAAAATGTTCTTTACATTCCAGCTTTCCACTCCAAGTACTGTAACTTTTTTTGTCCGTGTAATAACATAAACGTTGTCCTCCACTAATATTGTTTTATTGTTGTCTTGTTTTATCGGCATTGTGCCATAACATACAGACCCAAATGAAATGCATGATCATCTTCCACTAAGATGTATCTACAACAACAGAGGCATGTAACAACCTATACAGCAACTCGCAAGTGTCACGACAACGAAATGTAACCTCCAAGAGTCTGATTTGAAGAATACAGTCACACAGGTAAGTGAGCAAGTCGGTGATATGATCCATGACTATATTCTGAGTAAGTATTTTGTAGTTGGCCTAATTGACTTCATATATATGTGTAGTAGTCGTGTATGGAGATGGAGTCGTAGTAGGAAGCAACACGTTTTATTTATATCTTTACAACACTCACTAGGACTTAACATGAACGGGTAATGGCCCCTTCCACCCACAACCTGTGGAGGTACAGCCTCCGGGCTATCTATCCTAGCCACTGACCTACTCCTATAGCCCTCCGGCTGGCTGGAGCTAAGGAGGCTGGCCCACCGCTGGCACCGGTGGGTCTCTGACCACTGGCCCGTCCAGACCCGGCCCTCAGAAGGACGTCGGGCTGAGGGAACCTCAGGGTCCTAGCCTCTCGACCTCTGGCACCGCACTGAGCCCCGGCCCTTAGAAGGACGTCGGGGCTTGGGGTCCAGGGTCTAGTCTCCAGGTGGCTCCTCGACTTCAGCTTGAGGCAAACTGAGCTCTGCTCTCAGGAGCCCGCCTTTTATACGATTCCCCACCGAGGGGTGGGGTTCTGAGGGATCACAGATCCCCCACAGCCCCATCCCCTGAGGAGAGGTTCTGGCCACAGTTAGCCCAACCGATCTGTGTTTGTTTATCTCGCTTTCTGCCTAGGGGCAGGGTTCTGGGGGATCACACACACACTCCACAGCCTCCACCCCTCAGGCAGGGTCTTGGTTAGGGTTATCAATGACCCCGCTTTGGTAGGTACTGTGTAGGGTGTGTGTGTTTACAGAGTGACCACCACATATGTAACACAAGGCGTATTACATTGACTGGCTATACGCCAGTCAATGTAATACCTGGATTTATCCTGCACGTAAGAATGATATTCAGAGGGTCTCTGTGGTGCTGGCTCAGTACTCGGACATAGGCATTGCAACAGCCACTAAATCTCCCAAACAATTTAGCAAAACTTTATATCCTACACCTATAACCAAGATTCACAAAATGTGCTCAATAAAGTGTGAACACATACACGACAAAAAACAACAACAATGTCCGTGTACCACAGAAGCAGAAATGACATCAACATTCCATCTGTACTCAATTATGTAGCTGCGTCATAAGAACATGTGCAGCGGTTGGGCCATGTTCACAGGTCACAAGGACACAGATTGCACGGTGTGCATGCGGGCGTAATAAGCGCCGATGCATGCCAAGATCACCGCTGTATCTGAGCTTCCTGATGCTCTGCTCGTTGTTGTTAGCATCACTCCCAGCGCCTGTACTTCGTGTTTTTGCTGGGGAAGTGGGAGAGGGGTAACTCTCACCATCTGCTCAGTGGCATCGTTCATGTGCCTCCTCCCCAGAGACTGGTCTTAACGCCACTACTTCTAGGGAGCAGGATGTCTGCTGAAGTCTGTCTGTACCACATCAGTTAGCTGTCGCCCTAGCCCATACCACACAAAGCAAACATAAATACGGTTATGTGACAAAAAGATGGTGGCTTCACCCATCCGAGGGACCAAGCCACGAGTGTCTAGATTGAACACTAATTTCTTTGGAACTGCTCTTGTGTTTAGTTCATACCTGTTAACCCTTTATCTGTGAATACCTTGGTCACCACGTGTCCTTATACATCTCAACATTCAACCTACAACGTCCCATCGTAAGGAAGAACACAAACAAATAGACAATCACCACTAGTACACTCACCATTACACTCACCACTACATACCTGTCAACCCCTTGTCAGTGCCTACCTTATTACAGACCAATTCAGACCTTATTGGTCACCCCGTGCCCTTATAAATCTCAACGTTCATCCTACAACGTCCCATCACAAGGGAGAAACACAAATAGACAATCACAACTACTACACTCACCACTAGTACACTCACCAATACATACCTGTCAACCCCCATCAGTGCCCTACCTTATTACAGACCAATACAGACCTCATTGGTAACCTCGTGCCTTTATAAATCTCAAAGTTCATGCTACAAAGTCTCATCAGAAGGGAGAAACAAAAACAAATAGAAACCAAAATGTGTTGCCCGTATTGAAACGTCTGTATACTGTATGGACCTGAAAACTACATTTTCCTGTACAATAATACTGGTAAACCGTATGGGTTGACAGTTATGTTCGTTTGTTGTCCTTGCCCCGCACCTCCGATTAGCACGTTTGCCTACGAAAGAAGTTCAACATGCATGCATACATATTGTATATCACAAATGTAACCAGTGACACAAACACCAGTGTACCTGGATGCAATTGGGTGTCCGTAAATCAACGGTGTTTGTTTTATGGATAAACGTGCCTCAGCCATAGGAATGTTAAATTGACACTACTGGCTTCACGCCACGCTTATGAATAAGGGCTGCACAATGCTTTTTTGAGTATAAATGCTTGTTTTGAGTATTGACTTAAATACGCATATATCATGTGCTTTCTTGTATATGCTATATGTGTATGTGCCATAGTTTGTGGATATAATGACTCATTATGTACAGCTGACATTGGTAGTAGAACCACAATGCTGTTTTTTTATTATTTGGCATGCTATAGGAATGCTGCCATTGTGTAACGGTCAGCCCACTGGACAATGCAAAGTCCGAGATTAATTTTGGATCAATCTCCCAGCGTGGCATTTAAAACCAATAAAGCAGGTTTATTAAATGCCCCCACAGCTGTCCACCAAACAGTATACATAAGTGCGGTACAGTTAGTTGACTGGTGGGTCACGTGTGGTGGAATAAAAATGTGGGTACTTCCTCCTCTTCCAAGATGTCTGTCCAGTGTGGAAGAGTAGGCCAAAATACACTCTAAAGGGGCTCTCTGAAGCTTCCTCCAACGGAGGCCTCTCTGCCCACAGGTGGTGTGAGGAAGCAACTGCAGGGCTGCACCTTTCCCTTTAACTTTTTTACTTTTATCCGAAAATGTTTTTTGACACTTTACTTGACAAATTAAGCACCTATTTATAATCACTGACTGAGGACCAATGTTTGTTACTTCTTTATGACCCTTGGGCTACACCCATTTCATACATTTTAAAAGTCTACCTCAGCAGCAGACTATGCTTTCCCACCTGATGGCGGACGCTTGTGTTGTGCCAGAAACTTCGTGATTTATTTTTATTTTATTTTATACCTACGTGACTTTACAGACAGAACCAAAGAGTATTGTTACATTCCTTCTTTTCATATCGTTTCACAGTGTTTGTTATTAATGGTTGACATTCATATATATGTCAGAATCATGTTTGCTTGCTTGTTTGGTTGGAACTATCTATCAAGTCCCAATTGCCTATGATATTTGTGAGCAGTTTTACACACTAGGATTTTGGCGGTCTGTGGCTGCCTTATTTTAGCTCCTGTGGAGGGCTTCTGAACACTTTTTTGGGGGTCGAAAATTTTTGAAAACCTGTGAGATCAACTTTTTACAAACGCTTCTGGGGGTCCACTTTCTCTATTTTTTATTCAGGCCTTTTGAAAGGCTCTTATAATGTAATTGATGGACAAATGGACAAACGGTATGCTGGGCTTTTATAATAGAGGATTTGGATAGGATACTGATTGGTATGTAATTTTTCACGAGTGATTCATCCCTCAAACATAATTGAACAATGAGTCATCTACCCGTGATTTAGGCAATTCATTTGGGAAAAGGTCACATGTAAAAAACAATTACATCATGTGAGCAGATGGTTACAAAGGGGTATATTGTCTTCTTCCGAAAGTATATCTGAGGATCACGTGAATATATTTACTTAACCAAAACTAAAATTTTACAAAAAAATAAATTTAATTCGTTGCTCACGTCACTGCTGGTGGAAAGGTCTCCACTGGAGAAAGAGAGAGCTAGAGAGACCCTCTTGGGGGTATTTTGCCCACTCTTCCATGCTGGCCAGATGTCTTCACCACATTTTATTCTACACATACGAACTACCTATTTTACCGAGATGAAGCCATTTATACTGCGGGATGGACAGAAGCAAGAGGGTTTATGAAACTGGACCAATTGTTTCTGTCTGTAAGAGTACATGGCAAATCCTCGTCTTTGTGCTTGTATGAACTGCACTCAATAAGGAGCACAGGTGATTCACTTACCAGTCACCCTCGCTTTGAAACGCATTTACATCCAGGTCTATCCCATGACCTCCTGTCAGCGAGCTTTCAACACTTCACATGGCACTTGGAGACTGCACCGTTCCATGCACACACCGTGGCAGTGGGTGGTATATTATTGGTCATGCTATGTGTGTTTGTGTGCACGCGTTCACTCAATCACAATCATGCATAGTGCTCATAATTATTATTAGTATGATGCTTGTTTTCCCTAGTAAGTCTCATAATGCGCTTTCTGGGGTTCCTGTCGGGTTTTTGCAGTAGGGGTCAATGATTGCTGGATAAATTCTAATAGAGTAATTTGCATGCTATTGTTTTTAAAAGGAAAAATTGGACCATTATTATACCAAATAAGGCATTGTTATTAAAACAAATTCGTGTGTGTTTTCTTACCTACATCAACATTATAATTGTGTTTATTTTTTAGTACTCTGTCTGCTAGTTACACGTTGGTGCACTCAATGACTGTCACAACCCACGTCACGTAAATGGATTTTTAATGCATCGTGCTGAAGGTTTGGACAATTTCTGCCCAATTTAATGATTAGTATTGAATACTTAACGGACTGCAAAATCATGCGAATCCATACAACGAAACATTATCATAGAAGTGCTAAACATCAATTGGAAAATACAGAGAAAATTGTATTGTGTATTTAACACAATAATAATAAAAAAATCCAGGCGATGTTTAATCCGTGTGTACTACCTATTGTGACATATTGTCCAGAAGCATGACGATTAACAAACATTTTTTAGCGAGACTGAAACGCGTGAAAAAATAACGGAGAGCTATATAATCGGAATTACATTCAGAGAGAAGTGCATCGATTGGATAACGTACGCAGGTTAAATACATCATTCAAACTGTTAAGAAGAACGCTAAGTGGGACTGTTACGAGCACTGAGCGGGCAGGAGACATCGCCACACGGCCGATGGTCAAGAACGATGGCGGTGTTGCAGTTGGGAGAACGGAAAGCTTCCGAGAGGACATACAACCACGGGAGATGGAGCGAGATCGGCTCTTGTGCATGCGAATCGTTGCATCGCAGAACCAGGGGGAATGGCGGCGACGTGGGAAGGCGTTCGTCTAGCAGTGGATTGATCATGGCTGATGATCATCATTATTATGGTGTGGGTGGCAATATTTTTTGAGCAACGTAAGGGCTCTTTATCTTCAAGTAATGTTTGGAATGGATTTTGAAATAATCAGTGAAACACGAATGTACAACGCCACGTCGGAGCATTGCCAACTAACTTCAACAGTGCTTAGGATGAGACACTCTACCACGTATTGAGGCTGATGCCGAGGTGATCGAGGGGAGATGTACGTAGGCTGAGTTTAGATACACTTTTATTATTAGTGGGCTTGGTTAGAAATTGTAGTAAAAGTATATCAGATAGCTGGAGTCACGAGACCGTGTTAAATGCAGATGCACGTGTATTGCAGTGCTGTTAGCGAACAGCTATTAAGGTAAGGGGAGCGGTCGGTGGCTGTCAAGAGCCGGTTCAGATATCACTCACCACTGATGTTAGCTGTGGCTGGGAGTCGAACTCAGGTAACTTAGCTCATAAAAACAGTGCACTAACCACCGCACCACTGTTCCACCCTGAATCCTATTTAAGTATAAGTACTCCTCGGGGAAACCCAAGACAGGTGCTAGCCATGGCTAGGAACTTAACCCAAGTCTCACACACCCACAGGTATTATTAAAACACTTTTTTAATCAATATTTCATTTAATCAGTCATATCAAACATACCACGTCTCTTCACTCTCTGGGACAATAGTGAGGCCGTGTTCCATTTAGTGCACCTGCCAAGGTAAAACACTTTCTAAAGCAGGATGTTATATGGGCTCTGTTATCTTGGTAAATAATGCATTATGGACACAATCTTCCACCAGCCAAAGACCCTGCTTGAGTGATGGAAATGCTTAAATATTTGTGAATTCTGTTGAAAGTGATCTGGGCCCAAACTGCTGCAATAAAATGTATAGCAGTGTGTTGCGAAGAATGGAACGGATCCAAGAGTGCGTTCATCGAGTAGATGGAGCGATTAAACCAATGTGTGTGCGGGTGGATTATTGCGTGGCGGGATCATGAGAGGTCCGTGGCAGCTTGAGGAGACCTTCATCCAGCAGTGGATTGACCAAGGCTGATGATGATAATGATATGGTTAAAGAAATAACCACAAGCGTCCTGCGCAAATTATAAAGTGGCATGTTTAATTAATGTTCAGAATTAGTTTTCTATTATAATTGCATCCTTTTTTATCATGGCACTTCCTGTTTACTGGACAGACCGATAATTGTTCCCCTTGCACGAATGCAAACAATCCACGTCAGCAAGCTCGTGCTATGCAGAAAGCCAACATGGGCAGCTCATAATATTGGCTCTGTGTAACGTTAAAATAAACGTGATTGGCAGCAAACACGAGGCTCGCATCGATTCTTCGGAGAGTGCCTCATTTAGCACCCTCAAGTTTACGTCCCCATCACTCACGCGCGGGCTTACAATGGGCAATTTATTTTGAGACAGTGACAAAATGTTACAACCCCACCTAGCTAAAAAAAAATGTCGATTTGGGAAGGGCGGGGATGGAGGTGTGTGATGGGGAGGACGAGAGGTTTTGCGTGAAAAAGAATGATAAGGTGGGGGGGGGGGGGCGATAGAGAGTGGGGGGGTGCAGACAATGCCGAGGACAGATTAAGCTTTTATTGCACTGTGGTTATTTTTTACAAGATATATACCTCAGCATGTTCCACCATTATATTTACGTTCGCGTATAAATATACAGAAGCGAGAGGCTTCCGTTGTGCAATGGTTAGCGCATTGGACTTGCAATGAAAAGCCGCAAGTTTTGACCCGTTATGTATCATCCCGCCTGTCCACCCACTGTATGCATTGGTAAACCGCAGTTTGTTTATCGGCAGGTCCCGTGCGGGGAGTTATAGTGTGGGCACTCCCACTTCTTCCAAGATGCATAGCCAGTATGGAAGAGTAGGCCAACCCTCTAGATGTGCTCTCTAGAGTTCATTTTAGTGAAGGCCCTCCTGCCAGCCATGGGCTTACATAAGCAAGCAAGAGCAGGGCTACTCATTTAGATTTACATTCAACATATTACTATAATTCACCGCCTAAAAACTGTCATTGTTTAAATGTCAAATGCACATACATGTTATCAAGATGTGCCTTGTTCAGTTGTTATTTTATGTATTAGACATGTAATACAGTTTTTCTTTTATCTATACAACGTTCACAGTATCTGCAATATACTTGGCGTTGTTGTCACACAACTGAACAACACATCACACACTTTACATAATATTCTCTGTGAAAGAGCGATCATTTCTGTGGTCCTTGCAGTGAAAATATGGACTTTCTAACACTGGTTAAGACAATAACTGAGTACTTCTCAATTGTCATTTGAGTAGTGGTGTTTCAATTTATCATTTGCATATATAATAAATTAAGTCATTGCATAGACTGGCTTTATCATTTTGTCTTCACCCATCTTACAAAAAAACCAAACCGTGCATATTTTCAAATCTCGCTCATCCATGTATTAAGTTGACCCCCCATCGAACATTGCTCTGATTTTCAACACGTTGGACCCTGATGCATTCCATTTTTTGGCAGTGACCAGCACACAATGTAATATCTATATGCAGTGATAAGCCAAGATGTTAGTTTAACTATTCATTGGACATTACTCAGAATTCTCCTTGAAAATACTTGCTTTTTCGTAATCAGGTACACTTCAAAAGAGTGTAGGCATGCTGTTGATTACCTGCCACAATACCTTCGACAGCTCAAAATTCCACTCCTATCAGCTGAGAGAGCCTTTATACACACTCGGCTTGATATGAGATAATTTTAATCTCAGCTACTTTATATTCCCTCAAAGCTTACACCCCTTCCTGCAGCAGCATACATTTTCACCTTTCAATTCTAGTTGTGTCTTTAATGTTTCAAACTGTATTACATTATAATGTTATTTTGTCTCGACACTCACCAGATGTTAGATGCACTCTACCACATTCTCTTGGCACCAAGACAGTTACTTATACATTACCATATTTGGTTATATGTTTGAAACTTTTCTGGCTCACTTTTTCATCGCATTTCAGCTATGTTCCAATACAATCACTATTCATGGACATAAAGCGTCACTTTTTGTTAAAATTACAGTTCATCACAAATTATCTCACGACTATGCTATGGGGTTATGTCATGGGGAAAGAAAACCCATCTATCGTTAACTCCCTTTTGCTCTGAAAAGCATTACCATGATACTGGCAGATGACACGATCAAATTAACTTAGAAATTACTTGACAATGCCCTCCTTGCCTAAGACTAGCTGGCGTTCATTCACACCGTGTAAAATACAAAACAGGTACAGGTGCGGCCCTGCAAATTCTTGCTCACGTCACTGTTGGTGGAAAGACTTCCACTGGAGGGAAGTCTAGACAGCCCCTGTAAGAAGGTATTATTGGCCTACTCTTCCATGTTGCTGCGATGTATTAGACAATGAAGAGGTACCCACATTTCACCCTATCATCAACTCACTCGTACCGTGCAGTAAAATCGAAACGTAAAAAAATGGCTACTTTCCCCAATAAGTGTAAAGGAGTGCTCATTGAAATGTGTGGCGCTCATTGAAATGTGTGACGCTCAGCCCACAGTTGAAATTCCACATTGTGATAATGGGGCCCAGTCACATCCAACCGTCACTTTATGCTGCGGAATGTGCGTGCATTCCATATAAATTAATATATCCAGTTGTAAAAAACAGGATATATAAGCCATCATAACAATAATAATTGAGTTGCAAGCAATATTTGACTGATGCCAATGATAAATAATATTGTCCCAGTCTGTTGTAATCGGGACATGAATGCTAAATCCGATGTCTATGTTTTGTTCAATATGACCTGTAGGCCTGCATTTTATATTATTGTGCATGACATTTTCAATACTATATTTTTTAAACGTGAATTCTCTATTTACCAGAATTATTATGTGTAATCCTCGAAAGCCAGTTATTATTGTGTATGGTTTCTGAGCTGGTGTTTATGTCTCTCAGAAATCCCGTCTGAGTATTTGTTCCCTGCATTTAATACTTAAAAATAAATAGGCCGATATGTGTTTACACGTACAATAATCTCTTTAAAATACACAGCTTCTTTACTGTTGCCTCGACTAAGCATCTTACACCATTATACGTCAATTCAACAAATCCCTGCCACACATATTTCACATTGAAAACCCATAGTCGATCTGCCAAGCCACCCATCACCACCACAACATTACCTGTTCAGTACATTGGAAGCTCAACAGGAATTCCCATGTTCTGCATTTATATTTGGTGTTGAATGACGAATATTAAACGAGGGCCAAATCATATATCTCTTTACGTGTTTAACATGCTCTCTGATATTTTTATTGTCTTGCCGAACAATTATTCGCGGTGCGTTACTGATGCCGTTCAATCAAAACCCTCACCACTCCCATTCTTCCCCTGGTTGCATAAACTGGAGATCTTGTTGCTTCAATCATCAAACATTACAGACCAATTCAACTCTTGCAATGGACTACAGCAGTTGAAATGCCTTGTGCATGCTACTGCTCAATATGCCCAACTTGTATATTGTGTTGGCTGCATGTAATATTATGTTCATATGCCTGCCTTTTGCAGTGTCTTGAGATGCTTAAGTATTTGGACCAAATGTACGTGCCACGGTGGCCTGATGTTAACTACCTCGCCAATTATGCAGGAGGTTATGGGTTCGATTCCGACCCTGATGCCTGTATATTTGGAGTTTGCATGTTATCCCTGTGGCCGCGTGGAATCTTCTTCGGGTCCTCCGGGTTTTCCATTCACATTTAGAAACATGAAATTGGAGCATTTGGCTGCGATAAATTTCCGCATGATAAGCAACTTCATTGAGCTATCATGCGTGGCCAGGTCGCTTCTGAAAAAGAGCTATTTAGCTCAGTGAGCCTTACCTGGGAAAATAAAAAATACACTGCATATGCATCATCAGCCATGATCAATCCACTGCTGGTTGAAGGCTCCTGCGAGCTGTCACCATCTCGCACGGTTATGTGATGTAACAATCTACCTGGCACCTGCAAACGGGCTGATTTCATCACTCCATCTCATCAATGGATTTCGTCTTGGGTGCTCTCCTTTCCTTGCCTGTTACTCCGTCACTGTCCTTGGCCATCAAATCTTCTCGCAACAGGTCCCGTCCAAGCTCAATTTTCTTACCACTTTGATCGATGTCATGACCCTACAAATGTTCTCGAATCCCAGTGTTACTTTTCAGTTTATTTTTTATTTAATTCCAAGCATACCTCTCTCCATACTTCTTTACACGTTTTTGTTCCATTTTTGTTGTTGTTGTTAAATTACTATGTTTCTGAAACATATCATAACAGGCCTTATGCACAATTTTTTTCGTATTAAAGCATATGTCTGAAATAACATTTTGTCTTCGAATGACCTGCTAACGAGGCTTTATCACTCCCCATAACCTCAAAATGACATAGGTGCTGTTGTGATGTCACCACAACTTGGTAGTGAATGCTGGCTATTGTTTTTGTATGTGTGTATGTATATTCAGTATGTGTGGGGAGCAGAAGTGTAGCGATTAGCACGCAACCCGAGTTTGATTACTGCTCACGGCCAACACCAGTGGCCAATATATATTTGAACCGGTCCTGGGCCTTCCCTCGGTTGTCTCAGCCTCAAATGAGTATCTGGTACGTTGCCTAATCATTAGCAATGGGGAGATAATGGCGTCCAGGGGTGGTTTTGGTCACCCCCTACTACCCCTTCGCATACCTGTCAACGGTCAACCCATACGGTTAACCAGTATTCTTGTACAGGAAAGTTGAGTTTTCAGGTCTTAATTAGTTTGTGTTTCTCCCTTATGATGGAACTTTGTAGGATGAACGTTGAGATTTATGAGGGCACGGGGTGACCAATCAAGTCTGAATTGGTATGTAATAAGGTAGGCATTTTGATTTAACGCTTTCGTGACTGCAGTGATTCATATTCTTGGTTCTTTCGGTAAAGTCACGTTGAAGGGAAACAATAAAATAATAAAATATATATAAAAGAAGTGGCCACTTATTTCAAATGTTCTTGCCGTTGGTTTTCACACCTGATGATGACTGCTTGTGTTGCAGTCGAAACGTCGTGAGAATTTTATTGTTTTATATATATTATTATTTTATTGTTTCCCTTCAACGTGACTTTACCGAAAACCAAGAATAAGGTAGGCATTGATAAGGGGTTGACAGGTATGCCCTTATGAACCATGCCAGCCTTCATAGGTGCTCGCTAACAGCACTTTACCCGAAAGTTTATTACAGCTATAGGGGTGGATCTTCGTATTTTTTGTCAGTATGTGTGTGCAGCAAATCTGGTACAGGCACTATGTTGACAACACAATCCTGCGGAGGGAGCTGGTAGGAACGTTGGGTTGCTCGGTCAATGGTCAGGGTCAACGGCAGCGTGGTGTATTCCGCAAACATGCCCGACTGTGAGGGCGGGCACAAGCCGGCGTGAGTAGGTTAAACGTTGAGTTTTATAAGGGCACCACGGGGTGACCAGCCCCACCCCTCCAACCCCCCACCCAGCCTCTCCCCACCCTCCCGACCCAGCCCCTCCCCACCCTCCCCACCCAGCCCCTTCCCACCCTCCCCTCTCCACCCAGCCCCACCCATCCCATTTTTGGATGCACGACGGACGGACGGACACAATAATCCCCTGTGGGCTGGTGTAACCAAGAGGTTCCTACCAGTATCACCACCATTTAGTGGTACATCACTTCACTACTCTTTTGTCTAAACTATTGTATATGTTTCTGCGTGTGTTTGCGCACACGTGTGTGTGTGTGTGTTCACATTGATAACGACACGCTTCTATACCTCCACATGTTTTGTGAATCTGACCTAAATTCAGACCATGCCACATTGCACACAAAGCTGAGAATTGGCATCTTATTTGGAATATTTAAAATTTGAATTGCCATTGGGCATGCCTCACCATGCACTCTGTGCTCTGAATAATAATAATAAAAAATTCCTTTAAGCACAACTGTTGCCCACACAAACATGAGAATGTGCGTCGGCACAGCAAATATTGTGTTCATGGTAACTCGGTGAATGGAATTGGTGCTCACGCTGCTGTAGAATATACCTCGTTAAATTATCCTAAAAGAATGAGTTTTCTCCAGATGGCGATTTAAGGCTTTTTTCTTCCTAGGTTTTGCTTTCTTAATCAGAGGTTACTCTTATGAAATGTCAGGGTTAACGTGTTAAAAGTACATTACGTAAACAAGAGTTTGTTTACGTAATGCAGTATGGTACAACGTCGCATATCCAACCATTATATTTATTCAACCTGACCAGTTGACGGCCCACACTCGGTGTGGTATTCGTGTGTGGTGTGACTGCCATTTTCTGTAGAGGTTCACCTATCTGCCTATGCCTCAGTCAACAGAATGTCAGGTACGTGACGTGGTACTGAAAAATAACAAAATCCCCTGAGTAAAGTGAGTAACCAGCTAGGTGGCCCTGTGGTGAGGAATCTGAAAAGGCCTATCATCTCTCCATGGTTGATCAAATAAGCAAGTTTTATGAGTATTCTTTACCTTATTGTTTGAGAAAGTTGCCTATATGTGCTTTAATACAATCGTATGTGTACATGCAAAACAAACATTTTCCATCAAGCCTTTATGGACATTTTTGGACATGTGCTGTTAGCGAGCACCTATGAAGGTCAACCTGGTGCACAATAGGTTGCTATTGCCAGCAACATACCGGGCCACTTTTATTTTCTTCTTGCTGTTGCTTGCATACATTGCACCATGTTCTCATTTTTGGTTAAGTTGACCTAGCAGATGCTCAGTAATGGTTCAAATATTATTTGCCATTGATGTATTCCATCGCTGAGAATAGAAATAAAGTCATTGGCTTGCAGTGTGGTGCGCTAATTGTTGCGCCACCATTTCCTACCATATTGCCTATCGACTCAAGGAAAACAATGCACCACTAAAAGTGGCGGTGACGTTGCCACAGTGATTGCACCAGGCTAGGTGCACTTTGAGACCATGCAAAGTGTCAAAGACGTCAACATTATGCAGCGTGAAAATTCAATTGTGTTTATCTCTCATCGCGCACACACACGCGGTGTTTTTCTTTGCTCAAAGTACATTGGGCAATGCCTCGGGTAAGACATATAATTGGCACATTCAGTCATCCATCGGATAACTACTGTTGGCATCCCACAAAATGATACTCCATTCGGTTAGCCCCAAAGAGATTATGGGCGCCAGAGTCAACCCACTGAATAGAGTTTGAATTCATAAAAATGTAATTGCATCAAAAAAGGGGGTAATGTTGTCTATCGCAGCATCACACAGTGAATATGTAAACTGTGTTATAAAACTGCCGTTTGTTAGAAAAACAAAACTACGTCTTCTCATCTACTTTTAAGGCCTCATAACTCATTGCAGCACATTATAAAGTAGTGAATTAAAACCAAACCATGCCCATTTTCGAGCTCTTTGGAAGTTGTGCTATCACATTAAAAAGATATAACTATGGAAACATGCAAAAGAGGCAACATTTCTCGGCAGATTTTCTAAATCCCCGTTACTAACGTGATTTTGCTGACATTCCCTACATATTCCAACGTGTCATTAAACATTCGGTTATTTTATTACTACTTTAAAAAAATATATACGTGACATGCTTTTTTTACGATTAAACATTCCATAAACATTCTTACTCTAAATAGAGTAAGAATATTCACCATCGGAGGAAGATTAAAAAACGGTGACCATTGCAATTCACAACAACGACAACAATAAACACCCCAGATTTTTCATACGAGTCACATTCATACGATAACTGTTCTCAAGCAAGCGACTTTAGATTGTGCAAGCTTTCAGAAAAAACAAAGACAAAGATCCCCCGTGTAGCCTTAACAGACTGTAGGGGCAAGTGCTGTTAACGAGCACCTATAAAGGCCAGCACGGCACACGAGGGGTTGGGTGGCCAACACTACGCCCGGCCGCCTTTGTCTCCCTAGCGGCGATGTTTACACATCGCACCAGGTACTCATTTGAAGCTGGGTCGACCTAAGGGAGGCCCCGGACTGGTTCAGATAATCGTCACTGGTGTTCGCCGTGAGCAGGAATCGAACCCGGGCCGCCAGGTTCGTTGCGCAGTGCGATAACCACTGCACTACCGCTCCCCATGCAAGCTTTAAAACACACACATACACACGCGTGCAGCGCGGGGTTGAATGTCAGTCAGTGGCGTTCCTCCTGCGTAGATCTGTACTGTGGAGGTCTGCGATGATGTTTTTGGGTCGTGCTGCGTGGTTGCTCGGCACGGCGTCCTACGTGCCTCTCTGTATAATGGGTAGCGAATGAAGAGGCTCCCAGCACGTGGAGCGAAACGTTGGACTAAAATTAAAAGTATTCAACAATTTTTTTTATATTTTACCAGGTAAAGCCTACTGAGCTATATAGTTATTTTTTTTTCAGAAGCGACCTGGCCACAAATGGTAGCTCAACGAAGTGGCCCATCACGTGGAAATTTATAGTAGCAGCTAAATACTCTGAACCAGTGTTGATTCTAAATATGGAGGGAAAAACAGGAGACCTTGGAGAAAAATCAACGCGACCACGGGGAAAGAAAGAGACATGCAAACTCCATATATACGGGTGTCGGGGTCAGGATCGAACCCACGACCTCCTGCATACCAGGCGAAGTAGTTAACATCCCGACACCGTGACATCATGCCCGCACAACACAACCAGAAAACAAAATATGCATTGTGAAAAAAATGAAGTGAGATTAAAGAAAAACCATGTGAGAAGCACAAACACAGCCAATTTATAACAGGGGTCCGCTTATACATTGTTGTGTGTTGGGCACATTGGCCATAACATAGGAATCTGGAATTTTTACCACTGGCTCAGGAACGCTGAACTGACGTTAGTCGTGGCTGAGAGTTAAACCCAGGTCGCAGGATTTATAGTGCGGTGAACTAACCGCTACAGCACCCCTCTTTAATCTCTTACAAGGCAATCGACAAAGATCCGCCATATTCCCATATAAGGGATGGGGCTGAGTTTCTGACAAGCCACAGTAAATTTCACACTTTGGTCAACGTCCTTTCTAGAAATGTAAGTAGGAATTGAACTATATTTGATTGTTCCAAAGTGCCAATACGTTGGCAAGCTTGTAAAGCACTCGTGTGCTGTGCATTGACTTATAATCTAGAGTGGATTAAGTCTCCCGGTCAACAGAGCATGTCAACACAGTTTGCCTGTGACATAAAGGCAATTGAAATATCCAAATAGGTTTTTTTTTTTGCAATTTTTGTGACTCACCGTTTGTCTATCTGAATCTCTGTCTCTCTGCATCTCCGTTTGTCTCTCTGCATCTCCGTTTGTATCTCCGCATCTCGTCGAGAGTTGAAAGGAAAAAAACAGTTGTTTGCATCGACACATCACTGAATTATTTCAACTTGTGACAACATGTGCTTGTGTTACAAGGAATTTACCATACACACCGTAATGCATCCCATGGCTTATGGTAATTCACGTGTAGGATTTTTTCAACTTCATATGAATATTCTTGGTTCTTTCGGTAAAGTCACGTAGAAGGGAAACATATATTTTTATTATTTTATTGTGTCCCTTCTACGTGACTTTACCGAAAGAACCAAGAATATGAATCCTTGCAGTCACAAAAGCTTTAAATCAAAATTCATATGAATAGCCTATGGCCCAAAGTGGTCAACATTTGTCAGTGACATGGCACAGCGCTATTACCGTGAAGAAGCAGGCATACGACAATCAGCGTTGTGTTAACATACAATAATTACGATCCTCAATCCAGTGAAGCTTCAGCGAGTTTCAAAACCCTTCGTGAGAAGGAATCTGCATTTTGGGAAGTCTGGCCAATTCCCGAATTTGTGTTTTGCATGTGGGAGGGGACCGGAGTGTCTCGTATCATCATTCGAGGTTCAGCATTGACATGGAGCCTCCTTTTAGGTCTCATATTTATTTTACTGAGGGGATTATCAACTGGATGGTAGGAGGTTCATGTATGATAGACTGCAGGGTGATGGAATCAGGGTCATCTACTTTGGGGATTTAACCTGAAAGAGGGTAAGTGAGGCTCAGGAAATTTTGTGAGTAGATCAGTGAGCTATCATTAACACATTAACGTCGGTAGCTTTTGGATGCGTTTTGATCAAATTGCTTCCCAATTGCTCCATCGACATAATAGCGGGCCTCAATGAGACACGCGAGACATTTTAGAGATTAATCAAATTATCCACAAATGATATCACGGAACTTAATGAGACATGTGCAACAAAAAAAACTCTCTTAACATGTCCCAAGAATCCTTGTCAGCAGTTTCTTGCTCGGTTTGTTTAACTAATTACTTAAATAAATATAAAAAGTACATGAATTTGACAACGTTCGAATTACCCTCATAAAACGTGCACGCAATAAGGAGGAACACTCAAATGGCGCTAGCATAAACGGGGAACTTGCTTGCAATGGGGTGGACAGCTACCTTTCCGCCTGCCTTGTGCACCTGTTGAGAGCACAATGTATTATGCCTCCCTTCATGCTGTTGACATGCAGCCATGCACCATTACACCATCTCGTGGCAAGCGTCTGATGGGATAGCACTGCAGGTCTGGTAATGAAAAAAAAACTGATATTACAATAATTCAGTGTTCCCAATGGGGTATGATTGCGAGTTAACATGCTCAGTAATAAGGGATATGATTGCACATTACCTTACCTTGCTCCCCACATAAAGTGGCTGGCGAGCCAAGCGATCGTTGTCCCGCCACCTTTTAAATTAAGGGTCTTCGCGCTCAAATTAATGGGGGAGGAGGGGCGTGCTTATATCCCATTGTAACCCAAAGTCACTGGTAAGAACAAAAACATTCACATTTTTTTGGCAGTGGTCAGTTTATCCATAGACCTACCAGTGTTGTATTTTTAACTGATTTGATTGACCCTGCATACAATTATGGGTTGCGGTGACTCCCACACAGAATTTAAACAAGAAAACCCGTAACTGAATCAAGCTATCTAACACAAAAAATATATTATGGATGATATTGGTCACGAAAGCCTACGTGTTAAACTGAGTCAAGCTCTTTAATGCGACCTAACCTTGTGGAATGCTTATATTACCACATGCAGCAGTCCAGGAAAATATGCCTGCATATACTAAAGCATAGCATCTGTTACGGACATGAATGTTCTTGTGACATTTGCTATGGCAGGCCACTGCGTGTCGGTGTTATATCCCAGATCCAAAGCCTCCAATTTGCCCCCTTTATTAAATTGCAAAACTATTTCGGGTACGTAAACATTTTCGTCATTCCCCTATTGCAAAAAAGGGGATAGATGTGTAATTTTAGCTGTGCCGCTAGCCGGTCGAAATAACTGCGATGGTGACTACAACTGAAATGTGTTTCTTTGCATTGGAGCGCCATCTACCCCCACACACGCGGCTTGTGCAAAAATGCAAGGGCCTTTGTGTGCACGTGGTGTGTGTGTGCTTTTGTCTTTGTGTCTGTGTGCGGCGCATGGTGTGCGTGTCTTTGTGTCTGTGTGCGCGTGGTGTGTGTGTCTTTGTATATGTGTGCCCGTGGTGTGTGTGTGTCTTTGTGGCTGTGTGTGCGTGGTGCGTGTCTTTGTGTCTGTGTGTGCGTGGTGTGTGTGTCTTTGTGTCTGTGTGTGCGTGGTGTGTGTGGGGCCAGCAGTGCAGCGGCGAGCGCACTGCGCTACGAACCCAACGACCAGAGTGATTCCTGCTCATTGTCAACACCAGTGACGAATATGTGAACTGGTCCTGGGCCTCCCCTAGGTCGACTCAACCTTAAATTAGTACCTAATGCGGTGTGCAAAAAAACAGCACTGGGGAAACAAAGGGGGCTGGGTGTGGTGTTGACCACCCGTGCCGGACCTTCATTCGTTGCTTGCGAACAGCACTTGCCCTTAATAGTCTGTTAACGCCTATATGAGGATATTTGTCTTTGGGGGGAGCGAAAGGGGTGTTCTCGAGAATCAAAATTGCTCCGATGATTCATTCCTCGCGACGCAAATTTACAAAGGCTTAAGTTGTTGTTGTCATGTTACAACTGTTTTTGAAGAGTAAAAAAAAATACCGATAGTGTATCGTGCATTTGAGTTGCCTGCATATGTTTGTCTAATCAACATCAGTCATGATTAATCTGCTGCTGGATGAAGGCCTCCCCGAGTCGTCGCCATCTGTCACTGTTCTGTGATGTAAGAATCCGCTTAGCTCCTGCACACAAGCTCATGTTTCAGCCTTCAATCTCATCGGTGGACATTTCCTAAGACGTGTGCCATTCCTTGGGGTGTTGCGTTCAGATGTTAACTAAATCGCCTGGTATGTAGAAGTTCGTGGGTTCGATCCAGACCCTGACGCCTGCATGTTTGGAATTTGCATGTTCTCCCCGTGGTTACGTGGATTTTTCTCCAGGTCTTCTGCTTTTCCCCTCCACATTTAGAAAAACACTTTTAAGAGTATTTGGCTGCTATAATTTTCCACGTGACAAACCATTTCACTGAGCTATCATTTGTGGCCAGGTCGCTTCTGAAAAAGAGCTATATATCTCAGTGTGCCTTACCTGGTAAAATAAAAAGTTTAGTTTAGTTTGGCTGCCACTCCATCACTGTTACTGACCATCGGCCATCGTCCATCGTCCATTCTAGCAACATGGCCTGCCCAATCCCACTTTGCTGAACAGTTTGAATTATGTCACTATCCTGCTTATGTTCTCAAATCCATTTCTTCATTCCGTATCTCATTATACAGCCTCATCAAACCCTGAAACTCGAGTGTCCTATCTTAAAATAGTGTGGGTCATTACCCAGCTGTGTAAGTGAACAGTGATGGAAATTCCGCATTACTATGACGGGTACCAGCCTCTTTATTGGACAACCATGAACACATCCTGTATTGAGTAGTAAATAAGGAAACACCAAATATAACCTCTGTATAAATATGAATATCAAATAATCCAGAAAATGTGTCCCATTGCTTGTGGAGCAGGAAATATCAAATGCAATGGTATTTGTCTAAAACACCTATCACAGCATGTGAATAAATACAAATAACAGGGCACAGACACCAGATATCTCATCACAGCCCATGGAAATAAACACATGACTGAATTAGCCCAGCTAATCTTTAGGCAGTTGGACGAAGCACTTACCAATTCCCTACCAAGTATATGGGTGCAATTTGTTACAAATACAGACTGAGGTATACACCGATTTTTGAAAAAGTAGCATATGTGAACCAATAATGAAAATGAGAGTAACACCTTGCACAAATTCTGCACTGGATATTGAACTATCAGTTTCGATATGAGGGTTGTTTTATGACTATTTAAAATCAAACAACCATCAAAATACACGATGATATGCACCACCCTGATGAACAATGCATGCCTTATTATCTACGGTCTTGTATATTAGAGCTAATACACATTGCAGAAATATGAGCATCATAGGCATGATATAAATCCGTTCTTATTGCATTTCATTTTAAGTATGCCAATTATTGCCTTGCGGCAGACTGGAGCAGAGGGATCCCGCATGACTTGTTCTAGGCCTGGATGCATTTTCAACCCTGGCCAATTATATTAGCCAGAATAGGCACTGGTCCTATTACTCTGAAGTGAATAAATCACGCAAGCAAGGGCAATAGCAGTAATGCCAGGAGGGAAATGCACAAGTTGGTGAAAATCTGTATGGAAAGCTAAAGCACGCAATCAAAGCAGTTCCATTATCAGCATCATATATGGACAATATGAAACGCGATGGCTAATGCATACAGAGTGTCACTAATAGAGGGCAGTCACATGGCCCAGTGGTAATGTGCGTGTTCACTGCTTGTCGCAGAGGTTCATGGTTGCAATCCAGCAGGCCACCCCGGTGAATATTGTGTGCTTATTAACCACAAAACACCGCACGCCATCCGATCCACGGCGGACGATGAAAGGTGCTGTGACGCCATTCAAAAAACAGTAGGCCCCTTGTATGCCGACGTCATGGTCTAAATTTGTCATATTGCAAAAATGACCTGCAAATTACCCAATTGGGATTACGCAGCAGCAACATCGTCCACTACTGTGGAACTACTACAGACAGCCCTGCGCTCTAAAAATATCAAATGTACTAAATTATTAATTGTTACATTTTGACTTAAAACTTTCGTGACTGCAGGAATTCATATTCTTTGGTTCTTTCGGTAAAGTCACGTAGATAGAAAAAATGAAAGTACTGTAAATCAAATAAAAATACGACGTTTTGATCACAACACAAGCAATCGTTCTGTCTACGTGACTTTGCCGAAAGATCCAAGGATTATTAATTGTTATTATGAAGCAGATTTAAATTGTCTATTTTGGCGATGATCTTGTGTGTTCCTTTTTGCACTATTATTATAAAGATGTGTTTGTTACCCAAGCAAGTGGTAATTGAAAATTAATATATTATGGGAATGCGTTTATTGATAAATAACCAAGATCTATAACCATTGAACTCTAATACAACCAAGGATTTTTTTCACCTACGAATTCTGTAATTCAAATGCAATGTCTTAAGGTTGTGTCAGTTTATTGCTCAGACATAGGCCCCATAATCACTCACCGACTCCATTTTTTATCCATTGAAATTGTACACACAAACAGAATTGGTGCTAGAATAATAAAATACTAGCTTATATACCCGGCGTTGCCCGGGCCCAAAAAAATATTTCAAAAGTACTCTTAAAAATCTAACAGCAGTGTATATCGACTGTGGTGGTACCTGCTATCAATACAGTAGTACATGCTGACTCCAAAGCAGTATTTATCGACTCTATAGCACAAAGTACTCACCTGATAGTGGCGTGGTGAGGCCTAGTCCCGTGCAGACCCTAGGGCCTCGCCTACTTTGTCCAGCCGGCCGAGGTAGCACCTTGGCATGCTGGGGCTTGGCTGCTAACCCTGACCCCCCCCCCCCCCCCAGCCACAATCTCCCCAGCCGCTCCGCAGTAATATCTACGGCCTATAGTAGTAGCATCTAGCGACTGTACATATTAGTAACTGCACGCATCGGGGTGGGGTGGACATCACACAGTGAAGATTTAAGCTCAACGTTTAGTGTATTTTTTAAGCATTTTTAACGTGAAAGAAAATGTCCCCCTCACTCCTACCGAAGGCATGCGCGTGAGTTGGTATGGTCGTGCATGCGTCATAAATAAATAAAGAGGTAGCTAAAAAATCGCACTAAATCGCTAATTAAACGTATTCAAATTTGACGTATGTGGAAAAGGAATAGCGTTTGCTCACGGCGGGGCTTGCGGCGTGGTACCTGGCTATTTTAATTTAACGTGAACCCCACCGTTGGAGAGCCAAAATCCTTCACAAGTGCGCGAACACACACAAAGCCACAAATCGACAGACATTTTTTTTTATATATAGAAGATAGATGGTTTAATAATTTCTCCACATGGAGAAATGTGATTTGTATTGCACATAGCACGGTTGTTAGAATACAGTATATGTGAAAATTATCAATGAATTTGTCATAAGTCACAGACTACATGATGGTGTTTCTATGATAAAAAAAGATATAGCATTGGGGTGGTACATTTCTGTTGGTGACCCTGAACAATTTGTGGAAATTCCGCTTTCCCATGGCAGAGGATATTCCGTTTCACATAATCATTGTTGGTCTCCAAAAAAGTGGAAATTATTGTTTTCTCTTCAGAGTAAGAGATGATAGGCTTATTTTACCTCTGAAATGGATTTTAACTCAAAGGCTTTCGATTGTGAGTTGAACACTAAAATCGTAGCACAACCTTCCTAACAATTAACAATGTTCATATGCTCCCACAGCGAGCGATATAATTTGGCAACTTGAAATAAATGCTTTTCATCACATGCATTAAACGCAGCATTAAATAGCCGCGTTAAATGCAGCTGACGTGCACTGGCCTCCGCAGCGTTTTCTATTCCATTGCCGGTGCATTGGAAAAGTATGCGCTGCAGAAAAATGTCGTGACAGCACAACCCGATATTGACGGCGCAGTTTCTTCCAAGCTGTCTGCTGGTGTTGCGATGCAATTGCTCGACAGTGAGATAAATAATAGCGTGAACACAAACAGAGAGGTGGGAGGAAAAAAATCCGATATATGGAGGCCTTCTTCACACAGCCCAGTGGGTCACCAGTGATAGGGAGATGATGATAAGACAGGTGACTGATAAATCGCTTGACCCCCAGATGTGCAGGTCGACATGGGATTGTACTTTTGTTGAGCAATCCAGTGTTCATTTGTCAACTGTTGGTGGCGGTGCATGTGAATTGGTTGTCGGGGGAAGAAAAGGGGGCTTTTATTCAGAACATGTCAATTCAACAAATTATATTGAATAGAAAATATCGCAACTCTCAAAGCCAAACTCAAGTTCCGGCCTCGTGCTAAAACGTACTTCATATATTTGGCAGAAGTTGGATGTCTTGCAAGAGTGCGGAAATGCAATCTAAATAAATTAACCTAGTTAAATAAACAGGTGACAAAAAATAAGTCTATGAGGACACCACTATCCCTTGACTATCTAACTTGTCTCTTATTTGCTCTGCAATGGTGGAGTGTTGAAGAAAAGGGGCTTTGTGTGGTTTTGTTGTTTGTTGTTTATTCAGCTCGACCTTACTTTGTCCTCTTTGAATTATTTAGTTGGGCTCTCTTGGCCCATGCATTTTAATGAATCTGAACAATCCTAACAATCCTAACTTGTTTTATGCTGAGACGCAGCCTCACAGTGGGACTACACATTGTGTTCCACTCACATTAAAATTATAATTCAGCTCATGTATTTCCCCCCCATTTGCTTAGAAAAGCATAAAGAGTTATCGCTTTGAGCTGTTGTCAATCTATAATTTGCCAAACAACTTTTGCAAGACAAATACGTGTTTGTTTTGCTACTTTGCAGCACACGGTTGCAAATTCCGTGAGGTTATAAATGTTGACCACGTGCTTAGAGCACATTTTATGCCTCAGAATTGAGTGTCAAAGTGTCAGGCCGCAACGGAGAAGCATTTGGCTTTCAAAAAAAGTTGCGGTATACGTACTTTAATGAGTACCGTGTACTTGGTGGGCGAAGGGCAGAGTCCACCTATTTGTTGATAAGCCATCTAAATACAGCTGCATATTAATAATCCTCTTTGAGTGGAGCTCCCTTATTACACTGACACCTGCTCAAGTTGTATTTAATGTACACACTGGTGTTTATCGAGTGGATCACTGCAGTGGACGAGGGGATTTTTGTTTTAAAACGGTCCAAGGACCCCCCTTTCACAAACTCACACTGACCAGCACGGTGAAGTATGGTCAAATAAAGGAGATTATTTATATGCCTTGCGAAGGCCTTCATAAGTTGTGGATGAACAAATGACTAAAAAGGTTAATTTAAATCGGCATACCTTACATTTCTTGCTCACTCCACTGCTGGATGAGGGCCACCACTAGAGAGAGCTCTAGAGAGCCGCTCTGGAAGGTTTTTTGGCCGACTTGACCAACCTTGCCAGACGTCCTGGAAGGAGGTGGAGTACCGTGCTCACACTTTTCCCCACCAAATGCAACCAGGCAATCAACGGTGGTGTATTACAGTAAAACCTTGGATTGCGAGTAACTTAGTCTGCGAGTGTTTTGCAAGACGAGCAACATTTTAAAATAAATATAAATTTTATAAACGAGCGAGGTCTTGCAATGCGAGTACTATGTATACGCTTTGTCTGCCGAGCGTCACGTGATCACAACTGATATACGAGTGCTTTGATATACGAGTGCTTTGGATTACAAACACGTTTCCGGAACGAATTATGCTCGCAATCCAAGGTTTTACTGTATTTTATACTGATGGGTGAACAGAGGTAGGGGATTTAAGAAACCTTCCTTGTTTACTCCCATGCCGGGAGATTGAACCAGTGACTTCAGGATTGCATTATTACGCCCTTACATCATGGCAGCATCCCTAAAGGGCTGTAAACTGTTATGAAATACTGTTCAAAACACCCGGGCCTCTGAACGACTTCCTGGAGAATGTTCTGTGGGAAGGTATATCAAGTAATGGTGGATATGTATGTTATCAAATAATACTCTTTGGGAATGTTATCAACTAAGTGTTCGCCCACTAATTTGTGTAGATTCACTACATCCGACGCAATTTTTCGGGTCATTAGAGATGGCCATTTATTAGTATATACTGTAGTGAAGATGACATTGAGAGAACATCTTGCACGTGAGAAATATACCCCCTTTTGACTTGCTGAATGCTTAAAGTTCCACAAAATGTCCATTGACACGATCTAAATCACGACGACAATGATGACGATAAATGCACGTCAATTACACGAATATCGATGGGTTGTCAACGATTTAAATTAAGGGCAATGGAATTAAATCACGTTTCTAGTGCCAACGTGCCTCAATCCGTGGCGTAAATGTGCAATAGTTAGCTCGTTAGTGATGCTTAAACATATATTGTCAATTCCAGAGTGCTATATTATAACGTTTACCCAAGTCATGTTTTGTTCAATGGGAATGAAAATCTTGTTGCGGTCACGTTAACGGCATCTTCGTTTGGTTGTTATTATAACGCGGCGTAGTTTTTATCGCAATTTCCACCGACGCTGAAAGGCAGGCGGGCCACGCACTCCCTCTCTCTGGTAAGAGTGGACATTACCGCGCTCGCAGTATGCCTCGTGACATTTTCGTGTGCCATCACGAAGCACCGCACAGGCGCACATTATAAAAATGACACAATTACGCCCAGGGAGACGAGCGCTCTGAGAGAAAACATTTTTTTTGTGAAGCATCGAGCACAAGGCGCGCGCCTTGGGCTCGCTTCGCTTGGCAGATGCTGGCTGCCGTTCGTGAGCGTGCGTGTGAATGCCACAGCTGTTGGCACTGCGATTGCCTTCACAATTACACGACCACCGATTATTCCACTCTCTGCATAAACTGGTGGATAGGCCGGTGGTAAACGTGTGCGTGTGTCAGCATCATCAGTGATGGGGTTTTTTTTTAATCCACTGATGGATAAAGACCACTCCATGTCGTCACCACTGCCTATGGTACAGCAAAGCCATAACACACCTCCGACTCCATAGTGGTCATCATCTTTATTGCGATGCCTCCCTTGGCTGCCATTCTGTCATCAACCTTGTCCATAGTGCGTGTGTCTCTGCATCTGTGTGTAAGTGTATTCAGTGGGGAGCAATAGTGTAGCGGTTTGCTTGCGCACTGCGCTACGAACCCGGCAACCCGAGTTCGATTCCCGCTCGCAGCCATCACCAGTGACGGTTATCTGAACCGGTCCTGGGCCTCCCCTAGATCGACTCAGCCTAAACAGTGAGTACTTCGTGCAGTGTGTAAACATCGCCACTGGGGAGACAACCGCGGGGTGGTGTTGGCCACCCACCCCATCGTGTGCCTTGCCGGCCTTCATAGGTGCTCGCTAAAAGCACTTGCCCAAACAGTCTGTTAAAGACTATACGGGGGAAAATGTTGTCTTCTCTGTGACTGTTGCCGCACTGCACCATGACCAATGGAGAGGGGAGGGCGGAAGGTGCGAAGAGTAGGGGCTTGAGGTTCTTTGTCTCTTATAATTCCAAAAATACCACGGCACACCTGGGGTTTTGCCACAGTATGCAGGTCGCGAAGGAGTGCTCTATATTATCCTCTGATAATGATACATTTATGGATTGTGTTAGAATTTGAGCACATCAATAGCGTGCAACTATGGCTGAAAATAGAAGCGACTGTTTTATAGGATGCGTTTATTTGGTCTAATACAAGCGTTTCGCGACATTTGGAGACAGCACTTTATTTCTAAGGTCACGGTCCTTTGTGACATTCTTATTAGGGTTACATCAGCTGTTGTAGCTCTTTGTTTTCTTAGGACAACCACTGAAAGTCGGTAATCGGGATAACCGGATATCCGGCTGCTGCAAAATGCTGGCTGCCACCTTGTGCTGCCCTGGTAGCTTCCGCACAGCGTTACGCAATCGATCAAAAGATAATGCTGCTTGACTGATTCGGAGTGAGACTTCCACTGTTAAACCGGAGCCGGTCATGAGCACACTGCCAAGGTATGGGAAACTATCCACTCTCTCCACAACTGCCCTATTACCAATTGGGAGTTGTGAGGATAGAGTGTCCGATGGTACAAAATACCCAGGCATGTGCTTAGTTTTGGTGGGGCTGATGATAAGGCCCCACCTCTTGGTGACAAGCTCCAGGTTCAGCAGCAGCGCCTCCAACTCCTCCTCTGAGTGAGCAGCAATTACCAGATCATCAGCATACATCACGTGGTTGAGCAATAGGGAAACATCCCTTGACCGCACCCGGGCATCGATCAGCCTTCCATTGTATCTGTACCAGATGGAAATTCCTCCGGTACAGCTATTGAAGGCTTCACGAACTACATGGTCAAAATAGATTGTAAATAATGCGGGAGCCAGAGGACATCCCTGTCGCACCCCAAGGTGTACAGGAAATGGCTCTGACTCCCGGCCAAGTAGTTTTACCCGGGCCCGCTCATCATCATGAAGGTCCTTAATGAGCGTGAGCAGAGGGTCAGGGACTCCGAAAGCACGAAGAACAACCCAGAGCCCAGACCTACTGATGGTATCTTAAGCCTTGACCAGGTCAATAAAGCAGAGATGTAGGTCTTGTTGGAATTCCCTACACCTCTGCTGTAGCAGACGGTCAGAAAATATGGCATCTGTGCAGGACCTCCCTTTCCTGAAACCGCATTGGGGCTCCACAAGCCTCTCCTCAGTGTGCCCAGCAAGGTGATGTTGAATAATCCTTGCCAGGACCTTTCCCGGAACACTGAGGAGTGAGATGCCCCTGTAGTTGTTACAGTATGTGCGTTCCCCCTTCTTAAAGAGGGGGGCCACCAGGGCATCCTTCCAATCCTGCGGAACCCGTCCAGTGGTCCAGACTTGTTATGATGTCATGTAGGGCAGTCTGTGCATAAACGCCACCCTCCCTCATCATTTCGCTTGGGAGATAATCTTTGCCCGGTGCCTTTCCTGGTCTCAGACTCTGGATTACGATAAGTACTTCCTCCATAGATGGCACCTCAGCCAGCCATTCACAGGGGGTGACTTCTTCCAATATTTGAGGCACCGCAGCCTCGGCAGGGTCATCCCCACTTTGTCCCACGTTGTTTTTCTGGGTGAGGGATTTCCCCTCCCCCAGGACCTTACACAAATGCTCAGCAAAATCTGCAAACCTGTTCCTGGGGGTCGGAGATTGGATCACTGTTCTTTCTCCTAATGATGGTAATAGGTGTGGCGCTACAGGTTACTTTTTTGATGGAGTTAAAGAGCGATTTGTGATCACGGGCCGCTGAGGCAGACTCCATCTCCTCAGCAACCCGCGACCACCACCCATCCTTGCAGTGCCTCACGGCTCTCTGAACCTCCGAGCGAAGGCTGCGGTAAGCCTCCTCATTCTCCGACGTGGGATGCTGTAGCCGATGAGAGTGGGCCTGTCGCTTTTTCTCAGCCAGCTTGAACACCTCCTCTGTCAACTAGGGTCTCTGGAGATGTCTGGACCGTGTACCCAAAGTAGCCATTGCAGCTGCATGAGCCGCAGTCCTAAACCTCGCCCATTTCCCCTCGACATCAGGAGGAGTGGGGGATGATGCCAACCCCAGCCGCAAGCGATGATGAAATTCTCGCTTGTAACTTTCATCAGCTAGCTGAGACCATGTCACTAAGGGTTTGAATGGGGTCCTGGGTGTACACCTACCACCGGAGTGGAAGAATGGCTTTGACGGTCACTGCAACACACGCTTTCTGCGACCATCTGGAACGCTCTTCCTTCCGATATTAGGAAGCCATTGGAGCTATGCACTTTTAAATAATCAAGTGTGTAAACTAATTTATGTGAAACTGCTTTTTGTGTGTTAGTTTGTTGTGCTTTCCCCGCAACTCCAATCATTGACAGAGCCATTGGGGAGTGGGGTGGCATGTGCCCTCCCAATGATCCGATCGAAATCCCTAATTTCGATCGCATCATTGGGGTTTCTTAGTAATAAATCGGCATTTTGCGACCCCCACTACCACTGTGTAGCATATTATTACGTGCCAGGGACTCTATGATATGATAGCACAACAGTCTGAGTCCATAATTGGAAATAAGTAACGGCAAAGCAGTTATACGTGACTCAGGATTGTGCGCAGTTGCATACACGGTACACAATTTCCCTAAAGGCATACCTTCAGCGAGCGCGATGTCGATCACACACGGTTCGAATTCAACCCTCGATCGATGGCTGTGCCATCGCCGCACACACGCTGAATAAAAAGCAAGGGACAAGTCCTTACTTACTAACAATTCCCATCATTTTTTTATTGCTGGAGGGGTTGCCCCCCTACCTGAAAATCGTGGCTCCATCATTGCCTCCGATTAGCATGGTTGGCTACGTACGGTACAAAAGAAGTTTAACATGCAAACAAAAAACCTCTATGAAAGTTCAACATTAAATACATTGTGCGGCTCCCGACAATACACAAATGTGAAAAAAATGCAGGTGGTGTGGCGGCCCTCACACTGTTGATGTCTTATTGACGAAATTGCACCCCATCCCTGAAAATTAGCGAAGAGCACTGCCCTACATGGATTCTCGAGAGTGCCTTTCAGTGGAGGACCTTCTGCCACAATTGGCGTAAGACATTGTGGACCTGCACCTTTTGCCTCGTATCTTAACCTGCAATAACGTTGGTTGGCTTCTTGCCAGCCTTTCAATGTTTGCGCAATTATTCTATCGTCCATTATTTAAGGGTAAGTTTTAAGATGAGGCTTCCAAATACTTTTAAGTGTGTGCCAAAATAGCTTTGGGTAGCATGAGGTCGCCTCACTAATGACCCAGGGACACAAAATTGCTTTGCCCCCTATGGCCCTTGCTTCTGCCGTGGTTGCTGGATGCCAGAAAATAGACAGAATAGGCACAGGCAGAGGGGGTTTACCAAGCCCAGTGCAAAAGGATCAGGCTGGCGCAGAGGCCGCAGTGGGAGTGAAAATGGGAGAGGGCTTTGCGATGAGACACATGACGCGTGTGTACACATGCAGACTTGCCTTCGAGACGTGGAGAGAGCACACAAAGGTTAGAGCTGGTAGGTGGGGAAGGTTAAAGGCCGTGCAGGCGAGAGTGGGAGTCGGAAGGCGAAGTTAGAGTCAGACTCTGCTCGTCTGTGCATGTGTACTGTGCCAAGCTTGAGCATGTGCACTCCAATACAATTTCCGTGAATACTAGATGATGTCAATGAACGGGAAAAAAACTAATTGTATGGTGATACTCCATCGACACTGTAACAAGCACAAATAACAAATAACTTAACACGTTCCCCAACAACACAGTGCCTGAAAGATAGCATATAACAAGTGACAATGATGGAGTGACAGCTAAGGATGGACGCCATGGTGGCGAGATGTTAACTCCCTACCCTGGTGTGCAGGAGGTCATGGGTTTGATCCTACCACCAACGCCTGATTATTTGGAGTTTGCACGTTCTTCTTGTGGTCATGTCGATATTTATCCGGGTCCTCTGGGTTTTCCCTTCACATTTAGAATAAACATGCGTTTCGAGTATTTGGCTGCTATATATTTCCACATGATGAGAATTCACTTCATTTGTGGACCAGGTCGCTTCTGAAAAAGAGCTACATCGCTCAGTGGGCTTCACCTAGTAAAATAAATATATAGTTTAGTTTTAGTTCGTTCTATGATACATGTTTTCCACTTTTGGACACATCGCTAGAAGGGATGATTTCCAATTGTCGAGGCTAACAACAGAGTGGCAGCCAAGAGTAGGGAGCACTCAGACATCTGTCACAGAGATGGAGAGATGGGATCAGTTTGGGCAGTAGGGCCTAGACGGATTGTTGCATAATCGTGAGGATTGGCGATGGTTTGGGGGAACCCTTCATCTAGCATTGGATAGGATAATGGCCGGTGGTGATGACTGCGCTGGATAATAGGTCAAAGTGCCTGCATGCTCGAATCAGCATTTGGTGGTGCTCATCCCTGTTGGTGGGCCTGAGCCAGTGGTTGGAATTCCACATTGATGCAGCAGTGGTTTCGATATCAGGGTGGATGGAGTTTCATATGGACGGGGCAACCTAGGAAAATAATTTGATCGCTTACAGGGCAGACATTGATGCAAGGTTTGCCAGTGCGGAAGCAGTGGGAGAGTTAAAGGGGGTATAGAATTGGACGGGCCATTACCATATAAACAAGCGCTGTTTTTATTTGTTGGGTTGGTGGGTCGTGTAGGTGTGCAAGTGAAGAATATAGTGTTTTTCAATGCCGTGAAGACATGCGCAACGCATTGACTGGTATTTTTAGCCTTTTGTGAAACCTGTTGCTCTGTGGGCTCTTGAGCGATATTTCAGACCGCATGAATACAGTTCAATACAGTTCAAAGGTTGCCATCTGCTTGTGGGAGCCCATCACTGTGTGTGTATGCCTGTGTGTGCGTGTGCATGACTGTGTGTATGTCTATGGACCGGACCTTACCCGGCACACTGAGGAGAGTACTGGCAAGGATTACTCAACATCGTCTTGCCAGGCACGCTGAGGAGAGGCTTGCAGAGCCCCAATGCGGTTTCAGGAAAGGACGGCCCTGCACAGATGCCATATTTTCTGTCCATCTGCTACAACAGAGGTGTAGAGAATTCCAGCAAGACCTACATCTCTGCTTTATTGACCTGGTCAAGGCCGATGATACCATCAGTAGGCCTGGGCTCTGGGTTGTTCTTCGTGCTTTTGGAGTCCCTGGCCCTCTGCTGCTCACGATCATTAAGGACCTTCATGATGGTGAGCAGGCCATGGTAAAACTACTTGGCCGGGAGTCAGAGCCATTCGCTGTACACCTTGGGGTGCGACAGGGATGTCCTCTGGCTCCCACATTATTTAACATCTATTTTGACCACGTAGTTCGTGAAGCCTTCAATAGCTGTACTGGGGGAATCTCCATTTGGTACAGATATAATGGGAGGCTGATCGATGCCCGGGTGCGGTCAAGGGATGGCTCCCTATTGCTCAACCACATTATGTATGCCGATGATTTGGTAATAGCTGCTCATTCAGAGGAGGAGTTGGAGACGCTGCTGCTGAGACTGGAGCGTGCCACTAAGAGATGGGGCCTTACCATCAGCCCCACCAAAACTAAGCACCTGCCTGGGTATTTTGTACCATCGGACACTCCACCCCCACAACTCCCAATCAGTGATGGGGCAGTTTTGGAGAGAGTGGAGAGTTTCTCATACCTGGCAGTGTGCTTATGACCGGCTCCAGTTTAACAGCAGAGGTCTCACTCCGAATCAGTCGAACAGCAATATCTTTTCATCGGTTGCGTAACACTGTGTGGAAGCTATCTGGTCTGTCACTCCGCACTAAGCTTCAGGTCTTCTCGGCCACGGTCATTCCCTCCCTTCTCTACGCTTGCGAAACGTGGACCCCCCTAATGGAACATCTTCACCGGTTATAAACATTTAGGCTAGCCTGCCTACGATACATCCTTGGTTTAACCAGGCTGGATTGTGTGAAGAGCTCACAAATCCTTGAAAGATCTGGGCAAGTTCCCATCGGTGAGCTCCTCCGGCAGGCAAGGTTGCGTTGGCTGGGTCATGTAGCCCGTATGCCCAGCCACCACATGCCGAAACAGCTCTTGTTCAGCCGGATTGAGGGGGCTAAACGGGCGCTGATGTGGTATGGGAGGACGTGAAGCTAAGTGGACTTGCCGATGACTGGTACCAGCGGTGTCAAAATCGGCCTCTGTGGAGGAGGCTTGTGAAGGACGCTACTGGGCAGTTGGAGGCAGTCGCCCTCCAACAACAACGGAGGGCGGAGGAGCGACGCTCACAACGAGCGGAGCGCCGGGTGGCTCAAGCACAGCAGGTTGGCACAGTAGGCGGCACAGATGGTGCATCGGCCAGTCATCTCAGTCAGTCGACCCGTGGCACCTGGGTCTGCCCCGTGACCTCCTGCCAGCAGGCGTTCGACACTTCACGTGGCCTCAAGGTGCACATGGCCTGGCACAAGTGTCGTGGTGACGTCACCGCCACTTAGTGGCGAATAGCGGTTGTTGTATGTCTTTGCAATGTATTAGTTAGCATGTCCTATGCTACGAATCTGGCGGACCCGAGTTCGATTCCCGCTTACAGCCAACACCAGTGACGATTATCTGAGCCGGTCCTAAGCCTCCCCTAGGTCGAATCAACCTCAAATGAGTACCTGGTGCAGTATGTAAACATCGCCACTAGGGAGACAAAGGCAGCCGGGCTTGGTGTTGGCCACCCACCCCCTCGTGTGCAGTGCCAGCCTTCATAGGTGCTCGCTAACATCACTTACTCCTACCGTCTGTTCGGCTACACGGAGGGTCTTTGGATTTTTGTGTGCCCAGCCACCGCATGCCCAAACAGATTCTGCTTGGCCAGATAGATGGGGCGAAACGGGCACGGTGCTGGCTAGAGAAGAGATGGACTGATGTGGTACAGAAGAATGCGAAGCTGATTGGACTTTCCGATGACAGGTACCAGCAGTGTCAAGATCGGCCTCTGTGGAGGAGGTTCGTGAAGGACGCTGCTGGGGAGTTGAAAGCGGTTACCCTCCAGCAACAACAGATGGAAGATGAGTGATACATCAACGAGTGGCGCTTCGGGCTGATAAAACGCAAAGAGTTGGCACAGTGGAGAGCACAGTTGGTGCATCTGCCAGCCATCTCAGTCAGTCAACCTATGGCACCTGCGTTTGTTCCGTGACCTCCTGCCAACGGGCCTTCAACACTTCACGTGGCCTCACTCAGCGTGACACAAGTGCCGTGGTGACATCACCACCACTTAAGTGGTGAACTTCGGTTGATGTGTGTGGTGAGCTTCGGTTGATGTGTGCAGCGATTAGCGAGCACATATAAAGGACGGTACAGCACATGACAAGCCACCTTTGTCTCAACCAATGCTGATGCTCACAGTAATTGCCACGACAGTGGGATCTTTAACAGTGGTTCTTGGTGGTTCTAGTGATTTGCATGCTGCTATAATCTCGGTGTATTGTGTTAGATTTCTGCCTATGCACATCAGAGGAAAGTGGTGGCTAAACCTTTCTTGGCCCTCCCCTCGGGTTAACTTCACCTTAAAATAAGCACCTGGTGCAGTGTGTAAACATCAGCACCGGAGCAACAATGATGACTATTGTGGTGTAGGCCAGCACTACTCCTCAAGAATACTGGCTTTAATAGGGGAATATTTGTTTTGTGCGTGTGTGTGCATCCACACCACTTACTTTTGAGCTCAGAAGTTTTATTTACACGTCATCTAATTTTGTTTCCAAGGATGGAAAATTAACCTCAGAGCATTGATATTTCTCTTATTATGAGCTGCCACAATAATTCAAATCAACAATAATTCGATGAAAAAAAGAGACATCATTGATTTTCTCTGAGCGATATTACAAATGATGCCACCACAAGCCTGTATTTTAAAGAAAGAACAGATTGACGTATTGAATTTTGAATATATGTTAATGGACGTAATGGCCCAACAACCTGGGCATGATTGTAATGGATTTTGACTCTGCTAAATTGTATTTCAAACACTTGATGTTCTATTTATCTGTATTTTAGAGGCGAAGAATGAAATAAAACACGTTGGGAATTTTTGGAGAGAATAAAAATCAATAGTTTAAAACCTACAGAAGACAACTCTTTTGCTCAGTTTAATAATGACGGTTTCCTGAGAGTAACCCAATTTCATAATGTATCACCATACAAGCACTCAATATTAATTATAAATGATACCGCATGATTGATCTACAGACATTATCTATAGCCACCAAGGCTCTGTGACTGCAACAGAAGCCAATGAAGACACATAGGCCAATTTATAAAGATTACAAGATTATTTTACAAGATTATTTAGGGCCCTTTGAGCCAGGGAGCCCTAACGTAAGCATAATGCTTAATAAGCCGAATTAAAATAGAGGATGTTTTTCTGCCCGGCAAGAGCGATGCTGTGCAAAGCGCTTCAACAATTATTGAATAAACTTATGTACATGCATTACGCGTGAATGATACATTAAAGACTGAAGAATGTTCATTATATCTGCGGTCAAGAGCCATTTCTTCATTGCTAGTTCATTGCGAACCCATCCTTTTTTTGGACGTTTTTGCTGGTATTTTCTCATCATGACGCTATATATTACTAAAATTGGAAGGATTTTTTTTAAAGTAATCAGGTTTATTCGTAGCAATGTGACTCCTTAACTGTTATTTCTTTAAGTGCATGTTAATGCAAATGGTTACTTTATTACCTTTATACGGTAATTATTTTCTTCAAAAAAGGCCTAACCTTGCAAATGATAGGACGATACTTTGACTGTGGGCTCTGTCGTTTCATTTATATGCATTACCTGCTGATGACCTCACATTAACCCAAGTTGCTCACACAATCGTTTATCTTATCGTAAAATTTTACGTAATACATGGAATTAATAAAAAAAAAACTGCATTCAACCAGGACATGCAACATAACAGTGATACAATTACACACTCAAAGTCTCTCCATACGTAAATGAGCACTGATTAATGCTCACTGTCCATGGGCAGGCCTGATCCAAAAGTGGGAATTACACATTTCTATGGAAAGCACCAGTCTATAACTTCACTGGATATCACTGCTAAAATTATATGACCACTGGCTATATCACTGCTAGGGTTAGTGCGACATGAATTGTCACTTGATAAAACCGTCCTCAAGAATAATATCATCCCTTTTAAAATATATAATTGCATCGTGATTTAAGTTGCTCACGTAATTCTTTGTTCATATTTTATTTCGTGACAAAATATATTCATGAAATAACCAAAGTGCAAGACTTAAACCTACATATAAACAGGCAACACCCATTAAATTAGGGTTTTGCTAAATGTTTTCCTGAGTAATTAGAGGAATGTCGGTTTCATCATGTCATAAATATCATTGTTAATTAAATTGTTTTTGTTATGTAACTGAGAGCCCGTGTGCCTGTGTATAAGCATTACAGATTGCAAAGCTGCAATGATTACAAGACACATGGTTTGCATATGTTAAGCGAACGGAAATTGAAAGGTGTTTAAGCTATCTTTATTTGTACTGAAATGCAGCAAATCAATACAATTAAATTGTTAAAAATAACCACAGATGTATGAAGAAACTGATATCGCGATAAGCACAATTATCTCCATACACTGTCGTGAAAATATATATTGCATCATGAACATACACAACCTTCAAGCTTCCCTGGAAATAGATTTAAAGTAAAGCTTTGCTTTAACAGAGTATGCTTGTTTGCATGTTCACCACAAGTACGTGTGGTTAATGCAGATTTGATTCCTTGCAAAAGGTTTCTACCTGTTTTATTGCTTGAAATGGTAAAACGTATCGTTATTTTTTCATAAAGCTTTGCTATAGGAGACATTTGTATTCTCTCTCTCGCTCTCTCAATGATAACATGGCACAGCTGCTGTCTTTCCTCTGATAAACTTGTACCCATTATATTTGATTGTGTCAATGTCCCAGAATTTTATTATATCAGCGTGCATCTGTCAAACCGCGGAACTCTTTAACCTCCCTAACGGCTTTGGACTCACTATCACCCACAAGCCCTGTGGTCATTCCTCATGCGTATGTTCTTTATTTGAGCATTCAGTCAAAAGGGCTTTATAAGTACAAAATCCTAGTCCTGGATGTTATTGGCTTACGGTGTTTGAATCAAACACAGACCTCTCCTATGTTAGACTTAGCCTAAACAAATAATAATAAATTACATTATAAAAACTACATTATGGTACAAAATTACATGGTTACAATTTGTAATAACAGGGGTGAGATAATTTCGATTTAAAGCTTTCGTGACTGCAAGGATTCTTCTTTGGTTCTTTCGGTAAAGTCACGTAGAATGAGAATAAAATAATAAAATAAAACAATAAAATTCTCACGACGTTTCGGCCACAACACAAGTGGCCTTCAGGTGAAAGGAACAAACCTGTCGGGACGACCTACAATGAATGCTGCTAAGATTCGCAGCATCTTTTAAGCTGGTTGAGAGGAGTGAGGCACCTTGACAAAGGGGTTTACATATCAAACAGGAGAATTTAGCATTGAAACAATTGAGGGATTAGCTTGTGACTGGTCACAGAAATAGCTATGTTAAAGTCAAAGCCTACACATCCACAGAGGCACCTAGTGCATGGACGCCAAAGGGGCTGCAACAACTCAACTTTCATACAGTAAACCGGTGTGTAAACAGATAAAAAAAAAACTAAAATATAAACTACCTCAATGTTATCAATAAACTCTATATATTCTCCAATCAGCTGAGCTACCAACAATAAGTCGTTATATATCACGATGCTATATGGCGAAAAAATGGGTGGATTCTAACCCTCCACATCAGTTTAGCTAAGTTTAGCTAAAGGTCTAAACTTTGCTGTCACACCGAGACACATACCAGTTAATGATATCATTGCCCATGTCGACGTTGCACTCAAGGGCTGGAGTCACATCTCTGCAGACGTAGCAAGATCTGAAATCGCTGCAACCCTCAAAAACGCTAAGTTGTCACCTAGCAACATCAGCAAAGATGAACGCTTTGAATTATCTAAAATAAAAAAAGAGACGTGATATTGTCGTCCTCTCAGCCGACCAGGGCAATGCCACTGTCATCATGGAAAAAACAGAATATAACAACTAAATTCAAGAACTACTCAACGATGGCAGCTATACAAAAATAAAAAGAGATGCAACCAACAGCCTGGTTACCAAAACGAACAAAATCATCTCTGATTCAACAGCATTAATTGATCAGACCAAACAGTTCTCGTTGAAACCCTCTGCTGCCAGACCACCAAGATTATATGGCCTTCCAAAGATACACAAAGAACATACACCCCTTCGTCCCATCGTCTCTACTATCAACTCCCCCACCTATAAACTGGCACGTTTTCTTGCTGCTATACTGCGACCTTTCACTGGAAAAACCACCTCTGCGGTACTAAATTTTACTCACCTGGTATAGACAATCAAAGGCATTTCTCTGTCCCCAGACGACCTGCTTGTCAGTTTTGATGTGGTGTCCTTGTTCACCAAAGTTCCAGTACCTGACACCATCGCTATCATTGAAGACTTGATGTACCCCCCCTGGTGAGACATTGCTTAACCAACACATACTTCACCTGGAATATAACTTTCTACAAACAGGCTGAGGGCACCCCAATGGGCTCCCCCCTGTCTCCGGTTGTAGCCAACGTATTCATGGAAAATTTAGAAACTGACGCCAGCCAGACTGCCACTCTACGCCCGACCTTATGGAAGAGGTACGTGGATGACACTTTTGTCATCTGGCCACATAGCCAGCCTACTCTAGAGCAATTCTGGGACCACATCAATTCCATACACCCAGCCATCAGATTTACCATGGAGGTGGAAAAAGATGGCAAGCTACCCTTTTTGGATGTCTTAATTAAAAGGAGACCTGATAGCTCAATGAGCCACTCTGTCTACAGGAAAGCTACCCATACACATGCTTACTTGAAACCGGATTCCCACCACCATCCATCCCAGAAGAACTCCCTAATCAAGACTCTATACCATAGAGCCCAATGCATTTCCGACCAGGAACACATTACCAGTAAACTCAAGCACGTAAACCAGGCTCTCAGGGCTAATGGCTACTCCGACTACACAATCCGCAAAGCCATCACTCCAGTCATGAAGAAGGATCCTCTTGTGGAGCCACTCAAAACCATCACCTTACCCTACATTGCAGGGGTCACTAAAAAGATCTCCAAAATCCTGAATAAACACAAGATCCAGGTCCGATTCAACACAGTACATAAAATCCGTGATCTGGTTCCATCTGTAAAATATGCTGTTCCAGACATACAGTACCTGGGCGTTTACAAACTAAAGTGCCTCTGTGGTAGTAGCTACATTGGAGAAACCAAACGACATATCTCGGACCGCATCCGCGAACATAAAGCAGACTTGCAACACGGTAGAACGAACTCCTCCGCAGTGGCAGATCACTGTTATAATTCAGTGGGCTCACATGACATTGACTTCTCCAAGACGAAGGTTCTTTGCAAGCCAACTGGCTACCATGAGAGATTCGTTCATAAGGCTATCCACATATAAAAGCACAGAGACAATTTCAACCGAGAAGATGGATTCTGGCTTAGTAACCATTGGAAAGATGTTTTAAACCATTTCGATTCTTAATTAATTATTTTATGGTGACCTTCAGACCGCAGCTCTTTCGCTGGCATTGACTCTTAATACTTCTCACACCACGGTTAATGGTATGGTTTATAAGATGATTATAACAGTGCCTCGCAGCTGTTTCTCTCCTCTGTTCCGACCATGATGGACTCGTCCGTCTGAACGGGGCTCGTAGCGGTCCGTGGTGCTGATGTGGAGGGTAAGAATCCACCCATTTTTTCGCCATATAGCATCGTGATATATAACGACTTATTGTTGGTAGCTCAGCTGATTGGAGAATATATAGAGTTTATTGATAACATTGAGGTAGTTTATATTTTAGTTTTTTTATCTGTTTCCTATATGGTATTCATTATATAGTGTAGTGTATACCCAGTTGCTTTTAATAGCTCTGCTTATTGAAGAATATATTGAGTACATTTATTATATTAATGTAATTTATACTTAGGTTTTTTCACATCGGTTTACTGTATGATATTTGAGTTGTTGCAGCCCTTTTGGCGTTCATGTACGAGGTGCCTCTGTGGATGTGTAGGCTTTGACTTTAACATAGCTATTTCTGTGACCAGTCACAAGCTAATCCCTCAACTGTTTCAATGCTAAATTCTCCTGTTTGATATGTAAACCCCTTTGTCAAGGTGCCTCACTTCTCTCAACCAGCTTAAAAGAAGCTGCGAATCTTAGCAGCGTTCATTGTAGCTCTGTCGTCCCGACAGGTTTGTTCCTTTCACCTGAAGAAGGCCACTTGTGTTGTGGCCGAAACGTCGTGAGAATTTTATTGTTTTATTTTATTATTTTATTCTCATTCTACGTGACTTTACCGAAAGAACCAAAGAAGAGGGGTGAGATAATTATATTGGCAAGTGTTGTAATTCGTAACTCTCTCTAGGGTCATAATAGGTGCTCACTAACAATACACTACTCCGTAAATGTAACCATTTTGCCCCGGGATACCTGATTTTGTATACGTTATCCACCAGTTGATTTATAATGTAGTTGATGCGAGCAAATTTCTAATTAATCACAAGGCTTACTTAAGCCGTTACTTTAGCCAATTAAAAATATGTCCGTGCGTTAAAGAAAATAAAGTGATGTTTATATCTATTGGCAGCCCTGAGCCAGTGGTGGAAATTACACATTCCTATTGCAGGAGACATTTTTATCCATAGCACAATCACTGTTGACTTTCTCTACACGGGCTCTCTAGAGCTGCATTTAGTGGAGGCCTTTCCATCAGCAGTGGCATCAGCAAAATATTGCAGGGCTGCACCTCTAACTTGTGTACCCCAGAGCTATGGATTAAGGCCAGAGTCAAAAACCACGATGGGGATTTGAAGTTACAATAATTGATTGTGAATCGCGAGCTCGGCCATAATGCTATCTGGGCAAATGATTTGACGAATGACATTCACCAAATTGCAGACTATGAAAAAGTAGCATCCTTCGTTAGGTGAGAGAGGCCGATTAAACAACATTGTGGTTTCATTTTCCGGGATAGTGCTCCGGCTGATGATCTGCTGACTCAGGGGGCTTCGTGACCCCCCAGACTTGACTACATTGGCAATTTATAGACATAGTTGGGGGACATATAAAGTATTATTACTTCAGACAGGAACATGCATTATAAAATAACATTTCCTATGTTGTTCACTATCCATACATTACATAATTTGAGAAAACCTCACATGCATTGACTAACGGCATACCCATATTTTGGAGCAAATGTATCATTTAAAAGGCATGCCACTGTCTAAAAGCATTGGGAGGCATTCTGTGGGGAAAAAATGCATCTACCATTCTCTGTATTTTTACAATGTGTAATTCGTTCTGTCTGTATATTGCTTTGGAAAAGAAAAGAGGCTGGCCCAGGCATTTTAAAACATAAATCTAAGCTTAAGTTTGTGGTGAGAGTTAAGGTTAAGGTTTTGACCCCTACGCTTCACCTAGAAGTGTAGGCGTATAAACCTGCTTGGCAGTCTCCTCACTAACACTCAACCCAGACTAATGTCCTGCAGCGCATTCTGAATCGTACTCCGCAGCAGAGTTGCCAGCTGCGACATTCAATGAGAAAAAAAACATCGATAAATGTTTTCACAGTGCAATCCCATACAGTTTCTGCATCACTTTGCATTTTTATTTGCTTCTCCAAACATGTGAATCACGGTCACTCGCTCCCACAGGGTTTCCACCTCTGTGGTACAACAACCAAAAATGGGACGTATCGTGGGAAAAAAAACGATCTCACAGGACTGGCAGACAGGAGAACTGCATCTCAGTGCATTGTCTTGAGCGCTATATCTGTGCACAACTGACAAACGCCAGGACAAATAATGTCCTGGGAAGGCCTGCAGATCGCCAAGGACAGCGACCGAAAGAAGAGGACAATCGTGCGAAAATAAATCATAAACCATCGCGCAAGCTGCGGTCATCCTCGCGGCGGCTTTCGGCTCACCGTCAAAGACGGTCACTGCATCACGTGCTTTCAGATGCGCTTCTGCGGCCGTCTGGAATGCTCTTCCGATATTAGGAAACCACTGGGGCTATGATGCACTTTTAAATTATCTAGATTGAAAACTTATTTCTTTAGAACTGCTTTGTGTGTTCAGTTTGCTGTCCTTCCCCCGCACCTCCGATTAGCACGGTTGGTTATGTATGGTGCGAAAGAAGTTCAGCATACATAAATAACAGGAGCAGTGGCAGCACTACTCTCCCGTACTGCATAAGAGTAAGTCTAAACTGAACAATATTCATGAATGTGGCACTGCAAGTAGCTGAAGGTTCATGAGCCACTTCAACTCTTATCTTTGATAGGTGAATCGCGGTGATGTGCAACCCACTTGGGGAGGCGCTGAACTGCCCTCTTTCGATTTTTTGGAGGGCATGAGGTACAATTAAATTAAGTTATACGGTCAGTTTAATTAAAATCAATAAAATAATTAATTGATTCCTTAATTGCAATTTGACCGGCAGTGGCTTTATCGGAAACAGCTGCACCAAATGGGAGTACAGTAATTGAGAGGCAGAACCGCCACTTGAACCGCTGTGGCGGGTACATTAAATCTGTCAATCCGACAACAATTTGCTCGTTTAACCAGTGCAGCTGCAACTCGGTCTCGACAATGAAAGCAGGAGGGGGCAAACACCGAAACACTGCACAGATCGATACGCAACCTACTTGCTGAACTGTTTCATACTGCCCGCTTGATGCCCATGCGGATAAGTGTCTTGTGTGTCTGATCTCGGCGTTATTCACCAACCTGCCTTTGCTCACCAGCTTGGAATACCGTAGAGCCCAGCCCCAGAGCAGCTGCGGCTGAAATTAAGTCCTGACCATTTGAACGGCTCAGAGCAAAGTGGCATACATTTCACATTTTCATTGTTGGAGACCAGTTTACCTAAAGTGGTAACTCTGTTTATCCATCCCAGAGGGAAGAAGAGATGAGTTAACCAATGCTGGGATTTGAACTCGCACATTTTAAATTGAGTATGTATGTATGCTGACATTTTTGCGCACCTTACGCAGCCAACCGTGCTCATCGGAGGTGTGGGGAAAGGACAACGAACTAAACACAAAAAGCAGTTCTAAAAAAATGAGTTTTCAATCTAGATTTCAAATTGCTTTCTGGACGGCCACAGAAGCACATCTGAAAGCGTCCGATGCAGTGGCCGTCTTTGTTGGATGGCGATCCAAAAGCCGCTGGTGAAGATGACCAGTGTTCGCATGATGGTTTATGCTCCTTGACGAGATCAGCAAGGTATTGTGATTCCTTTGTTGTAAGCACTTTGCGTGTAGCGAGTGCAACCTTAACCGGCGTTCTATTCACGGTGCCACTTATAGAGAGATCAATCCTCAAGTTGTGGTTCTGGGAGTGCAGGCTCAGCTGAAATTGTACATTTGTATTCACGTATCATCATGAAATCACTGAGTGGCTTGTGGGAAATGGTGCATGCTCTGAGCCAGCACTGTTGAGACCTTGGGTTCAAGCCTCAAATGGCAACCAACAAAAATGCCAGCATAGTCAAGATATGGAGAAACGTAACTTCAGAATTTGTACTTAATTAGGTTTATCCCAGCTTTAATAGCTTCATATGAACTATTTTGCTAGATTAAAAACAAGAAAATTACTCATTTGCTCATTTAAAGCGTGAATATATGGTTAAAGAAGACACGTGGTTATGCATCTTGCTGGATTGTTGCCATTTATGTCGATTTGTTATCTATAGGGAGTTCAATGATAGCCTATTGTTTCATTACATGTTGTGAAGTATGTACTACGATTTCCATAATCGTTTGCCATGTTCAATCGACTGCTGGATGAAGGCCTCCCCATACCACTGCGATCTCTCATGATCCTGCAATGTAACAATCCAACTAGGACCTGTTCATGAGCTAATTCCATCACGCGATCTCCCTGAGGAACCTTCTCTCGGACACATTCCATCACCAGGCAAGGCCGACTGAGCTATATTGCTCTTTTTCAGAAGCGACCTGGCCGCAAATGATAGCTCAACAAAGTGGCTTATCGTGTGAGAGTTTATAGCAGCCATATTTTCTAGACGCATGTTTCTAAATGTGCAGGGAAAAAACGGAGGACCCGGAGAAAAATCCACGTGACCACAGGGAGAACATTCACATTCCAAAAATACAGTCGTTAGGGTCAGGATCTAACCCGTGACCTCCTGCATACCAGGCAAGGGAATTAACATCATGCCACCTTGGCACCCATCCTCAGCTGCCACGAGATTATAGTAATCGATTATATGTTTTCTTTAAGGCACTGTGTTATTGAGGAACATGTTGAGTTGTTTGTTGTTTGTGCTTGTACCAAAACTGATGGAAAATCACCATACACTTATTATTTTTCCGTTCTTAATAGTTTTAATTATGTCATTAATCGGCACACGTTCTGTAATCCACGCGTTCCACTTTCTGTCCCTCAGTGTATTTCCAAGCGTGCACCTCTCCGTGCTTCAACGCACACACTCCCATTTCTGTTCAATATTGTTCGATAATGACCGCGTTGCTGGACCCCGTATGTCAAGGCAGGTAGTACGGTGAGCAACTACGAGACAAGGCCATGTGTCACCAGAAACAAAAACAAAACAGCCTGTGCATCATGTGAACCTCCATGCTGATCCATGTTGACTTATTTGGAGGGTTTTTGGACGATTAAACAAGTTTTTTTTACTGATTTAGTGCTTCATTCTGAGGGGCAGAGAACTACCAATTTACTTAAATCACTGTGGATAGGTGTGATATACGGGGAAGCTTTGTGCCATGGTTAAACATGCCCAGCTCAGTGACCCGAGCACCATAAATACCATTGCTGAGGCACTTGAACCTTTCTGTGGAACACAATTTTTAATTTTAATAGTTTATTGTCCAGCACAGTGTTTCATCTCCATTTATTTATTTCATTAAAGGGACTTTCATGACTATACCTTACTTACTCATGGAAATGTGTGTCCTTTGACATCACAGGAGAAAAATGGCATGAGACAAAGTATTTCAATTGATCACAAAGCACAGCACCACCCCATGTTAGACGATGGACTATCAAAGAAAATATCACAGAGGCACTTCTGCACTTTTCCCACATGCATTGCTAGGAAGAAATGTTCATCACCTGGCTGTCAAACTGATATAGTTAGTCCTAAGAACTGGAATTTAGCCAATTTAAGTGAAATCCCACCTTGAATGTGGAGGTTTTATTTTTCAGTAATTGTGGTCACTGAGAAAAGGCCAACGACTTACTGTACTTGAAATATTATTTAATCACAGGTGGCTATCTAGGTTTGAACCCATGATGCAGCTCATTGCTCAGACCCCTAAGCCACATGGCCGCCTCTAGATCATTGCATTGACTTGCAGGAAACATTCTGCTTGAAATTTGGTTATAACGGCAAATATCAACTTACAAAAAGTTAAGAGCACTTCCACGTCCAAGAGAGCAATGGGCAGTGCTCAGCATTTTCGTAGACCTTAAGCCAGTGGTGGACATTCCACATCCCTACAGCATGAGCCAGCTTCTGCATAGAATAATGACTTACTGAGATATCTCTATGTTGTACTCACTTTATCATCCGTCTAGATCAGGGGTGGGGAACCTTTATTGCTGCCAAGGGCCATTTGGATATTTATAACATCATTTATAACATTATATTTGGTCAAACATTTAATTAATTCACCCCTAATGTGATGGCTGGAACTGCTTCTCTTTAGTGAGGGGAGTGATGTTAGCTGGTATTGATATTGATACTCGCAACTGCTTTTCCAGGTTTGCTCCTAGATTTATTGAATTTCGAGTCCCGCCTGCAGTTGCCTTGGCAGGGCCAGACCAAATGATATCGTGGGCCTTCTACGGCCCGCGGGCCGGACGTTCCCCACCCCTGGTCTAGATGATGATCTTTGAAAACCCTTGACTGTGATTTGCACTCAGAGCCTATTAGCTGTGAGCTGAGAGCTCTTACCACTGGACCACATTCTCCCACCCTGCTTGTGGTTGGTCAATATTGGCTCAACTCCCTTTATTTTGCTTAAAACTGATGTCCTCCTCGCGAATATGTAGCAATCATTGTGCTTATGAAACCAAAACAAAATGTCACGATGTATTATTTTTAATGGCTAAATCAATGTAAAATTGTATTTGCCATGTCAACTACTCAAATTCACCAACACTTAACAATGGCCCACCTATTTTTTTAAAGCGTGCATTTTTTTTTATTCATAATGAAAATGCACAGATATAAATTGAGTCAGCATACACATTGCTCGTAACTTTTGCAAGTGAACTGGGTAAATTAAGTGAGTGATCGATTTTAAGATTGAGAAGAGATGCATGTTGAATCATACACTTGGATACGTCATGTATTTCTCTGCTCGGGGGAGCATGGAGCAGTACTCATTTCCATCGGTAGCCCTGAGCTTGGTGTGAATATTCCACATTCTTATGGTAGGGACCGGTCATGCGACACCTCGGATTTGTACGGTTGGCTACGTACGATGCGAAATAAGTTCAACATAATCTTAATTTGAAGCTTCAACATACTGTACATACACAAAATTATCATTGTTCAACATACATAAACAAAATTATCACTGCCACCTTTCCACACATCGGTGCTTATTTTATCAACCCTGGAAAGGTGAATAAATTGACCCCTCTCCAGGCAGGATTTGAACTCTGAACATGTTGATTAGGAATCATGTGTTCCAACCACAGTATCCCCTGGTTGGATCCTGCAATTGTATGATTATAGTTCCAGCGTGGTAAAGCATGATTAAACAAACACAATTTTTCACATCATCCAGCAGTTGATTCACATAGGGGTGCAAATTATTAAAACCATAATTCCCTCTATCTATAAATGACTCAGTCAGTGAGGTTTAAGAATGCATTTTTTTTACAAAAGTCCTGCATTGGGATTTTTGGCCAAATCCATTAATGAGTGTGTTTCTGCATGGGAGTGATGTTAAATCTCTGGATATTTTGTGTATTAACCACTGTAAACAAACAAAATCATGCTAAATATCTGCCCCAAAAATAAACTAGATGAATCCTTGATCTGAGCGGTCAGCCGTTTAATCAGGTGTGATGTAACCATCCAAGTTGTAATGTAACCATTCAATAACCAATTGGTATTCTCTGAACACTAATAGCCCTGCACACTTTCATAAGATTGCATTTATCAATCCCTAATCATTTCTACTGAACGTCCACCTGTAACCGTGATGTGTACCGTTGAAATATATTGATCATTAATCTTGTCTCACAAACCGCTTACATTAATAGCAGGGATCCTCTGGTCACCACTTGAGTTGATTCCCTGTGCTCAACTAAATGATTCTCCGTTTGCTTAATTACTGCAGAGTAATAGTTGACAACCTATCTATCAGACAATCAATATCCTTTATCAACCAAGTTCACTATTCCCTGAGCCGTGGCAATATTCATTACTCAGTTATTCTTGTTTTAATTAAGTTGAAGGTGATTTGTTTTTTTACATAAATCTATGTAAATGAGCACAAAATTATACGTACCAATTTGTGGTCACTAGTGGTCATTCCAGCCCTCGCCATGGAAATGTGGAATTTATCCCACTGAGGGCCACCTAACAGAAGGGAGCATTGCCTTAATGCTGTACTGAACGAGGAGACAAATGACTTGACCTTAAAATATACAGCTTGCTTTTTACCAGATGACTTTTCAAATTGGAGTTTTAGCTCTGTACAAATTGGTTTAATGGTAAGAATACTGGCAAATAGGTTAAGTTTCCATATGGTATAGTCACTCGAATGATCGTTGCATTTCATGCAATAAACAAGTACAATTATTTACAGTTATATGTAGTTTGCATTAACGATTATAAAGTGCTTTGCACATAATAGTCTTGAAGTATAATCTGAAAGGCTACATTTTCTACTTTAATAAAATACATTGCAGGACAGAATGTTGTTGTATGGTAACAATGCTACACGTAATATAATTGTAAGGGTCTAACGTCTCATGAGTTCGAATGGTGCACCCGACTCTCATTGACAAGGAGCTGCCAATGAGGGGGGAGCCAACGTAGCACCCTCAGTCAGATTTGGAAGGTGGAGAACAGTCAAATCGGATTGATCGCGAGGGAAAACTAAATGGAGAGGGATCGGTTGGGAGACCGTAGCAGGGAAAATTAATGGGATTGGTGGAGAGCCACGGAAAGTTCCAGAAAGTACGGGGAAGAAAATAAAGGGAGGGCTATGAGGGGGTTCGTGTGGCCTGAACGAAGTAATTCCCTGATGTGTGATGCGCTGTGGTGCCAAAGACGTAATAAGACAAAGTTCAAGACTCACCCGGCTGGAACTCGCTTACATAATGTACAACAACACCTTTGTCGTAGGGGCTATATGCTAGGTTACTAGATGTTATTTGGCAAGAGTATTACACCTAAACTATGGGGTACTGTTCAAAAGAAAACATAAATCATATGTTTTGTCTGGGTCTCATCAGAAAAGTTAGGCTTGCTACACAAATTGATGCTTTTAATCCAGCAGCATTTTAAACAAGCTGCTGATGAGATCCAGAAGGTAAAATGCAGTCCAGAGTCTGTTTGCTTAAACAAATTCTGCCATATAATAATGGTCCGCAAAGCCAGTCGACTGATGGACTAAACATTATTTATCTTTCTAGGTGGAGACAGGAGAGAGCATTACTTCTACTGTATATGCTTTCATACATAATGCTAAACAGTAACGCATAGTGAGTTTGTGTTTTCTTATGTATTACTTAATCTGGCGGTGTAAATTGCACATTTTTATGGCTGGGGTTAACGCTTCCATTAGTATTATTACCGACTTACCAAAAAGTGGTATCCATTTTATCATTCATTGTGGTTTGATGTACCGAATCAATCCCAACCAGGAGTTGAACTGACAACCTTTTGAGAACGTGACACTGGTGATTTGCCAATAGTGGCTCATAATTATCAAATGCTGACTTTATTCAAATAATACTCACAACCTGCTTCATCCTCATTGTTTGGAACAATGACGAGTGAAAGTTGTGCTGCAATTGCACAATACAGCACACGCACACCAACAGAACAGCATAACATTCCCCCCTCTGTTTGTAAAGTGTTAAACAAATCTAATAAAATTCTGTAAAAGACATTAAGCTGCTACCTAGATGTCCATGATAAAAGCTAAATTGACGTACCACCAATATGCTGTCGGGGCCTAGACTGCGCTGATAATCATTTAATGGGAAAACATATTTCTTGTCAGTTAGTTGAAAAGCCTTTGCACCAATATCAACAAATCAAATTGCAATTTATAGCTGAAGAAAAACAATCACAAGACAGAAAGTCATTGCTGTTTGGTTCTTCACCTGATATATGGGAAAAGCACAATGTTTTTGGGGCGAAATAGAATGTTTGGTTTGAAAGTTCTTGCAAATTAACATACGCTGTGCATAAGAAACCAAACTCACACGTAGCCACTGATTTAAAAAAAATCAACTGGGCATAACCAAAGAAATCTATAAACTAAATTGTGAATTAAATTCATACTTTTCCAGCATAGTACTCTTGTTAAAACGACAGGGCCGTTTGTCTACATCGATGGGAATTCACTTAGAATGGCCTTAAGGGGGCCAGATTCTGTCGGGGTCAATTATGGCTGCGTGTAGAGGTGGTGCCCATGCACAGAGCGTCAGCGTCCAGAGTGAGCCCCAAACGGTGGGAAGCCGCAGCCCCACAACGTGTTTCCCCTGTCGCAGACAATGCACCTTGGTGGCTTTTAGCGCCTTTGTGCGCACACGCCACACGTTGCACGGATCAGCATGCAAGTTGTTGTGACTGTCTCGCAAGTGTACATTTTTAGGGCCCACTATTCCTCAACTTGTCCTGTCTCACCTTTCACGACCGCGTGTGTGGGTGTGGAATCATACATTGTACATGAGCACGTGCTTATGTGTGTGTACATGCAAGACAACCCTGAGTATGATTGGTTGTCTGGTTTCGTGGGCAGAGCGAGCGACTTGGCGTCGTAACACCAGCGGCTGATGCGCCTTACCTCTTTCACCCAGCCGCTGATTGGCTGCCAAGGCCATTCGTAGAATTGTGACAGCCCCATTCTCTGCTCGGTAAATTGGTGCCAAAAATGCGACTTGAATCGGGTAGATTTTTTTTTATTTCTATATTTCACAACATTCATCGACAGAAAATTCCGGAAATCACCCCCCCCCTCCCCCAAAAAAAATCAAACTCCACACAAAGGGAGCCCCGATGTGTCTTATCAACGTTATGTGTAGCTGCAGGGTCCTCTATGTGCAAGTCTAGCGGGCTGTGTTGTTCCACAGCAAGTCGAGAGCATATATAGCTCTGTGTACCTATTCATATGCACGCAACGCTGGATACCAATTCAATTCTAGTCTCTGGTGTGAGATGGAAGATACAATCCAATCTCATTAAATAAATAAACAAATGCATATTTATTCACTGGGGAGTTCTCCCTCCCCACGGCAGTCCAGTCTGCTTACATTCACACGCATAAATAATAATAAACCAAAGGCACTCCGCCACAATAGCTGTTAAAGCAAATTACAATAATTAGTGATTGTGAATATCTGACACTAAATTGGGGTTTTGATGCAGTAAAAGAAACATACGAGCATGCCAGTTAACATATTATATTTGCGGTCTTTTGTTTTATTTGCGTGCGTTTAGTTCAGGACCGTTTAATACCTCGTTTGTGAGTTGGGCAATATTTCTAAAAGACCTCTGGTCCTTCTCTGCAATATTGATGTTTTTATTTTATTATTGCTGTGCTCATCCATGTGTAGAGGAGTAGTGGGAGGAACTGAGAGCATCGGCAGTAAAGAGCTGGATGAGGTCATAGAATGACGTCATGTTATCCAGAGGGGAGGGCTACTTAAAGAGGACCCCGGGCAGAGGGGCGGGGTCGTTGTGGGGTGCCGAGGGAACGGAAGACACGCCGCTCGGCACCGAGACCCTAGTTGGATTAGTGGTGAAGCTTCGGTGAGGATAGGCCGAGGAGTTAAGCGGGTACCGGGACGGTCCACGGGAAGGACCAAGTGTAGAAGTACCTACCTCTGGTGTGATCCGGCGATTCTGTACGTGAGTGTAGTAGTTCATAAACTGGCAATAGCCCTTACAGAGAATCTCGTCTCCGTGTGAGTTTACACCGTTACACGTGTAACAAGTGAACTCAGCATAGACTAAATTACAATCATATATTCTTGGGTCTTTCGGTAAAGTCACGTAGATAGGTTCAAAGGAAATAAAAAAAATTACGACGTTTCGATCGCAACACAAATGGTCGTTTTCAGGAAAAGGGGGGTTAGCTTCTAAGGCAAACTGTTTATCAGGGTTTGAAATGGGTGTAGCCCAAATGTCAGCAGCCAATAATAATAATATAAGTAGTGGGCAGCTAACCCGACGGTGGTTAGTTTTCCACCAATCAAAGGGCTGTCAGGTGAAAATTAGCATGTTAATGAGAGATTAGCAAGTTAATGGCAGATTGCAGAGCCGCAACCAAGGGGTCGGCACGTGAAGTGGCTGTGCTCGTGTGAACCCTTTGCTCGTGTGAACCCTTCACAGGGTTCATAGGGTTCACACTTGCACAGCCACATGCTAATCTCATTAACATGCTCATTTTCACCTGGCAGCCCTTTGATTGGTGGAAAACCAACCACCGTTGAGTTGGCTGCCCACCACTTACATTATCATTGGCGACTGACATTTGGGCTACACCCATTTCAAACCCTTGTAAACAGTTTGCCTTGGAAGCTAACCACTTGTGTTGCGATCGAAACGTCGGAGTTTTTTTATTTATTTTCTTTGAACCTATCTACGTGACTTTACCGAAAGACCCAAGAATATACCTACAATACTTTCCTGCCACATATTCTGAACTTACAAGTTATTCTATACTACGACGAAATTCCTCGCATTCTCCACGTGCACTTATATTCACTGGCCAGGCGTGTATTTCTAGTTGCATTGTTGGCATCCTCTTGTGCACCCAAGTACATATACATAACACCCCAATCTCCGATACCGAGAACCTATTGAAGCTGATGTTCCTGTGCTCGACAATCAGCGGCGGTGGTGTGACCAGCACCACTTGAAATCAGCATGGTCTGCCAAGTGCTGATGTTGACCAGAGTGGTGGAAATTCCACATCCCTATGTATGGAGATCAGTATTATTCTTGGACACGTTCAAACTAGTGTTTTGTCCAATAAGCAGTTTGATAACCTATACACATGTTTTCAGAAGATAGAGTACAGGCACACAAAGAACATTACAATGCCTTGCCTTCATTTTTTACATTAACACAAGTTTCTGTCAGAACTTTTGTTCTTACAACACGAGTAATTGGAGCAGTTTGAATCAATCAGCTTTTGCCATCACTGCATCCTCAGGGGACAGTTGCACATCACCCATGCTATACTTCATGCTGTTTTTGTTATCTTGTATTGCACTCTTTCTCTTACCACACTTTTTTGTATAATTTTTTTTTATTCCCAACATTGCCTGGATTTATTTTGTAGATCTAGCACCGTTTGCTTCATGTTGTTCACATTCAGGTCTCCCGTGTAAAAAATGCATTGTAAATCATATCTCCCTTTCTAAAGTTGTCTTAGTCTATTACCGTCCCCGTGTTCTACAAACACTGCTAATACTGAAATGCTTTGCCTTTAATTGCAACTCATTTGCAGGTCAGTGTTTTTTCCTTTCTCCGGATCCCCATACACTCGGCATGTTCATATTGCTGATTCCCTCTCATGTTTACACGCAATCTGAAGACTTTCATGTCTCCTATTTCACACCTGAAACTTGTTTCCCTTGCTGCCACGGTGTAATGGTGAGTGCACTGGATTTGCAATTCAATCTCCCGCCACGGGAGTTCAAACAATGGTGCAAGATTCAAATATGGAGGGAAAAATCGGAGGACCCAAAGGGAAGTTCACACGACCACGGGGAGAACATGCCAACTCAAAATATACAGCAGGCGTCGGGGTCGGGATTGAGCCCACGACCTCCTGCATACCAGGCGAGGTAGTTAACATCTTGCCACCGTGGTACCCATCTTACCTATGAACGTAATTTTTTGTGTCTGTCTGTGGACAAAACTTGCAAAGATTTTGGCTCGCGATATTGGCTCGTAGACTTGCAAAGATTTTGGCTCGCGATTTTGGCTTGTAGATACTACTATACTACTGTAAAGTTTCTGGATATCACGTGATAAGCCCCGTGGTGAGCTAGCACTATTCCATTTTCGCATCGGTCAACTTTAAAGTAGTTAAATTAATTTACAGCTATTATTTACATATATTATACCGCTCAGTCTACATTATAGACTTCCAGTACTCTCACTCCAATTAAGAACCAGGCTGCAGTCTACATTAATGGTTATATTGTATTATTTTTTATTCACTTTATTTGTATTATTTTTCTATGTATGTGACTCGACCGAAATAACCAAAGAGGTGGGAGTCCCCACACTTTACCCCACCAACAGTCAGTACACACTGCTATAGAGTTAGTATAGCTATTACTACAGCCATCTCCACACTGCTATAGCGTTAGTATAGCTACTACTACAGCCAGTATACACTGATATAGAGTTAGTATAGCTACTATTACAGCCAGTACACACTGGTATTGCGTTAGTATAGCTACTACTACAGCCAGTATACACTGATATAGAGTTTGTATAGCTACTACTTCAGCCAGTACACACTGCTATAGAGTTAGTATAGCTACTACTACAGCCAGTACACACTGCTATAGATTTTGATTTAAAGCTTTAGTAACTGCAGTAATTCATATTCTTAGCTCTTTCGGTAAAGTCACGTTGAAGGGAAACAATAAAATAATAATATATATAAAACAATAAAAATTCTCACGACGTTTCGACCATAATGCAAACGGTCATCATCAGGTGTGAAAAAAACAACGGCAAGAAACATTTGAAAGAAGTGGCGGTCCGCATTTATTTATTTATTTGCAAAACGGTGTTTGTATTTATTTATAAAACCGTTAGCACCACGGGCAGCGATTTGGCAGTTTATTTAGAAGGACGAGTCCATCTATGTTCTGAAAAGAGGAGGGGGGAGACAAAAAATTAATGTATGCTGTCTGAAAGTCACCGTAAGCGTGAACAATCAATTAAGACCTGAAATGGTTTATCAAATTCTTCCAATGATTGCTAAGCCAGAATCCATCTTCTCGGTTGAAATTGTCTCTGTGCTTGTATATGTGGATAGCCTCATGAACGAATCTCATGGTAGCCAGATGGCTTACAAAGAACCTCTGTCTTGGAGAAGTCAATGTCATTTGAGCATACTGAATAAACACAAGATCCAGGTCCGTTTCAACACATTACATAAAATCCGTGATCTGGTTCCATCTGTAAAAGATGTGATTCCGGACATACAGTACCCTGGTGTCTACAAAGTAAATTGCCTCTGTGGTAGTAGTTACATTGGAAAAACCAAACGCCATGTCTCGGACCGCATTCGTGAACACAAAGCAGACCTTAAACACGGTAGGACCAACACCTTGGCCGTGGCAGATCATTGTTATAGTCTCCCATTAAAACTGCTGTTGTGCGCATATGCGGGGACGATACTCTTATGCGGCGACGAAAGCTCATATCATGCTAATCTCTCTACCCTAATTTCTCTCTCCCTAATCTCTCCCATTAACACAACTGACGTGCTTACGTGCAGGGATGGAATTCCTTTCCAGATCAGACCCCACCTGCTTTCCCTTCGCCACATATATAACCTCTTGTTGTAACAGCTCTGTCGCTGTGTTCTTCCTGGTTCAGCAGTTCCACTGCTGGATTATTTTTTCTGCCTAAGGACGACCGCTTGTGTTGCGATCGAAACGTTGTGATATATTACTTTTTAATTTTATTTAATTTTTCTACATACGTGACTTTACCGAAAGAACCAAAGAGGAAGTAAAATAAATAAATACGTGTTCATTAATAAATTGAGGCATTTGTATATTTGAAAGAGCGTGCTATAGCTCTTCATTGTATCACTCTGAAATACTTTAACAGCTTGATGTTTATGGACACTAGCGAGAAGTCTCCGGTGCTGCCCGGGCAAAAAAATACATTTCCAAACTTATCTTAAAAACCTTACATACATACACACATGCATATACTAAGAGGCTTGCAGAAGTCCAAAAAGTTATAGAAAGTGGGGGGTAAATAGTTGATATAAAATATTTCGAAAATTATCGCGCCCCCCCCCCCCCCCTTAAAAAATATTTTTACCCCTGCATAGGCATATATACCTACACACCCTACATACAATAGAGTTAGTATCTAGTGACTCTATAGTAGTATCTGACTCTACATTAGTATCTACTGACTCTATAGTAGTATCTATTGACTCAATAGTAGTATCTACTGACTCTGTATTTGATCTACTGGCTGTACAGTAGTATCTACTGAGAGAGTGGTAGATACTGACCATATAGTAGTATTTAATGACTGTAGTAAGTACTAACCATAGTCGTATCTGCTGACTCTATAGTAGTATCCACTGACTATAGTAGTAACTACGAACTCTACAGCAGTATCTACTGACTCTATAGTAGTATCTACTGACTGGAAAGCAGTAGCTAATGACCGTAGTAATATCTACTGACTGTATAGTAGTATCTACTGACTGTAGCAGTATTTACTGACCGTAGTGGTATACTGACTGTTTTAGTATCTACTGTCTCTGTAGTTATATCTACCAATTATATAGCAGTATCTACTGTCGCAGTGTAAACCAACTTTGGTGGTACCTGCTATGACTACAGCAGTGCATATCGACTGTGGTGGTACCTGCTATCACTACAGCAGTGCATAATGACTGTGGTGGTACCTGCTTTCACTACAGCAGCGCAAACCGACTGTGGTGGTACCTTCTATGACTACAGCATTGCATACTGTCTGTGGTGGTTCCTGCTATCACTACAGCAGTGCATACCGACTTTGGTGCTACCTGCTATAACTACAGCAGTTCATACCGACTGTGGTGGTGCCTGCTATCACTGCAGCAGTGCATACTGACTGTGGTGGTACCTGCGATGACTACAGCATTGCATACCGACTATGGTAGTTTATGCTATCACTACAGCAGTGCATATCAACTTTGTTGGCACCTATCACTGCAGCAGCGCATACCGACTGTGGTGGTACCTTCTATGACTACAGCATTGCATACTGTCTGTGGTGGTTCCTGCTTTCACTACAACAGTGCATACCAACTGTGGTGGTACCTGCTTTGACTACAGCATTTCATACCGACTGTGGTGGTACCTGCTTTCACTACAGCAGTGAATACTGTGGTGGTAACTGCTTTCACTACAGCAGTGCATACCGACTGTGGTGGTAGCTGCTATGACTACAGCAGTGCATACCAACTGTGGTGGTACCTGCTATCACTACAGCAGTGTGAACCGACTGTGGTGGTATCTGGTTTCAATACAGCAGTGCATACCGACCGTGGTAGTTCCTGCTATCACTACAGCAGTGCATACCCACTTTGGTGGCACCTGCTATCACTACAGCAGTTCATACCGACTGTGGTGGTACCTGATATAACTACAGCAGTGCATACCGACTGTGGTGGTTCCTACTATCACTACAGCAATGAATTCTGACTTTGGTGGTACCTGCTATGTCTACAGCAGTGTAGACCGACGGTCGTGGTACCTGCTATGACTACAGAATTGCAAACCGACCATGGTGGTCCCTGCTATGATTACAACAGTACATACCGATTTTGGTGGTTCCTGCTATGATTACAACAGTGCATACTGACTGTTGTGGTACCTGCTATTATCACATCAGTCCATCCTGTGGTGGTCTCTGCTATGATTACAACAGTACATACCGATTGCGGTGGTCCCTGCTATGATTACAACAGTGCATAGTGACTATGGTGGTAACTGCTATGATCACAGCAGTGCATACTGACTGTGGCGGTACCTGCTATGACTACATTATTGCATACCGACCGTGGTGGTTCCTGCTATGATTAAAGCAGTGCATACTGACTGTGTTGGCACGTGCTAAGATTACAAAAGTGCATACTGTGGTGGTTCCTGCTATGATAACAGCACTGCATACTGATTATGGTGGTACCTGCTATGATTACAGCAGTGCATACTGTGGTGGTACATGCTTTCAATACAGCAGTGCATACTGACTGTGGTGGTACATGCTATTGTTACAGCAGTGCATACTTGCTGTGGTGGTGCCCTGCTATTGTTACCAGTGCATACTGACTGCGGTGGTACCTGCTTTCACTACAGCAGTGCACACTGACTGTGGTGGTACCTGCTTTAACTACAGTAGTGGCTCCCGACTGTGGTGGTAGCTGCTTTCACTACAGCAGTGCATACTGACTGTGGTGGTGTCCTGCTATGACTACAGCAGTGCATACTGCTGTGGTGGTATCTGCTATGATTACAGCAGTGCATCCGGACTGTGGTTGTACCTGCTATGATAACAGCAGTGCATACTGTGGTGGCAGCTGCTTTTATTATAGCAGTGCATACTGACTATGGTGGTACCTGCTATAATCACATCAGTGCATACTGACTGTGGTTGTACGTGCTATGATAACAGCAGTGCATACTGACTGTGGTGGTACCTGCTATGATTACAGTGGTGCATACCGACTGTGGTGGTAACCTGCTTTCACTACAGCAGTGCTTACCGACTGTGGTGGGACGTGCTATGATTAAAGCAGTGCATATTGCTGTGGTGGTAACTGCTATGACTACAGCAATGCATACTGATTGTGGTGTAAACGCTGCTATGATTGCTACAGTGCATACATACTGTGGTGTGACCTGCTATTATTACAACAGTGCATACTGACTGTGGTGGTACCTGCAATGATTACCACAGTACATACTGTGGTGGCACCTGCTTTCACTATAGCAGTGCATACTGACTGTGGTGGTACCTGCTATGATGACAGCAGTGCATACTGTGGTGGTTCCTTTGGCTACAACAGTGCATACCAACTGTGGTGGTACCTGCTTTGACTACAGCATTTCATACCGACTGTGGTGGTACCTGCTTTCACTACAGCAGTGAATACTGTGGGGGTAACTGCTTTCACTACAGCAGTGCATACCGACTGTGGTGGTAGCTGCTATGACTACAGCAGTGCATACCAACTGTGGTGGTACCTGCTATCACTACAGCAGTGTGAACCGACTGTGGTGGTATCTGGTTTCAATACAGCAGTGCATACCGACCGTGGCAGTTCCTGCTATCACTACAGCAGTGCATACCCACTTTGGTGGCACCTGCTATCACTACAGCAGTTCATACCGACTGTGGTGGTACCTGATATAACTACAGCAGTGCATACCGACTGTGGTGGTTCCTACTATCACTACAGCAATGAATTCTGACTTTGGTGGTACCTGCTATGTCTACAGCAGTGTAGACCGACGGTCGTGGTACCTGCTATGACTACAGAATTGCAAACCGACCATGGTGGTCCCTGCTATGATTACAACAGTACATACCGATTTTGGTGGTTCCTGCTATGATTACAACAATGCATACTGACTGTTGTGGTACCTGCTATTATCACATCAGTCCATCCTGTGGTGGTCTCTGCTATGATTACAACAGTACATACCGATTGCGGTGGTCCCTGCTATGATTACAACAGTGCATAGTGACTATGGTGGTAACTGCTATGATCACAGCAGTGCATACTGACTGTGGCGGTACCTGCTATGACTACATTATTGCATACCGACCGTGGTGGTTCCTGCTATGATTAAAGCAGTGCATACTGACTGTGTTGGCACGTGCTAAGATTACAAAAGTGCATACTGTGGTGGTTCCTGCTATGATAACAGCGCTGCATACTGATTATGGTGGTACCTGCTATGATTACAGCAGTGCATACTGTGGTGGTACATGCTTTCAATACAGCAGTGCATACTGACTGTGGTGGTACATGCTATTGCTACAGCAGTGCATACTTGCTGTGGTGGTGCCCTGCTATTGTTACCAGTGCATACTGACTGCGGTGGTACCTGCTTTCACTACAGCAGTGCACACTGACTGTGGTGGTACCTGCTTTAACTACAGTAGTGGCTCCCGACTGTGGTGGTAGCTGCTTTCACTACAGCAGTGCATACTGACTGTGGTGGTGTCCTGCTATGACTACAGCAGTGCATACTGCTGTGGTGGTATCTGCTATGATTACAGCAGTGCATCCGGACTGTGGTTGTACCTGCTATGATAACAGCAGTGCATACTGTGGTGGCAGCTGCTTTTATTATAGCAGTGCATACTGACTATGGTGGTACCTGCTATAATCACATCAGTGCATACTGACTGTGGTTGTACGTGCTATGATAACAGCAGTGCATACTGACTGTGGTGGTACCTGCTATGATTACAGTGGTGCATACCGACTGTGGTGGTAACCTGCTTTCACTACAGCAGTGCTTACCGACTGTGGTGGGACCTGCTATGATTAAAGCAGTGCATATTGCTGTGGTGGTAACTGCTATGACTACAGCAATGCATACTGATTGTGGTGTAAACGCTGCTATGATTGCTACAGTGCATACATACTGTGGTGTGACCTGCTATTATTACAACAGTGCATACTGACTGTGGTGGTACCTGCAATGATTACCACAGTACATACTGTGGTGGCACCTGCTTTCACTATAGCAGTGCATACTGACTGTGGTGGTACCTGCTATGATGACAGCAGTGCATACTGTGGTGGTTCCTTTGGCTACAACAGTGCATACAGATCGTGGTGGTACCTGCTTTCACTACAGTAGTGCATACTGACTGTGGTGGTACCTATTATTACAGTAGCGCATACTGTGGTCGTACCTGCTATGATTACAGCAGTGCATACTGACTGTGGTGGAACCTGCTATGATTTCAGCAGTGCATACTGACTGCGGTGGTACCTGCTATGATTACAGCTGTGCATACTGACTGTGGTGGTACCTGCTTTGATAACAGCAGCGCATACTGACAGTGGTGGAACCTGCTATGATTACAGCATTGCTTACTTTGGTGGTACCTGCTTCCACTTCAGCAGGGCATACTGACTGTGGTGGTACCTGCTAATATTACTGCAGTGCAAACTGTGGTCGTACCTGCTTTCATGACAGCAGTGCATACTGACTGTGGTGTAACCTGCTTTTACGACAGCAGTACATACTAACTGTGGTGTACCTGCTATGATTGCAACAGTGCATACTGACTGGGGTGGTACCTGGTATGATTACAGCAGTGCATACCGACTATGCTGGTACCTGCTTTCACTACAGCAATGCAAACCGACTGTGTTGGTACTTGCTATGACCACAGCAGCGCATAGCAATTTTGGTGGTACCTGCTTTCACTACAGCAGTGCATACTTACTGTGGTGGTACCTGCTATGATTACAGCAGTGCATACTGCGGTGGTACCTGCTCTGATTACACCAGTGCATACCGACTGTGGTGGCACCTGCTATCACTACAGTAGTACATGCTGACTCTATATTAGTATCTACCAAACCTAGAGTAGTAAGTACACACATTGGGGTGGGGGGGGGGGAGATGAGGACATGACACTTTGATTAATTTACCTCAGCGTTGTGTGTTTTTTTTTCATTTTGAACGCGAATGAGAAATCCCCCACCCCATCAAGCGATGACACGTGTGCGTTGCTATTGGCAACCCCCAGGCAGCTTGAGCGGTGCGAGAAGTAATGAAATAATGAAAAATAGCGCTACATTGTTAATTTAACTACTTTAAAGTTTACGTATGCGAAAAAGGAATAGCGCTGATCTTACGGTGTGGTACCCGGCTACTTTTTTAAAACGTAAACTCCACGGTTTGCGAGCCAAATCCTTCGCAAGTGCGCGTTCACAGACAGACAGACGGACAGACAGACAGAGATAATATGATTTTTATAGGTAAAATAGCTTCGAGAGCCATATCGCACCCCCTATCAATGGCAGTATCCCATCAAAAAGGACAAAGCAAGGGAATCAAAATAGAAAAAGAGCATGTTGAAGGACATACACCTTAGACAAAGCTGAGCTACTTTTCGCACCTTAAATAAAGAGACAGCAGCCCCTAAAGATAATCGCACTATGAGCGTGTGATGGGAAGAGGTGTAGAGAGGAAGGCCGTCAGCAGGACAGATAATAGCCTAACAGTGACAGAAAATGGAGAAGATAGACGTGAACATAGGAGCATAAAGCATGGTACAGCAGAGGATGTGCAGGAGTACCCATGGATGTAGCATTGTCTGACAGTTGAAATCCTACATTCATCTACGTGACAAGATAGCCTCATGGTTAGCATGCTACACTAGCCTCATGCTAACGATGAGGCTAGTTTGTATAGGTAAAGGCGCAAGCATTGCTCATGCCACAGCTGGTGAGAGGGCATTGACTGGAGGTAACTCAGGCGAACCTATCTTTAGAGTGCTGAACTGTATTTGGTCTACTCATCCATGTTGTCCAGATGTTCTTGAAAGAGCTGGGAGTACCTCCACTTGAATCCACCAAACACGAACTGCCGATCGACTACGGTGAACCAATTTGTAGCACTGGATAGACAGAGGCGGAGGGCACAGCAGTGGCAAGATGTTAATTACCTCGCCTAGTATACAGGAGGTCGTGGGTTTGATCCCGGCCCTGACGCCTGCTGTATATTTGGAGTTTGTCTCTCTCTCCGTGGCCTGTGGATTTTTCTCTGGGTCCTCCAGTTTTTCCTTCCACATTTAGTATCAACGTGCGTTTAGAGTATTTGGCTGCTATAAATTTCCACTTGATGAGCCACTTCGTTGGGCTATAATTTGTGGCCAGGTCGCATTTGAAAAAAGCTACATAGCTAAGTGGGCCTTGCCTAGTAAAATAGAATAAAAAATTAGTTTAGTTTAGGATTTAAGAAATGTGCCCATTGATTGAGCTTCCTTGATGGGAGATCTAATTGGTGATTTTTAGATTGCAAGTCCGGTGTGCTAACCATTACACTGCTGTCGCATTGTCCCTATCGAGTGTATGGTTATATTCACAGTCACCTTGTTGGTTATGCGGAGAAATGGAAAATCATAGCCGAAAAATGAAGAGTGGTTAAAACGAGTGAGCCGCCGCGTGCCAGTGTCAAGAGAAAATGGCCAACAACTAAACTCTGAATTGTAGGAATTAATGACTGCCCCAATATAATTAAAGTCACCTTCTTATCCCGTGTGACAATGTTAATGCATCTCGTAGGCTTCCACCTGTTTATACTGAGAACTTTAATTTTAATGTATTCGCATTCTGCAACCTGCATGCGTACCATTCCCAGATGCACTCGCTTTACGAGTTTACCAATTCGCTGCAGGATTAATTGAACAGCGGCTTAACTTGTGTTTACATTATTGCATTTGCAGTGTTCCATAAACCTTGTAGCCTTGCATGAATTTGCATTAAAAGTTTAATAAATAAAATGAAGATTAATTATGGGCTTAAACATAAAGGGAGTGGTAATGTGTTATTTTAGGAATAGGTTTTACCCTTTTAACTGGCACAAAAACTGACACCTTTATTCAAGGCATCATGTTTGCAATAACCACAACACAAGCAGTCAAAAGCAAACAAAAAAGACAACTCTGATAATAATATGCATTGTCCTTGAATTTGATTGGTCCACACCCGAGACAGCTTTTCTTAGAGCCTAGTCTCCATTGGTGTTGGACCAGAAGACGCCAAAAGGCGTACAACTCAAAAACAATGTATGAGTTTACCATTGTAAGCCATGTAACCACTGCTTAATTTAATCCGGAACAGTCCGGAACACCGCTCCGGGAATTATTTTGGCATGCCACACCAGTCTCACTTTGTTTTTTCCTCATGATACTGCAGTATCCTAAGGTTTCTAGGAATATAGATTGCAATATTTTAGCATAGAGTAATATGTGATTATAGTAAAATGAAGAGGCATACCTTTTACTCTCGTGGTAGTGTCTTACACTGGCAGTCCCAACTTTAAGCCAACTAAACAACATTCCAGACATTTTTTAGTGAAGTCTAAGCTATGCATTTGCAAACCATACAAAACAAGTACTGCACTGTGTTGTTGTTAACACACATATTGTCGATTGTGGGTGATTCCTATACAAAAACCTTTAAGAATGTGTAAACCTTTCCACTTGTGATGTCACCCAGTGCTTTGGAGGCAGGGTTGGTGAGTCGCAGAGATCACACTGTTGGTGTGACACCCACAAGCACATATCTGTCCCTTCAGATAAAAATAATAAAGTATTTATTAACACATCCCATTAGCCACCCGCCTTTTGGGAACCAATGATACTTGCAAAAAACAAAGACAAAGATCCCCTGAATAGCGTTAACAGACTGTTAGGGCAAGTGCTGTTAGTGGGCACCTATGAAGGCCAGCACAGCACGCAATGGACTGGGTGCCCAGCGCCATGCCCGACCGCCTTTGTCTCCCCAGTGGCAATGTTGACACAATGCACCAGGTACTCGTTTAAGGCTGAGTCGACCTAGCGGATGCCCAGAACCGGTTCAGAGAATAGTTACTGGTGTTGGCCGTGAGCGAGAATCGAACTCGGGTTCATAGCACAGCGTGTTAACTGCTACACTATCGCTCCCCACAGCTCAACACACACAAAGTCTGGACCGGTTTTGAGTATGGTGACATTTTTATTTTTTTGTCTTTCATTACATTCAGCCATTTTACCTTGACAAAATACATATTGTTATTTTTTAATGCCACAAAATTCTACTCACTTCGTTTATTCAACATGAACAAGTTGAAGATGTTTCAGTATTTCATTTAATTATTTTTTAATTCCAAGGCATACGATTCATTGTCCTAATTTTGGTTTAATTCCCTAATTGCAGAACATTGACGATCGTTTCAGAATTGTATGCACACCACAATTCATTATGAAAGCTTGTGCATTTGAAAAGCCACGCCTGTTGCAAATTTGCCACGTAATTGTTTCAACCGTTACCTGTGTTTATGGACACTCTTGAGTGTGAACAAACTGCACGATTATTTACGCATACCTGTCAAGCCATACGGTTTACTATGTATTATTTTACAGGGAAATATAGTTTTCAGGTCCATACGGCGTACAGCCGTTTCAATATGGGCAAAAAAAAATGGTGTATTTGTTTGTGTTTCTGCCTTGTGATGGGACTTTGTAGGGTGAACGTTGAGATTCATAAGGGCACGGGGTGACTAATAAGGTCTGAATTGGTTGTAATAAGGTAGGCACTGATAAATGTTGACAGGTATGTTACTGCACATTCGTTTTTCACGATTGTTCAACTCATTGACAGACATCAATCGTAAGAAAAGGGGCATCTTTTCCACAATTCCTCACTAAATGTGGCAATAATGACACGATTGTACTGGTAGGAAACGTAGTGGACTGGAAGCCCAACCGAGATTAATTCACAGGAGGCAGGGGATTAATTGTGTATGTCTGTGGATGTCTGTCCACGTGGGAGGGGTGGGGCTGGGTGGGGGGTGGGAGGGGTGGGGCTGGGTGGGGTGGGGCTGAGTGGGGTGGGGCTGGATGGGGTGGGGTGGGGCTGAGTGGGGTGGGGCTGGGTGGGGTGGGGTTGGGCTGGGTGGGGTGGGGCTGGGTGGGGAGGGGCTGGTCACCCCGTGGTACCCGTATATGGACTGGAAGCCCAACCGGGATTAATTCACAGGAGGCAGGGGATTAATTGTGTATCTCTGTGGATGTCTGTCCACGTGTATCCGGACACCCGAATATATAACAAATGCGCTCCTAGTGGGCATTACTAGTAGGAAACGTAGTGGACTGGAAGCCCAACCGGGATTAATTCTCACAGGAGGCAGGGGATTCATTGTGTATGTCTGTGGATGTCTGTCCACGTGTATCCGGACATTCGGATATAAAAAATGGGTGGGGTGGGGCTGGATGGAGAGGGGAGGGTAGGGAGGGGCTGGGTGGGGAGGGTGGGGAGGGGCTGGGTGGGGAGGGTGGGGCTGGGTGGGGTGGTGCTGGGTGGGGAGGGGCTGGTCACCCCGTGGTGCCCTTATAAAACTCAACGTTTAACCTACTCACGCCAGCTTGTGTCCGCCCTCACAGTCGGGCATATTTGCGGAATACACCACGCCGCCGTTGACCCTGGCCACTGACCGAGCAACCAACGTTCCTACCAGCCCCCTCCGCAGGAATGTGTTTAAATATAGGTTAAGGGGGGGGGGAGTTTAGGAAAGGGCCATGTAGGGGACTTTAGTGGAGTGCGGAGCTGAGTTAATCTGTCTTTTGTGTAGATGGATCACTGTGTGTGTGTAGTATAAACGGGAAAAAATGAAAAAGATCGTCGAGGATGTGCTGTACGGGGGCAGTAGAAAAAAGGAAATAGAAAGGTTCGGAAATAATGTTTGGTATACCACTGCTTGACGTTGCTGTTAGAAATTAGTTAACGTTTGGTATGATTTAAAACGTCTTTCCAGTGGTTGCTTAATTTGAAACCATTCTCTCGGTTGAAGTTTTGCCTGTGTTTGTATATCTGAATGGCTTCGTGGACAAATCTTTGGTGATAACCTGTAGGTTTACAAAGAACCTTGGTATCGGAAAAGACAATCTCATGGTCACCCATAGCGTTGTAACAATGATCAGCCACAGCAGAAACACGGCAGAACGAATTCGTCTGCTGTGGCTGATCATTGTTACAACGTCGTGAAAATTTTATTGTGTTATTTTATTTTAATAATTTATTATTTTATTCTCATTCTACGTGACATTACCGAAAGAACCAAACGTTAACTAATTTCTAACAGCAACTTCAAGCAGTGGTATACCAAAGATATTCTTTCCGAACCTTTCTATTTCCTTTTTTCTACTGCCCCCGTACAGCACATCCTCGACGATCTTCTTCATTTTTTCCCGTTTATACTACACACACACAGTGACCCATCTACACAACAAAAGACAGATTAACTCAGCCCCGCACTCCACTGAAGTCCCCTACATGGCCCCTTCATAAACTCCCCCCCCCCCCCTTAACCTATATTTAAGTATTTAAGCTCGAGGTTCCCAGAGCCTCAGAAAAAAACTTTTAAATCATACCAAACGTTAACTAATTTCTAACAGCAATTTCAAGCAGTGGTATACCAAACATATTCTTTCCGAACTTTTCTATTTCCCTTTTTTCTCCTTCCCCCGTACCGCACATCCTCGACGATCTTCTTCATTTTTTCCCGTTTATACTGCACACACACAGTGACCCATCTACACAACAAAAGACGGATTAACTCAGCTCCGCACTCCACTAAAGTCCCCTACATAGCCCCTCCCACACCCCCCCCCCCCGCTTTAACCTGTTTAAACTCGAGGTTCCCAGATCCTCAGAAAGACGTTTTAAATCATACTAAACGTTAACTAATTTCTAACAGCAGTTTCAAGCAGTGGTATACCAAACATTTTTTTTCTGAACTTTTCTATTTCCCTTTTTTCTACTGCCCCCGTACAGCACATCCTCGACGATCTTCTTTAATTTTCTTCTATTTTTTTCCCGTTTATATTGCACACACACAATGACCCATCTACACAACAAAAGGCTGATTAACTCAGCTCCGCACTACACTAAAGTCCCCTACATGCCCCCCCCCCCTCAACCTGTATTTAAGCTCGAAGTTCCCAGAACCTCACCACTTGGTGCAGCGATTTTGCTGTGACTGGTCCCACCTGAAGACGGAAGCTTGCTTTGCCTCCGAAACGTCGTGTTTTAATTGTTTCTTTTATTTTATTTCAATTTATTTTAATTTGTTTTACCTACGTGACTTTACCAAATAGAATCAAAGAGTATGCTCTGATAATATATACATTTATTTTTTACTGATTGGCCTACACCAGAAACAGCCTTCTTCATGGCCTTGTCACAACAGTGTTAAACCAGAGAATGCCAGAAGGCAAACAGTACAAAGGCAATGCAAGTATCAACGTATTAATAGCTCGGGATGAGCAGTTATATATTTGGGACCTTTTTGCTTTGTCCTGTCAACGTCAACCTATTCGACAGGTAGGTTCGACGTTGGCAGGACAACATGACGTTTATTCCATTCTCACATTTTCCCACCTTCAAATTCCAAGTCCACTTGTTGGAGACTTGGGGGTTCCTTGCCGGTTAATCATCACCCACCACCTGGGGCAAAACTCTGGTTCAGAGATGGGGTAGGAGACTCAGAGATGTTTGGTCAGTGAGTCATCTTCTGGGACAAATGAGTAGAGGGAGAGAGGAGTTGAAGCTGGAGTATGGAGTGCTGAGGCTTGTTCTGTTTTCTGCTGTGTGACCGGTGGCATTACCCTGTGGGTCATCGATAAAGAGAACTTTGCCGAACATGGCGTGAGCTGAATCCTTTCGCATGGACGTAATTGATATATGATTTATAGTTCTAGACACTGCACTTCGTGTAGGCCAACTGCATTGGCATATTCCTGGAAGTCAATAACGTGGATGCATTGTTATATTGGATCATGCCAAGATGAGGCCTGAGTGAGACATCCATATGCAAGGCTCTACATTGCATGTAGCAATCAATACAGCAAGTTGTTTGCTAACCGATTTGGATGAATCTTTGAGTGCTATCACTTCATGTGCTTGGAGTTTCTCCAGGTACTCCAGCTTCAACTCACATAAAAAAACAAATCAATTGCAATGGAATTGGCAAAACTTCCCAAAACAGAACCTTCCTGAAAACAAGTATTGAGCCTCAGTAAAGCTTTCTTGGTTTCAAATGAAATGTAGTATATACATATACATTAAATATTAAATGTAACGTGTTTTAACAACAATCATAATTATTACAGTTAAGTATTGGAGCTTACATAATATATGTGCACACAACAAACTGATTGTCCTTATCATCTTGTCTGACACGTTTAGTGGTCCAATGGTTATTCTGGAATATGCCCTTGATTCTGTCAGACTATTCATCATCGACTCCCAAAAGCGAGTAAGCATCCATGGTAGTGTTCGTTCATAGACACTGCAGAGAGAAAAATCTACAGCTGAGCGGATGAGTGTACACCAGGCAGCATTGCCTCTTTTTGAATTACATTACGAAACGCAAGTCTCTTTTGGAATTTATGTTTGTTTCATAATGGCCTGGATTATACGTAAATGAAAAGAATGAAAGGCATAAAATATGTAAAAGGACTTTCAGTGACTATGAATCATAGGCACGTCCATGTTAATTCTGTCACGGTGTGGCCATTGGCGAATTAAAGGAAACACGCTTCTTTCATTCCTCTTTCAGTGTTTGTGCATTCCATTGGCCTTGTGAAAGGCGGATGTGCTTCCAGTAATATCATGATCGCCCAATATATGATAAAAGTGTTAAAAGATGTATAGTACAATGGGCTGAACTCATTGTTAAGTTTGAATCCTATTCGGTTTTTTTTTTTTTACAAATTGTCATGTATTTACGCCAAGGTCAAGAGGTCCCCAAAGTCATTCCTGTTCATCCCACCAAGTATTTCTGGTTTTCTACCAAGTTGTATCCAGATTGTGCAATCATTGTCTTCCCATGAGCCGAAAACAAATCCATATTTAAATACTCTCGGAGCAGCACTTCACCTTGTGTTGTTTGCAGTAAGAGATATCACAGTGTATGAATAAAAAATAAAACTGTTCATATTATATATCATGTCCTGTTATTGGTGAACAAACTTAGACCATCAACTCGCGACACTTGGTAAACCAGTTTAATCACAGGCATCTGCCCGACTTCAATCACAGGGTGTCAGCTGTGCCCATTCTGCACTCTGACCTCTGACCCACACAGTCATCGCCAGCTGCACTGTGCACAGGGCCACTGCACCTGAGGTGGGGTCGAATGCAACCCACTGCCCCCCCCCCATCTCCCAGTGGATTGGTGCAAAACAGGCCACAAATCTGCAACTGAGTGGCTGAAAAGATCACGCAAAGCGTGCATGAATAGAGCCCCTGAGCTCAAAGGTCTGGTCTTACAGCCTCGTTACCCACACCAATGCCTGCCTTGGTATCCTGCCCAACTCCATGCTATACAGGTGACCCACCCATTTGCAACTTCCCTCTTGATTTAGTCTGACAATGCTTGTCTGTAATGTTTTATTCTGTAACTTCAGCCCAGGTTTTTTGTTCTACCCGATCAAGAAAGTCCTAGCATCTTCTGCATACTACTATGTTTAAGACAAGAATATGAATATAGAGTTACAAAATCTAATTTATAGTTTGATAGTCTTAGCTCAAACAACACACATTATTAAATAAATCTCCCGTTCTAAGCGGGAAGTACCCGGCGTTGCCCGGGCGAAAAAGATAGACACCCACAACAACAACCACCATTCGCCACTAAGTGTCGGTGACGTCACCACAACGCTTGTGCCAGGCTATGTGCACCTTGAGGCTACGTGAAGTGTCGAACACCCGCTGGCAGGAGGTCACGGGGCGGACCCAGGTGCCACGGGTCGACTGAGATCACTGAGATGACTGGCTGATGCACCACCTGTGCCCCCTACTGTGCCAACTTGCTGTGCTTTAGCCACCCGGCGCTTCGCTCGTTGTTGTGAGCGTCGCTCCTCCACCCTCCGTTGTTGTTGGAGGGTGTCTGCCTCCAACTGCCCAGTTGGAGGGTGTCTGCCTCCAACTGCCCAGTAGCGTCCTTCACGAGCTTCCCCCACTGAGGCCGATCTTGACACCGCTGGTACCAGTCATCGGCAAGTCCACTAAGCTCCACGTCCTCCTGTACCACATCACTCCATCTCTTCTCTAGCCCGTGCCGTGCCCGTTTAGCCCCCTCATAGAGCCACGCACACACATCGACTAACACACACACACATCAACTCACACACAAACACATCGACTTATACACACACACATTGTCTGACGCACACACACATCGACTTTAACACATACACATCGACGTATAAACACACACACGAACGTACACACACACACATCTTCGCAGACACGCACATCGACTCACAGACACAAGGACTTCGAGACATTATTCTAATATTTACCAACTTAATTTTGAAATATTAGTTGTTTACACACAAACATTATTATTTTATTAATTCCAAACTGATTTTTTAAAATATTAGTTTTCTATCTACGTGAGTTTAGCGAAAGACGCAAGAAAATAGGACTTACATAACATTGCCGTGGTGAGGCCTTGTCCCGTGCAGAGCCCCCGGCCTCGCCTAGATTGCCCAGCCGGCCGAGGTGGCACCTTGGCAGGCTGGGGCTGGGCTGCTACCACCCCCCCTCCCCCCGCCCACTCTGCAGTAATATCTAGGGCCTATAACATTAGTATCTACCGACCTTATAGTATTAAGTGCACACATTTGGGTGGGGGGGGGGACATGACACTTTGAAGAATTTACCTCAGTGTTGTGTTTATTTTGTTTTGCATTTTTGACGCGAATGAGAAATCCCCCCCTCCACCGATGGCACGTGTGCGTTGGTAGGGGCAACCCCTGATCAGCTTTGGCACTCGCAGAGCGGCGTAAGGAAATAAATAAATATAAATTGCACTAAATCGTTAATTTAACTACTTTAAAGTTGACATATGGGAAAATAGAATAGCGCTGGCTTACCACGGGGCTTATGGCTTGGTACCTGGCTACTTTTTTTTTAAACGTAATCCCCATGGTTTGCGAGAAAAATCCTTCACAAGTTGCATCCACATACAGACAGATAGACAGACACACACAGACAAACAGAGACAGACAGACACAAAAATGACATTCATAGGTAAGATTTTGACAGTTCCTATGGTTATTCCTTAATTTAAAAGCATACATGTGTCTAATGCAATTACTGTGTATTTAGATCATCTTCATTCTGCTTATTTGAAGAACAGACTTACTCTTCAATTGCTAGCCAGACTTCTTGAAATAGGTGGGCGTATCCACACTATACCCCACCACACGCGACCTCTCGATCGACTGACTGTGCTGTACCAATTTATACTCCTGGGTAGACAGAGGCAGAGGTGGGGGATTAAAAAAAAGTGGCCTTTGTTTTAACTGCTGTGTGGGGAAATCTAACCGGTGACCTCTGGATTGCAAATCCAGAGTAGGCTGCAAGTAAAAAGTGTGTATTATGTGATCACGGCTTTCATCGTGCGAGCAGATGCAGTAAATTAAAGAAAAAATTGGGCACCTGCACTCAGGATCCAGTAACCTTGGGTTTGATTCATGGGCATTTATCATATGAGCAGCACACAGTATCTGGAGCTCATTATGTCGTTCACACCACATTATGTGCTCGTATATGTGCAACTGAACAACTCATTATACTATGCAGAAACGTATTGTATACGATAAAAATGTAAAGTTTGTATGCTATGAACATTCAACTATTTTTATATTACCAGAGCTAATGGCCCACTGACATATAAGCTCTTTTTCAGAAGTAATTTGGCCACAAATGATAGCTGAACGAAGTGGCTTATCAAGTGGAAATTTACAGCAGCCAAATACTATAAACACATGTTTATAAATGTGGAGAGAAAACCTGGAGGACCCGGAGAAAAATCCACGCGACCAAGGGGAGAGCATGCAAACTCCAAATATACAGGAATCAGGGTCGGGATCAAACCCACAATCTCCTGCATACCAAGCGAGGTAGTTAACATCTCGCCACCACAGCGCCCTATATACATATAGACGCTGTCATGGTTAATGAGTATTACAATGGACTTGCAATGTAGATGTCACTGGTTCAATCTCCCGGGGCAGCAGCTGAAAGCAATGGGTTTCTTTCATTAAAACCGCTGCCTTTGTCCATCCAGCAATATAAATGTGTGCACCACAGTTAGTTCATATGATTATTGTGAGGTAAACTGTGGGTATTCACACATCTTTCAAGACATTGTTTCAAACAGGCCTGACTCTGCTGATGAGACACTAAATGCCCAAACGGACAGAGTTTGCTTACAGTGTTGAACCAATCCTGATGAAATTGTAAACTCCCAGAATGCTGTGCGGCTCATGGGATATTTAAAAAGAACTTTTTTCTATGCGGAGGGACAGATATGTGATGGAGGCGTAGTGTCTGATTATTTAATGTGTTTACTTGTATTCTCCACGGTGACACTAATCACTAATTTGTCACATCAGATATGAACTCATTTTAAAGTTATGATTTGATTTATAGTGCAAGTCCTTTGTAGGGCATCACAAGCGATTATAAAATATGATGCATGTCAACTTGTACTGTCAACAATGTACAGTCTAACAAAGAACAACAGGAGTCACCCATAAAAAAAATGGAGGTCAGTCTTGCTGATATGCTGTGCTGAAGACAAAGAGAATGCTCCACTGATCGGGTGTTTAACGTTCTCACATTTGTTTCAGACTTATTTCGTTGAACAGTGCCGCCATATTTTTTGTATGGAGTACTCCAACAGCAGTGACATCTAACAGCATTCGTTTAACAATCCTTACACTTGATAATGAGACTCAGAAGATCAAAATCGGTCCAGAGTTTTATTGCTGAAGCAAATGATGCTTTGTTTAACACGTAGGTTTTCACAACGTATATTATCCATAATTAGAGGGGTTTTTTTCGGTTAGATCGAGTGAAATATAAATGTCTCGTTATACCTGCCACTACCCGACACAGCCAATTAAATGCGGTTTGTCACGTAAACAAACATGTCAATTCGTTGCAGGAGGATTTCTCCACAACTCTGGCTGTCACCTGATGATGCTAGTTGTACTAGTAACGAATTGCTGTACTAGTAACGAATTGGCATGTTTTGTTTACGTGACAAACCTTACCAATTGGCTGTGTCGGGTGGTGGCGGCTTTCACGACGCATTTATATTTACGCAATCTAACCCAAACACTTATATTATGGATAACGCTGCTTTGGTCTGGAAAGCCAAGAGGCTGATGGATTAAAATGTATTATATTAATATGTAAAGACAGAACGGAGTTCTGCTTATACAGTATTTACGTTTAGCCCATAACGTCCCATAGCAAAGTGTAGTGCGTGTGTGCACAGCGTTATAGTGGCATGGTGGTAGAGCACTTGACTCAAAATCAGAAGGTTGAGAGCTAGAATCTTGGTCAAGAGTTAACTCAGCCTAAGTATATGATCATTTTGGCCATATAAATAAATTCCTACAAACTTGTTAAAGCCCTACAAATTGGAATCTGTTTTCTGCACCCCAGAGGGGATATTGGTGGTACATACACCCTTATTGAGTGGAATGCTATAACCAGTGCGAGGCTTGTTTAAAATCGTACACTCACATTGGTGTTGTATTTATTATTTTTTCCGAATGTGTGCATTAATTCACATAAGGGGTGCAACTGTTATCCTTTGAACGGTACCCAGGAGGAATGATAATTCCCTTCCCTCTTTAAGGACTAAATCCCAGGCAGCTCGATGCTGGGGTAGCTCAAGAAGCGCACCTTCCCATGGACAACCCGCCAGAGATTTTGAACAAGAAAACGGTTTAACTTTGCAAGCCCTTTCGTTTAACCTTGTTCACTTATACATGAGAAAATGAGACCGCCTCCCAGGAGGAACTGGCAAATTGCAACTGTAAATATGTTCGGTGTTTGCGCTGCAGTGCACACTGCCTTTATGTGTGGATAAGAAACCCTGCTTGGGACTCATTAGGATTTTTTTCCAGATTAACAGTCACTTTTCATTTCAAAGCTCATTTCGTGCCTGTTCCCAGGCCATTAATTTGCATGAGAAGCACTGCGCACAACTAATTCAAACAAGCAGAACGAGCACACAAGGGCGAAGCTATCTGAGGAAAGTGTGGCGGTTGCTATGAAGTTTTTAAAATATCTGGTTTGGCCAAAGGAAATAGAATAGCTGTAATATTTATTTGCGCCCTTAGGGTGCAATTGTGCTCAGATAACATGCAAAGTTTGATTGCGATTCATGTATCTTATTTTTAAATAATTTTAGATCATGCTAGCACGTACTTATAAATGGTAGTTCCATCGATTTTCCATCCTTAATTTAATGTTGTAAATCAGTTCGGAAAGATAATACGATTTTGAAGATTTATCAATTGAATTGAAGTACTGTAATCCAAAACTGTAGAGGCAAGGGTTGGTGGATCACGCAAATGTTGTGAAATTCCCTTCCCGTGGGCATCAAGGTGCCATACCCTGGCATGCCATGAGAACGCAGTACAGCAAGTGGATTAATCGCCATCTGTTTCCATCTGTAAAGGGGGTTGAGTGTTGCCCCCTCGTGCTTGCCTGTGTTGTGAGGGTGATCCGGTTTCCTCACACAGGTGTGAACACTCATTGATCGGCACAAAAACATGTTATATAAAACAAAAGCACAATGTAGGATCCTCCTGAAAAAGAGTCCACTGATTCAATGTGGCCTTCCTGGAATAATACGTTTATTTATAACTAGTTCATGAAGCCTGACTTCACCAGGCAAACTTTTCAATGAATATAATAATTAACCTGATGTGAATTTTTGCAATTTTTATCTGCGACCAGACACTACCAACTACTAGCTTGATTTGGCGCTTTCGTGACTGCAGGAATTATACTACCAACTACTGCAAAAAAAAAAATAATTGACGACTTGATTCAACTTCTTATATTTAAATATGTACTCATCGGAAACTGCTCAATTTAAAGATTCCTTTCTGTTTTAATCGAAAGAACAAAAGTTCCTGCACTTAATATTTTATGAGGGGAAGCTCCTATCTTTTGCTCGTTTCGAATTCAGATTTGAACCTCATAAAATGCGTATTTTTTTCGTTCAAAACCAATTGAATCCTACATACATCAAAAACAATAAAAGAACAATGGTTCTCACTTTTATTGTATTTGCTGTTTAACGCTCTAGCAAACGATACAAATCGCAATGTTATATTTGAACGGTTTGTGGGCCATCAATCCAAAAGAATTATCGGATAGTCGGGTGTTTCCTGTTGTTTGTTTCCTAAAATATACCTATGTACAACATTTCATCATTCTACCTAGCGATTTTTGAGAAATACATACAGATTAAGGTCTTTATTTGAATAGATTAGAAATTTTAATTATTTTCACATGGCAGCTTTTCATTATTTTAAGCATCTGCCTGGGATGAATCGGCTCATTATCCCTCTGGATTTGTAGGCATTCATCATTGTCCCATGGAGAGACTGGCCCCCACCATGGGAATGTGGAGTTTCTACCACTTGTTGAGGGGCCCCCAATGGACATGTGCACTGACCCCTTGAAAGTTGGAGCAGAAAAAAACGCTTAATCTTTAAAATAACGTCTTATATTCGAAAGACATATCACAACTCCAGAATATTAATAAAAATTCAATTGTGTGCACAATGGGTACCAAAGATAAATCTCCCTTACACTCTCTGCAGGTCACAACAACAATAACCAAAACGAAACAGCCATCTTATAGTGAAACAAATTAAATGTCATAACCAAATGCGGTAAACTTGTACGGAAATGTATTCAGGGTAGAAAATGGAACTGCACGCATTTGCGACGCCCAGCGGACTCGGGTATGCTTCTCTCAGAATTTGCTCAACTCGGCTTCTAACCTTAAAGCCAAAATCCTATTACAGCCGGCGCACACAGGCGCTCTGGCGAGTCCCCCCTCCCCCCCTAGCCCGGCTTGTCTGTGGGGGCTCCTTAACCGCCGGATATTTCCCGGGCACGATGCCATTTCTCAATGCGGGGACGCCCACCGTGCGCTTGCCGGCGCACGTGCTCAGTGAGCACGGTTGCCATCGTGAAGGCAGTGCGTGCACATCGTTAGCACTGCCAGAGGGGCGATTGGAGTTGCTCTTCGCAGGTTAATCCGCATGTTAGGATGGATGCAATAACAATGAGCGTCACCCAATTTCATAAAAGCTTGATGGCACCCAATCGATGGTATATTTTGGCATTGCAATGGCGTTGTTAGTGATATTTGCGCACAGTATTTCAGTATTCTCCCGGTATTTTATATAAATAGTTACGGATACATATGTGTGTGGGGTGGAGGCGGCGGTAGTGGAGTGGTTTGCGCGCTCTGCTACAAACCTGGCGACCCGGGTTCCATTCCAGCTCATGGTCAACACCAGTGACGATTATCTGAACCGGTTCTGGGCCTTCCCTAGGTCGACTCAGCCTCAAATGAGTGTAGTGATGACCACCCACCCCCTCGTGTGTCGTGCCGGCCTTCATAGGTGCTCACTAACAGCACTTGCCCCAACAGTCTGTTAAGGCTGTACGGGGGAACTTTGTCAATAAATACACCGTTTAAAAATTAATTAATACAAACCGACACACCTGATGACGACCGTTTGTGTTATGGTCGAAACGTCGTGAGAATTTTTGTTGTTTTAAATATATTTTATTATTTTATTGTTTCCCTTCAACGTGACTTACCGAAAGAGCTTAGAATATGAACTTTGTCATTGTTTGTGTATGAGACCAGATTTGTGTTCACGAACTTTATTGATATTGGGCACACTATTGGAGTGAATTTAACTTTCTGGAGCATCCTGCCAATGCAGTATCAACAAATAATTTGTTTACGGTCACTTTTGTAGCGACCACCATAACCATAAAGAGGAAGCAGAGAGAGATTAGACAGTTTGTGTGTGACAAACAGACACTTTTTATTCTAAACTATACTAAACTAAGTTTTATTTTACAATGTAAGGTCGACTGACCTGGCCACAAATGATAGCCCAATTAAGTGGCTTATCACGTGGACATGTATTGCAGCCAAATACTCTTACGCATGTTTCTAAATGTACTGAACATCTCGGCACCGAGTATAATGTTGCAGGGCCAATACCGTTAGTGACAATTTTACATCTGAAGTGACATAGAATGGGTCACTCCGGCGCGTAGCGCTGGTTACTGGCGGAGAGAGGGAATGTGGGCATAACGGCCGACCTGCCAGCCGAGCAGGGTGTATCAGCAGTTCTATCAGGAGAGTATGCAATGCCATGGAGTGGGTCAGTAGGGTGGGTGGTGCTGGCTGCTGGCAGAAGGGGGCATATGAGGACGTATCACCTCGGCCGGCTGGTGGAGCACGTGATAAGCCGGGGTAAAGGATGTGGGGCAAAGGTGACCGAGGGGACACGTGAGGTATAGCCCAGAACCTTCTGGTAGGTTCCAGAAGGGGGCGTGGCCGAGGGCGGAGCCAAGACACGCCGGGGGGCATAAAAGGGAAGTCCCGAGGCATAAGGGCTGTGTGTCGGTGGAATGGAACCCAAGGTGCTACGTTTCGTCTCCGGCGTCGTGGGTCAGACAGCATGTCCAGACCCGTTTATAGTTATCCCGTGTGTGAACAGTATCCAACGGTGTCGAATAAACGTGTGTTGCCTCCTACTGTTAGTGTCTCAGAAGTGACTCACTACACATCTATAAACCCAAAGTTTTTATATTAGCTTTATAATTTGTGAATGTACGGACACATTTTTTATATGACATGTTTTATTTTACATTATTATCACAGTGTATATTGTCTTTATATACATTAAGTATTATATTGTTGCATGCATGGATTGTATATCACATTATCTAGCTGGGTGGCTCAGTAGGAAAGTTGTTAGTTAAAATCCTCGTTCAGGTTCAGCTCATTACCCTTAATTATTGCAGCTCAATTCAATGAGTACCGTTTTGCGGCAAATTAGTAGTGGTCACCCTACAGACTGACCCTTACCATCATCACGCTTGATAAATACACTGCTGGATGAAGGCCTCTCTAAGTTGTCACCATTGCTCATGATCCTGCGATGAAACAATTGACCAATAACCTGCGCCTGAGCTGACTCCATTGCGGCGTCACATTGGTAGACATCGTCTCGGATGCATACCATCCCTTGACTGCCACTCCATCATTATTCTTCACCGTCGACCACCATCCCTTCTCGTGACACTTCCTGTCCAAGCCCACTTAATTGTCTCAACAGTTTGAAAGCTATAATTAGCCTTTATAAGTTCCCTCATCGACATGTTCCCGTTGTGTTTCCTCAGTGGACTTAGAAGCATGCATTTCTGCGCTCTTTTTTCAATTTGTGTTCAGTTGGTGTTCCATTTCCTTCGTTAATGACCATGTTTCTGATCCACATGTCACAGCAGGTTGTACTGTCATCTATGGACCACCCCTTCTAAGATAAATGTGGGAATTCCACCACTGGCTAAGAACCCCGATAGAGATCATCACCGTGACCCACGCTGTTTAGAATATGAGGACTCTTTGACATTTTTACTTATCCAATTTGACAGGCAGCATAAAGGGTTTTGAAATATGTTGATATCTTCCTCACACTCAATAAGAGGAAAGAATTAAGGAAATAAGTCATTCAGTTCTTTTTTTTCTAACCATATTTTCATACAAAGCCAAGGCAGTCTGACAGATACATATTTCCTTTTGTCATTGCTCATAAACATTACGTAACGTTTCAATTTAATTGCAGCATCATGCACCTCATTACGATAATAATAATTTGAACTTATAATTCGGCTGCACAAATTTGTGCACTCTAAAAGAGAGAACGAATCAGAGGCCCAAGCGACAACAGACAAGCGGGGAAGACAGCCATGTGGTGAGCCGACACCAGATATCCCCCAAAGCTCTGCGGTCCTCTATGTATGAAGGTGTTATTGGCCAATTAACGAGCGTTTACACGTAGGAGTAAACCGGAGAACCTGAATAAATCCCACGCATATGAGGGGGCAACACTCAATTCCATACAGAAGGAACAGGTGGAGTCCAATTATACCACGAGTATTCGTCTTTAATACACTGAGGAGGTGATCAATTTGTGCGCAGCCTTGACAAAAATGTAATATCTCTTGAAAGTTGGAGCAGTATCAAAATGGATATAAATGCGTAGTGGATTTTATTTCATCATAGCACAATGTAGGAGCCTAGCAGTCATGCTAAGGATATATTGCAATATACTGGCAGATAAGAAAATCTGGCTGATCACTCACAATGGACAGCTTTGAAGTTTCTAACGCGGTGTGCTGTATCAACATTAACTCTGACATGGCACATCTCAGCAGAATGTCAATGTTCCAGACAAATTTAGTCCATGTAGGATGGATGCATTGAAACATACAAGGAAAAATATACGATCCTCGACCTGACAAACACTACTTGCTTAGCAAACTGTGTGTAATACTGGTGGAAATAAATGAAATATATAGTGGACACTTGACTCAATAATGCCTCCACCCATGCTGAGGATTTGATCTACCAGGCTATGTATAATTATCATCAGAACCGTGCTCAACCACCTCACTGCAGGTCCCAACACTTCTCTATCTGCTTTGTCCCCTGCACTGCTTAACTTTTGCTCAAATCAAGAAACGCATTTTGTCTCATTTCTTACGACTTTGATAGTGCTGTTTATTGCTGGCTACTACACTACTGTTTAAATATCACCAGGTAGTGGTCGTTTTATTGACCCCTAGGTCATACTGGGCTGCTGCTAGCTTCCTTAATCAGGATTTGAACTCTAAAAACCTTGTATAGTGAATATTACAGGAGAAATGTTGATCAAATGACCCATCCATAGTACGGAATAATGTATTATGGAAATTGTTCCATAAAGTTATTTTGAAATTGTATTGCTACATTGCACATTCTACCAAGCTATGGAGAATTATTGCATGTAAGTATGTTTAGCTGACCAACAATCAAGACCATACCTAAAACCACAAGGTGCCTATTTGGAAAGACACTTAATAGGTTGAGCTACTGATGTAAGGGCCGCATGAGGCATCAATAACATTGGGAGAGTCATTTAAAACGAACCATTGTAAAATTGACCGCACATTGAAGATGCAGTTTTTATTCCATTTCAGCATGGGGAAGTTTTTTGGTAGTGCAGAAATTGAAAAAGGTGTTTCGAACCAACAAAAATATGAAATGTGCAGAATAAATCATAGACCATGTTTCCCATTTGGCAACAAACGAAACTGCAACAAAACATTTACAGTGGAGAGTCATGTAAGAATAGGTTTTACCCTTTATGGCAGACGAGATTTGGTCTAACACATTGAGACTAGGCTCTAAAGAAAGCTGTCTCTGGGATGGACCAATCAGTTTCAAAGACAATATATATTATCAGAGTATGCTTATTGTTTGCATGTTCATCACAAGTACGTGTGGTTAATGCAGACAGGATTCCTTGCAAAATGGTTAGGAGGCAACAACGTTTATTCTACATTTACGTAACACTGTTACTCACAGGATTAAATACACATTTCTCTTACTCTTGTTACACACGGGACCATAATACACCTATTCCTTTTGTATATGGGATAACTATAACCGGGTCGGAGCAGCCAACGTGCTGTCTGACGATGTCGAAGACGTAGACGTAGAATTTGAGTTTCTCTTCACCTGCAGACAGTCCCGATATGTGATCGGAGCTCCCCTTTTATCCTTCCCGGCGTGGTCTGGCTCCACCCTCGGCCACACCTATCTCTGGAATATTCCTGACAGTTCCAGGCTACTCTCTGGCTCCCCCCTTAAACACGCCCCCTTCGGGAACACTCCAGATGTTTCTCAGCTATTCTTCCCCTGTCCCCACGTTCACCCTTGGCCCACAATCCTCACCCTGTACCACCACGTGCTTAACCCGGTGACGGGGTGACTCGTCCTCACATGCCATCCCCTACCGCCAGTCGCCCCTACCACACTCCCCCAGTGACCAACTCTGTGGCGATTACCTGCGGCGCTGGTGGAGGCTGTTATCCCCTACTCTGTCGATAGGACTCATCAAGTGGCCTTCACCTGATGAAGGCCACTTGTGTTGTGGCCGAAACGTCGTGATTTTTTGTTATTTTATTTTTACCTACGTGACTTTACCGAATAGAACCAAAGAGTATGGATCCTTGCAGTCACGAAAGCTTCAAATCTAGAATTGATAACCTCTACGGGGAGGGCTTTCACCTATCTGTTAAAGCTTTCAACAGACAATGGGACAAGAAGTCAACTACTCATCGAGACGCTGACCTTCCTCAAAAGATGCTGCGACAACAAGGTTATACCCATCGCTTTCACACTCACATCTGCTGCTGTATCCTCACCGAATTTTAAACAGATTCTGTTTAAGGCCAGCCTATCTTTAATCTCAGAGAGGATAAGACTACTCCGTTTTGAACTCGATACTTTAGACAGGACTCTCCTACAAACTCATTTAAGGCTAACACAAAAAATGTCACCTTCTGATTGGAACCACGTAGACAACATGGCTGCTTCTTTTGCCGATTCACTTTCAGTCAAATACAAAGCTAACTTGATTTCTAAATTCAACCACCTATCGAAGAAGAACCCAGTCCCACATATAACAAAACTAGACGTTAACAAAATCGTAATTAATTAGAGTAGCACCCCGATTTCGGACAATCTGAAAAGAGTACTAGCTAGAGGGCAAAATTTTGCTGTCACCCCGAAACATATTCCTGTAGATGATATCATCTCTCAGGTCGATGTGGCCCTTAAAGGCATAGGACACATCCAAGCAGACGTTGCGAGAGCTGAAATGGCCACTATTCTTAAGAATGCTAGGAAACCCATTAGCAACATCAGCAAAAATGAACGCTCTGAACTCGCGAATTTAAAAAACAGAAGTGATATAGTCATCCTCTCAGCCGACAAAGGCAACGCTACTGTAATTATGGATAAAGATTCGTACAACAACAACATCCAGAACCTACTCAACGATGGAAGTTAATCAAAAATTAAAAATGACCCTACTAATAGCCTAACTATAAAAACCAACAAGATCATCACAATTATGAGACCTCCTTTGCCAGAAACAAGATATAGGAATAGGCTTTACCCTTTTACTGGCACAAAAACTGACACCTTTATTCAAGGCATCATGTTTGCAATAACCACAACACAAGCAGTCAAAATGCAAACAAAAAAGACAACTCTGATAATAATATGCACTGTCCTTGTAATGTAAATGCTCACCCCGAGCCCTCAATACTCTGATAGTGCGCTGTTTTTTGAGTTGTACGCCTTTTGGCGTCTTCTGATCCAACACCAATGGAGACTAGGCTCTAAGAAAAGCTGTCTCGGGTGTGGACCAATCAAATTCAAGGACAGTGCATATTATTATCAGAGTTGTCTTTTTTGTTTGCATTTTGACTGCTTGTGTTGTGGTTATTGCAAACATGATGCCTTGAATAAAGGTGTCAGTTTTTGTGCCAGTAAAAGGGTAAAGCCTATTCCTAAGATCATCACAAGTTTGACCTCCCTAATCGAACCAACTAAACGTCCCTCCTTAAAACTTTCTGCTGTAAGACCCCCTAGATTCTATGGTCTCCCCAAGATTCATAAAGAAGGCACTCCATTACGACCCATCGTATCCACGATCAACTCTCCTACCTATAAGCTAGCACGTTTTCTGTCAGATACCTTGCTACCTTTCACTAGCAAGACCTCCTCAGCAGTACTTAACTCAGCTCATTTGGTCTCTATGGTCAAAGATGTTGTACTGTCCCCTGACGATATCCTTGTCAGCTTCGATGTGGTCTCCCTGTTCACCAAGGTCCCGGTACCTGACACCATTGAAATCATTGAAAATTTGGTACAACATGGACTAGACCCCGATACACCTGCGCTGATTAGACACTGCCTCACCAATTTACTTTACTTTACTTGGAATGGCACCTTCTACAAACAAAATTAGGGTACCCCCCATGGGTTCTCCCTTATCACCAGTGATAGCCAATGTTTTCATGGAGAAATTTGAATCAGACGCCATCCAGACTTCCACCCTCAGACCTTCCCTGTGGAAGAGATATGTGGATGACACTTTCGTCATTTGGCCACATGGCCTCCCAGCTTTGAACCTTTTCCTACACCACATCAATTCTAGACATCCCGCCATCAAATTCACCATGGAAGTGGAGAAAGATGGCAAGCTACCATTCTTGGATGTTCTCTTTGAGAGGAGACCTGATGGCTCACTAGGGCATTCTGTCTACAGGAAACCCACCCACACAGATTCCTACTTGAAACCTGAATCCCACCACCACCCAGCTCAAAATAATTATCTCATCAAAACGTTATACCACAGGACACATTACATTTCGGACCAACACCACCTGACCAGTGAATTAATACATGTACACCTGGCCCTCAAGAGAAACGGACACTCTGACCGTACCATCCGCCAAGCTGTTTCTCCCTCCATACAGAAACAACCACTTGATACTCCAGTCAAAACCATCACATTACCATATATAGCAGGCGTTACTAAAAAGATCTCCAAAATTCTAAACAAACACAAGATCCTGGTCCGGTTCAATACAGTACACAAAATCCGTGACCTGATCCCATCCGTGAAGGATGTCGTTCCTGACTTACAGTACCCTGGGGTTTACAAACTGAGCTGCACCTGTGGTGACTGCTATATCGGGGAGACGAAACGACATGTCTCTGACTGAATTCGCGAGCACAAATCAGATCTGAAACACGGCAGAACGAATTCTTCTGCCGTAGCTGATCACTGTTACAACGCTGTGGGTGATCACGATATAGTTTTCTCCGATACCAAGGTTCTCTGCAAACCCACGGGTTTTTATCAGAGATTTGTCCACGAGGCAATTCAGATTTACAAACACAGACACAATTTCAGCCGAGAGGATGGTTTCAAATTAAGCAATCATTGGAAAGATGTTCTAAATCAAACCAAACAATAAACTAATTTTCAATGGTACAGTATATTTATTCAAGTAGTGGTATTACAAACTTTCACAGCAGCTTATTTCCCTTCACACCAACATTATGTAACCCCCCCCCCCCCACCGTGCCGGTCCAGTACATCATTTTATGCTAATTCCTTTGTCAAGGCGTTTTTTGTTTCTTCCCACACAGCTTAAAGGACGCGACCTGGGCTTGCTATCTTCACTCCAACGCTGTCCTCTGGACAGTCCACTCCCTTCACCTGATGAAGGCCACTTGTGTTGTGGCCGAAACGTCGTGATTTTTTGTTATTTTATTTTTACCTACGTGACTTTACCGAATAGAACCAAAGAGTATCATCTGGCTTCCTTCTGCAAGCACTCAGTACCATGCCCCTAGTGGCCCGCTGAATGGTACTGTAAAGTGTGTTAGCCTCTGCGCCCATTTTTACGGCACTTGGCGCTATGCGCCATAGTGATATATTTAACATCACTACACGTATATATAAAATGTCATAGTTTTTCTGCGTCTTGGTTCACCCAGCTAGAGCCCTTTAAAGTAAATTTTATTTTATTTAAGGGCTACCCTGTGTGATTGTATACACAAATATACGTGAAAAAATCTTGCTGCTCAAGGGAACATTGATAGTCCTCGTTTCTTTTATCAGCCCTGAGCCACCAGTAAAAAGTCCACATTCATATGGTGGGTGACAATCTTTCCATAAGGCAAGCATTATTAACTTCTCACAGAGTAGTGCCCGTTTTAGAATAGTTGATCCTCAACTGGGCACTGTTTTGACAAGTGCACACAAATTTTGGTACTAATATGCCATACTCATTACAAGAAAAACATTTGCATAGAATTTCTTATTAATATTCTAAATATCTGCAACTGTTCACTCCATAAAGTCACTTCGTGAGCTTGATTATGGCCTGGGGAGAAGTGATACAGAGCGTGATATAAAATCCTGATTGACATTTTGTTCTCATTTGTTGGCACTTACATAGTCACAACACTGCCTGAGACGTCAGAGAATGTTTTGCGTCTTTGAAGCAGCAGAAAAAAATGTAATAGGACATTAACCTTTTGACTTAAAACTTTTGTGACTACAGGAATTCAAATTCTATGGTTCTTTCGCTAAAGTCAAGTAGAAAGAAAAATAATAATAAAATAACAAAAATTAAAATAAAGTGAATTAAAAATAATTAAAATATCACGACGTTTCGATCGCAACACAAGCAATCGTCATGAGGAAAACAAGAGGGGGAAAGCTGCTGAGGCAGGCTGTTTATAAATGTTTAGAGATGGGCGGGGCAGCTAATGGCTTCGACACCAGCAGTAGGTCTACACCAATCAAAGCATTGCACCTCGCTCCACACACCCATACTGCTGACGATGGAGGTGGACAAGAAAACACAAATTAAGTCATGACCCAAAGTGGTTGATAACATCTTTACAATGATTGCTGAGTGTAAAACCGTCGTCTCGGTTGAAATTGTGTCTGTCTGTATATATGGATGGCTTCGTGAACGAATCTTTGTTGATAGCCAGCCGCATTAAAGTTATGATCAGCCACGGCAGAAGTATTGGTCCTGCCGTGTTTCAGATCTGCATTACTGTATGTTCATGAACATGGTCCGAGACATGTCGCTTGGTTTCCCCAATGTAACTGCTGCCACAGGTACAGCTTAGTTTGTAGATGTCGGGATATTGCATGTCAGGAATCTTGTCCTTCACAGATGGGATCAGGTAACGAATTTCATGCACTGTGTTAAATCGGACCTGGATCTTGTGTTTGTTCTAGATTTTGGAAATATTTTTGGTTATCCCTGCTATGTAAGGTAAGGTGATTGTTTTGATTTGATCTTCAGATGGCTTCTTCCTCGCGGTTGGGGTGATGGCTTTGCGGATTGTGTAGTCAGAATATCCATTCGCCTTGAAAGCCTGGTGTACGTGTTTGAGTTCACTGGTCAGGTGTTCATGGTTGGAGATACATTGATCTCTATGGTGTAGCGTTGTGATGAGGGAATTCTTCTGGGATGGTGGTGGGAATCAGGTTTTAGTTAGGCATCAGTGTGGGTTACTTCCCTGTAGACAGACTGGCTCATTGAGCCACCTGGTCTCTTTTTGATTAAGACAATAAAATAAGGGTAGCATGCCATCCTTTTCTACCTCCATGGTGAATTTTATTGCTGGGTGTATGGAATTGATGTGGTTAAGGAATTGCTCCGGAGCCGGTTGTCCATGTGGCCAGATGACAAACGTGTCATCCACGTACCTCTTCCATAAGGACGGGCGTAGAGTGGATGCCTTTATGGCGTCCGTCTCAAAATTTTCCTTAAAAATGTTGGCCACAACCGGAGATAAGGAAGAACCCATTGGGGTGCCTTCAGTTTGTTTGTAGAATGTTCCATTCCAAGAGAAGTATGTATTGGTGAGGCAGTGTCTCACCAGGGCTGATACATCAGCATTTAGTCCTTTGTGGACCAAATCTTAAATTATTGCAATGGTATCGGGCACAGAAACTTTGGTGAACAAAGAACCTACATCGAAACTATACTCTTCGGTTATTTCAGTAATGTCATGTAGGTAGAAAAATAAATTATAATTCACTTTTCGCAACACAAGCAATCGTTATCAGGTGGAAAGATACAGCAGTAAAACTGCTGAACAAGAAAGGGCTGCTGCAACAAGAAGTTATATATAGGTTTGAGGTGTGTGTCACCCAAGGGTAAGTAGGTGGGGTCACAGATGGAAAGGAGCTTTCTTCTACATTAACATTAGCTGCCCCGCTCATCTCTAAACCTTTATAAACAGCTCTTTGATTGGTATAGACCTACTGCCGGTGTCAGAGACCTCTCCTACATTAACATTAGCTGCCCTGCCCATCTCTAAACCTTTATAAACAGCCTGCCTCAGCAGCTTTCCCCCTCTTTTTTATCCTGATGATGATTGCTTGTGTTGCGATCTAAACGTCGTGATATTTTATTATTTTTTAATCACCTTATTTTTATTATTTTATTGTTATTTTTTTCTATCTGCGTGACTTTACCGAAAGAACCATAGAATAGGACATTAACCGTTTGTATAATGAGATTGGCTCTTCTTTATGCATTTTCCCTGTGATACTCCATCGGTAGTGGTACATCCACAAACTCAACACGCTCGCCAATAACACTATGAGGAAGCAGATAAATAACAGGCGACATTTGGGACAATTGCACATTGATGCAATTCAACGCAGCATCTCTAAGCAGCTGAATTAATATGCACGTTCCTGACAATTGCAGGCAATCCGGAACAAATGTGTTTGCTTTGTTATTTCTGTCACTGTTTGCACACGACCACCGACAACACGTTTAATTGGTTTTTGCATCAACATTGCATAGGCCATTCACTATGGGGCCTGAAAAGAACGGTGTGCATACTTTCGCACGCACTCGTTCTGCATTCCGGATAGGCAAGCACTCCTGAAGGTAAACATACTCACAGATTTCTGGTTTTGTCAGGCTGTGACAGTCAACGTACCACAAAAAAATGCTGGCCAATTAGATTTAAACAGTAAAGATATAAAACGGTGTGTTGCACTTTACTGCGTAGGCATTCGCGACCAATTGTATGTATTTTTGTTTTGGTGTTAGAGCGCATAAATGTAATGAACAAACCGGTGTCCTGAAGTAGTGACTAATTGGCACGTTTTATTCACGTGACAAACCTTACTAATGGGCAGTATGTTGTCCTACTAAGAAAAGAAAACAAGGGTTGGCATTCGCAGTCAATCACCAAATCACATCCGTGAATTACAACCTGCTCTTAAACAGGTGGGAGCACACTCGGGATGAGTTTTAACTTTTGGATTTTCAAATAATTTATATCGATGTTTTCTTCAGGCTCGTACCACTGATGGGACGTGACTCGATTTTCGAAGGAAAAATGCACAAAAAATGTATCACATTAGTGAAGTCACTTCCCTTTTCAAAATAATCATGGACACATTTTTTTCGGATCATACAAATAATCGTATTTAGGTCCGATGTTTGGATTGTTCAGATGAATCCGAAACATTGGAGCATATCCCCAGAACACAGTGATATATCTTTTTTTAAGGAGAACCTCTGAAAGAGGCAGTGCAGTATGGAAAATAATAATGCATTGAATGTAACTGCAGTGTAATTGACTCTGGCTGGGTGGCACTCTGGCAATGTGGTGGAATGAAAATTGTAAGGTTGCGAAGTTAAAATCATGGTCAGAGGTCAACTCAGCCTATCATCCCTTTATGATCAAAAAGCGGTGGAGATCTTTGTTTGAATTCAATAGTAGTTGTCCTTTGGAGATATACTACCATACGAAGGTGGTATTTCCACCACCGGCGAAAGGCTGCCCAATGAAAATAAGAACTCAAAAGCTCATTGGCACGTGAAAACTTTTGACCTCGATAAGATATTTACAGTATACACGATGTAATTTAAATGTATCTGTGTTCATACGGGCACATACTTTGCACATTCAATAGGAAAAAACGTCAGCCTCGCTATGCTTGAGCCTCGCCTGGTGAATCTGTCAACAGTTTTTGGAGAGATTTGTATCTGCCATCGGAATGTGGGATTTCTGTCACTGGCTTAAGATCACCAATGGAGGTGAGAATCAACCAAGACTTATTTTAGCATGAATATAACTATTTCCTTTGTGTACATATACTAACATATATATGCTGCTGTTTATATGGAGTACTGTGTTCGATAAAGGCTATTTGACCAAACAAGGGAGCTTTTAATTAATATTGAGCAATAGCATTTTATTTTATTACTCATTGGTTTTTTTGGTAAAGTGACTTTACCGAAAAAAACAATGAGTAATTTTATGCAGTCACGAGAGCTTTAATACTTTATTATTTTATTTTATATTGCATATTTATTTTCCGGATCTAGAAGTATTTATAGGATTGACATTACTTTTGCCCTTAATCCAATGATAAACCAAGATGCATGAAGGGCCCTTTTCCATTTCCAGTTCGGCAATCAACCCACATCTAGCAGCCAATGTGCTTCTCGGCAAAAGACCGAGCTATTTATGGCGGTCACACTTCAGGAGAAGGTCCCTCTGATATAAGCCCCATTATCTGAAAGATTGGTGACGTGGGTCAGAAACCTTGACTCATAAAGTCAAGCGGAAAAAAGTATTCCTGCATAAAGACGAGCACAGGCCTCTCTATTTCGACTAGCATTTGTTTTTTACTTCTTGCCAGCGAAACGAGTTAGAGGAGGTGGCAGTACCCATACTTTACCTCACCACAATCAACACCCAAGCTAAATCGAGGCACCTCCGGTTAGCACGGTTGACTTCGTATGGTGTGAAAGAAGTTCAACATACGTGCATACATACAAGGCATGATGTGAAGGAAACGATCCCAGTTTTCAATCGCCGTCTGTCAAGATGAACACAGTGGTAAGATAACTCAACTCGTAGTCAAAAAGTTGTGGATTTAAATTTCGGTTGGGTAGCAACTTATCCCAACATACCTGTCGCTCTATAAAAAAAAAATAACAATTTCAACATGGGTCTTTTCGTGTTTGCGCTGTGGAGCTCTGATGTGTTTTTGGGTTTCATCGTATGTTGTTTGGCATGATATCTGACGTTTCATCTATGGTGGCTCTCCCATGGATATGCTGGCTGCTGCCATGGCTATGTTGAATATTAAGTATTGCTTTAGACTTGCTGCTGATGATGAGTGCCATACCAGAGACCTGCATATAATCATTGTTCATGGGATTTTGATGATTGGCTTCAAACGTGAAGCCAATCATCAAAATTACGGGCGTGGTCTAAAATTTGACCGTGAAAATTTTCAGACTTCTTAGCATATGAGAGTACAAAAAAAATGTATAAACTGTTTTTAAAATGTTAGGGCATTATTAGGGTCAAGGCCTTTCAAATCAGTATTTGCTCTGCAAAATTGCTTTATAACGAAAGAAATGCAAACAAAGGTAAGACTCGACTTGATAGACGTGCAATGTGTGAGGTAACTTTTTCAGGAACCGTGAATTTAAATCGAATTCCAAGCAAACGTGAAGCTAGATTTTTGGCAATTTTAGTGAACAATAATGTGTTCAACTTTTAAAAATGTTACAAGGAGACATTTCTGATTGTACCAAAGTAATGCACATTGACTACAGGGCTAGAATTATACGTAAATACAAAAAAAGTTATTTCACACAGATTTTAGAAGAGATGACAGCCCAATGCTACACCTGCTGAAAATAGAATGAAAAACACGAAGACGTGAATATTAAAACCTGATTAGATTTAACGCTTAGCACACTGGACTGAATTCAGATATCGTCGATTTGATCATCCCCTCCTTTGTCCACCCATAAAAGTATATATGGGTGCAGCACAGTTATTCAATCGACAGGTCATGTGTCGTGGTATAAGTGTGCATACTCCCACATCTCATAAAACGTCTGGTCAATGTGGAAGAGCAGGCCAAATACCACATAAACGGGCTCTCTAGAGCTCCCTCGAATGGAAGCCCTCTGTCAGTAGTGATGTGAGCAAGACATCCCAGTGCTGCACAATAGTTGCCTTTGATTTCGTTTTAATGAATGCGAATACGACCATAGTTTACATGTTTTTCTGTAAAATGAATTTGTAGTGTCATGTGGCATGACTGTGTTCATCTCACAATCATGTATTTTTCAGTTTAAATCCCACTCATCATCCCTGCATTACTTAATAGGCACCACTGTTAGAAGTCAACTGTGGGTGTGCTATGCAGAGATTCCTTTCCACTACAGGAATGTGGACTTGTATCTGCTCAGGGGCACCCCAGTATAGATGAATGCTAGCATGATAAATTGCCCGTGGAGACATTTTTTTAAAGATTCTCCTCAGCATTGTATGTTTAGAAATCGCTGAGGCACAATTAAGGGGGCTGCTCTCTTTCGTCACGTGAATCAAGCCTTTTCTAAAATAACCACAATGCAACCAGAGTAGTCCAGTACATATTCCACTATGAAAACTGCTAATCTACTGAACCATCAAACGGAAAAAAAAGGGAAATATGTTCCTCAGACTCATTGAGTTTACATGGCACACTGCTTATATTTGTTCAAAATCTGAGCCACAATGCTCAGTACAGCTCACCATAGTTGGTTGAGACCACGTTGGTCAAAGTTTGTACTGCATTTCTAGGTATCACGTAAGTCGCTTTCACTGTACAGTATTTCGTCACATTCACGCTCATCCCTTTTCTTGACTAATGAGCAATACATCTTAGAGACATGAAAAATTTGTATTCTCTCACCAGGCATTTACTCATTGGCATCACAGCCCTTGCCACGGTTATCAGACAAGTCTTCCATAGGTACAGGTAAAATAGATATATATCTTGACTTAAAGCTTTCATGACTGCAGGGATATATATTATTTGGGTCTTTCGGTAAAGTCACGTAGATAGGTTGAAGAAAATAACAAAAAAACTACGACGTTTCGATCACAACACAAGCGATCGTCATCAGGAGGATGACGTGACTTTACCGAAAGACCCAAATAATATATATAATGGTTTCTGTAATTGGGCAGAGCAGCATAGATTTGGCCTGAGTTGCTTTTTCTCTGCCAAAAATGTCAAAGGTCTTGGCAGGTTTTCATGTCAACTAGGGAAATCCTCTGGCTGAGATTCCTCTCGGTCCCTTTTGGCTCCAATTTAAAAGTTCAGGTGTGTGCTGGATGGCTTAATGGTGTCAGCACACACACGTTGTGTTGAGAGAAAATGAAATACGACCGGGGCAAATGTAAAGCCATCTTCTGGCAGGAAGATCACAATGCTCCCAGACAAAGGCAACCAACTGGTAGAGGTGTTTCTCTGATTCAAAGGGCAGTGTACCAGCCCATCTTGGGAAACGTGGGGATAACGTGGATCATTTGCACGTGAACCCTGACTCAATGTTATGGTTACATCAGAGATAAAATAAATGCACAATTGGATCATGTGGCATGGTTACTAAACCTTGCGCGAATTCATACACAGGTGCTCTGGCAAAAGGGCATGTTATCGTGACTACATTATTTCAGGAATAATTACAATGGATACATACATGTCTGCACCCTATTCCATTTAGACCTTGTCATAAGTCACTGATTCTAGCAGCTAATTTTGCCTCAGGAAAATGGGTGGCCCTGTTTTAAACATTATATGCGTATAACTGTGAAATCACCGCATCAACATCACTATAGTGTCACATTTTGTAAGATGATCGTACTGAGTACGATGTGTTATTGATTCAACATGTACTGTATTTTCAAAAAAATGGTTTCGTGGTGACATCTCGACGTAAATACTCGGGATGTAACAATTGTATCGAATCATGCGCGCATATAATATTGTTTCGCCCTTTGTCAATCCACCCTCTGATAAAGCCCTCCCCAACTCCATATCAGTCATGGGTTGTTGTATGACCATGCTTCACCACGCATAATCGTGTGGCTTGGTGAAGTGGAGGAGGGGGTACCCAGGGCAGGGCCTTTCGAGATGTCAAACACCGCTGAATTTTAGCCACGAATTAAAAGTGAAACTTCGAAGGCCTTTTGCATATATCCTTCAAGGTTATATCTGACACAACTACTAAACTGCACTCCTTTTCAGCCATGCAAATGAGTTATTGGCTCGCTTGTACGCCTGTTTTGTTGCGACAGTTTTCAATGTTGTGCTTGTTTGACAAAGTAGCAGCATATACTGTATTTTTTCGGGAATTGATTTTGTTGGCAGTCACTGGTGACCGGGCTGCAGCCATCAAACCTGCTACACATGAGTACGTGGTTTTATACCTTGGATGTCTGCTCAGAATTTTAACTTGGATGTCAGCAAAGCTGGCTCAATTATCTCTCTCTCTGATATGGGCAAAGGAAAAATCCGATGAGCCACCTGGTCAAAATCATAATGTATTTTTAGCAATATATAAATATATATTTTAGTGGCAACGCTAGCAATGTAATTTCAGGGGCAGCAATAACTGGCATTGTTGCCGCAGTTTTATCAAAATGCTACCATTAACATATATGGTTTCTGAGCCATTTAAGACACATTCTGGCTTATACATTGTCTACATATAAATCCTGATCGTGTGTATGCATTTCATGCCTTGAGGAACATTATAAATAGAAGAATGTGTGTAGGAGTTTTATACCACGTGACATTCAATTGAATTCAATCAATAAATATAGTGGGAATGAAAATCTGGACTTTCTATCAACACATATGTGAATGCTTCATAATGAATTTGCAGCCCACCTATCACACATTTTCGTATGACCTTAAACATAACTATTACCACCACCTAGGCAAAATGGGTGTCGTTAATTAGAATGCATATGTGACCAGTAAATATAAATGCGAAAAATAAGGCCCTTCTAAACGCCTAAAAACAACCAATCAGACGAGGTCTCTGAGTGAACTAACTAATTATAGCCGGACTCTCTAGTCCTTAATGTGACTTCCTGGCCACAAACTTCAATAGCCACCACACACAACAGGGCTACTCAGAAAATGACAAAGCTGGAGAGAGGCTCGAGGAATGGTCGTCAGCGCAAGAAATGTTTCTTACATACAACGCAAAAAAGCCAGGCACATTTCACTCAGCCAGATGACAAAATTACTACAACCCATACACTAGAACCTATTTTTTATTGTACCAGGTAAAGCCCACTGAGCTATATAGCTCATTTTAGAAGTGACCTGGTCACAAGTGATAGTTCAACCAAGTGGTTTATCATGTGGACATTTATAGCAGCCAAATACTCTAAACGCATGTTTCTGCATGTGGAGGGAAAAACCAGAGGGCCTGGAGAAAAATCCACACGACCAGGGGGAGAACTTGAAAACTCCCAATATGCAGGCATCAGGGTTGGGATTGAACTCACGACTCCTGTGTACTCATATGCCTGTGTGTCTTAAGAGACAATTCTTTTGCACCTTACGAGGTCAGCTGTAGGTCTAGCAGCGCCTAGATTGACTCAGTAGGCCAATCTTGAATGACAATCCTTGCCACAGCAATTCCAAGTGAATGTGGTGGCAGCTGCAGAGGTATTTATTGATTTTTCTTTACGTTGCTCCCTCTTGGTCTGCCAAGCAGTGTGTATTTTCTCCTCGCCTCTCCTGAGGACTGTTTTCACATCCTGCTGCCAGCTGAGTCGGTCGCCGGCAGTTTTCTCCCAGTCATTTGGGTTGATGTCGCAGCTCTTCATGTCCCATTTACAGACATTTTTGAAGTGCAGGACTGGGCGCCCAGTGGCCTGTGTGCCTAATGCCAGCTCGCCGTAAAAAAAATCCTTGGGTAGTCTGCCATCCTGCATGCGTTGCACGTGTCCAGGCCATCTCAGGCGCCTGTGACTGAGTAGAGAGTATATGCTGGGAATGTTGGCCAAGTTGAGGACTGAGGTGTTAGGAATGCGATCTTGCCATCTGATACTGAGGATGCGCCTGAGATATCGGAGGTGGAATGTGTTTAGTCGATGTTCGTGATGGGTGTATGTTATCCAGGACTTAGAACCATAGAGCAGGGTGCTAAGCACACAGGCCCGGTACACTTGTACTTTGGTGTTGAGCATTAGGGATTTGTTCTCCCATACTCTTTTGGTCAACCTGAACATAGCTGTAGACGCCTTCCCAATGCGCTTGTCAATCTTTGTGACAAGGGACAAACTGCAGGTGATGGTGGAACCCAAGTAGATGAAGTCCTGAATGGCTTCCAGGGTGTAGCTGCCAATGTTTATGGAAGGGGTGTCTCTGATATCCTGACCCATGACATTGGTCTTTTTCAGACTGATTGTCAGGCAAAAGTTGTTGCAGGCATTGGCAAGGTGGTCGATGAGTATCTGCAGACCTTTTTCTGTGTGAGTTGTCAGCGCGGCATCATCAGCAGGGGCTTTACAGCAGCAAGGGCAGCTTCTGACACACCGTTGTCTCGTGATTAGAGCTCTGAGTAGTGTTCTACCCACCTGGCCATTTGCTCTTGTTTATCAGTGATGATGACCCCTGTGCTGGATTTAAGGGTGGCAGTCCTCCTGATGTTTGGACCAAAGTCTGTCTTGATGGCTTCATACATGGCACGGATAATGCCAGTGTCAGAGGCGAGTTGGACCCTACTGCTGAGGTTCAGCCAGTAATTGTTGGCACAGCGTCTAGCGGTCGTTTGAGCTGCACTGCGGGCAGCTTTTAGAGCCCTTAATGATCCTGTACTTGGGACTTGCTTGTACTTCAGGAGCGCCATGCGCTTGGCTTGGAAAATGGGTTCCAATATAGCCAGGTGTTCCTCAAACCAGTCTGTGTTCTGCCTTGTCTACTTGCCGAAGGTATGGATGGCTGCATTGAAAATGGCGTCTATAATGTACGCCCACTTTGTCTCTACGCTTCCATCTGGTGTGTCGTGTAGGGACTGCTCAAGTCTGTGTTGGAATGATTGAGTGAGCTCTGGGAGGTAGGTCTTGGCAGAGTTGATGTGTAGGTAGCGCGTTTATTTGAGACGGTGTATCTTCTTTGGGCAGAGTCTGACCTTGCTGGATACCAGCGAGTGATCAGTGTCACAGACTGCACTGTGGTAGCTGCGTGTGATGAGTACTGAGTTGAGGAGGGCTCATCGGGTGATGACGAGGTCCAGTTGGTGCCAATTAAGAGACCTTGGATGTCTCCATTATACTTTATGGCATGGTTTTGTGTCGTGGTCAACCCCAACCCTTGCATTGAAGTCTCCCAACAGAAACATGTGCTCAGAGCTGGGGATTTTGCGAATAATATTGTGAAGCTCTTCATAGAACTGGTCATGAATCTCCAGAGGTGAGTATAGTATTGGGGCGTAAACACTCAGGATGTTTACATGGCCAGAAGCAGTGAGTAGTTTCATGAGCAGAATCCGCTCAGAGCCTGTGGTCGGTGGTTCTATCATGCCAAGGAGAGTGTTTTTGACGGCGAATCCAACACCATGTTGCCTTGGTTCGTTCTGCTGTTTGCCTTGCCAGTAGAAAGTGTAGTCACTCTCTCGTAGTGAGCTACTGCCAGCAAGCCAGGTCTCCTGCAGTGCTGCAATATCAACATGGAGTCTCGCCAGCTCCCTGTCGATAACTGCAGTCTTGCGGATGTCCTCAATCTGCAATAGATCTTCAGAGAGTCCAGAACACATTGTACGTACATTCCAGCTTGCAAAATGAAGGGCTGGAACCTTCTTTTGTTTTATTTTGCTTTTGTCTGGTGCAGGTGTTGCAGCACACTTGTCTGGTGATGAACCATAAGCTCCAAGCACCCATTGGAGCAGGCGAGCCATGGCGGGAAAGCACCTTACTGGCCGGGGGCTGCCCAGCTTGAGGCGGGCGGTAGCTATCCATTGGGGTGCAATGACCCCTCCCACCGATGATGGCAACCCGTGGCGCTCATTTTTTACGCCAATCTAAAATGAGCTTATAACCCGTGACTGTTGCCATCCGTGTTTCTTGGCCACGATTAGGTGGCCGAGGAGTGTCCTCTCCCCATTTGTGCACCTATTGTTGGCGCAAAGCCCTGGGCAGGTTATTCTGGAAATCTTGGGTTGCCCATGCATCAGGATCTCCCCCTCGGCCTTGCTAATGAGGTCCAAAGGAGTGCGTCCAAAGGAGTGTAGTTAACATCTCGCCACCGTGGTGCCCTTATGCTTTGTCTCAAAGGACAAGAATGGACAGTAGACACTAATTGCTTCATAAACAATTATAGGCAATTTTCTAAAGAGTCACAGTCCGGCAGTCAAGCACATTGGGTTACTGATACCAGTCATAACCTCAAAACCACGGCCACGTTGGAACTCTCGGTAGGTCAAATGAAGCTCGGTTACGAAAACTAACTTAAACCCAATTGAAGAACCTTGAGCCAAAGACTACAATCTTTAATAAATTCATAACAATTTTGACATTTGCAACAAAATAACAACAACCCAAGGGATATCAGGCAAACCAAGTCACGTTAGCAACTAGAAACAGAAGAGATCTTATTATTGGTTATTTCAGTAAAGTCACGTAGAAGGGAAACAATAAAATAATAAAAATATAAAACAATAAAATTATCATGACGTTTCGACTGCAACACAAGCAATTGTCATCAGGTGTGAAAACCACAGTAAGAAAATTTGAAAAACGAAGAGATCTTGAAAAAGTGTATCAGAACCTTTGACCAAAATAAGAGCACTGCATTGCTGCTGGAGTCCCTCAACCCTGCATGAATTCTCGGTGTCAGAGCCTGGTCTGGGAGCTCATACACAAAACTGATAGATAAAGCGATCCGCATCATAACCAGACACACTGAAACTGACACCAATCCCCTGGCCCCCTGTTCTGGTGAACATCGTGCCACCAAATATCCGCAAAGACATCACACAAACTGCAAGGGAGTTGCCAACAACTACCTACATCTTTTTTGGGTCTTTCGGTAAAGTCACGTAGATATAAAAATAATATATTTAAAAAATCACGATGTTTCGATCGCAACACAAGCAATCGTCTTCAGGTGATAAAATACAGCTGGCGAACTGCTGAGGCAGGAAAAATATAGCGAGAGAACTACTGCAGCAAGAGGTTATATAGGTTTGAGATGGGTACAACCCAAGGGTAAGTGGGCGGGGATAGAGATGGAATTTACAAGTAATATACCTCAGCTATTGTGTTGCTAAAGATTGGCATGTCAATCTGTTAATGTAACCCCACGACTACGGTGCTGAAGAAGCTCCTGCAGCAGCAGCTGTGTTAATAAGACACATTCAGCCTATTAAACAACGAGAGCCACCGCCACATTGAGGAAAAGGGAAGCAGCGGCTATGTTAGTGAGACATTTAGCCTGTTAATGTAAAGACATTTAACAAGGTAATGTAACTCAGAGAGTCGGAAATCACTGTTAACATCGGCAGTTAGGATGGAAGCATCACAGCCAGTTATGACTTTACCTGGTTAATAACATCCTTCCAATGATTGCTAAGTTTGTACCCATCTCGGTTGAAATTGTCTTTGTTTATATATCTGGATGGCTTCATGAACAAAGCTTTTTTGATAGCCAGTGGGTTTGCATAGTACCTTCGTCTTGGAGAAATCAATTTCATGTGTGCCCACAGCATTAAAACAATGATCAGCCATGATAGAGGTATTAGTCCTACCGTGTTTCAGATCCGCCTTGTGTTCACAAACACGGTCTGAGACATGTTGCTTGGTTTCTCCGATGTAACTACTGCCGCAGGCACAACTTAGTTTGTAGACACCGTGGTATTGCATGTCAGGAATCACATCCTTCACAGATGGGATCAGATCACGAATTTTACGTACTGTGTTGAATCGAACCTGGATCTTGTTTGCTCATGATTTTGGAAATATTTTTGGTGACCCCATCCATCATCAACCAAGACCCTGACAAAGTACCTCGCTGCCGACTCGAGCCCAAATCCCGTTTCTGTATTCGTGCTGTTACTATCCTAGAATCTCGCCTAGATCTGGAACAACACTGGAAAACAGAGTGGAACAACTTGGGCATCCACAATAAACACCAAATCCGATACCCACACATCGCACCTGCTGGCTTTTACATTCTATGTGTGTACATCTCTTTCATAGATTGAAAATTAAAGGCAAGCCATAGTCGTGTGATTGTGGGCATGCAACCCAAACTATGAATTTCTCTTGTGGATTTCTCTTGTGGTGAGCAGACCTTGACATTGACATTTAGCTCCTGAATAAATTGACCTTACTCAACACATTGGTTACATTTAACATTTCTTAAATGCACTGATTGTGGCAAACTTTTAACTTTTTGATGACGCTTGCAGTCTCCAAGTGCCGTGGATGCAGTTGTGATACACAAAAGTGACATCGTGTGCATTTGTGCACATTAACAGGCGAGGAGTCTGTTAATTAGAGGATTTGGTCTGCCATATCATGTTGAAAGGTGATGTTAACAATATTAGCTACTCCATGCCCCCCCCCCCTTCTCTCCGTCCATTTAACTACTCCTTTGTGCAGCTCCTGTAACCTCTCTGGGTTACCAATAAAGATGAATCTTTAAAAATTTTAATAAACAATGTAAATGTGGGGAAATATGCACATACACACACATGCAAGCGCATGCAATATAATGCTGTTTCAAAGTTAAAGTGTCTCCCCGCTCAATGCACATTGGGTCGCTTACTCATTTGTGTTTCCGTTCCCAAGCTCGTGCCAGGTGGTGGATCCAAGGGGTAAATGCCCTACCTCTGATAGCATACATTTCGGTATTTTATTCATATTTATCAGAGGAAACACGCCGAATTATTATAAAGTAGGAAATTTAAAGATTATTGAAATGTTGAGATTCCCCTCCACACCCCTCCCACCCCCACCCTTCCTGTTAGGACGTTTCTAAATACATATTTGGCTCGTGGTAGAAATTCCAAATTCACATGACGAGGTTGGAACAATGCCCTGTATTCTATCGTGTCGTTATTCAGCCCACAGCCTCCCCCATCACTAGTGGTGTTAACATGCACAACCCTATACACATGTAGTGTGATCATTCACAGACACGAGTAGAAGGTATTCTCTCTCTTTTATTCCAGCCTTCACAGCCTTTAGGGGATAACTACATACTGTATCGGGACAGCCAACATGCTGCTAGACCCACAGTTCCATTCCAGATCGCAGCAGCCCCGACTGTGAGTCGGAGCTCGTCTTTTATCTTGCCCAGCGTGGCCAGACTCTGCCCTCGGCATCGCACCCCTCTGGAACCCCGAGAGGGCTCCGTGCCTTGCCCACAGGTCCAACTGGTAGAACGGGCTGTGACGCCTAACTCTATTGTCTATCAATCTCCCAGCGGCACGCGCTACAGTGACTTATTCAATGTTAGTACACACGTATTGTGAGTGTAAGAATATATTTTAATAAATTAATCAATGCGTCGTGACTGTGTTAACAATTATGAGGTACAGGAATATTTAATGAGGTACCATTTTAAAAAGCACTGTAATGTTCAAAGCATAGTTAGATATTGAAAGTAAAAGTTTGAATATTACACCATTTAAACACTCTCAAAATAAGCTTTCATTCTTGATCACAATATAGCTGGAAAGGTTTTTGTAATAGCCTTAGCACTTGGAAGATTCTGATAAAGATTCCATATTAATATAAATAAAACATTAAACGAATTACTTGAAAAGAGCATTTTAATATCTGCTTTGAGCTGTGGTGTCCTTTAAAACATGAAACAAAGAACTCTCTAAAATGAAGGCAGATAATGCAACACGCATTTGAGTTACAAATTAAATCTTGTGCTCCTAAAGTAGTGCATTAAAACCACAGAAACCAATATGCGGGGCATATTGTTGTCAACGGGTGCTTGATAACAGGGCTTTCCTCAATATCCAGAGAATATATAACATGTTGCACGTAAAAGTGTTCTCTTGAATTAGCACTAAGTCATGCTTATCTCAATGTATGGTCCTGGTGGTAATTCCATATTCCTGTATTGGTGACCAGTCTATCTATAGGAGAACCGTAATTGATTTTACACAGAATTGTACAAATTTTATCAACCCCCGGATAAAAGATTAGTAGTGAGCCATGCTCTATATCCACCACGACAGTAAATATGTTAAACGTATTATCCTCCGACAATGACATTTCTGAATCAGCAATAGTTTTGTATTTAATGGGCATCCATTAGAAGAAACTCGTAAAATACAGCATCAGTAAGAATCATTAAATTGTATATAATTGGTTTGTGTTTGTATCACCGATGGTGTGAAAACGATGCTGGGCTGCACGTGATTCATGAATGAGTTTATCGACCGTGCGTTGTGATGTGTGATCATGTGATGCGTGATCATGAGCCACAACTGTTAGGCCGTCAACATTAGAACAATTATTGTAATTGTATGACCTGTACGACCCTGGATTGCACATTTCAGAGATATTTAGATTATTCGTATTTGAAGGTTAAGAAAAGGCAAATGTGCAGCCTTGCAATTTCATAGCCACACCACCGACAGTGAAAGAGCCTCCAATTAGCGTGGTTGGCTACGTACAGTACAAAATAAGTTCAGCATACATACTGTACATACACGAGCGGGAGATCGAGTGAGCCTCTCCAGAAGTTATTTTGGCCTACTCTTCCAGGCTAGCCAGATATCTTGACAGAGGTTGCAGTCCCCCACACTTTACCTCGCCGCCCGCAATCTGCATGTGGTGTGCCCATTTGTTATACTGCTGGGTCGATAGTGGCAGTGGATTTATGGAAACGTGCTCATTGTTTCAATTTCCACGCTGGAAGAATGAAGCAGTGACCTCTGAAATGGAAGTCCAGTGTGTTTACCATTGTGCCACCGCAACACCCCTAAGGTTATACCCAATGCATATCAAGTATTTGCTTATCAAGGGCAGGTCTTACCGAGTCTGATTTTTAAAGAAATGGCTGGAGTATTATTATTGTTTTACATGAGGGAGATAACCACAGTGATTAGAAAGAGCCCACGTAGTCTATGTGTAGTGGTGTTCACGGAGGCACACACTTTAATTAGGAGGCACTATGTTTATTACAACCCCAACAGGGTAACTCCCTCAGCTTACAACATAGCTAACCAGACCCCGAAAGGGTCACTACATAACGTATAACACAGTTAGCTAACTCTGTCTGGGTAACTACATAACCGGGTCAGGGCAACAACGTCTGCCTGACCCACGATGCCGAGCGCAATAACCGACGACTGAAGACCAAGGACGACGTCACGAGACCAGGAGACGTCGCGCCGAGGGTTGATTCCACAAACGAGCCAAGAACGCTCTCGGGACTGCTCCTTTAGGCTCCTGAGCGTGGCCTCGCTCCGCCTTCCCCCTTCGATACCTTGCCCAAAGGATCTCGACGGAGCATCACGTGCCCCTCAAGCCCCCTCGGGCCCCCCCTCACTACCCTGTCCCGGTCGCGTGCCCTCTCGGGTTCTCTCAGGCTACCACGTCCTCACTTGCCTTCTCTCAGGCCATCACCAGGACTATGCCCCCGAGGGCTGGCTGACATGCCGTACTTACTCCGGTGCTAGAGAGAGGCTCCAGATGCACAGTTGTACTCCTGTAACAGTAACTGGCACGAACAACCTTGTGACACCGTTTACGTCACTACATATGCAAAGGATTAACACTCAATAGCCTGTATGGAACCTACTTGCTGCACTCCCCTGTTGCCCTGAATGTGACTCATTTATATTATGGCTCCATATGCGCCACCGACTCTCGCTACAAGTCGCTGTAGTGCAGGCAAAGCACCACAAGGCATCATGAACCTTCGATTAGCACGGTTGGCTACGTACAATGTGAAAGAAGTTCAATATAAATATGTACAGATAACACTCAGCGTTATGGGAACATTTCATATACACCTGCATAACAATACACTTCCATCACAGAGACTGGACTTCATCGAAGGTATGTGGAATATAGATCGTAAGCATGTAAACATGCTAATCGGAGGTGCGGGGAGGGCAACACACTAAACACAAAAAGCAGTTCTAAAGAAATTAGTTTTCAATCTAAATGTAAAAGTGCATAGCTCCAATGGCTTCCTAATATTGGAAGGAAGAGCGTTCCAGGCAGCCGCAGAAGCGCATCTGAAAGCGAGCGATGCGGTGACCGTCTTTGTTCGATGGCTCGCCAAAAGCATTTGCGAGGATGACCGGATGTCGCGTGATGGTTTATGTTCCTTCGCGAGATCAGCAAGGTATTGTGGTTCATTTGTGGCAAGCACTTTGTGTGTAATTAGTGCGACATTATCACGTATTCGTTCAGCAACTGGAAGCTAATGCAGCTCAGCGAAAATTGGACGGACACAGTCTGATCTTGGTGGACCCATCAAGACGTCTGTAAGATAATTTTGTACACGCTGCAGCTTGGTAATGTTTTTGCCAGACATTCCGTAGAGTCGTGAATTGCAATTATCGACCCTTGTCGATACTAAGTTGTTTCATTCTTGAATCCGTATGCATTTTCATTTATTTTGTTTTATTGATGTCTCCGATTTATAGTTTATTTGTGTGTATATTTATATTAAACATTCTAAAGATTTTATTAGACCATATTTGTCATCATAATTTTGGAATATTGTGGCCAGACGAATAATTATTTGGAAATGAAGGTAAATTTTCACGTTTTACTATACAGCTTTTAGGATGTTTTAATCATTATATTAAAAGTTAACGAAAAGAAAACAAATTTACAATCTTAAAACATAAAATAAACACGGTTTTCTAACTAGATCGGCGGAAAATGCTCTGAACAAAGTTGTGCATCTTGTAAAGTTGAATATTTTCTGATATTTAGAGTTTGTGTAAAAAAATTATCGTTTTCAAGAAAATCGATTGAAATCGATTGAAATCGTGATTGAAAGTCCAATTGCTGTGTGCATAATACCTGCACCACCCTTTACGTAAAATTGTAACTTTTTTTTGCATGCAGAATTTAAAATCTATTGCAAGCAATACCTACTGTCATTAAATAGAAATTACTTTCCATCTCAATAAACTGCGTTAATTGAGATGTTTTCAATTTTCAGTACATGATGATAAAGTACAGTGCGGAATGTGGCACATTTATATGTACACTAAAATGTGTATTTTTAAATGTCTTAATATAGTTTCTAAAGATATATTAAGATAATAGGCTGTGAACTGTCTCAGATTCAAAGGATTCATCTTTTTTACAGAGTGGTAATGCTAGACGTTGTACACAGCAGGCCTACATTGGTCAATGAGCATGTGGAAGAAAGGATGTTTCCCAAATGTTGCAACAGAATGACGGCTGTATTCGTCACGAGTGGTCAGGAACTGGAGTGGAAGACGTTCCCTTTCTCTTCTTAAAAGGGTCAGAAATGAAGTCCGATCCACCATGGCTCAAGACATCTCAGTGCTTTGTCCCTCTTGAGCATTGCGAATGAAATAATCAGATCTTTGAATTATGATGATATCATTCGTGACTTTGCCCGCAGTTAAAGCTAGGAATAAAAAAATGTATGAAGACATTCGTGTGGTGAGTGATTTATGTTTGTTGAATTTACCTTGAGTCAAATAAATGTGTTAATTTGACAGAGGTAAATAAATAAACATTTTTGATCACTTCATAATTATTTTTGCAACACGTAATACATACTTACACGATTACCCGTATAATCCTCAGGGCCCTTGTGACCTTAATCTGGCCCTGTCTGCAAGCAAGTGTAGATTAATGACAATGCAATGTCTTAATTGATGGATACATATGGCAAGCATCGATGTAATTAGCTGGCGAAAGCTATTAATGCTCTTAAAGGATATATGTGGATGGCAGGCAAAAGTAATAAAAACTTGATAGGTGGTTTGTATAGAAAGCTGCTTGCATTTGTGAACTGCCAATAATCCTTACTGATGAAGAGATTCGTTTTCCCCTTTGTGCAAAGACCGCCACAGCTTGAGTCGACACATTTGACCGCACAATCATGCTTAACTCTGTTAATTCCAAGAGATGACAAGGGCTGTGGTGAGCATTTTTAATCAGTAAACTTTTCACTTTATACTGAAGTCATTGCTGACAGCTTGCTGTTGGGATATTTTCACCTCGACATTACAATATATGTCATTCATCCAGTCAGGAAGAATATCATAATTTTGTGGAATCACAACATATCGTGCCGTCCTCTAAATGTAAATAATCCATCTTCTATGGGGTTAATGAATTTATATTATACATCTCACCTTAAAAGCACAACCTTCTGTCTTGTTAAGACGTTGGCTGATGATAAATAACCATAAACGACCCACTGCTGAATTAATGCCTTCCCAGACAGTCACCCTGTCTCAAAGTTCTGCGATGCAGCAATCCATCTAGCACCTGCACATGAGCTAATCTCATCACCCTAGTTCGTGGTTACAGTCCTTTTGGATGCAATTCTTCTTTCGATTGCAATTCCATCACAAATCAAAAGTCACGTGACAACAAAGTTTACTAAACAAGTGATCTTCTTTGGTTCTTTCGGTAAAGTCACGTAGAATGAGAATAAAATAATAAATTGATAAAATAAAATAACACAATAAAATTCTCACTACGTTTCGGCCACAACACAATTTATTATTTTATTCTCATTCTACGTGACTTTACCGAAAGAACCAAAGAAGATGAATCTTTGCAGTCACGAAAGCTTTAAATCGAAATTTAAACAAGTGATATTCATTGTTGAATGGACACAGCTGGAAAACACAACAGAACATGTATACCATGGGCAATTAATTATTATAGAAAGGAAATCAACATTATTATATTCAGATGTTAGTGAGAGCTGGACAGAGTGCTGTTGGAAAGCTAAATATGATGATGAAAAGCAAAATAACCGCGTGTCTGAAGATGAATGTTTTTCATCTGTGCATTTTACGAACTCTGACATATGGATCAGACACGTGGCCACTGACAAAAAAAATGGAACAAAAGCTGAACAAGTATTGAAGGAAGCACGCGGAAGTGGAATTACAATGAGGCAGAAGAAGGAACACGCGGATCGATGAACAGACACCACCTGGAGGACATCATATTGAACGCTCTGGAAAGTAAGTGGGCTAACCATTGGCAATCATCCCTTGTAGCAAAGTGTCCTGTTTGATCCCATTAACTTTTCTTAACAAATTCAATGTTGTCACTATCTCTCCCATGTTTTCTCATCCATGTGTAGTGACCTGGAATGAGTCACTGGAGGTACGGAGCAATCTGGGGGATCCAGAGGCGTGCGGGGGGGGGGGGGGGCGAGGGTAGAGCCTGGCCATGCTGTTCTATATATAAGGCGAGCTCCGACTCACTGTTGGGGCCTCGCCGAGCCGCGTCGTGGTTTATCGGTTTGTTATCCCTTGCCCCGAGCAGACACCCTGGTTGACAACTGGCATGGAGATTAGCTGGGCTGCCGAGGCGAGCAAGGACGACCGACCCCCGACGACGACTGCTGAGGCGGGGGATGCTGAGATGCGGCTGCCTGGAGGACGAATGTTGGCGGCGGAGAGCAACGAGGCGCAGGCGTCGACCTCGACCGAGAGGAGGCGGGCTGTAGAGGAGGCCTGGAGGCGATGGACAAGGCAAGCGGAGGTACTGGTGCGGAGGGAGGTGGCCTCCACCAGCCTGAGTGGGGAGGTGGAGGAGATGGTGGACCTTGCAGGCTGGCAGATGCATGACGCCCAGAGCATGGCTGATGAGGGAAGGCCAGGACCTATGGGTGCAGGAAGACCTCAGGTACCTGCAGGGTGGTGGTGCGGTGGGACTAGTGTGAATTTCACACCGGTCCACGCCAAGAGACACAACTGTGTCTGGATGGTATTCAAAGAAGATGTACCAGACATTGTCACTGTTGATCGCGCGAGTTTTGTGAGGACTGGTGGTCGAGATATTGCAGGTGGACCCTAAGGATTTGTTCTGTCTGATAGACCTGCCAGGCTGCCGAGCCTTTGTCAGTTTTAGGACGAACAACCTGCTACAGGACTTCATGATGCGGTTTGAAGAAAAAGCTGGTGAGAGGCCGCCATCTTTATTTAAGCTGCAACTTGGATAATAACGGGTTTTTTTGTACAATGAGGCTCTGCCGGATCACCATGTGGAAGTCTGGCTGCAACACCATCTGCCTACTGTTGTCGGGGTGCAAACGGCTCCAGGACTCGCCGGGTATTTGGACGGGCACCAGACGGTGGCAGGTAAGATTGAGAATGATGGAAGGGGCTCTGTGGCACATCCCAAATGCCTTGAATATCGGGGGCAGTAGAGGCTATCTGGTCTATGCGGGGCAGCCCAAGCTCTGCAGGAGATGTGGGGGCAGAGGACGCCTGGCTGCAGCATGCAAAGTATGGGTGTGTTACGCTGCAAGGTGCAGGATCACGTCATGGAGGACTGTAGTGCCCTGGCACAGTGCACCCTTTGTGGCAGTGGAGATCACTTGTATAGCAATTGTCCACTCCAGAGTCCTATGCAAACATGGTCTGGGCGCACACGGAGCGGGAGACGGAGGGGGGCGAGGGAGAGGTGACCTGAGGCAGAGCTGCAACAGGCACCAAACAGCTGGACGACGGCTGGCGGGGGTGGACGGGTGGCCGGGCATGGAACGCCATTGCAGGAAGAGGGGGGGGGGGTGAAATGTCAACAGAGGAAAAGATAACACCCACGAGCCAGCAGCCGGAGGGCCGCGGAGACGATGGTTAGGTGAAGAAGGCCCCTGGCCCTACCGTGGCCGACTGGGCGGGGGAGGTCGAGGTGAGAGAATGGGAAGGAACAGCGTTGGATGGAGGATGGGCGTTAGACTTTGGAGAGAGGTGAAGAAAAGAAAGCGGAAGGCACCGAGGCCCTTGGTGGTCTGCTCCAATGCATGGTCCAGAACCATCCGGCCTTTGGCTGGATGCGGTGACATCGGAGGAGGATGTGGCAGCGGCAAAGGTGGGACAGGGAAGAGGAACCTCTCAAGTTGGGACAAGGGACAATTGCTCGACCTAGGGGGAACAAACAGGTACCAAGTACTGGAAGAGGTGTCGGTCAAATTAGATGCCGCAGAGCATAGACCTTACGGTGGCTTCGGTAAACGTGCGATGGATCTGGGGCAGGGCCAAACGAACAACAGTGATACAATACCTGCAAGCAATGAAAAGTGACATAATAATCCTGTAAGAATGCCACATGCCGTATTCCCTCGGCCGGGCGGAATTGATAGAGCCCTGTGGCAGCCAATACTTTTGGTCAGGGAGTAATGCTAATATGAACACCGGTGTCGTCATACTCTTGGGCAGCCAAAAGGTGAAGCTACTGGAGACCCAAGATGTGGTCCACTACGTTGACGTTTCCTACGATGGCATGGAACTCCGCTTGATTATCATATGCCCCTTCACAGTACACCACGTGGGAGGAATTGTTGGATAATGTGGCGGCCCTGTTACAGTTCTATTTCTGACGGCCTGAAATCCGTTTTAGCTAAAGGTCTAAACTTTGCAGTCACACCGAGACGCATACCAGTTAATGACATTGCCCATGTCGACGTTGCACTCAAGGGCCTGGGTCACATCGCTGCAGACGTAGCAAGATCTGAAATCTCTGCAACCCTCAAACGCTAAGATGCCACCTAGCAACATCAGCAAAGATGAGCGCTTTGAATTAGCTCAATTAAAAAAGAGAGATGACATTGTCGTCCTCTCAGCCGACAAGGACAATGCCACTGTCATCATGGACAAAATAGAATATAACTAAATTCAGGAACTTCTCAACGATGGCAGCTATACAAAAATAAGAAGAGACCCGACCAACAGCCTGGTTACTAAAACCAACAAAATCATTTCTGATTCAACAGCATTAATTTATCAAACCAAACAGTTCTCGTTTAAACCTTCTGCGGCCAGACCACCAAGATTATATGGCCTTCCAAAGATGCACAAAAAAAATACACCCCTTCGTCTCATCGTCTCCTATCAACTCCCCCACCAACAAACTGGCTCGTTTTCTTTCTGATATCCTACGACCTTTCACTGAAAAAACCACCTCTGCGGTACTAAACTCTACTCACCTGGTATTGACAATCAAGGGCATTTCCCTGTCCCCAGACGACCTGCTTGTCATTTTTGATGTAGTGTCCTTATTCACCAAAGTTCCGGTACCTGACACCATCGCAATCATTGAAGACTTGGTTCATCAAGGACTGCATACTGATGTACCCCCCCCCCCCCCTGGTGAGACATTGCTTAACCAACACACACTTCACCTGGAATGGAACTTTAAACAAACAGACTGAGAGCACCCCAATGGGCTCCCCCCTGTCTCCGGTTGTAGCCAACGTATTCATGGAAAAATTTGAAACTGACGCCATCCAGACTGCCACTCTATGCCCGACCTTATGGAAGAGGTACGTGGATGACACTTGTCATCTGGCCACATGGCCACCCTGCTCTAGACCAATTCCTCGACACGTCAATTCCATACACCCAGCCATCAGATTTACCATGGAGGTCGAAAAAGATGGCAAGCTACCCTTTTTGGATGTCTTAATTAAAAGGAGACCTGATGGTTCAATGAGCCACTCTGTCTATAGGAAAGCTACCCATACAGATGCTTACTTGAAACCGGATTCCCACCACCATCCATCCCAGAAGAACTCCTTCATCAAGACTCTATAACATAGAGCCCAATGCATTTCCGACCAGGAACACATTGCCAGTGACCTCAAGCACGTACACCAGGCTCTCGGGGCTAATGGTTACTCTGACTACACAATCCGCAAAGCCATCACTCCAGTCATGAAGAAGGATTCTCTTGAGGAGCCACTCAAAACCATCACCTTACCCTACATTGCAGGGGTCACTAAAAAGAGCTCCAAAATCCTGAATAAACAAAAGATCCAGGTCCGATTCAACACAGTACATAAAATCCGTGATCTGGTTCCATCTGTAAAAGATGCTGTTCCAGACATACAGTACCTGGGCATTTACAAAATAAGTTGCCTCTGTGGTAGCAGCTACATTGGAGAAACCAAACGACATATCTCGGACCGCATCCGCGAACATAAAGCAGACTTAACACGGTAGGACGAACTCCTCTGCCGTGGCAGATCACTGTTATCATTCAGTGGGCTCGCATGACATTGACTTCTCCAAGACGGAGGTTCTTTGCAAGCCAACCGGCTACCATGAAAGATTCGTTCTTGAGGCCATCCACATATACAAGCACAGAGACAATTTCAACCGAGAAGATGGATTCTGGCTTAGTAACCATTGGAAAGATGTTTTAAACCATTTCGGTTCTTAATTAATTGTATTTTACGGTGACCTTCAGACCGCAGCTCTTTCGCTGGCATTGCCTCTTAATACCTCTCACACCACGGTTAATGGTATGGTTTATAACATGGAGTATAACAGCGCATCGTGGCTGTTTCTCTCCCCCTTCCTCCGCTCCGAGCATGGATGGACTCGTCCGTCTGAACGGGGCTCGTCGCTGTCCGTGGTGCTGGCGTTGAGGGGAAGAAACCGCCACCCATTTTTTCGCCATATGGCATTGTGATGTATAACGACTTCTTGTTGGTGGCTCAGCTGATTGGAGAGTATATGGAGTTTATTGATAACATTGTAGTTTATATTTTAGTTATTGGTTTACTATATGGTATTCATGATATAGTGTAGTGTATACCCAGTTGCTTTGTGTTAATAGCTCAGCTTATTGAAGAATATATTGAGTACATTTATTATATTGATGGAGTTTATACTTAGTTTTTTCACATTGGTTTACTGTATGATATTTGGGTAGTTGCAGTCCTTTAGCGTCCATATACTAAATGCCTCTGTTATGTAAACTTTGACTTTAACATAGCTATTTCCGTGACCAGTCACATGCTAATCCCTCAGCTATTTCAATGCTAAATTCTCCTGTTTGATATGTAAACTTCTTTTGTCAAGGCGCTTTACTTCTCTCGCCTAGCTTTAAAGACGCTGCGAATCTTAGCAGCGTTCATTGAAGCACTGTCGTCCCGACAGTTCTGTTCCTTCACCTGAAGAAGGCTACTTGCATTGTGGCCGAAACGTCGTGAGAATTTTATTTTATTGTTTTATTTTTATTACTTTGTTTCCATTCTACGTGACTTTACCGAAAGAACCAAGAAGATGAGGCCCTGTTACTGAAGTGGCGGCATGTTATATTGGGTGGAGATTTTAACTGCCCACTCTGCCTGACAGATGTCATAGAGGCGTGGAAGCAGGAAGCTAGATCACTCCACCAAGAAACTGAACGGGCTGCTTCAGGACCTTCAAACTGATTGATGTACCCAATTCGGCTGGCGGAGGGTGCAGTGATGGAACCAATTTCTTCTTCTGATCACAAGATGACAACCACGAAACTTCGAATCCTGGGCAGCCTGAGGTTGGAGGGGGGTCTGGAAAATAAATATAAGCCTTCTAAAGGATGGAAAAAGTGATCGGCTTTATCAGGTACAAGGAATGGCAGACCTTGCAGAGTTGCTTCGGCACCCTGGTGGAATGATGGGAAATGTTAAAACGCCAGATCAGAGTTTTTCCAGACTTGGAGCAGGAGGAGCGTCAGGATTGAATTGGAAGGGTGGAATGACCAGTTGGAAAGGGCCTATAAATTGCTGGAACTGGGTTTCCCAGTTGAGGGAGATGGGATGGCAAATGGAGAGAATAACCTCTAGTGGAGAAGTGAGCAGCACAACTCGTTTTTGAGGCTTGGGTCAAGGGCGCAACTTTTTCTTCAAAAAACATAGGAAAAGAGAACGTAGCCAGAGAGCTGGTAAGCCCCAACTGGGGAAAATTGACAACTGCAGACGCAATAGTGGAGGCGGCGCGGGACTTATGAGGACCTATACAAGAGTAAGGTGTCCAAGGCCGGGGGAAGGGAATACCTTCTGGGAGGTACACCAGGGGATCCCAGATCCTGGGAGACTAGAGGGAAAAATTCAGTTGGGGGAGCTAGAAGAGGCTGTGATGGGACAATGCAAGCATAAAACGCCGGGCTCGGACGGAATTCTAGCTGAATTTTATACTACGTTCTGGGACACGGTTAAACACGATCTATTGAGTTTGTACAGGGGAGTTCTGGAGGATGGCCTAGTGCTGGAATCCATGAGGGGGTAATCGCCCTCTATAAGGGGAAGAGGGAACACAATGACCTTGGTGAGCTGGTACCCCATCTCTTTACCGAACTCAGACTATGAAATATTGGCTAGAACTATTGAAGCACGTTTGGGGAAAGTAGTAATAGAGCATCAGCAGATCAAACATGCGCAATCCCGGGCAGACGGATAACCTGGTCTTGATAAGAGAGGTTTTAGAAACTTCAATAGAGGGGTGGACCCCTAGGGCTCCTGAGTCTAGATCAGGAGAAAGCTTTCGACCACCTCTCACGACTACCTGTTTGCTGTGCTGAAAGACAATGGGGGTGGGAAGGCATTTGGTAGGCTGGGTGAGGCAGCTGTACAATAAGCTCACGGCCAGGCTGCTGATTAACGGAGTACTCTCAGAGGAGTTGCCCGCCAAGTCAGGCGTATGACAAGTTTGCCCTATGTCCCCAGTTTTGTTCATGATGTGCATGGAGCCTTTCGCCCAGGCCCTTAAAAATAGCCCAAAGGTTAGTAGGAATGCATATCCTGGGAAGTGGGGAACAGGGGAAAGTGCTAATGTACATGGACGACGTAGAGACGTGTCCTTGGTCTGGAAAGTTATGGAGCTCGCGAACCTCTTCCACCTGGCCTCGGGATCCAAGGTGAATATAAAGATGAGTTGATGACCTTTGGGGATCTCAGGCTTTTCGACGGCTTCCCACCGGGAGAAGAAATCCGGATCATGGTGGCTGCTTGTTACCGAGAGGATTCTGCATAGCAGAATTGGACAGGGTAAGGGTGGTGAAGGGCAGGCTGGTCAAGGTGCCTCACGCTAGAGGGGAGGATTTTGGTGTTGAAAGAAGTCATGCCAGCACTGAATTACTTGGCTTATGTGTTCCTGCCGGGTGAGCAGATGGCTAAAAAGATGGAAACGATATTTTTCAGGTTCATCTGCAGGAGGGCAGGATGGACCAAGTAAGGAGGGCTGTAATGTACAAGTGTCGCGAACGGTGGGTGAGGCGCCCCAAACGTCAAGTGTGCCCTCAACATTGTCTGTGTGCAACACATTGCGCTTTTTTTTCCAAAGGGCCCCAGGGGAAGGCCTTGTACTTCTTGCAATACAGATTGACATGGCTCCTGCAGAGGCTGGGGATGGCCGCATTGCCACGAGGCATACCCCTTGCCTGGCCGCAGGGATGGTTGAATGCGGTGAGTGACAGCTATATCACAGAATGCGGGCTGGCCCAGAAACGGGATACATGGAGCCCGAAAGAAGTACTGGCCGAGATAGACAAGAGAGAACTGCACGGTGGTACCAGGTGTATGGGGGAACATGCACCGATAAATCTGGGAAAATGTTTTATCAGAAGCCCTTACGAGGAGGCAACGTGACCTGTCCTGGCTGGCCGCCTGGGACGGATTAGAATGTAGATTTATGTTCTCCCATCACATGGCCATAACCCCCAAATGCCCGAGGGGATGCGGTTCGAATGAGTGGTCGGTGCACGTCCTTGTGCAATGCCCCTTCGCACAGGAGGTGTGGAAGTTGAGTAGGCCGCTGCTATCTAGCTTTTGTTCAGTTTTACGCAACAGTGCCAAATGTGATTTGAGGACTATTCAGGCGGAAGGCGGGAGGGAATTGTGGCCCAGACATGAGCCATAATTGAAGCCATTAAGGAGGCTCTGCAGCGCATGTGGGCGGGAGATGAAAAGCACTCGTATGTCACTGCTAGAGATAGGCTAATTAAAGGTGTTGGAGGTGGAACGAATAAGAATGGGTAACCAAATGGCAACCGCAAAATGGCGGTGGCCTTTACACCCCCCCCCCCCCCCCCCGTGTGTGAACCCATTGAGATATACCAAGCCTGAGAACACCCTCTGAGAACACCCTCTGACACGGAGAAGGCTCGTATAAGTGTTTGTTACGGCGGATACAGTCATATCTTGTGACTATCCCAAAATGGTGTGACAACTTACCATTCGTTCTTTTCCTGTTTTTCTCTAACTGGTACAATGGACACGCAGGGCTGTGGTAAAGTTGATTTTGTTCTTCTGGTGACATGATGAGAGCCCCTGCGCGGGCTGTGGTTTAAGCTCTTGTGTCTGCTGGCCGGCAACGGACTGTTCAAAGCTGATAAATTAATAAATTTAAAATAGCCATCGTTATTGTAATCGTCTTTTCTCCCCTGCCCTGAGCAGGCACTCTGGCTGTGTCAGGCCAGTGGCTGCTTTGCCACCTATTTCAACAGGCATGGAGATCAGCCGAGCTGCCAAGACGAGCAAGGACGATCAACCCCCGTCAACGACTGCTGAGGCGGAAACGGTTGCCACTCATCAACGCAATGCAGGAGGGCGATGCGGCGCAGGCCTCAATTGAGAGGTGGCCTGCAGAGGACGCCTGGAGGCAATGGACAAGGAGAGCTGAGGTACCAGCGTGGAGGGAGGTGATCTCTGCCAGACTGAGCGAGGATGCTGTGGAAACTGAGGCCTTTGCTGGCCAGCAGGTGCAAGGTGATCGGAGCGAGACCATCAAGGCAGATACTGGACCAGTAGGGGCAGGACGACACCAGGAACGTGTGGGGCAGTGGCGTGGTGGACCCCGGGGGTAAGTTTCATGCCGGTCCATGCCAGGAGATACAACTGCGTCCGAGGGGCCTTTAACGATTTGCAGAGGAAGTGACCATGGACTGCCCGAGGTTTGTGCGGACAGTGGTGGTAGGGATGCTAGAAGTTGAGCCAATGGACCTGTTTTGTTTAATAGCCTTGCTGGGCGGCAGGGCTTTCGTTAGCTTTAAGACAAGCAACTTATTGCAGCATTTCCTAAATCGGTTTGAGGAAAAGGCAGGCAAAAGGCCTCTGTCGCTGTTTAAACTGCAACTCTTGTCAGAACTGGATACGAAAAACGTTACATCTTCCTTTATAATGAGGTGCTACTGGATCACGATGTAGAGGTGTGGTTGCAACAACACTGCCATTTGTCAGGTTGCAAGCGGGTCCAAGACTCGCTAGACATCTGGACAGATGCCAGACAGTGGTGGGTGAGGTTGAGAACGGCAGACGGGGCCTGCAGCATATCCAAAGTGCCCTTAATATTGGCAGTAGAGAGGCTACGTCGTGTAATGAAGGACAACCCAAACTCCGCAGGAGGTGCGGGGGAAGAGCCCACCTGGCAGCGGCATGCGAGGCGCGAATGTGCCACTGCTGCAAAGCACTGAACCACATAGTGGAAGAGTGCAGAATCCCTGCACAATGTAATCTTTTCAGGCGCAAGGATCATCTGTACCGGAACTGCCTGGAATCGTCCGCATATATGATCCAGGCACATAACCAAACGACTGAGGGAGGAGACAAGGATAACTGGTGACATATGAAGAAATAACAGCAAATATGAACCAAGGGAGGGGGTTTTCCCCGAAACCCACGAGTGCTGAATGCCTGCTGGACCTGGTCGACCAAGAACTGTTTCTCATTGCTGGATGACGTTTCTGAGCCGAACTATACACTTCTAATCATGGAGCTCTTCATTGCAACAGTCAATGTGAGGAGAATCTGGGGTGCGACCAGACATGGAGTAATGGTGCATTGTTTGCGAACCTTAAAGACATACTTTTTGGTTCTTTCAGTAAAATCACGTAGGTAGAAAAATTTAACAAAATAAAAATAATATCAAGACGTTTCAATCGCAATGCAAGCGGTCATCCGCGGGTGGAAAAAATAATCGAGCAGTGGAACTGCTGAACCAGCGAGAGCTGTCACAACAAGGTTTTATATATATGGCGATGGGCTAGCAACCTTAAAGACATTTATTTTATGCAGAAATGCCACATGCTGTACTCTCTCGGCTGGGCAAAGCTGTTTGAGTCCTGGGACAGACACTGCTATTGGTCTGGGAGCAACGCCAATAAGAACACCTGGAGTTAATCATCCTCCTGGGACGTGGAAGCGTCGAGGTACAGGAGACCCAGGAAGTGGTCCCTGGCTGTCTTCAATATGTAAACGCCACTGCAGGAAGACTGAGCACAATTCAGGAGCGTGTCAGCCCAAGCCTGGGCAGACTGATGCAGACAGAGGGCATTGATGCTGCATGGGAATACTATGCAGAACTGAAAGGGGATGGACGGACGGACGGACTAATCAATCTATTGCAGGCTGGTACACTCAGTTTACAACTTCGTTCTTACCAGTATAATAAAACTTTTAAATAGTCGTCGTGATCTTCTCCACTGCAAGCCGTGTCTGGCAGCATGCTGGCTGTCTTGACCTGGTATAGAGTTATCCCTGAAGGCCTGAAATAAAGAGTACCTCCAACGTGTCTGTGAATTAGCACACTACACGTGTAATGATATGGTGACATCTACTAGTTAGAAAAGGGAAGCACGGGTACAGGCACCATTTATAAATATTATCCAATTCCCCAAAGGGAGAGGTATCTGGGCCAAAGGTGATGGGTAGGGCCGGCCGAGAAACTCTGAGAACTGGCTAGAAAGTTCCACAAGAGGGTATGGCTGGAGGCAGAACCTAGCCATGCTTGTGGCAATATGAGTGGAGGCGGAGAAGGGCTTGGTCAGTGTGTGGAGTCTAGGCTCTGGACTGCGTCGCTGCTCGCTGTCATCGCTCCGTCATTCGGCCACGTGGTGGATCTCCTGCGGAGCTTTACCGCCCTCCCCAGCATGCGGTCAGCCAGCGGCGAGACCGGGAGCGGTGGGCAAAACCTGCCATGTGATCAATCGTATGTGTAGTCTGTAGACCGTTAATATCTATGTGTACTTAGAGCGAAAGCTGATTACCATTGGCCTGTGCAGTGCCTGTATGTGGAATAAAGAAGTACCCTCTACACGACGTGTCGCAGAAGTCGCTCATTACATTGGAGTCGGAAGTGGTGAAAAACAAGGAATATAGTTGACAGAAGATGTCTAAACATCAGAAGAAGCATAACCCACTTGTGGCGTCCGATGATGAAATGGTATTTTAGACCTGCTGTCCCTGGGAGACGGTGGGAGAGGTCGCTGCGTCGGAGACGGTCGGCACAAACGCAACGCCTCTGCATCAGCAGCCTGAAGGAGGGTGACGGAGCAACTGGACTTGTTGCAGGCGGTGGTTGTGCAGCTGGTGTCGCTCCTCACTGTTTCTATGGTGGCGAAGCACTCAACTCACTCATCGCCGGGAGGAAGCAACCGAAATCCGGAGTTGCAGTTTTGGCGGATTCATCTACAGGTGCGATGGCTGCCATTACGTGTGTAGAGGGAAGCACGCAGTCGGACGCTTCCATTTTAGGTGGCGCGGGAGGTGCTGATGGAGTGTGCCATTTTACAAGATATGCACGGTGTGCAAGACACGCCGGCTGCCGTTAAGGATGTGCGGAGGGGAACCAATCTTACTTGACTTCCTCAAGTTAAAAAATTCATTGCGGCAAGTGGCGACTGGAGTGCCTTCACTTGGCGATTCGAGGCGGCTTTCCGTTCAGTAAATTGGATGGAGGAGGATGCGATGGTCGCTCTGCCGACCAGCGCATCCACCCTATTCTTCAGAACTCGTACCGTTTTAGCCCAGTGGAAATATTACGTGGACAATGTCTAATAGCCCTTGGAGTGCCCGGAGTGCTTGATAAGGACAGTAGTCTTAGATTTTGTATTGACTTGCATAAGTTGAACAAGTTTCTGTGGCTGATGCATACTCACAACGACTCCCTGGATGCTTTGTCTGGTGCGCGGTTTTTCTCTACTCTCGATTTGTCTTCGGGGTTTTGGCAACTTCCCCTTGACGGTTCATCAAAGCCTAAAACCGCGTTCCGCATTCCCCAGGGAATCTTTCAGTTGAATTGCCTTCCGATGGACTTGAATTTGGCTCCGGCCACCTTTTCAGCCACTCTTAGAACTCGTCTTGACTGGCCTGAAGTGGGACTCTTGTCTCATTTATTTGGACGTTATTGTGTTCAGCCGCACTTGACGAATATCTCCATCTGTGGACTGTTTTCGCTAGGATGCGCTCAGCCAATCTGAAATTTAAGCAAGCGAAATGTAATTTATTACAATTGAGTGTGCTTTTTGGGTCACATTGTTAATGCTAAGGGCATCCGCACGGATCCGGAAAAAAAACTACCTGTGTGCGCAATTGTGATGTGCGCAGTTTCATTGAGTTTTCGTCATACTACTACCGTAGGTTCGTGCCGCAATTTGCTAGTCGCCAAACCCTTGCATGCTTTGACTGCTAAGAATCAAATGTTCTGGTGGGGTCCGGAGGAAGAGGCTGCGTTTTTAGCCCTTTGTGAGCGGCTGTCAGACGCCCCCACCCTCGAGTATCCCAATGTTCTCCCTGCCATTTATCCTGGACTCTGACGCCAGTGACACAGGCATAGGCACCGTTTTGTCTCAAGTTTAAAACGGGGTTGAGAAGGTGGTTGCATACAGCAGCCATGTCCTCTCCCCCGCGGAACATCGTTAATGTGTCACTCTGGGAATTATTGGCCAATGTTTATTTCATCTGACAATACAGGCCTACCTCTATGGCAGGGAGTTAGTTGTTCATATGGATCACACGGCCCTCCAGTATTCCCTGACGTTCGAACAACATTCTGGCCAACTTTTGCGTTGGCTTAATCTTGCAGGAATTCTCGCTCCACGTGATCTATCGGAAGGGTGCTCGACATTGTAATGCAGATGCCTTCTCCTGGTTGCCTCAATCGCCTCGTCCATGTTCGTCGGGGGTGGGCCGTTTGTAGACCCTCTGTGTTGCAGTCAGTTGCCATTATGTCTGCGGTTGCTGGTTCAGAACCCGCTGGGCTGGCTGCACCGGTTGATAGCGTGTTACAGCTTGCATGCTCTGCTTGGGTGCACGAGCAGTTGAATGACGATTCCTTAGGGGTCTTGCGGAGTCGCGTGGAAAATGCATGGACAACTATGGCGTCAGATGATGTGCCCCGATTGATCCTTCATGACAGCTTTTTGATGTGGCGAAAGGACATGTTGGATCGCTGGCGGTTTGTCGTCCCCACCGCTCTTCGGCGTAACTTGGTTCGCGTGCTGCACGAGAATAAGCTATTGCACCTTGGTGTCCAGAAGTCCCTCTTAACACTGCAGCGTGACTGTTAATGATTGGGGATGACAGCTGATGTTTCCAGATGGATCCAAGGATGTGTTTGAATGTGCACGCAGGAAACGGCTGCAGTGGAAGTCCCATCCACCGCTGCAATCCATTTCGGTTTCGCGTATCAACGAATTGGTGGTGCTCTATCCTCTGGCCCTTTCCGGCTACTCCATGAGGGAATACATTTATTTTAGTAGTGGTTGAATATTTTTTTCCCGATAGCCTACGGCTTGGCCAGTGCCTGACCAGTTGGCGGCCTGCATTGCGGAGGCGTTTTTGTATGGTTATGTGATAGACAACGGAGCTCCGGAGCAATTGCTCACTGACCAGGGGCGCAATTTTATGTCTAAATTGCTGCATGAGGTTTGCGACGCTTTGGAGACTAGGGGGAAAAAAGGACATCGCCATACCACCCACAGGTGGATGGGATGGTGGAGCACCTGAATATAACTTTTACCTCCATGCTCTGTCAGGCGGTCGACGCTGGGCAGACGGATTGGGATTTGCATGTGCTGAGTGTACTCGCCGTGGACAAGATGGGCCCTCGTACCTCCACGGGGTTTTGCTGTTGTTCTCATGTATGGGAAGGAGAATGTGCCTCCTATAGATGCCCAATTTGGGTCGTTGCTGGATAAAGGGAAGTCCATATTGTTGAAGCATGTGCAAATTTCCCTACAGCGCATTTTTACAGCTCAAGAGGCGGTCAGAGTTAACGCTGCCAAAACACAAGCATGCAATGAACGTAATACGGGGCGGGCTCACATGTTGCCATGGTCCATCGGTGACAAAACATGGTTGCATTGCCCCCAGGTGCCGGTTGGTCCATCTCCTAAGTTGCAAAAGCCCTGGTAAGGACCCGTGGAAGTGGTCGAGGTGAAACGGCCACAATGTGTGTGTTCCCAGGGGGGCTGTCACCAGTAGTTTGTCGATCCTTTGCGGTTGAATACATTTGTCCCTCCGCGTATCGCCTCTTCATCTCCAACGATTGGCCTGCTGGTGTCTGATGTGTACAACAGGCCGGGGATGGTGCATTCGGAGGGCATGGGTTGGAAGGACTGTCGTGCCGTCCACAACATCCAGGCCTATGACCGTGGATGGGGCTCGGGACCTCGCCGGGATTGAGAATATGCCTGCTGCTCCTGTGCCTCCTGTTCTGCAGTCTGCGCCCCTGGTCATTCCGGTGGTTCAGGGCTCTGCCCGAGCGGGAGGCCGCAAATGTGGATGGACCGGCGTCGCAGACTCGGTCCAAATGCTTGCGGTTCCGTTGATCCTTGCTCTCGAGTTACTCAAATGTTGTAGTGTCTAGGGTTGGTGCGTTTTATTCCCTTCCTCCGTCATGCCCCTTATATATTCCCATCTCGCCGTGTTCCCTCGTATTGCGGGCAATTGTTCCACAAGTTGTCCCGCTCTTTAAGGCAAACGTCACGAGTCCTCTATTCTTCTTTATTGTCCATCTTATGATGCACATATGTGCTCTTCCATGTTACTTGAATATTAGCCGGGATGACTACTTTTTTATTACGGGGGGGGGGGGGGGAGGGGGTGATGTAATGAGAATGACATTTATTGGTTGGAAAAAGGAAGCACGGGTACAAGCACCACCTATAAGCAGTATCCAATCCCCAAAGGGAGAGGTATCTGGGCCAAAGGTGAAAGGTGGGGCCGGCCGAGAAACTTCAAGGACTGGCTAGAAAGTTCCATGAGAGGGCGTGGCTGGAGGGGGGGCCTAGCTGCGCCTGTGGCAATATAAGCAGAGGCGGAGGAGGACTCTGGTGTGGGGAGTCTTGGGTCTGGACTGCGTCGCTGCTCGCCGTGATCTCTCTCCGTCGTTCGGCCACGTGGCAGATCTCCTGCAGAGCTCCACCGCCCTTCCCGGCATGCTGTCAACCAGGGGCGAGACCAGGAGCGGACGGGCGGAACCCGCCATGTGATCAACAGTGTGTTGTCTGTAGAACGTAATGGCTAAGTGTACTTGGAAAGGAAGCTGACACCGTTGGCCTAACAATGTAATTCCCACTGTGCATCTCTCCATGCTTCTCTGCATAATTTTCACATCTTTTGATTTAAAGGTTTCGTGACTGCAGGGATTCGTATTCTTGGTTCTTTCGGTAAAGTCACGTAGAAAGGAAACAATAAAATAATAAAAATATAAAACAATACAATTCTCACGACGTTTCGACTGCAACACAAGCAATCATCATCAGGTGTGAAAACCACAGCAAGAAAATTGGGAAAAAGTGGCGTTTTTTTTTTACGTTAACACCACAGAGAGCGATTTGGCAGTTATTCAGATGGACGAGTCCATCTATGTTCGGAAAAGAGGAGGGGGGGACGAAAATAATGGCTGTGGTCTGAAAGCCACAGTAAGCGTGAACAATCAATTAGGACCCGAAATGGTTTATAAAATCCCCCTAATGATTGCTAAGCCAGAATCCATCTTCTCGGTTGAAATTCTGTTTGTATATTGGATAGCCTCATGAACGAATCTCTCATGGTAGCCAGATGACTTGCAGAGAACCTCTGTCTTTGAGAAGTTAATGTCATGTGAGCCTACTGAATTATAACTTTGATCTGCCACGGCCGAGGTGTTGGTCCTACCGTGTTTAAAGTCTGCTTTGTGTTCACAAATGCGGTCCGAGACATGTCGTTTGGTTTCTCCAATGTAACTACTACCACAGAGGCAACTTAGTTTGTAGACGCCAGGGTATTGTATGTCCGGAATCACATTTTACAGACGGAACCAGACCACGGATTTTATGTAATGTGTTGAATCGGACCTGGATCTTGTGTTTATTCAAGATTTTGGAAATATTTTTTGTGATCCCCGCAATATAGGGTAAAGTGGTGGTTTTGAAAGGCACTTCAAGAGGGTCCTCCTTCATGGTTGGAGTGATAGCTTTGCGGATTGTGTAGTCTGAGTAACCATTAACCTTAAGAGCTTAGTGTACGTGTTTGAGTTCACTGGCTATGTGTTTCTTGTCGGATATGCATTGGACTCTATGGTGCAGAGTCTTTGAGGGAATTCTTCTGGGATGGATGGTGGTAGGAATCCGGTTTCAGGTAAGCATCCGTATGGGTAGCTTTCCTGTAGACAGTGGCTCATTGAACCATCAGGTCTCTTTTTTATTAGGACATCCAAAAAAGGTAGCTTGCCATCTTTTTCGACTTCCATGGTAAATCTGATGGCTGGGTGTATGGAATTGATTTGGTCGAGGAATTGATCTCGAGCAGGCCGGCCATGTGGCCAGATGACAAAAGTATCATCCACGTACCTCTTCCATAAGGTTGGGCGCAGAGTGGCAGTCTGGATGGCGTCAGTCTCAAATTTCTCCATGAAAATGTTGGCTACAACCGGAGATAGGGGGGAGCCCATAGGGGTGCCCTCGGTTTGTTTGTACAAAGTTCCATTCCAAGTGAAGTATGTATTGGTTAAGCAGTGTCTCACCAGGGGGGGGGGGGGTACCTCAGTGTTTAGTCCTTGATGAACCAAGTCTTCAATGATTGCGATGGTGTCAGGTACAGGAACTTTGGTGAATAAGGAAACTACATCAAAACTGACGAGCAAGTCGTCTGGGAAAAGGGAAATGTCCGTGATTGTCAATACCAGGTGAATAAACGCAAGATCCAGGTCCGATTCAACACATTACATAAAATCCGTGATCTGGTTCCGTCTGTAAAATATGTGATTCCGGACATACAGTACCCTGGCGTCTACAAACGAAGTTGCCTCTGTGGTAGTAGTTACATTGGAGAAACCAAACGACATGTCTTAGACCGCATTCGTGCACACAAAGCAGACCTAAAACATGGTAGGACCAACACCTCGGCCGTGGCAGATCACTTATAATTCAGTAGGCTCACATGACATTGACTTCTCCAAGAAAGAGGTTCTTTGTAAGCCATCTGGCTACCATGAGAGATTCGTTCATGAGGCTATCCACATATACAAACGGAGACAATTTCAACCGAGAAGATGGATTCTGGCTTAGCAATCATTGGAAGGATTTGATAAACCATTTTGGGTCTTATTTGATTGTCCACGCTTATGGTGGCTTTCAGATCGCATCCATTGTTTTAGTCTCCCCCCTCCTCTTTTCCGAACATAGGTGGACTCTCCATCTGAATAACTGCCAAATCGCTCTCTGTGGTGCTAACTTTAAAAAAAAAACGCCACATTTTTCAAAATTTCTTGCTGTGGTTTTCACACCTGATGATGATTACTTGTGTTGCAGTCGAAACGTCGTGATAATTTTATTTTTTATATTTTTATTATTTTATTGTTTCCCTTCTACGTAACTTTACCGAAAGAACCAAGAATATGAATCCCTGCAGTCACGAAACCTTTAAATCAAAATTTGACGACAATTTATGTAGACATTTTATGATAGACCTGTAATTTGTCCACAGCTTAGAACGTAGCTTCCCTGTTTTCCCATTATATAAAATTGGTTCATATTGTTTGTTCATTTAAGCATTTATCTAATCCACAAAAGCCACACTGAGTATTTCCCCACCAAAAATATCTGCACATTGATCATCTTCGTGTATAGCCATGGCATTGGAAGGGAAATTCCATATTCTCATGGTCGATGGCAGTCACTCCACAGTTAAACATCCCAGAAAGCGATATCCATTTCATGAGACACATGATTAACGACAGGGGCAAAGTGGTGCTGCTGGATAGTGCACGAGGCTATGAACCCACCTCCCTGACTTGTTTTCCTGCCCACCACGGCTAACATCAGTGTTGAGTGACATCCAAACTCGTCATGCCTCCCCCGCCGTCCCACCCCACCTTTCACCAGCCATGGTAAAATATGGCCAAACAACCTCCTTGAATCGAAAAAAGGATGTTGATTGTTACCATCAGTGTTACGAGAGCGATAATGGTCTGACTTGATGAAGATTTGAACCGACAAATGTCCCATTGCGAAAACATTCGCTGTCTGAATAAAAAAAAACTGGACATCGGTGAAAAAGAGCTGCATAGCTCATCGGATTTCTCCAGCAGTCTAAATATAGTTCCTGATAAAGATTCTTATTTTAAATGTAGCCAAGCGAAAAGAGTATTTCACAATTATATTTCATTGAAAATCATAGGAGAAAGAGGATAGAATCACACCGTTATTATATGCCGAATGTTATCTTCACCTTCGCCTCTCCGGTATAATGAAAGTAATTGCTTACATATGTAGTGGGAGATTGGTAGACAATGGAATTAGGGGTAACAGCCCATTCTACCGAGATGGGCTACGAATGCACTGGGATACGGAGGTACAGCGGTACTCTATTGTTGTGCCAACTGCTCTGTGGGGTAGGGTAATGTGAGCTGCCCATGTGGGGCTGATGCACCTAGGGGTGCACAAAACATTATCGACGTTGAAGTGTGGCGTATTTTTGCCCGGGATGTCAGAAGACGTCCACAACATCCTTAACGGTTGTGTGGAATGTGCTCGCCGGAAACCCATGCCGAGGCTGGCCCGACCGCCGTTGCAATCTATCAGGATGTCTCGGACCAAGGCCAACATTTTTCTTCAAAATTGTTGCACAAGGTATGTGACTCATTGGGTACAAATAAAATTTGAACTTCGCCCTACCATCCCCAGACTGATGGAACGGTAGAGCATTTACATAGGACTCTTATGTCCCATGTTGTGTCAACAAGTCAAAGAGGCACAGTCTGATTTGGGACCTACACGTTCCGGGGGTTCTTGCGGCCTATAGGATGGCCCCTCATGCCTCTACCAGATTCTCCCAGTTTTTTTTTAATGTACGGGAGAGAATGTGACCCCCCCCCCCCCATGGAAGCCCAGTTAAATAGTGAGCTGAGCAAGAAGAGAGCCACTGTGCCGGGACTTATTAGCCTCACCCTTAAGCGGTTGACGGAAGCACAGGAGGCGTCTCGTGACAATTCGGCCAAGTGGCAGACTGCAAATGAAAAACTGGCTTGGCTTGAGTCCGGAAACCCGTGGAAACCTGGGGAGAGTGCATGGCTGCAATGCCCCCAGGTACCTCTAGGCACGTCTCCTAAATTACATAGGCCATGGCAAGGCCCGGTGGAGGTAATTGAGATTAGGAGGCCGCAGTGTGTGCGGATCCAGGTTGGTCGCAGGCATTGGTATGTGCACCGGTAACGACTGAAGCCCTGTATTTCATCTCCACCATCTGATGGTCGGGTGTTTGTGTCTGACGAAGCCGGACATACAGTTACAGATGATGCGCCTCAGCGAGGCTCTTATGCCCGTGGAACCGCCGGTTTCGCCACCCACAGGCAGATTGGGGTAGACGGGACGACCGCCACCCGCTTCTTCTTTTCCTCAATCTTCATCAAGGGAGGAACGGCGCCCATTGGGCCATCTTCGAGTTACCCCCAGGGTCTCCGAAAGACCCGTGCCAGGCCCATACGAGGGGACGGTGACTAGGACCCGTTTCAAGATGGTCCGGTTCAGATGACCGCCCCTACTCGTCGTTCGGTTGCTGTTATTTTGGGGGCTGGATTGTTGCCATGCATTGCGAATGTTGTGTGGGTATTGTTTTGGTCATCGTCCCGCTACGTGACATATAAAGATCAGCCGGGACGGCTGCTTTTTTCACGGGGTGGTGGGGGGGGGTGATGTTGTGACTTTGAGTCACTGTAGTGCGTGGCGCTGGGAGATTTGTTGACAATGGAATTAGGGGTAGCAACCTGTTCTACCAGGTGGATCCGTGGGCCAAGCCCGGAGCCTTCTGGGGGACCCAGAAGGGTGCATGGTCGAGGGCGGAGCCTGGCCACGCTGGGGAGAATGCAAGGTGAGCTCCGACTCACAGTTGGGGCTGCTGCCATCGGGAATGGAACTCGTCATGCTGCTGTCGTCGTGGTCTTCGCCTCTTCAAGCTGTGGGTCTGGAAGCATGTTGACTGTCTCGACCCGGTATGGAGTTATCCCCTATGGCCGTGAGAGCCAGAATAAACAAGAGGGATAACGCCTCCTACTCATGTCTCTGAATTAGTACACTACACAAGGCATGTGTATATCCAGATTGCACCGTATTGCTAATCTATTAATCACTGTTCGGGCGTTAGTTAACGCTGCATAAAATTAGCAGAGATGACGCGAATCTGTAAGCCAGCATCATGGGTATGAGACTTGGCTAGTGAGATTCGTGCTGGAAACAACTGCTTTACAAATGTGATTTTGTAACTTGCATCCATACCCACGTATCGAAAGTTACATTTTAATGTGCAGTGTTATTGACGGACTGTGTGTCTGGTTGTGGACTGAGACTTATCTTATTTTGTTGCCTTTCCAAACTTGAATTGATGTACTCTGCAATTTGAACTTACATACTTTATTTGATGTATTTATTTTAGTGATTGGCTTTCCTTTCCTATCATTTTCGCTCCTAGCGTTGTTTGAATTTTTTGTTTTCTGACCCGACCCCGCCTGGACATCTGTGAAAAAGAGCTTCATAGCTCATCGGATTTATCCTGCAGTCTAAATAAAGATTCTGAGGTCATGTGGGTTTGATACCCACCCACAGCACTTTACAAGGCAGTCTGTAGAAGGCAGCACAGAACATTTGGTGTCTAACCCATCTGTGCATATTTTTTTGTATCACTATTTCCCCACGTGTGTGCCTTTCATCTAAGCCCTGCACTCTCCACCCACATACAAAAATGCGGAATTCGAATTTGGCTAAACCTCCTAAGCAGAACCTTATTGAATGAGTTTCGACACTCAGTTGAGGCTCGCAGCCCTGCAATTACCATCCCGCAACACTGCTGGTAGAAGGACCACTGCTAGTAGAAGGACCTCTACTGGAGTGAGCTCTAAAGGATCACTCCTAGAGGGTACGTTGGCCTACTCTTCCACAACTTGTCATATGTCTTTGAAGAGGTGGTAATGCCCACACTTTAGCCCACCACACGTGACATGCCGATCGACTAACTCTGGTGTACCCATCAATACTGCCGGGTGGACAGGTGGGTGGAAATGTAAGAAAATTGTACAATTGTTTCGACCACCGCGCTCGAAAACCGAACAGGCGACCTCTGAAATTGCAAGCCCAATGTGCTGGCCATGACACCGCAGCATTTCCTCGTGTGATAAAAGCACTACTGTCTATTATAATTGAACTTGAATATTGCCAGAAGCCATCGCTCTCTGTTAATCTCGCGAACATTTTTCTTAGTTTTGTTTAAAAATGTACCAAATCGAACCTGAAATGCGATGTAAGGATTAACATTCAGCCCCTTGTCTGTTTAACACGTAGGCTTTCGCGACCAATATTATTCATAATAAAGTTTTTGGGTTAGATCGTGTTATTTATAAATGTGTCGTAACCCTCCACCACCCGACACGGCCATTCAGTAAAACATTGTCACGTTGACAAAAGACATATAGTTCACGATTTTAGCCCACCAGTGTGTTGAGTTAATCCACAACATTAACAATTTTTGAGTACAACGCTTCGCTGGTAATTACATCCAGCATCATCTGGCAATTTGCCAGAATAGTGAAGCCCTCACTTGCTCCCGGTCTTAAATAGAGCAGCAGGGTTACGTCATAATCACTGTTGCCTCCGGCAACAGTGATTGCTTTGTGTTTGTTGAAGAGTCAGCCCTTGAGGTCATTTAGAGGTGTAATAAAGACATTATCTTCATTGTCTTCGGGGTAGAGAATCGTATAGCCATGTTCCATTACAGTTCCAGATCCAGTATTTTGCCAATGGGGTCATAGAAACAGTCTTTGCTAGAGAGGGTGGAAGGTTTAAGCTATGGTCAATTTTACTCAATCACCTATGCGTTAAGGAGGTTATTTGAGCTAATGTAGTCTATTTTCAGTGAAGCCATTCGCCATGTAGTGTCTGTACCTTTCCTTTTTGGCTCTTTTTCTATACAGCTTGTAATTTCCCGAAGCACATGGTATTCGACAGTAATGATCTATTGTAATTAAATTTTGATCTGCAGAGAAATGTTGCCAGCTATGATTTGTGCAGCAAAAGAAATGCAAGTGTGTTTATATTTCAGTGGAAATGTGTAATTAGTGTGTGAAATTAAGGACATGTTTATTGAACGAATGCCCATTTACTTGGGCTATTCTGGTCTTGTCAGCTGAGGTCACTACCACAACCCTTATAACCTCAATACAGTCGGCTTTGTAATGGCTGTATACACTATATGATGGACTCTAGGCCATGAAACGATGTCAGATACATTTTTCCTTTGAAGTAATGCTTATAAAAATGTGATTTAATAGAAAAGGGTACCCACATTATACCCCACCACCAGCGATCCACGTAGCTCACTTGGTTCAATAATGAACACTCATTACATTGATGCAAAACAAACACCTCAACACATTAATCAATAACACTGCCTTCAAATAAATTAATATATATAATTCATGACATTTTGTGAAACTGGCTTTTATTAAAGTGAACAACACCAGTGAATGCTGGTTCTGTTTGAACCGCTACTAGATCTGTTCAGCCTTAAATTAATATTTTGTAGGGTGAAATTTATTATAAATGAAGTAACAGTGGTGGCCAGATGTGTTAATAACAGACAGCAGATGCCCCATAAACATTAACACGTAACATATGCCTATTTGGAATTTTCTAGATTTGAAGCTTTCGTGACTGCAAGGATCCATACTCTTTGGTTCTATTCGGTAAAGTCACGTAGGTAAAAAACAAAACAACAAAAATCACGACGTTTCGGCCACAACACAAGCGGCCTTCATCAGGTGAAGGGACCAAACTGTCCAGCGGACAGTGTTGGAGTGAAGAAAGCCAAGCGCCGGTCGCCTCCTTTTAAGCTGTAAGGGGGTAAACAGTTTAACACGTAGGCTTTTGCGACCAATATTATTCATAATAAAGGTTTTTGGGTTAGATCGCATAATTTATAAATGTGTCGTAACCCTCCACCACCCGACACGGCCAATCAGCAAAAAAGTGTCACGTTGACAAAAGACAAATAATTCACTACTTTAGCCCACCGGTGTGTTGAAGAGTGAATCCACAACATTTACAGTTTGAGTACGACGTTTCGCTAGTAATTACATCCAGCATCATCGGGCAATTCGCCAGAATGGTAAAGCCCTCGCTTGCTCCCGGTCTTAAATAGAGCAGCAGGGTGACATCATCATTTAACTCATTTCAGGTGCAATGATTTGAGGCGGAGGGGGGGGGGGGTATTGTATTTATGTAATCGATTAGTAATCAGTCAATGGTTATGATTAGTAATGAGTTGTAGATTAGTAATTAGTTGTAATGTGTGTTAGTGATTATTTGCTATGTTAGTAATCCGTTAATTAGTATGTGTTTCCCCTCTAAGGAATTGTAATATGTATTATTTAATAGTACGCTTCCAGGCCGCACTAAGCCTGTAGCTGTCAGAGCAATTAAAGTTATTTTTATTCCTCTCAATTTCAATGGATTCTCTAATTAGTCTTTGCCAGTAAAAATAAGTTTTACACAACACTTCAATGTTGAATTCGTTCTGCCGTGTTTCAAATCTGATTTGTGCTAATCAGATTTGAAACACGGCAGAACGAATTCTTCTGCCGTAGCTGATCATTGTTACAACGCTGTGGGTGATCACGATATAATTTTTTCCGATACCAAGGTCCTTTGCAAACCGACAGGTTATCATCAGAGATTTGTCCACGAGGCAATTGAGATTTACAAACACAGACACAATTTCAACCAAGAAGATGGTTTCAAATTAAGCAACCATTGGAAAGATGTTCTAAATCGAACCAAACATTAAACTAATTTTCAATAGTACAGTATATTTATTCTAGTAGTGGCACTCCAAACTTCCAAGGTGGTGTATTATCATCTTATGCTAATTCCAAGCTCTGTCAGTAGTACTTTCATGCTAATTTCCTTTGTCAAGGCGTTTACTGTTTACCCCCTCACAGCTTAAAAGGAGGCGACCAGCGCTTGGCTTTCTTCACTCCAACGCTGTCCGCTGGACAGTTTGGTCCCTTCACCTGATGAAGGCCACTTGTGTTGTGGCCGAAACGTCGTGATTTTTGTTGTTTTATATTTTTACCTACGTGACTTTACCGAATAGAACCAAAGAGTATTTTGAATTTGTTTATGTCAATGTGTATTCGTGCAATTAATTGGTTGTGCAGTTTTAATATGCGTGTTTATGCTTGTGTAGAGGTGTTAACTACACGCTGTTGTGTAACCTGCATTGCCACCAGGGCAGTGCAGCATTACCCCTGGGTACAACGGTTCGGGTCAGTCGAGGTGAAACGGATCGTAGCCAGGGTTTGGTACGAACCAATCAGACGGTTCCACGTGGGAATGTATGATTGGTTCTGCCTGGCCACGAAGGAGTATAAGACGGGTGACCCAACGGACCTCGGGGAGTCTCTCCCTGCAGGAAGACAGAAGACTGGGCTGAAGCCTAGCTAGGACCCTGGACCAGCCTTCCAGCCCTTCTAAGGGCTAAGGCTCGGCATACCCAGTGGTCAGGACCCACCGGGCCAGCGGTGGGTCAGATAGCCTCCCCTAGGTCCTAGCTGGAGGACTCTAGGCTAGGATAGCGGTAGACGTGTGAGTCCCGCCAAGTCCGGAGGCTGTACCTCCCTAGGTATCAAGGAGGTTAGCGGTAGACGTGTGAGTCCCGCCAAGGCCGGAGGCTATACCTCCCTAGGGTATTGGGTGAGGGGACCGTATATCCCTCTGTGTGTGTTAAGGACTGTACGAGGAAATAATACAATAAACAGTGTGCCTCCTAAGAAGTCTGCTCGTCCTTACAACACTACACTTGTGAAAGCCGTCCTGTATTGAAATAACATTTGGCAGGCTATGAGTTCAAATCTCACTAAAAGTCAACTCAAACCGCAGAGCAAGGCCCTATGTTATAAATAGGTCGAAGTTCCACCATTGTCTTAGGGATACTAATAGAGATTATCAATGCTCAATGTCTGTTTGACCCTGAGGACGAGTTTTACTTTTTGTTTTCGTCTTTTGAATGTCTTACTGGTGTTGCATTTATGTAAGCATAGCACACATGCTCAGAAGCTAGTGTGCATTAATGTGAGCGCTTAAAGTGCTGAGCGTGTATTGAGCCATTCCAAGCGTCCAAATAAGCACTGCATTTCCCATGCACACATTACGTAGGTCAGTATTTTCAAACTCCTTCTGTCTGACGCAAAATAGCCCCGGCATTTCAGTCAAAAGAATCCCATTACTATAAATGCAAGCGTGCAATTTGTGGAGGTTGTCTCCAAACTCATTTTTGAGTAATCGCCAGTCGGTTCCCCCAAAAATGTAATTAACATGTAATGGCGTGGCTTTAAAAAAAATAAATGTTTCAATTTTTCACACGTACAGATAATGTGCTCCCGCCCGTCTGCCAGCGACACGAATCGCAAGGAATTCTCATCAACCCCGCAAAATGAACTGCGTATCGTTTCGGCAGCCTTTTCCACATGGCACTCAATCTATTTTCAGCCACTGCCACGTATGTTTGCGCTCATTTTGAACCACAATCCATCTTGGCTCTTTAATTGCAATACCAAATGCAAGGCCTGCAACCTGACAGGCAAATGGGGATTCTGGGAATATGGGTGACTGGGACAGTAATAAAATCAAATAAATTATGGATCAGCCACTTCTGTGAACGCGAGATGTTTGCTGCCAAGCTGCATAATCTATCTGTCGGCTCTGGGTTGTGTGTGATACTGTGGACGGAGGTCATGGGGAACTTACCACTCAGCTCTGGAGGCGAAAGGTATAACAATACGAAACTGAAACAAACAAAATGTGGGTCTGAGGTTATGCAACAAGAAACATTAACACCTTAAGGGCTGCTGGCTGTATCACAATATTAATAAAAACCAGCAGTGTAGATAATTTAAGGTAGTTTTATATGCTATGACAGCTGACACTGTTGATAGAATGTTTAACTGTAAAATGCCAGTTTGGGGTTAACTCGGATATGGATCTGTCTGTGATCCATAACCTGTGTAAGCACCAATCTCTGGGAAGTCAAAAATGTTGTATTTTATGGAGACTGGTCCTCACCATGGTAATGCAGACATTGTTAACAGTGACTCGGGAATGTCAAGTGAGGTGAGCACTGTCCCATTGCTCGTTTGTAATATATATTTTTAACCCAGCACATTCTAAAAACCTCTCGGAGTCTCAGGATTATTTTAAAGGAGACTTCTGAATCGAGATATCAGGCCAATTCCAGAGGACTTGGAGAAAACACAATCATGCAAATGGATAACACTAAAAACTCTTCATGCACCGGATTACTAACGTATTTGCTGTATCTCCTGGCCACTTCACAGCTGTGAGTTTGGAAGTTTCACAAATGTCCAACTTTTGCCTTCAATGCCCTGGATTACATGTGTCACAATGCAGGGAGAATTACTTTGATGTCAGTAGAGCATTTAAAAGGTATGAGCTTTGCTTCAGCATGGGCCTTCTGCGATAGTTTGCCATAGACCTCAATCCCTGACTCTGTGCACATGCATGAGCACAGAGCCGTTACCACTGTCAGTATGAGCAAGCTTCTATGCACAGCCAATAAACTAAACACAAATTGAGAGCAAATTTGTGCCTATACATTTGTAGTGTAACAGCGCTGGCTGATGGACAGCAGCGGCAGCTGTGGTGGACAGACAGTACACACGCCGGTGATGGTGTGCATGGCTGTGTGTTGGCAGAGCGGAGAAACTCGGGCAAGGGTTACGAAGGACCCCATCTGGAGGCCCCTGGAAGCTACTAGCGGGTTTGAGAAGGGAGGCGCGGTCAGGGCGGAGCCAGGCTGCGCTGGTAGCATAAAAGGAGCCGAGAGTGGGGGCTCGAGGCTGCCAATTCTGGGAATGGGCTCATCTCGTCGCTAAACGTCTCCGCTCGATATTGCGCTACAGAAGATAGTAGTTTGCTATCTCAGTCAGCACCGTGTTAGACGGCTAGTGTTGTGTACAGGTTAGGCTAAGCTACTGTGGAGAGTGTGCAGACGAGACTGTAAAAGTTGTTAATAAAGAAAGCCTCCTAGAAACTGTCTCTGAATCGTTGACACTACACATTCATAGCTACTGAGGCATTAGAAGGTCAAAGGCATTTATTGTGTTTCCCTGACAAAATGTGTCATCCCAGATGTTTGGAGAATTCACAGTACTACCATAGAAACTCTTTAAAATATTGTACATCCTTTTTAGAGCAGTTTGTTAATCATCATCATTAGCCATGGTCAATGCACAATCTACTGCTGGATGAAGGCCTACCCAAGCCTCTGCCACCTCTCACGATCCTGTGAAGGAATAATCCACCTCGCACTTTCACGAGGTGATTTTATTGCTCTATCTCCTCGGTGGACATCCTCTCACGCATTCCATTTATTGGCTCTCAAAGTCATTGCCATAATGTCTCAAGCCCTGGGAAGGAGCTTGTTTATTTTGCATCCTTGAGGCAGAGGTGAAGAATACACAATTTCATGATGGGGAACAGATTAACCATGGGATGTCGAATGATGACTCCCCACAAAGTGATATACATTTAATTGATTCCAAAGTAATTTGCTGAGTCAACCCACAACCAGAATTTAAAATCCTGACATTGTCAGTGTGAGTTAAATGCTCTGCGAAGAAAAGCACCTAGCAAAAATACTCAACCAATTCCAGTAGTTATTGTTCACAAAACCTCATGCCTCAATACCTCTTCAAGAGTGTACTTATTTTCGTGATGTTTGGCTACCTCCTTGAGGATCAATATAGAGTGTAGAAATAAAAGGGAGTGCCATAAGAAAATCCATCGAAAGAGATAGATTGGCATCCTATTTACTGTGCTGCTTCCCACAGTCACCACTTTGCCTCGTGAGTGGGTGTCTTTGCACAATAACTGAAATGACTAAATCAATAAGTGATTTGGAAGTCATTCCAAAACAAATTATATTAAAGAGCCATAAAGAGGTGTTGGACGTTAAATAAATCGGACACCCCAAGACAGCCCTAAAAACGACTTCAACTAAACAAATGTGTTTTTGGGTGTGTTAGCAGTAGGGCTGACAACAGCATAGAAGAATCTTGACTTAAAGCTTTAGTGACTGCAGTAATTCATATTATTTGGGTCTTTCTGTAAAGTCATGTAGATAAGTTCAAAGAAAATAACAAAATAACAAAAAACTACGAAGTTTCGATCGCAACACAAGCAGTCGTCATCAGGAAAAGGAGGGTTAGTTTCTAAAGAAAACTGCTTATAAAGGTTTGAAATGGCCGTAGCCCAAATGTCAGCTGCCAATGCCAGTGGTGGGCCGCGACCGCGGCGGTGGTGAGCTTTACACCAATCAAAGAAAAATAAAATAAAACAAAAAATAAAATATCAGGACGTTTCGATCGCAACATAAGCGGTCGTCCTCAGGCGGAAAAAAGAATCCAGCAGTGGAACTGCTGAACCAGCGAGCGTTATTTTTCTACCTATGTGACTTTACCGAAAGAACCAAAGAGTAGAGATTAGCATGTTAATGGAAGATCGCCGAGCATCCTCCACGGCAAGCGTGGCAAAGGTGGCTATCTTAATGTAAGAGATAAGCATGTTAATGACAGACTGTGAAGCAGCAGCCTCAAGGATGGCACGCGAGGTAGCTGTGTTAGTGAGAAATTAAATCTGTTAATGTAAAAAAATCAGAGAGCCGAAAATAATAACTAACATTGGAAGGTGGTAAGCTGGGAACATCACAGCCAGTTATGACTTAAACTGGTTAATAACGTCCTTCCAATGATTGCTCAGTTTGTACCCATCTTCTCAGTTGAAATTGTGTCTGTGTCTATATATATGGATGGCTTCATGAACGAATCGTTGTTGATAGCCAGTGGGTTTGCAAAGTACCTTCGTCTTAGAGAAATCAATTTCGTGCGCGCCCACCGCATTAACATAAATGATCAGCCATGGCCGAGGTATTGGTCCTACCGTATTTCAGATCTGCAATATGTTCACAAACCCGGTCTGAGACATGTCGCTTAATTTCCCCAATGTAATAACTGCCGCAGACACAGCTTAGTTTATAGACGCTGGGGTATTGCATGTCAGGGATCACATCCTTCACCAATGGGATCAAATCACGAATTTGATGTACAGTGTTAAATAGAACCTGGATCTTGTGTTTGTTAATGATTTTGGAAATCTTTTTGGTGACCCCTGCTATGTATGGCAAGGTGATCGTTTTGATTGGGTCCTCAGATGGTTCTTTCCCAACGGTTGGGGTGATAGCTTTATGGATTGTGTAGTCTGAATATCCATTCATCTTGAGAGCTTGGTGTACGTGTTCCAATTCGCTGGCTCGGTGATGATGGTCAGAAATACATAGAGCTCTATGGTGTAGAGTTTTGATGAGGGAATTCATCTGGGATGGATGGTGGTGGGAGTCAGGTTTTAGGTAGGCATCCGTATGGGTGGCTTTCCTGTAGACAGTGTCCCATTGAGCCATCTGGTCTCTTTTCGATTAAAACATCCAAGAATGGTAACTTGCCATCCTTTTCCACCTCCATGGTGAATTTGAAAGCTGGGTGTATGGAATTGATATGGTTGAGGAATTCGTTCAGAGCTGGTCGGCCATGTTGCCAAATGACGAACGTGTCATCGACATACCTCTTCCACAAGGACAGATGTAGAGCGGATGTCTGGATGGCATCTATCTCAAATTTGTCCATACAAACATTGGCTTCAACTGGAGATAAGGGAGAACCCATTGGGGTACCTTCAACTTGTTTGAAGAAATGTTACATTCCAGGTGAAGTAAGTGAAATGCTGAACAGCACGGAAGGGCACACAAGCAGTTGATTACCAAGGCTCATGTGAATTTATTCAATGTGGGGGCATTTCGAAAATTACGGGGAGAATATTATTGTATCATAATTATATTTGCAATAGAATTGTGTCATGGTGTTATAGTTAGCACACTGCACTAGAGGTCGCCAATTCGATTTCCAGGTGTAACAGTTGAAACAATAGGCAAATTTCTTAAAACCCCCCACACCTCTGTTCACCCAGCAGTATAAATAATGGGTACATCACGGTTAATTTGATGGACAGATCTCGTGTGGTGGGTTAAAAGTTTAGGTACTAACCACCTCTTCCAAAAACATCTGACCAGCATGTAAATGTAAGCCAAACACCCCCAACAGTGGGTTTTCTAGAGTTCCTTTAAGTGGAGGCCCTTCTACCACCGGTGGTGTGAGCAGGCATGTTTCAGGGCTGCACCTTTACTTTTTAACAATTGACGCTGTAGAAGATAGATAAGTGGTGGCATTAGCATTCAGACGCCATTGATGACAATTTTAACAATTACTTGGCATCTTAAACCAAGTCAGCCTCATTGAATGTCAACACTGTTTTGTTGTTTCAAATTCTTGGTGACTGGCCAAACTGTGTATGACTATTGTAGCATTTGCTGGTAAATTGATGTGACTTTAACAACTCCACGCTAACACATGCAAAATGCATTGCTTATTAACAATCTGAAGACGAAAATTCAACTTTTTTACGTTCTTTGTGGTGAATTAGTTTGAAATTGCTGACTATATCAGGAAACAGCATGTCTGGGGCAAATCGATAGTAAAGATCTGTCAGCCACGAATACTCTCAGTTAAAAAAAGTCCACGTAGCCCTTGCCTGTGGGCTCAAGTGAAATCACAGTTTGGCGGTTGGAAGAAGTTGACACATTCACTTGTTTAGGCAGCAGTATTGTAGAAGTTAAAGCAGCTGAATAGGATAAAAACCATGTGCTAAATCTATCACTTTTAAACTCCAATGTAAGCACTTGAATGGCCTTGGCAATATAATATATGGAAGGCTACAAACAGCATAGTGTGTGTGTGTATATACATATATAAAAGACTAATTTTGTTATCTGTGACATTGATTTTAGATATCTTTCAAATGTCTTCTGTGACATTTATAACACTTGCAAAGTCAGGTAGATGTGTTGAGTGCCAAACAAGAATTGTATTTCGGACACGAGGGCAAAAAACACATGAAGCAGTGTGTGTGTTTTTTTTTTTATCTCTGATATTAGTTTAAAGACATAATGTGTTTGCGTATGATTTTGCTAGACAACATATTATAGAGTCTATTGTTTCTGTTTGAATCAATGCAGAATACCTTTTACATGGCTATTTTCAGTGGGTGGAGCAGTGGCGTTGTGGTTATCATACTTTATTCTGAACTCCTAAACCTCAGTTTGTTTCCCTGCCATGGTTAATATCAGTAACAAGTGATATCTGTAATGGTTATGGGCGCCCCCCAATATCTCCATCCCACACTGACTAGCATGGTGAAGTATGGTCAAACAACCCCCATGGCGAACATAGTTTGGAGAGGCCCTCATCCAGCCATGAAATAAAAAAGGGCTGTATATTATTTATTCATTAACAGTATCTCATGGACAGCCATATCTTACCATAATCATAAGATGATATTCCTACTGGAATATTTTAAGTCTTCAGAGTTCAGCTATTTTGAAGTCAACAAAGTTTCGTCTCATGGGGAGACTGAGCCCCACTGTGAAATTTAGGAGTTTCCATTGCTGGCCTGAAGCACCACCCAATTTCTCGTGTGAGAAGTGGGACACTTTGACCTTATTCTAGAGCTACATTATTACATTAGACAATGTGTTCGAAGTGCTCCCTTGAGGGGTAGGGTTCACTTTGCAGCTGGGAATAGTCGGGAACCAAATCCCATTGCGAATTACGCGAGTTCCTGTCGATCTCTCGCGAAGGCAGTATTCGTGCGGAAGGACGTTCAGAGACTGAATGTGTGGAGCTGAGTGACACTCAAATGCCGATTAGGTTGGTTAATTTTTAGTTATGCTTTTATAATCAAGTAGTTTATTTTTATTATTCCAATAAATTGGACACGAGAATCACGGGGGAGAGGTTATTTGTTTTGGGTTTTTTTTTTATCCACAGGGTTACTTTAAGCCCAAACTGAGGCTATCAGGAGCACAGACCTACAAGACCTTGAGCCAGGAAGTCACGCCCCTACCAGTTTACAAGTCAGATTATCTGATAATAATAAAAACACTCGTTAATTATTTGATGGAGCATAGAGTTCAGCCTCTGTGCTGAGAAGAGGGCATTTGAGGCAGAAATAATGTGTACTCTCTGGTTCTTTCGATAATGTCACGTAGATAGAAAAAATAATAAAAGAACACGACGTTTCGGTCGCAACACAAGCGTCCATTATCAGGTGAGAAAGAATTACCTGCTGTAGTGGCTTTATATAGGTACGCGAGGGAAGGGGAGGGTTTTGTAGAGTTGTGGCTGCAGGAGTTCACGGGGAGAGGGGGAGGTTTTATGGTGTGCAGGGATGGGTCGGCGCTGGATAAATTAGCATGTCAATGAGCTTGAATTAGTAAACAGAAACAGCACGGGTGGGTGAGTGAAAGTCACAACAGTTAAAACTTGACGTGGTTTATCATTGGAAGGACGTGATAAACCACGTTTGGCCGCGCATGGCGCGAATGAAGCTCAACATACATATGTAGTAGGTTCAACTGAGTCGCAGACATACTCTTTGGAGGCAACACATTTATTAACACCAACACTCGGGTTAACAGGATAACAACCTATGGTGGTGACCACCAGGCTAATTACACTAATTACAACGTAACTAGCTACAACGGACCGGACCACAGCTTTGGTCCAGGTCCACGTGTTGGAGACTCTGTAGGATGTAGAACGTAGACGAACATTTCTTCAGGATGAACAACAGCAGCCGGTCCCTCTGGGGGACCTGGCTTATATCCTCTGTGGCATGGCCGGCTGTGCCCCTGGCCACGACCACCTTCCAGAACCCTCTCGCAGGATCTTGACCCAGACCAAGTGACCACCCCCAGCCCCCACTTGGGGTCCATCTGATGACTTAATCGGTCACGTGTCCTCTTGGGTCAACTAGAATGCACGGCCTCCAGTAACCCCTTCCCTATGGCCAGCACTTGCACACCCGATCTTCTAGGGCTGGCTATGCACGCCAAGCATGGTGGCATCCAGTGCTGTCAATCAGTGCTAACCAAGCCCCTCTAGGGCCGGTACTGCACCCACATCATAGTGGTGCCCGCGATGTCAAAACATCGCACACCATGCCTCTCTAGGGCTGGCATACACAGTGACATCCCGTGATGTCACTACACATACACAAAACATCGGACGTCATCTTGAGCAACAGGCAGCACAACCCGACAAACAGATCAGAAAGCTACACAGCACGACAGCTCAAAGCAGCGCAGCACTCTGTGCATAGTATAACCACGCACGGCCCTCCACCACATTGGTACTCATTTGATCATCCTCAGAAGGTTAATAGGGCCGAGTGAACCTCAGCTTGGAATGTGAACTCATGCACATTGCAATTTTGAGATAGGCATTCAGCCACATTGGTACAATGGCTATAATAGTGTTCCGTGAAGATATGTATGCAATATGTGTCAGAGTGCAAAAGCTTAAGAGCTTATATCACACAGCATGCCTGCAACATCCACACTTTTCTGTGATGTTGTGAGATATTCGGAAGAAAATTCATATTTCCTATGCATGTGCATGTGCAGAGGAAACTGTGCTTTGTTTGCCGGCTCTTCCAAAGGGAGTTTTTTCCCCCCCACTCAGCAGCACCTGCTGACATTGATAATATCCACAATAGTAGCCAGCAGCTCAGCTCCGGGTTACTAATGTCGGTCAGTGCAGGCATAAATAAACACAGCGAAAAAAGGCACTAGGATTATCATGTATTTCCATTATTGGAGCCAATATTTCTTTTTTCTTTCTTTCAATAATCAAATGGTAATCGCCAGAGTAATCAGATGATTTGAATGTAAGTGTTGATTTTCTAAAATTCTACTTGTCCTTTTGTGCAAATATGAATGTACTCAAAAGCACAGCTATCAATGAGCAAGTAATGTCTGACCATATATATGTGTATATGACGTCGCATGTCTTCTAAAAGCGTTATATTATTATCATATGTGCGGTATTAGAAAAAGGGCCCACTCTTTTGCAAAGAAGAAAATACGTTCTAGAACGAGTATATTGTACGTATTTGTGCGTAAAACTGATGGCGCATTGGTCAGTCAACACAACAATCTTCGGACAATCTTGGGTTAAATTCACATGAGCCATGTCACCTATACCATGGCTTTTCCAAATGGTATCTGAACCTGACCTATCCAAACATACATAATTAGAACTCGGTCATGTTTCTCCATATTTCAACAAAATACATTTGTATTCCTTTCCAGAGCAATATTTTCGAGCAGCATTTATTTAAGCAAGCAACCTCTACGCTTACTTTGACTTTCTAAGTATTAGCAACAGAGCCAGACTTTAGAATCAGAATGTTTATCATAATAATGTATTCATCCTGAATAAATCCGATGAGCTATGTAGCTCTTTTTCACAGATGTCCAGTAAAGGACGGGTCAGAGAGTGATAACAACAAACAATACAAAAACCTATAGAAGTGTAAAGTATAGCAAAGTTAAGCAAATCACAAAAAATAATGAAACCAATGAAGTGTATACGTTCAAATTGCATGAATACACCAATTTGCAAGCTTGGGCAAGGCAACAAAACAGCAGCAAGAACAGTTCCAGACCAAACCAAGACAACAATACACAGTCCATTAATACAATTGAACACTAAAATGTAACTATCAATACATGAGTAATGATGAAAGCTACAATTGATATTGGCTAATTCAAGTGTATCCAGCACTAATCTTCTGCTTCAGGATATGTTTAAAGGTATATTTACAATGCTAAGGGAGGAAGCAAGGTTGTTCCAAAACGTTGGTTCTGCACAGCCCAAGGCTATCCCAATATTTGTTTTTGGGATAGTTAAAAGGCAATTAAATGGACATCTTAAGTTTCTGGGGTTTGCCAATTTGGTTAATGAATTAGCTAAGTATAGCACATATTTGGCAAGAATGAATTTATCTATGAACAGGGCCCGGTGTCGATTTATTCTTGCATAAAGTGATGTGAGATTGGATTTTAAGTCGAGGTCACAATGATGGGTCCTGTATGATACATCCAGTACAAATCTAAGAGTATCATGAGAAAGTGGTTTAATTTGGTTTAATGTTTAATTAGCAGCTGATTTGTAAGCAGTCTTACAGTAGTCAAACGGTGGTAGAATTATAGTTTAAACAATTTATAGGCGCAATCGAATGGGAAAACAATATTTGTTTCTGTATGAAAACCCTTTTTTATTTGATTTTCTTTGATCAGTATGGGATTGGAATGTACGTTTTGAATCAATCAGTAAACCCACGTATTTGAAGCACTCTGTTTGTTAAATGATGTTGTTTCTGATATCCGCAATAGGTCAAGGGAATTAAACTAAAAAAAATGTTTAACAAAATAGCATGATCTTCCTTTTTTGAAGGATTTAGGAGCAATTTTATTGACCACAATTGACGTTGAATTAAGTCGAAATCGTGTTGGAGATTCTGTTTTGACTTCATTTGCAGATTTATCTGATACTAATGTAGTGTAATAGCGCCGGCTGGTGCCCAGCTGTGACAACTGCGGTGGACAAACAGTACACACGCTGGTGAGCATATACACGAGTGTGTCGGTAGGGTGGAGGAACCGGGGCAAGGGTCATGGAAGACCCCATCTGGAAGCCCCCGGAACCTGCTAGTCGGTACGAGAAGGGAGGCGCGGCCATGGCAGAGCCAGACCATTCTGGGTAGCATTAAAGGAGCTGAGACCAAGAGCTCAGGGCTGCCAGTTCTGGGAGTAGACTCGTCTCGTCGTCGCTGTCGTCTTCACCACCTTTTGTCGCTGCCGTCTTCGCTAGATATTGTGCGGCCAGATAGTTGTTGGCTGTCTCGGTCAGCGCCATCAGTGTTACACGGTCAGGGTTGTGTTTAGGCTAGGCTAGACGACCAGGAAGAGTGCGAGGGCGAACCTGTGAAGTGTGAAGGTGTTAATAAAGAAGGTACCTCATTGAAACCCTGGTCTCCGAATGACTGACACTACACTAACATGACAGTTTTTGGCAAGATCACTTCGTCTAAACAATGTAATACAGGATGTTGTGGGTTGTTCTAGCTCACTCTTAAATAAATACTGAGTGTGGTGTTTGAATAATAAAAGTGGACAGATGGGGCCGGACTCGGTGTGAGCCACACCATCCTTTCTTGTGCTGGGCTTGCCAGACTAAGTGCTGGCTAATGCCATTGCTCACATGATCTGAGGCTAAATGGTGAATGTTTGTTTTTGTTGTATCTTCTTGTGCGTGTGTATGTATGTGCATGCCTTTACAAGTCTGCTGGAAAAAAAGTTTTCACCCAAAAAAAGCAGTCATATTTGCAGTTGTTGAAAGTTGTGCCATTAAAGTATAAATCGGCACGAGTTCAGACTCTGTATTTATTAAATCCACGTATTCAAAAGAAAAACTGCTTCAATATTGAATACCAACATACCGGTGTGCTGTACGAGTGACGAATTGGCATGTTCTGTTTACGTGACAACCCTTACTCATTGGCTGTGTCGGGTGGTGGCGAGTTTAATGACACATTTATATATTTACGTGATCTAACGCAAAACAAAAACCCTCTGCAATGGATGATATTGGTCACCAAAGCCTACGTATTAAACCTTATGGCTGTGTTGTTTGTTGTGCCGCTCTCTTCACGCTTTTAATCATACTTTCTTGGTGGCACGGAGGCAGCCCGTGGTGGGAATGTCACATTCCAATAATGATGCCGATCTCACCTCAGGACAACCATTTGCCCACTTCCCACAAACGGGTTCGGCACTTATTTTAGGAGCTCTGCACACGCCGAGGCAAATTGTTACCAATCGGGATTCGAGTTGTCATACCGCCACTCGCCATCGCCTCACTTCATAGCATTTACAGCTGCGTTCTTTTACTTCATCTGTGTTTTCCACATTTCAAATAAAGGCTTCAACGATAAGGCAATGCCTGTATTGACAATTACATTTGCATTCATTTGCATTGTGTTTTGGTGTAAATGGTCAGCACACTGGACTTGCAATACAGAGTTTGGAGGCAACACATTCATTCAGTTCCATCACACGGGGTAACTTTCCCCTTAACAGAATAACAACCTCTGGTGGTGACCACCAGGCCTAACTACACTCGTTACAACGTAACTGCTACAACGGACGGGGACCAACAGCTTCGGCCCGGGTCCACGTGTTAGAGACTTGTTGAATAGAGAACGTAGATGAAGGGTTTCTTCCAAGATGAACAACAACCCCGGTCCCTCTCAGGACCCGGATTATATTCTCTGTGGCGTGGCCGGCTCCGCTCTTGGCCACGTCCACCTTCCAGAATCCTGGGGAAGGATCTGGGTCCCAATCATGTGACCACCCCTAGCCCCCTCTTGGAGCCCCTTTGTCAACTTACCTGGTCACATGTTCTTCCGGGTCAACCAGAGTGCCATGGCCTAACATAACCCCATCCTTTGGCCGGCACCCACACACCCTGTCCTGTAGGGTTGGTACTGCACGTAAAGCGTGGTGCCATCTAGTGCTATTATTCAGCGCTCACCGGGCTCCCCTAGGGCCGATACTACACCCACACCATTGTGGTATCCGTGATGTCGCTACACCGCACGCTGTGCCTCTCTAGGGCAGGCACTGCACCCAGCATGTTGACATCCAGCGATGTCACTACAATTGTGTTGGAAATTCATAGGCTCCAAATACTCTAAATGTATGTTCGCAAATGTGGAGGTAAAAACCGGAGAACCTGGAGAAAAATCCACACGACCACGGGAAAAACATGCAAACTCCAAATATACAGCAGGCATCAGAATTAAACCCACGACATCCTGTATACTAGGGGAGGAAATCAACATATTGCCACCGTGGGTGCACCAGTTATTCAATCGATAGGTCGAGATGCAGCTAAAGTGTGGGCACTTCCACCACTTTTCAAGACATGCAATCAGCATGTCATGAAAATAGTTTTTTCCATCAATGGTGGCGTGAGCAAGCAATTGCAGGGGCTCCACTACTGACAATTACATTGATCCTCATTCGCAGCCTATCTCCTTCATGGAATTATAAATTATATTTTTACTGGTCACAATTATATTCATGCTGATCCATAATAGAGTTATTTTTTGGATTGGATCATGTAAATATAAATGTATCGTTAAACCAGCCACCACCGGACACAGCCAATTCGTAAGGTTTGTCACGTAAACAAAACATGCCAATTAATTACTAGTTCAGCATACCCGTGTGTTGGAGAGTAAACCAACAAAATGTACAATAATTTTGTTGGTCAAATGTTACGTAACCGTAAATGTATTGATGTTTTAATTTGGCCATAAAATAATTTGAATACAAATACTTTGTTCACTCAGGAAGTAGTTTTTTTTTTATGCACATCTAAAGAATCAAAGTTCCAACGATATTTTCCTATAACTGATAATTCATTGTTCTGTCTACCATATGCGAAAATAAATTTGAGTTTTGTTGCGAAAGTCTGGATGATAATGTACAAAACACTCTACAAGACAGATGGCAGCTCTTAAGGCTGCTGAAAACTTAGTCACCTCATTGCACAATAAAACTCATTACAAACAGAGTATGGAACACTAAACAGCTCTAAACGTTATCACTTGTTCCTTTTCCTCTTATGTCTTGCTTTATTTTGCAATGAATAGTATATTCAATTATGTAATACATCATAAAACGTTACATTTAATAAATTAATGCATGTATGTTGAACTTATTTCACACTGTACGCAGCCAAGCATGCGAATTGGTATTGCGGGGAGGGACAACAAACTAAACACAAAAAATGTTTTATGGGTTTTCAACTGAGATTTAAAAGTGCATAGCTCCAGTGGCTTCCTGATATCGGAAGGAAGAGCATTCCAGATGGCCACAGAAGCGCATTTGAAAGTGCGCATAGTACTAATTAGTGTGAAGTTGACTGAATTGCGACACTAAATGCACAGTCGCTTGTCGCGAAATGAAATTAGAAACGACGGTGAAGTCTGAGAGCATTTTCATGTTCCTAAGCAGTACCTCGTGGAATGCGTTGATAATGTAGAAACATTAATGCTGCTGAGCTTAGTGCTGAGCTTTATAATCACAGAGTCGGTGGGCAGCGGCCCCGACAATTCAGTGGGGGCTACCGTCCCCCGCCAACAGCACCACCTGGCCAGCCACATTACATAATGCTTTCAGAGAAATTATCTCTGGTGCTGGCTGACTAGTTTAAAGAATAACATTCTGGTTCATTATACATGTGTAGTGACATCGAGGATGTCACTGTATGGTGCCGGCCCGGAAGGGTCGTGCCGTTCGATGTTCCTACATCGTGGACAGCACCGTGTCGGTGGCTGTGTGTAATACCAGCTCTAGCGGGGCTTGGCGAGCACTGGGATAGTGCGGGCACCACGCACAGCGTGTGGTGGGGGCTCCCCCGAGCGAAAATGTGTGAGTGTCAGCCCAGGGGCAGGGTTGCCCCGGGCCATGGCACTCTGGTTGACCCCGTAGACACGTGATCCGGAATGTCCATACAGGGGGCCCCAGGTGGGGGACTAGGGGGTGATCACGTGTCCGGAGAGAGCTCTTGAGAAGGATCGAGAGGGAAGGAGAATATTCGGGAAGGCGGGTGGGGCCGAGGGCGGAGCGGCCCGGACCAGAGAGGGATATAAGGCGGGTCCCGGAGAGGGACCAGGGTCTCTCTTCATTCTACAAGCTGGAAGTTCCGCATCTCAAGCTGGAAGCGCCTCGTCCTTCGTGGTCGAAGACCCGAGCGAGGGTCCGACCATTCGTAGCAGTAACTCCCCTGTATAGTGTAGTTAGATGGGTGGTCACCACCCTAGGTTGCATCTGGTAAAGGGGCAGTTACCCTTTGTGTTAGTGTTACAAAGAAAGGTGTTGCCTCTAAAAGGAGCAACGTCTGCGACTCAGTTGGACTCACTACACATGTATCCAAGATATATTATATGTATATGTCGACTGTGTTTTTAAGAACAACGTTAGGAATTGTTGCATCTTATAATCTCCCAGCGTGCGTGTGACCAAAGCTGCATATATCACTTTCTTGCCACGATACAGCCATTTTTCCTATTACCGTATTTCATTATTTCACATTATACAATCCTGGTTTCTCGCTTTCGTAGATGATGCACCTGGGGTGCATTTTACTTTCTTGACCATCTCATAATTCAGAGAAAATGGTAGCAGTTCAATTTCTGCTACTGTACTATGAAATCAGAACACTACACACAGTCTGGCTCGTCAATATCCTACAACATAATTTGGAGTCGCGGACGATTTCAACATTTGAAAATTCCCACAACCAGACTTTATATTTGAAATTATGTCCGTGTAATGTAATTAATCATATTTCCATTCTGGATAATGATAATCTGAGAGAGGTCTCACCTGAGAAATCACTTTTGACATCCTCACTTTTTTTTACTTTTACAGAATATCGAGCAGATAAACTGACTATATGAGTATATAATTTACAGGAAAAAAATACTTTAAAATTTGGCATAATTGGGTCATAACAGCAGCGCACAATGACCTACTTTAATAAATGATGTCACGAGGTCTTAAGCACCTACTTCATATAGCAGATGCCTTCCGTTGGTGATGCCCCACAACGTGCAGGTTGCTATTGACTGTTGACCTTTTAAAATTGCCTGAGTGTAAAGCTTGCAAACCACGAGGTCAGCGGTTCCCAACCTCTCTTCCCTTGAGGACAAATTAACACTGCTAGCAAAATCTCACAGTTCCCCAATTGCGGTGGGCAGTCACGAATGTTGATGAACCAGTACATTTCAACATTCATGCCTATTCACTGATTCACTCCAACCTATTCGCTGATTCATTCACCAGTGGTAAGTCGCCTCCTTATCACTTTTATGTGCAATTTTATTGAGCCACCGTGTGTTATCTTGGTGCGGTTTGGGACTTTTTGTATTGCTGCCTTGCCAAAGAGTGCAATTTGTACTTATACAGTGTATTTATTTTTATTTCGTGACTTGCTTAGCTTTCCTAAACTTTGCACCCCTATCATGTTTTTGTATTGTTTGATGCTGTAACTTTCTGACCTGCCCCTACTGAACATCTGTGAACAAAGAGCTTCATAGCTCATCTGATTCTTCCCGTCTAAATAAAGATTCTGACTTTGATTACTGTTCCCATTACCTTCAGTTATTGATTCCTCCACCGACGTTGGAGGTTGCGATCTATCAGGCTCTATCGTCTCATCCATGTGCAATTAAACCAACATACTGCATGTCAGAATGCTTCTTTCTCTGCTTATTTTCCCCACACTTCTCAACTTTGGAAATCCCTCCTGTAGTCTGCTTTCCCAACTTCTTACAATAACATTGCTAATTTCAGCAACCTTGGTGGTGAAAGAGGTGCAGGTGTATGAACCTTGCGTAGACCCATGATTGGAGTGTGGAAGGGTGTTAATATAAGTATTATATATTGCAAATTTGCAATGATTCAAACATTTGTGACAGGCTTGGCTTGAGAACAGCAGTAGAATTAAGTAATCTAGTCTACTAAATGTACAGTACAATGTAACATATCTGACCGTCATATATCACCAATGGCAATTAACCACCCACAACCAGTGCGGCAGTTGTCCAAGGTGCAACATATGTTAATAGACGTTCAAAAATCTGACCTTTTCACAATACATCAGTTCCCAGAGAGTTGGATATGCCACACTGTACCCTACGGAAATGCACACAAACAATAACTCAGTTAGTTTAATGCGTATGCTTTCGCGACTAATATTAATCATAATGAAGGTTTTTGGGTTAGTCGAGTAAGTATAAATGTGTCGTAACCCTCGACCACCCGACACATTCAGTAAGGTTTGTCATGTAAACAACGTGCCAATTAGTTACTATTTCAGCCCACCGGTGTGTTGGAGAGTGGTGGAGGATACCGATAGATTTATACGTATGCAATCTCACCCAAAACCCTTTATTATGAAGAATAACTCAGTTTTCTACTCATCGAAAGTGCCTCTGCACCAAACTCGACCAGATTACGTCGTTTGATCAACAACATTCAAAATATCTTCAAGTCTTGAAATTTTCATATCAGGGCTCTCCCCCGCATTCAACCACTATTGAGTCGTGACACAGCAAACATAGTGGCATGTAGCATTGTATCGACAAGGTTCGATTATTGCAACTCACTACTCTACGGGATGTCTGCCAAAAACATTAGCAAGCTGCGGCATATACACAATTCTTTGGCACGTATCGTGACGAGTACTGCAAGATCCGAACATGTCCGTCCAATGCTCGCTGAGCTGCATTGGCTTCCGGTTGCTGAACGAATACGTGATAAGGTCGCACTCATTACACACAAAGTGCTTGCCAAAAATGAACCACAACACCTTGCTAATCTGGTCAAGGAACTAAACCATCACGCAAACTCCGTTCATCCTCGCAGCAGCTTTTGGCAAGCCAACGAACAAAGAAAGTCACTGCATCGCGTGCTTTCGGATGCTCTTCTGCGGCCATCTGGAACGCTTTTCCTTCCGATATTAGGAAGCTACTGAAGCTATGTACTTTTAAATCAAGATTGAAAACTCAATTCACTAAAACTGTTTTTAGTGTTTAGTTTGTTGTTCTAACCCCACACCTCCAATTCGCATGGTTGGCTACGTACAGTGTTAAAAAAGTTCAACATACATTAAATAAATGTATTGGAAACTGATATCGCAAAAAATGCCAAATCGTGAAAAGTTATGTATCGTATGAATACTGATATCGTGACAACCCTGGTTATTTTGTTCATGTGGCTGATAACATACATTTTATAGTATCCTGTAAATTAGCCAATATTTGACTAAACAAATAACCATTACAGAGGAGCATATTGCATGATGCATTCGTAAGCGTTTTTGGCTGACATTTAGTGATTGCACGTTGAATACTCAATTTTCAATTATAAAAAGTACGTGATATTAAAAAAACTGTTTCTTGTTTTTTTTACATTGCACATGTTCCTTTACAGTGAGGGAAAACGTATTTGATCCCCTGCTGATTTTGTACGTTTGTCCACTGACAAAGAAATGATCAGTCTATAATTGTAATGGTAGGTTCATTTGAACAGTGAGAGACAGAATAACAACAACAAAAATCCAGAAAAACGCATGTCAAAAATGTTATAAATTGATTTGCATTTTAATGATGGAAAAAAGTATTTGACCCCTCTGCAAAACATGACTTAGTACTTGGTGGTAAAACCCTTGTTGGCAATCACAGAGGTCAGACGTTTCTTGTAGTTGGCCACCAGGTTTGCACACATCTCATGAGGGATTTTGTCCCACTCCTCTTTGCAGATCTTCTTCAAGTCATTAAGGTTTCGAGGCTGACGTTTGGCAACTCGAACCTTCAGCTCCCTCCACAGATTGTCTATGGGATTAAGGTCTGGAGACTGGCTAGGCCACTCCAGGACCTTAATGTGCCTCTTCTTGAGCCACTCCTTTGTTGCCTTGGCCGTGTGTTTTGGGTCATTGTCATGCTGGAATACCCATCCACAACCCATTTTCAATGCCCTGTGAGGGAACGAGGTTCTCACCCAAGATTTGACGGTACATGGCCCCGTCCATCGTCCCTTTGATGCGGTGACGTTGTCCTGTCCCATTAGCAGAAAAACACCCCCAAAGCATAATGTTTCCACCTCCATGTTTGACGGTGGGGATGGTGTTCTTGGGGTCATAGGCAGCATTCCTCCTCCTCCAAACACGGCAAGTTGAGTTTATGCCTCTGAATCATTCAGATGTTCATTGGCAAACTTCAGACGGGCATGTATATGTGCTTTCTTGAGCATGGGGACCTTGCGGGTGCTGCAGGATTTCAGTCCTTCACGGCGTAGTGTGTTATCAATTGTTTTCTTGGTAACTATGGTCCCAGATGCCTTGAGATCATTGACAAGATCCTCCCGTGTAGTTCTGGGCTGATTCCTCACCGTTCTTATGATCATTGCAACTCCACGAGGTGAGATCTTGCATGGAGCCCCAGGCCGAGGGAGATTGACAGTTCTTTTGTGTTTCTTCCATTTGCGAATAATCGCACCAACTGTTGTCACCTTAAATTTTGATTTAAAGCTTTCGTGACTGCAGTAATTCATATTCTTAGTTCTTTCGGTATTTTGTTGTTTCCCTTCAACGTGACTTTACCGAAAGAACTAAGAATATGTTGTCACCTTCTCACCAAGCTGCTTGGCAATGGTCTTGTAGCCCATTCCAGCCTTGTGTAGGTCTACAATCTTGTCCCTGACATCCTTGGAGAGCTCTTTGGTCTTGGCCATGGCGGAGAGTTTGGAATCTGATTGATTGATTGCTTCTGTGGACAGGTGTCTTTTATACAGGTAACAAGCTGAGATTAGGAGCACTCCCTTTAAGAGTGTGTTCCTAATCTCAGCTCGTTACCTGTATAAAAGACACCTGCGAGCCAGAAATCTTTCTGATTGAGAGGGGGTCAAATACTTATTCCCCTCATTAAAATGCAAATAAAAGTATAACATTTTTGACATGTGTTTTTCTGGATGTTTTTGTTGTTATTCCGTCTCTCACTGTTCAAATAAACCTACCATTAAAATTATAGACTGATCATTTCTTTGTCAGTGGGCAAACGTGCAAAATCATCAGGGGATCAAATACTTTTTTCCCTCACTGTAACTGGTCTCTCAAACTTATTCTAATTCAAAATACAAATCACTGCCCGTCATGAATATCATTGACACGTAATTATAATTAGTGCATTTCTGTAATTGCAACAAAAAAGAGATATTCAAGTAAGTCATGAATTGTATAATTTGTTTTGCAAGAGGATATATTTGGTGACCAACAAGATTACAGCAATGTTTTGTTATACATGATCCTTTCAACAGCTGCTGCTGGAAAACTCACGGTTTGTTTGTGTTACTTAAAAGGAAATCAAAGCAGGGAACGACAGAGGGAGAGAATGTATGTGCATTGGACTGGTTCTTTTTCCCTTTGAGGATGGGCGAGGTTGAACATTGGGAGTACATTGAAGGAGTGTTTATAACCTGGCTCAATCGAAAACCAATCTCGGTGAGGATTGTGTGCCCGGGAACGGAGTGGGTTGCTGTTATCTCTTCCACAGCTGACACAGACTATGACGGATTATCGCGCCGATTTGTAGTGCAGTGACAGCGTGTTTTGCCCAGCAATTTTTCTTCCTTTTCTTTTTCCTTCCTCACTTCATGATGATGCTTCATTTGTCGACGTCTACAGGATCGGGCAGTCGTTGGCACGGAGAATAAAATGGAATGCTTTCGTGAAACCGTTGTTTGCGACATGGATACCACGTCGAAGTTAATAAGTAACAAGTACGCAGCAACAAACAATACACATCTCAGCTGTAAGACAAATACGAGTGATCTCGTGAACATATTACGAAACTATAATATGGCATGGTGCCACTGGCAGAGTTTTTTGTGGACGTTTGGGTGGTTGCAATACAAATCGGCTTAAATGTGCCAAATTTAAAAATATTAGAAGCTAAGAAGAGTTGCAGATGGTTCATAAGCATTTAATATTTCGCTTTAATCACAGTTCAATGAATGGTAATAATTTGGTTTGTGATTCAACTCACAAATCCAAGGGGGTTTTTCTCATGTTGTGGTGAATTTAGTGTTTCTAATGGCTGCAGGGGTTATGGCTCGCATTAGCACGGTTGGCTACTTACGGTGCGAAAGAATAGAAACATTCATATATATAGAACATATGCAAAATTAAAAATGATTGGATTTTAATTCCACAATTCAATGTGTGCATGTTGAGCACAAGAATCGATTCAACTTAATGAATCGATGCATTGTTACGTGTCGGCTGATTTATACTATTATGGAAGAATGCCTAGGAATACAGAGCCATTGCAGTATTGGGCTCTGTAGTGGTTATAGAGATAGTAATACAGCAGAGCAATGGCTTAGATCCATCTGAGTCTTCCCTTCATATGCGTGGGTTTATTCCCGGTAGTTTCGGATTTTTTTGTTACCACATGTCAATGCCCAACAATTGGCATGATGGGATGTAATTGAAAAATATATTTTAAATATTTTTTTATTTTAAAAAATACCTTCTTTCACAAGCTTGCCTCCACCATCTCAGTATCCTCTATGGATTTGCTCCCGTATATCTCTCCCCTCTTATGACCAAGGTATCTTGTTGATGCCTTCGGTCAACCTCGGGGTCTCTCTTGGAAAAGAGGCTCTCGAGACCCAAACAATGTACGTGGGAGCTTTCTTTGCTGCAGGATATCCCGCCAATGGGAAAATATGTACCAAAGATTTCCATCATGTGTGTTGCTCTGTGCATTCGTGTGTCACTATGTGTGTGTGTATGCTTGTTGTGTATTAGGGATGTGTTCCTTATTTTTTTTATCAATCCAAAAAAGGTGACAATCAGGCTGAGATTTCAGAACAAAGTATTTCTTCTTTGCTTCCACTAATAAATAAGAAATGTATTTTATAAAGCACTCATATATCACAAATCGAACGCAGTGTTCGATCGAAAATTCTGAGGTGCACAGCTAGAACTCAAAATCCCTCATATGCAGGGCTGAACAGGTGAGCGCCTGAACGGGTCAGAGCCTGGACAGGTGACGGTCTGGATGGGTAAGAGCCTGGATGTGTGAGAGCCTGAACGGGTGAGAGCCTGGACGGGTGACGGTCTGGACGGGTGAGAGCCTGAATGGGTGACGATCTGGACGGGTGAGAGCCTGGATGGGTGAGGGCCTCGAAGGGTGTGAGCCTAGACGTGTGAGAGCCTGAACGGGTGAGAGCCTGGACAGGTAACGGTCTGGATGGGTGAGAGCCTGGACGGGTGAGGGCCTGGACGGGTGAGAACTCGAACGGGAGGGAGCCTAGACATGTGAGAGCCTGTACAGGTGAGAACCTTAACGGGTGAGATCGTGGACAAGTCAAATCCAAAACAGTTGATAACCTGGATGGGTTGGAGCCTGGACAGGTGAGTGCTTGGACGTGTGAGTCTAAATGGGCGAACCTGAACAGGTGAGCTGCTGCATGCAGGTAGATGGTGCCTGGACACTGTGTATGTGTAGCGGCATCGTTGAGCACTGTACGCGATTGCCACGACTTGTAGCCTGGAATAACTGCCTCGATTCAACAGGGGGCAGAAGGTAGTCTAATGGTGATGAGTCAGGCCGTTGGGCCAACACAAACCCCAAGGCAGTTCGGGACCAGAGGTACAAACCCCCAGACCCCAGGAAGGGGGCTGGGGGATAACGTCACTCTCCAGGCCCCTCCAGACAGTTCCAGAAGGGAGTAGTGGCTAGGGGCGGAGTGAGCCAGAGACCAATATTAATGACGGTCCCCTGAACGGGACTGGGCATCATCGTTACCTGAAGACTCAAGAGCCACCCTGGAGCTGCCAGCTTGAAGACCCGAAGCGAAGAGTCCAAAGGGCAGAACCCAAACCCCTGACTAGGGTCGAGTCAAAGCTTAACCAGCTAAGAGGTTAGAGCATAACCAATGTTAGGCAGGCTAGCCCGGAGGGAATACCTCCCTAGGTATCGGGTAGAAGGGGCCATACCCCTTTGTGTTATTGTAATGTTGAAATAAACGTGCTGCCTCCAAAAGAGTGAAGTCCTCTCAAGTTTGTACCCACTACATTTGGTGCCAGAAGTGGTCAAGATAGCTAGTGTTTAGCTAGTGTAAGCTATGGAGACTAGGTGTAAAACCGCACGTACCGCCTCCAGAAGAGTGAAGTCCTCTCAAGTTTGTACCCACTACATATGTAGTGGAGTAGAAAATACACATGGGTAAATTGGCCATATACAGTACATACAAACAGTGTGGGTCATGTAAGGTCGGGACTGTCCTCCAGACAGTCTCGTCCCTTCACCTGATGAAGGCCGCTTGTGTTGTGGCCGAAACGTCGTGATAATTTTATTGTGTTATTTTATTTTATCAATTTATTATTTTATTCTCATTCTACGTGACTTTACCGAAAGAACCAAAGAAGATGAACTCTCCATAAGCAATATCTTCTATCCTGTACTGTAGCTCTCTTCTGCTATGTTACATGTTCCCAATTTCTTCCCTGATTACTTCATTTACCTCTTCCCAAAGCTTCCTCCCCCCACCACGCTGCCATCCCACCACCACCTCCCTATGCCCTGTACAGGGTTTTGAGATGCGTAGTGTTTTATATGCTTTATGATTCCATATTGGATGATGCACCAGCAGCAGCGTCATCAAATACAGCCATCATATGATATGCACTGCCACTCATCATCGCCACACGTATGCCCCATTACGCAAATGCACAATAGAATGTAAAGCCTTTCACATGTCCCCGTCTGGAGAGATTGCACATCGCACACAGCACTATGTCAACGTTTGTTACCCACGGCTGGCTGTGATGGAACCAAAAACACGGAGATCACATGAATGAGAGGAGTCTTTCCCCGCACAGAGGGATATTTTTGGATTGACCTGGCCTTTAATCTGGACATGAATCACCATTTCTTATTAACAGATGTGTTCATAAGTGCTTCTATTTAAGCGGGATAAGAGAATGTGTGATTGACATACAATGTGAGCGTCAAATACCGGAGCAAGCATATTTAACAGATTGCGTTCACTCCAGTGTTGTCACCGTGATTGTCATAATCATTATTCATTCTGACATAACGAAAGCCGCTTTATTCTGGGGCCTTTGAAAACCAAAACAATATTTTACGGATGTTAAACATCAATTAATGTGGTTTCCTTGAAACATGAAAGGAGCCGTCATCAAGTTTTACATAATTTATTGAAAAGAAATGTTTGATCCTGGAATTTTAAATGCTAACAGTGTTCTGCGTGTGTGTTGTTGTTCTTACGTGCGTTCTTCTGCGTACAGGTATACTTGCATGCTAACCACAATACTTTAGCCAAGGCACATGCTGTCACCTTGAAGTATTAGTGTATTAATGATTGAGGGATTTGTGATGGGATGTACCTCGTTTCAAAATTCCACGTTAAGCATATATTGGTAATGCTGTGTTGACAGTGGTGCAAAAGCAAGATACAAAATCACAAGTCAACACACTCGTCAACAACAGTGGCCTTAAAAGCGATATTTGTATAACATCTGTGATGTTTCTGGCATCACCGATGTTATAGCACATAAACAATATATAAATAATACATGTGCCATGCAGAAAGGGATATTGAACCTGTGTTGTTGACGAGTGCGTTGAGTTTTCAACATTACGGTATTTTCTCATTGAAGGGAAACGATATCCATGGTTCAAATCTCACTGATTTTAATATACTGAGCGCATTACACATTTTTGGGCCGTAGGTCAACACTGGTGGTTCTCACGAGATGCCGGCTGCTGCCATAAGAACGTGCAATTTTCACTGCAAATGGAAATGAGCACCATCCTAATGCTCATGTGAGCGTGAAGACATTTAAACATTTTAACACCAATTCACAATGCCATCAACTGAAGTGTTTATTTTAAGGATCTGTTGGTACATGTTTCATTCTGCAAGGACTTTTCCATGCCCATATATAGTGCTTATATTGATGGCCAATTGCATGACAGATAGATTGGGTGGATAAATGGGACAGAAAGAATTATGGTCCGATTGAATGCCTGGAATAATGGACAGACAGGAAAAATTATGGGGTAAGAGAAGGAGGGATTGATAAGTAGTTTAACACCTACAATGCATCAGATCTAACCAAACAGCATGCTTTGTTTGAGCTTAAAAAAAGTATTGTGGCATTGAAAATGTTGCAGAAAGTATGTTAACAATTAGTATCCAATTATTGGCATGGGATTTTGTTCTGATTGCAGTATTTATGATATTAAAAATGTGTGATACAGCTGTCATAAAACATTACTCAGCCGCTCCTGTACTGTCGCCTTCCGTATCTGCAGCATGCCATATGGTCGAGGGTTTGCCAGGCGCTTAATATACCGGTGTTCCTGTCCCATTGACCCTGGTTCAATTTTCCTTCACCAAAAACAATAATAATTTGTCACCTGAATGTTGTGCGTCGATGAATTTGCTGGGAATACTGCGGAACATACGCAGGGTCATCCACAAGACCGAATAATTCCTGTCAGATAATGCATAAAATATTTCCTTTCTGTCAGAAGAAAACCAAATCCTTACATAGAAGAGGGCAGAACGCTCAAAGTCCACGCAGGTATGTAAGCATGGTGTAGTATGGTCAAAACAAACCAGGATACACTGACAAAGCATGGAAAACCTTTGTCCAGCGGTGGATGAATAACGGACTATACAATATTGTTTTATTACCATTTTTTTATCATTATAATTTAGTATTATCATTATTATTATTAGTCACTTGTCATTTTGCTCACGGACTGAAACATGTGCTACTATCTTGATTTGAAGCTTTCGTGACTGCAGAAATCCATACTCTTTGTTCTTTTTTTGTAAAGTCACGTAGATAGAAAATTATCCATGGAAGTGGAAAAGGATGGCAAGCTACCATTTATGGATATTTTGATCGAGAAGAGACCTGATGGCTCGTTGGAACATTCGGTCTACAGGAAAGCCACCCATACGGATGCCTATCTAAAGCCTGAATCCCACCACCACCGAGCCCAGAAGAATTCCCTCATCAAAACACTACACCATAGGGCCCGTTGCATCTCCGACCAGCACCACCATTGCCAGTGAGTTGGGGCACGTACACCAAGCCCTCAGGACGAACGGTTATTCTGACCGTACAATCCGCAAAGCTGCCTCCCCAGCCATGCGGATACAACCTTCTGAGGATCCAACCAAAACCATCACTTTACAGTACATAGCAGGGGTTACTAAAAATATTTCCAAAATCTTAAACAAACACAAAGTCCAGGTTCTTTTCAATACAGTACACAAAATCCGTGATTTAATCCCATCTGTAAAATATGTGATTCCTGACATGCAATACCCTGGTGTCTACATATTGCGTTGTGGTTGCGGCAGCAGTTACATTTGGGAAATGAAACAAAATGTCTCGAACCGCGTCCGTGAACACAAGGCAGATCTGAAACACAGTAGGACCAATACCTCTGCATTGCCGATCATTGTTTTAATGCTGTGGGCTCACACGAAATTGATGTTTCCAAGACGGAGGTACTCTGCAAACCTACCGGCTACCTTCAGAGATTTGTTCATGAAGCCATCCAGATATATAAACACAGACACAACTTCAACCAAGAGGTTGGGTACAAACTGAGCAATCATTGGAAGGACGTTATTAACCAGGTAAAGTCTTAACTGACTGTGATGTTTCCATCCTACCTGCCTATGTCAGCTGTTATTTCGACTCTCTGTGTCTCTCTCTATGCCTCTCTCTTAGATCTCTCATGCTCACATGTCCGTTGCATTGCACTCTCATGCCTTTGGATTGCACTCTCATGCTCACATGTATTTTGGATTGCACTCTCATACTCACAGGCCCTTTGGATTACACCCGTTGGGTTGCACTCCCTCGTCGAGGAGGCCGCTCTTCTTCTTCTTTTCTATAGTTACATACTATTTTCTCACATTAACATCATGCTAATCTCTCACATTAACATAGCCACTTCCGTGCCCTCTAATTTCTCACATTAACATCATGCTAATCCCTCACATTAACATAGCCACTTCCGTGCCCTCGTCTAGGAGGCCGCTTTCCTTATTTTCTAGTTGCATGCTAATTTCTCACGTTAACATCACTAGCCCCGGCCACTTCTTTATGACCCTTGGGCTACACCCATTTAAAACCTTTTAAAACAGTCTGCCTCAGCAGCAGACCATGCTTTCCCACCTGATGACGAACGTTTGTGTTGCGCCTGAAACGTCATGATTTATTTTCTTTTATACCTACGTGACTTTACCGAAAGAACCAAATAGTATGTGCTTCTATTTTAATTATTCATTTGAATTACGTAAACTCGGTGGTCTGCTCAAGTGCTGCTTTGCTATGAGGACTTTGCTCTGCAATCTGGGAGGTTATGAGTTCACATCTTGGCTTGGGGGGGGGGGGGGGTTCTGTGATCTTTCTGAGGCTGACGACAATAAAGTACCACCTTGTGAAAAGTCAGAATCATGTTGTTCTATGGAGGGACTGACCTCTTTCATATGAACGTACAGAGTAATTTCTACCACTGGCCAAGGGCCACTAGCATAGATGAGTATCACCAAAATGCTAATTTGAGCAGGAAAACGCTACATTTTCAAATGAGTACCCAGGCAACAGAAATTGCTACACCATAGCTAATGGACGTGTCGCATGGGGTAGGGTAAAATGTGTCTCCCCTTACCTGTGTCAAGATGTCTGGCCAGCATGGAAGAGTAGACCAAATACCCTTTACCGGGACTTAGCGCTCCCTCTTGTGGAGGCAACTGCACCGACAGTATAGCATCAGCTGGACATTGCAGGGCATTGCTTAACCTTGTACATTTTTCTACTGCACAGCTACAAACTAAATATGTTTTTGTAACTGCAACTTTTTTATGCATAACATTTTTCAGTAAATTGCACAAATAAAATAAATATCTGAGGAAAATGTTAGACCGAGTATATTCTACGCAATATGTAATGCATATGCATGCATTCCTAAGTTTCTCCAGATTTTGGATGGCGTTTCAATAAAATGATGCATAGCTTGAACGTATTTTTGTTCTATCATGCCAGTGAAATAATTGAGAAATATATTTTTTTATTTTCCAATGTTATTGTAGAAATTGGTTCAAGACCGCAAAGTGTCATATTACTATTAAATATTTAAAGTCCTCATTACAGATTAAGAATCAACGTGTTAGTTGTAAAAATGTTTTTTTCATATTACATGCAAAGCTGCATGTAATATAGTTTGGAAAATGTGTTCTGCTAGCAAGTTCCTACTCTGACCAAGTTGCACAGATATTGACAAATGTCAGAACCAGAATGATTAATGGAGGTTATGGGACAATTAATATAATTGGATGAACTTGGACATTTGAAGAATACAAATGAGGCAAGAATGCACGTGAGTTTGACACGAGGATGCAATATATTAACCAACTACAAGCTTAGACAGACATTTAAGTAAATCAGTGGATGAACATGTACAGTATTTTTCATTATTGCATTGGTTTTACATTTAACTGCATTTATTTGCAATTGTGTGCATTTGTGACCACCATTTTCGGGAGTTAGTCTGTATTTTGTAACCACGTATTTTTACTCACAGTGGGTCTACCAAGGTATGTCATCCAGATGCCACTCACCCGATAGAGTGACATCCACATTCTATCGGCCCTGAGCAAGTGGAGGGATTTCCACACTTCCTTGGTGGTGATATTTGTTTCCACATTTAACAACCAACGTCGAAGTATGAGAAGTTCACTTAACCTCAGCCTGAGATTTGAGCTTTACAAAGTGATTGTGAGTTTGGTGCTCTAACCACAATACCAGGACTGCATGGTGAGATGTTAATTCCCTCACCTGGTATACAGGTCGTCGGTTTGATTCCGACCTTGACGCCTTCATACTTGGACTTTGCATGCTCTACCCTTGGTCGCGTGGATTTTTCTCCAGGTCTTCCGGTTTCCCCTCCATATATAGAAATATCTTATAGTATTTGACGGCGAGAACTTTCTACATGATAAGCCACTTTTTTGAGCTATCATTTGTGGCCAGGTCGCATCTGAAAAAAGAGCTAGAGAGCTCAGTGGGACTCACCTGGTAAAATAAAAAGTTACCTGACTCCAGTAATAAATAGGGATATGTCTATTATTATTAGCATTTGTAAGATCATCATGAACCAGATGCTGCACTTGGAAACCATTTTATGACCCGCTGCACGAACTGGGCCTGAAGCCAGACTCCCAGAGGTACATACTAGCTCAGGCCATTTTCCCCTTGATGCCCCTAATTCAGCTTTAAAATAGCACGTTTTCAATGTTATGTTGTGCTATTGGTTGCAAGTGTAATATATAATCAGCCCCCAGCAGACATTGTCCTTAATATCTATTACACAATTGACAACAAAGTCTGATTCATGGCACAATTTAGTTATTTTTACCAGCATTACACAATGTATAAATCTGAGGAGAATGTTTATTATTTCATTTATTTCAGCAGCAAAGATAGCTGCATCTGAAAGGTGGCCTTCTATTGATCTGACCTTTTGACCTCCTATCCACATTCTGTCACATATCTGGATCTTCAAATGGCGGTAATCGGTACACGTGCAAGACGCTATCGATCGGTAGAGCTGAGCGAGTGCTTCAACAAAGCAAGGATGGGACACACCAATCATGGGAATGTGGACTTTAAGGGAACGCATAATCCCATTCCAAGGCACAAGCACGAGGACAATGTCACATCAGTAGCATTCTCGCCAGTCTTATAGATGAAAAAAAATTGTTTTGAATCCATGTACTTCTCAGAGCCATGTATTTGTGTATGCCTGCATAGCAATGCCTTAGCTACGCAAGGAATGGACTAATCAGTGTCAAGTTAACTCTATTATGAATAGCTTTGTTACCATTGAATTGTGTAATGCCCAGTATCGTTTGGGACAATGTACTTCATTAATTAATATGGATCGGGTTTCAGCTGATATTGTATCACTGAAGGTAGTGGTATAATGAAGGATAAGAAAATATGTATTAAAAAATACTACGTGTGTCTGAATTGATACCATCGGATTGAGACCTATGCTTAATATATGGCCATGCAGTGCTGTGATCAAATCACTTGTCTCGCAATTGAAAGTTGCTGATTCAAACCCATTTAGCAGTCGACATAGCCCGCCGTTCAATTTATGGCCAATAAAACCGGCACCACCTTGAGGTAATTAATGGTGGTTGCACTGTAAATATACTGCTCCACAGCATAGGAATGTAAAGAATTTACAAGACTGGCATAAGCCCTACACTTGTGGACATGAGCACACCCTTGCATGAACAGGGGCACATGATAACTGTCGAGGAATTTACTTTAAACAAATACATTTATTTTTTGGATGCGTTTCCAGTAGTGGTTCTGGCCTATTTGGGGGCACTAAACATAAAACAATATATATTTTAGAGGGCCCCACTTTAATTTGTTCACGTCGTAAATGACAGAATTCAGACAGACAAGAGATACAGATATAGTGAAATGAGAGGAGTGTTGCCAAAAATATAAAGATGTCGCGAGATGAAAATCGCATACAAGATAGAGATGAGAGAGTTTGCATTTTTTTTATATAATTTGAATTTAAGATATTTGATAGACCCCTGTTATTTTTTTATGAACCCCAGAGTCGTTGAACTGCTTGGTGTCCCTACACTTTTTTGCTAGTTATGTTATGCCTAATGCTGCCACTGTGTTGTTTATATTGTACACGGTTTGTCAATAATGTTATCTATACATTTCCTTTGCTCTCATATGTATGTTGAACTTGTTTCGCACCGTACATAGTTAACCGTGCTAATCACAACAGCAGTTATAAAGAAATCAGTTTTCAATCTAAATTTAAAAGTGCATAGCTCTAGTGGCTTCCTAATATCGGAAGGAAGAGCATTCCAGACCCAAGCAGAAGCGCATATGAAATTGCGAGATGCGGTGACCGTCTTTGTTCGATACCACCATATGTTGGTGTCTTGAGCTAAAGCCCAAATTGTCCACACCATAAAAATATTATATTCTACCATTAGCTTAGGATTGCCAGTGGAGATCATCACTAAGCAACATTAATTAAAGTATAGGGAAACAATTTATTTTTAAACGTTAATGAAAGTGCAGCTTGATGTATTGTGCATTTAACACGGGGAGATAACACTCGACTTTCCCATACCTTATTCACATCCACCAGTGGCCACAATGTACGTGAAAACATGTATAAAAAACACAGACTTTATGACCATAATTATACATGTTAAATCATTTTACTTTCAGGGAGCACACATTTATTAAAAAAAACAATAATTCCCATTGTAAATTGTGAAAATAAGGTCACAATTCAATTCACCATTCGTTTGTAAAAGGAGTGTGAACTCAAAGCGTATTTACCCCCCCCCTCCCGTGATGCTTCCCAACAAATCACTTCGATAGTTGAATGTCAAAGTAATGTTTTATGCCAAATGAACATCGCAACGGTGCTCACCTCCCATTTAAAACCAATGGCGAAGTTCCCCCGTTCCTCCGGTAGGGGGGCGAATCCACGCATGAGGCCAACTGTTGACTTCTCCACAAAGTGGTACTCATTTTTATTGACCTCGAGAGAGAGATGGTGAGCTGAGTGAACACCCATCCAGGACTTGAACCCGCAGCCTTTCGATTCGGAGCCCCTCAATGTGTGTTTGATGCCTCGTATAGCTACTGATTGTTGTAACTTTCGTGGCAGAGGCTCTAAAACTATCAATTTTATTGTCGACCCAAAAGAGTGTAATAGCTCCCTGCAGTATGTGTGGGGAAAAAAAATCATATTACTTTAAGGCAATAACAGGAGTAGCAGAAATGGATTGCAAAGAAATTTGCACGCAGGGTCTTCCGTATCGATCTCTCGTCCAAAGTGCTCGTAAAAAAAATCCCAAATGCAGTGGCGCAGCCCCCACACTGTGTGTGACGTGTCAAGTAAAAGTTGACCACAGCCCCGTTTCGATTTTAACATAACGCACGATGATTTCTAACAACACCGTTCACATGGCAGGCTCTTACGGGGACTCTGCCCAATTAAAGTTGTGGCTCTGACCTATTTGTTTTTCTTTTTCGAATAGTCCCACGCAGACCGTTGTGATGGGTCGCTTGGTCACAATCTCGTCATGGGAAATGGATCCGTTGGCTGCTAGATATGACTGGGACCAATTCGTGTTGTGTGGTCTTTTGCCATGTCTCTCCTTGTCCTGTCCCCCCATCTAGTGTGGGACTGTGACACTGCATGGGCTCTACCGTGGAAAAATGTTGGATACAAGACCATCATGGAAATAACAGTAGCCATTTCCTGTGAGTGTCCGAAGTGGTTGTCTATCTTATACACATCTGCAGCAGATTGAAAGTGGGAGCAGATTTTATATATTCATGATATAGATGCAGAAATCAACATTCATTGATCAATTCCTGATTTAAGAAACATAGTACAGCATTAATATGCACAACGTATATTCAAAAAAGTAAAATTATTCCTTGACTCAACTGCACAATGGGGAGATGTACATCTCCAATGGCAGCCTTGGGCGACTAGTAGAGCTTCCATATCACTGGAGTGTGGAAATTTGTCCATAAAATTACTCCTGCTTTCCCAGAAGGTGGTTTACATCCTAAAAGTACATTTTGATTTAAAGATTTCGTGACTGCAGGGATTCATATGCTTGGTTCTTTCGGTAAAGTCACGTAGAAGGGAAACAATAAAATAATGTTTTATATTTTAATTATTTTATTCTTTCCCTTCTACGTGACTTTACCGAAAGAACCAAGAATATCCTAAAAGTATATAATTAAATTAATAATTATCTGTATACGGTACCGCTATAATATTTATCAGCTCTATTAGTCACTACTTACGAAATAGCATAACTTGAACAGTCATTGTAGAGGTGTGCTTGGTCCGTATAGATTGCAGTACGCTGGGAGGTGTCAAAACGTATTTAAAATGTGCTCCAGTAAAGTGCTAAGCGTCACAATAACCGCAATTTACACAAAGCTGAAGCAAACGAATATAGACTGCAGCTGTAAACATAATTGTAAAGTATGTAAAGTGTCATTGGCTTCATTACATGTGTTGTGGTGCAACTGACGACGCTGACACGGTTCTTTAGTAGGGGCTGATGTCAAGGTTTATTAAGGGCTACTGCCGGTAACTTATCAAAGGCTTACACCTAACAGGTGGCAGCCCTAATATCTCCCCAGGGGAAAGGGTACTGGAAGGTCCCTAGCTCCACCCAGGCTATACGTGATCTCCCCCCCCCCCCCAGCACCGACCGAGGGATCATCCAACTCGGTTGGCCGGGTGAAATAGTCACTCTAGCCTGGCGCTAATTCCCCCTACCCTCGACCCCAACTGCCTAACTCTCTCCGTTCCTGGCCCTTCGCGACGACCCCCTCTAAGTCACGGGTTCCCCCTTATTTATCCCCCGTGACCTCTGACATCATCCCTTTTCACCCCCTGAGTGACATGACGTCCTCCACTACTCCTCTACACATGGATAACATTCAGTGATGTAAACCATGCTTATAATGGGACCAATACACTTATGAGACTACAATATGGGTACATAATCCCAATGTGCTGTTTGTATATATGTGGGCAAGTATCAATGCGAGTAGAAAACTCAATTCACAGATTTTGAAGGGTGGTGCTCATATGCCAGTAGCCCTGAGGCAGTGGTTGAAATTGCACATTCCTATGAAAAAGGCTGGTCTCCTAACGTGATGGCTGATGCTTTATTTACCATTATTGTATCAGCTCTGGATGGATTATAGGCCAAGTCAACCCACAACTGGGATTTAACTCAACATTTTGATTGTGACTCGAGCATTGTAGTCACAGCACTACTGGATTTAACTCAACATTTTGATTGTGACTCGAGCATTGTAGTCACATCAGTACTTAGCCACGTAAAAAATATTTAAAATAGTAAAAATATAAATACAGGTAAATTTGGACTTAAAACTTTCGTGACTGAAGGAATTTATATTCTTTGGTTCTTCGGTAAAGTCAGGTAAAAGAAAAAATAAAAGTAAATTTAAAAAACTACGAAGTTTCGATCATAACACAAGCGATCGTGATCAGGAGGAAAAAAGGGGGGAAGGTCACTGAAGGCAAGTTCTTTTTAAATGTTTAAAAATGGGCGTGGCACAAGTGTCCTGGTATCAGAACGAAGTGGGCGGGGCATAAGTACCCTGTTGTCAGAGAGCACCATGGTGCGGTATGATAAGTTCTACGTGGTCAGAGAGCACCATGGTGCGGTACAAGAAGTTCCAAGAAAGACACGGAAGGTGACAAGAAAGAAACATCACAACCAGTTATGAATTAAAGTGGTTGATGAAGTCCTTTCAATGATTGCTGAGTTTGTACCCATCCTCTCGGTTAAAATTGTGTCTGTCTATATATATGGATGACTTCATGAACGAATCTTTGTTGATAGCCAGTGGGCTTGCAAAGTACCATCGTCTTCGAGAAATCTATTTCGTGTGAGCCAACCGCATTAAAATAATGATCAGCCACGGCTGAGGTGTTGGTCCTACCGTGTTTCAAATCAACATTATGTTCACGAACACGATCCGAGACATGTCGCTTAGTTTCCCCAATGTAACTGCTGCCGCAGACACAGCTTAGTTTGTAGACGCCGGGTTATTGCATGTCAGGGATCTTGTCCTTAGCAGATGGGATCAGATCACGAATTGTATTCTTGGTTTTTTCGGTAAAGTCACGTAGAAGGGAAACAATTACATAATAAAAATATAAAACAATATATTCATGACATAGAACCAAGAATATGAATCCCTGTAGTCACAAAAGTTTTAAATCAAAATGTATGCATGGTGTTTAATTGAACCTGGATCTTGTGTTTGTTCATGATTTTGGAAATCTTTGTGGTGACCCCTGCTATCTATGGTTAGGTAGTTGTTTTGATTGGGTCCTCAGATGGCTCCTTCCTCATGGTTTGGGTGATGGCTTTGCGGATTGTGTAGTCAGAATATCCATTCACCTTGGTGCACGTGTTTCAGTTCATTGGCTCGGTGATCATGGTCGAAGATACATCGAGCTCTATGGTATAGAGTTTTGATGAGGGAATTCTTCTGGGAAGGATGGTGGTGGGAGTCAGGTTTTAAGGTAGGCATCAGTATGGGTTGCTTTCATGTAGACAATCAAAAATAAACCAGATGGCCCAATGATTGATACGTCGTAGTTTATATTTTTCATTTACTTTCATTTTTTATATCTACGTGACTTTACCAAAATATCCAAATAATATTAATACAGGTATATATTTAAATAATAATCTGAATCTTTATTTATGCTGGAGGAATCTAAAATTGTAAAAGTGTAGCCCTGCCATTACCTGCTCAATTACCTGATGGCGAGAGGGCCTCCACTAAAGGTAGCTCTATAGAACCCCTGTAGGAGGTATTTAGCCTACTTTTCCATGCTAGCCTGGCGTCTAAGGATAGTTGGGAGTACTGTACCTACAATTTACCCCACCACATGCGACCTTCCATGTAAATTTTAAAAGATCAGTAAACACATGTATACAACTTTCTATATCCACATTTATGTGGACCCCTGTCATCCTCCTCCGATTGATACAATGAGTGCCACTCTGTCACAAGTCAACAGTGGTGTACCGAGGTCCACACGTCGGTTCTTTCAGAGGTAGGTTATTGACCAACAGTCTTTAACACCACACTGCACTTTCCTTTCTACTCCGTTCCGCCGTGCGTCTCTCCCTTCGTTATCTCCGCAGGAGCTCTGTGCTCACATCACGTGCCCTCACATCTCCTCTCCCTCCCTCGAACCTTCTAGGATCTCCTCGACCCACCGCCCTCTTCCACCAATCTCCTCTTCACCTCTCTCTCCACCCCGAACCGTCTTCATTTTATAATCCTTCCTCTCCCATTCTCTCCTTTTGAGATCCCTGGCTAATTCTGTGGTCCTTTACTCATTCATTGGAGTGGCTCTCGGCCTTGCGTGCTGCCAAGCTGGCCCCATCATTTGCCTTCAGCGTTAACAACTCTTCTTTTGGCCTTCGGCGGGTTTATTTATAATTCGTGGGCAGCGCCTCTCGGCGTCCCTTTACAAGTGGCTAACCCGCAGACAGACTAGCGCCTTTCACAAAAATGGTGATGTTTCCACCACTGACTTAGGGCCACAAACGGATGGTATCCGCTTTTTGCCCACCTGAGCATTGCTGTTGGGTAACCCAGGAGACTATTACCAATGTCAAAGTACGAGTGAAACATTAACTATTTGTCCATCGCACCTCCAGTAGCACTGTGTTGTTGTTGGCCATGTGGCATGTTAGGCGTTTGGGCCTGTGCAGACTGCACACAGATATCAATTCCCTTTGCGTGTCAGCAACTTCCCTTGATCTTTTCAAACATATTTCCCTATAAAGACTTGATTTGAAGCTTTCGTGACTGCAGGAATCCATACTTTTTTTGTAAAGTCACATAGATAGAAAATTAATAAATCACAACGTTTCGATCGCAACACAATCATCCGTCATCAGGTGAGACAAACACAGCAGAACTGCTGACGCAGGAGAAAGAGCTGCTGCAACAAGAGGTTATATAGGCTTTAGGCGGGCTCAACCCAAGGGTAAGTGGGCGGAGCTAGAGATGGAATATGTATGTAAATGTAAGAGATTAGCATGTCAATGTGAGACGGCTCCAGCAACCGGGGACTGTGCCAATGAGAAGATTAGCATGTCAATGTCAGAGGGCCGGGCAACAGGAACAAGAAAACTCGCAAGGGTAACTATGAGAAGAGACCAGCATGTCAACGAGAGAGACACAGAGAGAGAGAGAGACGAACACAGAGGGACAACCCACAGAGAGAGACATCCACATAGAGAGAGACACACACAAAGACACACACAGAGACACACAGAGAAACAACCACATAAAGAGAGACACACATAAAGAGACACAAGCACATAGAGAGAGAGACACACACACAAAGAGACACAGAGAGAGAGAGACACACAACCTAGACGGACAAACACAGAGAGACACACGTAGAGAGAGAGAGAGACGCACACAGAGACACAACACAGAGAGACACACAGAGAGAGAGAGAGACACACACGGAGAGACAACCCCCACAGAGAGAGAGAGACACACACAGAGAGACACACACAGAGAGACACAAAGAGAGAGAAACACACATAGAGACATATAGAGAGAGACACACACAGAGAGACACACAAACAGAGAGACACACGCAGAAAGAGACACACACAGAGAGACAACCACACAGAGAGAGACACACGTAGAGAGACACAAGCACATAGAGAGAGAAACACACACAGAGACACAGAGAGAGAGAGAGAGACATCCAGAGAGATACACAGAGAGAAAGACACACACAGAGACACAACGCAGAGAGACACACACAGAGAAACACACAGGGAGACAACCCCCACACAGAGAGAGACACACACATAATGGAGAGACATCCAGAGAGACACACACACAGAGAGACACAAAGAGAGAAAGATACACACATAGACACACATACAGAGAGAGATACAAAGACAATGAGACAAACAAACAGAGAGACACAAACACAGAGAGAGACATACACAGAAACATTACAGCCAGTTATAGTCTGTTAAAAAACGAGAGCTCCCACCACCTCGAGGGAAAGGGCAACGGTAGCTGTGTTAGTGAGACACTTAGCCCGTTAATGTAAAGACATTTTACTTGGTGATGTACTCAGAGAGTCGAAAATAGCGGCTGACATCGGCAGGTAGGATGGAAACATCACAGTCAGTTAAGACTTTACCTGGTTAATAACGTCCTTCCAATGATTGTTCCGTTTGTATCCATCTTCTCGGTTGAAGTTGTGTCTGTGTTCATAAATCTGGATGGCTTCATGAACAAATCACTGATGATAGCCGGTTGGTTTGCATAGTACCTTCGTCTTGGAAAAATCAAATATGCACATGAAGAATTCCAATAGTGGAGTTTCTGAGGAATCTGTGATATTTTATTTTTCCACTTTTTTTCCAAATTGTGCTGACATCGTGCAGTTGTTTTTTTTTTGCAATGACTGATTTTATTTAAAATAAAGTTAACGAATTGACTTTTTTTTGTTTCAATCTATTTTAGAGCCTCAATAACTTTGTTGTGAAATTTCTTGAAGCACGGATAAAGCCTTTGAACTATACATTCATGGAAATAGTTTAAGGTTTTCATTATTGAACGAAACTATTTTTTATTTTACCGGGTAAGGCCCACTGAGCTATACAGTTCTTTTTCAGAAACGACTTGGCCACAAATGATAGCTCAACGAAGTGGCTTACCGTGTGGAAATGTATAGCAGCCAAATACTCTAAACGCGTTTGTCTAAACTTGGAGGGAAAAACCAGAAGACCTAGAGAAAAGTCCACGCAACTACGGGGAGAACATGCTAACTCCAAAATAGGCAGGCATCAGGATTGAGATCGAACTCAGAACCCCCTATACAGTATACCAAGTGAGGCCCTTAACATCATGCCAGCGTGGCACCCTTTGTTAAAGTTTTGGAGAAATATAGGAGCAATGCTTTACGTTACTTTAATTAAAACAATACATACATTTGTGTACTCTTAAACAACATTGAGATTCGTTACTTATGTTGAAAAGTATATCTGGGTGCCTGCAATATGTAGATAGATTATTATATTTGATTGTTTTTATTGTTATTTGTTAATCCAGGAAATTCTTAATGAGCCTCAATATAATTTTTCGATTTAAAGCTTTCGTGACTGCAGGGATTCATCTTCTTGGTTCTTTCGGTAAAGTCACGTAAAATGGAAATAAAAATAAAACATACTAAAATAAAATTCTCACGACGTTTCGGCCACAACACAAGTAGCCTTCTTCAGGTGAAGGAACAGAACTGTCGGGACGACAGTGCGTCAATGAACGCTGCTAAGCTTCGCAGCGTCTTTTAAGCTAGGTGGGAGGAGCAGAGCGCCTTGACAAAGGAGTTTACATATCAACAGGAGAATTTAGCATTGAAATAGCTGTGCTAAAGTGTTGGATTAGCAGGGTGTTAAAGTCAGAAATTAGCATGTAACTGGGAGATAAGCATGATGTTAATGTGAGGGATTAGCATGTAACTGATCACTGAAATAGCTATATTAATTTCAGAGTTTACATATCAACAGATGGAATGGAAGTTTCTACAAACAAACTAAGGGCACCCCAATGGGCTCCCCCTGATCATTGTTACAATGCTGTGGGTGATCACGATATAATTTTCTCCCATACCAAGGTTCTTTGCAAACCCAGGGGTTTTTTTTTTATCAGAGATTTGTTCACGAGGCAATTCATATCTACAAACACAGACACAATTTCAACCGAGAAGATGGCTTCAAATTAAGCAACCATTGGAAATATGTTCTAAACCGAACCAAACATTAAAGGAATTTTTAATGGTACAGTATGTTCATTCAATTAGTGGCATCCCAAACTCTCACGGTGGTGCTAATGTATTTTTGATGCTATTTGCGAGCTTGCACAGCTTTACATTTTTATGCTAATTCCTTTGTCAAGGCGTTTTTTCTGTTTACCCACTCACAGCTTAAAGGAGGCGACCTGCGCTTGACTTTTTTTCACTCCAACGCTGTCTTCTGGACAAGTTGGTCCCTTCACCTGATGAAGGCCACTTGTGTTGTGGTCGAAACGTCGTGATTTTTGTTGTTTTATTTTTTACCTACGTGACTTTACCGAATAGAACCAAAGAGTATTTATTGATAACATTGATGTAGTTTATATTTTAGTTTTTTTATCAGTTTACTATATGGTATTCATTATGTAGTGTAGTGTATACCCAGTTACTTTATGTTAATAGCTCAACTTATTGAAGAATATATTGAGTACATTTATTATATTGATGTAGTTTATACTTAGTTTTTTCACATCGGTTTATTGTATGATAGTTGGGTAGTTGCAGTCCTTTAGCTTCAATTTACTAAATGCATCTGTTGATATGTAAACTCTGACTTTAACATAGCTATTTCCGTGACCAGTTGCATGCTAATCCCTCACATTAACATCATGCTTATCTCCCAGTTACATGCTAATTTCTGACTTTAACACAGCTATTTCAATGCTAAATTCTCCTGTTGATATGTAAACTCCTTTGTCAAGGCGCTCTGCTCCTCCCACCTAGCTTAAAAGACGCTGCGAAGCTTAGCAGCGTTCATTGAAGTACTGTCGTCCCGACAGTTCTGTTCCTTCACCTGAAGAAGGCTACTTGTGTTGTGGCCGAAACGTCGTCAGAATTTTATTTTATTAAGTTTAATTTTTATTATTTTATTTCCATTCTACGTGACTTTTTCCAAAAGAACCAAGAAGATGAGCCTCAATATATTATTTTTCAGGAGGATCCTGCTGTGAAATATTTTGCCAATGCCTTTTAACATATTTTTACATATTTTTTTTCGTTTCAATTAATTTTACAATTAGCCAGGAAGGTATTTGAATTCCAGAGCACTCAGGTCCCATCCATGTGAACACGTGCAATAAAGAATAGCCCACAGAGTGACTTTGGTCATCAGTCCCAAACCGTGGACCACATGGTAACGCCACTTGTCTTTTGATCATTAGCCAGCGGAATGATAATTATCATCAGGCTGGTCGAGAAGCCATCCAATGGCTCACCCACCAACCTCCACATGAACTACTAACGTTGTTGATCAACTCCCCAATATACAAAAGAAGACCTTACTGTATACATATGTAATGATTGATTAATAGTGGTCAACATTTAATATATCGAGGATATGCACACGTCACATGTATAACGCACATTTAGTTTACATTGCTCTCAAGTAATCACATCTATCACATTGAGTACCTCATATATATCACGATAATTAAAGAGGCGCATTCATGATGATGATGGACAGCCCATGCAAATAACGGGATGTGCTGTGGTCCGTTTGAACCGAGCATCCTCATCACTTATCACTTTTGAATGCTGATGTTTAAAGTGCAGCGTCTTGATCTATACCAAGGCACTGATTTATTAAAAATGCTTTTCAGCAGACTGGCTGCTTGATGGATGCATTTTAATTGCTGGAGGAGGTACCCACAGCAGAATTAATGGGAAAATTTCAGTAAATTCTGGTATTTAACCAATCTTCGTTTATTAACACACCAGATCAAATAAGTACGTACAAAAACATTAGAAAGGGATTTATATCGGCTGTGCGGAGGGTTATCTTTAAAAAACAGGATATTATTATTTAATTCTTGGGAATTTAGTGTTGTGATTAAATGAAGCCCTGTGTTTCGTATTTTCAAATTTGACTAATTTAATATTTAAAAAATTCATCATCATTGTATTTTTCATCATCATCATCAATCTACCACTCAACGAAGGCCTCCCTAAGCAACGAGCATTTCTCGTGATCATGCAATGTTATTCTTACTTCAATTTAAAATAGCACAAACTACACTGCACTAGAGTTTCAGTGTTTGTAACTGGATTTATTGTGTCTGTATTGTTATATCTACTGATGTTCTCCTATTAAACCTGCAACTGACACAATCCCTTCCTCCTTGTATTCATTTTGAGAATAATTTTCAATATTTACAGAAATTAAACAATGTGTGAATCGAAACAAGGCTAGCAACAGTAAAACTGAACACAATGAAAACAGGTTGAAATATGGAGAGAGAGAAAAACTCCACACATTAATCAATAACGCTGCTTTAAAATAAAAAATATATGTGATGTTTTTGGAAATGGCCCCTTTTCATAGCAAATGATTTATATGCTATCAACAGGGCCAATTTGAAGATGTTCCGTTGCTGTTAATTGTGCTTGGGCACCACCATTTCTTGATAATATTATTTGAGTAACATGTTACTTCCAAAGTGTCTACATTATATCCTCCCAATATCACATTTTCAATTCCCGTGAAATGGTTTGTAAATTTGATGTGCTGAATATATGTTTTAATTTGGATTGCATAACTTGGGATGATTCAGAAGATAAGTAGGGGGAGAACTTTAATATAAACACATTTCCTTGGCCTGAGCTAGCACCTTAGGAGGTGAATACTAATGAAAGTATTCAGTCTGTCGAATTTGGTCAAAATCTTCCAACACTGAAAGGACGTGGAAGGTTTTGTTAAATATTCACTCATCAACAAAACAGTTTTGCAATTAACCACAGTTTTGTTTCTGTGAGCACCCAATAGCTCTTGGATCTGTAGCACCAAATGCTAACATCTGGCTTTGCTATGCAGTGGTTAGTGAACTTGGCAGTAGTGGATTAACAAAGGACAGTAAATATGTTTTTTCTTCATGATTGCTGTTGTATTATAAGCATTCATACAAATAATTTGTCCGTTCGTTCGTTCGTTTCTCAATCTGTTTGTCCTGGTGAGGGTCGTGGCGGCAGCATGTTGAGTAGGGCGGTGCAGACCTCCCTTTCCCTGGCGACGTACTCCAGCACTACATTACTATACACTACTACACTATACACTATACTATACACTATTATACACTACACTCCTCTAGCTCTTCCTGGGAAACTCCCAGGGGTTCCCAGGCCAGCCGAGCAACATAGTCCCGCCAGCGTGTCCTGGGCCGGCCCCGGGGTCTTCGCCCAGTGGGACGTGCTGCCCGGTAGAGTTCCAGGGGGAGTCTCCTGGGGGGGCATCCTTACCAGGTGCCAAACCACCTCAACTGGCTCCTCTCGATCCAAATATATTTTCACGTTCACACAATTCGTTTTTGCTAGAACGTAATTCTCTCATTAGGGGACACTTTTCGCACGTGATATAATGCGGAACGCACGTCATTATAACGCAATTTATGAACGTCGATCACGAGCTACTTTCTCGAGCTGCGCCAATGGGCGGTACAGTGATACAGAATGATACCGTAGCATTCTTTGTCCCGCCATCTTACTGTGTGTGCGTACATCGCATCTCGTCAAACTTTAACGTTACACTGTGTAAGGGGAAATTGCTTTCGCTCGACGCGTCTTTCGTTGAATGCAGCATCTTCCGGGTTAGACGAGGACTTGCTGTACAGCAAAACTCCCATCAACTGCCTCGATGTGTGTGGTGCATTATTCCCAGATCCTGTAATAAGAGATACACCATGATAAAAAACTCCTCAAATCCGAAAACTATTGAGAACATTCGCGAGTTTTTCGCCACGCAACTCCTCACATCTACTACAATTATGCATATGAAGTGGCAGAGTGCTGGCTGCTGGCCAAAAAGGGGAACTGCGGTGTATGGCAATATTGAAGTCAGCAGGCCATGATAGACACGAGAGGGGGACATCTAGGGGAAAGGTCACAGAGGGGGGCCCATCGGGAAGCCTCGGGAACCCGCTCGTAGGTTCCAGAGAGGGAGCGTGGCCGGGGCGGAGTGAGGCCACGCTGAGAGTATAAGAGGGGCCCCTGTGAGTGTCACTGTTGCTGGAGTGGGATCCCCATCGTGCTGTTCAAGATCATTGCCATCATCGCTGTCGTCTCGTCGCCATCATTGCTGTCATCTTACCTCGATATTGCGCTGCTAGATAGATGTTGGCTGTCTCAGTTCAGCGCCGTAAGTGTTAGACGGTTAGTGTTATGTATAGGCTAGCAACTGTAATAGTGTGTACCTACGTAGAGTTGTGTATAGGCGAGCGACTGTAGAGTGTGTATCCACGTAAGGTGTGTATGATACCAATGGTGTTCGTTAAATAAAATAAGTGCCTCCCAAGTCTTATCGTCTCCGGGTTAGTCACTACACATACATACAAAAATGTGTGCATATATATGTTTGGTAATGCGGGGGCTTTCATCCAGCTGTGAAAATGACAATGATATACCATTTGGGTATCATTATATTCGAAATAAGTTTTACTGGCTGGATTCCTGCCTGGATTCATGTCTGGCAAATTGCGCAAAAGCACGTGGGCAGTGTCGTCACCACGCATGATGGCGTCATCTGCATCCCACACCGTGGAGCTGGGTTCATGCGTGCTAACGTCATGCCTCACCACCCCACACAAAGGCAATAGAGGGGAGATATAGTTTCAAGTTTCATTTATTAGGTATAGCCCTGTGAGCCATGCGGCTATTGAGTCGGGTGCAATCGCAACAAACAAAATATGAACAGAGAACATCTTAAAGCGACGACGCGCAACAGAAACATCCTGGATAAACCAGAAAATCTTCCAGAAAAAAAACCCACCGTATTACAATGCTGTGCGCAAAAATCCCAGTGTGATGCAAGACAAACAATAACAACCATAAGCCAATTTAGATTCAAGTTATCAGGCCAACTCCGCACTTCCGCAAGAAACATGGCTTCACCATATGTTTTCGAAATCAAAAGAAAGCTATAAAATACGATGTAACAACAGTAATCAGAGGAACTTTGATCAAATTTAACAATAAACGATATACATAACATGTACGACCAAACTTGCAGCCATATCTGGCAGCATGACACTCCCAGTGAATGATGTGTGAGTGAGTCAGTGGTAGTGTGAGTGAGTGTATGATGTGTGAGTCAGCGTATGATGAGTAAGTCAGTGTATGATGTATGAGTCAGTGGTAGTGTGAGTGAGTGTATGATGTGTGAGTGAGTCAGCGTATTATGAGTGAGTATAGAGGGAGGTGATGGAGGGAGATCGACGAGAGAGAGAGAGGAGGGAGGAAGAGACGGAGAGAAACAGAGAGGAGAGGGGCTGGGAAAGAGAGAGAAAGGGTGTGAAATAGAGAGAGAACAAAACAGAAAGAGGAGAACGAGAGAAAGCGACAAACGGAAGGAGGGAGTATCATGGGGACCTTTCTGTCAGTATAAAAGTGTATTGACATATAATGGGTCACTATAGCACCTGGGGCCATCTACCGACAGAGGAATAGTGGGTATAATAGCCCTCTCTGCCAGCAGAGTGTATGATGTTATGGAAGAGGTCTCTGGGGCTGGCAGAGTAGGGGCAATTGAGGACATAGTAGCCCGATTGGCTGGCAGGGGCACGTGATGGGATGTTGGCTAAAGGTGGCAGAGGGGACACGTGTTGCAGAGCCCAGAACCTTCTAGTGAGTTCCAGAAGGGGGCGTAGCTGAGGGCGGAGCCAGGCAGGGGACACGATTTTATTGCGAGAATGCCCCTTAAGATCTTGGTGGATCGAGGGTCCGTTGAGCTGCCATGTGGCTGTCGATTGGCGTTTTTGTCCTCTCCGTCTCGATTGTGTACGGCTCACGGTGCAATTCGAGCCTTGGTGAGAGAGACTGTTGAAAATTCCCCCAGGGCACAGATGCATGTGCCCTTTTGGCAGCGAAAATGGCTTGACCGGGAAGTTACCTATGACAAAGGTGTTGACTCCTGTGATGCGGAAGCGCTGTCGCGGTTGTCGCTGAGGTGCCGGTGTGCATATGTGATGGGTGCTGGGCATCATGAGCCCGCGGTTATGGGATCATCTCACACTGTAGTGGCATTGGGGAATGACTGACCCCCCGATACAGCCGACATGTGCGACAGTACTATTGGCCTCTCGGACACGGAATGGGAGCAACTCTAAGTGGAGGATGCCTCCCTGTTAAATTTTAAATTCCGCATGAGAAAGGTGGAGGGTGGTAAGAGGTGACAAGAAATGTCCTCAGTGGTCCTCAAAGGGGGACTGCTGATGCGGTGGGTAGGAGAGATGCAGCGCTATAACATTGTTGTGCCAACTGCTCTGCGAGGTAGAGTTGTGTGTGTTGTACACGAGCGATTGATGCACCTTGGCATGCAGAAAACATTGGCAACGCTCAGGCTTGGTTTCTTCTGGCTCGAGATGGCAAAGGAAGCTTGCAGTGTTTCGAGGGGATGTGTGGAATGCACTCGCCGGAAACCCCCGCCAAGAAAGGGCCATTCACAGTCGAAGTTTGTTGGTGTGTCCTGGGTGAATGAGCTCGTCACGCTCGATATTTTTAGGACATTTCCCACCACACTGCGGGGTAATACATATTTGTTGGTGGGGGTGGAATATTTTTCGCGCTGGCTGGCGGCTTGGCCGCTGCCGAACCAGTCAGCTGTTACCATCGCTTATACGTTCTTTCATGGTTATGTGTTGGAAAAAAGGGGCCCCGGAATGCCGCATTGTGGACCAGGATCGAGATATCTCTTCGGAGTTGTTGAGGGAAGTATGTGATTTGCTGGGCAACAAGAAGGTTCAGACTTCGCCCTATCACCACCTGATTGATGGGATGGTTTAAGAGTTGCATGGGACTCTGACGTCCATGTTGTGTCAACAAGTGAATATGGAGCAGTTCGATGGGATTTGCACATTCCGGGGGTTCTCTCTGCCCACAAAATGCCCCCTCACCCTTCCACCGGGTTCTCACCATTTTACCTTATGTACGGGAGGGAACGGGACCCCCCCCATTGAAGTCCAATTGACCACGGAGCCGGATGGGAAGCATAAACGATTATCCAGAGAATGGGGGTATCTGGAAGTAAGTCTGTCATGCGACAAGTGACTTACAAAGAGCCGATGGGGCTCCAGAAATCTGGAACTGAATGGGGGGATTGGGCTTGGCTGTATTTCCCCTGAGTGTTAGTTGGCACAGTTCCTAAGTTATATAAACTGTGGCAGGGGTAAGTTGAAGTGATTGAGGTTGGGGGACCCCGGTGTATGCGGATCCAGTCTGGTTGCAGGCATTGGTATGTCTATCTGTCGTGGCTGAATCCGTGTTTCCCACCTCGCGGGATCCCTTCATCTCCACTGCCTGAGGGCCAGTTATGCCTCAGTAGATGTCTGTTCTTCCGCGCACAGGATCCCGGCATATGGAGCCACCGATTGAGATGGCTGAATGCCAATCAAGGAGAGCGGGTCTCACTAACATGGCCACTCCTTCTCCTCCTGTTGTTCTTCTTCCCGGGAGGGGCCATGCCCGCTAGGCCATCTTCAAGTCTGATTGTTGAAATTACCCTTCCCCACTGTCTTATTTACCCCAGCGCCATTGGAGATCGCACACACGAGCCAGATTGTGCTGCCGGTTGGACTGGGTCCTTCATGTGTCCGTGGGTTGTGACCTTCTTACAGGTGTTGGATGGTATACATTGTCTGCAGGTTGTGTTCGTCATGTGTTCGCGGAAATATATATTATTGGGTGCTCCTCAGGTATGTACATATTGTTTTGTCGATGGTTGCTACGAAGAACGGAAGAATGGAAGCACCACAGCAAGTTACGACTTTGCTTGGTTAATAACGTCCTTCCAATGATTTCTATTATCTCCGACTCTATGAGTTACATTGCCCTGTTAGGTGCCTCTGCATTAACGGGCTGGGGTCTCACTAACATGGTCACCTCTTCTCCCTTAGCCTCGATGTATTGATGGTTCTGGCTGTGCGATGGGCTTTGTGTCTCACTTGCGCGACCACCGTTGCGGTGGTTCTCTTGCGTGGACACGCTTGCCTCACAGCGAGTTGGCAGTGCCGCAGCTTCTGTTACACATAGACATGACATTAACTTACTAATCCCCCTAATGTCCCTGGCTAATCTCTCCCATCAACATAGTGCTAATCGCTCATTAATACTACTGCTGTGTGAATATGTGGGGATGATACTCTTATGCTGCGACGAAAGCTAATTCATGCTAATCTCTCTCCATAATCTCTATCTCCCTAATCTCCCCCATTAACACAACTGACGTGCTTGCTTCTGGGGATGGAATTCCTTTCCAGCTCAGACCCCACTTGCTTGCCCATCGCCACATATATAACCTTGTTGTAACAACTCTCTCGCTGGCTCAGCAGTTCTACTGCTGGATTAGTTTTTTCTGCCTGAGGACGACCGCTCGTGTTGCGATCGAAACGTCGTGATACATTATTTTTTATTTTTTTTTTCTACCTACGTGACTTTACCGAAAGAACCAAAGAGTATATAAACAATAAGTATGGGTTTTACTATTTCTGGCAAAAAAAATAGGTGTTAAGACGTTCAAACACCAAATAGAGACCTTTTGCAAGGAATCAAGTCTGCATTCACCACACGTACTTGTGGTGAACATGCAAGCAAAGTCTGATAATATATGCATTGTCTTTGAAACTGATTGGCCTACACCAGAGACAGCCTTTTTTATGACCTCGTCTCACCAGTGTCAGACCAGAGAACGACAAAAGGTGAACAGTACAAAGACAATGCACGTATCAGAGCATTTATAGCTCAGGGTGAGCAGCTATATCATGGGACCTTTTTTCCAGTATCAAAGTATGAAAAATAAGAATAGGTTTTAACCTTTCTGGCGAAAAAACAGGTGTAAAGACGTTCAAGCACCAAATAGATATACCTTTTGCAAGGTAGGATGGAACATTAGGGAGAGGCAAGAGAGATTGAGATGGGAAAGCGAGAGGTTGAAATAAGGAGAGTGAGAGGTGAGAGAAACAGGGAGAGCGATAGGGGCAGGGAAGTGGGTAAGATACAGTGGGGGCAGGAGAGGTAGAGGGGACAGATGGATAGAAAAACAAGAGACAGAGCAAGAAATCGAGATACCATACATTTGGATATACAGTGAAGAGAAGCAAAGAGAAAGGTGGAGAGAGATGGAGTTTTAAATGAGATTGTTTTTGGGCTGGCAGGTTGGCTGGGAGTGACTGACGGACAGTCACGCCCAAAGGTCGTGCAAGTATCTAATTATTTCCCAAAATAATTGTATTTCGAATGTCTTTATATATGTGTATTTGCACACCACACATGAAATAACAAATAAAATATCAACTAAATGGACTTGGAAATCATGGGCATTAAAATATATGTTGAATGCTTACAAATCACCTCCAACTTAGTGTATAAAAGCACAATAATATCCCCATTGAATGTTTTTGTCTGTAAAAATATTCCAACCGAACAATGCAACTATCTTAATGCTGTATTACTCAAGATAAATTGGTATAATAGTATTAAATACTCGTTGCAAATGGCGGAAATTTGTTTGAGAATGCTGCTAGACGACTCAGATAGCATTCGATTTAAAAGCAATGCGACCATACCTAATAACGGTGATAACCCTGTAGTATACTATAATGTTACTGATTCACTAAACACCACAATTCATACCTTTGCACAATTGCAGCGATATCTGTTTTCATTGTTGCATTGAATGTTGAATGCCCTTTTCACTATAATAGTTTTCATTAACATGTTTGCCTGCGTTTCAATTCCTAACAGCATTCATTAACTTTGTCTTGTGTAGAATAATGTCAATCTGAGTTTATATTCAGGTACACAGTAAAAGTGTCCACTTACTCAAATGGTCATTGGGTGATGTTTATCTCGATTATTGGTCTATAACCAGTGGTGGAGACCATTAGATCAGAAGCCTCATATATTTGTTCCATATTTTATTAAACATTGAGTGGACTTGTTTTTTGCAATTAACTTCACTTCAGTTTGTTCCAAAATGTAATCTCGGCGGTGATGGCTATGCACGTAATGCGGCACTGTGGAGGCAGCAAGGGTTGGTGGTTCGCACAAGTGTTGTGAAACTCCCTTCCCATGGGCGTGTCGAGGTGCCAAACCCTGGCTCGCCAGGAGAAGGCAGTACAGCAAGTGGACTAATCGCCACTTCTTGCCATCTGTACGGAGATAGAGATCCTCAACGACGTCGATTTTTTTTTAGGGTGCTCACCACTGATTGGCTGAAAAAAATTCAACTAAAAACCCAATGAAGAAACCTCCTGCAAAAAAAGTCCAATGACTTAGTGTAGCTTTCCTGAATAAATAAGTAAATTGTAATAAAATGTAAATAATTAATTATGATCTATTAATTATACTTAATAAGTATTATGTGTTAATTATAATTAATTGATTTTCATTATTGATTGCCCTGTCAGTGTGATGGAAATAAGGTAAAGGATATATCTTTAACTCTGGCAGGACAGTGGAACCATATGTGTTAGAGAACGAGTGACAGAAGGGTATTTTCATAGAACTGACATTAAAATCATATTTTAAAAAAATGTAATCCAAACATTCACAACACACTTTCTCACACAACCCTGCAACAGAACTTGTTGATCCCATGGAAGAGAAACTGATGGGTTGCTTTTTTTCATGAAATTTAGCGAACTAAATGGAAAAACATAAAATTCTTGTGATAGCATTTTTTCAGTGATTTTTGACTGAGCTACCTGGATTCAAACCAGATCTCAGCAGAGCCAGGGAATTACTGCAAGACGCACAAGCCACCTACCTCATCACCACCTTCCTCTGTGTTAGTCATACATGTGTAACTACAACCGATGCACATTCTTGCTTTACTAAGAGCCTTTATTGTAGATACGAACACTTTTATTTAGGCTACTAGCCTTTTTCCTGTCCTAGGATGGAAGCTGTAATATTAGAGATGTACACTCACGTATTTCTTGCGTGATTGTACATTTTTGGGGGGAATTTTATACGAGGCAAACAATAGCTGTCTCAAAATAATTTGAATAAACACTTCACATTACATTCTTGATTTGACGCTTTCGTGACTGCAGGAATCCATACTCTTTGGTTCTGTTGGTAAAGTCACGTAGGTATAAAATAAAATAACATAAAACACGACGTTTCATCGCAACACAAGCAGTCGTCCTCAGGCGGAAAAAATATAATCCAGCAGTGTAACTGCTGAACCAGCGAGAGAGCAGTTACAACAAGGTTATATATGTGGCAATGGGCAAGCAAGCGGGGTCTGAGCTGGAAAGGAATTCCATCCATGGACGCAAGCACGTCAGTTGTGTTAACGGGGGAGATTAGGGGGAGAGGGATTAGGGAGGGAGATTAGCATGAATGAGCTTCCGTCGCCGCATAAAAGTGTCATGCCCGCATATGCACACAACAGCAGTGTCAATGAGAGATTAGCACCATGAGAGTGCAATCCAAAGGACATGTGAGCATGAGAGTGCAATCCAAAGGACACGTAAGCATGAGAGTGCAATCCAAAGGACATGCAAGCATAAGAGTGCAATCCAAAGGACATGTGAGAGATCTAAGAGAGAGGCATAGAGAGAGACAGAGAGTTGGAAATAACAGCTGACATAGGCAGGTAGGATGGAAACATCACAGTCAGTTAATAACGTCCTTCCAATGATTGTTCAGTTTGTACCCATCTTCTCGGTTGAAGTTCTGTCTGTGTTTATATATCTGGATGGCTTCATGAACAAATCTCTGAAGGTAGTCGGTAGGTTTGCAGAGTACCTCCGTCTTGGAAAAAGCTATTTCGTGTGAGCCCACAGCGTTAAAACAATGATCAGCAACGGCAGAGGTATTGGTCCTACTGTGTTTCAGATCGGCCTTGTGTTCACGAACGCGGTCTGAGACATGTCGTTTCGTTTCCCCAATGTAACTGCTGCCACAACCACAACTCAGTATGTAGACACCAGGGTGTTGCATGTCAGGAATCACATCAGTTTAAGTCTCTGACCGTAACTAATCCTCTTTGAGGCCTGCCTGCACCAATCTGAGGCCTATAACACACTTTCAAACTTTAACAACGTAGGCTTTCACAACCAATATCCATAATAAAGGCTTTGGGTTAGATCGCGTTCTAACCCAAAATTGATCAAACCCAAAGCCTCTATTATACACTTCCAAACTGTCCATTTGCAGACGCACCATGTCCGGTGAAGTGGTCTATTGTTTCGGTCATTACATATGTATGACCCTTTGCAGACTTAAATCGTGATGTTTAAAACTTGCATTCAAATGTTTACATTGTTATTGGCTTGAAAAGCTGACAATGTTTCCAAGTACTGTGAATATATAAGAACTCTGTTGCATTGTATTCCATGACGTGCCACCCAATATTGGTAAACAATATTGGTAAACAATATTGGGTGGCACGTCATATATGTTCTATTCAAGCTCATAATGAGAGCAACAAATCGAACAGTGCCTCAGCCACACTTTTCCGTGCTGTAACTCAAACGCAAATTGTAAACATGTATTGTGGTCCAACGTGCCCTTGTAAAATGTAATGTCCATAAATGGAGAAACTGCTCATTTGTTAGCTGTATGAAATAAATGATTTACGGTTTGCTGTGGGTACATTTACAATATTTGGTTAACTTAAATCAAGTAATTCAATAACTTAAAGTAAGCCTCCGTTCACATGACTCCAAAATATGACAGGCAGGGATTACATTTGCAGTGTTTATTATGCTAAATTTGAATGTCGAATCTTACTCCTAAACTACCAAACTGATACTCTTTGGTTCTTTCGGTAAAGTCATGTAGGTATAAAATAAAATAAACCACGACGTTTCAGGCGCAACACAAGTGTCTGTCATCAGGTGGGAAAGCATGGTCTGCTGCTGAGGCAGACTGTTTTAAAACGTTTGAAATGGGTGTAGCCCAAGGGTCATAAAGAAGTGGCCGGGGCTAGTGATGTTAATGTGAAAAATTAGCATGTAACTGTAGAAAAGGAAAGCAGCCTCCTAGACGAGGGCACGGAAGTGACTATGTTAATGTGAGAGATTAGCATGATGTTAATGTGAGAAATTAGAGGGCACGGAAGTGGCTATGTTAATGTGAGAGATTAGCATGATGTTGATGTGAGAAATTCGCATGTAACTGTAGAAAAGGAGAGTGGCCTCCTCGACGAGGGAGTGCAACCCAACGGGTGTAATCCAAAGGGCCTGTGGGTCTGCCTCAGCAGCAGACCATGCTTTCCCACCTGATGACGGACGCTTGTGTTGCACCCAAAACGTCGTGATTTATTTTATTTTATACCTACATGACTTTACCGAAAGAACCAAAGAGTATGGATTCCTGCAGTCACGAAAGCTTAAAATCAATACCAAACTGATTTCATGAACAAACAAATAAAACGTTGGCTTTGGAATTACTTCTCATATCTCAATGGCTCTTTAAATGTGCAGTGGAGTAGCGCGCGGAGTTTTGCAAACAGTATGCACGCACGTGTGAGCCGCGGACAGTGAAGTCACGTCAGGGCAAACAGGTGCGGTGAGAGAGTAATCCAGAGAGAGACGACCAATTAAGATGCATAGCGGTGATTGACTGGCTGCAAATGCAGACATGGTGTAGGCGCCTCGGAGTCTGCAGATTGAGGCCATAGCAGCAGAAGCCACGTGCGAGAGGCGACGGGAGGAGTCAGCTTAATTAGGGCGTTTAATGAGGATAAGGAAAAATACGGCAACGTGTGAGGCAGGGAGTTGAGTTGGTTGAAGTGAAAATAAGAGTGAACACAAGAGAAGTCCAGGGCCCCGCTCGCCACACCTCGTCCTCTCCAGCAGTGATGGCTGACCCCCCACTGGAGGCAAGGGCGAGGTTGGAGAGGCGAGGGTATACAGGCTAGCAGTAGAGAGGCTAGCGGAATCCTAAGTGTGAGTGCGCGAAGACTACCAGTAGAGAAGCTAGAAGGGTATATACTCTTTGGTTCTGTTCGGTAAAGTCACGTAGGTAAAAAATAAAACAACAAAAATCACGACGAACCGGCCACAACACAAGCGGCCTTCATGAGGTGAAGGGACGCTTGTGTTGTGGCCGCAACGTGCCTCTGGGAGCTATTAGTACTTGGCAAAGGTAACAATAATTAACATGTATGTATGCTGATCGTCTTTCGCACCGTACTTAGCCAACCATGCTGATTGGAGATGCGGGTGAAGGACGACAAACTAAACTCAAAAAACAGTTCAAAAGAAATAAGTTTTCAATCTAGATTTAAAAGTGCAGAGCTCCAGTGGCTTCCTAAAATCGGAAGATAGAGATGGCCCTGACACTCGTTGTCAGTGAGGGGCCGCAGTCACTTCATGGATGCCCTACGACTTACTCGTGCTGCCCTTGCTGCTCCGGCTGCCTCTTGGGATCGTTGTTGGTTTTGCTATTGTTGTTGGCGCTGGGACCAGGTTGCTGGGTCCCAGGTTGTACCTTGATGTTGCTGTCTCTTCTCTCTCCAGTTTATTTTTGCCCCCCCCCCTCCAATTTTGTAAATCGTGAGATGCATTTGCATTGGGATGCCAAATAAATTGAAGATTGCTGTAGTTATTGAACTTTCAACCTTCCAATTGCGCGTTGCAAGCACACTCCAATTCACATATTCTGCATAGACTTTTATAGCACAGGAAGGACCTGGTTGCTCATTCTGGAGAGAAGTGCCAACAGTAAACCCAACGATATGAGCAATAATGCAAAAAAAATTAAAGCGTGTTATTCCCTGACATATTTGCTCTCCATGCTTTACACAAGCCCTGCAGGCAAAGTGTCTCACGCTCCATAGCACTGTGCTACAGGCACCAACAGTGCCTGGCAGTCATCGGTGAATGCGCTGAGACCGTAAGCCTCTCTGACGAGGAAGCCTGGGATTCAAGCCCAAGGTTCCGGTGGTGCTTGCTCAGAGTGCTCTGTGCATTGGCAGAGAATTCGTTCTCAGATATGGCCAGCCACTTTAATGTGGACCCTAATTTATATGGCGTTACGTGCTCACAATGTGCTCGTTGAATTTGCGTTTTTAATTTACACCCTTCCAGCCCCAACCATTTCTGATTATTCTTTTTTTCTCCAAAACAGGATTTTCCAATTTTGCCATCAACAAAAAGCAGACAGATAAGAGCAATGATGTGCAAAGAGTGTTTCCTTACAGATACGGAAGGTTGTTGGGGCGTTTGGAATTGTTGCCTCAGCAATTTATTTTAAGACTTTCACATTTCTGCATGGAAGATAAGCAGAATTGTGGTTATTAACATAACAGCTTATGCAAGCTTAGGTTTTCTCTTTGCTGTTTTTCTGCCTTTTTAATCCAACAAAATTGCTTGCAAACGGTTACACTCATTTTAAGATGCGGCGTGAATTATATTTTTTCCAAATTGCTGAACACGCATTACTGTAATATTTAATGTATTTCATTGGCGACATAATGGGAATAAAGCTGCATGGCTTTATAAATAAACATTGCTAAATGATTAACAAACCCGAACGTTATCTCGCACGGCACAGCACATGAGCGATTGTTTCCCGCTTTTATTAAAATCAGATCTATGCAGAGCGATGTGAAATTATCCACTTGAAAAAATTGCCATTCAAAAAAGTGCACAATGTTTGGAACAAATAACATTTAAAATATGCATGACGTTCATTATTATGCTGGGAATAAAGCAATTAAACCCAAGTATGTGCATGCACCATGTGAAAATTGATGTTTGCAAACATATTTTTGCGATGCCAATATACTCAAACCAATTTAAAAACAATGTATTTAACATATGCATTTGTTAATCACATCACTTGTAGGCCTGAGGGTTGAAGTACAATAACATGATTCGTGATCCTCAAGAGAATCTCCCAATGTTATCTTAAACAACACTTTCCATCACTTATTAAATCTTTGTGCTGATCATCATCCTTACTCTGCTCCAGCGTTTCACCAGATAATGTCAAAGTACAAAGTATCTCCATTTTCTTATCCTCCCACCTCTCCTCTGAAAACAAACAAATTATAACTTATGACTAGCCATTGAACAACGACAGTCACTGCATAGGGCGCCTTCTGATGCGCTTCTGCGACCGTCTGGAACGCTCTTCCTTCCAATATATTAGGAAGCCACTGGAGCTATGCACTTTAAAATCATCTAGATTGAAAATTAATGTATTTAGAACTGCTTTTTGTGTAAATAAAATTGTCTTTACCCCACACCTCTGATTAGCACAGTTGGCTACGCACAGTGCGAAATAAGTTTAACATAAGTGTACTCACGATTGCCCATGAGTCTGTCCAGGCAAAATAATTTCCTTGTCAATGCCACCTGAGTGAGGTAGTAAAGCCCGTTTGTATTTTTTAAGGATTACTATATAAAACAAGGATATTTGGATATTGCAAGCCTTGAAATAACCATCACAAGCTAACATCAGTGGCGAGTTATCAGAATCAGCATATTTATTTATACTGGAGGAATTCGATGAGCTATGCAGCTTTTTTCAGAGATGTTCAGTCGGGGCAGGTCAGAACGTTACAACAACAAACGATACAAAAACACGAAAATAGTGCAAAGTATAGGAAAGGTAAAAAAATTACTAAATATAAATACAATGAAACTAAACTATTTTTATTTATCAGGTAAAGCCCACTGAGCTATTCGCTTCTTTTTCAGAAGTGACGTGGCCACAAATGATAGCTCAACGAAGTGCCTTAACATGTGGAAATGTATAGCAGCCAAATAATTTAAATAATATAAATGCATATTTCTAAATATATCTGTTCTCGCCTCAGGAATCTTGTTATTCTTTACATTTAGCATATGGCAGGAGAGCCATGGAACATGTGCAAAAAACAGGCTTTTGGAAGTAGGCACTAAGTGCTGACACCTGGCACGAGAATTACCTCACCCTCTGCCCACAATGCCTCACTTTCATCTCTGCACCACGAGTGGGTGCGGCAGTGGCAAGTGATATCTATCCTTGCCTCAAGCTGGTTTATTACCTCAATGCTTGGCTGGTACGTAGCTTTAGGTGCCACTTGCACATTGATGTCTTGGTTACAGCTTTCCAAAAACTAAATCGAAACGGGTTTTCCCCTTTCTGGCAATAAAACAGGTGTTAATATGTTAAAACACCAAACTGAAACCTTTGTAAGGAATCATGTCTGCATTAACCACACATACTTGTGGTGATCATGCAAACAAAAAAACATGTTCTGACACACACGGGGGTTGCCGGGGACAACTAAAGGTTGCCCAACTGGGTCTAGCTCCTCTGGGACAGATGGAGGGGGAGGAGAAGCGGACGCCGGCCGCTCCTTCTCTGCTTGCGGGCTCTCTGACGGCATAACGGGCGGCTTATGGTCGTCATGGGGCGGATCCCTGTGGGCAGAGGAATAGACATCTGCTAAGGCAGCAATTGAGAGTCCACACGCCCGGGCTTCTCGGGTACATCAACCACCTAGCCTCGGGGAAGTGGAGATGTGACAAGGTGGATAGAACGGTTTCAATCGCGACAGGTGGACATACCAGCGCCGGCGACCAATCTGAATCCGAACACACTGGGGTTTCCTCACAAATATCACCTCGACCGGGCCCACCTATGGCCCCCCATGGAACTTGGGGGACGTGCCCAAAGGCACCTGAGGGCAATGCAACCAAACCCTCTTCCCGTCCTTCCACGGCTTCCCCGATTCCCGATGCCCCGCCAATTTTTCATTAGCCGCTTGCAACTTAAACGTATTCTGGCAGGACGCTTCCCGTGCCTCTGCCAAACGAGCGAGCGTGCGGCGCATGAGCTCCGGCACAGCGGTGCTTTTGACACCCTGGCACCCACCCAACTGGGCTTCCATAGGGGGGTCACATTCTCGCCCGTACATTAAAAATAACGGGGAGAACCCGGTAGAGGCGTGAGAAGCCATGCGATATGCTGCGAGTATGCCCGGAACGTGTAAGTCCCAATCCGATTGAGTCTCATTGACCTGCTGGCACAACATGGCCATGAGCGTTCTATACAGCCATTCCACCATCCCATTGGTTTGGGGGTGGTAAGGCGAAGTTCGCATTTTCTTGGTGCCCAGCAGGTCACACACCTCCTTCAACAATTAGAGGGACAAATCTTGGCCTGGGTCTGTGAGGAGACGTTCTGGGGCCCCTTTGTCTGTGACATATCCATTTACAAAAGCGTCAGCGATAGATGCAGCCGACTGATCCTGCATGGGCCACGCAACCGGCCATCGCGACAAGTATTCCACCCCTACGAGCAGGAATTTGTTTTCCCGCAGCATGAAGGGAAACAGCCCGAGTACATCCAGAGCAATCAGCTCATTAATGCGCGACACTTCAATAGAGTGCATAGGTGGACGAGCCGGCCTTAACAGGGGCTTCCATAGTGCACACTCCAACACATCCTTGCAGGATGTTGTGGACGTCTGCGGACATTCCAGGCCAAAAGAAGTCGCTCTTCAAAGAAGTCAATGTCTTCTGCACTCCTAGTTGCATTAGCCGCAAGTGGGCAGCCCTCACAACTCTACCGCAAAGGGCAGTCGGCACAACGATGCAGTGGCGTTACACCTCAGCATCCCACGGCATGAGCAGACCATTCCATAGGGACATCGGGGACATATTCCGTGGCCCTTGCTTGTGACTCGCGGTGCCAACGCGGCTCCGCATCCTTAAAAGGGAAGCGTCCTCCACTTGGAGGTGCTCCCACTCCTCGAGCGCAAGACTGAGTGTGCTGTCGCATGCGACCGCCACTGCCGGAGGCATCTCATCCACCCCCGCCACTATGGCGCCAGGTCCCCCTTCACCAACCGGTTTGCAACGGCCGGCCCCAGTTAAACACGCACACTGGTCTTTCGGCGGCAGCCGTGACAAAGCGTCCGCATTACCATGGCGTAAACCCCTTCTATAGGTGACCGTGAAGGAGTAATCCTGCAGCACCTCTAACCAGCGCGAGAGTTGCCCCGATGGTTGAACAACCCGCAGCGGGTACTGCAACGCCACCTGGTACGTGCGCACCACAAAATGTCTACCGTATAGGTATGGATGGTATTGCTGCACGAAGTTGACAATAGCCAGCAGCTCGCGGCGCATGCCACAATAACGCTGCTCCGTGGGAGACAGCACCCGGCTCCCGTATGCTACAACGTTCTCTACCCCGTTTTCGACCTGCGACAACATGGCACCTATGCCGGTGTCGCTGGCATCTGTGTCAAGCACAAACGGCACAGAGAAATCTGGGTATCCTGCCACGATGTGGCCGGGCAGGCCACAGTTGAAGCAGGAGATGGGCTTCCTCCATGAGGAAACAGGAGTCGTCCCTCACCGTCGCTGCTCCTACCGCCATCCCATGCTGGTGCCTGTCTGCTGACTCCCCATCAGCGCTGCACAGACCGCCAGGAGCTCCTTCTCCTCCTGCTTGGCCTCGATCTCTCCCAGCTGCTCGGTGCACACGACCACCCCAAATCGCCGCCGCAAGTTGCTGTGTACTTGTCGACAGCGCACCACTTGTAAAAAAGTCAATTCATCATCTTCAGAGGCGGGAAAGAAAACGTCCATGTCTCTTGCAAACGCCAATAGCCATAAGCTCGCGACATAAGCTCGCTGCGGAAGGCGAGAGGCATCTCGGCCTCCCCCCGCATCCGCGTGGTGAACTTTATGTCACATGCTGGACAAAGGGTCGTATATAGCTGCCATCTGTGCGTAAGCAGATGCCAACGTGGTCCTCGACGAGGAGGGAATCGCATAAAAAGCACCAGGGCGTCATCATCCAGTGCCGTCGGTAGTGCGCGTAGCACTTCAGCGTCAGTCCAGCCCGCCAGCTCACACGTAGCAACAAATCTTCCGTAAAAGGCTGTCCAATCACCCCCAGCTGCTGAGAATTCACTAACGAAGGGTAGATGCTTCCCTAGGAATGGCACCTCGGAGCGCGCAGGTGGGTGACCGTCAGATTTGGTGGGAGCGGTTTTCCACTTTGCCGATGAAATGGCGGCCGCCCGCGTTATACAGCAGCCCCCCGGTTTCCTGCACTCGGAATTTGGCAGTCGCCGGTAGGTTGACCTCCCGCTCTCTCCGTGGTGCCGTCTCCCCCTCTGGCTCGTCCATTGCCATCTATGCCATCAGTGCCGCCACGGCAGACAATAGATTGGTGAGGCGCGTACTCTGGGGCTGGCGTCCCACTCCAGGGAAGACATGCCTTCCGCCGTGCTCTGCTCCGTGGGCAGCATCTCCGCAGGACTTTTCTCCGGGCTCCCACCCCCCGGGGCTGTCGGCGGGATCACCTCTTCTCTGTCTTCATCGTCCAATGATGCCAGGGTGAGTTGTAATCGTGACATTGTAACTAACTAACTTTCCTAGCTAGGAATTAAGTTTACTTATGACGCCAAATGTAGTGTTATCATTTGCAGACACACTAGTTATTCATACAACGCTACACCATTACACACGGCACTAAATCAACTAACTCACGTCGGATGGCTATGTACATCTATCCTCTCCACACGGGGCAACTATATATCTGGTAAGAGCAGCCATACACTGTTGACCCACTTCGTACAGGATAACTATCTCTGGTCAGAGCAGCCCTCGTGCTGTTGACCACTTCTGATGGGATAACTCTCTCTGTTCAGAGCAGCCCTTGTGCTGTTGACCCACGATGTTGGAGAGCGCGGACCCAGGCGACGAGCAGGATTCTTCCATCAACTGAATAGCGTCGAACATCGCTCGAGGCTTACCTTATATCCTCTATCCCCCGCTGCCCCCGCTCCTCCCTCCGCCGTCCCTCCCCTCGGCCCATCCGGCCAATTCCAGTTCCCTAGCACCTGTTTGTCCATCCTGTCATGTGCTTAACCCGAGCTGGGGTGACTTGTCCTCACGTGCCCCTATACCTCACCCCGGCCCATCACGTGCATGATACTGTACCCTGATAGTTATCTCCACAACACACACACAGCGCTAAGCGCCGTAGTGATCCAAATAACGTCACTACACTGGCAAAGGAGGTCTAATGATGTAGGTGCTCACCCCGAGCTCTCAATATCCTAATAGTGCGTTGTCTTTGTGCTGTTCACCTCTGGTCTAACACTGTTTGAGTTTAGGCTCTAAATAAAGCTGTCTCTGGTGTGGACCAATCAGTATAAAAAGCAATGCACATACTGTCAGAACAATAATATACATGTTGCCAGGATCATATAGTATACTAGCGGGAAGTACCCGGCATTGCTTGGGCGAAGAAGACACACACACACATCGACTTACACACAGACATCGACCCACAAATACATAGACCTACACGTACACACATATGGACTCAAACACACACACATCGACTCACACACACACATCGACTTACACAGTAATCCCCGATGATGCCACAGCTAGAGCAATTTTCTCCCTCTGGCGAACCTTTGCGAGGAGCAGGCTGAGAACAAAGGTATCCACAGTACCGCCAGGTGCATCAAGGGAAAAAATGCCTCCATTTTTAGTCTCAATGTCTTCCAAAATTTCCGTGTAGGCTTCTCTTTGTGCATCCATCAGCTTTGGTTCATTTTTCTCAAATATAGGATATTTCACGTAGGAACTCTTCAGCAAGGGCATGCAGGTTGTCCCTGTATGGTGTTGGTAGTCCCATAGACGTGAGGTCTTTTCCACCAATGGAGTGCAGTTTGTCTCAAGGAGGATGAGGGCCTGGTTGAAGATGGCATAAGAAAAGTTGACGTCGAGGTTTGGATTTTCTCATTGAGCTCTGTGGAGGATGCCTTCACTCATGGCCTTTTGTATTTTTGCAAGAGTCCCATGGGGTTAGATGGGCTGCAAACTTGAAGATGTATGCAGAAGAGCAATCTCAGTTTGGAAGGGGACTAGCATACGCTTCTGTCATAGCTGAATCAAGATGCTCAACATCCTCAAGAATTGCAGGAAGATTTAAAGCTTTCGTGACTGCAAAGATTCATCTTCTTTGGTTCTTTCGGTAAAGCCACGTAGAATGAGAATAAAATAATAAAATAACACAATAAAATTATCACGACGTTTCGGCCACAACGCAAGCGGCCGTCTTCAGGTGAAAGGTACAGACCTGTCGGGACGACAGAGCTTCAATGAACGATTTTAAGATTCGTAGCGACTTTTAAGCTGGTTGTGAGAAGTGAGGCACCTTGACAAAGGGGTTTACATATCAAATAGCTGAGGGATTAGCTTGTGACTGGTCACAGGAATGGCTATGTTAAAGTCAAAACCTACACATCCACAGAGGCAACTAGTAATTTAGCATTGAAATAGCTAAGGGATAAGCTTGTGCAAATAGCTGAGGGATTAGCTTGTGACTGGTCATGGAAATGGCTATGTTAAAGTCAAAACCTACACATCCACAGAGGCAACTAGTAATTTAGCAATGAAATAGCTAAGGGATTAGCTTGTGACTGGTCACAGAAACAGATGTTAAAGTAAAGGCCTACACATCCACAGAGCTTCAATGAACGCTGTTAAGATTCATAGCGACTTTAAGCTGGTTGGGAGAAGTGAGGCCCTTGACAAAAGGGGGTTTTCATATCAAAAAGCTGAGGGATTAGCTTGTGACTGGTCACGGAAATGGCTATGTTAAAGTCAAAACCTACACATCCATAGAGGCAACTAGTAATTTAGCATTGAAATCGCTAAGGGATTAGCTTGTGACTGGTCACAGAAATAGATGTTAAAGTAAAGGCCTACACATCCACAGAGCTTCAATGAACGCTGTTAAGATTCGTAGCAACTTTAAGCTGGTTGGGAGAAGTGAGGCCCTTGACAAAAGGGGGTTTGCATATCAAATATCTGAGGGATTAGCTTGTGACTGGTCATGGAAATGGCTATGTTAAAGTCAAAGCCTACACATCCACAGAGGCAACTAGTAATTTAGCATTGAAATAGCTAAGGGATTAACTTGTGCAAATAGCTGAGGGATTAGCTTGTGACTGGTCACAGAAATGGCTATGTTAAAGTCAAAACCTACACATCCACAGAGGCAACTAGTAATTTAGCATTGAAATAGCTAAGGGATTAGCTTGTGACTGGTCACAGAAATAGATGTTAAAGTAAAGGCCTACACATCCACAGAGCTTCAATGAACGCTGTTTAGATTCGTAGCGACTTTAAGCTGGTTGGGAGAAGTGAGGCCCTTGCTAAAAGCGGGTTTGCATATCAAATAGCTGAGGGATTAGCTTGTGACTGGTCACGGAAATGGCTATGTTAAAGTCAAAACCTACACATCCACAGAGGCAACTAGTAATTTAGCATTGAAATAGCTAAGGGATTAGCTTGTGACTGGTCACAGAAATAGATGTTAAAGTAAAGGCCTACACATCCACAGAGCTTCAATGAACGCTGTTAAGATTCGTAGCGACTTTAAGCTGGTTGGGAGAAGTGAGGCCCTTGCTAAAAGCGGGTTTGCATATCAAATAGCTGAGGGATTAGCTTGTGACTGGTCACAGAAATGGCTATGTTAAAGTCAAAGTGGGCCTCGAAGATCTTGTACAGAAGAGGACAGTAGGGAACGATCCACTGTTTGTCAACCTTCATTTCAGAGTTAGTTCCAGGTCTGAGCGTTGTTTAAAATCCACCATGCTCGGTATTTCTGCGACGATATAGAGGATAAGCATCATGGCCCGACTGAGTGTCTTTCAAGAAGTTGTGTGGATTCTTCTTGGTACACCTGAGGCTATGCATAGATGGCGAATTTGGATTTAACTGCCCACATGGGCCATGGACCATTTGCTTGATGGGAGTCAGGTAGCTCAGCACTGATAAATGTGTCAATGTCACTTGCATGAATGTTTTCCCTCAGGCATAGCAAAATGTGAGCATGAGGAAGATGACCTATTTGCCACTCAATGGTGTGCAAGTTAATGCTTGTCTTTTCAATACAGCAGTGCATACTGACTGGTGGCACCTGGTATGACAACAGCAGTGCATGCTGTGGTGTCACTTGCTTTCACTACAGCAGTGCATACTGACTGTGGTATGAACTGCTATGATAACAGCAGTGCATACTGACTGTGGTGGTACATGCTTTGACTAGGGCAGTGCATACCGACTTTGGTAGAGCATGTTTTCATTACAGAAGTGCATACCGACTGTGGTGGTACCTGCTATGATTAAAGCAGTGCATAATGACTGTGGTGGTCCCTGCTATGATTACAGCCATGAATACTGACTGTGGTGGTACCTGCTATGAGTACAGTAGTGAATACTGACTGTGGTGGTACCTGCTATGATTACAGCCGTGCATATTGACTGTGGTGGTACCTGCTATGATTACAGCAGTGCATACTGACTGTGATGGTACCTGCTATGATTATAGCAACGCATCCTGTGGTGGTACCTGATATGATTACAGCAGTGCATACTGACTGTCGTGGTAGCTGCTATGTTTGCAGCAGTGCATACTGACTGGTGGCACCTGGAATGATAGCAGCATTGCATGCTTTGGTGTCATCTGCTTTCACTACAGCAGTGCATACTGATTGTGGTGGTGCCTGCTGTGATTACAGCAGTGCATACTGACTGTGATGTTACCTGCTATGATTACAGTAACGCATACTGTGGTGGTACCTGCTATGATTACAGCAGTGCATACTGACTGTCGTGGTAGCTGCTATGTTTGCAGCAGTGCATACTGACTGGTGGCACCTGGTATGACAACAGCAGTGCATGCTGTGGTGTCACTTGCTTTCACTACAGCAGTGCATACTGACTGTGATGGTACCTGCTATGATTATAGCAACGCATACTGTGGTGGTACCTGATATGATTACAGCAGTGCATACTGACTGTCGTGGTAGCTGCTATGTTTGCAGCAGTGCATACTGACTGGTGGCACCTGGTAGGACAACAGCAGTGCATGCTGTGGTGTCACTTGCTTTCACTACAGCAGTGCATACTGACTGAGATGGTAGATGCTTTGACTAGAGCAGTGCATACCGACTTTGGTAGAGCCTCTTTTCATTACAGAAGTGCATACCGACTGTGGTGGTACCTGCTATGATTACAGCAGTGCATAATGACTGTGGTGGTCCCTGCTATGATTACAGCCATGAATAATGACTGTGGTGGCACCTGCTATGATTACAGCAGTGAATACTGACTGTGGTGGTACCTGCTATGATTACAGCCGTGCATACTGACTGTGGTGGTATCTGCTTTGATTACAGCAGTGCATACTGACTGTCGTGGTAGATACTATGATTGCAGCAGTGCATACTGACTGGTGGCAACTGGCATGATAACAGCAGTGCATGCTGTGGTGTCACCTGCTTTCACTACAGCAATGCATACTGACTGTGGTGGTACCTGTTATGGTTACAGCAGCGCGTACTGACTGTTGTGGTAGCTGATATGATTCAAGCAGTGCATACTGTGGTAGTACTTGCTTTTACTACAGCAGTGCATACTGACTGTGCAGGTACCTGCCACGACAACAGCTGTGCATACTGACTGTGGTGGTACCTGCTATGATAACAGGAGTGCATACTGACTTTGGTGTGACCTGCTATGATAACAGCAGTGCATGCTGTGGTGTCACCTGCTTTCACAACAGCAGTGCATACTGACTGTGCTGGTGTCTGCCTTGATAACAGCAGTGCATACTGAGTGTGGTGTGACCTGCTATGATAACAGCAGTGCATAATGACTGTGGTGGTACCTACTATGATTTCAGCAGTGCATACTGACTAAAGCAGTGTATACCGACATTGGTGGAGCCTGCATTCAATACAGAAGTGCATACCGACTGTGGTGGTACCTGCTATGATGACAGCAGTGCATATTGAGTATGGTGGTACCTGCTATGATGACAGCAGTGCATACTGAATGTCACGCTGGCTATTTGATTGCAACAGTGCATACTGACTGGTGGCACCTGGAATGATAACAGCATTGCATGCTTTGGTGTCATCTGCTTTCACTACAGCAGTGCATACTGACTGTGGTGGTGCCTGCTATGATTACAGCAATGCATACTGTGATGGTACCTGCTATGATTACAGCAACGCATACTGTGGTGGTACCTGCTATGATTACAGCAGTGCATACTGACTGGTGGCACCTGGTATGATAGCAGCAGTGCATGCTGTGTTGTCATCAGCTTTCACTACAGCAGTGCATACTGACTGTGGTAGTACCAGCTATGATTACAGCAACGTATACTGACTGTGGTGGAAGCTGATATGATTCAAGCAGTGCATACTGTGGTGGAACCTGCTTTCACTATAGCAGTGCATACTGACTGTGCTGGTGTCTGCCATGATAACAGCAGTGCATACTGACTGTGGTGTGAACTGCTATAATTACAGCAGTGCATATTGTGGTGGTACCTGCTTTCACTAAAGCAGTGCATACCGACATTGGTGGAGCCTGCTTTCACTACAGGAGTGCATACCAACTGTGGTGGTACCTGCTATGATTACAGCAGTGCATACTGTGGTGGTACCTGCTATGACAGCAGTGCATACTGTGGTGGTACCTGCTATCATTACAGCAGTGCATAATGACTGTGGTGGTCCCTGCTATGATTGCAGCCCTGCATACTGACTGTGGTGGTAGCTGCTATGATTACAGCAGTGCCTACTTACTGTGGTGGTACCTGCTATTATTACAGCAGTGCATACTGACGGTTGTGGTAGCTGCAATGATTACAGCAATGCATACTGACTGTGGCGGTACTTGCTATGATTACAGCAATGCCTACTTACTGGGGTAGTACCTGCTATGATAACAGCAGTGCATACTGACTGTCGTGGTACCTATAATTACAGCAGTGCATACTGACTGTGGTGGTAGCTGATGATTCAAGCAGTGCATACTGTGGTGGAACCTGCTTTCTCTATAGCAGTGCATTCTGACTGTGGTGGTACATGCTATAATTACAGCAGTGCATACTGCCTGTGGTGGTAGCTGATGATTCAAGCAGTGCATACTGTGGTGGAACCTGCTTTCTCTATAGCAGTGCATTCTGACTGTGGTGGTACATGCTATAATTACAGCAGTGCATACTGACTGTGCTGGTGTCTGCCATAGTAACAGCAGTGCATACTGACTGTGGTATGACCTGCTATGATAACAGCAGTGCATAATAACTGTGGTGGTATCTGCTATGATTACAGCAGTTCATACTGTGGTGGTACCTCCTTTGACTAGAGCAGTGCATACCGACTTTGGTGGAGCCTGCTTTCACTACAGATGTGCATACCGACTGTGGTGGTACCTGCTATGATTACAGCAGTGCATAATGACTGCGGTGGTCCCTGCTATGATTACACCCATGCATACTGACTGTGGTGGTACCTGCTATGATTACATCAGTGCATACTGACTGTGGTGGTACCTATGATTACAGTCGTGCATACTGATTGTGGTGGTACCTGCTATGACTACAGCAGTGCATACTGACTGTCGTGGTAGCTACTATGATTGCAGCAGTGCATACTGACTGATGACACCTGGTATGATAACAGCAGTGCATGCTTGGGTGTCACCTGCTTTCACTACAGCAATGCATACTGACTGTGGTGGTACCTGCTATGGTTACAGCAGCACGTACTGACTGTGGTGGTAGCTGATGTGATTCAAGCAGTGCATACCGTGGTAGTACCTGCTTTTACTACAGCAGTGCATACTGACTGTGCTGGTACCTGCCACGACAACAGCAGTGCATACTGACTGTGGTGGTACCTGCTATGATAATAGGAGTGCATACTGACTGTGGTAATTTCCCTGCTATGATTACAGCCGTGCAAACTGTGGTGGTACCTACTTTCACTACAGCAGTCCATAGTGAATGTGGTGGATACCTGGCATGATTGCAGCAATGCATACTGTGGTGGTACCTGCGATGACTACAGCAGTGCATACTCACTGTTGTGGTACCTGCTATGATAACAGCAGTGCGTACTGACTTTGGTGGTACCTGCTATGATTACAACAGTGCATACTGTCATGGTACCTGCTTTCACTGCAGCAGTGCATACTGTGGTACCTGCTATGATTACAGCTGTGCAAACTGCTGTGGTGGTACCTGCTATGATTACAGCAGTGCATACTGACTGTGGTGGTAGCTGATGATTCAAGCAGTGCATACTGTGGTGGAACCTACTTTCTCTATAGCAGTGCATTCTGACTGTGGTGGTACATGCTATAATTACGCAGTGCATACTGACTGTGGTATGACCTGCTATGATAACAGCAGTGCATAATAACTGTGGTGGTACCTGCTATGATTACAGCAGTGCATACTGTGGTGGTACCTGCTTTGACTAGAGCAGTGCATACCGACTTTGGTGGAGCCTGCTTTCACTACAAATGTGCATACCGACTGTGGTGGTACCTGCTATGATTACAGCAGTGCATAATGACTGTGGTGGTCCCTGCTATGATTACACCCATGCATACTGACTGTGGTGGTACCTGCTATGATTACAGCAGTGCATACGTACTGTGGTGGTACCTGCTATGATTACAGCCGTGCATACTGACTGTGGTGGTACCTGCTATGACTACATGCAGTGCATACTGTCGTGGTAGCTACTATGATTGCAGCAGTGCATAGTGACTGATGACACCTGGTATGATAACAGCAGTGCATGCTGTGATGTCACCTGCTTTCACTACAGCAATGCATACTGACTGTGGTGGTACCTGCTATGGTTACAGCAGCGCGTACTGACTGTGGTGGTAGCTGATATGATTCAAGCAGTGCATACCGTGGTAGTACCTGCTTTTACTACAGAAGTGCATACCGACTGTGCTGGTACCTGCCACGACAACATCAGTGCATACTGACTGTGGTGGTACCTGCTATAATAATAGGAGTGCATACTGACTGTGGTGGTTTCCCTGCTATGATTGCAGCTGTGCATTCTGTGGTGGTACCTGCTTTCACTACAGCAGTCCATAGTGACTGTGGTGGATACCTGGCATGATTGCAGCAATGCATACTGTGGTGGTACCTGCGATGATTACAGCAGTGCATACTCACTGTTGTGGTACCTACTATGATAACAGCAGTGCGTACTGACTTTGGTGGTACCTGCTATGATTACAACAGTGCATACTGTGGTGGTACCTGCTTTCACTGCAGCAGTGCACACTATGGTACCTGCTATGATTACAGCAATGCATACCGACTGTGGTGGTATCTGCTATCACTACAGTAGTACATGCTGACTCTATAGCAGTATTTATTGGCTCTATAGCACAAAGTACTCACCTGACAGTGGCATGGTGAGGCCTAGTCCCGTGCAGAGCCTCCGGCCTCGCCTAGATTGCCCAGCCGGCCGAGGTGGCACTTTGCCAAGCTGGGGCTGGGCTGCTACCCCTGACCTCCCTTCCACCCCAGCCACGAACTCCCCGCCCGCTCTGCAGTAATATATACGGCTTATAGTGGTAGCATCTACCGACTCTATAGTAGTAACTGCACGTATCGGCGTGGAGGGGGGCCACTGTGTAGAATTTACCTCAGCGTTTTGTGTATCTTTATAGCATTTTTTAATTGAAAGAAAATGTCCCTCTCACTCATACCGAAGGCGTGCAACTTGGTATGGGCCGCCCACCCTCCTCCCCACCAAAGGCGCGTGAGTTGGTATGGTCGAGCTCGCGTCATAAATTAAAAAAAGAGAAAGCGCGCAAAAATTCACAAAATCGCTAATTAAACTAATTTAAAGTTTCAATTTAAAGCTTTCGTGACTGCAAGGATTCATCTTCTTTGGTTCTTTCGGTAAAGTCACGTAGAATGAGAATAAAATAATAAATTGATAAAATAAAATAACACAATAATATTCTCACGACGTTTCGGCCACAACACAAATGGCTTTCATCAGGTGAAGGGACGAGACTGTCTGGAGGACAGCGCTGGAGTGAAAAAGCCATGCTCAGATCGCGACCTTTAAGCTGTGTGAGAAGAAACAAAGCGCCTTGACAAAGGAATTAGCATAGAATTTAGCATTGAAATGGCTGAGTGATTAGCTTGTGACTGGTCACATAAATGGCTATGTTAAAGTTAAAGCATACACATCTGCAGAGGCACCCCTTGACAAAGGAATTAGCATAGAATTTAGCATTGAAATAGCTAAGTTAAAGCATACACATCCGCAGAGGCACCCCTTGACAAAGGAATTAGCAAAGAATTTAGCATTGAAATAGCTGAGTGATTAGCTTGTAACTTGTCACAGAAATAGCTATGTTAAAGTCAGAGCATACACATTCACAGAGGCACCTAGTACAAATCAAACAGGAGAATTTAGCATTGAAATAACTAGGCGAATTTAGCATTGAAATAACTGAGTGATTAGCTTGTGACTGGTCACAGAAATGGCTATGTTGAAGTCAAGGCCTACACATCTGAGCTATTCACAGTAACTGGGTATACACTACAATATATAATGAATACTATATAGTGAACCAATAAAAAACTAAAATGTAAATTACCTCAATGTTATCAATAAATTCTATGCTAATTCCTTTGTCAAGGCGCTTTGTTTCTTCTCACACAGCTTAAAGGTCGCGATCTGAGCGTGGCTTTTTCACTCCAGCGCTGTCCTCCAGACAGTCTCGTCCCTTCACCTGATGAAGGCCGCTTGTGTTGTGGCCGAAAGTCGTGAGAATATTATTGTGTTATTTTATTTTATCAATTTATTATTTTATTCTCATTCTACGTGACTTTAACGAAAGAACCAAAGAAGATAATTTAAAGTTGACGGATGGGAAAAACGAATAGCGCTTGCTCACCGTGGGAGTGACGGCGTGGTTCCTGTTTATGATTTTTTTATGTAAACCCCACTGTTTGCGAGACAAATCCCTCGCAAGCGCGCGTCCACACACACAGACAGACAAAAAAATTGACTTTTTTTTTAAGAGAAGAAAGATCCAAGTGTGTTGAACAATGCACCGCCACTACCTGCATCTGCACGTGCTCTTATGTGGACTTTAATTAGTGCTTCCTTTGGAGAGGCATAAATTACCTGAAACTATTTCTGCATCAGTTTACTATGACGCACAGCTCGACAAAATATGTGGTTCGATTGGGTTTCTCTGCATAGCACCATTGTCAACAGCGCTTTCAAGTCTTCGTAAAACAAGCTTTAATATCCATGTAACAACATAAACTGCAATGTGACAAATCAAAGCACATACACTAAAGCAACCTGTGTTCTGATGTAACGCAGCAGATTTGAAACTGATTAAAGGGCAAAGGTGTTTGTAGGCAGCAGACATGCACCATTTAAAAACACATTTGTGTGACCTATCCATTTCTGTCATTTGCCTTGAAACACACTTAAAAGATTATGCCGTTTTTATCATGGCATGCATTCGTGCTCAAACAATTGGCTATTTATTAGAACATACATTTTGGCAAATAGCACTATGTGGACAATGACAAAATAACATATGGCTCAGGTTTTTCTCACGGGATTTATTAAAATGCATAGATAATACTTTCATTATCACAACGTAGTGTGGGTCTTCCCCTATCACTCAGCTGAACTTTGAAGCCTGCCCATTTACCTGAGTTTGATTACCGGCAAAGGCTAACATAAGTGCTGAGAGATATCTTAACCAGACCTAGCCTTTGCCCTGCACCACATCGCACTTGCTAGCATAGTGAAGTATAGTCCACCATCCCCCACGACCGACACGGTGTAGTGAGACATTCATCTAGTAGTGGATTGACAATGGGCTGCAAATTATTCCTATAGATTCGTATTATCATCAGGTTATATTGTTTTTCAAAAAGTTTTGCTGGCTGGCTAGCTGGCTAGAGCGCTGGCAGGAAAGTGCGCGGTCATGACATCAGTGCGCACATCTGCGTGATAACATCGCCCTCATCTCACAGCGTTGAACAGAGTTCGTGCGTGCTGACGTCATGCCTCTACCCACCATCCACCATGAGCGTGTATCCAAAGCAATTTTCACGGGCAGTGCTTTAGGAAGTATTATTATTTATGAAAGGTTACGCAGCAATTGGCTGTCAGTACTTCGACCAAGTGATGTAGGCATTGCTATTATCCAAACATGTTGTCTTTGTAGCCTTTATCACCATATTTGCCTTTATTGTTTGTACAAATAATTATTTTACAGCAAGTTGTCGATCCACTCACTGCCTTTAATATGTGGGTGAGGGGTTGGTTGGTATATTGGGGGCTAGCAGCGACTTCATTATTATCATCACCATGCATGCATAAAAATCATAATTATCATAACCACAATAATTATCAACAGTATTATGCTCATCATCATAGTCATCTGTGTCATAATCATCATCTTAACTGGCATCTACATTTTGATTTAAAGCTTTTGTGACTGCAGGGATTCATATTATTGGTTCTTTCGGTAAAATCAGGTAGAAGGGAAAAAATAAAATAATAAAAATATAAAACAATAAAATTCTCACGACGTTTCGACTGCAACACAAGCAATCATCATCAGGTGTGAATACCACAGCAAGAAAATTTGAAAAAAGTGGCGGTTTTCTTAAACGTTAGCACCACGGAGAGCGATTTGGCAGTTATTCAGATGGACGAGTCCATCTATGTTTGGAAAAGAGGAGGGGGGAGACGAAAATAATGGATGGGGTCTGAAAGCCACCATAAGCGTGAACAATCAATTAAGACCCAAAATGGTTTATCAAATCTTTCCAATGATTGCTAAGCCAGAATCCATCTTCTCGGTTGAAATTGTCTCTGTGTTTGTATATGTGGATAGCCTCATGAACGAATCTCTCATGGTAGTCAGGTGGTTTGCAAAGAACCTCTGTCTTGGAGAAGTCAATGTCATGTGAGCCTACTGAATTATAACAGTGATCTGTCACGGCCGAGGTGTTGGTCCTACCGTGTTTTAGGTCTGCTTTGTGTTCACAAATGCGGTCCGAGACATGTCGTTTGGTTTCTCCAATGTAACTACTACCACAGAGGCAACTTAGTCTGTAGACGCCAGGGTACTGTATGTCCGGAATCACATCTTTTACAGACGGAACCAGATCACGAATTTTATGTAATGTGTTGAATCGGACCTGGATCTTGTGTTTATTCAAGATTTTAGAGATGTATTTGTGATCCTCGCAATGTAGGGTAAAGTGATGGTTTTGAAAGGCTCCTCAAGAGGGTCCTTCTTCATGGTTGGAGTGATAGCTTTGCGGATTGTGTAGTCGGAGTAACCATTAGCCTTAAGAGCTTGGTGTACGTGCTAGAGTTCACTGGCTATGTGTTCCTGGTCGGATATGCATTGGGCTCTATGGTGCAGAGTCTTGATGAGGGAATTCTTCTGGGATGGATGGTGGTGGGAATCCTGTTTCAGGTAAGCATCCGTATGGGTAGCTTTCCTGTAGACAGAGTGGCTAATTGAACCATCAGGTCTCTTTTTTATTAGGACATCCAAAAAAGATAGCTTGCCATCTTTTTCGACTTCCATGGTAAATCTGATGGTTGGATGTATGGAATTGATGTGGTCGAGGAATTGGTCTAGAGCAGGCCGGCCATGTGGCCAGATGACAAAAGTGTCATCCACGTACCTCTTCCATAAGGTTGGGCGCAGAGTGGCAGTCTAGATGGCGTCAGTCTCAAATTTCTCCATGAAAATGTTTGCTACAACCGGAGATAGGGGGGAGCCCATTGGGGTGCCCTCAGTTTGTTTGTAGAAAGTTCCATTCCAAGTGAAGTATGTATTGGTTAAGCAGTGTCTCACCAGGGGGGGTACCTCAGTGTTTAGTCCTTGATGAACCAAGTCTTCAATAATTGGGATGGTGTCAGGCACAGGAACTTTGGTGAATAAGGAAACTACATCAAAACTGACAAGCAGGTCGTCTGGAGACAGGGAAATACCCGTGATTGTTGATACCAGGTGAGTAGAATTTTGTACCGCAGAGGTGGTTTTTCCAGTGAAAGGCCGCAGGATTTCAGACAGAAAACGAGCCAGTTTGTAGGTGGGGGAGTTGATAGTAGAGACGATGGGACGAAGGGGTGTATCTACTTTATGTATTTTTGGTAAGCTGTATAATCTTGGTGGCCTGGCAGCAGAAGGTTTCAACGAGAACTGTTTGGTTTGATCAATTAATGCGGTTAAATCAGAAATTATTTCGTTGCTTTGTATGACGAGGCTGTTGGTGGGATCTCTTTTTTATTTTTGTGTAGCTGCCATCATTGAGTAATTCTTGAATTTTGTTGTTATATTCTATTTTATCCATGATGACAGTGGCATTGCCCTCGTCGGCTGAGATGATGACAACGCCATGTTGCCGTCATATATATAATTGCGTGCACTTTGTATTCATGTATTGTGTATTCATTATTTCACACTCAACCTCTTTAACCGAACATGATGTGGCCGAGCGATAGCCCATTCACCGCTTGTTACAAACGCTCACGGTTTAAGTTCACTTACCCTGATTGTTACGACTACAACAACTAGTTGCCCATTAAAATGATGATGTCTGTCTCATAAGCTTTGAGTGTATATTAGCCTTTGTTTTATTATTATTATTTAAAACATTCGGTCTGTTATCGACGCAGTAGCATTTGCGACCAAACAAACCAATCCAACTAACCCAGATCCTTCCAAGGTATGTATGTTGAACTTCTTTCGCACTTTACGTAGCCAACCGTGATAATCGGAGGTGCAAATGGCATACACCAGTTTCAAAGACAATGCATGTATTATCGGAGCATTTTTGTTTGCTTATTTTTTCACAAATACGCGCGGTTAATACAGACTTTATTCCTTGCAAAATGTCTATGAATTGTTTGAACATCTTAACACCTGTTTTTTTTGCCAGAAAGGTTAAAACTTATTCTTAGTTATCATACTTTCATACTGGCAAAAAAGGTCCCATAGATATCAGCATAATATCAGAGAAATTACCTGAAAATTACTCAATTGGGAATATTTACCAGGTATTGCTCCTACTGACACGCTAATGCCCCAGGTCAAACATTTAAATGCGACTTGAGTTGTCACTTGGTGAAACAAATGAACATTAACTTTAAATATGTATATTTTCTGCCTATTGAGATAGCTTTGTATTGTGTATATTATTTGTATTAAGTATATTACCAGTTAAGGCATTCACCTAAATGGGCCTTATGCATTATTGTCATGTCTTCTTATTATTTTCTTTCAAGTTTCGGTTTAATGCAAATTAAATAAATTGAAGGGGAAACTTTTCCCATTCAAATGCAAATGTAACATCTCACAATTGGCTGCAATTGCAATACCCAGGCTGCCAAACGAATGCGGGGAATAAAATCGCATTAAATTAGTATAATTTCAATTTTTTTCTCAGAAGAGCCCGAACTGAAGATTTCTGAGAATGTATGAAAAGTCAAATTTAATTTATTTCAACTTAAATCCAATTCAAATGCCATCCAATTCCTGAATAAAAAATAAAGACATTGCACAGAAGAGCCGAGGTATTCCTCATAAATCCCATACGATTCCTAAATCGTTTTTCAGAAATCGTTTTTCTGCAAGAATTGTTTTTCTTCTATAGAGGATTCCAGTGTTGATGTCTCCATTTGAATTGGATTCTACACAGTGATTCTACCACGTGAAATATAATTGGATTGTAATGAAGACTCACAAATGAAATACATTGTCCGATTCCACTTTTTGGCAATGTAAAGGGCCGATCTGTTTATATTCCAGGGTATACACGTTTTGTTCCTTATATAGCCTACTTAGCTGTTCTGTGCATTAGGCCACTGAAGTGGTCACATGAGGCCACTTAAGTCATCTCATGTACACCCCTTGCCCAAGGCACCATTTCCTGTCATGCCGTGGCATATGCCCCCAGTAGGACTAAGATGTATTCTTGCCCTGGGAACTGGACGGGCTTGCAGCTGCCGGGTAGCTTGTTGGCTGATGACCAACACCTATTTGTCCAGAAGCCGCCAACCGACCTTGGTCAGTCCAGATGTCTGTATTGAGCTGGCACAGTCGTTGAGTCGGCTGGAGGACAACCTTGGCTGGGTTGCCTCTTAGTACCTTTCACGCGACGGTCAATTATATGGTTTATAGCATATTGTATAATAATAAATAGTATAACAGTGTAATGTTTCATATAATTTATAAGGCAATATATAGTATCGCAATTGTATAGTGAATATACAGCAGTGTGGTACACAGTAGGGTTGGTAGAATAATACATAGTGTAATATTACAAGTCTAATATTATTATAGTCTAATGTATAGGGTAGTATATAGTAACCCATGGTGTAATTCAATGGTGGGTTTGTCTATGGCAGTGTATAGTATGGTGTATAGTCGTGTAATGTAGAAAAAAGTTTAGTTGGAGGCATATCAATATAATGTATAATATTAGAGCTTATATTGGGCTGTGTATACGATATTATACAGTGTAGCTTAGATTGGAAGGTATAATATTGTAATGTATAGTAGTCTAATTTATAGCATAGTTGCAACGCAGCACAAGACAGAGGAGCGCACCGTGGTTATTTCTATCCCCCCTCCTCCGTTCCGAGCATAGATGGACTCGTCCGCCTGAACGCTCGCCGCTTTCCGTGGTGCTAACGTTGAAAAGAAACCGCTACTTTTTTCGACGTAGAATTTTAATGTATAGTGACATTGCTAGTAGTTCAGCTGATTGGATAGTATATTGAGTTTATTGATAATATTGATGTAGTTTATATTTTAGTTTTTTTATCAGTTTACTATATGGTATTCATTATGTAGTGTAGTGTATACCCAGTTACTTCATGTTAATAGCTCGACTTATTGGATAATATATTGAGTACATTGATTATATTGATGTAGTTTATATTTAGTTCTTTCACATCGGTTTATGGTATGATAGGTGGGTAGTTGCAGTTCTTTAGCGTTAATATACTAAATGCCTCTGTTGATATGTAAACTTTGACTTTAACATAGCCACTTCCGTGACCAGTTACATGCTAAATCCTCACAGTGACATCATGCTAATCTGCCAGTTACATGCTAATTTCTCACTTTCACATCCTGCTAATCTATCACACTAACTTAGCTACTTCAATGCTAAATCATTCTGTTGATATGTAAACTCCTTTGTCAAGGCGCTCTGCTACTCCCACCCAGCTTAAAAGACGCTGCCAAGCTTAGCGGTGTTCATTGGAGCGCTATCTTCCCGACAGTTCTGTTTCTTCACCTGAAGACGGCTGCTTGTGGTGTGGCCGAAACGTCGTGATAATTTTATTTTATAATGTTTTATTTTTATTATTTTATTATTTCCCTTCTACGTGACTTTACCAAAAGAACCAAGAAGATGAATCCATGCAGTCACGAAAGCTTTAAATCAAAACTTGACTGGGTTGACCACTCAACGGTGGTCTTCAAGATTAGAAGATCGTCCAGATATGGTGGATAAATGTGAACGCTCGCTCTCTTATCGCCGCCACTAAGGCCATGGAAAAAATAAGTAATATTTAAAAATATTTTTTTTGTTTTAACACGCTTTAATGAAATGTACCGTACGAGTAATGGCAGAACTCCACGACTCCAGGAAGTGGCCCCGAAGCTTGCCAAAACGTAAGGCGCCGTGGTGATTTACAGCCAACGTGAGTTGAGCGTGGACAATTAGACCCAAGGCGAAACATAACATATAAAAAAGATTGCTTTAAAATATATATATTTTTTATTTTAATGATAGAATATAGTATTGTCATCAGTATGACATAAGTATACCAAGTTTGCAGTTGATAGCACATTGGGAAGTGGGTAAAAATCGAGTTACAAGATTTGAGGATACGACAACAGACAAGAGTGAGTTAAATAAAAGCGTGTAATAAAATAAAAGCGCGTAATAAAAAAATAAGCGTGTAATAATAAAAAAAATGGTGAGCACCAGAGGAGCTGAGGCCCGGCTGAAATGGCAGCGTTCAGTACTTGTAGTGTTGCCCGAAGGGCATTGATCTTCACATATGGTCGTACTGTAGGTGCACGGAAACGTGCAAGTAAGTGTGCTGCTTTTCGCGTTCAATTTGTTGTCCTTTCCCGCACCGATGAGCGCGGTTGGCTATGCCAGGTGCGAAATAAGGTCTACATACACTGGAGTCAACCAATCTGCCCGTTGCAGGGAGTTCTTGATGGAACATCGCGACTCTATTTTGAAGCGTTCTCTCACGGGGAAGGCGTTTAGCCTTCTCACATCGAGGACGGCCCTGAAGTCCACCGAGCTGTCACTGACCAGGAGTAACACCCCTGCTAATTACTTCATTGGGTATGTATGTTGAACATCTTTCGCACCGTAACGTAGTCAACAGTGATTATCAGAGGTTCGAGGAAAAGGACAACAAACTAAAGACGAAAAGCAGTTCTAAAGAATAGATTTTTCGATCTAGATTTAAAAGTGCATCGCTCCAGTGGCGTCCTAATAACGGATGGAAGAGCGTTCCAGACAGTCGGAGAAGCGCATCAGAAAGCGCGCCCAATCCTGGCACACTATACATTGCTGTAAAACATAGCGCCTTAGTGATAAGCATGATGCGAATATCACATTCCCTATTTATTATTGATCTCTTGGACACGCTTTTAACATTCTGGCTCATTTTCCCCTCCTCTCTGTTCTTGTGACTGTATTGATATCCAGCAGAACATTGCGAGTCGGTGTTTTGCAAGGTTTCACTTTGAAATTGATTGCCCAGGTCAGAAACTTTAGATGCTTTGCAAGTTCAGATTCATTTTATACACGTTTTTTTCTGTACTGGGTGGAAATATAAAAAAACACAAAATGTATACGCAGCTTCCAGACATATCGATTGTGAAGAAAAGTAAGCAGGCTTGGGCAGGGAACGTCAGTACAATATATAACGACCGTGGTCAAGAAGCAATCGAGTGGTAGTGAAAGGAGTGAACACGCCCAAGGGTGTCCGCCAAGGAAATGGAGCAGTGAAATCAGCTTGTGGAGAACAAACTAGGTCGATCCTTATAGCGCAGGGTCTTGAAAGATAGTGGCAGATTTCTGAGGCGTTCATCCAGTAATGGAGTGACTGTGGATGATGATGATGGAATTTTGTACTTTATTCAAGCCAAATAACCAAACCGCTCTCAATTTTAGATAAGTATCAGAGCTATGTGTCCTGCGTTGTCTGACTCAAGTTTGAAGCTTCTCGTTTGAGAAATAAAACATACTTTACATTCACTTTCTGCAGTGCTGCAGCAAAGTCACTGCTATGACGCTGTCTTTGGGGGCCGTCCATAAATGACGTCACACACCTAGGGGGGGGTCAGACATTTGTGACGATGTGTGACGAGGAGGGGGGGTGAGAAATGTGACGTCACATCAAAATGCGCAACTTTAAATGAATATAGACAACACGTTCTACTTAATTAAATAGACTTTTTAATACATGTTTTCCTACAACATCAGAGTGCAGCGTCACATTCAATACGCACTACAATGACATTAGTTTAAAGCGATTTGAAGCATGTTTTATTTAATTTGGGGGGGGGGGGGGGAGCATCGTGTGACGAAGGGGGGGGTCAAACATCGTTCAAAATCGTGTGACGTCATTTATGGCCAACCCCTTAGGAGGTGTTGATGTGACACGGCGTGCTTTCGGGTTGTGACCGTGCGCTTTTCAGCATCACGTTGTCGACGATTCCCCTGCACATGCCGGGAGCTTTCCGCACCTGCCCTGAGTCGGCCACACGACCCGGGAAATGTTGAGTGAGAAATTAAGTCCCCGACTTAAGCCCATAACCAATTTCCCCCCCCCTCTCCACTCAAACAAATTACCACTAGTGCTTTTATACAGCAGCAGGCGACATATGACTCTCACTTTCCTGCGCGTAATTCTTAAAATAAAATATTTTCTATATTAAATTTCTGTGTGTGTGTGTGGGGAGCACACACACGCTACGAACCTGGCGACCGCGACCCGGGCTCGATTCCCGCTCACGGCAAACAACACCGGTGACGATTATCTGAACCGGTCCTGGACCTCCCCTAGGTATACTCAGCCTCGAATGAGTACCTGGTGCAATGTGTAAACATCGCCACTGGGGAGACAAAGGCGGCCGGGCGTTGTGTTGGCCACCCACCCCCTCGTGTGCCGTGCCGGCCATCATAGGTGCTCGCTAACAGCACTTGCCCCTACAGTCTGTTAAGGCTATACGGGGGATCTTTATATTTGGGGAGCAGTGCGGGGGCAGTAGAGTAGCATTTAACGTGCTGCGCTACGAAACTAGCGACCCGAGTTCGAATCCCGCACACGGTCAATATCGGTGATGATTATCTGAACTGGTACAGGGCTTCCTCTAGGTCGACTCAGCCTCAAATGAATACCTAGGTGTAGTATGTAAACATCGCCACTGGGAAGACAAAGGTGATCGGTTATGGCCCTGACCACCTACCCCCTCATGTATTGTGTTGGCCTTCATACAGTGAGGTAAAAAAGTATTTGATCCCCTGCTGATTTGTACGTTTGCCCACTGACAAAGAAATGATCAGTCTATCATTTTAATGGTAGGTTTATTTGAACAGTGAGAGACAGAATAACAACAACAAAATCCAGAAAAACGCATGTCAAAAAGGTTATAAATTAATTTGCATTTTAATGAGGGAAATAAGTATTTGACCCCTCTGCAAAACATGACTTATTACTTGGTGGCAAAACCCTTGTTGGAAATCACAAAGGTCAGACGTTTCTTGTAGTTGGCCACCAGGTTTGCACACATCTCAGGAGGGATTTTGTCCCACTCCTCTTTGCAGATCTTCTCCAAGTCATTAAGGTTTCGAGGCTGACGTTTGGCAACTCGAATCTTCAGCTCCCGCCACAGATTTTCTATGGGATTAAGGTCTGGAGACTGGCTAGGCCACTCCAGGACCTTAATGTGCTTCTTCTTGAGCCACTCCTTTATTGCCTTGGCTGTGTAGTTTGGGTCATTGTCATGCTGGAATACCCATCCACGACCCATTTTCAATGCCCTGGCTGAGGGAAGGAGGTTCACACCCAAGATTTGACGGTACATGGCCCCGTCCATCGTCCCTTTGATGCGGTGAAGTTGTCCTGTCCCCTTAGCAGAAAAACACCCCCAAAGCATGTTTCCACCTCCATGTTTGACGGTGAGGATGGTGTTCTTGGGGTCATAGGCAGCATTCCTCCTCCTCCTCCAAACACGGCGAGTTGAGTTGATGCCAAAGAGCTCAATTTTGGTCTCATCTGACCACAACACGTTCACCCAGTTGTCCTCTGAATCATTCAGATGTTCATTGGCAAACTTCAGACGGGCATGTATGTGTTCTTTCTTGAGCAGGGGGACCTTGCGGGCGCTGCAGGATTTCAGTCCTTCACGACGTAGTGTGTTACCAATTGTTTTCTTGGTGACTATGGTCCCAGCTGCCTTGAGATCATTGACAAGATCCTCCCGTGTAGTTCTGGGCTGATTCATCACCGTTCTCATGATCATTGGAACTCCACGAGGTGAGATCTTGCATTGAGTCCCCGGCCGAGGGAGATTGAGAGTTCTTTTGTGTTTCTTCCATTTGCGAATAATCGCACCAACTGTTGTCACCTTCTCACCAAGCTGCTTGGCAATGGTCTTGTAGCCCATTCCAGCCTTGTGTAGGTCTACAATCTTGTCCCTGACATCCTTGGAGAGCTCTTTGGTCTTGGCCATGGTGGAGAGTTTGGAATCTGATTGATTGATTGCTTCTGTGGACAGGTGTCTTTTATACAGGTAACAAGCTGAGATTAGGAGCACTCTCTTTAAGACTGTGCTCCTAATCTCGTTACCTGTATAAAAGACACCTGGGAGCCAGAAATCTTTCTGATTGAGAGGGGGTCAAATACTTATTTCCCTCATTAAAATGCAAATCAATTTATAAGATTTTTGACATGCGTTTTTCTGGATTATTTTGTTGTTATTCTGTCTCTCACTGTTCAAATAAACCTACCATTAATGTTATAGACTGATCATTTCTTTGTCAGTGGGCAAACGTACAAAATCAGCGGCGGATCAAATACGTTTTTCCCTCACTCTAGGTGCTCGTTAACAGCACTAGTCTGTTCAGGCTATACCGGGAGACTTTTTCTCATTGTTTGGCGAACAGAAGTGCAGTTCGATTTCCCCTCATCTGAACCATTCCTTGGCCTCCCCGAGGTCGACTCGGCCTTAAAAGAGTGCCCGCTGCCCGATGTAAACATCAGCATTAGGGACACAAAGGCAGCCGGGCATTGTGCAGCCATACGAACCCTCCGGTGCCAGCCTTCATCGGTGGTCACTAACAGTACTTAACCCCAACAGCCTGTGGAGGCCACATGGGGGTCTTTGTGAATGCATCCATGCGTGCATGTGTATGAAACGACTCGGACGACGACGAAGTGCTAGGAGACACTTTATTGAAGGCACAATGATTATCTAGGCGCGGACTTGGTTCTTCATGTTGGCGCTCGACCATTTCCTCGAACGTCCCAACTCCCGGTGCTCTCCCCTTCAATGCTCCTCGAGTCCCCTCTGTAGAACTTTCCTGTCGTTCTTTTTCCTTCAGCCAATTCTTATCCTTCTTCCCTAATGGAATCCCTTCGTTCAAGCCCTTTTTCCTCCAATCTCTTTCAAGCCTACCTCCCGACCAATCGCTGTGGAGGCCTCTTTCAGTCAATCGGAGACCTTGGTTATTATCAAACCAGCCGTAAGGCTGCACATTGACTTGGGGTCATGTTCGGTCATTACATCTGCATACGAATATATTAATGCGGTGGTTTTGTTTCCCAGGCGCAGAATCGCCACGTTTCATTTTGTTTGTGTAAATGACAGTGTAATGGAAAAAAAATCCACAGCAAAGTGAAAAATGCTTTCATACCAATTGTTTATCACTAAAGTGGCAAGGGGATGTTTGATGATCGAGCAAAGGCCCCACTCCATAGAGGAGAAGGACAAGTTGAATGTGTATTTGAAAAGAAACACAAGTTTATTCTTCATTGTATGGAATTTAAATGAAACATTTGCCTCGATGTGTTTTTTTAAAGCCTATTCTTGCTTTTAAAACCACTGCATTATTTAAAATGTGGTGTTTTCTTTAGAGCTGCACAGAGCATTTCATTAACAGTGTAAACATTCTTAAATGCATTTCGACTACATTTTCACCATCGGCTTGTTCAGAATGAAGTTCTTTGCATAGGAATCTGTCGAGGCTTCCCTCATGCAGTAACTTTGTGTGCTCTTGAGGGCTGTGCCTTCAACTGTGCAGGCTACAAGAAGTCACAGTGATATTCACACACGGCGACATCACGTTTTTTTTATTAAACGGGGCTTGCATCATGTGATATTTTTTTGTAAATATTAAGACAGATAGCTGATTAGCTGGTTATGTAGATATGTAAATTTAGCAATTTGCAAAATCCTGTGCTGATTCACTAGAGGCATTTCAGATATAAGAGACAGACAGATAAGTGTTATTGGGACAAGATGATGTCTTTAGAAGGGTCAGAGAATGGCACAATATTGAGAGTGTAAAATAACACATTACACTGATTAATATAGCGTTTTAGTATAGCACTACTCATGCATATGACTTTATCTGAAGCAACAGGGGCTGTCTTATGAACAGTCTGACAGCATATATGGGAATGTGGAATTTCCAACAATGGCTGAGATGAGTGCAAGAAAATGTATTTGTTTATTTTCATGCCTTGTGCATTACAGTGTTTACCTTGAATACAAGTTAATTTTTAAATTATTTGCAAAGGTTAGGACAGCTGGATAGCCATGTGGTGAGCACAATCTCTGCTGAGCAATTATGTATACGGTTGACACTTTGGTTACCACATATCCAGAGTACATTCTGAAAGGAATACCAAATACGGCATTTATTCAGACGGTTACAAGTTCAAATATTCATCTGCGGTCAATTCAGCCCATTATTACTCATTCCATGGTCCAGTATTTCAAGTCGGTTTAGGCTCTGTCATGTGAGCGATTTGGAATTTGAGTCAGATGCGAGCTTCTCACTGGGGGTGATACCTCGCCGGCTCCATTCAGCAGGTGTGTAAAGATCACCACTATGGAGACAAAGGCGGCTGAGCGTAGTGCTGGCCACCCACCCCCTCATGTACCATGTCAGCCTTCATAGGTGCTCGCTAACAGCACTTGCCCCCAACAGGCTGTGAAACAGCACTTGCCCCCAAACAGCACGTTTCACAGCCTGTTGGGGGCAAGTGACTGTCTGGTAGGACAGCGCTGGAGTGAAACTCCAGCGCTGTCCTACCAGACAGTCTCGCCCCTTCACCTGATGAAGGCCGCTTGTGTTGTGGCCGAAACGTCGTGAGAATATTATTGTGTTATTTTATTTTATCAATTTATTATTTTATTCTCATTCTACGTGACTTTACCGAAAGAACCAAAGAAGATGAATCATTGCAGTCACGAAAGCTTTAAATCGAAAATTAAGTGTTACATTTAAAAATAAGGATACCAAAACAGTTACAATTATTACTACGAAATACGAATAAACAAAGCAGGTAGCCCTGTGGTTACAGCAAATGACTCACGATCATAAGAGTGCAAGTTAAATTCCAACCAAAAATCAACACAACAGCATATCATCATTCCAGGGTTTATTAAACAGGTACCACTTTTCGGGAAGTCAACATTGATCGCCTTATAATCACCAATGACTGTCTTCCAAAAGAGAAAGTAATTTTAATTCAGTCCTCAGTAAAAGGTAAACATTTGAGTCTATCTTCTTTGGTTCTTTCGGTAAAGTTATTTTATCAATATATTATTTTATTCTCATTCTACGTGACTTTACCGAAAGAACCAAAGAAGATGAATCATTGCAGTCACGAAAGCTTAAAATCGAAATTTGAGTCTATTTTAATGGGTGAAACATCATATGTTGCAGAGTTTTCTTCAGTTTGCCGTAATTCATGGTTGTATAAAAACACGTTACAGTTATATAAATCCAAACGTAAGCAGAAAATGTGCGGTACAGAATATATCATCTCAAATGCCTTTGCACCTATTCATAACTTCATTGTGACATTTAAATGTAAAGGTTAAACAAAGGTGCACTCAAGGGTGCAATGTATCCTCACGTGTTATAGATATAAATAATGAGCCACGGGTTGCTGCAGAAAAAGGGCACTGGTTTTAGGTGCCATTCACGGTCGCTGCAGGACGCCAAGCTCTGCACAATTGCACACATTGAGCCGTTCACTTATCCCCATTGGCCGAGTGCACACTGTTGCTGAGGGACTTGCCATTTGATTCCTGCGCCACAGGAAGGATCGAGCCCCTCCTCAACCTCCTCATCCGTGAGCGATGGCTTTGGAAAGATAAGGCCTGCTGATGTTCTTCTCCTGCTTGTTATAATCTCATTTTTTTCCAAATCCATAAATATTGTACTCACCTACAGAGATCAAACCGTAGGGGGAGAATAATTGCTAAATCAATAAGTAAATGTGTTTCTGTGCGCTAATGAGCAAAGGGGGACAGTTGCACGACTCAACAGAGAATATGAGAAATCCACAATGATTAATTATACAAGACCTCCGAGGGGATACTTTTCTTGTTAAATTGGCCACAAAGAAGACATTTGACCAGACCGAACAACTTATTTACCAGTCGTGAAAATGTATCTGGTCCATCATAGTTAATACTCATGTTATCTATAAGCACCTATAAGGTAATTTACTGGGTATTGGTAGCACATTCCTGTGAATCATATGTAGGATTGGTGGAATACACAGCGATAGGGTATTTTGTGAAACCTTCACCTGCATGGCAATGCCATGATTGTACGAGGTAGTACAGTAAACACGTTCGTGACGCGTCTCTTCAGCACTCGAGTGTTCTCCATTCTCTACGGGAACTTTGAATCCATCCCATGCACACAAAAATGCACGGTTTGGTGAAGAGGCCATCGTCAGAAATGTCATTTAATGCCACCATACCTTGCCGTCACCACCTTCCTTTTCGCGAGATGCTGCAATTGTAACAAAGATTCATATTTAAAATTACTTAAAATATTACAATTAGTTCATAAACAGTTAGTTATCTCAATAACCTAAAATGATATAAAATCCAAAATAATGATTTAAAAAAATCTCAACATGTGATATAAAACACTTCTGTTCCTGAAACTCATCCCACATTTGTACTATCGCTTCAGAGCTCTCGGCAGAGATGAGCATAATCACTCATCTAAGGGGCCGTCCATAAATGACGTCACGCACCTGGGTGGGGGGGTTAGACATTTATTATGTGTGACGTCGGCGGGGGGTTGAGAAATTTGACGTCACATCAAAATGCGCAACTTTAAATAAATATAGACAACACGTTCTACTTAATCAATAGACTTTTGAATACATGTTTTCCTACATCAGAGTGCAGCTCCACATTAAATACGCACTACAATGACAATAGTTTAAAGCGATTTGAAGCATGTTTTATATATATTTGGGGGGGGGGGGGGTGCAAAGCTTTCTGACGTCATATTTGAGGGGGGGTCTGACTTTTTGTGACGCCGTGTGACTGGGGGGGGGGGGTCAAAAATCGTCCAAAATCGCGTGACGTCATTTATGGACGGCCTCTAAGTCGGGAGAGATTTAACCTTTGTTTTCTGCTCTCAACAATGCACATGCTTATATTGCAACTCAACGTCTCTTTGTGTCTAGGTCACAATAACAGATCAAAGTTTAATTTTCAGTACACATTCATCTCCCGTGAATTCTCCAAGTTATAGTGTTACAAAATGCCAAGCACTCCATTTGCATCGCTTCTCTGGCTTTTATGTGTTCTTTGTGTGACAACGTGTTGACTTAATATCGAACACAGGCTCTTTTCCTCTTTATTTTGTCATGACATTTTGCATACAGACTGACCACTGCGATTTCGATTGTTGTGGCTACATAAAGCATGCTAAACAAACGTCTGTCTCGGAGAATAACACAGCTGGGGATTTTTCAAATGCCCCATCGTGTTCCTTCTGCGCTCAAATGATTTGGAGATTCATTATTTTCAAATGTAAATGTGGTTCAAGTCAAGTTTCAAGTTTCGTTTCTTAGGTATAGCCCTGTGAGCCATGCGGCTCTTAAGTCGGGTGCAACCGCAACAAACAAAATTTGAACACAGAACATCTTAAAGCGACAACGCGTAACAGAAACATCCTGGAATAAACCAGCAAATATTTCACACACAAAAAAACTATTAAAACACTGTGTGCAAAAATCAATGTGGTGCAAGCCAACAACAACAACAACCATCAGACAATTTAGATTAACCATATGTTTTCGAATCGCCAAAATAAAGCTATAAAAACAAGGTAACAACAGTAATCATAGGAACTGTGATTTTAAATTTAACAATAAACGATATACATAACACGCACGACAAAAAACTGCAGCCATAGCTGGCAGCACGACACTCCCAGTGTATGATGTGTGAGTGAGTCAGCAGCAGCGTGAGTGAGTGTATGATGCGCGAGTCAGGGTATGATGTGCGAGTCAGCGTATGATGAGTGAGTCAGTGTATGATGTGTGAGTGAGTCAACAGCAGCGTCAGTGAGTGTATGATGTGTGAGACAGCGCACAATGTGTTAGTCAGCGCATGATGTGTGAGTCAGTGTATGATGTGTGAGCGAGTCAGCGGCAGTGTGAGTGAGTGTATGATGTGCGAGTGAGCCAGCACACGATGAGTGAACCTGTGTATGATGAGTGAATGGGTCAGTGGTTGTGCGAGTGTATGATGTGTGAGTAAGCGCATGATGAGCGAGTCAATGAATGCTGTGTGAGTGAGTCAGTGCATGGTGTGAGTGAGTCAGTGTATGATGTCTGAGAAAGTCAGTGTCGGCTCCCTCTGCTCGCGCCGTCGCCCCCCCCCCCCCGGCTCCGTCGCCCCCCCCAACTCCGTCGGCCCCCCCCTGGCTCCGTCGCCCCCCCCCCGGTTCCGTCGCCTCCCACCCCCAGCTCCGTCGGTCAAAGTGCCTCCCCGTTCAAACACGCACGGGATAGAACTCAGCCCCCATTGGCGAACTGTGAGCCAGTGTTGGAGCATACAAACTTATCCTGGCTGGGTGGGGGGTGGAGGTGGGGTGGGGGTGGTGGAGGTGGGGGGAGTGGAGGTGGGGGGTGGAGGTGGGGTGGATGTCTCCTTAAGACAATGTCTCCTTAAGACAACCACCGATTGATGACTTTTCACAGAAGTAAATCTCACAGGCTGCATGGTGGACAGCAGGGGGCACAGCATGAACAACTGTTGTACGGCACTCGTATGCTCCCATGTCTGTTGAGTGGTCCCTGCCTTCTACAGGCAGCACTGCGGACCAGCGTGGTGAATTATAGTCAAATATCCTCCATTAACCGCAAGGCCCGCAGACAGCAGTGGATTAACGAAAAGGCTATACGCACATGCACAATGTACCATCTGTGTTTATTGTTTGTTAAAGTTATTGGTTCACTTGGTGTCACTGACCCTAGGCTGGTGAGTAGCAGCAAAAAACTTAAAGAAGCATTCGTTCAGACATTGCATTTACAGGTAGTCCTCTACTTACGATGGAGAGACGTTACGATGACCCCATCGTAAGTCAAAAATATCGTAAGTCGAAGATGGCCTAGCCTACCCAGGAGTCTTAAAAAATGGTGATAATTTAGCATAACAGAGCAATTTACAGTACCGCACTGTATAAACTGTATGTATTTATTAATTACAATACTGTATTGCACAGTAAAATGTAAAGTAAAAACACGTTCCTTCGGAGTCGGCAGGTAGGAACTTGGTTGGACAGCGCATTCGTGCGATCCGTGTTGGATACCGTAGTCGTGTTGGAGGTTGTAGCTGTTACTATTGCATCTGATGATGATTCTTGATTTATTGCTGTTGGCCTTTAAGTTCATGCAGCTGCTGCAGCAGGTCGCACCTGTTTGATGTAAGAAGCGCACACCAATCCGAAACCAAGTTTTCATTCTTCCTCGCGGGCTCTAAATATGATTTGCGTACGGAGGATATCATACTTTGTTCAAGCTAAAAACAACACTCACCAAATACGGATAAAAATTTGTGCCGAAACTCCAATTATGCGGATGGAATTCCAGATATGCACGACAGACAGACAGGCAAATAATCCCTGGTGGGCAGTGTGGAACCTGTTGTTCCTACCTGTAACACAAGGTAAATTATTCCCCTACCTATATGAAAAACAATTTAGTAGAAAGTTATTTCAGGAAACAATCCTATCTGCATCACACAAGGCGGGAGATGCGTACATCCCAGCAGCGTCCCAACGTACAGTATCGTACCTCGTACGCTGCTGCGTTTGCCTGCCGCGCGAGATTAAAAATATTTTACAATTTTGTCGTATCGCTATCGTAAGATCGAAATATCGTATTTCAGACCATCGTAACTCGGAGACTATCTGTATTTATCCACAGGTTAATCCGCAACCTGGATTGCCAGCTCACGGGGAGTCAAGCGTTAACTGTATCATGTAAACTGTATTGTATTGATCTTCCCTCTAGATACTGACGATGACTACATAGGTTTTCACGGTTATGATGTACAGCTTCTCCTTTATATTTTCTGGTCTTTGCCGAGTATCGTTCTGCACAATGCACGTGGGGCTAAATGTTGAACATCATGCTGAACAACGCGCTGTGTGTGCCACGAAAGCACGTCACAGTGCTCAACCGAAAACAATTGGCAACTTTTTTTTCCCCATTTCCACACCAAAAAAAACCATTGGATTTACCTCTGATCTTTTCAATGCAAGTGTAATGACAGTTGCGGAGCTATAGGGGGACAGTATGGTTCCCCACGGTTACTAATGGACGAGTTAATGATGATTAATGAGATAAGCATTGACAGGGTCACGTGAGGGGGAGCACGGGATCCAATGGCGGGGGAAGTGTACTAAGGGCGGTGATCGGCAGAGCCTGGTGCGGCGAGAATTCTGGAATAAGGTCGTGGCAGGACCGGGCGAGGATGAGTAGCAGAGCGAGCGGAGGCTTGGGGCTGCTTGGTGTAGGGAACTGCCGTCGTCATCGTTGTCTGCAAGTTGTCTTGACATTGAAAACTATGTTGTCTCAGAATAGAGTTGTGTCGCTACCCAATTGTACAGAGTCACTCGCGATTACGTGTTGAGTTGTCATTGGACTTTATTCTTAACTAGCTTTACTACCCGGCTTCGCCCGGGACTTGGATTCACCACGCCTTTGTCTCCCCAGTGGCGATGTTCACACACCACACCAGTTACTCGTTTGAGGCTGAGTCGACCTAGGGGAGGACCAGGACCGGTTCAAATAATCGTGACCGGTGGTGGCCTTGAGCAGTTGTCAAACTCGGCTCGCCGGGTTCATAGCACAGCGCGCTAACCACTACACTACCGCTCCCCCCACACACACGCACGCTCGCGCGTCCATAGGTACACGTACACACGCTTGCTGCAGACACAACTTTCAGGGTGCGTACGGCAGTAAACGACTGAAATAATAAAGCAATGCTGCGCAAAGAACGCCTTAGACCTGCAACACATTTGTATTTCACTTTACCCGCGGAGGGTTGGGGGGGGGGATATCAGCAGGCACACTCCGTTACGCTTCCACATCCGGGTCACATGAAAGATGTGACGTCACAGCTCACTTGCTGTGCAAAATATATACATTATTGTGCCCCCCCCCCCCCCCCCAAAAAAATCCAAAAGTCTGTTTTTATAATTTTTGCATAGTGTACAGTCTGGAAAGTACCCACATGGCAAATTTCAAGTTTGTTGCATGTCGGGACGTACGCTAAACATTTTGAACAGACATACATATTCACAAATTTCCCTTTTATATATAGAAGATAAATATACGGAAGACAAGACGGCGTCTCTGTGAGCTACATTACACAAGTATCAATTATTTTAATTGTTCGGAGCACGAATTTAATCCACAATTATCGTAATTTTCCCAAGGTGTATGTGTCATTAGATGATTGCATTATCAAACATTGTTATACTGAAACGCTGCAACATTAAGTCAAGTGAAATATTACGTGTTGAATGTTAGTGCATTTAAGTGATCGTTTCATGATGCTGAAATGAGTGCGGGGTTGGTGTTCATCTCCATCGGTGACCCTGAACCAATAATGGAAGTTCCACAATCCTTTGGTGAGGCCAGTCTTTCCATAGGACAGTTACTTTTACTGGTAGGAACCTCCTGGTTACACCAGCGCACAGGGGATTATTGTGTCCGTCCATCCGTCGTGCATCCAAAAATGGGAGGGGTGGGGCTGGGTGGAGAGGGGAGGGTGGGGAGGGGCTGGGTGGGGAGGGGCTGAGTGGGGAGGGGAGGGTGGCGAGGGGCTGGGTGGGGAGGGTGGGGCTGGGTGGGGGGGTGGGGGGTGGGAGGGGTGGGGCTGGGTGGGGAGGGGCTGGTCACCCCGTGGTGCCCTTATAGAACTCAATGTTTAACCTACTCACGCCGGCTTGTGCCCGCCCTCACAGTCAGGCATATTTGCGAAATACACCACACCGCCGTTGACTGAGCAACCCAACGTTCCTACCAGCTCCCTCCGCAGGAATGTGTTTAGCCTTTTCCTGAAAGTAGGTGACTAATTTACTCAATCCCTGAGGGATGATGTGCTCAGCTGACCCCCAACAGGGCTTGTGGGCTCGCAGCCTTGAACATTCTGCCATAGTGACAGCTGGCCAGCTAGAGTAATAATTGATACAAATGTAGAGGAGTAAAATGGGGACGTGACGTCATGTGTGCCGTCCAGTGCGATGACGTCACGGAACGTGGCATCATGCGCGCTGGGCGGCTCGATGACGTCATGTCTCGTCTAGTATTTAAGGGGGACCCCGTGACGAAAGCGGGGTCACTGTGGGAACGGGTAGAGTGAGAAGGGTGGAGAGGGATCCAGGGGTAGAGAGGGATCGACGAGAGTCAGGAGTCAAGCCGGTGGTAGCCGTAGGAGGTGCTGCTCTTCCCGGTCGGTGGGGTTGGCTAGTGCCCCCATCCGACTCGAGGGAGAGAGACCGGAGCTAGCCGGGCTGGACCAGGACTTAGTGTAGGACCCCTAACCCCTGGGAAGTTGTCACACCCTTTGTGCTATTGTAATACTTAATAAACCTTTGGCGAAAGCCCTTACCTTCAAGCCGTCTCCGAGTCGTCGTCGGGAACTCCTCAACACAAGTTATCAATGCATTCGGTCATATATGTCTGAATTATTTGATGTGATTGTTTAGTTTTACTCCTATGTGTGCCCAGAGAAGCACGGAGAGATGCATTGTTGTAATTAGATTGAGGGTAATAAGATAAATGCCTGGATTCGAGGACGACGGCAGGTTCATGACATGATTCACACTGTGAGGAAAAGTAAGTTGGGTTTGGGCAGGAACTCCTTTGCTCGAAAGCATGTTGTCTATTGCTCAAGAATAATAAGAATTGAGTGACACCATAGAAATGGAGCAATAACATCAGCTTGGGAGCAAATGCTATCATTATTATTTTAATTAGATCGCAGGATCGTGAGAGATGATGATGCTTTGGAGAGCCCTTTATTCAGCCGTGGATTAATCATGGGTGATGATGATGTGTTCCCCAGAAAAGTATCTCTCATACCTCAAATGGCCATCATTATCTGCATGATGGAAGGTTTCTACGTTTCCTCTGCCAATATTAAAGTCTGGAACTCAATTGTTAAGTGATACAGTGAGTAGAAAAAGTATTTGATCCCCTGCTGATTTTGTATGTTTGCCCACTGACGAAGAAATGATCAGTCTATAATTTTAATGGTAGGTTTATTTGAACAGTGAGAGACAGAATAACAACAAAATCCAGAAAAACGCATGTCAAAAATGTTATAAATTGATTTGCATTTTAATGAGGGAAATAAGTATTTGACTCCTCTGCAAAACATGACTTACTAATTGGTGGCAAAACCCTTGTTGGCAATCACAGAGGTGAGACGTTTCTGGTAGTTGGCCACCAGGTTTGCACACATCTCAGGAGGGATTTTGTCCCACTCCTCTTTGCAGATCTTCTCCAAGTCATTAAGGTTTCGAGGCTGACTTGTGGATTTGAAGCTTTCGTGACTGCAAGGATCCATACTCTTTGGTTCTATTCGGTAAAGTCACATCGGTAAAAAATAGAACAACAAAAATCACGACATTTCGGCCACATCACAAGCAGCCTTCATCAGGTGAAGGGACCAGACTGTCTCGAAGACAGCGCTGGAGTGAAACACAGCCAAGCTCAGACCGCGACCTTTAAGCTGTGTGAGAGTAATTAAGGTGCCTTGACAAAGGAATTAGCGTAAAAATTTGCATTTAATAGGCGGACTTAGCATGATGAAAGGTAGGGGGTCGACCTGTGCAGGCTGGCGAGGGGGCAAGGTAGCGTCCACATGCTGGTGGTGTGCAAAGGGGATTTTAAGAGGCTGCAAAAGTTTGGGGTACCACTACTTGAAAAATATACTGTACCATTGAAAATTAGTTTAATGTTTGGTTCGATTTAGAACATCTTTCCAATGTATATTCATATTCTTAGTTTTTTCGGTAAAGTCACGTTGAAGAGAAACAACAAAATAATAAAATAAATATAAAACAATTAAAAATTCTCACGATGTTTCGACCATAACTCAAACGGTCGTCTTCAGGTGTGTTGGTTCGCATACATTTATTTTTAAAAGGCGCATCCAGACTGCCACTCTGCGCCCAACCTTATGGAAGAGGTACGTGGATGACACTTTTGTCATCTGGCCACATGGCCGGCCTGCTCTAGACCAATTCTTCGACCACATCAATTCCATACACCCAGCCATCAGATTTACCATGGAAGTCGAAATAGATGGCAAGATACCTTTTTTGGATGTCCTAATTAAAAAGAGACCTGATGGTTCAATGAGCCACTCTGTCTACAGGAAAGCTACCCATACGGATGCTTATCTGAAACCGGATTCCCACCACCATCCATCACAGAAGAATTCTCTCATCAAGACTCTGTATCATAGAGCCCAATGCATATCCGACCAGGAACACATAAGCAGTGAACTCAAGCACGTACACCAAGCTCTTAGGGCTAATGGTTACTCCGACTATACAATCCGCAAAGCTATCACTCAAACCATGAAGAAGAACCCTCTTGAGGAGCCTTTCAAAACCATCACTTTACCCTACATTGCTGGGATCACAAAAAAGATCTCCAAAATCTTGAATAAACACAAGATCCAGGTCCGTTTCAACACATTACATAAAATCCGTGATCTGGTTCCGTCTGCAAAAGATGTGATTCCGGACATACAATACCCTGGTGTCTACAAACTAAGTTGCCTCTGTGGTAGTAGTTACATTGGAGAAACCAAACGCCATGTCTCGGACCGCATTCGTGAACACAAAGCAGACCTTAAACACGGTAGGACCAACACCTCGGCCGTGGCAGATAATTGTTCTAATTCAGTAGGCTCACATGCCATTGACTTTTCCAAGACAGAGGTTCTTTGTAAGCCATCTGGCTTCCATGAGAGATTCGTTCATGAGGCTATCCACATATACAAGCACAGAGACAATTTCAACCGAGAAGATGGATTCTATCTTAGCAATCATTGGAAAGATTTGATAAACCATTTCAGGTCTTAATTGATTGTTCACGCTTACAGTGGCTTTCAGACAGCATACATTATAAAAAATTTCGTCTCCCCCCTCCTATTTTCAGAATATAGATGGACTAGTCCTGGGTAAACTGCCAAATCGTTGCGCATGGCGCTAACGTTTTTTTTTGTTTTAAAAATAAATAAATGCGCCGTTTAAAAATAAATTTATGCGAACCAACACACCTGAAGACGACCGTTTGAGTTATGGTCGAAACGTCGTGAGAATTTTTTATTGTTTTATATATATTTTATTATTTTGTTGTTTCTCTTCAACGTGACTTTACCGAAAAAACTAAGAATATGAATTACTGCAGTCACGAAAGCTTTAAATCAAAATTAAATCTTTCCAATGGTTGCTTAATTTGAAACCATCTTCTCGGTTGAAATTGTGTGTGTTTGTAGATCTGAATTGCCTCGTGAACAAATATCTGATAAAAACCCGTGGGTTTGCAAAGAACCTTGGTATCGGAGAAAATAATATCGTGATCACCCACAGCATTGTAACAGTGATCAGCTACGGCAGAAGAATTCGTTCTGCCGTGTTTCAAATCTGATTTGTGCTCGCGATTTCGGTCAGAGACATGTCGCTTCGTGATTGTAATATCACCTGATGAAGGCCGCTTGTGTTGTGGCCGAAACGTCGTGATTTTTGTTGTTTTATTTTTTACTTACGTGACTTTACCGAATAGAACCAAAGAGTTTCGAGGCTGACGTTTGGCAACTCGAACCTTCAGCTCCCTCCATAGATTTTCTATGGGATTAAGGTCTGGAGACTGGCTAGGCCACTCCAGGACCTTAATGTGCTTCTTCTTGAGCCACTCCTTTGTTGCCTTGGCCGTGTGTTTTCAGTCATTGTCATGCTGGAATACCCATCCACGACCCACTTTCAATGCCCTAGCTGAGGGAAGGAGGTTCTCACCCAAGATTTGACGGTGCATGGCCCCGTCCATCGTCCCTTTGATGCGGTGAAGTTGTCATGTTTCCTTAGCAGAAAAACACCCCCAAAGCATAATGTTTCCACCTCCATGTGTGATGGTGGGGATGGTGTTCTTAGGGTCATAGGCAGCATTCCTCCTCCAAATACGGCGAGTTGAGTTGATGCCAAAGAGCTCAATTTTGGTCTCATCTGACCACAAGACTTTCACCCAGTTGTCCTTTGATTCATTCAGATGTTCATTCGCAAACTTCAGACGGGCATGTATATGTGCTTTCTTGAGCAGGGGGACCTTGCGGGCGCTGCAGGATTTCAGTCCTGCACGGCGTAGTGTATTACCAATTGTTTTATTGGTGACTATGGTCCCAACTGCCTTGAGATCATTGACAAGATCCTCCCGTGTCGTTCTGGGCTGATTCCTCACCGTTCTCATGATCATTGCAACTCCACGAGGTGAGATCTTGCATGGAGCCCCAGGCCGAGGGAGATTGACAGTTATTTTGTGTTTCTTCCATTTGCGAATAATCGCACCAACTGTTGTCACCTTCTCACCAAGCTGCTTGGCAATGGTCTTGTAGCCCATTCCAGCCTTGTGTAGGTCTACAATCTTTCCCTGACATCCTTGGAGAGCTCTTTGGTCTTGGCCATGGTGGAGAGTTTGGAATCTGATTGATTGATTGCTTCTGTGGACAGGTGTCTTTTATACAGGTAACAAGCTGAGATTAGGAGCACTCCTTTTAAGAGTGTGGTAACAAGCTGAGATTAGGAGCACTCCTTTTAAGAGTGTGCTCCTAATCTCAGCTCGTTACCTGTATTAAAGACACCTGGGAGCCAGAAATCTTTCTGATTGAGAGGGGGTCAAATACTTATTTTCCTCATTAAAATGCAAATCAATTTATAACATTTTTGACATGCGTTTTTCTGGATTTTTGTTGTTGTTATTCTGTCTCTCACTGTTCAAATAAACCTACCATTAAAATTATAGACTGATCATTTCTTTGTCAGTGGGCAAACGTACAAAATCAGCAGGGGATCAAATACTTTTTTCCCTCACTGTATCTACTGTCAGTTATTTACTTTTCGGAGCTCTCTTCATACTGTATCCACACATAATCAAAGGGTCACCCTATCCAAGCAGGCATAGGGTGATATTCATATGTTGGCATCCTTTAGCCAATGACAGAAATTCCATATTCCAGTGGCAGCCATCCATTTCACAACAGCACAACCACTGTTGACTTTCCACAAAGTGGTACTTATTTTGTCGATCCCTGTAATGACAGACTGAGTTGATCACTGACCCACATTTAAAAGAGTGGCCTGATATTGAGTCACGCTCTCTAACCACATAGCCAATATAGATAGATGTTGTTTATATCATCCGCTAATATTTACGTATGGGATGCTGCTGTAAGCACACTGGTTCGATCGGTAGGTCGCGTGTGGTGAGTTAAAGTGCGGGTAGTCCAAATTCTTCCATATTTGACTCATGTACAGCAGTTTATGTTCCCTGCCCTGCGCTTGCTGTCTGTTGTCCCAGCGTCGTGTGCAACATCCAGAGATGTCGAATGTATGACGATGCTATCCAAATGCTGCATTGCATCAATAATGCAAACCCAAGCACTACAATGCAGTTGTAAATTCGTGCCTCCAAGCAGCCATACTCCTTTTTTGGTATTGGCAGCATGTAAGCGTAAGCAATAATAACATTCCGCTTCAATAAAAATCTTTAAAGATGGATTTATTAGCCAGCGTTTTGCCTCAATATTGGCAGTAAAAAAGCTACTCTTGCCAATGCAGACATACCAGGCTGAGTGGGCATGTGAAATATCATCAAGCCATATACCAAATCAGAAGCCATTTATCATGTTCAATTTAACACCATATCTTTCGACTGACCCAAAAATGTTTGTAGATACATCCCAAACGCAGCCACACATGTTAGTCATTGTTTAAAGTAAATTCCCCCTGTCAAATGCCAGTGCCTCGGTGCACAGATGAGTGGGCGGCTATGCTCCTTTCCATCTATGACCTTGAGCCAATTCTGGAAATTCCACATTCCCATGATGGAGGCTAGTCGATAGAAATCAATAACTGTTGGCTTCCCATTAACACTACGGTACTCTAAAACCTCAAAAATAATGCTGAAAGAGTAGCATATTATTACTGTGGTCAGGTATGGCTCTTTATTAGACAATTGTAATAGGTATTTGAAAGATGTGCTGTATTGTCTGCCAAAGAAACGCGAGGCTCCACTCTCTCTCACGTAAACACTCTGTGGTTGGAATCACAAAGACAAAAGGGCCTTAATTAGCGAAACAAATGTTGACAAGTAAACTCTGTTTTATATATCTCTGCTATGGTATCTCAAAGGTATTCTTGCTTAACACGCATTGCTTCTACATGACCATAAACGCATAGTCAACGCCACATATGACGTTTGAACACATTCTTGGAGTGGAAGGCAATTTCTCCAGAAAACAACTGGTTACTTCCCAGAAAGTGGGTTTCATGTATCACGAGTAGTAGAATTAAATGTGCGTAGATATATATTAAATAAAATCAGAGGTTAAGTAAAAGTAAAAATCGTATTCAACACTAATGTGGAGGTCGATGATGATTTCGGGTCATGCCTCGTGTTGCTTGGCACGATGTCCGATGTTTTTGCTCTGTGTGCCGGGGGATGCTTAAGGAACTGAATGAAGCCTCTCCCTTTCTCCCTCGATTATAATCCATTTCGGCTGCTGCTGGTGTTGCCGATTCGCTCATTGGTGCATCGGGTCGTGGCGGCGGCGGGATCGTCTGCGGTTGTGGGGACCGTGCAGGGTGTTGAGGTGTTGGTGCTCATCGATACAGGAGCATCTGCCACAATAATTTCAGAGTTTATTTATAGGTCCTTGCTGCCGAAATTGGGTTGTCTTAATCCAGTGGGTAGTCCATGTGTCGCCGCTAATGGCGAGAGTTTAGGTATTGTGGGCTAAATATCGGCGACAGTACGGATTGGTGATATTGAAATGACAGGCCCAGTTTTTGTTTCGAAGTCACTGGTGGTGCCTTGTTTGTTGGGGACTGATTTTTAAAGAAGGTGCCCCTCAAGATTTTGACCAGGGGTGTATTGAACTGCCATCGGGGCATTAATTGCCGTTTTTGTCTTCCTCAACTCATTTGCGTATGGCTAACGCTACAGTTTCAGGCCCTGGTGAGCAAAACTGTTCGAGTTCCCCCGGGTGCACAAATTCTTGTGCCCTTGCGACTGCGGAAGCAGTTCGATTAGGAAGTTACTGAGGAGGGGTTCTTTTAACCCCTTCGAAAAGAGCAGTTCGTGGTCTCACTTTGGTGGGGGCCCAGACAATAGTGAGGGGGGGTCAGGAACCCTTCCTCCAGGTGTTGAATGCTGGGTTGAGTACCTCGGTTATACAGGCAGGTACGGTTTTGGCCCACGCGACAGCCGCGTGTTGTTGGGAGACCAGTGATGTGGCCGCTCAGGTTGTGACTTCAGGGGAACTGTGGAGTGGTGTCGGATGATTTGTGGATGGATACATTTTGTTAGGAGAATCCGGATTTGTCGTGGGAGCAGAGGGGTGAGTTGCAGGTACTGCTCTGGGAATTCTTCGATGTATTCAGTAAAACTAAATTTGATATTGGCCCGCACGTCCTTGATGCATCATCATATTGATATGGGTAGCACCACTCCCATACATCAGAATTCATTTCGGTTTTGTCCAAAGGAGAAGGATCATGTGCATCAGGCAGTCCACAAAATTTTGGCCACCGATATAATTTCCCTTTCCACCAGCCCGTGAGGAGCGCCGATTGTTCTGCTTAAGAAGGACAGGAGATTTTGTGTGGATAACTGACAATTTAACAAGGTCCAAGCCAAAAACAGCATTCCGCACTCCGCAAGTGTTGTTTCAATTTAACTGTCTTCCGATGGGACTCCACTCGGCTCCAGCCACGTTCCAGCGACTTATGGATTTAGTGCTATTGGGACTCCAATAGGATTCGTGTTTTATTTATTCGTCTTTGGATGCACATTCCTGAAGCATCTGCAGCGGCTGTGTTCGGTGTTTGTTAAAATGCGGGCGGCAAATTTTAAGTTTAAGCCGCAAAAATGTCACCTATTGCAAAAATCGGTTTGCTATCTGGGTCACATTGTTAGCCAGGCCGGGATTGCCACGGACCCCGACAAAACTGTGTGCATGCGCACGTGGCTTTGTTTGCGACAGTCACGAAGCTGCTCCACGCTCTTACTGCAAAGGGTCAGAGGTTTTGATGGGGGGAAGAGGAGGAGGCCACATTTGTTGCATTGTGCGATGGCCTCGCTCATGCACCTCCTCTTCGGTACCTCGATTTCTCCTTGCCATTTGTGCTGGACATGGATGCCAGCGACACTGGAATAGGCACCGTGTTGTCACAGATGGAGAACGAGGTGGAGAGCGTAGTCACTTACAGAAGCCGGGTGTTGTCCCCCGAAGAGCAGCGCTATTGTGTTACATGCCACGAGTTGTTGGCTATCGTGAATTTTGTGCAGCAGTACCATCCATACCTCTACGGTAGAGTTTTTGGTACACATGGATCACGCGACCCTGCAATATGCGCTGCGAGTTGATCAGCCATCCAGACAGCTCTCACGATGGAGGAGACTACTCCTTCACAGTCACCTACAGGAAAGGGTTGCGCCACTGCAATCCGGATGCTTTTCGCGATTGCCGCCGAAGGGCCAGTGTGCATTTTTGATGGATGCCGGGTGTTGTAAACCTGTAGGTGCAGGGGAGCCTTGTGCCATTGTAGCATCGGTGGACGCTCCACCACCCGTAGCGACGGTTGCATGTGACACCATCGGTCTTGCACACGAGGCGTGATGGTGCCTCCAGGCGGAGGACGCCTCCCTTCTAAAAATACATCGCCGCATTGGTACAATGAGCAGCAGGAAGGGTCCAGGTGGTATGTCCCCTGTGGTCCTCCTAGACGGGCTGCTCATGAGATGGAATGCAGAAGTGCAGCTTTACTGCATCGTTATGTTGACTGCTCTGCGGGGTAAAGTTACGAGAGCTGCCCATGTACGGTTGATGCACCTTGTGGAGCAGAAGACATTGTTTACCTTTTGAAACGGGATGTCAGAAGATGTCCAAAATATACTTAGGGGGTGTGTGGAATGTGCACGACAAAATCCTCCGCTGAGGCTGGCCCAACCACCATTGCAGTCTATTGGGGTGTCTTGCGTGAATGAGCTCGTTGCCCTCGACATCCCCGGGCCATTTCCCACCACGCCGAGGGGCAATACATTTTTTCCTTATGGGGGTGGAGTACCTGTCACAGTGGTCGATGGAATGTTCCCTGCCGGATCAGTCGGCTGCGTCTATTACAGACACGTTCCTTCATGAGTACGTGTTAGATAAAGGGGCCCCGGAACATCTCCTTATGGACCAAGGTCGGAATTTTTCTTCAAAGTTGTTGAAGGAGGTGTGTGATCTGTTGGGTATGAAGAAAATTCCGACTTCGCCCTACCATCCCCAGACTGACAGGATGGGAGAGCGCCTACACAGGACTCTTGCGTCCATGTTATCCCAACAGGTCAACGAGGCAGTCCGATTGGGACCTACACGCTCCAAGTGTTCTTGTGGCCTATAGGATGGCCCCTCATGCCTCTACCGGGTTCTCTCCATTCTTTTTAATGTATGGGTGAGAGTGTGACCCCCTCCCCCCATGGAAGCCCAGTTAAATATTGCGTCGGAAAATAAGAGGGTCGCTGTGCCAGGACTTATGCGCCTTACCATTAAACAATTGACGGAAGCACGGGAAGCGTCCCGTGGCAATTCGGCCAAGCTGCAAGCGGCAAACTGGCAGGGCTTCGGGAGTCCGGGAACCCGTGGAAAACTGGGGAAAAGGCATGGCTGCATTGCCCCCAGGTGCCCTTGGGCATGTCCCCTAAATTGTATAGACCGTTGCAGGGCCCGGTTGAGGTGATAGAGATCAGAAGGCTGCAATGTGTTCGGATCCAGGTTGGTCGCAGGCGTTGGTACGTCGTGCACCCGTCTCGGCTGAAACCTTATTTTCCACCTTGCCAGGTTGTTTCATCCCCACTACCCGAGCCCGGGTGTGCGACCGTGGAGGTGGTGCCTCAGCGGATTTCTGTTCCTCTTCCCACAGGAATCCAGCACTTAACAACTGCGGAGCCACCCGTTGAGCAATCTGAAAACCATCCAAGGAGGGAGGAATGACCGACACTTGCTTCTTATTCCCCCCCATCTTCTTTCCGGGAGGGGCCGTGCCCATTAGTCCATCTTCAAGTCGTCCCCGGGGTCCCTGGGGAACCTGCTCTTGTCCCACCTGGGGGCCCAGCGACGAGTACCCGTTCAAGAACTGTATGTTTTAAATAACCATCCTGGTCATCCTATTTATTCTGCCACCATCTGGCAAGTCGTCACAGACACGAGCCGGGCTGTGTTGCCAGTTGAACTGGGTCCTTCCTGTGTTCGTTGTGGGGTGTTGTGTATAATCTGGGGGTTGGGTTTATTACGGTGCGTTCACGAATGTTTTTTTCTTGTTATTGTTGACTCGCAAGGGGGGGGGGGGGGGCTAACAGTTGTTGTTGCTGTTGTTGTCGTCGGGATTGTTGTTGATGGTGGGTCGTCTCGCTGCACGAGGTATGGAGGTCAGCCGGGACGGATGTGTTTTCTAAGGGGGTGGGGTGATGTAGTGATATAGAATGGGTCACTACCGTGCGTAGCGCTGGTTACTGACAGAGAGAGGGAATGTGGGCATAACGGCCAACCTGCCGGCAGAGCTGGGTGTGGCAGCCGTTCTGCCAGCAGAGCATGCAATGCCATGGAGCGGGTCACTAGGGTGCATGGCGCTGGCTGCTGGCAGAAGGGGGCATATGAGGATGTGGCACCCCAGCCGGCTGGTGTAGCACGTGATAAGCCGGGGTAATGGATGTGGGACAATGATGACTGAGGGGACACGTGAGGTATAGCCCATAACCTTAGAATGGGTTCCAAAAGGGGGCATATCCAAGGGCGGAACCAGGCAGGGGACACATGGAAGGTGGCCCAGTAACTTCTGGTAGGTTCCAGAAGAGGGCATGGCCAAGGGCGCAGCCAGGTCACACCAGGGGGCATAAAAAGGAAGTCCCGAGACTGGATATGGGCTGTCTGTCGGTGGAATGGAACCCAAGGTGCTACACCTTCCTCTCTGGCATCGTGAATCAGAGAGCGTCCCAGCTGTTCTGACCCGTTTATAGTTATCCCATGTGTGAACAGTGTCCAAAGGTGTAGAATAAACGTGTGCTGCCTCAGAAGTGACTCACTACACACGTATTGGTTATTGTTGCGGAAAGTAGGTCACTGACGTAATGTTTTAAAAAATGAAGTAAAAAATGGATATATAAATTTAATAAAATAACTTTCCAACCCATGCTCATGGTTGAATAATTCACAGGCTTAAATTATTTTGACGTTTTTTATGCATCGTGCTAATTATTTTGTTGACAGCCACCATCAGTGTGTTTTTTTGTTACTTGCAGCAGGCTCGAGGTTGTGCCGGCTACCCTGTTTTGCACAGTTGGTTAATCATGCAAACCACAGATGCAGATGCCGTGACAATGCATCAGAGACCGTGTGGGAAAGGTTCCATTCCGCAGACTATATTTGCTCCCAAGCACCATAAACTCATTTGCAAAAAGGCGTCTTTGCATTCTCACGGATGGCTGTAAAGCAGTGCTTTCAAACCGTGATGATTTTTTACCGGAATGTTTTAGAGCTTTCACAGGAAATTAATGTGGAAACTTTTCACAAAGCGTCAGTTATTGTTAACAAGTGTGAAAATCCGGTTTATAGAATTGTTCAATGTTTGTATTGCGTATGTAAATATATTTATTGTTAATTAAAAGTGTACTGTTGCTCATAGGACCATGGTCAGTGTATCGCTGCATTGCTGACCCTGAGCCAGAGGTACAAATTCAGATATCCAATAAGTACTCTCATGCAGAACAACCACGTGGTAGCCCTATAATTGTCTCTCCGCAGAACAACCACGTAGTACTGGCCTAATAATGGTCTTTCATGCAAAACAACCACGTGGTACTGGCCCTATAATGGTCTCTCCACAGAACGACGAAGTGGTACTGGCCCTAAAATGGTCTCTCCGCAGAACCACCTGGAACTGGCCCTATAATGGTCTCTCCACAGAACAACCACATGGTACTGGACCTATAATTTTCTCTCCACAGAACAACCACGTGGTACTGGACCTATAATTGACTCTCCACAGAGCAACCACGTGGTACTGGACCTATAATTGTCTCTCCACAGAACAACCACGTGGTACTGGACCTATAATTGTCTCTCCACAGAACAACCACGTGGTACTGGACCTATAATTGTCCCTCCACAGAACAACCACGTGGTACTGGACCTATAATTGTCTCTCCACAGAACAACCACTTGGTACTGGCTCTAAAATGGTCTCTCCACAGAACAACCACGTGGAACTGGTCCTATAATGATCTCTCCACAGAACAATAATGCACTACTGGCCCTATAATGGTCTCTCCGCGGAACAACCAAGTGGTACTGTCCCTATAATGGTTTCTCTCCAGAACAACGCACTAATGGATTTATAATGGTATGTCCGCAGAACAACAACACACTACTGGCCCTAAAATGGTCTGTCCACAGAACAACCACGTAGTACTGGCCCTATAATGGTTTCTCCACAGAACAACAATGCATTAATCGCCTTATTATGGTCTCTCCGCAGAATCACAAAAGCACAAAACTTTCTTCTTCTTTAGTCCTCGGCCAAACAGCATATATTTTGCTCAAAATCCCTTTATCCCCCATATAGGGTGACATTTGCATAACTCATCTCAGGATAGTGGTAAAATCAAACAAATGTACGGTATATTTGGCTTGGTAAAGTCACGTTACATGCGAGGGGCACACACGATCAAATGGGCGGCTAGATGTAATAGACACTTTCCACTCTGGGCTCATAAGTGTAGCCTGCGGTTGTGTTCGAGACATCGCAATGTCCTCAAATGGCTACATACACGGCACATTGAAATTTCGCGTGTTCCTTTTTTTTTATTAACGGTATGTCAAACTCACGCCAAAGAAAAATCACTCTTGACTTTCCACAAAGTGATACTTTTTTTATTTAAAGCTTTCGTGACTGCAGGGATTCATATTCTTGGTTCTTTCGATAAAGTCACGCAGAAGGGAAACAATAAAATAATAAAAATATAAAACAATTAAATTCTCACGACGTTTCGACTGCAACACAAGCAATCATCATCAGGTGTGAAAACCACAGGAAGAAAATTTGAAAAAAAGTAGCGGTTTTTTTTTTACGTTAGCACCACGGAGAGCGATTTGGCAGTTATTCAGATGGACGAGTCCATCTATGTTCAGAAAAGAGGAGGGGGGAGACGAAAATAATGGATGCGGTCTGAAAGCCACCGAAAATAATAGATGCGGTCTGAAAGCCACCGTAAGGCTTTCAGACCACATCCATTATTTTGGTCTCCCCCCTCCTCTTTTCCGAACATAGATGGACTCGTCCATCTGCAAAACTGCCAAATCGCTCTCCGTGGTGCTAACGTTAAAAAAACCGCCACTTTTTTCAAATTTTCTTGCTGTGGTATTCACACCTGATGATGATTGCTTGTGTTGCAGTCGAAACGTCGTGAGAATTTTATTGTTTTATATTTGTATTATTTTGTTTCCCTTCTACGTGACTTTACCGAAAGAACCAAGAACATAAAGTGATACTTGTTTTATTAACCCTGAAGGTCGGAAGAACTGTGATCTAAACTCACTCCTACATTCATACATTTTCTACAGGCGCGTGATGTAACCAAGCCAGTATTTTTTACGTAGGAAACATAATAATTTACGATGTTTGTTCATCCATATAAAAAGGGTGATGACCAGCAGGGTAAAAAGTAGTCAAACAACAGACAGTGTGGGGTGGGGGGCGTCAGTCCTTCATCGAGCCACAGCCTTGTAAAGAATTAAAACTTTTTATTATTACTAGCATTCCACAACGTCATTTGAACATGATCGTCCATTCGTCCTTCCCTTCCTCCCTCCAGCCAGCAAAACTTGTTTTTAATTACATGACATCGTCAAGGTACCTGTGAGTGAACAACTGTCCTCCCCCTCACTCCCAATGTCCCAACCGCCCCCTCTCGCGAGTGATAACCCTCAGGGACCCCCACCTACCCACATATCCCCCTAGTCGACCCCCACCTGCGCCCCCCCTCCACACGCACCTCTCCACGTGCACGACCCTCCTTCCCCATGGCCCCCCCCACCCCCGTGCTGGCTACCCGCGTGTCCCCTGCCGCTCTGCACGCTGGGCGGCGCATGGCCTCCAACCGGTCAGAACACGCGCTGGACAGTGGAGTGGCCAGGGAGCGAGCCAGCAAAACTTTTTTTCTCTAATGCGATCATTAAAAAATTAGCAATCAGATTTTTTCGATACTAACAATCTCGGTTTTGCAGATATCAGGGAATGCTGTGATAGCAGCATTTATCACTGTCCTTGACCTTTTGTTTTGACATTCACTGATCACAACTATTAATTTACAGTCCTTTATCCATCCATTGCCTTTGAACTTCCGTGTATGTGTGAAGCGTTGGCGCAGTGGATTGTGCACTCTGCTATGAACCCCTTCGTTTCTGTTTGCTTGCAGGGTGTTTCATAGGATTGGGCTCCACCACTTTCACAAGGAAAATCAGGCCTTAAACTACTTTGTGAATCGTGACAAAAAAAATAAAAAAATAATGGATAATACCGGAATTCTGCATGAAGCGTGATAAATATCTCTAAATGAACCGGTCCCTCTAGCTTTTCATCTGCTACTTTGATATGTACAACAAATCTTCTCAGCCTCCCAGGCACAACAAAGTATTTTATTAGCAGACCTCTCCACACGATCCTCATAGTACGCCATTTAAGAGTCAGGACAAATCCAGAATGCAGCCTATAACGTGCAATAGGTATGCATTCACACCTGGGTATACTTTATCGCCAACATCACGCGTAAAGATTCCATTTCCTCTTTCACAACTCTCAGATCGTCTTTCGTATGGCGAAATCCTACTACTTTCGGTGAAATCGTCCTACTCTCAGTGAAATCCTACTCCTCTCAGTGAAATTCTACTCCTCTCAGTGAAATCCTACTACTCTCAGTGAAATCCAAATACTCTCAGTGGATTCCTCCTACTCTGTGGAATCCTACTACTTTCAGTGAAATCCTACTACTCAGTGAAATCCTACTACTCTGAAATCATACTCCTCTCAGTGAAATCCTACTAATCTCAGTCAAATCTCACTACTCTCAATGAAATCCTACCACTCTCATTGAAATCCCACTACTCTCAGTAAAATCCTACCACTCAGTGAAATCCTACTACTCTAAGTGAAATCCTCATACTCTCAGTTAAATCCCACTACCCTCAGTAAAACCTACTACTTGCGACAGGTACCTACTATGACTACAAGCAGGTAGCTGGAGGCCTAAATGGAAAGTAATTCCACTTTAACCAACAGGCATTCCAAATAGCAAGTTTTGTAAAGTTCATAGATTATCTGCAGTAATTACGCATTACTTTAATGATTCAACAGTGTAAATTGTTGAAAGGTGGCTTGGAATGCCCTGCTGCGGTTCTCGATGGGCTTCTGATAAACTTTTAAGGACTGCACTGAGTGCTGTTCTAAGCACCGCATGCATAATGGCTCTGGAAATTCACGCTCCTAAGCAACTTGCAGTGACGCAATATATGGCGGATAGAACAACTGATTTTTTGCGTGTGCTGTGAATAAATTCACATTCGTGCAATGTGTTTGTGAACATCGGTCCTGGGCAGACAAAGGTGGCCACGGTTTGGTGCTAGCCATATCATCTCCTCTTGAGCCATGCCAGCCTTAAATAACGCTCTCAATATGAAAGTTTTGATTATGATAGTTTTCATTATGCCGTTGAACGACCCTCGAGGCATAGCGTGTCACTGCGGAGGAAAGGGGAAATCGTCTGGTGTTAAAATCACATCTCTGCTGTGGACGCTTAAACATTCTAATTGTAAGGTTGCTCGTGTTTAAAACCCGGTTCTACGCTTGAGTCAACCTATCATACCGCTCGGTTCGATAAAATGAAGCCTGTTCCAGTTCCAATAAATTCAACATTGACCAACATCGTGGGAATGTGCAGCATTCATCACCTCCAGTGAAGATGAGCTCTGCTGTATTGCTTGTTTGAGCACGAAGACACATTGACTTGATAAATTGTGTACACGTATTAACCACGGTACTCTCAAGGCATCCTAAGAATTGCAATAGCATTCCGTCTGGCGCTCGCTAGCCCTTCCTGCGTGTTCGATTAATTTCTCCCGAAGACGTTTATTTAACGTCCATGCTCAGGAAGCGTTATGTCAACACTTAAAGAGTGTATGCATGACTTGGAGCGCTGCCAGTGAAGCTCAGGTGATAGAGGATGGATGTTCTGGGTAATGGCAGATGCGTAGGTACCGAGGGAACCAATGTTGATATGGCGCGACACTGGCACGTGTACTTTACTAATGAGGCTCATTCATTATTTTCTTTCATCAATATCATGAGGCGTCTGTCAGCGTGAAATGGTGCAATGGGACCGATTTAAATAAAGCTTTCACGATACGTTATATTGAGATGCATTGGTGTTGATCATTATGTTTTGCATACATAAGTGATAATGCTGGATATGACTGTTATTGCTTGGATGCTGCTGTTGCCGTGTTGTAGCGGTTAGCACGCTGCAATTGCAATCCAGACGCCGGTTCGATTTGATCTCTTGGCGTGGCAGTTGAAAGTGGGCAACAGTATATACAATGTGCCACAGTCTAGCTAATCGGCAGGTGGTGTGTGGTGGGGCAAAGTGTGGATACTGCCACCTCTCCCAAAATAAATCTGGCCAGCGTTGAGCCATAGGCAAAACTACACCCTAGATGGGGACTCTAGAACCCCCTCTAGAGCCCCCTCTAGAACCCCCTCTAGAGCCCCCTCTAGAACCCCCTCTAGAGCCCCCTCTAGAACCCCCTCTAGTGTGGAAGTGCTTCCACCGGCATTGGCATAAGCAACTGCAGGGCTGCACCTTTACCCCTTTACGGTCGGAATTTCCCACCACCGGCATGGCTATCGGCTCATTAAAATATCCTCACTATCACCAACACTTAAGTGCATTCTAAATTTGTATGTATCTACGTAAACGTCCTTTATCAATCCACTGCTGGGTGAAGGCCTCCCCATGCCGTGTCGGTCAAGAGGAGTTGTTTTGAGCAGACCACACATCGACGGTGAGTGAGAGTTGGTAAAGGGGATCGAAGTCTCTCTGTGTGCACACACATTGGTGCAATGTATGTTTTCATTTTATAATGTAAGTCTTTGAAAGTTGCTATAGACCTAGAGTATACAATTGCCGTGTATTAAGGGATAGTCTGGGTATCTTGTGATGCTGTCGTCATTTTACGATGTAGTAGCAGGCAGTCACCTGTGAGCCAAGTCATTTAATTCGTTTTGTCAGGTCAGTGTATTCCTCTGGTTTTTTTTGAGTGGCAGGGCCTTTTTCATGACCACATCACTGGCTCAAGTGGACAATTCTTCTAATCAGGTCAGCATCCGTGTACATGGCAGTCATCCCATCTTTTGATTTGCATGTTCTTCTGCCTCCCCTGCTGCCCTAAGTTAATTACAGCCTGGGGATAACAGATACGTGCAGCCGGTTATCTCAATTGCATACCGCGGCTGACGCAACTTTGCATAGCGTAACAAGTACAAGGGAGGAGAGTAGTGAGTCAAGTCACCACCACAGGATACATACAGTATGGGGCCAGGCTCCTGTTCTGCCTCCAAAGGCCAAGCACAAGGTCAGCCGAATTTCCAAGACGCTTAGAGCAAGAGTCAGATGTGTTCGCGGTGGTCTTTATCATCATCGTCAGCCATGGTCAATCCACAGCTGGTTGAAGGCCTCTACAATCCGCTGCCACCTGTCACGATCCTGCGTAGCAAAGATAAAGATCCCCAGTATAGCCTTAACAGACTGTTGTGCAAGTGCTGTTAGCGAGCAGTTATAAAGGCCGCAAAGGTTCACGAGGAGGTGGGTGGAGAGCACAACGCCCGACCGCCTTTGTCTCCCCAGTGACAATGTTTACACACCGCACCATGTACTCATTTGAGGCTGAATCGACAATCCACCCATAGACATGCAATACACTACTGTACATCTTGGATTCCTGTAATATCGTGGCATAAATGTTCATCAAGAAACTGGCACGCTGGTCGACTTACATGCTCTTGTATTGTGTCCACTCATGCAGTTGACCATGCATCCACAACGTTTTACACATTTTTCTCACCTCTGATGAGCACGGTTGGCTACGTATGGTGTGAAATAAAATTCAACATACATACATTTTATGACTACTCGATCGATAACCATCTGCTCTGGAAATACTGTAGTGGTAAATAGATTGGAACCTCAATAGGCTTCCAATGGTACACGTGCAGGATGGAGGAACGCAGGTCAACCAAGTCAGGCATTGGAGTGGACACCTCGAGGTTGCAGAACAAGGTAAATATCTGCAGTAAAGCAAATTCAGATACTGGAAAGTGTGAACGTTGTAAGTTAGTTATCAACGTTGCAGCAACTGCGCCATTTAACTTAATATATAGGCCAATGTCATACAGGTCTTTATATCAAACTTTGATTTGGTAGTAGCAAAGTCAATTCTGATTATGCTGTATTGTGATAATACTTTGTTACGAAGGTCGATAATAGAATAGTACTATTGTGCATTCTCTTACATTTTTTGCTGTTATTTTTCAACGTGATTGATGGCTCGCACTGTCGTTACGAAGTTACAGTGCTACACAAGTGCCTCAAGACGGGGTAGGGGTAAAATAAGCACTACACGTACATTAACGAAGATCCAGTTTAAATGTAATGTCCATATTAAACCCATTTTATTTATATAGGATTTTTAACAAAAAAATCAATTTATGCACTGTTGGTGTTTCAAGCTGCAATTCAGGCTTAAGGAAATTGGGCAAGATATTGCAAGGTTGCACCTCTAACTTGCATTATCCTCCAATTTACTTTCCCTCCACATTTAGAAACATTCGTCTAGATTATTTTGCTGCTATAAATTTCCACGTGATAAGCCACTTCGTTAAGCTATCATTTGTGGCCAGATCGCTTCTTACAAAGAAGCTAATAGCTCAGTGGGCCTTACCTGGTAAGATTAAAAATTGTTTAGTTTTATTTGCATATTTTTTTAAGTGATTTGTTCACATTTCCTATACGTTGCACTCCTGTCGTGTTTTTGTATTGTTTGTTGTTGTAACGTTCTGACCCGCCCCTTACTGGACATCTGTAAAAAAAAAGAGCTTTATAGCTCATTGGTTTGGATTCCTCCAGTCTGAAAACAAATATTCTGATTCTGTAACCCTAAACAGGTATTGTGTGGCACTTCGTTCGACTGACATTGGGTACATTTACTGTTTACATTGGCTCCCTGTTGAGGAGAGAATTCTGCCATCATGTTCGGCCCGGGTGCATGCTGGCAGGGTATTGACTAGAGCACGAGTTAAAGAGAAAGACGTCAGTTAGATCGAAGCCGATAGGTGTACAGTGAAGGAAAAAAAGTATTTGATCCCCTGCTGATTTTGTACGTTTGCCCACTGACAAAAAAATGATCCGTCTATAATTTTAATGGTAGGTGTATTTGAACAGTGAGAGACAGAATAACAACAAAAAAATCCAGCAAAACACATGTCAAAAATGTTATGAATTGATTTGCATTTTAATGAGGAAAATAAGTATTAGACCCCTCTGCAAAACATGACTTAGAACTTGGTGGCAAAACCCTTGTTGGCAATCACAGAGGTCAGACGTTTCTTGTAGTTGGCCACCAGGTTTGCACACATCTCATGAGGGATTTTGTCCCACTCCTCTTTGCAGATCTTCTCCAAGTCTAATTTTGAATTAAAGCTTTCGTGACTGCAGTAATTCATATTCTTAGCTCTTTCGGTAAAGTCACGTTAAAGGGAAACAATAAAATAATAAAATATATAAAACAATAACAATTCTCACGACGTTTCGACCATAACGCAAACGGTCATCATCAGGTGTGAAAAAAGCAACGGCAATAAACATTTGAAAGAAGTGGCAGTTCGCATTTATTTATTTTCAAATGGTGCATTTATTTATTTTTTAAAAATGCGTTAGCGCGACGGGCAGCGATTTGGCAGTTTATTTAGAATAATACTTCTCCAAGTCATTAAGGTTTCGAGGCTGACGTTTGGCAACTCGAACCTTCAGCTCCCTCCACAGATGTTCTATGGGATTAAGGTCTGGAGACTGGCTAGGCCACTCCAGGACCTTAATGTGCTTCTTCTTGAGCCACTCCTTTGTTGCCTTGGCCGTGTGTTTTGGGTCATTGTCATGCTGGAATACCCATCCACGACCCATTTTCAATGCCCTGGCTGAGGGAAGGAGGTTCTCACCTAAGATCTGACGGTACATGGCGCCGTCCATCGTCCCTTTGATGCGGTGAAGTTGTCCTGTCCCCTTAGCAAAAAAACACTCCCAAAGCATAATGTTTCCACCTCCATGTTTGACGGTGGGGATGGTGTTCTTGGGGTCATAGGCAGCATTCCTCCTCCTCCAAACACGGCGAGTTGAGTTGATGCCAAAGAGCTCCATTTTGGTCTCATCTGACCACAACACTTTCACCCAGTTGTCCTCTGAATCATTCAGATGTTCATTGGGAAACTTCAGACGGGCATGTATATGTGCTTTCTTGAGCAGGGGGACCTTTCGGGCGCTGCAGGATTTTAGTACTTCACGGCGTAGTGTATTACCAATTGTTTTCTTGGTGACTATGGTCCCAGCTGCCTTGAGATCATTGACAAGATCCTCCCGTGTAGTTCTGGGCTGATTCCTCACCGTTCTCATGATCATTGCAACTCCACGAGGTAAGATCTTTCATGGAGTCCCAGGCCAAGGGAGATTGACAGTTATTTTGTGTTTCTTCCATTTGCGAATAATCACACCAACTGTTGTCACCTTCTCACCAAGCTGCTTGGCAATGGTCTTGTAGCCCATTCCAGCCTTGTGTAGGTCTACAATCTTGTCCTTGACATCCTTGGAGAGCTCTTTGGTCTTGGCCATGGTGGAGAGTTTGGAATTTGATTGATTGATTGCTTCCGTGGACAGGTGTCTTTTATACAGGTGTAGGGGTGCTATGGGGAATAAACACATGACACGGGAAGGTGTGGTTCACCCACACCTTGGTGGCTACAACAACGTCCGCTAAGGCTCCAGTGGGTATAAAGTGCGGGGAGCCAGGGAGCTCGGGGCAGAGTGTGGGGCCCGAGGCTGAAGCAACCAGTGAAGAAAGAAGGCCAGCTAGGTGAGACCCTGGAACTCCTGTGACCGCTGCCCTTTTCAGGGCCGGCACAGCAAGCCAGTGGTGCGGCCCCAGAGCCCCAGAGTCAGAGTCCTTCTAAGGGCCGGTCTGGTCGGCGGGGTGCCGAGATCTGTGCCTAACCAGGGCCGGATCTGATAGCCTCCCTTAGAGCCCTACCAGGAGGAACTGGGAGCCTAGAGCTTAGGCCAGAGAGCCTGGGGTGTGTTCCTGAGTTATACGGGTGGAGGGGCCGCTACCCCTTCTAGTGTAACCCTTGTTAAGGTTTAAATAAATAGTGCTGCTTCTATTCTGCCGTCTCCGTGTCCTGGAACCCACTACAACTGGTGTCAGAAGTGGTCTTAAAATGGACACAAGGAGTACAAACCGATCACAGGAACCCCAGGAGGAGGACGGCTCGCCTGGGATTGCGCCAGAGGCCGCGGCCGACGATCCTGGGATGTCCCAGACGCCCCAACAGCAGCCGCCGCTGGAGGAGTGGCCGCCGATGGAGGACGGGTTGCAGGCGGCTCACTCTCGACTGGCTGAGCTGCTGTATGCCGCGGCTTCCACGCTGGAGGAAATCAACCGCGCGGGGCTGCGGGCGCAAAGGCGGCAGAGAGACGAACGCCGTTCAACGGCCATTCCCGCCGAAACACAGCCACCAGATTTCGGATTTGCCGCCATGACAGTGTCCGCCACGGCGATTGGAGGGTCGCAGCGCCACGTGGACGCTGTGGGCCAATCAGCGGTGGTGACGTCATCACCAACGGACGCCCGCTGTCAGGACCAATCGGCGGGCGCATCGTCATCACCTGCGCGACCGCCGATGGGTGTCCTCAGCCCCTCAGACACCGGTGGAGAGGCCGGAAATGGCGCGCGGCACCTCTCAGAGACGAAGCCATCGTTTCAACAACGCCTGCCGGTGTTGAAGGAGTTCGTTTCAGACGGCGGCGACTGGGGGGCCTTTCAACGCCGCTTTCTCGCTCATCAAGAGATGGCCGGCTGGACGGACAACGAGGCGTTGAGTGCGCTACCGGCCATGCTGGACGATGACGCCCTTGCTACGCTCATCACAGCTCCCAGATCAACGCGATCTACGCTACAGTCGGCGCTCCAGGTCCTCACCATAGTCTACGGGCCATCGTCGGACTGCCGCAAACTCTTCCACGAGCGGTGCAGGGGCCAGAAGGAGCCACCGCTGGCGTATCGCACGGCTCTCCTGGCCCTCGCAAAAGCGGCTTTCCCGCGGATGGACGGCGAAGGGGTGGACGCGATGGTGACGGAGAAGCTCCTGGCGTTGGCCCAGGAGCTACAGATCGTCATCGTCGCAGAGGACGACGCGGACATGTGCTCCTTGCGGGCAGCAAGACACATCCACGCGCACCTGATAGCGCAGCGTCGATCACCTCTCGTCCCCAAGGGCGCAGCTGCGGTGTGCGCTGGGACGCCGACCATCCCCCCCTCCGAGGAGGTCTTCGCGGCGGGTCGCCCGGTGGAGTGGAGATCCGGAGGGAGGCCGGCTCGGACCACACCGGATCGCCAGGAGCACCCCAAGGCGCTCATCACGTGCTACAACTGTGGCCGCAAGGGCCACGTGGCTGCGGAATGCCGGGCGCCTCGTCAACGACAGCCGGGACGGTCGGACGGCGCTCCAGCCTACAGGCCTCCGCATCGCAACCCGGCAAGTCGCGGCACCCCACATGCTCGGCCTGTGCACACACCTGTCCCCACCTCGCGCGTTTCGGTGTACGGGCCTCGGGGTACGCCCATTGGTTTGTTGGGTGGCGGCGGGGTCGAGAGGGTGCTCGGGCCGGGGCAGTGGACGGAATTGGCCCACCGCATTGTTGCTGCGTCGGCAGGCTCATCCGTGGTCGCGGGTCACATTGACGGGGTCGAGGTGCGTATCCTCGTCGATACGGGAGCTTCGGCGACCATTGTGTCAGACTTGATTTATAATATTCTTCCCGTTCAAAGCCGCCCCTTGCTCCCAGTCACCGTTCCATGTTACGCAGCGAACGGGGGTTCGCTGGGTATCATAGGCCAAATTCGAGCACAAATTTGCATTGGCGATATCAAACTCTCCGGGCCGATATTAGTCTCGTCCTCGCTGGCGGTTCCGTGCTTGTTGGGGACGGACTTTTTGGGCAAAATGCCGATTAAAATTCTAATTGATCAGGGTTGCATCGAGCTTCCCTCGGGCCGACGGGTAACATTCCTGCCTTCCCCTGTCACCTCAAGGGCAGCGTGCGCGTCGATACAAGCGTTCGTCACTCGGACGGTGCGTGTACCTCCCGGGGCGCAAATGCTCGTGCCCCTTCGCTTGCGTCGGCCTTTCGTGCCCGGTGTTCTGGACCAGGGAATTCTGTTAGGGCCCTCGAGGGCTGGGGAAAACGGGCTGGATCTGGTGGCCGCTCAAACGCTCGTTAAGGGGAGCGATGACCCGTTTATCCTCGTCCTTAACGTTGGCGTACAGACGGCCGTCGTTCCTCAGGGAACTGTGCTCGCGCACGCGACACCGGTCCCCGTGGTAGACACGGTTATGGGTAATGTGGGGACCGATCCTCTGGCTCAACCGCATTCTGAGGGGGACGATAGTTGGATGGACACACTATGTTCGGGCACGAGTGATCTGTCCGACTCCCAGCGTGCCGGCCTACGCACCCTTCTGACGGAATTTTCCGATGTTTTTAGTAAACACAAATATGACATTGGGTGCACGAAATTGTTGCGTCACCACATTGACACGGGTGACAATGCCCCGGTACGCCAGAATCCTTTTCGGTTAAGTCCGGCCGAAAAAGATCATGTCAAATTGGCAGTGGATGACATGCTGGCTGCAGACATTATAGCCCCTTCCACCAGTCCATGGGGAGCACCCATAGTGCTTGTCAAAAAGCACGATGGGTCCTTGCGATTCTGTGTGGATTTTCGCCGCCTTAATAAGATCTCCGTGGCCGACGCGTATCCACTTCCCCGGATGGACGAATCTCTGGATGCTCTGGCTGGCGCACGTTTTTTTTCTACGTTGGACTTGTTATCCGGATTTTGGCAACTCCCATTGGATGATGAGTCCAAGCCAAAGACTGCGTTTCGCACACCACACGGCCTATTCCAATTTAACCGGTTACCTATGGGATTACACTCCGCTCCGGCGACATTTCAGCGCCTTATGGAACTGGTTTTGGCTGGCTTACAGTGGAACGTCTGTTTGATCTATCTGGATGACGTCATCGTGTTCAGCAAGACATTTGACGAACACCTTTTGCGCTTGCGCGCCGTGTTCCTCAAAATGCGTGCTGCGAATTTGAAATTTAAGCCGCAAAAGTGCCACCTGCTACGGGAATCCGTACGCTATTTGGGGCACATCGTCAGCCGCTCGGGCATATCCACCGATCCCGCAAAGACGCAGTGTGTCAACTCCTGGCCAACCCCCACCTCGGTGGCTGAGGTCAGGAGTTTCATTGGATTTGCGTCTTATTACCGGCGGTTCGTCGCGGATTTCGCGACCATTGCTAAGCCCTTACACGCTCTGACGGCGAAGGGAGTGAAATTTCACTGGGGCCAGGAGGAGGAGGTCGCTTTTTGTTCCCTTCGCGACGCTCTCGTGCGGGCCCCTCCATTGAGCTACCCCGATTTTTCGGAACCCTTCCTGCTCGATACAGACGCCAGCAATACGGGCATTGGGGGTGTGCTCTCACAGGTGATCTGTGGTGTGGAACGCGTCGTGGCTTATGGCAGTAGGGTTTTGTCTCCGGCGGAACAGAGATACTGCGTCACGCGTCGGGAACTCTTGGCTATTGTATTTTTTATGCAACAGTATCGCCCATACCTGTACGGTCGGCATTTCACTGTCCGTACGGACCATGCGGCATTACAATATGCCTTGCGGGTGACACAGCCTTCAGGGCAATTGTCCCGATGGCTCGAAATCCTTCAGGATTATGATTTCACGACCACATATCGGAAGGGTGCTCGGCACACTAATGCGGATGCGCTGTCTCGCCTGCCGCCCGCCTCAGATTGCGCTTGTCTCAGGGGATCGGGGCGTTGTAAGCCGCCAGAGGATAGCCCCCCCTTAGATATCCCGGTTCTCGCTGCTGCCACTGAGGACCCCTTGCCTGAGGGTCCTGTCGGGGAGGGAGGTGCGGACTCCTTGCTGGGGTTGTCCGTTGCTGAATGGGGGCGCCTCCAGATGGAGGACGCATCCCTCCTCGCGTTGCGTCGTCGCGCAGGGGGTTCCGTGCGGGGGGTCGCGGGGATTGATTCATACGGGCTGCTCCAGGGGCTCCTAATGCATTGGGATGGGAGGGCCTGCCGTCACAGGCTTGTGGTGCCATCCGCTTTGCGGGGTAAGGCCGTTTGGGCCGCACACGAGCGACTTTTGCACCTGGGGACCCACAAGACCCTTGCCGTGCTCCAGCTGGATTTCTTCTGGCCGGGTATGGCAAGGGATGTGGATGACCTCCTGGGTGCATGCACTCAGTGCGCCCAACGAAAACCACCAGCGAAAGGCGCCTGCCCACCGCTACAATCTATCACGGTCTCTCGGGTTAACGAACTCGTCGCACTCGATATATTGGGGCCCTTCCCTGCGACCCCTAGGGGTAACAAGTACCTGCTGGTTGGCGTGGAATATTTCACCCGATGGCCTATGGCATGGCCTCTTGCTAACCAGTCAGCAGCAGCCGTTGCCGAGGCCTTTGTCCAGGGCTATGTCCTCGACAAGGGTGCTCCCGAACGGCTGCTGACTGACCAAGGGAAGAACTTCTCTGGCGTCCTTCTGCACGAGGTGTGTGCGCTTCTTGGTACGAAAAAGATTCGCACATCCCCCTATCACCCACAAACCGATGGCATGGTGGAGCGGCTGCATAGGACGCTCACATCTATGTTGTGTCACCAGGTGTGTGACTCCCAGACCGATTGGGACCTTCACATTCCGGGGGTTTTGGCCGCCTATAGAATGGCTCCTCACGCGGCAACCGGCTTCTCGCCGTTCTTTTTGATGTACGGTCGCGACGTTGACCCACCAATTGCGAATCAGCTCCGCGTCTCGGAAACCAGCAGAAAATCGAAATTGGCCGACCACGTTAAATTTAATATCCTGAGGTTGACCGAGGCGCGGGAGGCAGCGGCCCAAAACTCTTCCTCTCGGCAGAAGGCCAACGAGAGGTTGCGATCGCGCCAATCACGCACACATGCGTGGAAGCCAGGCGATCAAGCCTGGCTGCACTGCCCTCAGGTGCCGTTGGCGACCTCGGCGAAATTGTTGCGGCCTTGGAGGGGCCCTGTGGTTATTGTGAAGGTTATGCGGCCGCAGTGCGTTCGTATCCAGTGGGGGAAACGCCGCTGGTACGTACACCCCTCGCGTCTGAAGCCGTTTGTGGCGCCGCGCGTCCCTCCACCACATTACACAGGCCGAGCATGTGATGTCTCCGCTGACTCCCGGACGGCGTCTTCGTCACCTGCCCTTGATGCTTCGCTAACTGTTCCACCTTCAGGCGCCTCAAGAATGACGGCTTCCAGCGCGCCTGCGCCACCCGGTGGGGACGGAGTTTGCCCTTCCGGGGTGACGGAAGACGGTGCACCTGCACAGCCGGTGCCCACTGCCGGGCCGACCGGACCCTCCCCCTACGATGGACCCGCAAATCGGACTCGCGCCAAAATGCGCCGCTTGTTGTAAAAATGGTTCTTGTTACTCTTGTTGTTCACTGTTAAGTTTTCTTGCTGCGTTGATGGGGGGGGCGGGTACAATGTATATGTGTATATAGTGTAATTTTGTATAGGTGGGTTGGGTTATTTATTGGGGTGTTCGTTCTTATGAGGCACGCACGGGTGGGGGTTTGTTGTGTTTATTGTTCGAGTATTGTTGCAGCCGGGACGGCTGCGGGTTACACGGGAGGGGGTGATGTAGGGGTGCTATGGGGAATAAACACATGACACGGGAAGGTGTGGTTCACCCACACCTTGGTGGCTACAACAACGTCCGCTAAGGCTCCAGTGGGTATAAAGTGCGGGGAGCCAGGGAGCTCGGGGCAGAGTGTGGGGCCCGAGGCTGAAGCAACCAGTGAAGAAAGAAGGCCAGCTAGGTGAGACCCTGGAACTCCTGTGACCGCTGCCCTTTTCAGGGCCGGCACAGCAAGCCAGTGGTGCGGCCCCAGAGCCCCAGAGTCAGAGTCCTTCTAAGGGCCGGTCTGGTCGGCGGGGTGCCGAGATCTGTGCCTAACCAGGGCCGGATCTGATAGCCTCCCTTAGAGCCCTACCAGGAGGAACTGGGAGCCTAGAGCTTAGGCCAGAGAGCCTGGGGTGTGTTCCTGAGTTATACGGGTGGAGGGGCCGCTACCCCTTCTAGTGTAACCCTTGTTAAGGTTTAAATAAATAGTGCTGCTTCTATTCTGCCGTCTCCGTGTCCTGGAACCCACTACACAGGTAACAAGCTGAGATTAGGAGCACTAAAGGACACCTGGGAGCCAGAAATCTTTCTGATTGAGAGGGGGTCAAATACTTATTTCCCTCATTAAAATTCAAATCAATTTATAACATTTTTGACATGCGTTTTTCTGGATTTTCTTGTTGTTATTCTGTCTCTCACTGTTCAAATAAACATACCATTAAAATTATAGACTGACCATTTCTTTGTCAGTGGGCAAACGTACAAAATCAGCAGAGGATCAAATACTTTTTTCCCTCACTGTACGTGACATTATTGCGTCATTGTTGTTGGATAATGTGTTTCTGTAATTGCATCACCGTTGGTAATCTATTGTAAATTTGTATGATTATGATACTGCATTTCATTATTATATCAAATTACTCCTCAAAAACCCCCTGCAGTGGAGACCCTTACGCCAGCAGTAACATGAGAAAGCAATGACAGGGCTCCACCTTGACCGTTTCATCAGATTATCCTTGCTCAGAACGTAGTTGGTGATTGCTTATCTTATTATTTTATTGCTAGAGTTAGACATTGATTCCAAAAACTGTTAACGGGGGGGGGGGGGGGGGGGGGTGGAAACGATCACGTTAAATGCGTGAAGGTTAATGATAGAATTCCCACTCTTAAGAAGAAAATAATGATTTGTTATATAAAATGCACAACGCATCTCAGGGCGTGTTTACTTCACATCTCATCTCAGCAACACGTTTGAAAGGGGCACCCCCACTGGCAGTTGTCCCTGTGAGCACAAAGATTTCTCAGCAGGCTGGCCTGCGATGATTTGCACGCATAATTGTGCACTCTGCTTGCGTGTCGCAGCACATGGGAACGTAAGAACCTATTTTGAATTACATTTCGCAGCTGTAATGACCACGGATAGCCAGGTGTTGTTTTTTTATTATTATGAAAAGTGAAGGCAATGATGATCAGGGGATAGGAACGCCGAGCCTCGACGTGCTCATCAGAGTACGGGGCACACAATTCAGATTTGGAGTGGACTCCGTGCTGAGAGACTGAGCTCTGAGGGGTTGTTGTGTGACGCGGGAGGGTGATAGTGCCTGCTCGTGATTGCAGGCACGCAAACGCTCCTCGGAATAACACTTATAAAAGCCTGGCGTTCCGTTTGCCCGTCAACTAAATCATGAGAGCCTTTCAGAAGGCCTGGATAAAAAAAAGTTGCAGAAAGTGAACCCCCCCAGATGTGGGGGTAAAAAATGTATCCAACAGGTTACAATAATTGTCGACCCCCCCCCCCCTTAGAGTCACCCCACCCCACTCACTCACCCCACTCACTCACCCCACTCACTCACCCCACACTCACCCCACTCACCCCACTCCACTCACTCTACTCCCCCCGCCGCCCCCGCTGCTGGTCCGTCATGGTCCCCACCCGCTCCTGGTCCATCATGGCCCATGCACCTCCTACGTACATCATGCTAATTTTCATGCTAATTCCTTTGTCAAAGCGTTTTGCTTCCTCCCACACAGCTTAAAGGACGCGACCTGGGCTTGGCTGTTTTCACTCCAACGCTGTCCTCATGACAGCACGGTCGCTTCACCTGATGAAGGCCACTTGTGTTGTGGCCGAAACGTCGTGATTTTTGTTTTATTTTTTTTACCTACGTGACTTTACCGAATAGAACCAAAGAGTATGGATCCTTGCAGTCACGAAAGCTTCAAATCTAGAATAGTCAATAGTATTTACTACACACCCTACATAATATAGTCAGTAGTATCTACGACACACCCTACATACTAGAGTCAGTAGTATCTACTACTACACGCCCCACATACAATAGAGACAGTAGTATCTACTACACACGCTACATACAATAGAGTCAGTAGATACTACTATAGAGTCCATATACAGACCCTACAACACTAGTCAGTAATATCTGCACACATGGGGGGAGGACGGGGGAAGGAGAAGAGGACATCAGTGGGGGCGAAGGGCAAGGCGCCAACATGATATTGAAATAAATTCCTTTAAAAACTTTTTTAAAAACAACGGTTTTATTAACAATTTCGTTTAACTCATGGTCGAGAAGTACGCCAATGGCGCCTGAGACACGCGGCGCCTGCTTTTTGTGAGCCAATTCCACAGTTTAGGGACCGCGGCGAATTTGACCTACACAAACATATGTAAAAATAAGGCGTTCATGCAAAATGTTTATTTTTTTAAAATAGCGAATTAATGGATTAATTTATGCCGATTTTAATACAGGTATGCATTGTCACCGGGCCTGAGTACGTGTGCAAAATGTGGAATTGATTGGACAATGGGAAGTGGACGAAAATTTGATTTCAAGATTTGACCACGACAAACAAAGGAATCAAGTTAAGTAAAACCGTTGAATAAAAGCGCTGTTGCTGCTATCACAAACCACTGGTGCTCATTTGCTGTGGAGTGGCCCGTTTCTCTGAAGGACAGAACACAACGTGGAGTATCTTACTCATCGTCTCCGAACTTGGTCATTGTTGTTGTCTCTTTATCCGCCTTGTCCCCCTTCCCGTTATGATTTATGGGAGGAGAGAGACCGGACAGACCGGCTACACTTGCATCTGGCCTGCAAACGGGCATGAGTCTTGCCAAAAGGTGGGGTCGATAATTGAAATGTATAATCCCATTTTGAGTCAATTATAGGTGACTTAAGAATTTGGCCATGAAATAAATTGTGGCTTCTGGCAGAACACGTGGCTAGAAGGGAGGATCCTCAACTATAAAGACGGTAGTGGCAGCCAAGCAATGGAACATGGACGCATCCACGGAGGAGTTTGAGCGATGGAATCAGCTCGTGTCCAGGTGCCAGGTGGCTTGTTAAATCGCGGGATCGAGAGAGATGTTCATTGCTTCGGGAGGCCTTCAGCCAGCTGTGAATTAGATTGACCACAGATGATGCTGATGAAAGAGCAAGAGTGAGTGGGTCTCATTGTTTAGGGGCCGTCCATAAATGACGTCACACGATTTTGGACGATTTTTGACCCCCACCCCCTCATCACACGGCGTCACAATAAATCAGACCCCCCTCAAATATGACGTCACAAAGCTCTGCCCCCCCAAAAAAAATATATAAAACATGCTTCAAATTGATTTAAAGCTTTCGCGACTGCAGGGATTCATATTCTTGGTTCTTTCGGTAAAGTCACGTAGAAGGGAAATAATAAACTAAGTTGCCTCTGTGGTAGCAGTTACATTGGAAAAACCAAACGACATGTCTCGGACCGCATCCGTGAACACAAAGCAGACCTAAAACACGGTAGGACCAACACCTCAGCCATGGCAGACCACTGTCATTATTCAGTGGGCTCACATGACATTGACTTCTCCAAGACAGAGGTTCTCTGCAAGCCATCTGGCTACCATGAGAGATTCGTTCATGAGGCTATCCACATATACAAACACAGAGACAATTTCAACCGAGAAGATGGTTTCTGGCTTAGCAATCATTGGAAGGATTTGATAAACCATTTTGGGTCTTAATTGATTGTGTTCACGCTTACGGTGACTTTCAGACCACATCCCATTATATTTCTCTCCCCCCTCCTCCGTTCCTAGCATAGATGGACTCGTCCGTTTGAACAACCGCCAGTTGCTGTCCGTGGTGCTAACGTTAAGAAAAAAACGCCACTTTTTTCAAATTTTCTTGCTGTGGTTTTCACACCTGATGGCGATTGCTTGTGTTGCAATCGAAACGTCGTGATAATTGTATTGTTTTATTTTTTTATTATTTTTTTATTTCCCTTCTACATAACTTTACCGAAAGAACCAAGAATATGCTTCAAATCGCTTTAAACTATTGTCATTGTAGTGCGTATTTAATGTGGCGCTGCACTCTGATGTTGTAGGAGAAACCCCCCCCTCGTCACACATCGTCACAAATGTCTGACCCCCCCCCCCCCTTGGTGCGTGACGTCATTTATGGACGGCCCCTTAGTTGAATACATGTTTTTTTATTCATATAGGTAATATGCTTGGTTATAAAACTGTTCACAAATAGTATGACTGTACAACCCAACGAAAGATTACAAGTGGCATGTGCTCCATGGCAAGACAGCTGGTGAAATCTCCCCAATGCTTGCACTTTCTCTTTATCTATGCTATTGAGAGCGGCCATTTTCTTCACTCGCACCTGCACAAGAGGGATAACTTATCTAACAATTATGAACCACTAATTAACAGCTTTTGTAGACTCACAGCAACACATCGCATGATGGCATAGAGCTCGGAGCCTTTCTCATGAAAATAAACCCATACGGCCTCTTGTTTGCCATTCATATACAAAGCCGAATATCATCAAGTGTCAGTGAGAAGTTCTGCCCCTATGGGAGTAGGTGACAACGGAATGAAATGTAAATTAAAGGATGAGGAGCTAATAATTTAGACGCAAAGTCAAATAAAGGCATCATAATTTAACAGCCTGGGATGAAAAGTCTGGCAAACTAAAATTGAAAAATTCCCATGACGAAACTAAACTATTTTTTTTTATTTTACAAGGTAAGGGCCACTGAGCTTTATAGCTCTTTTTCAGAAGCAACCTGGCCACAAATGAAAGCTCGACGAAGTGGCTTATGATGTGAGAATTTATAGCATCCAAATACTCTAAATGCATGTTGATTCTGAATGTGGAAGTAAAAACCGGAAGACTCGGAGAAAAATCAACGCGGCAATGGGGAGAGTGACATTCAAACTCTAAAGTTTGTCTGTGACATAATTTTAGAGTTTGGGGATTATTACGAATATTTTATACATTAAGATAATTTTTACATGTAAACAGTAAAGGAAATTTGAAATATTACGACAGCATACAAAACAACAACAAAAATATGAACTACGGTAGTTAATTAAATGTACTTTAAATGATAATGAAAATAATACTGATTTAGTGGTATTTATCGACCATACATTGGCAGCACTGAACCAGGGAGATGTGCATTACTTCACCTGGTATATAGGAGGTTGTGGGTTTGATCCTGACGCTGACGCCTGTATATTTGGAGTTTGCATGTTCTTCCTGTTGTCACGTGGATTTTTCTCCGGGTTCTCCGGGTTTTCCCTCCACATTTAGAATCAACATTCGTTTAGAGTATTTGGCTGCTATAAATTCCCAGGTAATAAGCCACTTCATTAAGCTATCATTTGTGGCCAGGTCGCTTCTGAAAAATAACTATATAGCTCAGTGGGCCTTACCTGGTAAAATAAAATAAAAATTGTTATCTTCTTGTTTTTTTCGGTAAAGTCACATAGAATGAGAATAAAATACAACAAAATAAGACATTGAAGCGCTGTCGTCCCGACAGTTCTGTTCCTTCACCTGAAGAAGGCTACTTGTGTTGTGGCCAAAACGTCGTGAGAATTTTATTGTATTATTTTGTGTTATTGTTTTATTCTCATTCTACGTGACTTTGCCGAAAAAACCAAGAAGATGAATCCTTGCAGTCACGAAAGCTTTAAATCGAAATTTTTTTATGTTTAGTGGTGCCAATATCTCCATAACATGGGTAATGTGGACTTAGAAAAATTGGTATTCCATTTATTCCTACAGAGACGATGGGTTGTGGCTATTAAAATGTAATGGTAAAGTGATATCAATGTATTCATTCTATGCTAGTACACGTATGTGTCGTTTCTCTGCAAGGGTGAATATGATGCTGCAGTTAGCTTAACTGTGATTTAAATGTGGAAGGGAATAACGAAATTCTAAAAACGCATTCCTTACCCAACATTTTGGTCATTCTTCTTTTATTGGACCACATTGTTTTTAAATGCAAACATGAGTATCCAGGTAAAATTCCTTAAAGCAAAACAGTGCCTTCAAAAGTTGAACTCAGTAAAATATTTTTTTAAATTATATTTTATTGAATTAATATTATTCTAAAATACAGTCTAAAGTACGACGTGCAGTGTATGTTATATGCACTTCATAGCTATCTACCATATTTGGTAGAGGTTTTAGACAATATTCTGACCTTTCTTCACAAAGAAATCACAGTTGCTCTCACATCTGTTTGAGCAGGGGATAATCTGTGGAATATGCTGTGTTTACTATGGCAATCTCCCTGCAATTCTGTAATACGTATATAAAAAATGCCAGACTGATGCAATAAACATAACCGTGAAGCCATCCTAAAGAACACTTCCACAAATGTGCCGAGGTGCCACTGTGTCTCATCCAGCAGTTTGTCTCAAAATTTGCTGATTTCTTTAGCAGTGTAAGATACTCACCTCAGAACTTTGCTTGTGTAGGGAAAATATAGGTGCTCAATCATCTCAGAATTTTAGCACTCATAAGCACATCTTGACACCACCTTTGTCACCATTGTTGACTGCATGTCATAAAATGCACATAGTAAAGAAGGTCTCCAATATTCTTATCAAGAAAATGCAAGGCCCATAAAATATAATGGTAAGCTCCCTTAACAGCCCCTCCCTGCACTCAAACTACAGGATTTACCTCTCTCATGCATGAACAGACAAAGTTGTTCCTGAATAGCCCGTGGCATGCCATGTGTATTACCATCTGTGGGTGCCCTAATCCTTCAGTTGTTCTGTACGAACTCCCAGTTCTCTAGCCCCACACTGACAACATAAGCTGCCTAAGGGAGAAGTCAAACAAATCTCTGATGGCTGCTGCACTGGCTGTGTCTATGAAACATCATAAAACTTCCCTCGCAATGACAAATTTGACATTGTTCATCATTTATCTTAGTGATTGAATAATAAAATGACCCTTAATTATTGTAATGGTGCAGTTTGCTAATCTTGGACTCCGTTATTGAAGACTTTTAATTTTCAGTCTCTCCCCGCTCATTGGGCCATGACCAATGGAGAAAGCATTGCCGTTCTCCATTGGCAGCTAGCCTGTGGTCTTCGCAACTTCCACATTTCCATGTTTGGGGATAGTTTATCGTAGAAACGACTGAGGTATCAGGTCCAGTCAATATACTGGGTGTATTTACGAATGTGCAGCATGAAGCAGCTATATTTCTTAATGACGATAAAACGGTGTTTCGCATTTGACGAAATCACTAGGACTGCACCTGATATTATCAGACCTAGGAAGCTAAGCAGGTTTAAGCCTTGGTCGTGTTTGGGTCGGTCACTATCAAGCATAAGCCAGGTGTTGTAGCATCTTGCCAGCAGGGGGCAGAGTAGCAATACCCATCGTTGTACTGTACCACTATGCTCCGACATCAATGCTCCGTGCCTTCATCAACCCACACTTTATAGCATGGTGAAGTATGGTAAAGTTATCGCCATAACCCTCCCATACGACTTGAGGAGACCATCATCCAGCAGTAGCCTGACAACAAGATTGTACATATACAGTGTTTTACAAAACCTGAATATAAATGTATAACTTTAAGCAAAATCTGAGAACAAGTATTAGGCATTGGGTATGGTTTAAGTATTATCACCCATATTATTATACTCAATTTTAGTCAGTTTTATAAATAACTGGATTATATACCCGGCGTTTCCCGGGCCAATTTTTTTTTCAAAAGTACTCTCAAAAATCTAACAGCAGTGCGTACTGACTGTGGTGGTACCTGCTATGAATACAGCTGTGCATACCGACTGTGGTGGTACCTGCTATCAGAACAGTAGGACATTCTGACTCTATAGCAGTATTTATCGACTCGATAGCACAAAGTACTCACCTGGCAGTGGCGTGGTGAGGCCTAGTCCCGTGCACAACCTCCGGCCTCGCCTAGATTGTCCAGCCGGCCGAGGTGGCACCTTGGCAGGCTGGGGCTGGGCTGCTACCCCTGAACCCCCCCACCCCCAGCCATGATCTCTCCAGCCGCTCTGCAGTAATATCTACGGCCTATAGTGGTAGCATCTATCGACTGCATATATTAGTAACTGCACACATCGGGGTGGGGGGGACATCACACAGTGAAGATTTAAGCTCAGCGTTTAGTGTATTTTTACAGCATGTTTTACGCAATATAAAATGTCCCCCTCACTCCCACCGAAGGCGTGCGAGTTGGCATGGTCCGTCCCCCCCACCAAAGGCGCGTGAGTTGGTATGGTCGTGAATGCGTCATAAATAAATAAAGAGATAGCGCACAAAAATCGCACTAAATCGCTAATTAAACTTATTAAAAGTTGACGGATGTAGAAAAGGAATAGTGCTTGCTCACGGCGGAGCTTACGGCGTGGTACCTGGCTATTTTTATTGAACGTAAACCCCACCGTTGGAGAGCCAAAATCCTTCGCAAGCGCGCGAACACACAAAGCCACAAACCGACAGACAATTTTTGACTTTTTTATATATATGAATGCTTCTAATATTGTCATGAAGATAAGACCAATATATGGCCAGTGTGCTTTTATTTTTTTATAATATCTCCACAAATTTTGATTTAAAGCTTTCGTGACTGCAGTAATTCATATTCTTAGCAGAGCTTAACAGAGCTAAGAATATCTCCACAAATGTTCTGACCACCTCCGTGAGTGAATGGTGAAGTAGTTTGTGCACTGTTCTTTTGACCAACGCTACCTGGGTTCGAAACCCAGCCATGGATAACACCCTTGGCAATATGTATTTATCTGAACCTTTTACATTATGAGACCTCCTTTGTCAATAACAAGATATAGGAATAGGTTTTACCCTTTTAACTGGAACAAAAACTGACACCTTTATTCAAGGCATCATGTTTGCAATAACCACAACACAAGCAGTCAAAATGTCTTGGGTGTGGAACAATCAAATTCAAGGACAGTGCATATTATTATCAGAGTTGTCTCTTTTGTTTGCATTTTGACTGCTTGTGTTGTGGTTATTGCAAACATTATGCCTTGAATAAAGGTGTCAGTTTTTGTGCCAGTTAAAAGGGTAAAACCTATTACTATACTTTATCTGAGCCTGTTTCCAGGCTTTCCCTAGATCAACGCACATTCATCGATCCATCGCCATCTCCACGGTAATGGCACATGCTCTACTGTCCTCATTGAAAACTTGTCACCACGTCCTCTTCAGTCTACCCACCTTTTTCTTCCCTTCAGCTTTCTCGGTCTCAACTCTCTTTCTTTCCAACGCAGCCTAACAACCTTTCTGGCCACACGTCCCAACCATCTCAGTCCATTCTCGCTCAGCGCATCTTCTGTCAACGGGACACTCGCTTGTCACTTCGTTTCTTGGTTTCTCATACAATCCTTGCCCGCCGACTCCATGGATCCGTCTCGGCGTTCTTATCTCCATCAATGCCAGATTATCCTAGTAGCAAGCTAGCATATGCCACAGGCCCCGCAATTTGAAGGGCCCCGCGCTAAATGCTTTCAAGCTATCAATTCCGGTTCAGTGATTCTGCACTTGCTCTATTACTATAGTATTATACTGCCTTCAACTTTAATGAAGTTTTTAAGGTTGTCGATTTATCGTATTATCTGGCTGTACAGCAAATGAAAAAATACAATTACTTTATGATGCAAGTAAAAAAATTGTGTTTTATTATTAGTGTGTTTTTTTTTTTTAATTTAGGGCCCCTTTATAACATATGCTACAAGCCGCGCACTAGCTTAATCTGGCACTGATCTCCATCACGCTCATCGCGCGCCAGCCGTCTCTCTCGCGCAGGGAACTCCGAGCCAATCGTGAACACAGTCCTCATGACTGCCCGCTGTGCAAATCCCTTCGGTGGAATTGCCATTCTCTTGTTGCGCACCAAACGCCACTCGCTTCCCTCCATCTCACCTGATGCCTTGGTCAGCCTGACCCCGGATTTTCTTGTCGATCTCTCTGTTATCTTGCAAAGCGGATCTCAATTACCTCGACATTTCATCAAAATCACGCGCAAGTAAGCAGCAGCAGCAATATCTGGAGAGTTCAGGTCAAGTTTTCTCTGGAATGTTTAGAAATTATTATGAATTCCTGAGGCTTAAAGCCATGCAAAGGCACCGTTGGAAGTTTAACGGTTCCATTTTTTGAACACATAGGTTTTCACGACCAATAGTGTCCATAATAAAGTTATGAATGATAACATGATCCATTGCAACTTATATGAGTACATTAACCCCTCTCTGTTCTTCACACCTGATAGGCCCACAGTGATGACATTACCTTTACTCCTATTCACTGTAAGACCGAAACGGGAGGAATTCTTAACAATTCTGGCTATCGCCTGATGAAGCTGGTTGTAATCACCAGCGAAACGTCGTACTCGAATTGTAAATGTTGTGGTTTTACTCTCCAACACACCGGTGTGTTGTACGAGTAACGAATAGGCATGTTCTGTTTACGTGACAAACCTTACTAATTAACTGCATCGGGTGGTAGCGGCTTTAACGACACATTTATATTTATGCGATCTAACCCAAAAACAAAACGTTATTATGGTTAATGGTTCCTTGTTAATGATCAATGATGGGTGCCCAATGTCAATGTATCAGGCCGAGAGTGCCACATTCGGTCTGTTGAGATGATTAGGGGGTTAATGTTAATTCCTAAGGCTCAGAGAGGACAGCCTCAAGATCGCCATCGCCATAAGTGATCAGCTACAGCAATTGTATACAGTACAACGTATGCAATTCAAATACACTTCCAAAGAGATGTCCAAGTTTCATGTGTATGAAAAAGGTTGCAGGTATGTCTGGAAGCAATGAGCTCGTCCCTGCACTGGCTCATATCTGTTTGGTGCTTTGTTAAGTCAATGGACCACAAAATAGGTTCACGTCTCATGCTGAGAATGTTTTTTTTCCTTTCCGTGTTTTCCTTGACGTATTTTTTACAAAAGCGCCCGCAGAATTTGGAACCTCGTTTGCATTTCAAGGTTTAATGAATGCTTATTATTTCACACATCTACTTTGTTTCCATTGAACACACTGAGGAAGGCTTTGAGGCATCTACTCGTATTTATTGTAACGTCTTCTCATTTCCCCCCTTCCTATTGGACATATTTTCGTGTCCACCACCACTCAAAATCACGTGATGCACCACCCTTCGTTATAAAATAAATAAAAAACTAACATTTAAAAGCAGCTGTGAAAATTTTGAGATACGAATTTGTAACTTTTTCAATCCACTGCCGATCTTTGTGTATTGTGTGTATGTGTGCACCAGTGATGATTATGTGTAACTTTTCACATTTGAAGTACGCCACGGTACACAATTGCCTACTCTTGCGAATAATGCCACGGGACCTGTAGCGTTCATCGTAACACAGCTGTATTGTCATGGTGAATACACCCGCAGTAATATCCTGGGCAGCAACGAGATTCGAACCGTGGACCTCTGCAACAAGCGGCAAACGCTTCCACTGAGCCTTGTCTCACTTGCCCGAGTGGTGTGTCTATGTGCGTTCGTGCGTGAGACAGTGAGCAGCGGCAATGTAGCGCGCTGCGCTCCGAACCCGGCGAACCGAGTTCGATTCCCACTCAAAGCTATCAACAGTAACGATTGTCCGAATTGGTTTTAGGCCTCCCCCTAGGTCGACTCAGCCTCAAATGAGTACCGAGTGCAGTGGGCAAACATCGCCACTTTAGGGAGAGAAAGGTGCTGGCCAGCCATCCCCCCGTGCTGTCCTTTATATTTGCTCACGAACACGACTTGCCCAAACTGCCAGTTAAGGCTATACGGAGGGGGGGGGGGGGGTGAATCTTCGTCTTTATTTGAGACGAATGGATCCCCGATTGGTGGTTCGATCTGTCGGTGTATGTATGTGTGCTGACGTCGGCACGCAGGGTCACAATGGCCATCTGCACTCGCACCAGCTGCTGATTGGCTGTGGGCTGGGTGTCTGTGCAAGAATGGGGCTCCACACTTTGAGCAAGGGCGAATCGGAGCAGAGGAGTGCGGCGTTAATTTCCAACAAAATGTGCAAAATTCCGCAAGTTCACGAAAACCCATTGTACAGGAGCTGAACCCCGGGCCCTGACTTTGCCTGTCCTGGAATAGAAAATGTAAAGCCGCAATGTAACAAAGCTGCTAATGAGGAATGCATGTGAATCCTCTGATTTGCTTAAAATTGCGATCCAATGGGTGCCGAGGGCTTTGATGTAACCTTTGAAGTCAGGTTACTGCATATATTCTGGTAAGTTTTTTTTATTCCCTGAAGGTCTAATTTCAACCAACACATTAAATTACTCTGCAACCTTACACCAGGCATTCTTGTTCATGATGTAGACATCTAATACAACTTTACTAAAAATGCAAAATAGAAATTGTACATTGATCTTAGTTTAAATAATTTTTATATACAATTACAGCAGGTGGTACTTTGATCCAGATTTGTTTCCGTAAGGGAATGCAGTGATTGTTATGAAGCATTACATCGTCAAATCGTTTCATCTGCAATATCCTGTGCCCATGTGTCACACACAAATCAAAAGAAATTCGAGGTGTCCACACTCCTCTCACGTGCAATCGCGTGGCAATCTTAGACAACGACCACCCAGAGCCAGTGGTGGAAATTCTGCATTCCCATGGCAGGTGTCCTCTTCTTTATATGGCTGTAACTGATGGACCGAGTTGAAGCCCAGCTGGGACTTGAATCTGCGGTCCAACACTCTACCACTGCATTACCCAGTTAGAATTTCGAATTATATAGTTGCTTGGGATTGTACTCAAGCAGACATAATCTTCACTGACTTAGATTATTCTGCTCTATTCTCTCCTGCTTATATATTTTATTAAATTCATCATTAAGGCACACTCTAGTAATATCTGATCGACTCCATATGCATATCTACAGTACCGTATACATTTGCACATTCATTACCCAAGCTGCTCTTCTATAGCATGCTGTATATGTAAAAAAAAACAGGATGGCACGATTAATTTCGTATTTCATAATAATTTATTTGACATTGTGTGTCATTCTAATGTATGGATGTTAAATACTTTGGCAGGAGTTCCGTGGCTAATGAAGCCATTTGTGCCAATATTTCCAACCCAATTGTGGATGGGAGAAATTTGCTGATTTTACCCCTGCAGGCTAAAATACAGTTTCTCTTAATGTTGTTTTTCTGTTCGAACAAAAATAACATTCTGTCCTATTTTAGATTAAGTTGATAAAACGTCACACGTTACGTTGTATCAACTAAAGTTGACTGAATGTTCATTTTACTGCAAATCTTTCTCGGAATTTTCTAAATAAGCATGCAACTGCTAAATTGAGTGAGGCAGCTAATTAATTAATTGGCAGCTAATTAATTGACTGTAGTTCTTTTTGTGATACATCCGAAATTAAAAGTTTGCATGTTCCTCTCTCAAGCATGAAGTATTTCTGATGCCCACGATGATAAAGATGACATTTGATGATGCTTGATGAAGTTGTGGCTGTCATCTCCACCACCAACTCCACTCGCCACCGATGCCCCAATAACTGTGAGATTCAAGAGCGGCCTTGCAATGGCTTGCCATGTTACGGCGCTATAGAAATCGTCGTCATTATCATCATCATCACAATTAACACTTTACCTACACTCCACTGTACCTCATGACATATCGATCGTATATCTGATTATCCGTCAGGTCAAATGCCGGAAACTGCACAATATATTGAATGTGTGACAACTCCAAGATGCTAGGGGATACGGACAGCCTCGATCCGGCTGGACGTCAGAAATCAACCGCTAGACGGGATGGAAGCTATCGCGGTTGCAAGACGCAGCGATGGACAGAGGGAAGTGGAGTGAGCCCTGCATGGAGACATCGGTGAAAGAGGCGGTCATGGCCCAAGAGGCCAAGGGACGAGAAGAAGAAATTGATTATCAAGGACACGAAATAACAACACAGCACGTATTTTACTCTGCTGCACGCTAAACCCATGTTATTATCTATGTATTTCTAATTTTTGTGTATTCACATGTCTCATGGTTTATATATATAATTTTAATATTCATAGTGGCACAGGCTGTACCTCCAGTATATGTAAACTTGAAAAGTTAAATGCTGCCTTAGTTTATTTTCCGGGCTTGGTACAATCATAAAAACTGATGCAAATGGGTGTCCAATCGTTTTTTTTTTTCTAAAAGTAAAAAAATGGCATATTATGCGAGTTGCCTTTATGTGTATTTCCAAAGCAAACTGAAATGTAACTTGACCAAAAATTATGCGTCGTTGATTCAAAACAGAAGCTTCTAAAGCAATGATTCTCGTATAGAACTGTGGTATTTTTACCACATTGCTCTCAATTCCGTTGTAAAAACACATACGCAGGTACTCAAATTATAATGAAACAGGGCATTAAGTGGTAACATAATGTCATGCGGAATTTGTTTTGCTTTTATAACAATCATACTGTACCCCAACTATAATCCCATGTTGTGATGTGGTTAGACCACTCAACTCTCCACTAGGGTTGTGTTAAAATTCTGGTCAGCGAGAAACTTAGCCAATGAACAAAATGAGAACCACTTTGTGGGACATCAACAGAGGTCAATCTGTGGATAGCCGAGTCTCTGTCCTGAGAATGTGGATTTTTTTTTCTGCCATCGGTTTGCGGGCATCAATGGTGATGAGCACTGTACTTCAGATACTTTAGGACATTTTGTTTGGCACACAAAGACCCAGTGCTACACGACTCCAGTAAAGTATGGGACACGTATTTTAATTAATCGTTATTGGTATGCTATTTTCATTTAAAAAAATCATCATAATGATTTTGTTGGGGACTAGCTTGGAAGACCAAAGCTAAAGTATATTTCTGAATGATCCCCTAAATGCAGTGGCCATTTGTGAGCTACATCATGAAGATTTATACTTGCTGAATTTGCTTGGCAAACCACCCCTGGGTTTAGCTAGACACTTGAATTTGGAGCTTTCGTGACTGCAGGAATTAATCTTGCTGCATGCCTCATGCTAATTTGTTTCCCATTGTCTCACCGAGCATGTGTAGTTTCTTCCTTGGCCCGCGTGCAGCGCTCGAATTTGTTGCCCCATTACATCTCAGCCCCGCTCTCTCTGTCTATTTAAAACCTTGACACAGAGATGATGCTTCACTGTGTGCCTGTCTCTCTCCATATGTCTCTGTGCTAACTCGTTCTGCTTGGATGTCTATATATGTGCATGCGGTCTGTATATTTTTTAGATTTTAAATTTCACACTTAACTTACAATTTAGCAATCTTTGAAATAACGTAATCAACCTGACCTTGCGTTAATTGTGTTTTGACCGACCGTCTGTGTTGCGTTATATAGTTTCCAAATCTTGCTAAAACCTGTTTGATTTAGTGTGCTCCCACGTTTCTCTCTCTCTGTATCCCCTGTTGTATCTGTGTCTGTACATATATTTGCGGTTATGTGTCTCCTCTCTCTCGTAAATTTAGCTCTTCTGTACCTGATGATGATTGCTTGTGTTGCAATCGAAACGTCGTACACTATTATGTTATTTTATTATTTCTACGTGACTTTACCGAAAAAAACAAAGATTAGTTTAGCTAGACAGTTTTACTGCCAGTCGAAGACAGTTACAAATTTCAAAACCTAGGACTTTTTATCTGATAGTTAGCTGTTACTAAGAATAATGCATTTCAATATGCAGATTCCAGCAGGATGTATCAGTTACATAATTTATTTAGCGGTTTGCAAGAAGCATTCTGAAAATTATAGTGTGGAAGCAATCTACGCTCTAAAAAACTTTCGCTCGCCCATCAATCTGTTAGTCACAGGACTTGCTGGATTGAATCATATTGTACAGGTGGGAAAGGGTTCATTCTTACCAGAAGAAATCGGGGACCTTTGGTTTTGATGATCAGCCATGTACAACCGATGACATTAGACCGAGGTCAAAACACTATGACCACATATTTTCACCATGTAATTGTATGGGGTTTAAGACAAGTTTGAGGCAATGCTGATGTCTATCAGTAGGCTGTGCACAGTGACCAGATTGATTTTCACATTCTATCATCCTAAATGCTACATATATTTAAGACATTTGTCCCATAGCACAGTTAAATAAGTTATTTTACGCTGCAGAACCAATGTTAGATGAATTTTCTTGCATGCTTCACAGACATGCTGCCATAGTTAGGAATGTTATGCAATGACTCACCCATTATAGGCGTGAAAACTACATTTAAGCCACGTGATTTGAAGGTCTAATGGAGTACACCGAGTTTCTGTGCTATTCCTGCAACAGCTTCAATAAAAATAATGATCAAAAAATTGTTCAGACAGTCATGCTACTTTGTTTAGCAACAACCAGAAAAGCAGAGCAACAGTGTAAAACTTTCTTAAAATACATAAAGCCAAATTTAGTTGCATTCCTCATACAGAGTCATCGCTAACCCATTTATGGAATTGTCAAAGTATTCTAGCGTGATTCATAAACTTACGTAATACAGAGAATTTAGCAAAAGCTCGCGCTGCATTATGTCCTAAGATATGGGCGCTTACCAATGTGCATTGCCATATATTGTCGTGCAACACATAGCCAGCAGTAATGTTTACAAACATTGCTTCATTAAAACACTTTTAAAGGTGGGAGGGGGGTGGGTGTTGCGCTGGTTAATAACGTTCAAGTAATAATGCACGTCCTTTGTGTGACAACGCTGGCTTGCAGATCGCCGTGCGGCTGTTTTATAAGCAGAGTGAGCTGCCAGAGTAGGGCATGCGCACAGAGCCCCTGGGCAACGTCCCTCTTTAAATCACGGACGAGAAGCGAGCCTGAGACAGAGATAAAGGACCCAGCTTCATCACCCTCCTGGGATTATTTGTACTCTGTATGATTTACACCCCGTTCAGCCTGCCACTGTTAAGTCTCACCCCGGAGCAGTCGGCTATGCTTTAATACGCCTCTACAGCGAAAGTGCCGTTGGATCTGTTCGAGATGAGTGCCGCACTCACTACTCGCACGCCGTACAGCGCAGTGCGGCTAATGTAAGAGCAATGCTGAGTAATTGTTGATAATGGTGTGTAGGCCGCGAGAGGGGAATGTGGTGCCAGGAGTGGGGGTGCTTTTCTCTCTTCCCATGTATGCCTGATGCTCCATGTTATGGATGTTTAGGGTGTTGCAGAATTGCGTTTACACTTGTCAGGGATTTGATGAGAAGCCACGACGAGTAAATGGCTCGCAATGAAATTGCGTTAAATGTCACAAAGTGTCGAGAAAAGTTGTGATGACCTGGCAAACCAACAACTGATGCTCTGTGACGGTACCAAAAAGTCTGTAAAATAAAAATGAATGAATTCATTAACATACATTTTAAAAGTCGATTAACATTAAAATATGTATTCACCACTTACGTATGCTGCACCGAATGTTTTGCTTGATTAATTTATTCATAATAAAGGTTTTTGGGTTAGATCGCGTTTATTTATAAATGTGTCGTAACCCTCCACCACCCGATTATTTTACTTTATTTGACCAGGGATGCAGCCAGAGTGCAATGGTTCACACACCGGACTTTCAATCTCCCAGTGCGGCGGTTGAAAATTGAAAGACAATTTTCTAAAATCTACCTGCCTTCTGTCCACCCAGCAGTATAAAATGGGTAGAGTACAGTTAGTAGACGGCAGGTTTCTTTTAGTCGGTTAAAGTCTGGTTAACGTAGTCCCTCGGTTTACGATTCCATCGATTACGGATATTTCGATGAACGATCCGCCTCCCATAAGGTCCCATTGTTTCTATTGACGATACATTTTCTATGAACAATATGCTTATGATAGCACGCAGCCGCCAATTTCTGCCAATTGGAGCTCTCCTAAGTGGACTCAGTAGACATTAGCCAATCAACAACGCCTTTTATGAGCGTTTTGAAAGCAATGTTTGATGTTTTTCCGACATTCGATTAACGATAATTTCAATTAACGATGGTTTTCGTGGAACCAATTAATATTGTTAACCGAGGGACCCTGTACTTCCATCTATTCCAATATGTCTGGCCAGAGTGGGGAAAAAAACAATCCAAAACATGCTCTAAAGAGTTTCACTTTAGCTACCTCTAATGGCGGTCATTTGCCCAGCACTAGCGCCTATGCATAATTGCGGGGCTACACATCTATGTTTGTAATCGGCCAGCCAGCGCAGCGGTATAGGAGCCTAAATCACGACTAGAAGTACGTGAGTTGAAATTCCAGTCAAATCCCTCTGGAGTCAATAACATGAGTGCTATTAGTGGAATGTCAACAGTGGTCATTCTATGGAGAGGGTGACCTCCACTACCATGGTAATGTAGAATTTCCATCACTGACTCAGGACTGCCAATACAATGAACACAGGGAGACTTTGATTTTGATGTTCCAGTTGTCTTAAGCGAATCATATTTCTTCTGGACGTCAGCCCAACAGAGATACAGCTGACTTAACAGGCCTTAGCTTCGCATTATTCAAGGATCCAGCTTCCATGTGTAAATGTTGCTTTCTTTATCGGTATAGGTGAATGAAAGGATAACTTTGCAAAATCTGCAGATTATGTCCTCAATCATGCACACATTTACAATGGAATTTTTTTTACACATTGGTTTTATATATAAAATAAAGCCTTTGATTCAAATTCTGCACTTCAATTCTGGTTCAGACCACTGAGATAAACATAAGCATTGTCTTTCTCTACAATTGTACTTAAACACATTGTGGAAGTTCACAGGTTAGCAAGTAATTTGTCATTGTTTCACAATTGTTGGCCAACATGTTCCTAACTCAGACTTACTTGTGCATATGACGTTGCTCGGTGAATCTTCCATTTCAGATCATTTCGATATTGTCTGTTTAAATGAGCCCAATATTATCATGAGATTGTGTAGGCTTCCCAAGTGGGAATATACGTGCAACTTTTGCCACTAATCATGATTCATGTTCATCTGCTGTTTGGCCACTGGAGGAAAGCGGTCACTAGTTCCACAGAAGATGTCACTATGACGTGTTCATGACTTGCATATAAACAAGGCCGTGGTGACAATAAAAGTGGTGACCTTTCCATTCCTATATTCGTCTTCACTTATTTATGCATAAACACGAAAAATACAATTGAATTTAGCCAACATTCAACGAGTTTATTTATGGCACTAAGAAAATCAATTGTGACTTCCTGCTCTGATGAGCATTGAGGCGTGCTCATCTCCTAGTGGAAATTCCACATTCCTATGGTAGGGGAATGTGAACCACTTTTGATTTCCACATAACGCGAAGTTCATTTTACTAACACTGGAGGGATGATGGGTTAAATCAACTGCCAAACCTGGATTTGAACTTACAACTTTTTGATTGCGAGCTACACGCTCAACTGCTGAGCCACCAGACCAGAGTCGTATCCAAACGCTATACAGTATATATCTACTATAATTCGTTATAGGTAATTATCCAAACTAATTAGGCCACAACAATAGCATTGCAGGGTAATCTAAGTCGCAGTCCTATGAATGATGAAGTATTTTACAACACCATCGTAGCACACAGAACAATCCGTCCAAATAAATATGCAACAAATTGCTTACGCACCCACAGGGCTCTCTATTGCAACGTGGTGGTGAAGGTAGGAATATGTCGTTGCATGAAATTCTAAAAGGGGGTGGATTAAATCAAGCCACAAAGGTCAACACATTCAAATCACATCAGACCCTGACCGCTGTTCTCTGGCTAAAACCTGTGCTCACGTGTCCCCATGACTCGTATCATTTTGTGCAATATTACACAACTTGTGATGCACCCAAATACTTCACTTAGTGACCCGTGGGCCAGGGCATCTGGGCCAGCCGTGAAAATATTCACATCATGGAGTCACCGCAACTGAATTCGGCACAAGGTGACATCACTCACTTCACTAAACTGAAGCGTTTCCCGATAAATGAGGTGCATATATTTTTTTTATTTTGACACGTGCACAAGACAAACAGCATGAGGCTAAATATACTGAAATGCTGTAAAATTATATGGAGCCATTTCGTGGCAGTGTTCAGCTTGAGATAACCTCTGGGGGATCCAGGATGGGAAGAGTAGCCATCCACCGTGCATGCAACATCATTTTCCACAGCACCGAGACCCACAGAACTCACATAGAGACCCATAGACTCACACACATAGACGCAGAGACTGTCACAAAGACAAAGATCCCCCGTATAGCCTGAACAAACTTTTGGGGCAAGTGCTGTTAGCGAGCAACTATGAAGGCCGTAACGGTACACGAGGAGGTGGGTGGCCAGCACCACGCCCGTCCCCGTGGTGACGTTTTAACACACCGCATCAGGTACATATTTGAGTCTGAGTCGACTTAGGAGAGGCCAGGACTGATTCAGATAATCACCACTGGTGTTGGCCGTGAGCAGGAATCGAACTCGGCTCGCCGGGTTCGTAGCGCAGCGCGCTCCCGCTTCCTCACAGACTCAGAGAGACACGCATCCAGCACAGAGAGAGTGGTCTTTTTTTTAGGCACAGCACCCTCGCAACTGACGCTCGAAGAAACGTACAGAATGGAGGAAAACATGGCTTTCTCTACACAGTGAAACTTGTGTAATATGATATGTAGGTTATTTCACCTGCCTTCAGTTCTAGCCTCCATTCCTGGCCAGCGAAGCCAAATCGCACCATGGGTTGGTTACTGGGCCAATACAGAATGAGAGAATTGGAGAGGTTGTTGGGAGCGAATGAGGTAGTGACGAGGCCACAATGCGGTGTAAATAAACACTTCCCAGTGCATCATTCTTGGGCCTGAGAGTAGCTCTGACTCATTTACAGGAACAAGCTGTCCATTAGGTGGTCCTCTAGGCTTAAGGTAGTATCGATTAGGATGTTGGAGGGTAATATAAATTACAATATTAATATATATTATCATTAAAGGGATGTCTTAAATGTAGATTGTGTTAGCCAAGCCAAGCAGCTACGGTGGCAACGATGCGAGAGGGAAATAACAGCAAAAAATCATCTTATTACCGACGAAATAATCAACTTATCATCTTTTGATTATTTTGTAGGTATGGTGCATAGAAATAGGCCCACGCATCACATCTTATCCAGTAATTCTAGTAGAGGAAAATAAGATATCTAACTCTGGCTGTTTGCTCTCTAGATAAGGCCAAGTCTTTTAGTCGATGAGTCCTCACATTTGGAAAACAAACGGACAAGTTTTGTTCATTCGACAGTGATATCCAGTAATAATGCACTTTATACTATGACGTCGCAAATGGGATATGTTGGGGCATCATAAGTCATATTTCGGTGCCCCGTTTACAAACGCACGCGCGCAATGCTCCGAAGGGCAAACATTGAGGCGGTGGAACATTTTTGTTGCTGTTGCATATTTGCACGGGAAGATTGTGCTCGGAGTGTAAGCCGCGCATTGTAAGTTGTGACAGTTGTGCTTTCACAAAGGCCTTAAATAAATTAATTAACCCTTCAATGCTGCACGCAACATTGAAACCACGACAGTGGTAGTCCAAAGAGTGATAAAGATGCTGCATACGGTATAGTGAGTGAACATTTACAAAGCAGTCTGTTTTTTGCTTAGCCATTATTATACGTGTGTATATATACTCTACTACACGTATTATATATTGTGTGTGTAGCGTGTTTGTGTTGGGGATGGAGAAACGGAAGCAGAGTTTATCACTGTTAATGCACACCAAGAGCAAGTGATATCCAAACGAGGTTTGGGCCACCCCTAGGTTTACTCTGCATTAAAGTGGCACCACGGTGGCGAGATGTTAACTACCTCGCCTAGTATACAAGAGGCCGTGGGTTCGATCCCGATCCTGAAACCTATATATTTGGAGTTTTCCTGTGTCTCTCCCCGTGGTAACGTTGATTTTTCTCTGGATGCTCCGGTGTTTCCATCCACATTTAGAAACAACGTGCGTTTAGAGTATTCGGCTGCTATAAATTTCCAACATGATGATAAGCCACTTCGTTGATCTCTATCATTTATGGCCAGGTCGCTTCTGCAGCTCAGTGGGCCTTACCTATAAAAGAAAGTGTTTAGTTTTTAGTAAGCATAATTGAAGCGCCGTGCAAATATCAGCACTACTGCGTGAACAATGGTCGCTTGGCATCGTACCATTCACATCACTTCCTTGAATGCTATATCAGTCTTAATAGGTGCTCGCTGGCAACATTTTACTCTACTGTTTATAAAGGAGAGCACATTGGTCGTAGTGCAAAAGACAACTTGGTTGCAATGTATTACTTTTATAGTGGCGTAACGCATGCAGGGTTTGCAAACAGCAGTTGCATTAATGTACGGGGGTTGCAAACAGTGAGGTCAGGTCAGGACAAGCAGGTGCAAGCGTGAGTCCTGGGAGACAGCAGACAGAGAGACGCCAGCAATTAGGGAAAGAGGTGATTGGCTGGCTGCAAATGCAAACACGGACTAGGCGCCAAGAAGGCGAGAGATACAGGCGATAAATCGGGAGCACATGCGGGAGACGCCGGGAGGACGCCGGCTTAACGAGGGTCACCTGAGGACTCTTAATGAGGAGGGGATATAAGGGGATGTGCGAAGCAACGGACTTGAGTTGGTTGGGGATGAAGAAGTGAAGTCAAGACAAGAGAAGTCCGAGACCTCGCCCTCCACACCTCGTCCTCCCCAGCGGTGTTGGCTGAAACCCCGCTGGGGGCTCGGCCGAAGTTGGAGGTGTGGGTGTATTTACAGGAGAGGCTAGCAGAATCCTTAGTGAAAGTGTGATAGGCTAGCGGAGAATAGGCTAGTGGGATATCAGTGAGAGGCTAGCAGGGTGAGAAGTTAGCGGAGTATACAGTAAGAGGCTAGCAGAAACCAGGCTAGCGGAGCCAGACAGAGAGCGTCAGTGACAGGCTAGCGGAGCTCAGAGTAGCAGGCTAGCGGAACAAGAGAGGGAGAGTTTGTAACGGGAGTACGTGGTGTTGAACGCTACGAATAAAGTGACACAGGAGAAAAAGTCAAAGTTGTCCGCGTGAATAAACACCACTACACTTTCATTGCAACTCAAATAGTAGCTGGCAATCACCAGTACAATTTCAGCATCTTGAACCTGCATATGCGAGTCGGTTGTAACATGACGATCAACTGACATGGCAGGTAAAGTAGTCGCATTCACACTCTTAGACTCACCCTGTGTGCAGAACACCGATATGCAGTACAGAACTGTGTTGGTTAAATCTGCATTAAATAGTGTGTTGCCTTCCACGGTTATAGTGTTATCACTCACGTGCGTGGCCATAGCCATACGACGGACACTTCAAGTGGCTTGAGAGAAAAAAATATTTCCGTGACGTACTTAGAGGGACCATCTGTGCCTGCACCTGAAGGTTGAACATGTGGTAATGGTGCACATTAAGTAGGATTTTCTAGAAAAATTGCAGATGCCGAAAAGTTACATTTCCACACATCATCAATCTTGCCGTTGAATCATTACACTTTTAAAATGTAAGCCTTTTAGTCAAAATAAAAACACATTAAAAATAACTCCAACTACTCTGACTTTTCAATCCCTCGCTATTCTACTACGTGTTGTTTATTTGTGTACAGTATCTCTCTCAGGGGGCTAAAATGGACGAATGACAGCATAGGAAAAATAAAGTCTTAACAGCCCGATTCCACATGTTTCGGAAAATGCCCATTTTCAGATGAAAGTGTGATGAAATCTGTCTCCATTATTAACATCGGGCTAAATCATGAAGCCAGTGCATTTAGCCCATCTTGGCAATATGTAAATCTCATCCAAACAGTCAACACGTGTGTTGGCAGTGCTTATTTTATGTTGGTTGCGCTGAACATGTAAACATTCTACATTCCAATTTAGGGGGCGGGGGGCAGGCTCTCCATAAGAACACCACTATATCATGGGGACCTTTTTGCCAGTATCAAAAGTATGAACAATAAGAATAGGTTTTACCCTTTATGGCAATAAAACAGGCGGTAAGATGTTCAGACGCCAAATAGAAACCTTTTGCAAGGAATCAAGTCTGCATTAACCACTTACGGTTCTTGTGGCGAACATGCAAACAAACATGCTCTGATTATCTACATATATAAAAGGCAAAGTTGTGATTATGTATGTCTGTTCAAAATGTTTAGCGTACTTCCCGACATGCAACAAACTTTAAATTTGCCATGTAGGTACTTTCCAGACTGTACACCATGCAAAAATTATAAAAATGCACTTTTTTTTGTTTGGGGGGGGGGGGGCTCAATAATGTATACAGTCTATTTTTTTGCACGGCAAGTGAGCTGTGACGTCAAATCTGTCATGTGACCCCCACATGTGGAAGCGTAACGCATTGTAGTGCAGTGGTAATCGCGCTGCGCTACGTACCTGGCGACCCGAGTTCGATTCCTGCTCATGGCCACCACCGCTGACGATTATTTTAACTGGTCCTGGGCCTCCCCTAGGTCGACTCAGCCTCAAACGAGTAACTGGTCTGCTATGTGAACATCGCCACTGGGGGGACAAAGGTGGCCGGGTAGTAAAGCTAGTAATATATGTATTGTCTTTGAGACTGATTGGCCTGCACCAGAGACAGCCTTCTTTATGACCTCATCTCACCAGTGTCAGACCAGAGAACGCCAAAAGGCGAACAGTACAAAGACAATGCACTATCAGAGCATTTATAGTTAAGGTTGAGCAGCTAAATCGTGGGACCTTTTTGCCAGTATCAAAGTATGAAAATAAAAATAGGTTTTACCCTTTCAGGCAATAAGAACATCACTGTTTGACGTCCCACAACATCTCTTTCTTCTTCTTCTTCCCATTTAGCCGATTATGGAGGCCCCTGCGATCATGAACATCCGGCAGCAGTAGTAGCAGTCCTCCACTGCTGCACCTAAATGTTCCAGGTAGTGAATGCAGTTCACAAATCACCTTGCGACCGACCATTCCACCCGGCGGTGGTGTGTGTCATTCTCATTTCTCAAAATAACAATTATATTCAGCATTTAGCCTCATCTTCTCTCTATCTTATACAGGTTTCGGAACAGATGGAGAAACATATGACCCATCTAAAAGATCGATTGAACCCGAGCAGGAAAATAAAGCATTTTCATGTGTATATTAAATCTCGAAAGCACAAATGAAACGCCAGCATAGTATTGAGTGTTGTACTGTATCCCTCTCTTTAAAAAGCACTCTCTCACTCACAGCTGAGAATATTGCCACCTTTCTTCGTGACCTTTTCACTTGAAAAGCAATCCCATGCAACATGTCACAATATCAGCCAATCTGGGTAAATACAAATTGAATGTAGATTTATTTTCTCATCAGAAAGACACAGCATCATGAGGAGGGACATTGACTTACATTTAATTGCTGTGTTTTTGTGGAAACCCTAATGTATAAACAATAATCTGTCTTCCACGTAGTGTTTACAATATTTCCTGCCAGCTCTCATTACTGTGCTATTACTATTGGGCTGCATGGCACTGACACAGCGCTCAACTCGCAATTATAGTGATAATCAAGAGCGTGGACTATTCTCAACAATATAAGGAGCGTTTGTCCTGTCCTATCCACTGTTGGATGTATGTTTTCCCATATGGTCACATACAGATTTAATGCATCTGTGTTGTATGGTACTTATATATAGTCAACCAAAAAAATCTGGCAGTTTGGCAATGCGTTTCGGGCATCTTGCCCCATTCATGTTGCTGTTTTGACTTTTATTTCTGCCACGTGTTGGCCAGAACGACGCACAATATCACACAAAATCAGAAAACACCTCGCATTTCGCAAGCCGTGCAAGGCCGATGACATACAAGAAAGGGTACCGATTGTCCCACTTCTCACGTCGCGATTGTGAGATGACCCAAAGTTGGCGGAGCTGTAATAGGCAGAAAGAGGTGACAATGCTGGCAGTGAGTTCCTCAAAGACCGGACTGTGGTGACATCGTGACATTGGCAGAATCACATAAATCATTATATAAATGAAACAATCATAATTGTTTGCATTCACGTTGGGTTTAATGGCTTCAAAACTCTAAGTATCTTATGTTACATCTCATCTCAAACCATCAAAGCCCTCGTAACCCCCTCCACCGCCTGAAAACATCCATGATTCCACAAAAGTACAAAAACAAAACTCAACACGATTCAAGTTTTTTTACTTGTTTTTATTACTTAACATTTTACAAAGATTATATTTCACATCCGGGGCATATTTAAATTGAGAATTTCATATAAAAAACTGAATGCCAGTTGTATTTGTCCCATCTAAATCAAGTCGTTAGTGTTGTCGGGTTTCAATTAGTTTGAGCGGCCTTCCACATAGGAGACTGGAAATAAAACTAGCATTGCGTAATTGTAGCTTTTTATTTACATCTTACGCAATTCACTCCAATTTGTTCAGATGCAGTTTGACGGTAATTTTGTCTAGAAAATACATTTCACACAAAATCTTTCAAGGGGTAATTTAACGTGTGTTATGACCAATGCAATTGCTTGATTGCAATTAACTTTCTGAATGTAAGCAGTTAAGGCTTTTTTTTGCAGTCATGCATTTTGACTCATTGTCAACGTATTGATGTTGCCATTTGAATGCTTATTTTCTCAACATTAGTACAATGATACCCAAGGCATTTTCTGCGGTGTACTCAATTGGCAGTGTAGCCATTATTGTGGTCATTGTCTGCTGCAGAAATGGTCCCTTGGGGGGGCCACCTGCATGATTGCAGCATGCTCCGTCAGGTGCATATGTACGTATCTTCACAACCTCGCACTGAGAGTGAGGTAAAGTATGGCATAAGCACACATATCCGTGCCATACGTGAAGCGACACTCGTTTGCGACAATAACTGACATCATTTTGCACTTGCACAAAATAAAGCATAGCTTCATAAATTTTGCCGTAAATTTACACGATCTAACCCAAAACAAAACCTGTATTATTGAGCCGACGTGTTAACTCATTCATTTTTATTACATTTTCTTTGACAAAACCTTTCAATGTCATACTGTTATAAAAAAAAAAAACTTCACGGTAATGGAAATATTTGACTTGATTTTGAGTATTGATCAATCTTTTATTCAACTGCCATTTCATAAACATAATGACAAATTCACCCAGAATGCACCTGATCTCATCACATCTCAGAAGCTGGACATGAAATCTTCACAAACTTACAACCCCCATCTCTTCTCTCTAGCACATCCTGCTACTGCTACTCCATGCCCCCGTACCCCAGCTACGACCAGGCCTACATCAACCCCTGTCACTAACCCCATCACTACCCCAACCCCTATCACTACCCCAATCCCTATCACTACCCCTATCACTACCCCAACCCCTATCACTAACCTGATCCCTACCCCAACCTCTATCACTACCCCATCCCCTATCACTACCCCAACCCTATCACTACCCCAACTCCTCCTTAACCACTCTTGCCTGTTCTTCTGTCGCCATGACTACACCACCACTTTTAATAACCCCACTCTTTATTTCAACCGCTGTCATGTTACGGAATAAAGGTGCTATATACGTCTATTTGAGAAAAGCTAACCGGGTTTGAGCCTGGATAGTGCTTGTGTGTAGCAGCATAGCGCTGGCTGCTGGCGGGGAAGGGGATTTGCGGCTTAGAGCAGCCCTGACGTCAGCAGGCCAGGTGATACACCAGAGGGGATATTTGGGGGAAGGTTACAGAAGGGGCACGTGGGAAAAGCCCAGGAACTCGCTGGTAGGTTCTAGAGAGGGGGCGTCGCCGGAGCGGAGCAAGGCCATGCTGGGAGCATAAAAGGGGGCCCTGAGCGAGAGCTCAGTGACCCCTTGGAGTGGGATTCCCGTCGTGCTGTTTAAGATCGTCGCCATCGTCGCTGTCGTCTTCACTCGATATTGCGCTGCTAGACACTAGTTGGCTGTCTCGGTTCAGCACCGTCAGTGTTACACGGCTAGTGTTGTGTATAGGCTAGCAACCCACGTAGAGTTGTGTATAAACGAGCGACGGAAGAGTGTGTACCAGCGTACGGTGTGTATTGTGCAAAGGGTGCTCGGTTAAGTAAAAGAAGTGCCTCCAAGAATTACTGCCTCCGAGTTGAACCACTACACTTGGATTGGTGACCACCGGGTGTAAGAGGCGTTGTGAGCGGAACAGCAAAACACACTGTTGACATTTAACCCCCCCCCCCCCCCACTTTAACCAATGTGGTGAAGTATGGTCAAATATCCCCCACAACCAGCAAGGCATGGCGGAGGCCCTCGTCCAGCATTGGATTAACAAAATGTCCTTCACCCGCACGGTTGGCTACGTATGGAGTGACAGAAGTTCAACCGTACGTACATACCTACATAATAGGCCGTACATGTCCAGGATTCATCATAACCAGTTCCTGACTTGATTATGCAACTGAGCAAGGGTAGGCACTGTTGGATCTGTTTGAGTGAGTAATGTAAACGAGCAACTGGTTCAGCTTGAAAGGATTTAATGGAGCAATTTTGTTGATAGAATATAGATTGTCTACAAGACTGTGAGCTACCTAAAATGTACCTTAGTATCAACGTCCAGTGAAAGTGTTTTTTGTTCAAACAAGCATTGGGCAGAGTTTGTTCCCATTAGCGGTCCTAAACTGAAAGTGCAATATCTACAATCGCTGTTGACTTCTATCAAAGTGGTACTTGTTTAATCCACCGTGGAAGATTGATGGCCCGAGTCAATGAATTCGAAAGCCGTCCAGTCGTGAGTCTCGGGCTCTAACCACAGCACCGCTTGGCAAATATTTTATTTTATTTGTTGCCCAACACCACGGACGATCGGCAGGTCTCGTGTCGGTAGGTAAAGTGTGGGACCCCTCACCTTTCTAAAGCCACCTGGCCAGCGTGGAAGAGTAGGCCAAATATCCTTTGAATGACCTCTCTAGCGCTACCTCTAGTGGAGGCCCTTCTCCCAGCAGTGATGTAAAAAATCAATTGCAGGGCTGCACCTTTACTTTTTAAACTTTTAATAACAAAGATAACAGAAATTAATGCTATGTCTATGTTATCAGACGCATTACCATGGGGAAACAGACATCCAACAGCGGATAAAACATGGCACACCCACTTACGATGATGGCCAGCATTATGTTATTTATAAAAATACGACTTGTTTAGAATTCATCACGAATGCTGCTCAGAAATAATGACCCAGTAGATATATTTGGACACTTTGTTTTGGTCGATTTTAGTGTCTTTTTACGACGGCTAAGTTCGATTTTAATCCATTGGCCTCAGAGCCTCAGCCTGAGATCAGAGATCAGGTTTTGGTTGTGCCGCTGGAGGCACTTGATAAATGTGATACTTTCAGCAACTTTTCTTCACAGTAATCTAATATCCATGCTTCCCTTAAACTGCATTGCCTATGGCACAAGCATCAAACGGAAACTGTCGACTACAATTTCGTCATTGCATCCCTGCGGCTGCCAAATGGCACATTGCGTTTACTCCCTGACTTTTGTCTATTGAAGTCACTTTGCCACACGGCGATACTGCAGAGCTTCCCAGAAAATGCACACAGTCCATCAACTGCAACAGTGACCGACACGCAACATCAATCTAATACCACTGGACATGTGTAGAAAAAAAAAGAAAATCGAACTGCACCCGTTCTAACATGCGCACATTAAAATTATGTCATGAAAAACACAACAAAGCAAGGGCAAATATGCTCAAAGTTTTGCAGAACCATGGCCTCGTGTACATATATACCGGGATATTATTGACATCCCAGTAATCCAGAAAAATGTATTTCACAAACCTGACTGCTGATGAAAATCATAAGGTAAAAACTGGTGCAGGGTTTGCTTGCTTAAACAAATGTTGTTTTTAATATTGGTCTGGAGAGTCAAATGGCTGATGGACTAAAACAAATGTGTAAGTATATGTGGGGAGACAGATTGCAGTTTATTTTCTCATATATATATCGATTACTCTGAAGTATTCGGGACTAGTATGTGTCCGAGTAGGGGTTCGCGAACTGCAGTGCCTGGGTTTAATACAATCATTTAATTACACCAACAATGGACCACATCAGTGGCAAGTGGTGTTTGAACCTGTCCTGAGGCTCATTTTAGATTAACAATCCATCACATGCGAAAGGAGTTATTAGCATCACATGACTATTGCTGAACAGGTTTTTTTTATTGTTGTAACTTTTGAAAATGTCGGGTGCCAGATTTGCCGCTGCAAATCGGGTGGATGGGGCGGCACAGGTCACGTGGACTGTGCAATGGCCTCGTGTTAGAGAAAGACTTCTGCCATCTGAATGTCTTGATACAATTCGTCAAGTGTGCTCTCTCAATGTATTAAAATTCTCCAAAATTTGTATGAGAAGCAACAACAACAAATATTTGATCGTGGGGGGAAACAAAGGGGGCACTGGTTATTGAGTATCATTAGGGTTCGCACCTTATCCTGATGTTCCCAGGATCATCATATCTTTTTAGGCAGCTGTCCTTGGGAACTTAGTAAGTAGTACATGGAGAGTCCCGGTTATTGTCAGTAACTTCATACTACACCACTCAAGACAAGGAATGTATGTATGTTGAACTTCTTTCGCAATGTACGTAGACAACAGCGCTAATCGGAGGTGCGGGGGACAGACAACAAACGAAACACTACAAGCAATACATTTGCATGCAGTTCTCTCTCTTCTGGTATTGTCAAATGTTATTCTCTACTTCACACGTCCTGGTGTCTTTTACTTCAGAGGTGGCAACCCATTGTTATACGCACCAAATTAAAAGTGAAAGTGGAGTTTTTCAGTGACACTCATCTCTGCAGCCCTGAGTCAACGGTGGTAATTCCACATTCCAACCCTTGTGGAGTGTGTCAAACGATCTAATCACAGCTCTACCCAGCCCAGTTTATAAGTTTTATTAACGAGCACCGGGCCTTCATTACATTTCAACGTCTGAAGGTTACAAAGTCAAAGGAATCCTTATGTTGCGGTCACATGAATTAATGATGAGACATTACGGTGGTTTCCGGAGGTTTGAGGCTAGCCAACGGAAGCTGGATACTTACTTATAAATATTGCAGTGCTTTACCCGTTGGACTTTATGATTCAACAAGAGTGTAATAAAGTGAGCGAAATACTACAGCATTTCACATTGTGGCTCTGTGGTGGGGTATGGGCAATTTACAACATAACATTAAATAATTACTCATTGGAGAGAGATAATTTATTTATCCTAAATGAAAATGTCATGCTACTCATAAAGACAAATGCTTATTTTATTATTATTTTGTACGAGTCACACCTGTCTGAGATGTCACCACTCTTAGCATAAGGCGTGGTGTAATATGCAGAACGAAATAAATGCTGTGAAAGCATCATACATATTTCATTATATTAAATATATATTACTTAGCATATGCTATATTAATGTAGTTCAAACTGTTCTACGTCTTGGGATAATTTGATTAATGGGGAAATTCAATAGCTTATATTGAATAAATACATCACAAAGATGAATGTGTCATTTATCAATGTGACAAAAACAATCTTATAATCGCATGTTATTATCGGGCGTTCAGGTTTAGATGCCACTTGTAATACAGTACATTTCAAATGCGTTTTTATTATACTGATTGTTAAATCCAATTTGATATGTAGTGAGTCCAACTTTGTTTTGGGAGCAACACTATTTATTTCACCAACTCAACATAACATAACACAACCTACACTCGGGTGTTGAATGCCCATCTAGCCACGCTACGGCAGAACTAGACATGGTTCACTATCCCAGGCCCGGACCACAAGTTGGGTCCCGGACCGTGTGTAGAGGTTTCTTTAACCCGACGTGGATCTTCTTCACCAGCAACCCGAAGAACCCCGAGCTCCTCACGGGGCCCCCGATATATCGGCCTGGGCTGGGGCTGGCTCCGCCCCTCACCCTGCCTACCTTCTAGATCTCTCGAGCTCTTCCCCGAAGGCTCCCAGTAGCTCTTTTATACCACGTGACCATTCCCAGCGGCCACTGTCCACCAGTGGCCCCGCTCCAATATCATCCGGTCATGTGTCGGCAGATCAACCAGTGGATCATGCCCCAACGTAACCCTGGCTGGCTGACACTCTCTCTCGCTCCCTCACCGGGAGCCCACACCGCACACTGTACATGGTGCCTCCAAGCTGAAGATGCGCCGGTGTCAACTAGCATGCGAATTTCAACCCCCTCAATTAACCTAAGCACAGCCGATGACTCCATGGCCACCGCAACCACTGGATGTGCCAGCTCCGACCACTGATCCGGTCAGAGCGGCCATGCGTCACGAACACGCACCAACTCCCCCCGAAACCGCGAGCAATCCCGACGCAAATCGGACCCCCCTGATGGGTGAAGTGAACCCTGGGGCTGAGTGTGAGGTGCACCGTGACTCGCCTTAGGGAGCAGGGAGTTGTAGGAAGGCGGACGTCCAGGGGGCTGCCGTCAAGGAACCCGGCAGCCTGATTGGACGTGCCCCGGTAGGCCGCAGTTGTAGCAGGTAACCCGTCCACTGTTGGACTGGGATGATGCAGACCTCACCCGCCGCCAGTCGTCACGCCGCCAATCGCTGTCACCCCGACGATCGCCGCTCCACTGGTGCAGCGAGCACAAAGGAGCAGGCTCCTCATCCGCGTGGGCCCTGGGCTCCGCGAAAATGCAGAGCATAACCACCAATATTCTGTCACGTTGCAGGGTCTGCTGCACCTGTATGCACTTGGCGATGTTGAGCGAAGACACCTCTCCGCCCTCGGCGGGAAGCACAGTATGGAGATCTTTGGCGAGTCCCAACATCTTCTCGAGGACAAAGGCGTCAAGTCCATCGTGGTCCATTATCGGGAATGCGGCCTTCGCCAGTGAAAAGAGCGCACTTCGATAGGCGAAAGCCGACTCACCATCCCCTTTCCGTCTCACAGTGAACTTCTAATGGGTGTTCAGTGGAGGCTCGAAAACAGCGGCCATCTGGTCAAATGCCTGCATGAGGGTGGACCTCTCGGACAGCGGAATGGCGAGGAATGCTGCCAAGGTGTCATCGTAGATTACAGCGGACAGCACTTTCAGCAAGTCCATCTCCGACCATCCTGCCAATTCGGCATTGGTGACAAATTGCCGCTTAAACTCCACCCAATCGCCGCTGGTGGCAACAAATTATTTAATGAAGGGCAGTCGACGGTGAAGCGACTGGACGTCAATTGACGAGGACGTCTCCGCTTCAAGCTTGGTGGGCTCGGCGCTCCCTGCCAGCGGCAAAATGGCGCCCGCGAGCGCGGACAGCGGCGATGGCGTTCCTGTCTTTTGTGAAATGGCGGCTGAGTCGCCCCGTCCGGACAACTCCGCCGCTCCCTCCTTCGCCGTCAAGGGCACGGACCGCATCTCGACGAGGATCGAGGACACCGCTTGAAGGAGATCAGCGAGACGGCTGTACTCGTCCCTGACGAGCGCCTCAAACGATGGCGAGGCGCTGCGTGCCCCGACTGCGCTCTGCTCCGCCGGCAGCGCCTCCGCTCCTTCCTCGGCGGCCTTGGGCGGAATCGGCTCCTCGTCATCTTCGTCGTCCAACGCCCGTACACGAACTCTGCGATGTGTAGACATGACTTGTCTACCGCTAGCTACAGCTTATCAAGTTGGCCACTTCCGCCGCCAATTGTATTGAGTCCAACTGAGTCGCAGACGTTGTCTTGGGAGCAACACTATTTATTTCACCAACTCAATATAACATAACATAACACAACCTACACTCGGGTGTTGAATGCCCATCTAGCCACGCTACGGCAGAACTAGACATGGTTCGCTATCCCAGCCCGGACCACAAGCTGGGTCCCGGACCGCGTGGCTAGAGCCTTCTTTAACCCGACGTGGATCTTCTTCACCAGCAACCCGAAGAACCCCGAGCCCCTCACGGAGCCCCCGTTATATCAGCCTGGGCTGGGGCTGGCTCTGCCCCTCGCCCCGCCCATCTTCTAGATCTCTCGAGCTCTCCTCCGAAGGCTCCCGAGAGCTATTCTATACCACGTGACCGCCCAGCGGCCCCCGTCCACCAGTGGCCCCCCTCCAATATCATCCGGTCACGTGTCGGCAGGTCAACCAGCGTTACATGCCCCAACGTAACCCTGGCTGGCTGACACTCCCTCTTGCTCCCTCACCGGGAGCCCGCACCGCACACTGTACGTGGTGCCTCCGCGCTAACCAGCGCTCATCCAAGCCCCTCTAGGGCTGGTACTACACCCAGTGAGCGGGCTACACATAATTCCAACACATTATCCACCGTGGCTTTGGAAGCCCGGCACCACACAGTGACAGTCACTACAGATATGTGAAAATAAGGTTGCTTAATATTATCATGCTATTTCGCCATTATCTGCTATTGTGTTGTTATTTTTACTGTAATTTGTGAAGGCTTTACTAGAGCTGAATAGAAAATTCAATATGGTTTTATTCTCTTTAATCGTATTTTATAAGCTTGTTCATATACTGTCTGGAAGTAAAATATAATGTACATCTAGTTACTATTTTACAGTGTATAAATCTAAGCCATATATTTTTTAATACGTCCTTTGGGGAAAATACAAAAGATCATTTGAAATACTTTAGCATCCTACGTGTTTATCATTAACAATGCCATATAGTCGAGAAATATGAAGTGTACTTTAGCACGCTACGGTTCGTGTACAGTACTGCATTTGCCAGATTATAAGCTGCAAAGGATAGTAAGACATATCCAATACGTGTGCCTGCAGACCAAAACGTCGGACATCGTGCCAAAGACTACGCATTAACCCAACACCAGTCGACCTCGGTGTCGAACCGGGCTGGGTTCACATACCACTGTATGTTGAACTTCTTTTGCACCGTATGTAGCCAACCGTGGTAATCGGAGGTGCGGGAGGACAACAAACTAAACACAAAAAGCAGTTCTACAGAAATGAGTATTCAATCTAGATTTAAAAGTGCATAGCTCCAGTGGCTTCCTAATATCGGAAAGGAAGAGCAATCCAGACGGCTGCAGAACGTCCCAAATGGCCCCAGGATTGGAAGTGCAGAGAGGAAAACACTATATGAAAACTCCCTATATACACTGTGCCCCGACACACACAATGAAATGTAGATCATCCAAAGCGCAGGGAATGGTTCGGAATCTTTGATGTAAACATACGCACACACAGACATATATAAGCCTTGGGAGCCTCAAAAAGTAAAGCCCCATTTATTTCCACTATTCGCAAGCCTATAGTGTATTGCGTAGATAACATTGCATTTAAAATTTAATGAGAAAACTGATTGCAGGTGCAGTCATGCTGGGTCCACTCAAATGCAGCTGTCTCTTAGATACAGGAGGAAGAGAATTGGGTTCTAACCTAAAAAAATATATTTAAAAAAATCGCCAATCGAAAGAGCTCGGAAAAATAATATATTTCATCCAATTCTATACGCTGCATCGCTGAGAAAAAACTTTGACACATTATTCTTTACAAACGGATTTAGTAAATGACTTACTGCTCCGCAATGCACAGGTTATTTTTAAGCACCAAGTTTCTGAAGATAAAGGTTTACTGGGATACTTTTTGGCATGATTTTTTTTACGATATGAAACTGCATTTTGATGGATTGTCAATTAGAAATTGTCTTGCCTTACATTTGTTTAAATGTCTGTTAAAAGACATTGCTTGTCATAGTATTTATGATTTAAGTGCCCTGAACATTGAAACTTCCCCACATCGTTTACACTTCCATTTGTAGATACGTTGCACATTTTGAAGGCTGCATTAAACAATTTGACCAACAAAGTCAAATGCTTATTTGAAGTCATTAAGTTTTGAAGTAAATTGTTAAGGCAATTAAAAGCACATCACAATTCCACTGAAAACACATAATGTGGTTTCATATTTACTGCAATCCTTGACTCCTTAAATACATTTTAGTGCTGCATGAGTGAATTAATGTTAACGTTTTAACATACTTCTATGCAACCGATCGAGAAACAACATTGATATTTTTTTATATGCTGGAGAGATGCACTAAATTCCGTAAGTCTGATTTACAGATATGTTCTGAATTTACAGATAAGGGATTGGTTTACTTAAAATGTTCCACGATAAATAAACTTTGTCCAGGTCAAAACACTTCACAAAACAGTTGTGCTGCGATTTCAGCCAGATGACAACAGTGTTATCAAACCTTCGCTAATTCAAATAATTCCAAAGAACAGCACCGGGCATTGGTGGCTATGCTACATGCCTGTAATCCAACACTTTGAAGCTGAATGGTGAATTTCAGAAATGCGTGAAACCCAAAGGCATCGAAGTTGCCATCCTATAGCGTCACATGGTATGAAGGCAGTACAGCAAGCGGATTAATTTTCATCTGCATTCCAACAGTACAGAGATTGAGGATTATCCCTGTTGCATGCACAGGTTTTGTCTGAGCATCTCCAGTTTCCTCCCACATGTGTCGTGACTGACTTGGAGATGCAACTTCTTGGAGGCAATTCTTTAATTAAACACCGGGCACACTTTGTGCACGTTATACAATACACAATCTACACTGTTACACACTCTGTCTCTTGCTTATACGCAACTCTACACTGGTTGCTAGCCTATATCACAACGCTAGCCGTCTGACACTGACGGCGCTGAACTAAGACAGCCAACTATGTCTAGCAGCGCAATTATCAAGTGACGACGACAGCAAGGAAGGCACGAGACCACAGCGGCGATGGCGATGATCTTCAACAGCAACGACGACGATGGGGATCCCACTCCAAACGACAGCCATGAGCTCCCGCTCGGGGTCCCCTTTGATCCTGTTAACCGTGGTCTCGCTCCACCCCGGCCACGCCCCCCTTCTGGAACCTACTAGTGGGCTCTTGACGTGTCCCTTCCATAACCTTTACCCTAGATCCCTCTCGGGTCTATCACGTGGCCTGCTGTCAGTCAGGGCTGCTACAAGCTGCAGATCCCCTTCCCTGCCAGAAGCTCGTGCTGTGCTACTTAGTGACCAATTCTATGTCACTACACATATATATGAACACTCAATAATAGAGTTGGCCAAAAATCCAAATATAGGGCCACAATATTACGGAGCACCCATGTGTCTTCATGCAATTTTAAATTTAGCAGCTCTTTATTTGATCATAATTATGAGACCTTGGTTTGTGAAACCTTGCATAGCTGCTTTAATTTACAATACATCTCATGCATCTTAATATTTGATGGTGCCGGGAATAATCGCATTTGTTACTCATTTGCCTTTTCTTTAATCTGGATGACAATCGTCAATGATAACAAAACAAACAAAATTCTGAAAACTTGTCTGGCAAGCCTTAAAATTGGCCTCTAAATATTGTATGACTCAGTTCCCTACGATCTATATGAATAGTGTATGCACAATGTATGTACAATTCTTCAAATGAAATGTTCTCTCTGGTGTTGAACAAAAAAATGATTGTGGCATAATTTCATGATTAAGGTATTTAATTTAGGTGCAAACTATTCATTAAACAGGTCTGCAATGTTTTATTCAACAGCTCGTCCCGCTACTTCAGTGATGGCCAAAGATATTCCATCTGCTGTGGGAGGTTTCCCATATTTCAGATTGAGGTGATTATTTTTTTAAGCGTGACATCTGGAACCTCCCCTCCTCGTCAGATGACTTGTCTCCTTTGATTTGTGATATTACGCGATAGAGATCCGCATAATATTCCTGCGCTAGTTTTTTTTTTTTACGTCTGTCAATCACGTGATAAGTTTCCATCGAGCTCTCTACCAATCGCAAATATCCTTATTGCTTCTCTCACGCTCGCATTGTTGATTATGACCTCTTCAGTTATGTTTGGGCTTTTGTTTTTGATGTCTTTTCTCATGCTCTTGTTTTGCATGTTGTTTCCTTTTCAAATCTCTTTTTTCTTTATGGTGCTTTGTGTGATTTGTAGATGCCTTGTGTTCTGTTTGCTGTTTTATTTTTCTGGTATAAAAAATTTACTTTGTCAAGTTGCAGAATATCAACATTGATTCTGAAAACAAAGTTACAAACCAATTAGCAATTCACAGTATATTGTGTGTAGCAATGCTGTGAGAATGTGCATAAATCACACCTGTATAATTTACATTCTTTGTACATACACAAGGCCGATTACAATTTAAATACAGAAGTACACCACTTTCTGTCTTCAGAATAATTATTGGCTTCTTAATCTCTGTCTAAATTTAGGGTTTAAGAGAGATTTCTCTTAAGATGAATCCTTGTAATAAATCATGCATGGCCTAATGGATATTGTTGTTTTTCCTTATTTATATATCCCAAGGCAATATTTTAATCCCATCCTATGTTTTCCAGGCAATTATATTAATCCCCTTAAATGCTCAAAAGAGAGCACCTTTTGAAATAGTTTCGTACTGGTGACGTGTTATTAAAAATGCATTGTCGCCAATCGAGTACATTTCGCCGGAATTACGGCCTTCAACGAGAGCATTGCCACCTCCACAAGCAACGAAATGCAAGCACGAGTCACACGTGTTATTTTGCTGGTATCATTGTGCTACATTTGCAGACTCTCAAAAAGAGACAAAACGTCTGAAAGCCTGGCTCTATTCAATACATGCCTTCTCCCCCATTACCTTGTAAAATGTCTGGGGCCATACATACATACTTAGAATAAAGCACTTTTATGTCCATCACATGAAAGCTTTTATGTGAGTAAAATCAGCACTTTGGGAAGCACACAGTGTAGCCATTACCCTTTAAACGAAGTGCACTATGTTTGTTAATCCCAGTTAAAGGAAGTTACTTTTCGTTCAGCACAAAAGCTGACATTTAGGGAAGACTCCATAGTGTGTTGCGCTAAGCAGGGCAATAATGTCACCGGCTCCTGCAATGCACTACTGAGCAAACAGCTGCACTGGTCTGAAGCTAATTGGAAAAAAAATGCATGGATTCCCATGAGCATTATACACAACAGTATGTAGTGGTGTGCACGTATTGTAGAGTGATTAGTTGTTGTTGTTTTTTATTCAAAAAATGTAGTTTAGAGTTATAAAATAATAAGGTACCATTAGCCAATGGATCATTAGTAATGCAACAAGTCTTTCATGTTGATCCTTTTGTTGGTTAATTACCTCCGATCTACCAAGACAACGAGTATCAGTCCAGTACAGCTACCTCTCAATTCACGCGCCGGTTGTGTTCTTGAAAAACGGCTAGTAACTCAAAATCGCGTAAAATGAACACACTTTGAACAAGTCAAAGTTCACGCAAACATCTTCAAAAGGGCATGCGAGAAGATGCTGACTAATGCTGCCCACTCCTGTGGCAGTTGTTAGTACCGCTGCTGCAACTCAGGCAGCGTCGTTATACAACTTTGTTGCCCCAACGAGCGATTAAGCTCGCGAGCGCAATCTGTACACCGTGGCTGACACGCCGGAGCGCGTTATTTCAAGAGTAGTGCGCGCATAACAAAAATAAAAGTGTCAATTAAAATCGAACGGGGCTACTTCATTCGATTCTGTACAATCCATAATAGAGGATTTTTGGGTTAGATCGCATAAATATAAATGTGTCGTTAAACCCGCCACCACCTGACACAGCAAATTAGTAAAGTTTGTGACGTAAACAGAACATGCCGATGCATTACTAGTAAAGCACACCGGTGTGTTTGGAGAGTAAATCCACAGCATTTACAATGCTCTGGATTTACTGGATTTACTGAGTACGACATTTCACCAGTAATGACAACTGGCATCAGACGACAGCCTGATTTGTGGAGAAAGCCTCCTGTTTCGTTTTTAAAAAGAGGAATTGATATTCTGCATAATGTTGCCATGCTGTGCTAAATGGCCGTACAGTGTTTGTGGATGACTCTTGCCTACAATGCTGGTTACATGGGCGGTTGACACGGGCCTTGTTGTGGTAGGCGTGTTTGCCGCTTGTTGCCGGTGGTCCACGAGTTCACGTCCAGTGGCTTATATGAACACGGTAGAAGTTCCCGTGAAGTCATTCAGAAGAGTAGGCTGTTGTGTGCTGGCGTCATGGTCCACTTGATTGGCCGCAATTTTTTTCCAGTTTGGAATATGCTGTGGCATCATTCAACAGCGAGTTATGCAATTGTCTGTCCGCGTCATGGTTCATATTTCGCCAAATTTGAAATAGCACTCGCAAATTACTTAATTGGAAAATACATTGCAACCATCACCACCTAACTGACAATCATTTGGCAGGACCCTCAGGAATAACAGTCCCGATACTCAGCAGGGCTTTCCTGAGTAAACAAGGGTAATAGTAAAATACATTGTAAGAACTGTGCCACCCAGAAGCAGTGTTTAACTGGCCAAAGCTCTGCTGAAATAATAGAGAAAGTCGAGGTTGGCCTCGTGTTTGCCTGCTTAAATTAATGCTGCAGGGAAACATAATTGTCATATCTTTGAAAGTAAAAAAAGAGACTATTTTTGTATTCATAATTTGATCATAGTGTAGTGAGTCAAACTGAGTCGCAGACGTTGTCTTGCGAGCAATACTATTTATTACATCAACTCAACACAACATAACGTAACTTCCGCTTGGGTGTTGAACGCCGATCTAACCACACTACGGCAGAACTAGACATGGTCCCGCTATCCCGGTCCGGACCACGAGCTGGGTCCCGGACCACGTGGCTAGAGGCTTCTTCAACCCGACGTGGATCTTCTTCACCAACAACCCGATGAACCCCCGAGCCCCTCACGGGGCACCCGTTATATCGGCCTGGGCTGGGGCTGGCTCCGCCGCTCGCCCCACCCACCTTCTAACTCTCTCGAGCTCCTTCCCGAAGGCTCCCGAGAGCTCCTTTATACCACGTGACCACCCAGCGGCCCCCGTCCACCGGTGGCCCCCCTCCAATATCATCCGGTCACGTGTCGGCAGGTCCACCAGCGTAACCCTGGCTGGCTGACACTCTCTCTCGCTCCCTCACCGGGAGGCCGCACCGCACACTGTACGTGGTGGTGCCTCTGCACTAACCAGCTCTCACCCAAGCCCCGCTAGGGCTGGTACTATGCCCAGTAACCGGGCTGCACATAATGACAACATTATCCGCCATGGCCTCGCAAGCCCGGCACCACACAGTGACATTCACAGTCACTACAATAGTAACGGACATTGGGCCAAGCTACCACGTAATTATTGTGTGCTATCTTTTTTATGTCCCACTGTGTTATTTGTTATCCCGCATTTGCAGGGATGTGGCAATCAGTTTGCGAGCGTGCACCTGAGAGCGGGCTGTGCATACGGGTGTGATACAAAGACAAAGATCCCCTGTGTATCCTTAAAAGACTGTTGTGCCAAGTGCTGTTATCGAGCACCTATAAAAGCCGGAGCGGCACATGAGGGGGTGGGTGGCCAACACCACGCATGGCCGCCTTTGTCTCCCTAGTCACGACGTTTACACACCACACCAGGTACTAAATTTATTCTGCGTCGACCTAGGGGAGGCCCAGGACTGGTTCAGATAATCGTCACTGGTGTTGGCCGTGAACGGGAATCAAACTCGGGTCGCTAACCGCTACACTACTGCATCCCCACATGGGTGAGAGAGAGAGTACGCATTGTGATATACGCATCCCCTTGGCAAACGTGCGTGGACAGGCAGGGTGCCACGATTGAGATATTACACTGCGAGATTCCCCTCTCCAATCTCCACGTTCGTCCACCACCTCCTCCTCCATCTCACTAAATCACAAAACTGCATTAAACAAGTTGTCTTTCCCCTTGAGTTTATGTGCTTGTATGCTTGTTTATATTGTATCCCATTTGCATGGATTGCTACTCATCTGTAATAAGCATGACACGATGATGGTTTTTTCTATATCAACACATTGCAGAAATACGTGCAAAAAAAAATTTCGTCTGAAATTCTGGCTTTAAATCAGCATGCGGTGGTGCTAGCCTCCGTTGGCAGTCCGAATGCAATCGTGAAAATTCCATATTCCCAAAAGGACAATCGCTGTCGATGTCCCTTAAAGTGCTACCCTTTTTACTGTCCCCCAGAGTGATGATGGGCTGAGATATCCAACAAACTGGGTTTGAACTTATGGTCTTCCAATTGTGAGCAGTGTGCTTTGCCACATCACCAGCAGGGCACATAGTACAGAACAACTATTATCCATAGTTTTAATCAGAACCACATGGTCTCAACGTATGCTTCATGACCCTATTATATGCTTATGGGAGCACTCAAAAAGCCATCTAACATGGCCCAATGGCAGCACGTGAGCAGTTTGTTTCAGAGGTTCGCGGTTCGAATCTGGCAAACTTCCATGGTTAATACTGAAGGGTATATTAACCATAAAATACACACTGTCTGCTTCACAGTGAAATTAATGATCCTGTGAGATCATTCAAAGGAGAGTTTGCCATTGTGTGCCGGCATCGTGGTTCGTATTTGTCAAATTTGAAGAAAAAAAATACTCGCAAATTACTTAATTGGGAAACACATAGCAATCGTCACCACCAAATCGCCATAAATTTGGCAAGGACCCTCCTGAAAATGAGTCTTGAGTCTCAGTGAGGCTTTCCTGGGTAAACAAGCATATGTATAAAACTAAAGCAGGCCTATCAAGAATAGCAGGAGCAGCAAACCAAAGTTGGTCCATGCGGCGGCCACAAAATGCCATTCGATGGTGGAGGGAGTGCTGGGTGCAGCTTCCTGTTTAGCATCAGAATATTCACTCGATTGTTTTATCCACTCAGTTCCTTGAGGTTTTTCGCATCGTAGCCTTTATCTGGAAGTAGGTCTCGCTCTCGGATACTGGTAAGCATACTCGAAAAATAAGTCAAACTTCTCGTATGCATATCACTGCAAACTCGTCAAAATTAAGCCTTAAATACAGCTTTACCAATTACTTTATTTTATTTAAGCATGTGTATGCATGCTTGTGTTTGCTTTACAGACAATGTAATCAAAGCGTCACCCAGCTTAAATTAGTATTGAATGACAATAACATCGATTCCACACAACTCTCTGAAAATGTTACCATGCTTGCTGGGTTTTTCTCTCCCCCGGCTGCCGCGGGGTGGATTTCCACACAGCTCTCTCATTGACATGCTAATTTCTCTGTTCCAGCAGACCCATCTCTCTCTTCCCCCCCCCCCCTCTCTCTAATGTAGCAATCTTTGGAAAACGTAATCAACCAGGCTATGCGTTAATTGTGTGTTAGCCGACTCTCTTTGTTGCATTGCATTACATTTCCAAAAAATTGCTAAGTTTGTTTTCTCAAACTGCCTATTTCTCTCTCTAAAATTTACCAGGCTCTCACATATCCATTCGCTCTTTCTCTCCCCCGACCGCTTCGGGGTGGATTTGCACATGACTCTCTCTAAAAATGTACCAGGCTTGTTGGGTCTTTCTCTCCCCCAGCCGCCACAGGGTGGATTTCCACACATCTCTCTCATTGACATGCTAACTTCTCTGCTCCAGTAGACCAACATCTATCTCTGCCCCACTCCCCCTCTCTCTCTATTTAAGGCCTCGACACAGAGGCATCGGGTCTCTGTATGTCTATGTTGTGTGTCTCTCTCTGCTTGTGTGTCTGTCTGTGTGTCTCCGTGTCTGTGTTTTGTCTCTCTCTCAAATTTAGTTCTACCTGATGACGATTGCTTGTGTTACAATCGAAACGTCGTATTCTATTGTTTAATTTATTTTCTTTCTACGTGACTTTACCGAAATAACCAAAGAGTGGTTCCATCTTTGCCCAATGAAATGCAACACTTTGGTTTCAAAATAATAGTGACCAGTTTAATTTCAATGTGTGTACTTAACCAGCTAGGTGGTGGCACAGCACTTTGTGCAAGACCCGTGGTTCTTAACCTGGGGGGTGTATGCACCCCCTGGAGATGTGAGATGCCCTTTCTGGGGGTGCGAGACATGGCCAGATTTTTTTTAGAAGCTAAATTATCCAAATACAAATTTAGCATGGGCACGTAAGTACAACTACTTGTTTCATCAAACTTATGTATTTATTTATTTTTTCAACGATTGAGAACCAATGGGATGCAAGGCTGCAGTAAGGGTTAAGAACCACTTTGCTAGACAATGCGGTTCTAGTTATAAGTATTTATAATGGGCTATTTCAGAAATGTTTGGCCTCACAGCATGATGGCAAAGTGCACAACTGAAAGGCCACAAGTTAAAATGCTGGCCAGGGCACGACCAACCCATAATTGCCAGTGGGTGATTAAAAGAGATACAATTTTGTGGAAAGTTGTGGAGACTGGCCCCCTTGATTGACATGTTGAATCTCTGTCCGTGTGAATGTGATATTTTCACCACCGGTCTATGACTACGAGTGTGGTAGGTGAACACACCACCCCACACTCGTCTGAGCAAGGAGATATATTGACTGTGTATGTTAGTTAAATATGAACGTGTCACAATCTGACCATGCGTTTAATACTAATCGGTTTACTTTAAAATTAATTCGCAAAGCATTTTACAACTAATAAACACAGCACTAAATTGCATCAATGTCTAATTATATAATATCTAAAAGCTCATAAATAGAATTGCTCCCACCGCTGCGTAAATTTACCCCAATGCAATAATGATGCGCTGTAATAAGAGCATGAATAAGCAATACATGCTTATGTTGGGAGGTTGACCTTGCCAGAGTTTGCATTGATGTTACATCTTCAGCCCCGTATTGTCACTGCAAAGAAGAGAACGCAACAGAAATGTAAGCAAGCATGTAGCTCTGTTCATGAACAGAAATGTAACGTTATCATTTCTGAACACAATACGCCAATTAGAAATGATCGTCATAATTATTTCCTGATGACAATCTGCCCATTGTATGATTACGCAACTGGAAACGTGATCACAGTGTACACATAAAAGAGTGCGTTCACGTAACTGAAAAACGAGGAACGAATGTCAGAGAAAAACAACAGTCCAGTCTTAAAACAACATCACAAGGTCTTTAATGTTAAACTATATCTGTACGAGCGTTTTTGTTATTTTTTTAATGGGATATGTTTAATAAACTCAAACAGCTATAATTTAAAACAACATTACAGAGATATTTAATATAAATCATTTCGGTCGATTGTACATTTGCTAATGGTCACTAATGTTACCCAGTAATTCCACTATGTGTAATCAACAAACCTTCACAAAAATTACCTTCATGGCAAAAATGTTACCAACTAGGTTGATGATGCAGTCACATTCAAATGCTGTATAATATCAATTCGTGTCTTGCGGTGCGTGAGTGCGTGATGGGGAGCGTAGTGTAGCGGTTAGCACACTGCTCTATGAGCCCGTCGACCCGAGTAAAATTTGCACTCACGGCCAACACCACTGACGATAACGTGAACTCGTCGTAGGCCTCCCCTTGGTTGACTCAGGTTCAGATGAGTACCTGGTGCGATGTGTAAACGTTTCCACAAGAAAAAAACAAAGGTAGCCTGTCGTAGTGCTGTCCCGCCCCCCCCGCCCCCTGGTGCCGAGTCGGCCTTCATAGGTGTTCGCTAAAAGCACTTGCCTCAACAGTCTGTCAAAGACTATAAATGGGATAATTGTAAGCGTTGTGCATGAACGTGTGTATGCTAAATTACAATCCTGATCAAATTTCTCACCCGTGGCTTAAATCCACGGCGGCAGTAGCAGTTAGAATATGAATCATTCCTGGGCAAATCTAAGGTTCGCTCATTATAAAAAAAAATTGTACCTGGTTTGGCATATCAGTATCCACACACACAATGCAAAGTCGACTGGGAATTATTGCTCTGACTCCAGCATCCTTTTCTGCCCTTAACAGATGCTCGCTCACAGCACTGGCCGAAGCTTGAAACAATACGTGTGTACATAATTTTAAATTGACCACAAGGACTTCCCTCACCGCGATAGACTCGTGAACACACGGCCGTTTCTATGATAACTTACTCGCAGCCAGCCAACGTATGTACTTGCTCACTCGCCCACTCACCACACACCATGAAGCTCGATCAATACGCCTATCCACACACGTGCTCACATACTTACGCGCCTACTCATCAGCAAACCCTTACGATTGTTTGCGCGGTCTCTGCATAACATTTCTTTTTAATTATATTGTCCCTTTCTGATTGCTTTTAGGATCCTGAATGTATAATAACATGAATATGCCCAAAGTTCAAACAGCACACCATCTCCTTTCACCAAAGCTCTTGGATTACTATGCAGACAAAACAATGAAAGTGATGTTACATTTTCACGCGCATGAGTTGATCAGCCTGTATTCAGAAACGTAATAGTTGTGGCTGTTATTGAATTAACATAAGCAAACTATGGTCCTACGTGATTGCATTGGAAATTAAATACATTGATACTGCATTAATTGTAACCTGTTTTACCAGATGATATACTATTGCAATATGTCATCTGTTGAGGGGGAGCTGGGGAAAACTACCATAACATGTGGTCATACAGTGTGTGTAGTGACATCGGGGATATGTCATACAGTGTGTGTAGTGACATCGGGGATATGTCACTGCATGGTGCCGGTCCAGAAGGGCCGCGCCGTTCGATGTTCCTACATCGTGGACAGCACCGTGTGGGTGGCTGTGTGTAACACCACCCCAGCGTGGACAGCACCGTGTGGGTGGCTGTGTGTAACACCAGCCCTAGCGTGGACAGCACCGTGTGGGTGGCTGTGTGTAACACCAGCCATAGCGGGGCTTGGTGAGCACTTGGATAGTGCGGGCACCACGCACAGCGTGTGGTGGGGGCTCCCACGAGGGGGAGTGGGTGAGCGTCAGCCCAGGAGCAGGGTTGCCCCGGGTCATGGCACTCTGGTTGACCCCGTAGACACGTGGTCCGGAGTATCCACACAGGGGGCCCCAGGTGGGGGGGCAAGTGGGTGATCACGTGTCCGGGGATAGCTCTTGAGAGGGATCGAGAGGGAACGGGAATACTCAAGAAGGTAGGTGGGGCCGAGGGCGGAGCGGCTCCGACCTTAGTGGGATATAAGGCGGGTCACTGAGAGGGACCGGGGTCTCTTAATTCTACAAACTGGAAACTCTACGTCTCAAGCTGGAAGCTCATCGTCCTACAAGGAACCACGTGGTCGGAGACCCAAGTGAGGGTGTGACCGTTCGTAGCAGTAACTCCTCTGTATAGTGTAGTTAGCTGGGTGGTTACCACCCTAGGTTGCATCTAGTAAAGGGGCAGTTACCCCTTTGTGTTACGATATCACAAATAAATGTGTTGCCTCTAAAAGGAACAACGTCTGCGACTCCGTTGGACTCACTACATATGTCATGGGATTTATTGCAAATTATTTCGAGATAATTGGATTAATTGATTATTTGAGCTCTTGTATATCACATAGTAAATTTTGATGTAAAGCTTTCGTGACTGCAGGGATTCATATTCTTGGTTCTTTCGGTAAAGTCACGTAGAAGGGAAACAATAAAATAATACAAATATAAAACAATAAAATTCTCACGACGTTTTGACTGGTGATTGCTTGTGTTGCAGTCGAAACGTCGTGAGAATTGTATTGTTTTCTATTTTTATTATTTTATTGTTTCCCTTCTACGTGACTTTACCGAAAGAACCAAGAATATATATCACATAGTAGTCAACTGTTATAATTGATGTCACAGGGATTTTAACTTGCTTTACAGCAGGTGGTAAAGTTTGCTAATTCTCCACATAAATAGTGAGGCAATGGGAGGAAAGGAAGCATTAGCTGTGTGCAAATTTTTCCGATAGGGAGTAGGCTATTGAGCACACTAACGAATTCATAAAGTCAAAGTGGACCCAGGCTCAAATGAACCTCATTTCCATCGGTTGGCCCTCATCTAGTCGTGGAAATTTTACATTTTCACGGCAGTGTCCAATCCCTCCACAGAGTGGCATTCACTTTGACCCCAGGGTAGATTAAGGTGAACCTTCTGATGAAAAAAGGGTAAACCAGCCAGCAGTATTAATGCGTACACTACAGCCAATTGGCAGGATGTGTGCGTACCTTTGCCTAATTAACGATTCATGGATTTGGAAAATCACAAATAATTTTCATACTTCATACTATTTAAGAACAAAAACACTTTTTTGGCCGGATGACTTTGGTGTATTCCTGTCTGGCTGGGTGTCCCACTTCCATGTACGTATACACGGTGGGACATCACAACTCAGATCTGCGTGATGACGTCACACGTATCGCCACGGTGGCGAGATGTTAACCAAATCGCCTGATATGCAGGGAGGCGTGGGGTCGATCTCAACCCTGATGAACAATTATTCGGAGTTCACGTGTTCTCCCCGTGGTCGCGTGGATTTTGCTCTGGGTCCTCCAGTTTATCCTGTCACATCTTATATATAAAAGTCTCCGCGTGCGCGCGCTTGCGGGGGATTTGACTCTCAAACGGTGGGGTTCAAGTTCGAAAAAAATTGCCGGGTGGCACGCCCCGAGCCCCCTGCTTGGTATAGGCTATTCCGTTTTCCCAGCCGTCAACTTTAAATTAGTTTAATTAGCGATTTAGTGCCATTCATATTTTAATTATTTACTTACTGCACGAGCTCGACCGTACCAACTGACGCCAATTGCGTGGGGGGGGCGGACCCTGCCAAGTGTGAGGGGGGGGGGGACCCTGTCACGTGATGCGCGTTCAGTCGAGCTCACGGCCACACCACTGCACTCTGTCACGTGAGTACTTTGTGCTATACAGTCACTAAATATACTGATATACAGTCAGCATGTACTCCTGTAGAGTCTATAAATACTGCTATAGAGTCAGCATGTACCACTGTAGAGTCAGCATGTACCACTGTAGAGTCTATAAATACTGCTATGGAGTCAGCATGTACCACTGTAGAGTCAGCATGTACCACTGTAGAGTCTATAAATACTGCTATGGAGTCAGCCTGTACTACTGTAGAGTCCATAAATACTGTTATACAGTCAGCATCTACTACTGTACCGTCGATTAATACTGCTATAGAGTCAGCATATACTACTGTACAGTCCAAAAATCCTGCTATACAGTAAGCATGTACTACTGCACAGTCGATATATACTGCTCTAGAGTCAGCATGTACTACTCTACTCATAGCAGGTACCACCACTGTCGCTTGCCCTGCTGTAATCATAGCTTACACCACAGTATACATGCACTGCTGCAGGGAAAGCAGGTACCACCACTGTATGCACTGTTGTAATCATACCAGCTACCACGACAGTATGCATGCACTGCTGCAGGGAAAGCAAGTACCACCACGATATGCACTGCTGTAATCATACCAGGTACCAGCACATTCACTATGCACTGCTGTTGTTAAACCATGTACCACCACAGTATGCACTGCTGTTATCATAGCAGCTACCACCACAGTATGCACTGCTTTTGTAATAGCCGCTACCACCACTGTCAGTATGCACTGCCTTTGTGATAGCAGGTTCCACCAGTCACTAGGCACTGCTGTTGTGATACCACAAACCACCACAGTCGGTTTGCACTGCTGTAGTTCAAGCAGGTACCACCACAGGCCGTGTGCACTGCTGTAGTCAAAGCAGGTACCACCACAGTCGCTATGCACTGCTGTAGTCATAGTGCATACCGTCGTGGTGTGTGTGCGTAAGTCCATGTATGTGTGTGCGTAAGTCAATGTGTGTGCGTCGTGTGTGTGTGTAGAAAACTACTTTTTAATTAAGTTACTTATTTCACAGTAATAATGCCTGCGTCTAAGTCCATGTGTGTGTGTGGGTCGATGTGCATGTCTGCGGCCATGTGTGTGTGTGAGTCAATGTGTGTGTGTGTGCATCGCTCCATGTCAGTCAGTGTAAACACATTTCTTTCTATGTGTGTGTTTTTTGGTCCATGTGTGCGTGTGAGTCCATGTGTGTGTGTCTGTACGTACATGTGTCTGTGTGCATACGTCCATGTGTGTGCGTACGTCCATGTGTGTGTCTCAGTCCATGTTTGTGTGCCTCTATGTGCGTGTGTCAGTCCATGTATGTTTGTGTGGGAGTCTATGTATGTCAGTCGATGTGTGTATGGCAATGTGCCTATGTGTGACAGTCCATGTGTGTGTGTGCGTCGATATGTATGTGTGTGTGTAAGTTCATGTCTGTGTGTGTGAGTCTATGAATGTGTGAGTCGATGTGTGGCTGTCAGTCGATGTGTGTGCGTGGGTCCATGTGTGTGTGTAAGTCCATATGTGTGTGTGTAGGTCAATGTGTCTGTAAGTCTATGTATGTGTGTGTGTGTCACTCGATGTGTGTGTGTAAGTCAATGTGTGTGTGTGTGACTTGATATATGTGTGTGTCAGTCCATGTGCATGTGTGTTCGTCGCTGTGTGTGCGTGGCTCCATGTTAGTCAGTGTTAGTCCATTTCGTTGCGTGCCTGTAGGTCCATATGTGCGTGTTAGTCCATATGTGTGCTTTATTCACTTGCTCAGGGCCTATGATACTATCATTAGGCCTGGGCTCTGGGTTGCTCCTCGTACTTTTCGAGTCCCTGACCCTCTGCTCACGATCCTTAAGGACCTTCATGATGGTGAGCGGCCCCACATCAAACTACGTGACCGTCAATCAGATCCACTCCCTGTACATCTTGGGGTGCGACAGGGATGTCCACTGCCTCCCACATTCTTTTACATATGTTTGTACTACGTACTTCGTTAAGCCTTCAATGCCTCTACCGGAAGAATTCACGTCTGGTACAGATACAATGGGAGGCTCATCGATGCCCGGGTGCGGTCAATCGATGGCTCCCTATTGGTCAACCACGTTATGTATGCTGATGATCTGCTAATTAATGCTCACTCAGAAGAGGAGTTGGACGTGCTGCTGCTCAACCTGGAGCTTGCCACTAAGAGGTGGGGCCTTACCATCAGCCCCACCAAAACTAAGCACCTGCCTGGGTATTTTGTACCATCGGACAATCCACCCCCATAACTCACAATTGGTGATGGGCCAGTTGTGGAGAGTGCAGAGTTTCCCATACCTGCTCAGTGTACTCATGACCGGCTCCGGTTTAACACCAGAGGTCTCACTCTGAATCAGTTGAGCGGAATTATCATTTCATCGGCTGTGTTGAAGCTACCTGGTCTCTCACTCCGCACGAAGCTCCATGTTGTCTCGCCCACGGTTATTCCCTCCCTTCTCTACACTTGCGAAACTTGGACCCCCCTAATGCAACATTTTCGCCGGTTACAAACATTTAGGCTGGCCTGCCTACAATCCATCCTGGGATTAACCAGGCTGGATTGTGTGATGAGCTCACAAATACTTGAAAGATCTGGACAAAGTCCCATTGGTGACCTCCTACGCCAGGCAAGGCTGCGTTGGCTGGGCCATGTAGCCTGCATGGCCAGGCAAGGCTGCGTTGGCTGGGCCATGTAGCCTGCATGCCCAGCCACCGCATGCCTAAACACCTTTTGTTCTGCCGGATCGAGGTCTCTAAACGGGCGCGGCACAGGCTAGAGAAGAGATGGAGTGATGTGCAACAAGACGATGTGCAGCTGAGTGGACTTGTCTATAACTGGTGCCAGCGGTGTCAAGGTCGGTATCTGTGGAGGAGCCTCGTGAAGGATGCTACAGGCCAGTAGGAGGCAGTCGGCCTCCAACAACAACGGATGGCGGAGGAGCGACGCTCACAAGAATGAGCGGTGCACCGTGTGGCTAAAGCACAGCAAGTTAGCAGGGTACAGGGCACAGGTGGTGCATCTGCCAGTCATCTCAGTCGACCTGTGCCATCTGGGTCTGCCCCGTGACGTTCTGCCAGCAGGTGTTCAACACTTCACATGGCCTCAAGGTGCACATAGCCTGCCACAAGCGTTGTGGTGACATCACTGCCACTTAGTGGTGAATGGCGGTTGTTGTTGTTCAGTCTATGTATGTGTGAGTCGATATGTGTGTGTAACTCTGTGTGTTTGAGTCGATTTGTGTGTGTAACTACATGTGTCTCTCAAGTCGATGTCTGTGTGTGTGAGTCCATATGTGTTTGTGTGCGTGTCCATATGTATTTGCGTGCGTGTAAGTCAGTGGGTTTCAATGTGTATGGGTCCATGTCTGTTTGTAAGTCCATGTGTGTGTCTGCCTTTTTCGCCCGGGCAACGCCGGGTACTAACCGCTAGTTTAGAAATATGTTTAGATTATTTGGCTGCAATAATTTCCACATGGGTAAGCCACTTCGTTGGCCTATCATTTGTAGCCAGGATGCTTCTGAAAAAGACCAATATAGCTCAATGGGCCTAACCTGATCAAATCCAGGCTCTCAGAGGTCCATTCGCTCTTTCTCTCCCCCAGCTGCTTCGGGGTGGATTTCCACAAAGCTATCTCATTGACATGCTAATTTCTCTGCTCCAGCAGACCCACCTCTCTCTCTGCCCCCCCCCCTCTCTATATTTAAGGCCACGATACAGAGGCATTGGGTCTCTGTGTGTCTATGTTGTGTGTCTCTCTGTGTGTCTATGTGTTGTCTCTCTCTGCTTAGTTCTACATGATGACGACTGCTTGTATTGCAATCGAAACGTCGTATTCTATTATTCAATTTATTTTCTTTCTACGTGACTTTACCTAAAGAACCAAAGAGTGTATGTAGTGCTATCATTTGCAGACACACTAGTTGGTAGCAACAACTTTTATTCATACAACGCTACACCATTACACATGGGACTAAATCACCTAACTCACTTCGGACGGCTACGTACATCTATCCTCTCCGCACGGGACAACTATATCTGGTCAAAGCAGCCACGTACTGTTGACCCACTTCGTACGCGATAACTATCTCTGGTCAGAGAAGCCCTCGTGCTGTTGGCCCACGAAGTCGGAGAGCACGGACCCAGGCGACGAGCAGGATTCTTCCATCCACCAAACAGCCTCGAACCTCGCTCGAGGCTTGCCTTATAACCTCTATCCCCCGCTGCCCCTGCTCCTCCCTCCGCCACCCCTCCCCTCGGCCCATCCATGTAATTCAAGTTCCCTAGTACCTGTTTGGCCATCCTTTCACGTGCTTAACCCGAGCCGGGGTGACTTGTCCTCACGTGCCCCTATACCTCACCCCGGCCCGTCACGTGCATGGTACTGTACCCTGATAGTTATCTCCACAACACACACACAGTGCAAAGCGCCGTAGTGATCCGAATAACATCACTACACATATATCATAATGCCATACTTCATATCATATTATATTGGAACAAAAAATATTTGGGTGACTTCCTGCCTTTCGTGGGTATATATCTCACACAAATATGCGGGCTACTGTATCATGCTATCATATCATACTCTCACTATCATAATCATACTATATTAGAACATATTCTTGGTTCTTTCGTTGAAGTCACGTAAATAGAAAACAAAAAATAATAAAATAAATAAAAATAGCTAAATAATAGCAAAAGCCCACGACATTTCGATCGCAACACAAGCGGTCTTCATCAGGCGGAGTGAAAAAATGGGCAAGCCTCCAAATGTAGATGCTTATAAAGGTTCCAAAGTGAGTGGGTGGCGGAAAGAGCTGTGGCAGAAAGAGCTGCGCAAACAACACGAGCTGCGGAAGCAGCCGCACTAATGCAGGGCGGAGGTGAGCTTGTGCAGCGCAAACAGCATGGGCAGGGCAGCCAGTAGCAGACAATGGGGGGGGGGGGGGAAGGGCGCAGAGACAGGGGGAGAGAGAGGGGGTGGGGCAGAGATAAGGGGGGTAGAGATGGGGGGGGGGGCATTGCACCTCGCTACACCCATCCACACTGCTGACGGTAGGGGTTGACAAGTAAACACAAATCAAGTCATGACCCAAGGTGGTTGATGACATCTTTCCAATGATTGCTGAGTTTAAAACCATCACCTCGGTTGAAATTGTGTCTGTGTCTGTATATATGGATGGCTTCGTGAACGAATCTTTGTTGATAGCCAGTCGGCTTGCAAAGTACCATCGTCTTAGAGAAATACATTTCATGTGAGCCAGCCGCATTAAAGTAATAATGATTAGCCACGGCAGAAGTATTGGTCCTGACGTGTTTCAGATCTGCCTTATGTTCACAAACACGGTCTGAGACATGTCGTTTGGTTTCACCAATGTAACTGCTGCCGCAGATTAGTTTGTAGACGCCAGGATATTGCATGTCAGGAATCTTGTCCTTCACTGATGGTTCCAGGTCACGAATTTTGTGCACTGTGTTGAATCGGACCTGCATCTTGTGTTTGTTCAAGATTTTGGAAATATTTTTGATTATCCCTGCTTTGTAAGGTAAGGTGATGGTTTTGATTGGATCTTCAGATGGTTCCTTTCTCACGGTTGGGGTGATGGCTTTGCAGATTGTATAATCAGAATATCCATTTGCCTTGAGAGCCTGGTGTATGTGTTTGAGTTCACTGGTCAGGTGTTCATGGTCGGAGATACATTAAGCTCTATGGTGTAGCATTTTGATGAGGAAATTATTCTGGGATGGATGGTGGTGGTAATCAGGTTTTAGGTAGGCATCAGTATGGGTTACCTTCCTATAGACAGAGTGGCTCATTGAGCCATCTGGTCTCTTTTTGATTAAGACATCCAAGAAGGGTAGCATGCCATCCTTTTCTACCTCCATGGTGAATTTGATTGCTGGGTGCATGGAATTGATGTTTTCTATTTACATGACTTTAACTAAAGAACCAAGAATATGAATGCCTGCAGTCACGAAAGTTTTAATTCAAAATTTATATTAGGACAAATGAGGGAGTTAGAGGAGGAAGGTGAGGGTGGGACATAGAGGGAGGAAGACAAGGGGAGGGCCGGGGAGAGAGTGAAAGGGCATGAAACGGAGAGGAAAGAGAGCAAAACAGAGAAAGGAAGTGGGGGAACGTGAAAAGCAGTGGGAGAGAGGAATGGGGATGGGAATGATGGGAATAAGGAGAGCGAGGGTGAGAGGTGAGATAGAGAAACCGGGAGAGAGTTGAGTTTTAAACCAATTTTATTACTGCCAGCAGCAACAGCACCAGAGCCGATTTCGTTACAAATCACATTCGAGTACAACATCACGTGTGCACGTCACAAAAACAACCCGCGGCACGTGGGCTGCAACACAAACACCGCGTCGTTACTTTTTAACCTCGTTAAACCTCGTTAAAAAGTAAACAGGCAGAGAGAGGGGAGGATGAGGGAATTGAGTGAGATGCAGTGGAGGGGAACAGAGTAATTGAGAAACATAAGCAAAGACACAGAGTGAGAAAATCGAGTTTATTTGGGATATACAGTACAGTGAAGGCAAGAGAAGGTGGAGACAGACAGGGCTCTATGTTAGAGCAATAGTTGAAAGTTGGCTGGGAGGGACGGACGGTGACGTCCAAAAGACGTGCAAGGTTCCTAGTTTGGAAGATTAAAATTATTGGGCAAAAGTGGTAACGGGGAGAGATGGTAATGTACAGTGGTCCGTTGGGTCACTGTGGGGAAATTGCTTTATATAGCAATCACATGGAGCGTGCATTCATCTGTACAACTGGGACACACCATTATGAGTCAGACTTGTGTAGAGGATCAGAGACCCTCCCCTTCATCCTGTAATGGCCTGTGACCCAACGCTTGCACTACTCGGGCGCATGAAATAAGATGTTACATCTCTGCCATGCATCAGGCAAAATGTTTTCTGTTTATAAATAGCATGAGTTCGTGCGTGTCTACATATATTGTGGGGCACAGTGTCACAGTGGTTCGGCCACGATGCGATTAACCATGCAGCCTTAGTTCAATTTCCCAGGTATGCCCAATGACTCAAATGGATAAAGATAGCAATCTTCAGCCCTACTGCGAGTCATGAAACTCAGTGTGGCTTTCCTGGGGAAACATTACGGCACTTTTCCAAGTGCTTTCCACACAAAAAAAACCACGAAAACTCACTTATCTCGTCAAGGAACATACAGTAAACCATTACGCAAATTCCGGTCATCCTCGCAGCGGCTTTTGGCTGGCCATCGAACAAAGATGGTCACTGCATCATGCGCTGTCAGATGCACTATTGCGGCTGTCTGGAACGTTTTTCCTTTCTGCTATTCGGAAGCCACTGGAGCTACGCACTTTTAAATATATATTGAAAACCAGTTTCTGTATAACTGCTCTTTGTGTTTACTTTTCCTTTCCCAACACCTACGATTAGCACGGTTGGCTATGTACGGTGCAAAATAAGTTTAACATACATAATTATAATGTCTAACAGCAGGAGTAAGTGATATCTTAACTGACCTGGGCCTCCCTGAGGTTAACTCGGCCTTAAATGAGTGGCTTGTGCTGTGTGTAAACATTAGCACTGGGGATACAAAGGTGGACAGGTATAGTTTCTGCCCACACCAACGCAACATGTACCGTTCCAGCTTTGGTAGGTACTCGCTAACACCACTTGTCCCAATAGTCAATGTATGCTAAAAGCGAATTATTGTTGGAGGGATGCAAAAAGTAAATACAAGAGTGATGTATAACCATGGCAATTGTTGAAGGCTCACTGGGATAAAAGTGGCTAAGTAGGTGAGTGAAATGAGAATGCATTTGGAGAATGTAATTTGATCGTGAAAAGCAACATAGCAATCGGCCTCAAGGTTTTCAATCAGTGCACACGACTTATTCTGTCGAAGAGATCTGAAACATGGATACTGACAATGGAACAAAGGCTAAAACGTACACATATAATCATGGAGAGATGTATTATGGGAATGACATTGACAGGCATAAAGATAATTTTGAAATTTAGAGAACATTCGCTGTTAAGAAAATTAAGCGAGGCTTGGGCAAAACATTTCACTAGGAAGGGATGATGACTGATAGACAAGGGTGTGGTGGGATGGCAGCCAAAGGAGGGCACACATCTGAGAGGATGATCCCCCGTAGACAATGGATAGATGAGGTGAGCTCAACACAAGAGTGAGACGGATCATGTTTTTGCGGATTATTCGACGGATTATATTATGGTTTCGACAGATTATGGTTTTCTCAACACCACGAGCGATGGTGAGACATATGGGCGACTTTTCTCCAGCAGTGGATAGATTTTGATCTCTGACAATGATAACAGAGAGATAAGTAAATACACAAGGGGTGTTGACTCATTCAATCATCTCTCAACAGTCAATATTTAAAAAAAAAATTTTTACATATTTGGAGTAAGTCAACAACGGTCTTCCCCAATGGAGAGACTGCCTATGCCACGTGAATGTGGAATTTCTACCACTGCTCAGGGATGCGAAACAAACATTGGTGCAACTCAATTCTCATTTAAGCTAGCTCTGACACTTTGATTTTCGGTGCATAAAGCAAACACAAGCATACATAAACATCGAGAATAGAAAAAAAAATATTGCATTAGGGTGTTTATTTAAAATCATGTCGATGCAGTGTTATTTCTAAAGTAGACACCGGACATAAATAAGTCATGTATACTTGTAATTAATTAATTGGAAGGAATAAAGACATGTTTATAAATGGCCGTGTCAGTGTCTCTGTGATTTGATGAGATTTAGATGACCTTCACATAAATTGAAGGCCTAAAGCAAGTGCAGGGAATTGAATATTGCTGTGACAGGGACTGGATCATTCATAGGATAATGAGTGATTTCTTATCACCAAGTCTATATAAGCAAAAAACTTTCATTCTGTGTCTGCACGTAAAAAATTGTTGTAGTTCATTGGCCTCTGGATTTTCCAGACCGAGATTATCCAGCCCCATTTGTTGAAGCAAGACAACTCTGGACCAGTGTTGACCGAATACATGCCAATAAGCTAAGCATGCTAATAAGCTAATCATATTCATGTTCATATCCGGAAACACGGAACATAGCTCTGCTTATTCTTGGTTCTTTCGGTAAAGTCACGTAGAAGGGAACCAAGAATATGAATCCCTGCAGTCACGAAAGCTTTAAATCAAAATTGCTCTGCTTGTATGTTTTTTTGTTTTACCCTTAATGCTCCACAACGATGCACAATGCATTTGTGTACCACCAGCTCGGACTGCTACAGCAAGTGGTACTGTTCATGCTAATAATGAGTCATCCCTCACTGGGAATTTAACTCATGGTACCCATAAGTGGGAGACCTGTTCTCTACCAACTCAGCCATATCCCAAATAACAAAATAGATCAGCAGACAATAGTTATCCATCATATATCTGTCTCTCCAAATATATATTTTAAAGTATTATTTACATAACTCATTGACCGCCACGGCCTTCTGGGAGTGAATAAAATCAACAGCATTGATTCAGTTTGAGAAAACTCTAGACCGTTTTGACATTCAGTGTCTCATCAGCAGCGAGGCTTGCATGAATAATCACATCCCAGATATTGTCCTTGGCATATCACGATTCATCAATACATCACAAAAAATATATTATCAAGACTATGATATAAACATTTTATTGTGCATGTGAGAATGGATAATTCATTACCATTATATGCACGTAATATGCTTATGCTAAACGTGTGCTCATGGACAACAAAATGTGAAACAGTATGGGGATAAATGAGAAGACGAACTAATGATTTTTCTTATGTAATTGTGATACTAATTTGTAACAACTCAACAAATTTACGGGGTGAATCGTGATACGGTTAATGCTAAGCTTGGTTATTGCAGGTGTGTGTTCTAGGTGCGATGGCACATGCCGTTAAACCAGCGAATCGGAGGTGGGATTGGTGGATCACTCAGAGATTAAGCTAACCTTTGTACAGTATAAGGTGCCCACTTCCAAGGCAACATAGTGTATATAGGATACAGTATACAGAGTTTGAGAACTATCTGACTCGCACTTATGTTTCTCTATTTAAAGCATGGGTTTTCTTCAAGTCATCTGGTTTGCTCCCACATTCAAAGAATTGGCCAATCGTGCCCAGGGAGATCCTTCCGAAAAAAGGCTGTATCACGGTTAATTGAGCATTGTTGATGGATAATTAATAAAAAGATGCTACCTTATTGTAAAGGTTAACACACTGGACAATCTAGATATTGAACCAAGTTACAGCGAGGGATTGAACCAGCGGGGTTCATTCTCCCAACGGTGCACAGACTATTGGCAGGTCACGTGTGGTTGGGTAAAATGTCAGTCACTCCCACATCTTTCAAGGCGCCTAGCAAGCACGTGGAAGAGTAGGTCAAAATAGCCTCTAGACAGGCCCTTTTTAACTATTCCGCCAGCTGTGGCGTAAACAAGCAATTATAGGGCTGCACATTTACCTTTTAATTAATTTATATTAAGCATACTTTATTTTAATAAAATAAAGTATGACTTTGTGCATTATGTATATACATAGAAGTAAATATTTAGAGTATTTACTCGTAAAAATTGTTGACTTTCATATATATTTTTTAAGTGATTTGTTTACCTTTGCTATACTTTTATTGATATGAGTGTCGGGCAGCCATGAGCCAGGGGTGGAAGTTCCACATTCCGACAGCTGGATCCAGTCTCTCAATAGAACTGTCGTGTTCCCGCAAATTGCCACTCATTTCATTTCGCCCGAATGTATGATGTATGACTTGATGGCTGATTGTGGGTTGAACTCCCAACATTCCAACTGCGGATCCCTACATAATGATTTACAACATTATTATAATAATTGGACATTACAAAGCATTTCAGTTGGTTCATGTGTCGTTTTACAATTACTCCAAATATAGATATTTACGTTTCCGTATTCCGGAATCCTTCAACAACTTTACGTCAACATTCATCCAAGTTACATCAACCAAGAACGTGCCATCTACATTCTGACCGTTCAACGTTTAATTTGAGCCAACGTTGTATTTATATTTTAAAAATATATATTTTATTCATCTCATTAACTGTATCCTGATTACAGGGATTTATCTACGGTTGAGCTTATGACCCTCGGTTCGAACAGGCAACTGGGCATACCGGCAGGTTTGTTCGTATCTCTGAAAGTTCGTAAGTCGAATATTTGTTAGTAGAGAAGTCCCTGTACTCACATAAACAATTCGGGCAATGCGGGCAATAGGAAAGAAAGAGGGAGGTGCTTTGTTCAAAAGTATTTAATTAGTCATTATTATTATAAGATGAAGCATTTACATCAGCCTGTGTACAGGTGAATGTACCGTGAGAGATGAAGAGGCATCCATGCAGCAGTAGATTGAGCATGGCTGATAATGGTATCTTGCGTTATTTGCATTTTGTGCTGATGCACTTTCAATTTGACCGATGTGCATTGAGGGTATATAGCTCTTTTTTAGAAGCAATCTGGCCACAAATGATAGCCTAATGATGTGGCTTATCATCACCTGGAAATTTATGGCAGCCAAATACTTTAAACACGTTTTGATTATAATTATAAATGTGGAGGGAAAAACCGGATGACCTGGAGAAAAATCCACGCGACTACGGGGAGAACATGCAAACTCCAAATATATAGGCGCCTGGGTGGGGGATCGAACCCACGCACTTTCTGCATACCAGGCAAGGTAGTTAACATCTCATCACCACAGCGACCCTGCAATACAGTAATCCACCATAGTAATAACGAACGTGTTGGTCATGTTTAATTGTTTTTGTATATATACATGTTTATATTGGGGTATAGAGTGGTAAAGCAGTGGTAAGCAAACTATACTATGAACCTGAAAACGTGAATACAATTACAGGCCATGGATAACATCAGGGAAAAGTGATATCTTAACAAGTCCTGGGCCCCACCCTCTTAAACAACCTGCACTGACCAGCATGGTGAAGTATGGTCAAACCTAATTACTGACAGTGTGAGAAGGCCTTCAACCAAAAGTAGATTATATTAATTACTTAATGAACAAAAAGTCAAGCCAAAGAAAAGGATGGTGCTGATTTATCATTGACGCCCTATAGAGCAGTGACAATTCCACAATCCTATGGTGGGGAGCAGTCCTCTCCATTAAAATAACCACTTTGGACTTCTGAACATTTGTGATAATTGTATTGAACTCCAGGAGTGTTCGTGAATTAGTCAAGCAATCAGACCTTGGTGCCTCCTGGAAGGATACCTTTGATCACTCTCCAAGGATGTTCACTCTTTGCACCTGCATGGCTACATTATGATTTCTCACATTATATTGTATCCACAAAGTTGCTGCTCGGGCTCATATGACACTATTTGGCCTTCGACTAAAATAGTAAATCACCAAAGCGTTAATAAGCTCCGTAGCTCCGTGTTATTACGGTACAAATTAACATTAGGATGAGGGTTGTAAATCCTTTGAACGTACATTCGAAAAAAAAATATGGTTAATGCAGATAGGTTATATTCACTGATACAGTGACACTGTGACTTAGAAGACCACAGAAAACTTTCCATCTCTTAAAGCTCAAATATCTACGTAATAACTTTGTGTGTTCCCTGCAATGTGTCAAGTTTGTTTTGAAAGCATCAACCGGAAGGCCACAAAGCAGGCACGACTGACAGTGCTGATAAAAAGCAAAGCTCATACGGCTTAAGCATGATGGTGCAATGGTAATATTTTAACCCTTAACTGGCTTGAGTTTATCTAAAGATGACAGCGTTGCTGTCAGAGTGGCAGGCAAATATTCCGTCTTGCCTTCCACGTTTGTGATGAGCATTGCTCACGCACCGGCGCAAGTGAAAGGGGAGAGGAGTCGCGTAGAAATGCCTGCACACTTGCGCACGTGAGCACGCACCGGCAAATGTAAAAGAATAACAGCGATTGCTCTCTCAGCCTTGTCTACCACTTTTTCACCAGCATGTCATGGCCTCGCCAGCGCGGGGACCTCACGGGATGAGTGGTTTTCCCACGCACAACTTGTCGAGCCCAGTCAGAACCAAACCGTGAAATCCTGGCCTCACAAAGCATCTGAATCTGATTTCGGGGGGGCTAAGCAGGGCCAGGGGCAGAATTAATCATTATTGCCATGCGCGTTCATTGCGTGTGAGGTCAGAGGCATGACTCGGGTTCTGCGGTGAAAGAAAAAAAAACATGCTGGCGCATCCTGAGATGGATTATAGTGAATTATTACATCACAGCGTCATGTTATGTGCGTGTATGTTGAACTTCTTTCGTATCATACAGAGCCAACCGTGCTAATCGGAGGTGCGAGGAAGGGGCAATAAACTAAACGCAAAAAGCAGTTTTAAAGAAATTAGTTTTCAATCTAGATTTAAAAGCGCACAGGTCCCCAGTGGCTTCCAAATAACGATAGGTGCCGGTGGCTTCATGTAGCCTTCATCCAGCAGTTGGCCGGGACTGATGATATCGAGTCTAATGTGTATTTTAGGCAGTGGCAAAGTTTGGCACGTTTTAAAACTCCGACATTTTGGGCATGTTGACAAGTTGGTATGTTCATATTCCCAAGGACTGTCCATTTTCTGAAACAGGTCTTCTTGGTTCCAGCATGTATACACACTCCCTCCCCAGAATATTACTGCTGTAACTCAGCCAGTTCTGATATTGGGTCACTGCAAATGAAAACCTCACTTAAAGCCAAATGATGCCTTCTCTCTGACATAAGACTGGCCTCACTAGCAAGCCTCTGTAATGACACCGTGACATAAGAATGGACACACTAGTAAGCTTCTGTAATGACACCTTGACGTAAGAATGGCCTCACTAGCAAGCTTCTGTAATGACACAATGACATAAGAATGGCCTCACTCGCAAGCCTCTGTAATGATACCATGATATATAAATGGCCTCACTAGCAAGCCTCTGTAATGGCACCATCACGATAGACTGGCCTCACTAGCAAGCCTTGGTAACGACACCGTGAGATAAGACTGGCTTCACTAGTAAGCCTATGTAATGAAACCATGACATAAGACTGGCCTCACTAGCAAGCCTCTATAATGACACCATGACATACGACTGGCCTTACTAGCAAGCCTCTGTAATGACACCGTGAGATAAAACTGGCCTCACTAGTAAGCCTATATAATGACACTGTGACATGAGACTGGCCTCACTAGAAAGCCTCTGTAATTACACCGTGATATGAGAATGGCCTCACTAGCAAGCCTCTGTAATGACACCGTGACGTAAGAATGGCCTCACTAGCAAGCCTCTGGAATGACACCGTGACCTAAGAATGGCCTCACTAGTAAGCCTGTATAATGACACTGTGACATGAGACTGGCCTCACTAGCAAGCCTCTGTAATGACACCGTGACATAAGAATGGCCTCACTAGCAAGCCTCTGTAATGACACCGTGACGTAAAAATGGCCTCACTAGCAAGCCTCTGTAATGACACCGTGAAATAAAAATGGCCTCACTAGTAAGCCTATATAATGACACTGTGATATGAGAATGGCCTCACTAGCAAGCCTCTGTAATGACACCGTGACATAAGAATGGCCTCACTAGAAAGCCTCTGGAATGACACCGTGACCTAAGAATGGCCTCACTAGTAAGCCTATATAATGACACTGTGACATGAGACTGGCCTCACTAGCAAGCCTCTGTAATGACCCCGTGACATAAAAATTGCCTCACTAGCAAGCCTCTGTAATGACACCGTGACATAAAAATGGCCTCACTAGCAAGGCTCTGTAATGACACCGTGACGTAAGAATGACCTCACTAGCAAGCCTCTGTAAAGACACTGACATAACAATGGCCTCACTAGCATGCTCTTTAATGACACCATGACATAAGAATGGCCTCACTAGCAAGCCTCTGTAGGGTCAAAAAGATACAACTTTATTTCGTTCGATACTCAAATAGGAGGGTACAAATATGTTTTTTAGTTACCTCTCTGGTGGTGCATGAACTCTTGTCACCAATATTCAAATACTGTTAATACTCCTTATTAAAATAGGAATGTTTACTTTTTTAAAGCAATTTTTTCGTCAACGCTGCAATCACAATGCCTAAATATTTGACCCAAAGACCTTGAATTAACATGAAAAAAGCAGGAGCAGAATTAATTGACTAGTCAGCCAGCATTAGATTGTTTTGCATGATTTGAACGACAGAAAATCACCCCAAAGTCCCAAGGTTGAAGGCTGAAGAAGACCTTCTGTAAAATTAAAATATTTGCTATATATTAAACAGCAACTGTATTAAATTTTGATTCAAAGCTTTCGTGACTGCAGTGGTTCATAATATTGGTTCTTTCGGTAAAGTCACGTTGACGGGAAACAATAAAATAATAAAAATATATAAGAACAATATATTTTATTATTTTATTGTTTCCCTTCAACGTGACTTTACCGAAAGAACCAAGAATATATAGCAACTGTATTGTTTTATTGACTGCATCACTGATACCCACATCTTGTTTTATTCTGAAGTATTATACTAAATGTATGTTATTTTCTTAAACTCTTCATAAACTGGCATATTACTGTGCTGCACATTACAGTATGTTTTGTGAGCGTTGCTACATAAAGTAGTAATGGTGGGTAGCTCTTACCTACAAAATTGCCCTTGAAGTGTTTCCGATTTGGGAAATTGTTAAAGTCATTTTAAAAACATCTGCGCATCCTACACTTCAAACGGCCCATTGAGTTGACGCTAACGCCGCATACACTGCACGGAAGTAAGGAATGTGCCTTGGGTGCAGCATAATGTTGACTGGGACTCACCATTGCTTGCTTGGCAGTCTGTTGTAAGACATCTGTACAATAATGCATGAAATATACATCACAAATTTGCCTTTTTAATTTACATTTACTCAAAGAATATTTTAAAAAAATATTGTTGATTCACCTGCATTGCATGGGATCTGCATGTGGCGTGTACACTGATGGACATTTATATTGTGGTGTGTGTATATAGAGTCATTACTATGTTTAATTTTACTAGGTAAGGCCCCACTGAGCTGTATAGCTCTATTGCAGAAGCGACCTGGCCACGAATGATAACCCAATGAAGTGGCTTATAATGTGGAAATGTATAGCAACAAAATTCTCTAAACACACGTTGCCCAATGTGGAGGGCATACCTTAACAGGGATGGAGCATTGGCAAGGTGGCGAGTGCACTGTGCAATGAGCCCGACAATCTGACTTATGGATCTCGCCATTACCAAAGCCAGCGTGGTGAAGTATGGTCACACAACACTGACAGCATGGGTTAGCATTGGATTGACAAATGGCTGTAAATTATTATATACTAGCTTCATAATAAAGGTTCTTGGGTTAGATCGCGTTTATTTATAAATGTGTCGTAACCCTCCACCACCCGACACGGCCAATCAGCAAAAAAAGTGTCACGTTGACAAAGACAAATAATTCACTACTTCAGCCCACCGGTGTGTTGAAGAGTTAATCCACATTTACAGTTTAACTCTTCAACACACCGGTGGGCTGAAGTAGTGAATTATTTGTCTTTGTCAACGTGACACTTTTTTTGCTGATTGGCCGTGTCGGGTGGTGGAGGGTTACGACACATTTATAAATAAACGCGATCTAACCCAAGAACCTTTATTATGAATAATATTGGTCGCGAAAGCCTACGTGTTAAACTGATATACTAGCTTGTTTGCCCATCCTAGAACGGAAGCTGTAATATTTACGAAAAATTGACCAGAGTATAATTGTATCTTGTGTAAATTTAATGGCAGTGGATCTTGCACAAAAGTCATAAAACACTTCACTCAGTTCACTGTAGTACTGTATTAATGGCAGTGATTATTGCACAAAACGAAGTCATAAAACACCTCACTTCAAGTCACTGTAGCACTGTATTTAACTAACTTCAAATTTTGATTTAAAGCTTTCGTAACTGCAGTGATTCATATTCTTGGTTCTTTCGGTAAAGTCACGTTGAAGGGAAACAATAAAATAATATGACAGAGGTTCTTTGTAAGCCATCTGGCTACCATGAGAGATTCGTTCATGAGGCTATCCACATATACAAACACAGAGACAATTTCAACCGAGCAGATGGATTCTGGCTTAGCAATCATTGGAAGGATTTGATAAACCATTTCGGGTCTTAATTGATTGTTCACGCTTACGTTGACTTTCAGACAGCATACATTAATTTTTCGTCTCCCCCCTCCTCTTTTCCGAACATAGATGGACTCGTCCATCTAAACAAACTGTCAAATCGCTATCCGTGGTGCTAACGTTTCAAAATAAATACAAACCGCCACTTCTTTCAAATGTTCTTGCCGTTGGTTTTCACACCTGATGATGACTGCTTGTGTTGCAGTCGAAACGTCGTGAGAATTTTATTGTTTTATATATTTTATTATTTTATTGTTTCCCTTCAACGTGACTTTACCGAAAGAACCAAGAATATGACTTCAAATTGTTGAAATTCACTGCTCTGATACTTTATTTTCTTCTGCTTTCGCTTGCAGGGGATGAAATAAATTGGAATTCGATACCGTATCTAGAAAGTCACCGAGAAATGTCTATTTTATGATAATTTAGAAGCATAAATTCGACTTACCTTTTGTCTCAAGTGCTGAATAAATAAAGACACCAAATCGACTTTGTTGATGCGTATAATTATTTATTTGAATCACTTTCAAAAAAGAAACGTCAAACTTAAGGCGAATTTGCGAAAAAATATATTTCTGCTCGACCCTCTTCTGCGCGAGTGTAAAAATCCACCCGCTAATGATTATTAATGAGGAGGGGGCCTCATGTGGAGGACCCCACCTGTTCATTATTCACGTTGAAGGGAAACAATATAAGATATAACTAGATATTTTCTGTTTTGTTATTAAGACAGTGGTAAAGCGACAATTGCGGCATTGTATTTAACCTTTGTTTAGTTTAAATTATGAGAAATGTATAAAAAAGCCTTTTTTTGGTGAAACATGTTATAGGCTATTTAGCATTCCTCTTTAATGTCCTATGGCATTGCTACATATTGTGCGATGGCAAGGTGTGTCGGAAGGTAGGTCATAGGAAAGTGAACGTGAAAAAATCGGACAATCAGAAAATATTTTCCTTTCGGAATTATTCCAAAAAAGGTTCAGTGACATTACTAATAATGTCAATGCCGCCGTTTTCCCACCAAAAAAAATGTGTCACGTGGCATCACTTTTGTGAATACAATAACACAAATATATTACATAATATAAATGATCTGAACTTTAAAAAAATATCTGAAATCTGAACTATATAAATCTGCATCTCATCCATATTAAGTCGGTTTTTTTTTTGCCAGCCTCTATAGAAATTCAGGCAGCAAGAGAATCGAAAAATTGCAAAAGATATGAACTGAAACCAGCATGCAAACGTGTTATTCAGTAGCGGAAAATAGTTTAAATGTAAACAGCATTGTCAGGATACATTTATATAACAATAATGTACGTGTGTGCTTTGTGGGGAGCGGTAGTGTTAGCGCGCTGTGCTCACGGCCAACACCGAGTAACGACCGGTCCTGGGCCTCCCCTGGGTTGACTCAGCCTCAAATGAGTACCTAGTGCGGTGTGTGAACATCGATCACTGGGGAGACAAAGGCGGTCGGGCCTGGTGCTGGCCACCCATCTCCTCGTGTGCCATACCGGCCTTCATAGGTGCTCGCTAACAGCACTTGCCCCAACAGTCTTTGTGCGTGTGTGCTTTGTACGTTTCATGGGAAATCTGAGGTGTTATTATGAGGTCTCGGTGAGCCCCCAAGCGTATTGCCAGAGCCTCCACGTGCGCTGAGAAATTGCCATTTGGTGTTTTCGTGGCGATTTCTCGAGGTTTCAAACAAAAAATGATACAATACCGCCCCCTACGGCTCAGCTGCAGTAATGTTAGAGGAGGCATGAAATAACCAAGGCTCTTCGAACTTTTTTGAACCACCACACCATTACGTAGTTACGGATACCGTTTTCAATGTATCGTTTTCGATGCTGTCATGTATACAGTCAATGGACTCACTGAATCAGGCTCTTAGCATACCTGTCAACCCACACGGTTTACCCCGTATTCTTGTACAGATAAATTGAGTTTTTCAGGTCCATATGGCGTACAGCCGTTTCGATATGGGCAACAAAAAATTTCTTTGTTTCTCCCTTGTGATGGGACTTTATAGGATGAACGTTGCGATGTATAAGGGTCGGGGTGACCAATAAGGTCTGAATTGGTCTGTAATAAGGTAGGGCACTGATAAGGGGTTGACAGGTACGTCTTAAGTACTCTCCAAATAGCCTTCAACTGCCACTTGGATTCATAACACGGTCGTCATCAGGTGATGACGACCGTTTGTGTTATGGTCGAAACGTCGTGAGAATTTTTATTGTTTTACATATATTTGCTTATTTTATTGTTTCCCTTCAACGTGACTTTACCGAAAGAGCTAAGAATATGAATTACTGCAGTCACGAAAGCTTTAAATCAAAATGTATAACATTTTTGACATGCGTTTTTCCGGATTTTTTTGTTGTTATTCTGTCTCTCACTGTTCAAATAAGCCTACCATTAAAATTATAGAAAGATCATTTCTTTGTCAGTGGGCAAACGTACAAAATCAGCAGGGGATCAAATACTTTCTTCCATCACCTCTCACTCCCAGCCCCGCCCACTCCCCCCCCCCCCCCCGACTTTTTGTCGTTGCTCGCCCTTTAATCCCTTCTAGCTGCTCTCCTCCCTGGCTCCTCCCCCCTATCTTACCTATATGGCCTCTTGTTACAGCAGCCCTTTGTCCACTTCGGCAATTGTTTCTTGCTGTGGTTGTCCCACCTGATGACGGACCCTTGTGTTGCGCCCGAAACGTCGTGATTTAATTTATTTTGTTTTCTACCAACGTGAGTTCACCGAAATAACCAAAGAGTATGGATCCCTGCAGTCACGAAAATTTCAAATCACCGTTGCATTCTCTAGTGCTGAGTCGCCTCTGCTTCTCCTCGCTGCCTGGTGATGTATCAGTTCATGGGTAATATGAGTGGGGCATTGAAACGATGGGGGATGGTGCCACTGTGGGGATAGCGCACCAACAAACGGATCGTGAAAATATCGCTTCTGCCTCACCTCAAACAGTGAAATGCCGATCCCATGTCCTTTCGTCCAGCAATGTAGTAAAACACTTTGCAGCGTCGTACGATGTAAACAGTTACTGAGCAGTATAAACCGGTGCGCTACAAGTTAGTCCATCGGCGGGTTTGTGTTGGGGGTGTGGGTACTCAGACATCTTTCAGAACAGCTGACTAGTGTGGAAGAGTAGGCCAAAATGCCCTTTTAGAGGCGCTTTCTAGAGCTCCCTCTAGTGGAGGCCCGTCTGCCAGTGAGTTATAGCAGCGCTGCACATTTTCCTTTGACCTTCTCTTTACCTTAAACAAGGCTCGGCTTGGTCTCAAAACTCTTTTTCAAGACGGTCCTGCATTGCAAATGTCAATTTGTTATGTATGGGAGGAAAGTGGAGTCACCAAAATTTTTCATCAAATGGAACCATATTGTGTTTCTGCATGAAGCATGGACAACACAGAAACACATTTTAGCAAATAAATGCTCCATAATGTACCTTCACAATTTTACATTTGTCGAAACAGGAGCTATTTCCCTTTCTCTTTAAAATGAAGAATGTGTATTCATCAAGTTGGCTGGTTGGCTCAGGGACTTAACACAATCCCCATAGCATAGACCTGGGCCAGGACACTGGCAATGTTGTTTGAATCCTGGACTCATATCCAAGATTAAGTATTAGCATAAAGGAAGTGTTCTCATTTTAATTGGGGCTTTCAAATTATTATTTTTATTATGAGTTGAATACTCCAACAAATATCAAGCAGTGATGGAATGTCCTCATTCTCATGAAAGGGCCGGTTGATCCAACAATACCAATTGTTTTATTTTCTATACAGTGGTTTCTATTTTATTGACTCCTGATGAATGCTCCGCTAATACGACTCCAAACTGAAATTTCAAGTTACAACTTTTACAACCGTAGAGCCTTTTAGTCTCTAATGACAGCACTGCCTGGTAAGATGCATTCCGAAAATGCCCATCCTACATTCTCTTGAGTTTGCAGGTTGACGCAGCTCGCCTTTGCCCAGGGTCACAAGACTGGTCCGGATATAGCGGCGTCTACTGAAATTGATGGTGACCACGAGTCTGGCCAACCTCAACAGTGTCGCCCAATGGCATCAGCCTGCTGGGATTTAAAACTGTTGCAAGTCCTATTGTCCCTTGTCCCTTGCATTTCTTGAGAGCTTCTTTAATCCTATTGAGATGAGACGTGAGCCCAGAAACGCATCATCAAGTGGATTATGCATTGACCTCATTACAACAGGTCTACCTATAATGCAACATACCAGCAACATTTTTTCATTTTACTTTTAATACCAACCAATTGATTTAGTCATACATTTTTGAAGGACTTGTCTGTTACTCAATTATCTACAAACAGGTGACTATTGAAAGTAGATTTGGTGACATGTGCTTCCACGCCCCTGCCACACGTTACCGCAACGCCTTTGCCTCCAATATTAGGATTCGCTCGCTCCCCCTCCCTCCAGCATTTAAAATCACTCCTGGCTCAGAATGCACAACAGATCGACTGCTGCAAATGCACCAACCTCCAACGAGCACGGTTGGCTACGTATGGTCCAAAAGAAATTCAACATACATGCATCCAAACCGCGTGCTATTACTTCTCGCATTGCCGTGATGATTGTTTTGTTCTCTCGCACATCTCCTTTCCGACCATGCATCACCTCGTCCTTGTTTTGTTTGTGCACTATGCCTGTTGTTGACGTTGTTAAAGTTGTTTACTTTTGTTCTTTAAGCATTATTTTTTGGCGTTGCGCATCTGATGCGTTCTGTTCCGTTGTTGCCTCTTCCTCTGTCAGATCGCTGTTATGTTCTGTATTGATGCAAGCTCGCTGAGTTAACTGGTTTAAACGGGACTTTCCGTGTAACAAATAAACATTGTTAAAAACTGATTTTTACACGGCAAATAAAAACTGTCCGTCGGGAAATATTTTATTTCATTCTTGGAGGAACGTGCAGTCGACTCGTTATGTCCACTCTATCTCCTGTGCAATGAAGAACGGCCCTTGCCCGAAACATAAACTATTAGATATTTTTCCTTTTAAGGCGACAGCGTTATTGGCGAATGCGTTGAGTTTTTCATGATAAATCAGACCCTTTACATCTGACGGTCTCAAGCATATCACCACTGTTTAAAATTTTAAAGTAAAATGTTTGTCGATAGGGGTATGCGATGTGGTGATAGAGACATAATGGAGCACTCTCTTCACTACATAAAGGAGAAACATTCTGCAGAAATACAATACATTGTGTAGTTTTACGTTTATATATGACGTTCGTATTTCCTGAGTTATTCAAATGAATGCTTTTTATAATTTATTTGATTCCAATCTATTTTTGGGATATAACTAGAGATACTATCCAATCGATATTGAAACGTGAATGTGGGTAGAGTTTCTCGTGTTTTTTTATCTCAATTTTTCTACAATTACATTCCTTGCATCCCTCCAGGGTTGCCTTCGCATATTTACCAATCTTCACCATTCAATTTCAAATTAGTATGTTATACTGCCCAAACATTTGTTTGAACAGCAAGACTGACATTTTTACTTATGACTCTTAAGATGTCAATGTATTTGATTTATCATAGTTTTATACTTTAAGATAAAATAACCCTGTTTGTGAACATTTTGCCTGTATTAATGCACATTGTGATATTTGTCAGACCTGTATATGAATATCTGGGTGAAAGTAAAGTTATTTGAGTATAAACATCCTTAAGAAATTCTAGATATGTTTTCTAACCACCCATTCAGGGAGTTTTAATTAAAACACAAAATATGATAGCGCTATCGACTTTCGTAACAAGTCCTTAAATTAACAAACTTTCGGTTTGTAGAACTGACTCTAAAGGGCATTATGGTATTTGTGATGGTCTTTCAAATTAAACGCGTGTATGTCGTCAGCTTTAACGCCATCTCTCACTGCCCATTGCTCACATTTTTTCTCTCGAGTTTTTCTTTTTTCGGAAAGTCACGATTTTGATTTGCATCACCCTGTTGCCATATTTAACGTAAATTTTGACATCGAGCTTTTACTATGACAGTATTATTTTCATCTTGACAGCCCTGTCTCGGAGTACTTTAGAAACGTCCTAAGGGCCCTTATATCTTCACTAAATTTGTCACAATACTGATGAATTTGAACAGTCAGCAAAACGGTTGAGACGAAACCATGTAACAAAATAGTTGCAAAATATTTACAAGTAGGCATTGATGTCATACAACTTATACATTTAATATAACGCATAGAGCTGTACCTACATTTTTGGACCCTTATGGCAATTTATTTATTTAATCTGGACAGTTCAACGAGTCTCAGAAAAAGAAACTTTTTAGAAGAGTCCTGCCTTTTGCTGTTTGATATTTTTTTTAAGCATGAACAAAACTGCATGCCCCAGAGAAATCCTATGTGTACAATAGAATAGTGCATTTCGCAATGTCACCAACCTACTAGCTGTACTCCACAATACAGGTCATTTTCTGCCCCACAAAGAGCTGTCTTCAGAGGTCACTAGAAGGGATCTGGGAGGTAGCTCTGTGACATCCACTTCCACGGAGCTGTCTCTAACATGAAGGGGGTGACTGCTCTGTGAAATATCTTCAGAGATAATTTTTAAATCTAGATTGAAAACTCATTTCGTTGTGTTTAGTTTGTTGGCCTTCTCCCCACCTCTGATTAGCATGGCTGACTATGTACGGTGCGAAGTAAATTCAACATATATACATATCCGAATGGAGGATGAAATTGGGTAGCATTTCATATACTCAAGAACTGATTACAGTGTTGTCTGTTATGCAAGTGTACACTCACATAGCATAACCTAGATTCGTTTAGAAATGGACAACAATATGCAGTGCTTATAACTGACCATTGGAATTAACGAACATGTTACACGAACATCTTCACTCAAAACAGTGACCCTGAATACACGTGAATCGCTAAGATGTGTACACCGATGACCGCTCTATAAAATTAATCTATCCAACCTATATCCAGCAAAAGGGTACAGATTTGTAGCTTTTACTAGCCTGTATCTAAACTAGGCTGATACTACGCAAACATTAGGAATACCACATGTCCTAGTATAGTATTATAATTCAACATTAGCAAGCTAGGTAGGCAGGAAATTAACAATTCATGACAATTTAATAGTTCTTTTGAAGTAGAAGATGTGATGCAATGTAACTGGTATTGGGCCAAACATCGCAATGCTGAAAATTTACCTGCAAATTTCTCAATTGAGATTACACACAGCAACATCACCCCTTACTGATAAAAACGCGGCAGGACCCTCTTGAATACGTCTTGTGACTCGGTTCATCTTTTCTTGAGAAAACAAAAATCCGAAATAAATATACTGCTTAATATTTAACGGTTTTTTAACGACTAAAAATAACATAAAGTTGTGCAAAAGATGCATATTGCCTGCCATTAAACCAGCTCGGTGGTGGTGTGGTAAGACTTCTATCTCTGGCAAACACATGTGACACCTATAGTGACACTTATTGTGACACCTATAGTCACATCTATTGCTCAAGACTGCTGCTAGGTAGCCGCCAGCTCCATCCCCCCACTGTGAAGTCGTGGCCACTGCACTTGAAACGAAGAGACGGGCAGGTTGGCAATTCTACCCTTGCAAATCTCTGTGGTTTTTTTTTTCGGGCAATTAAGGGGCACAAACCCATCTCGGTCCCTTTGCCTGCTGCTGTGTCCGGATGTGCCTGCGTTTGAGTTGATTAATTTAAATAGATAAATACTGCACCGCCACCCCATAGTGGCTTCCATGCCCTATCCACGCAATAGGCAGTAATACCCCAGTTTATTCTCCCCCCTGTTACATGGTTTCGCAAATACGTCGTCACTTAACACCACTACCTGATTTGCGTCGCCTCAACCGCACACTTACGTCGCTGACAGCATGGTCCGTCCTTTCTCGTTATCCGTCGCCTCTCAGTCTTCGCCTCCACCACCCCTCACTACTACTACCCTGTAAAATCGCTTCCATATACGTCGTTTCGAAATTCGTCGTCGTCGCAACTTTCAGGAACGCATCCCCCGACGTAAATCGGGGTATTACCGTTCATCACACTCACTTGCCGCCACTGATTAATTCTACTATTTCCAATGTGCAGCAAGTAAAAATAATTATGGTTATGTGCATTTGCTTTGAAGCATAATGCTTTCATAACATAATTTCTAGGTCTCTGATGTTGGCAATTACTGTGCTGGGTAAAAAAGTAATCTTTAATGCGGAATAAAACATTTTTTTTTAAATCTGGTTATGATCCCCATTGTCTCATTTAATCAATGTTCATATCGGAATATTTAGCACAACAAACTTGTAAGATTACTTTTGAGTAAAATTTAATAAAACATTTAAATCACCATCTCTCATTGCATGAGTTCTCTCATTATAAAAAAAAACCTCCCAGAGTAGATATAAAAACATGTTAAGATTATCTTATGCTCAGTGTCCGTTGTTCATTGAGTGGATTCTCTGTAACCATTCAAAATTAAATGTGTACACAGTACACAGGATCAAAAACTCCGTTTTGAGGAAAAAGAACATTTTCTTCTGATGTAATTATTTGTACACAATTTATGGAGCACAGAAAACACATTTGAGAGCATAAATACCACACGTGACATCTTTATAAAGGTAACCAAAAAGACTGCTTTTAGTCCAAAGTACCGTTCGCAGCGTTTCAATTCCGACATTAAACACGAGGTAATGCGCTTCTAAACATTCGGGGTCAGTGGCACAATACGCACACATTGGAATTCCCGTGAACAAATCAATTCTCGAAAACAAAACAAAATATTCACTCTGGAGTAAACATTAAAAATTTTCGATTTTTCATCATAACAATGATAGCCCTCGCGAACCACTGTAAAGTTGCTAGTTGTACGACCCACAACATGCACACATTGGAATTGCATTGGACAAATATATCAAGAGTATAACATTTTTCCAATTGCATACCTGAGTTTTTTTCATCGCATGTAGATCTTAATCCTTAATGTTTTATATGCACGTGCTAATGCATTGACTCTTTTTTGACACATCAGGATGTCTTACCTGACTCATTCCCCATACGTTTTCTCACCTTGCTGGACAGCTAATCAAATTATCCATTTGCCAAAGTGTCATTGCATGTGAATATTTGACGTTAGAGTACACAAGCGTGTGTTCTGTGGACTGGAAACATTGTCTTCACCCTTGACAATGACGCAAGGAAAATTTTACTCGTACTGTATTAGTAGCAGTAGTCGACAAAATGTAGCCTGCAGGTTTCATTTGACTCATTTGATTAAAACATGCTGATTTAAAATTTGCCTCCAAGTGTTCCAATATTTATTAAGGAAATAATACGTTGAGAGATTATCAGAAAACAAGAAAATGAACATCATAATAACAAACCAAATTAATTAGGCTTTAATTTGCACTCTTTATGCTTCACGAATATGAATTACAAGGTTGTAATGCTTTCGATTTTGTTATCTCAAGTTGCATTTTATATAAAAGCATTAAACTATAGTTGAAGCACTCCTACAAAATTGTCCATTTAAATTTTCTTAACCAAGATTATTATGAAATACGTTGCCATTTTAAGGTGATCTTAATACCTACATGACTTTCAATACCAATACCCGCCATTCACCACTAAGTAACGGTAGCGTCACCACGGCACCTGTGCCAGGCCAGGTGCACTTTGAGGCCACGTGAATTGTACCAGCTGTACTCCCTACAGTGCCAACTTGCTATATTTTATCCGCCCAGCGCTCCGCTCGTTGTTGTGAGCGTCGCTCCTCTGCCCTCTGTTGTCGCTGGAGAGCGACTGCCTCCAACTGCCCAGGAGCAGCGTCCTTCACGAACCTTCTCCAAAGAGCCCGATCTTGACACCGCTGGTACCAGTCGTCAGCAAGTCCACTCAGCTCCACATCTTCCCTTACCGCATCAGTCCATCTCTTCTCCAGCCCATGTCGTGCCCGTTTAGCCCCCTCTATGCTGCCAAACAGAAGCTGCTTAGGCATGCGGTGGCTGGGCATGCGGGCTACATCATCCAGCGAACGCAGCCTTGCTTGCCGGAGGAGCTCACTGATGGGAATGTATACAGATCTTCCAAGGATTTGTGAGCTCCGCACACAATCCAGCCTGGTTAAACCCAGGATGGATTGTAGGTATGCCAGCCTGAATCTTTCTAACCGGCGCAGATGTTCCATTAGGGAGGTCCACGTTTCACAAGCATAGAGAAGGAAGGGCATGACTGTGGCCGAGAAGACCCGAAGCTTCATGCGGAATGACAGACCAGATAGCTTCCACACAGCATTTGCGCAGCCAATGAAAAGATAATGCCACCCGACTGATTCGGAGCGAGAACTCTGCTGTCAAACCGGAACTGACCATGACTTCTCACACACACGCACACTTCGAGGCAATTATAGTTTTCTCAAAACCTTCCAAGCACAATATTTTCAATCAACGCTGGCACCTTCCAGCCCCGGTTTTCTGATCTAATATGACTCTTAAGTGCCGCACTTGGGAAGCCAACACATTACTGTAAGCAACCAGTAAGTTGCAGGTCCCGGCTGGGGGTTGTAGCAGCCCCTCGTGAGACATCGCCAGACCCAGCCCAAATTCTATGCCACGTCGCCTGGATTACAATGCATGGGATCGGCAACAATCATAGGCACAGTTGGCTACATACGGTACTTAAAGAAGTTCAACATACATACGCCCAGGCCTATCCCTTTGGTCGTCTCTCCAACCTCAGGGAAGGCCGTCAATGATCACGCACAGAGAACTCTCCTGTGAGTATCCACCAGCACACTAGCCTGGGCAGTGTCCGAGAAGCTACAAATCTTCCTGGCATCAATTTAAGACACTGGCTCACATGGTGCCCCGCGGGTCAACGAACGAACGTGGGCATTTGTGATGTGTTCGCCGAAGTGACGACAAAGTTATCCGTCGCAAGCACCGCTGGTCGAAGGTGTGCGGTTTCTTGTTTAAAACTTGCAGTCATTTGACCACATCTCTGTGCCATACAACGCTTGGGATAATGTCCACATTGTAGAGGCTTGCAAGAAATACGTTACTGTTCTCAGAGTAACAAAGCCAAGTGCATGGAAACCTATATTACTTCGCATTCAGTGTGTAATAATATTAATATTGCATAGTATGCACTGGTACTTGCAGCTTTAACTTTCACCTGCTTTGAACATGTTTTCAATAATATTTAATATAAGGGGAACATATGTGTATGGTCATACACATTTCAAAATCTTGGCGTAATGCGAAAACAGAAGCAGCTGTCACGGAGTAGAATAACTTGCAGCTTGGAGTGTGAGGCTCGGAAGGGTGGGGAGTGTGGATGCATGGCCAAAATTGTTATTAAATAAACTCCTGTAAAAAAAAAATTAAACAACGGTTTTATTAACAACTTCGTTTAACTCACGCAGCGCCTGCTTTTTGTGCGAGCCGATTCCATAGTTTAGGTACCGCGGCGTATTTGACCTACAGAAATATATATAAATAGTAAGGCGCCCATACAAAACGTACATTGCTTTAAAGTAGCAAATTAATTGATTAATGCTGATTTTGATACAGGCATGCATTGTCACCGGATCTGAGTACGTGTGCAAAATGTAGAATTGATTAGATAACGGGAAGAGGACAAATTTTCGATTACAAGATTTGACCACGACAAACATAGGAATCAACTTAAATAAAACCGTTGAAAATAGGTAATAACTAGTTTAACAATGCACACTCCTTTATTTGCACTCAAAAGTAGAAAATACAAATTTACCCCAGGATCAATCAAATTTGATGTGCTGAAAAAAGTGGGTGGCTTGTATCAAGCAAATTAAACATTGAAAGGAAACCACCAAAGTGTATTCAGCACATCAAATTTGATTAATTCTGGGGTCAAAAACATGTACTTTCTACTTTTGAGTGCAAATAAAACTGTGCATTGAAAAACTCGTTTTACCAAAAATAATTACTGTGAACACTATTTTAACTATTTAACGACCTGGAACACAAATGATAGCGCAATGACGTTGCTTATCATATGGAAATGTATAGCTGCAAAATACTCGAAGCACATGTTGCTAAATGTGGAAGGAGAAACAGGAATCAAGAACATCGCGAGACAATTTAACACATCAAGCCTCTGCTTGTGAGCACATCAACGCTCCGCGGGGTATTGCACACTCCACTGCTCTGTTGTGAGTCCACACAGAAGAACAAAGTGACAGAACTTCATTTGGAAGCTTCACTTCATGGAGCACTGCCTCTGTAACTTGAGATGCAATTAAATTTTGATGTAAAGCTTTCGTGACTGCAGTAATTCATATTCTTAGCTCTTTCGGTAAAGCCACGTTGAAGTTTCATATATATTTTATTATTTTATTGTTTCCCTTCAACGTGACTTTACCGAAAGAGCTAAGAATATTTGAGATGCAATTGTTAAGGCAGACGTCGATAGCAGGAGTGGAACGAGTCTTTGTTGCACAGCGAAAAGGAGCAGGTCCAATGGTCCCTTCTCTCCCTGTTAAATAAGTGGGAAGTGCTCTTGAGATCCTGTCGCCTGATGACGCTTTCAAGCAGTCACCTCCTTATCCACCTCCTCTTCAGTCTCTCATTATATTCTGCTCCACATAGCACGGCTGTGACAAGTGAGCACTCCGTCACTGATAGTTCACCATAATATACGCTGAAGTTCTTTCGCACCGTGCGTAGTCAACCGCACTAATTGGAGGTGCGGGCAAAGGACAACTAATAAAAAGTTACTTGTACCTACCAATATTCCTCATTTCAAAATATTAAGCCAACTACTTATTTCAACAATGATGACACACTTCAAAATCTGACTGGGATCACCTTCAAATCTAATGAACATCTTAACACATCAACTTCTCAGTCATGTTCACCCAAAATAAACATATTTCTGTTGGTGTAATCTTTTAAACATAGTCAACATTTCGTTGGTTTATACAAGTAAACAACACATCGATACGAATACAGTAAATATATGGTACCGATTCTTACAGCCAACTTCAGTTGAGCGTGGACAATTAGACTCAAGCCGAAACATAACATATAAAAAAGATGGTTTAAAAATATTTTTTTTATTTTTTTATGATAGAATATAGTATTGTCATCAGTAAGACGTAACTATCGAAGTTTGCAGTCGATACCACATTGGGAAGGTAAGTTAAAAATGAGTTACAAGATTTGAGGATACGACAACAACAGAGTGAGTTAATAAAAAGCGTGTAATAATAATAAAAGCGTGTAAAAACAACTCTTGTCTCTGTCTCAAGGTAGCTGCTCCAGCCTAGTGGAATGTTTCCTTTCTGCGTTACCAGTCACCCAACATAGGCCGTACCATGTCAAGGCATTTCATGAGGGGTGTTTTATGGGTGAAACCATTCCCCTGTTCTACATGAGTGGTGTTTTTTGTTGTTGGATTAACCCATTCCCCTGTTAAACACTCATTGCCATAGTATTTACAATAATGTTCATAATAATTTACATTTCGCCACGACAGCCTTTGTATTTGCTGCAGAACTCCTCTTATCCGTAATGATGTGGATGATGAACATTGTGTATTTTATCATCCTTGGGTTTATCCGTAATAATATTACATTTATGCAGATAATATAGAAAATAGGAACATGGGTAATGGAGGGATTATACGGTAGTTCATACTACAAAGCTGGAAATGATAGAATACTACTGTTATTTCCAATGTTAAATCAATCCCAAAAATGTACATTTGAAAAAGTAATCATAAAAGTCATAAGTAATCGTATTATATTGTGAAATGCCAAATTTGGGATTAGAGTATGTCTCAAACCTTAAGTAATGAGTCTTCAGAGACTTAGCCTATCGTCTCCCAAAGGAGTGATGGGCTGAGTCAACCCCTGACCACATCTCACGTAAATACACACAGCATGTTTCAGCATGAATGATGCTGCAGAACAGTTGGGAAATTATATAATGCGATAAGTAGAGACATTGGCTGAGGCTCTTCTGTATTCCAGGCTGTAAACATTTCCTTACTCTTCCATAATTCCTTACTCGATATGACCTTCTGGCCAACAATACCTTAACTTGTCCCTGATTAAGTGTCAGTTTTCAAATGTCTGCACAGATTTGCTGCTGTGAAATGATGTCCACAGGCAATAAGCTGAAAACATCAAATTTGACATGATTTTCATTATCCTTATTTGAATTTCCATAAATAGCCAGAGCATTCCCCTCGCACAAAGTAGCATTGGCCTATGCTTGTTTGCATTAAGAAACCAGAACTAGTGGTGTAAAATTCCACATTCCTATGGGAGAGACCGTTATTTTTTCTGCAAGATGACTGCTGTTGCCTGCCACCACGTGGTTATCATCTTATGCAGTGTTGCTGCTTGCATTAGCTTCACAGTTTGAGTCCGTTTTTTTATTATTCCAATCATTTGCCTTCATTACGGCGACTTTATTTGAACATTCCCAACTTTTTGTCGTCAATCACGTTGTTGCTGTTGAAAATAAAAATGGCAGCATGCTGAGTAAAAACACAGCTGGGCAGTCAGTTGTAAAATACAAAGCCGTTTGATGTCCGCTCAAGTCGGAATATCATAATTGTTGCGTGGTACCGCATGTGCTTCTTCTGCACGATGCATAATTCATGACAGATCGCGAGGTGTTTGGAGAGTGCGTCCGTTCTAAAATATTTTAAGATTGAAACTTTAGCTCAAAATATGACAGCCATACCTGACCTTCACCACAAGAAAAAGTATATTCGTAAAAAAATATAAGCCAGCAATATTGCATGTCAGCCACTACTCACCTTTATTCTAAGCATAAAATTGCAGGGTTTTTTTAAAGAGAGGGAAAATTTGAAATAATTTTAACCCCAAAGGTGTTAAAAACACTTTAAGACGTGGTGGAGAAAACATTATGAAAATAGCACCGCAAGACGCCTCTGCAGTGTGAAATGCTGGCCGGAGGTGAGAAAAGATGGTAAAAATTACTCTACACATTTCAGACAGGGGACAAACACGAGGCTTATCTATCCTTGGTCATGAGAAGATACCCTCCGAATGCGTGACTAGAAGACGGTGCTTGTGTGATTTTTTTTCTGTTTGGGGCATGTCAATGGTGAGGAGGCCCATGTGACCCCAATAAAGCTGATCATTGGTTGGTTCAAAAACACAAACGGTTAAAGTTTGTCTGAGGGGGTCAGTGTGGTGGTGTCTGGAGGCTGAGAGGGCAATTAAAAAAAAACGATTGTAATTATATTGGCCTCAAAATCACGCGATGTGTGTGGGTTGTCAGGTGTCTGTCCGTGTTTAGTTGTGTTGGAATTGCGAGGCGATTGACGAAGTGCACGTTGTTGGAAATGCAAGGTATTTTGGGAAGAGTTTTCAAAAATGTGCAGGACTTCGTGTCTTCGGTATCGGTGAACGAAGGGCCACGTGAAAGGAAACCGCGTGTGGTTTTTAAGAGCGAGTGTCTGCGGTGGCTGAGTTGTCTGACTGTTACGGTGCGTGGTGAAATCGGTGGGAGTTTATTGCGTTGGGTTGTGCTGTGGGGCCCGCCTTTTGGACTTTTTGTGACTTTTGTGGAGGTATTTAGGTTGTGAATTCTTGTCGACAATATTTCTTGGATATCTAAGAGGGTGACTTTTGGAAGCTTTCAGCAGTTGTGCAAGTCCAGATGGGAGATTTTTGCATTCTTTATTTCAATTATCTTCATCTGCATTGCATTGAAATTATTCCAGGAATCTTCTTTGGTTCTTTCGGTAAAGTCACGTAGAATGAGAATAAAATAAATTTATAAAATAAAATAACACAATCATATTCTCACTACTGAAAAAATAAAATAAAAAATAAAATAACACAATAATATTCTCACTAGTGAGAATATTATTGTGAGAATATTATTGTTATTATTGTTATTATATTATCAATTTATTATTTTATTCTCATTCTACGTGACTTTACCGAAAGAACCAAAGAAGATTAATCCTTGCAGTCACGAAAGCTTTAAATCGAAATATTCCAGGAATATTTATCAGCTTGTGTTGGAGGTTGCGCGTATAATCTTGCTCCCTTTGAAATCTACAGAGAGGTTTTAAGTAACCTGATGTTCATCAATGGCAGAGTTTTCTGATTGTAAGGTCAGGGTAGAGTAATCATGTTCATTTACTCTGCCCTGTAATCGGCGTCCAGTTTCTCCTATGGACCATAAGTTACAGTCTTTGCAGGGTACCGAATAGAACACACCACTCAATTCAGTGGCGGTCACAGGATCCTTTGGTTTGACTAGAGACTTTCTGCGTGTTTGTTGGGCAGTGGGCTACCTTGATGTTGTATTTTCTGATAATACTGCTCAGCCACTCTGAGAGGGTTAGATATATGTATATGACAGCACATAGAGTTTGAAGGGTTTGGTAGATAATGTATGTTCTGTGGTTTGGGGCTCTGTTGTATTGTTATTGTTGTTGGTGTCAACGTGTAAAGTTTGGCCTGATGAGGTTGACTGGTTTGAGGTGGTCAGGGGTTGGTGTTATACAGTGGTTGCAATGTCGTCGTGCGTTATTGTTGTTGGATGGGATGTTCCTGTCTGTCTTGGGTAGGAGTTCTATAGCTGCTGCTATTTGGTCAGGGGCAACTGGTTGTTATCTCAGTAAGGAAGTGCTTGAGGTAGGCGTTCATCATGAGCAGTTCGGTGCAGTGCTCTGTCTCGGATTTTAGTACTGCTGGCGTTGAGCAGATACTGCAGGCACAAAAGTGAAATGCCTCAACAAAACGTGTTTGTGTGCTGACAGGTGGCACGCCTTGAAGTCCAATAGTTCTGTCTGAGTTGGTGGGTTTTCTGTAAACAGCGGCCTTGAAGCTGCTCTAATTATCGTGTATGATTTTGACGTAAGTTTTCAAAAAAACACATCAAAAGGACACCAACAATAGTTTGTGAATAAAAGTGTGCATCAAAGCATGTGATGCTCACAATGAACATAACTTTTTTCAAAGTTATGTTTTATGTGCACGATCACAAATTGTTTCAGATGTATATTCAGACATAGACTATGCTGGAACTGTAGGTTGAGGCATGATTACAAATATCCCGTGTCGGGAAACCTCTTGGGACAGCACAGCAATGAGAATAAACCCAGAATGACACCAGAACATATTTAAAATATTTCTCTCGTGCGCCTCTTATCATAACTGTTGGTTTTCTTTTGTGCTTTATTGGAAGTCGTTTTCGTTCAATGCATATGTATTTGTATTACATGTATTTTTCAGTTTGGATATTTGGTGAGGTGGTGTTTTACCCGCAATCCGGGAAGGTCTGCTCAGGGATTCACTCAGCCCATCATCCACTTAGGGCGCAAAAAATATGTAACACTGTGGGAAGTCAACAGTTGTTGTCCTATGGATAGAGTGATTTGCATCAAAGGAATAGGATCTTCGAGGACTGACTCAGGGCCAACAATTAAGATTGTCACCACCTTTTTACAAGCTTTCTTGACTATGAGGTGGGGTAGGGTGAATTATGTTTTTTGGTATGGTCATTTGTGAGATATGTTGATACAACCATAAAAGCCTGCACTTCAGAATTTATTTTAATCTCAGGTGGTAGCCCAGAATTCAAACCCAGGTTCTCAGCAGCGCTGAATCAATGCTTTGATAAAGGCATAACATTAGCTGCTCGAGTGACCCAGCTATATTGGCTTTGAATGTTAAAATTAAGTTAAACTAAGAGGCGGCTGAGTGACTCAGAGGTCAGCAGGCAAATTCCGACGGCCTGGGTTCGAATGAGCAGTGAGTTTATATCTCAGCCCAGTGACCAATGACTGCACAAAAATCCGTTAAAGTACATGTGTGTATATATAGCACTGCTTTTCAACTTACGTGGGCTAAGATAATCAGTTTTGAGAATAAAAAATACTGCTTTGAATTCGTGTGATTAATATTTTTCTCTGTAGCAGGGTGAGCGGTGCTGCCCCCCCCCCACCCCACATCTATCACTCGGTGTGAGTTCCTTTGAAGAGATTTCAAAAGCAGTTTTGTGATATATCTCCTTCCATGGATCATTGTCTGAGGCGGGGTGATGCACACTGATCTCCAAGAGTTCTGCACGATTTTTCGTCTCGTGGCATGACGCTGATGGTCCAGTTTGGATAAAACGTGTGGGAGGGGAACACAACATTGCTTAAAAACATTGTTTCGTTTTATTTGTATTTTTAAGTGATTCGTTTACCTGTCCTATACTTTGCACTCCCATCGTGTGTTTGTAGTCTTTGTTGTAACGTTCTGACCTGCCCATACTGGACATGTGACAAAGAGCTTTATAGCTCATCGGATTCCTCCAGTATACATTTTCTGATTCTGAAAACCCATGCAGCTTTCCTGCAAGGTTGCTGCTTATAACAACAATGTATTTGTCTGTGTTGCTCCATTCAACATGGGCAGCTACTCAGGAAACATTGTTGCATGTGGCTTGCAAATTACAATTTCGTTCAAAATCATTATTTAACATGTTCTCGTTGCACATGCAACAACAGCACTGTGATTGGCTACATAAGGTCAGGTCAGTCATAGCAATGTGAAGGGGAAAACATAATCATAAAGGATTTTTATTTCCACGTGTGTCAACATGGATATGTTCAAACAATCATAATGTCTATATAAAAGAAAACACACTTATGTGCTCACTATAGTTATTGTTTTTGTTAATTTCACTTAAGTGTATTTATCTCTATTTTTGTTTATATATAATACATGTTACTCATAGTCCAAACTGGAACGCTACTTTTCCTATATTCTTACCTGGTTAAGGTGAATACCTTGGGCTAAGCATCCAGGCAAGACGGAGGGCAGAGGGTTTATACTTCGGCCTGCAGTCCGGATCTCAATAGGGGCATGGGCCATGAGTGACGATACTGGCTCAGTCATGTAGCTGAGTGCTATGATGTTCTTTCGTCTGATAATGTCAATTGTTACACATTTTTGCAACAACTATTTTGCAAAGTCAGTCTGTTGAACGTTGTTACTATTTTTAATGCATTTTTCAGATCTCTATATTGCTTGTGGTGATCTTTACTAATCTACTAAATCTCGATAAGAAATTCCATTGACTAAAACTTGTCTTTTCGCGTTGCTGCTCCACGTTTCTGGAATACATCTAAAAGCCGTGTTCCCTCCATTCATTCCCCCTAGTTGCCTCCATATTAAGCCAAAACACAGAGCACACTTACTTATGCCTCTACCCAGGGTTGGATTAAGATTTTGTAGGCCCCTGGGCTACAGGTACTGTGAGGAAAACAAAGTTAAGGAAAAATTTAATTTATTTGTACAAGGCTAACAACAAATAAAATCTAAACATTTGCTTTGCTTAATTTCTTGGAAATACATTCTCCAAAACATCAGTAAATTGTAAGTTATTGAGAACATCGTTTTCAATTGCCATGAGTGCAACTCTGTTTAGTCGTTCTTGTACCATTTTCGATCTGTGTACATTCTTTAGATGTTTCATCTTGGAGAAACTCGTCTCTTCAGTCGCATTAGTTATCATTAAACAAAAGTAAATCCGTAGTGCTATTTCAACATTAGAGAATGAAGAAGTGAATCCATTGTTTACTACAAGGGTGTAGATATCAGAAGCTTGTAGTTTTCATGCTTGTGCCTGAATTAATCAAATTGCCCAATAAAGTTCTTGAAGTGAAGAATTTCTTGCACAAATTCAGGCTCGATGTAAACCGAGTAAATCTTCTGAAACATGGCTGTTACTGGTGAAATGTCTTCATCATTCATTATTGGAAATTCGACTAGGAAACCAAATATTTAATGAACATTTTTACATGCTTCAATGCGATGAGAAGGAGCTGAGTATAACTTGTCTATGATGGATAGATATGTTTCCACCTTAAACTTCTGTCTTCCTCGCAAAGCAACATCTTCAGCATCACCATCATTGATTTGTTTTCTTTTCCAATGCTCTCGTTTTCGTTCGTTATAGTATTCTGTATTTTCTACTTTGTCTTTTGCTTTATTTTAAAACACTTCAAACTGATCCCACTGTGACATAAAAAAAATCCAGTAGAGATTTAAGAAGTTTAATAGCTGATTGAAGCTCCAGTGTTTCATGTTGAAGTTATTTGCTGACTTGAACCTCTCTAGAATGACAGCCCAGAAGTCTACCAAGAGAACTGTTTCCAACTTTGATAGCTGCTTGAGTATAGTGTTTGCTTCATAACGTGTCAGCCTTCTGATTTCCATCTTCTGAGATTAACTTTAAAGCTTCATGAAAACAGCTGTAGCCTTTAGACAATGCTTTTGTGGCATCGGCCCTTGCAGACCATCTAGTATCTGATGCTCTTTTAACTACCAATGTAGATTATCTTCCACTTTCAGCCTTAAGGCACTGAAGCATTACTGACCAACGTTGTATTCAACCAGAAAATTAATTATAAAGTTTTTGTATAAGACCAAAGAATGAAACTGCCCCAATGCAGCTTTCCACAGCACATAAACCTACTAAATTAAGGGAGTGTGCAGAAAATGGAATGTATGTGCAAGACGATTGATATTAATAACACTATGTAGCACAATTTTTATTCGTGGGTAGTGTTATTTCGTAATTGCTTTTGCCTAAAAAGTAAAGAAAATGTCTATTATTCCCCACAAACTTTGCGTTTGTCACCAGGACAGTGATATGTTGAAATTTACCTATTTTCAATAAGAAAACGGGCGAATTTGTCTCTTTTCGTTCACATAAAGTCAGAAAAAACAACATAAAAATCTAAAATCACGTGTGTTTATACTAAAGTAATACAAAAATTACTACGAAAGATTTAGAAGTGAGCAGTTTTTCGAGAGCTATGATTATACTGTACATCACTTTCACGAATCAGCCCCCAAATGTAGTCTCCCATCATGTTCTCGTTATGCTCTCCTGGGTAGTGGCATTCAAAGTCCAGTTTATCCTGGTGGAAGAGCTCGCCTTGCTCCTCCGAGTACGCTCCCATGTTCTCCTTGAATTTATCAAGATGAGCATCAAGGATATGGCCTTTGAGGGACATCCTACAGCCCGTTGTGCCGTAGTTCTTCACCAGTCTCAACCAGCTCAACATAGTTTTCGACCTTGTGAATGCCCAGGAAGCCACACACCACTGCGACAAAGCTGTCCCAAGCTACTTTCTCCTTACGTGCGAGCTTCTTGGGGAATTCAGTGGACTCAGGATCTTCTTTATCTGTGGTTCGACGAAGAGACCGGCTTTAACCCTTGCCTCAGACAGCTTAGGGAAGAAGTCTTGAAGGTACTTGAAGGCTGCCGACTCCTTATCTCCAGCTATAATAAATTGTTTTATAAGGCCCAATTTGATGTGCAGTGGTGACATCAAGCACCTTCCAGGGGTCCACCAGTGGCTCTTACTTGACGTTGTTCCTCCCCACAGAGAACTCAGTACGCTGTGGCCAGTCCCACCTGTGGTAGTGCGCCTTGGTGTCCCTGCTGTCCCAAAGGCAAAGATAGCCTAACACCGTTTGAGACAAGGCTCAAAAGAAAGCTGCCTCTGGTGTGGACCAATCAGTTTCAAGGACAATGCGTATATTATCAGAGTATGTTTTTGTTTGCATTCTGACCACAAGCATTGTGGTTAATACAGACATTATTTCCTTGTAAAATATTTCAGTTTGGTATTTTAACATCTTAACACCTGTTTTGTTGCCAGAAAAAAGGGGAAAAACCTATTATCATAGCAGGGAAACTTGGTAAAATTGGCTGTAGACATAGCAAAATGTGGCTGCCGGATGCTTCCAGCCTCTTGATGCCACCTCAGAAAAATGCAGATATGTTTCCACTTAGGCAGCTGGAACTAAACTGTACTGGTGGGCTTAAGGCCCCTATATTTATCCTACTATTTATATTACTGGAAAGTTCTAGAATGTTCTAGAAGTTACTCCAAGTTTACTCAGCACTGAATCTTTCTTGAATGTTCTGGAAAATAGGTAATTTTCAAAATATCACTGTCCTGGTCACAAAAGCAAAGTTTGTGGGGAATAATAGCCATTTTCTGTACTTTTCAGGCATAAACAACTCGAAAATAACACTTACTACCCAGGAACAAAAAATTGATACAAAATTGTTACACTGTAATATGTGCTTGAAGCCCTTTGTAGCATCCTGACATGTTTGATGTGTTGTCATAAGACTGTCTTCTTAGATTAGCTACGTCAATTTGTTCAAAGAATTTCAATACAATTGTAGTGGAGTATGAAGGTGTGTTGTGGAAACTGCGCGATTGCATGATCACACGGACAGTGTGGGTTATCTGGGGTCAGCCTGTGGAGAAGGCGAAAACAGTGTGGGTCGTGTTAGGACAGCCAGGTGCAAAGGCTGGGATGATGAGGTAACGGTTGGGCCAATTAAGCCAGATGATCAGCAACGGCGGTGATTGGCTGTGGCTGTTGTCAAGGGCGAGGAGGCGTCGAGATGTCTGGAGAAAGGCAGGTGTTTGAGGACGCGAAGCGTGTGGAGGCACGCGGGCCAATTAATTAGCGATAATGAGAATGGGGATAAATTGGAGGAGACACACAGAGCGGGGGGTTGGAGCTGGGAGTTGGACGAGGAAGACGTGGAGTTGGAAACAGTCGAAACAGAGTAGAAACAGAGTTTAGAAACAGAGTTTGGAGACAGAGTGGGAAACGGAGTTGGGACAGAGTGTGAAGCAAGACGAAGTAGTTAGCAGTGGAGTGAGCGTAGCGATAGCGGAGCTGAAGACGCTGTGTGCGGAGTGTGCGAAGTCGCTGTGTGCGAAGACGCTGTCTGCGGAGGAACTGAGGAGAATAGCTAGCAGTGGAGAGAGCGTAGCGATAGCGGAGCTTAAGACGCTGTGTGCGGAGTTGCTGAACGGGGAGTCGCTGAGTGCAAAGCAAGTGAAGTGATAGTGGGGAGACAAAGGTGGTGAGCGAGACGAGTGGAGCACGGTGAGCGAGCCGTGGTGACCAGGATACTGTGGAGTGTGGAGGACATGTTGAATGTTGTAAATAAAGCGGTGTTCGAAGAAAGACAGAAGTTGTCCGCGTAAAGTCGAACACTACACAATGTTGGCAAGTGCTTCTCCAGTGTGACTTGCAATGGGAATGAAAGTGAGAAAACGTTCAACAACCTTATTATCTGATATTCCAACATAGCGAATAACTAGTCAGCTGATCAGTGTGAGATATGTCTGGTGTTGAATCAACACTTAGAGAAAAGTATGTGGCTTCCTTGATTTCTTCAACAATGGTTTTCAATACTTTATTTCCCATAATCTCTATGACTTCCTTACATATTGTTTAAGATAGATATGAAGCTTTTACTCGTCCTTGATTACCATATTTTGCTACGTGAGAACTAAGAAAAGGATCATACTCAGCAAGTAATTAAAATATCCCAAGGTAGTTGCCATTCTGCTGAGAATTAAGTACTTTTGTATCACCACGAAAGGCTAATCCACAAGATGAGAGAAACTTTATCGTTGAAACTACTCTTTGCAGTACCTTTGCCAGTATTCTTTTTCCTTTGTGAATTGGTTTCCAATATTTAATCAATTCGTCCAAGTGCTTTTCGTCTAGAAATCCATGTCATCATAGAGGTCTGATGTCCAGAACTGTTCTCATGTTCTGTAATCCGTGGAGAGGCATGTTTCCAGTTGGAAAATCCACCATTGGAAAACTTGTTTTTTGATCCATGTATACCATCAAAGAGAACGCAAGCAAAGCAATATACATTTCCTGTTGAGGGAGAATACATTAGCCATTCCCTTTTAATTTTATCTCCAGTTATATGTTTTCTGAATATTAATGAACGAGAAAGTGTTATTTTCTGATCAGAGTATTGTCTTTTGGATAAAGAAAAGTTATCATCATTGTGCTGGCATTCCACGGGACCTTGTTTACACCAAAAGTCATGTACCTCCTTTATTATATTTGAGTTTGTCCACAAACCAATGTCGTCTTGATACTCAGATCCCAGGTCATCTTTCTTCTGGTGGACAAGCTCAGCATTGGCATCATCACAGACAACTTGAACTTCTAGTGCCTCAGTCATTTTGCCATCATTGAATGCATTTGTTGTTTGCTCTGTTTTCTGTTCTGCTGCTGCCTTGCGTTTGAACCCAAGATCAAATAAGTTTGGAGATTTACTGAGCAGTTCTTCATGCTCTTGTTGTCTTTTTTTTTGCATGCTCCACTCTCAAACCTCTTCTTCTCCGACATGATTAATCTGAAAGGGTGACACAATTGGTAAAGTTATTTTAATAAAAAAAAAGCCAGGCAATTATATTAGTAGTCGTATTTTGGGGGCTTTCAAGTTGTTTTTTCCAATGTCAATGCTAAAAGTAGATGTCTCTCTTAGGCCTAGGCCAAAATTGAGCCTAGCTTCACCGTATAGGTCGCATGTATATTTTGGGAACAGTTTTTAGAGAAAAAGTACGACTTATATGCCGGAAAATACGGTACTTATACTTTGATTCAGCATTCACAATTTAAGTAACTTTTCACTTAATCTCTGGAGACCCTCCAGCTGGCGGAGGCACCTGGGCTGCTGCCCCTAAAGCCCATGCCTTAATCCAGCCCTGGCTCTACCTAACTTTTTCTAGAACCCCTTGCCCCCATATGTTTTAACTGTCATTTTCCGGTGTGTGTGTGTCACTGTTAGACTAGAATACAAAGCTTACTTGCAAATGTACCTGACTTAAATTTCGATTTAAAGCTTTCGTGACTGCAAGGATTCATATTCTTTGGTTCTTTCGGTAAAGTCACGTAGAATGAGAATAAAATAATTAAATTAAATAAGACAATACAATTCTCACGATGTTTCAGCCACAACACAAGTAGCCTTCTTCAGGTGAAAGAACAGAACTGTCGGGACGACAGTGCTTCAATGAGCGCTGCTAAGATTCGTAGCGTCTTTTAAGCTCGGTGAGAGGCGTGGAGTGCCTTGACAAAGGAGTTTACATATCAAAGCAGGAGAATTTAGCATTGAAATAGCTGAGGGATTAGCTTGTGACAGAAATAGCTGTGTTAAAGTCAAAGTTTACATATCAACAGAGGCATTTAGTATATGGACGCTAAAGGCCTCCAACTACCCAACTATCATACAGTAAACCGATGTGAAAAAACTAAGTCTATATTACATCAATATAATAAATGTACTTAATATATTCTTAAATAAGCTGAGCTATTAATCACAAAGCAACTGTGTATACACTACACTATATAATGAATACCATATAGTAAACCAATAAAAAACTCAAATATAAGCTACCTCAATTTTATCAATACACTCTATATACTCTCCAATCAGCTGAGCCACCAACAATAAGTCGTTATATATCACAATGCCATATGGCGAAAAATGGCGTTTTTTCTTCCCCTCAACACCAGCACCACGGACAGCGACGTTCAGACGGACGAGTCAATCCATGCTCGGAACGGAGGAGGGGGGAGAAACAGCCACAATGCGCTGTTATACTCCATGTTATAAACCATACCATTAACCGTGGTGTGAGAGGTATTAAGAGGCAATGCCAGCGAAAGAGCTACGGTCTGACGGTCACCATAAAATACAATTAAGAACCGAAATGGTTTAAAACATCTTTCCAATGGTTACTAAGCCAGAATCCATCTTCTCGGTTGAAATTGTCTCTGTGCTTGTATATGCGGATGGCCTCATGAACGAATCTCTCATGGTAGCCGGTTGGCTTGCAAAGAACCTCCGTCTTGGAGAAGTCAATGTCATGTGAACCCACTGAATTATAACAGTGATCTGCCACGGCAGAAGAGTTCGTCCTATCGTGTTTCAAGTCTGCTTTATGTTCGCGGATGCGGTCCGAGATATGTCGTTTGGTTTCTCCAATGTAGTTGCTACGACAGAGGCACTTTACTTTGTAAACGCCTGGGTACTGTATGTCTGGAACAGCATCTTTTACAGATGGAACCAGATCATGGATTTTATGTACTGTGTTGAATCGGACCTGGATCTTGTGTTTATTCAGGATTTTGGAGATCTTTTTAGTGACCCCTGCAATGTAGGGTAAGGTGATGGTTTTGAGTAGCTCCTCAAGAGGATCCTTCTTCATGACTAGAGTGATGGCTTTGCGGATTGTGTAGTCGGAGTAACCATTAGCCCTGAGAGCCTGGTGTACGTGCTTGAGTTCACTGGCAATGTGTTCCTGATCGGAAAGGCATTGGGCTCTATGGTATAGAGTCTTGATGAGGGAGTTCGTCTGAGATGGATGGTGGTGGTGTTGTATATGTGGGTGTGTGAGAATTGATGAAAAATATTGAAAATTAAATGAAATTCGAAATTTGCATAATTAATCCGAAATTATGCTAATTCGTGTAATTATGCGTGTAACTATGCTAATTAGAGAGGTAATCGTATTAATTTATACGAGTGGGTGTGGTTGTGTTAATGATAGCCTTCATGATAATCCAGCCCCGCCTCGTTGACGAGGTGGGGTTATCAATCAGGATAACGCAATCAATCGTGTGCCGTTACGCTAGTGTCAATTCGGCCTCGTTGTCTAACTTCGTATTATTGATCAGCATAATACAATGATTCTCGCTTTAACACTCCCCGAGTGTTCATATTTTAGGTCCCAAGTTCATATCATTCACTTTAAAGTTTAATGAGTGTGGATTGGTGTGTTTATAGTTTAGGTTCCCGAGTTCATATCTCGTCGCAGGATACAGATTTTATGCAAAAATTTCAGGAAAGAATCACACGACCACTTCTGTATTAATCAATGTATTTCTAATTAAACCTTAACTATAATATGTATGTGACTCTCAATCTCGGAACTTCAACACGGTATCCACACGGTATCAAGACAGTATCAACGACTGTACGATTTCACTTTGATAACACATGGACCCCGCATAAAGCGATTGCTGTTAGTGAGAGAGAGAGTCAGGACATGCAAATGCTATGCTACACAAAAGTTTATACATTATAATATGAACAATCATTATGCTTGAAATGGTCAGCACATTATCACAGGCGATTGATTAACATGCAACGGTATTCATATAAAAAGACAATCAAACAGTTATTATTTCCAAAGGCATAAATGTAACAACAGATCCACCAGACAGACTATAAGATTACCGAAATGGCTTAGTGTGAGGGTATGCGGCGGAACGTGTTATCTCACGGGAGATTAATTAATTAATTCGTGAATAAGATTGTATGATCATAAAATCGGTTTAGCACGATTCCTCCCTGGGAGCGTAGCTCCGTGGCGAAGGTGCCAAGGGTTAATTCGTATTGATGGATCGGTTGGTAACTTTTGCGATTAGAAGTACAGTCCAAAACAAAATATTAAAGAGGGAAATTATGAATATACTTATAAATGACGGACTGTTATCACACGATCGATGCTTCCACAGCCAGATGGTTCACGGACTTGAGTGTTCGCTTCTGGTTAAGGACCCGTGTATGTTTGAGTGATATGAATTGTTTTGAATAGTCAGTGTTTGGAATTAATTATTTGCGTTGCCATACGCTAAAGTTGGCATCGCTTGTAGAAGTAGCCTCGCTCCCTTTAGAGCGGTGAGGTGTGTGGGAGTGCATCATACGTATCGCCGCCCTCCTCCACGCAGCAGCCAGCCTCTGTCCACGGGGGAGAGTTGCTTGATCGCTCTCAGTTCTGCTCAGTGGACACCTCTGTCCACTGCTGGATGAGCTGCGCGATCACGCTCGCACTGGTTCGCTGACAGCAGTTTCTCTCCGCTGTTGGATGAGCTGCATCGGCACGCTCCCTCTCTCTGGGTGGAGAACTCAAACGTGCTCGTTGCTGATTTGCTGAAAGCAGGTTTTTCTCCACTGCTGGATGACTCAAGTCGCACGTGCTCTTCCTCTGGTTTGCAGAAGCTCTTGCTTGGTGCGTCGGTCGCTCTGCAGCTGGACTCAATGTAGAATAATCTTTCAGCAATACTCTGTCTTTCAGCTCTTGGAAATCACACTAGGTGACGCCTCACTACCCTGCGAGTCTTGCCAACGTCAGTGGGTAGCGACGGGGCCACTTTGGCTTCTGCTCGCCGCCCCCTGCTCTGCAGCTCGCCGGCTGGCGACCTGTTGCTCTCGTTCCCGATTTGAACTGCTCCTGAGCTGACCCACTGGTCGAACTCTCTCCCGTGTCGAACTGCCCCGAGTTCCGACCCCCCTGGTCGAACTCCCCGAGTTCGGACCTCCGAGTCAAACTGTCTCCCGAGAGTCGACCCACTGGTCAAACTCTGGTGAGCCGACCCCCTCCGGTCGAACTCTGGTGAGCCAACCCCCCCCGGTCGAACTCTGGTGAGCCGACCCCCTCCTGTCGAACTCCCCGAGTTGAACTCCTCCGAGTCGAACTGTCTCCCGAGAGTCGACCCCCCGGTCGAACTCTGGTGAGCCGACCCCCCCCCGGTCGAACTCTTCCGAGTTGCTCCTCCGAGTCGAACTGTCTCCCGAGAGTCGACCCCCCGGTCGAACTCTGGTGAGCCGACCCCCTCCGGTCGAACTGAGGTTTCAATGCTCAGGATCCTCTTTTTATGCCCAAAAATCCCTTCACTCGGATCCTGCCCACAAGGCGGGGTTTCTTTCGATTTTTGCTGTGTCAGGATTTGTCCGTATGTATCTGTGTCCGTGTGTGTGTCCGTACATGTGTCAGTGTGTGTCCTTGTGTGGATCACCCACGGTATATTCCGTTGTCATACTCCTACCATAAAACCCACAAGTAAAACAATCAAATGTTATCAATTGTCTTGAAGGCGCCTCTCTGTCTGGGTGCACAGCCTGGAGGGAGGGGCGATATTCCCTCCGACTTTCACCGACGCACAAAGAAATGGTTAAAAAGTTTTAAGTTAACATTTCATTTCATCAGAGTTCCACAGTTATGATTCTGTATTAATCCAAGGTCTGGATCAGCTTCCCGTTGTGGTGTTTGACTCGTGTTTCCCCGAGCGTATACACACTCCTACCCCGCGCTGCGGAGATACAAAGACGGCCGGGATCTCCCTTTCTCTCCGACCCTGGGTTTAACATCGCCCTTTGCTTACGTTGCAGTTTTGCTGTGCACTTGCATTTCTTTTCCTCTCTACTCTTACTTTAACCCGGCTTATTATTTGCATATGGGTGGATTAGATCATTCATGTTGACTTAGGAAAACCTGATTGTTAGGCTTCGGGTCAAGTCGTATAGAAATTATTAAAATATGTATATACATTTCATATTAAATTAATAGACGGGTGATGGTTACATTGACGTAGCTTGTGGCAGGGTTCAATTGAAGTGGGTGTGAAGATCAATAACTTTAGCCTACCCTGTCGTTAAATTCTGACTTTAAGTTACTTTAATAGTAATGCAGAACCAATTAGCTTTTTTGACTTAACTAGATCTAGGCTAACGCAACCTCCCAGTGACCCTGGCTTTGTGTTTACGTCAGCCCCTTGCAATCCGCTGCGCTCTGCTCTCTATCTGCTCCCTCTGACCCTGGGAGGGCTCTGAACATCAAAATCTGTTAGTGGGTCAAGGTAAATATGATCTCCACATGCCATGCTGAGGCCTGGTTTGGTGTTTTTATTCATTATTAAAATTAAAAGAAACAATAGAAATATGTATCTATATGTATTGAAAAAATACTTGTTAATATTAAGATGGAAAGGGGGGCATATACAACAGTGGGAATCAGCTCATTGGAGAGTATATATAGTCTATTGATAAAATTGAGGTAGCTTATATTTTAGTTTATTGGTTTACTATATGGTATTCATTATATAGTGTAGTGTATACCCAGTTGCTTTGTAATTAATAGCTCAGCTTATTGAAGAATATATTAAGTACATTTATTATATTGATGTAATATAGACATCGTTTTTTCACATCGGTTTACTGTATGATAGTTGGGTAGTTGGAGGCCTTTAGCGTCCATATACTAAATGCCTCTGTTGATATGTAAACTTTGACTTTAACACAGCTATTTCTGTCACAAGCTAATCCCTCAGCTATTTCAATGCTAAATTCTCCTGCTTTTATATGTAAACTCCTTTGTCAAGGCACTCCACGCCTCTCACCGAGCTTAAAAGACGCTACGAATCTTAGCAGCGCTCATTGAAGCACTGTCGTCCCGACAGTTCTGTTCTTTCACCTGAAGAAAGCTACTTATGTTGTGGCCGAAACGTCGTGAGAATTGTATTGTCTTATTTTATTTTATTATTTTATTCTCATTCTACGTGACTTTACCGAAAGAACCAAAGAAGATGTACCTGACTTGTTCGTAATTACATTTGAACAGTTTTTGATTTGTGTATGTGTTTAATTTACAATCGTTGAGTACCTAATTTGTTAGTTGTTCAATATTCCTTAAGGACCCTTGCACTCATTCTCTGCAATATCTCTATTTTTTGCATTTGCTGTTGTTGCTCTGCCCACACAGCACAAATCTCCTTTGTAAAATATGCACGCAACTGGCTAAATGTGATCATCCATGTAACAAATAAAATAAACTTCAACATTAATAAACGCGTCTTCTCCAACTTCAAACAAAAGCTACACAGGTGCAGTGTTTAACGTGGGACTTTGTGCAACATACTCACTCTGGTTGGGGGGGCGGAAGGGGGGGGTTTGTAGAGTCGTGGCTGCAGGAGTTCACGGGGGGGGGGGGGGGGTGGAGGGGAGAGGGCGGATGGTTTGTAGCGTGCAGGGATGGGTGGGGGCTGGAGAAATTAGCATACAAAACACGGTAGAACCAACACCTCTGCGGTGGCGGATCATTGTTTCAATGCTGTGGGCACACGTGACATTGTTTTTTTCCGAGACCAAGGTGCTCTGCAAACTTTCGGGCTACCATCAGAGATTTGTTCATGAAGCCATCCTATTGTATGTAGGGTGTGTTGTCGAAACTACTGACTCTATTGTATGTAGGGTGTATAGTAGATAATACTGACTATATGATATGTATGGTGTGTAGTAGATAATACTGCTTCTATTGTACAGTGAGGAAAAAAAGTATTTGATCCCCTGCTGATTTTGTACGTTTGCCCACTGACAAAGAAATTATCAGTCTATAATTTTAATGGTAGGTTTATTTGAACAGTGAGAGACAGAATAACAACAAAAAAATCCAGAAAAATGCATGTCAAAAATGTTATAAATTGATTTGCATTTTAATGAGGGAAATAAGTATTTGACCCCCTCTTAATCAGAAAGATTTCTGGCTCCCAGGCGTATTTTATATAGGTAACGAGCTGAGATTAGGAGCACACTCTTAAAGGGAGTGCTCCTAAACTCAGCTTGTTACCTGTATAAAAGACACCTGTCCACAGAAACAATCAATCAATCAAATTCCAAACTCTCCACAATTTGCCAAGACCAAAGAGCTCTCCAAGGATGTCAGGGACAAGATTGTAGACCTACACAAGGCTGGAATGGGCTACACGACCATTGCCAAGCAGCTTGGTGAGAAGGTGAGAACAGTTGGTGCGATAATTCGCAAATGGAAGAAACACAAAAGAACTGTCAATCTCCCTCAGCCTGGGGCTCCACGCAAGATCTCACCTCGTGGAGTTGCAATGATCATGAGAACGGTGAGGAATCAGCCCAGAACTACACGGGAGGATCTTGTCAATGATCTCAAGGCAGCTGGGACCATAGTCACCAAGAAAACAATTGGTAACACACTACGCCGTGAAGGACTGAAATTCTGCAGCGCCCGCAAGGTCCCCCTGCTCAACAAAGCACATAAACATGCCCGTATGAAGTATGCCAATGAACATCTGAATGATTCAGAGAACAACTGGGTGAAAGTGTTGTGGTCAGATGAGACCAAAATGGAGCTCTTTGGCATCAACTCAACTCGCCGTGTTTGGAGGAGGAGGAATGCTGCCTATGACCCCAAGAACACCATCCCCACCGTCAAACATGGAGGTGGAAACATTATGCTTTGGGGGTGTTTTTCTGCTAAGGGGACAGGACAACTTCACTACATCAAAGGGACGATGGACGGGGCCATGTACCGTCAAATCTTGGGTGAGAACCTCCTTCCCTCAGCCCGGGCATTGAAAATGGGTCGTGGATGGGTATTCCAGCATGACAATGACCCAAAAACACACGGCCAAGGCAACAAAGGAGCGGCTCAGGAAGAAGCAAATTAAGGTCCTGGAGTGGCCTAGCCAGTCTCCAGACCTTAATCCCATAGAAAATCTGTGGAGGGAGCTGAAGGTTCGAGTTGCCAAACGTCAGCCTCGAAACCTTAATGACTTGGAGAAGATCTGCAAAGAGGAGTGAGACAAAATCCCTCCTGAGATGTGTGCAAACCTGGTGGCCAACTACAATAAACGTCTGACCTCTGTGATTGCCAACAAGGGTTTTGCCATAATTACTAAGTCATGTTTTGCAGAGGGGTCAAATACTTATTTCCCTCATTAAAATGCAAATCAATTAATGACATTTTTGACATGCGTTTTTCTGGATTTTGTTGTTGTTATTCTGTCTCTCACTGTTCAAATAACCCTACCATTAAAATTATAGACTGATAATTTCTTTGTCAGTGGGCAAACGTACAAAATCAGCAGGGGATCAAATACTTTTTTCCCTCACTGTATGTAGGGTGTATAGGGCATACTACTGGCTCTATTGTATGTAGGGTGTGTAGTAGATACTACTGACTGTATTATATGTAGGGTGTGTAGTATACTACTCTAGAGTCAGTAGATACGACTGTAGATACGACTGACTGACGCTATTGTATGTAGGGTGTGTACGCATATATGCCTACAAAGTAAATTGTCTTTTTGGGAGGGGGGGGTGACAATTGTAAACCTGTTGGATCAACGTTTTACCCCCATATCTGGGGGTTGGGGAGGTGTCCACTTTTTACATTTTTTTGATTTAGGCCTTCTGAACGGCTCTTACAATTTAGTTGACGGACAAACGGAACGCTGGGCTTTTATAATAGATTGTTTTTATCTACAGGGATGAAGATGTACTTTTAAAGTAATAACTCAACAGACAGCTGCCAAGGGCAAATTTAATAAAAATGCAAAATCAGTACTTTCTACGTATGCCGTATATAAAAACCGCAGAGAGGTTCACTGTCATCCCTAAGAATGTGATACTATACAGTATGTATCCTGCGTTGTTTAATTAAAAGCTAGCCTTGACATAAATATCCAGAGAATAAACGTTAACAGCCCTAATTACGAACTCTGAGCAAACGTGCCATTGTCTGCTTTGAAAAGCTGCATGATGTGGCACAGTCCATGCATAAACACGACAATCAGTGGCTGTCGCTATCACTCGTGTTTTTTTATGTACAATTATGGGAAAAAAGTATTTTATCCCCTGCTGATTTTGTACGTTTGCCCACTGACAAAGAAATGATCAGTCTATAATTTTAATGGTAGGTTTATTTGAACAGTGAGAGACAGAATAAAAACAAGAAAATACAGAAAAACGCATGTCAAAAATGTTATGAATTGATTTGCATTTTAATGAGGGAAATAAGTATTTGACCCCCTCTCAATCAGAAAGATTTCTGGCTCCCAGGTGTCTTTTATACAGGTAACGAGCTGAGATTAGGAGCACACTCTTAAAGGGAGTGCTGCTAATATCAGCTTGTTACCTGTATAAAAGACACCTGTCCACAGAAGCAATCAATCAATCAGATTCCAAACTCTCCACCATGGCCAAGACCAAAGAGCTATCCAAGGATGTCAGGGACAAGATTATAGACCTACACAAGGCTGGAATGGGCTACAAGACTATTGCCAAGCAGCTTGGTGAGAAGGTGACAACAGTTGGTGCGATAATTCGCAAATGGAAGAAACACAAAAGAGCTGTCAATCTCCCTCGGCCTGGGGCTCCATGCAAGATCTCACCTCGTGGAGTTGCAATGCTCATGAGAACGGTGAGGAATCAGCCCAGAACTACATGGGCGGATCTTGTCAATGATCTCAAGGCAGCTGGGACCATAGTCACCAAGAAAACAATTGGTAACACACTATGCTGTGAATGACTGAAATCCTGCAGCGCCCGCAAGGTCCCCCTGCTCAAGAAAGCACATATACATGCCCGTCTGAAGTTTGCCAATGAACATCTGAATGATTCAGAGGACAACTGGGTGAAAGTGTTGTGGTCAGATGAGACCAAAATGGAGCTCTTTGGCATCAACTCAACTCGCCGTGTTTGGAGGAGGAGGAACGCTGACTATGACCCCAAGAACACCATCCCCACCGTCAAACATGGAGGTGGAAACATTATGCTTTGGGGGTGTTTTTCTGCTAAGGGGACAGGACAACTTCACCGCATCAAAGGGACGATGGGCGGGGCCATGTACCGTCAAATCTTGGGTGAGAACCTCCTTCCCTCAGCCAGGGCATTGAAAATGGGTCGTGGATGGGTATTCCAGCATGATAATGACCCAAAAACACGGCCAAGGCAACAAAGGAGTGGCTCAAGAAGAAGCACATTAAGGTCCTGGAGTGGCCTTGCCAGTCTCCAGACCTTAATCCCATAGAAAATCTGTGGAGGGAGGTGAAGGTTCGAGTTGCCAAACGTCAGCCTCGAAACCTTAATGACTTGGAGAAGAGGAGTGGGACCAAATCCCTCCTGAGATGTGTGCAAAACTGGTGGCCAACTACAACAAACGTCTGACCTCTGTGATTGCCAACAAGGGTTTTACTGCCAAGTACTAAGTCATGTTTTGCAGAGGGGTCAAATACTTATTTCCCCCATTAAAATGCAAATCAATTTATAACATTTTTGACATGCGTTTTTCTGGATTTTTGTTGTTATTCTGTCTGTCACTGTTCAAATAAACCTACCATTAAAATTATAGACTGATCATTTCTTTGTCAGTGGACAAACGTACAAAATCAACAGGGGATTAAATAATTTTTCCCTCACTGTACACGTTTAAGGGGTACAGAATATATTAATTAATGTCCTGCTCGCCCAGCTCTAATCTCACTCAGCTGTGCGCTGCACAGGCTCTGGGATGACAAGTGAAGCTCGGCAATAAATTCGTTAAATTCTTAGCATCCACACAACCTACCCTGTGTGCTGCTGTAGCCTTAACGCGTGATGAAAAATAAAGGTTGCGTCGTATTGAAGCAGCGCGGGTGAAGTTCTGTTTATCGGAGTCTCGGTTGATATTAAACCGGGATCACATGAAAAGAGTTTGTGATCTCAGCCCGGTAAACCAAGTGTGTCCCCTGATCAAACCAGCACTACGATGCTGGGCATTTTGTAAATTGTGAGCCCTGGGCATTTGGTGGAAATTCCTTATCTGAAAGCGATAGATAGTATTTCCAAAGGACAAGCAATGTTGACGTCTGAATCAACCCCAGCTATGATTTCAACTCGCACACTTTCAGCTAAATTGTCTAGAATGTTTTTTTTCATATTATTCATCATTCTCCACCTATTTCAGACATTGCTCATGAACTATGTCTCCTTTGCTTTTGACTGATTGCCCGCATATAATATCAGAGCAATTTTTTTCATGTTTACCACAAGTATATGTGGTTAATGCATACATGATTCCTTGCAAAAGGTTTCAGTTTGGTGTTTTAACATCTTAACACCTGTGTTATTGCCAGAAAGGGTAACACCTATTCTTACATTTTTATCATGGCGAGGGAGGCCCCATGATGATTCCCTACCATTATACAGTAGTTGTTTTACATGTATATTCCATTATTAGGCATTTGTATCTACTATTTTTACTTCAAGATAATTCTAATCTCAATTTCTTCTGCAAAACATCTTGTATTACGTTATATTTAGATAATTTAGTACTGCCCTTACATGCATGTTATTCTTTGCACATTTACTTTTCTTTAATTATAGTCTAGTTTAAAATTTACCCATAAGTCTCTCTTGCAAAAGAGACGAGCTGCTCCAATACGTTGGCACCTGCTTCAAATCAATAAACTGATTTGAAGTAATATTTTATTTCCCACAAGATGCTGTCAGAATTGAGATAAATTGAGGCGTTACAATTGCTCTGCCAGCAAGGCAGATGGAAAGGTAATGTATAGCTTAGTATATTAGATTCCTACTTAGGGACATCATATTTTTCAACTTAGATATCACATCTAGCGCAAGTGTAACTTGACAAGAATGATGCAGGATATTGTGAAATAAGACATAGTGTGAAAATGTATTTTACATTAGAGCCAAGTATCACACGTGTGACTGCATTAATAATATGAGGTTACCTTTAGTGCACTATGCCTCTACATCATATTTGGACACAAACCACTCGAGACTGTGAACATTTTGAATTTCTATGACTGTCTATTTTGCATATATAACATTGTCATGCTTCTCGTATCCTTCGAATAAATAAATTGTTAGCATCTCTCAAGGGGGAAAACGCATCATCTCGGTTGCATGGAATTACATTTGTGATTATACAGCATACAAAAGAGTATATTTCGCTGTCTTCACCAACCCGCACTGACTAGCGTGGTGAAGTATGGTCAAACTATTTCCTGATCAAAGACCATGGAGATGTGTTTTTCTAGAAGTGGGTTGACCAAGGGTTACATATTATATTTTCATTATGTTATTATAGTCTCCATACTCTGTTTCTTCCAACCAGAAACACCGACCCATAATGTTCATATAGAAATTAAACAAAGGTTATCTTTTAAAACCATGTAATAATTTTTAGAATCAAATGTTTTAATGTAACTGAAATTTGTATCTAAAAAAATGTCCACAGATGATGAGTAGGAATTTTAACACAAAATTACAGTAATTTTAAATACCAATCTTACCTATAAAAGTAATTCTTTGTCTATGTGTCTGTTTGTGTGTGTGTGTCTGTTTGTTATGGGGAGCGATAGTGTAGCGGTTAGCGCGCTGCGCTATGAACCTGGCGACCCGGGTTCGATTCCCGCTCACGGCCAACACCAGTGACGATTATCTGAACCGGTCCCGGGCCTCCCCTAGGTCGACTCAGCCTCAAATGAGTACCTGGTGCGGTGTGTAAACATTGCCACTAGGGAGACAAAGGCGGTCGGGCGTGGTGCTGGCCACCCACCCCCTCGTGTACCGTTCCGGCCTTCATAGGTGCTCGCTAACAGCACTTGCCCCTACAGTCTGCTAAGGCTATATGGGGGATCTTTGTCTTTGCTTTGTGTCTGTTTGTGTCTGTCTGTCTGGGGACGAAACTTGCTAAGGATTTGACTCGCAAACGTTACCGTAAAAAAAAAAGTTCCCGGGTTACCAAGTTATAAGCCCCGTGGTGAGCCCGCGCTATTCGAATTTCGCATCCGTCAACTTTAAAGTAGTTAAATTAGCAATTTAGTACTATTAATTATTATATTACGCCGCTGAGCGTGCGCCAAAACACGCATCTGCGCATGCGCGACGAAGCCGATCCATGGTTGCCCCTAGCAACGCGCACACGCGTTCGGTGGGGGCCGGGGAAAAAAATAAACACAAGACTGAGGTAAATTCTTCACAGTGTGATGTCCCCCCCCCCACCCCAATGTGTGCACTTACTACTATATAGTCGGTAGATACTACTGTTGAGGCGTAACTGACGACTCGGAGGCAGATCTTCATGTAGGGGCTTGCGCCAGTTATATGCTAATTCCTTTGTCAAGGCGCTTGGTGTTTTTCTTCTCACACAGCTTAAAGGTCGTGATCTAAGCGTCGCTTCTTCCACTCCAGCGCTGTCCTCCAGACAGTCTCGTCCCTTCACCTGATGAAGGCCGCTTGTGTTGTGGCCGAAACGTCGTGATTTTTTGTTATTTTATTTTCACCTACGTGACTTTACCCAATAGAACCAAAGAGTATGGATCCTAGCAGTCACGAAAGCTTTAAATCTAGAATTTAAATCTAGAACTTGCGCCAGTTGTTTTATTAAGGACTTTTCTTCATACACGACTTCCGTGTACTGCACGCTCACTGCCTACACTCCACACCCCAGGGGAAGGGTACTGGGGAGATCCCTAGCACACCCCCAGGCTACTCTAGCCTGGTGCTAATTTCCCCCTACGCTGGGTCCCATCGCTCCCCCAGGGAAAGGCTACTGGGGAGGTCCCGAGCACACCCCCAGGCTACCCTAGCCTGGTGCTAATCTCCCCCTACCCTGGGTCCCAACTTCACACATTCCTGGCTCCCCGCAACGACCTCGAAACCGTCACGGGTCCCAACCTAAATATCCCAGGGGGACATGATGTCACCGTCCTGCCCCCTGTCCATGACGTCCCCATACGTGACGTCATCGTACCGGAGGGCGAGCATGACATGACGTCACTAACTACTACTCTACACTACTATAGAGTCAGTAGATACTGCAATAGAGTCAGTAGATAATAGTACAATCAGTAGATACTACTGTAGAGCCAGATACTACTATACAGTCACTAGACACTACTCACTCTATTGTATGTCGGGTGTATATATGCCTACGGGGGGGTAAAAATATTTTTAGGGGGGGGGGAGGTCGGCAATTTTCGGAAACCTTTTGGATCAACTATTTACCTGTCACTTTCTATTACTTTTTCATTCAGGACTTCTTCAAGCCTCGATCAATACGACCTTCGTATCATGCTATGTGTCATGTGAACACTAAACCGGTTACTTTATAAAACCATATTTAAACATTTCTCAAAAAGGATTTTAAAATAAACCTAGCAACTAATGCTAACTACATAATTCATCACTAAATACACGACAGTGCAAGAGCTTACGGTCGAACCATTCACCGAGAGTTTACACTTTTGCAAACGTAACATCTGTTTTATGACGTACTAGTGGAAAGTACCTGGCGTTGCCCGGGTAAAAAATATATTTCCAAACTTCTCTTAAAAACCTTACGTATACATACACAGATACTAAGGTATTGTGCAAGCCCGGTGGGCCATTTGTCCATTTCTCCACCAACAAAATTATAAGAGGCTTGCACAAGTCCAAAAAGTTATAGAAAGTGGGGGGTAAATAGTTGATCTAAAAGGTTTCCAAAAATTGTCGACCCTCCCCTCAAAAAAATATATTGTCCCTCACGTAGGTATATATACCTACACACCCTACATACAACAGAGTAAGTAGTAACTCTTGACTCTGTAGTTGTATCTACTGACTGTACAGTAGTATCTACTGAGCCAGTAGTAGCTACTGACTGTTTAGTAGTATATACAGACTGTAGTAACTACTGACCGTAGTAGTATCTACTGGCCCTACAGTAGTATCTATCGACTCTATAGTAGTAACAACTAACTCTATCATAGTATATGCTGACTCTATAGTAGTATCCACTGACTATAGTAGTATCTACTAACTCTATAGCAGTATCTACTCTATAGTAGTATCTACTGACTCTAGTAGCTAATGACCGTAGTAGTATCTACTGACTGTATAGTAGTATCTACTTACTGTAGCAGTATTTACTGACTGTAGTGGTATGCTGACTGTTTTAGTATTTACTAACTCTATAGCAGTATCTACTATCACTACAGCAGTGCATACGTACTGTGGTGGTACCTATGATTACAGCAGTGCATACTGACTGTGGTGGTACCTGCTATGATTACAGAAGTGCATACTGACTGTGGTGGGACCTGCTATGATTACAGCAGTGCATACTGTGGTGGTTCCTGCTTTCACTACAGCAGTGCTTATTGACTGTGGTGGTACCTGCTATGATTACAGCAGTGCATACTGTGGTGGTACCTGTTATGATTACAGCAGTGCATACTGACTGTGGTGGTACCTGCTATGATAACAGCAGTGCATACTGACTGTGGTGGTACCTGCTATGATTACAGAAGTGCATACTGACTGTGGTGGGACCTGCTATGATTACAGCAGTGCATACTGTGGTGGTTCCTGCTTTCACTACAGCAGTGCTTACTGACTGTGGTGGTACCTGCTATGATTACAGCAGTGCATACTGACTGTGGTGGTACCTGCTACGACTACAGCAGTGCATACTGACTGTGGTGGTACCTGCTATGACTACAGCAGTGCATACTGACTGTGGTGGTTCCTGCTTTAACTACTGCAGTGCATACTGACTGTGGTGGTACCTGCTATGATTAGAGCAGTGGAAACTGCTGTGGTGGTACCTGCTATGATTACAGCAGTGGAAACTGTTGTGGTGGTGCCTTCTATGATTACAGCAGTGCATATATTGTGGTGGTACCTGTTATGACTACAGCATTGCATGCTGACTGTGGTGGTACCTGCTATGACTACATCATTGCATGCTGACTGTGGTGGTATCCTTCTATGACTACAGCATTGCATGCTGACCGTGGTGGTATCCTGCTATCTCTACAGCATTGCATGCTGACTGGTGGTATCCTGCTATGACTACAGCATTGCATGCTGACTGTGGTGGTACCTGCTATGACTACAGCATTGCATGCTGACTGTGGTGGTATCCTGCTATGACTACAGCATTGTATGCTGACTGTGGTGGTATCCTGCTATGACTACAGCATTACATGCTGACTGTGGTGGTATCCTGCTTTCACTACAGCATTTCATGCTGACTGTGGTGGTATCCGACTATGACTACAGCATTGCATGCTAACTGTGGTGGTATCCTGCTATGACTACCACATTGCATGCTGAATGTGGTGGTATCCTGTTATCACTACAGCATTGCATGCTGTGGTGGTATCCTGCTATGACTACAGCAGTGCATACTAATTGTGGTGGTACCTGCTATGATTACAGCTGTGCATACTGACTGTGGTGGTACCTGCTATCACTACAGCAGTGGAAACTGCTGTGGTGGTACGTGCTATCATTAAAGCAGTGCATACTGACTGGTGATACCTGCTATGATTACAGCAGTGGATACTGTGGTGGAACCTGCTTTCACTACAGCAGTGCATACTGTGATGGTACGTGCTATCATTACAGCACTGCATACTGACTGGTTATACCTGCTATGATTACAGCAGTGGATACTGACTGTGGTGGTATCATATGCCTACAGCTGTGCATACTGACTGTGGTGGTACCTGCTATTACAGCAGTGCATACTGCTGTGGTGGTACCTGCTATCACTACAACATTGCATACTGCTGTGGTTATACCTGCTTTGATAACAGCAGTGCATATTGTGGTGATACCTGTTATCACGACAGCATTACATGCTGACTGTGGTGGTACCTGCTATGACTACAGCATTGCATGCTGACTGTGGTGGTATCCTGCTATGACTGCAGCATTGCATACTGACTGTGGTGGTATCCTGCTATGACTGAAGCATTGTATGTTGACTGTGGTGGTATCCTGCTATGACTACAGCAGTGCATATCGACTATGGTGGTTCCTGCTATGATAACAGCTTTCGCTACAGTGGTACATGCTGACTCTATCTATCTTATATCTGAAAGGAAAATTTGTGAATGTGTCTGTTCGAAATGTTTAGCTTACTTGCCGACATACAACCAACTTATATTATTATACACTCACTCACACAACCACTGACCCATTCACTCATCATACACTCACTCATCATACACTCACTCATCATATGCTGACTCAGTTTCAGTTTCATTTATTTTGGTAGAGCCCTGTGAGCCATTCGGCTCTTGAATCGGGTGCAACCGCAACAAATAAAAAACAAAAACATGAACAAGAAAACATCTTAAAGTGACTATGTGACTGTGCAAACAGAAAATCCAGGAAAAAACAGCAAAATATTCCTGACAAAGCACCAAACACCACCAACGCTGTGTGCAAAAATCCCAGTGGGATGCAAGTCAAACAACAACCACAAGAAAACTTAGATTAAGGCCATCAGTCTAACTCCGTACTACAACAAACAAACATGGCCAAACCAAAAAACTTTTCGAAATCACCAGAATAAAGCCATGGGGGGGGGGTGGAGAAGCGTGGGGGGGGGTGGAGAAGCGGGGGGGGGTGGCGTGGGGGAAGAGAAGCGGGGGGGATAAGCGGGGGATCGTGGGGGGGTGGAGAAGCGGGGGGGGGGGAGGAGAAGCGGGGGGGACGTGGGGGGGGGGAGAAGCGGGGGAGCGTGGGGGGGGTGGAGAAGCGGGGGAGCGTGGGGGGGGTGGAGAAGCGGGGGTGGGGGACAAAAAGCGGGGGAGCGTGGGGGGGTGGAGAAGCGGGGCGGGAGAAGCGGGGCGGGAGGAGAAGCGGGGGGGGGGCGTGGAGGGGGGGTGAAGTGGGGGAGGGGGCGTGGGGGGGGAGGAGAAGCGGGGGTGGGCGTGGCGGGCGTGGAGAAGTGGGGGGGTGGAGCAGCGGGGGGGCGTGGGGAGGGTTTCAAAGAACAAATTTGACCTCAGGTCTTCGCTCATTTACCAGCTTCACATTCCCTATTGCCATACAAAAACTGGAGGAAGGGCCTTTGCTATTGATGCCCCCAGAGTCTGGAATGCTATTGCCAATAAACTGCAACTTGATTCGCTACCAATGAGATCAAAACTGATCTAGAGGAGTTGTACACCCCTAGCTGCCACTGCTGTTCATTGGCGTAAAATAAAATAAAATGTTTCGCTCCGGATGACGCTACAAAGTATTATCTGTATTTTGATTTAGCGTGCTGATCTTAAAGGTGTATTGAAAAATTTTATACTCCGACCGATGCTTCTGTTGTTGTGGAGTAACTCATGCAGCCAGCTATGGCTCTAAGATTTGGTGTAACATGTTATTTAGGTAGTTTATTGTAAAAATTCGGTCACAGTCCTTGTGATCACTGTTACGTTGCAATTATGGCTTTATTTTTTGGTGATTTGGAAAAGTTTTTTGGTTTGGACGTTTGTTTTGTTGTAGTACGGAGTTAGACTGATGGCCTTAATCTAAGTTTTTGTGGTTGTTGTTGTTTGACTTGCATCCCACTGGGATTTTTTGCACACAGCGTTGGTGTACGGTGCTTTTTTCAGGAATATTTTTGCTGGTTTTTTTCCCATGGATTTTCTGTTTGCGCAGTCACAGTCACTTTAAGATGTTTTTCTTGTTCGTGTTTTTGTTTTTTTGTTTGTTGTGGTTGCACCCGATTCAAGAGCCGAATGGCTCACAGGGCTATACCAAAATAAACTGAACTAAATAAACTGAACTAAAGTGGGGGGGGCATGAGGGTGTATAAGCGGGGGGTGTAGAAGCGGGGGGTATAGAAGCGGGGGGCGTGGGGGGTGGAGAAGTGGGGGAGTGTGGGGGGGCGTGGGGGGGGTTGAGAAGCGGGGGAGCGTGGGGGGGGTGGAGAAGCGGGGGGGGGGGGCGTGGGAGGGAGGAGCACCGGGGGGGCGTGGCGGAGGTGGAGAAGCGGGGGGGGCGTAGAGGGGGTGGAGAAACGGGGGGGGGGTTGAGAGGGTGGAGAAGCGGGGGGTGTGCGGGGAGGAGGTGATGATGGGGGCGGACAGTTTGAAACTAGGCGTGGCTTTCACCCCGCGTTAAGCCAATCACAAGGCCAATGGAAGTGCGCTTTATTTTTGGACGCAGTTGGTGATGACGGTTGTGTGGGGGAAGAAAGGAACATCGACCAATCACAGCGTTTAACATCAACAACCTTGCCCAATCAGAGTGCGTGTTACCATCCCAACGTTTAAAGCCTCGCGCACGACGCGGGGGATGTAAACAACTCCCGGACGACCAATCATCGAGCGCGTTTCATCGCCCCCCTCACTTCCGTCTCATCTCGACCAATGGGAGACGCCGCTACAAATTAATGGCCCCACCCCTCCGCATGCAAAGTTTGAATCAAACCAACTTAAATGTTTGATTTAAAGCTTTCGTGACTGCAGTGATTCATATTCTTGGTTCTTTCGGTAAAGTCACGTTGAAGAGAAACAATAAAATAAAAAAATATATAAAACAATAACATTCTCACGACGTTTCGACTGTAACACAAACACCTGATGATGACTGTTTTACAGTCGAAACGTCGTGAGAATTGTATTGTTTTATTGTTTCACTTCAACGTGACTTTACCGAAAGAACCAAGAATACAAACCAACTTTGTCTAGATGAGGGGGGGGGGAAGCAGCAGGAGGAGTTCATCGCCAGCGCCGTCTCCGCTGCTGCGCCTCTCCCACTCCCTCGCGCAGCTCCCAGTGCTGCTGGGCACCACCAGCGCGTGGCAGCAGCAGCAGCAGGGGCAGCAGGGGCAGCAGCAGCGGGGGCAGCAGCGGGGGCAGCAGCAGCAGGGGCACGCAAGGAGGTGGGTGACCACCACCACATCCACCGGCGGTGGAGGTGGTGGAGGTGGTGGAGGAGGTGGTGGCGGTGGAGGTGGTGGTGGTGGTGGAGGTGGTGGTGGTGGCGGTGGCAGAGGAGGTGGTGGTGGTGCAGGCGGTGGTGGAAGCGGTGGTAGAGGTGGTGGTGGTGGAGATGGTGGCAGCGGTGGTGGTGGAGGAGGTGGTGGTGGTGGTGGAGGAGGTGATGGTGGTGGTGCAGACGGTGGTGCAGGCGGTGGTGGAGGCGGTGGTGGAAGCGGTGGTGGAAGCGGTGGTGGAGGTGGTGGTAGAGGTGGTGGTGGTGGTGGTGGAGATGGTGGCGGCGGTGGTGGTGGTGGTGGAGATGGTGGCGGCGGTGGTGGTGGAGGAGATGGTGATGGTGGTGGTGGAGATGGTGATGGTGGCGGTGGTCGAGATGATGGTGGTGGCGTCGTCGATGATGGCGATGGTGGTGATGGAGTGTATATCAGTCAAGCGTGAACGTCTTCCATCTCTCTACCCGGCCACCTTTGTATCCCCCGTGCAGCTGCCTGCCTGGATCATTCGAACTCCACTTCGGTGATGGTGGCGATGGCGACGGTGGCGGTGTTGGGGCCGGCGGCGATGGTGCTGGGGTGACGATGTGGGATTGTGGGGTGCAAACGTGTGCGCGGGGTAGAAGGCGCGGTAGCCCCCGTGCAGTACGTACAGCTCCGGGTAGTGCAGGCGTGGGTAGGGGTTGCTGTTCCGGTTGGACGCCCTCACGAAGCGGCACATGCGGGGCCCCCTCTCGGAGGAGAACTCGCAGTGGAAGACGAGGACGACTCGCTTTCGGGGCTCCGAGAGGTGCAGGGGGCTCACGAGCAGCTGGCTCAGAGCATTGCCCTCCGTCACCACGTTCACCGCTCCCTTGATGTGGCCCCCAAGGAACTCGTAGGGGTAGCGACAGTCGATGACGAGGAAGCGTCCAACGGCGTCGCGGAACTCCCCCGCCAGCAACAGGCTCAGCGTGTCAGCTGAGACATACTTGAGGCTCTCATCCTTTCCAGACACCAGAGGCAGCACGTGCGGCCTGGTGAAGTCCCCAATCAGAGAGCGGTCCGGGGAGACCTCCAGAAGCAGAGTGATGTCATCGCAGGCTGACATGGACTTCCTGCATACACTGCTGGCGCTCCCCCCTCGCTCCGACTCCTCTCCGTCCCCACCACCATTGCCGCCGCCGTCTCCGCGGTGACGCTTGCTCCTCCCCGGCATTCCGCCCGGCGTTCGCTCGGCCCGCTTGCACCACACCGCCACCGCCTCCTGCTGCTGCTGCTCGGTAAAGGTCACCACCCGGAAGTCCGAGGTGACCCCCGCCGCCCAAGCCGCCCGCGAGCTGCCCATGGAGGGCGTGGAGGGCAAGCGGAAGAGGCAACGCTGGTGGCGATAGCGGCTCCCGGTGGGGGTGTGGCTCGGGGTGTAGGACACGAGGGGGGCGTTGATCAGCCACCATCGCCTCCTCCTTGCCGGCTCTACAGGGGAACTCCAGGAAGCCGTCGTCCTCCTCGTCCACGGCGCTGGGGGTGCCGGAGGCGGTGGTGGACGCCCGCGCCGGTGACGCTGCCACTGCCGCCATGGCGCCGGCGGCGGAACTCCTCTGGCACTGGCCCCAGGCTGGTGCTGAGAGGGCAACCTGCTCCTCATCATCCTCTTCCTCAGTGTGGTTGTCCTCTGGCACCTGCTGGACCATCAGCACTGGGGCTGACATGTGTCTCCATGCGTCTCGCTGACCGCTGCCCAGGTGGTTCAGCCGCCGGGGCAGCAGAGGCTTCTTGAAGTCAAAGTTTTCTTTGTTGTCGGCCGTGTCCCCCGAGGCCGGGGGGCAGCAGGAGCAGTAGGCGGAGGACAACGGCGAGGAGGAGGACGAGGATGAGGTGGGAGGCGAGTCGTCGTCTGCCGACGGTGGCGTTGACAGAAGCGGCTGCAGCCGGTTTGGGGGGCCCGCCAAGGCCGGGCTGTTCCCCAGCAAATCAATAGGCAGAGAGTGAACTCTCCACATCGCAGACCTCCTTTCTCCACCTCCAAAGGTAGCCAGGGCCTTGAGCAACCTGAATGAGTCTTCCTCGTTCCGAGCATCTGGCGACTCCAGACAGAGACCGGCATCGGACCCCTCTGACAGGGTGGAGGGGGAGCACGGCGGTGACGGTGCCACCGCTGCCCAGCCACGACGGCGGAGGACGGCGGCGCCATATCACCCCGGCAGTCCCCACCCCGGAGTCCACCCCCACATCGGCGGAGGAGGAGTCCATCGCTCGTCCGAGGTCGCCACCGCCTCTCCCCTCCGGCCCTCCGCCGCCAATCTTCGGTGGCGTGAGGCGAAGATGGATCCCCCTCCCCCCCTCTCTTCCACCACCTGACTCACTCACACATCATACACTGGGAGTGTCATGCTGCCAGCTATGGCTGCTAGTTTGGTCGTACATGTTATTTATATCGTTTATTGTTAAATAAAAATCACAGTTCCTATGATTACTGTTGTTACATTGTTTTTGAAGCTTTTTTGGTGATTTAGAAAACATATGGTTAATCTATCTTATGGTTGGTTTTGTTTGACTTGCATCAAACTGGGATTTGAGCACACAGCTGGTTTATCTAGGGTGTATGTGTTGCGCGTCGTCGTTTCAAGACGATTCTAAAGTAATCTACAACCTTTGATTCCTTTGCGCGATTTAAAGAATCGATTCTTTGCACGCTCGGGTTTTATTTTATTTGAATGAGTTATCTTTTCATTTGTATGTTATGTTTTTAAGTTTTCAGACGTTTTTAAATATATTTCCCCGCTAGTAGCAGTATATATCGACTCTATAGCACAAAGTACTCACCTGACAGATTGCCGTGACGAGGCCTAGTCTCGTTGCAAAGCCTCCGGCCTCGCCTAAATTGCCCAGCCGGCCGAGGCTGTGGGCTGGGCCGCTACCCCCCCCCCCCCCCGCTACAATAATCCTATTTAATCGCTATAATTTTAGTATCTACCGACCCTATAATAGTAAGTGTACACATTGGGGTGGAGGGGGAGAGAAGAGGACGTGACACTTTGATGAATTTACCTCAGCGTTGCGTGTAAACTTTTTGCATTTTTAACGGGAATGAGAAATGGCGTCCACCCTCCGGCGACGGCGTCTGCGCATTGCCAGGGGCAACTCGTGTCGGCGTTTCGCGCATGCGCAGCAGCAATCCAGTCGGCAAAAATAAATAAATATAGAGGAATCGCACTAAATCGTTAATTAAACTACTTTAAAGATAAGGGATGGGAAAACGAAATAGCCTATTCCCACCGCGGGGCCCGGGGCGTGCCGCCCGGCAAATTTTTTTCTATGCGAACCCCACGGTCCGAGAGCCAAATCCCCCGCAAGCAAGCGTACGCAGACAGACGGACAGACAAAAATGCCTTTTATAGGTTAGATGGTAAAGGTGCAACCCTGCAATTTCTTGCTCATGCCACTGCTGTTGGAAGGGCCCCTCCAATAGAGGGAGCTCTAGAGCAAGCTCTAGATTATATATTTGCCTCCTCCTCCATGCTGGCCAGACGTCCAGGATTAGGTCGGAGTACCCACAATTTACCCCACCATGATCGACCTGCCTATCCACTAAATTCACGACTATTATGATAGTGGATAGGCTATCATTTTTCACTCAGGCCGCCAACTCCAGAGGGCTACATAAAATGCACTGCTGTCCACCCAGCAGTATAACTGGATACATCACAGTCGATCAGCATAATGAATGTGGTGAGGTAGAGTGTGGTTACTCAAAGTTTTTTTTTAATAAAGAAGTCTGGCCAGCGTCGAAGAATAGGCCAAATACCCTGTGGGAATGCTCTCTAGCGGAGGCGCTTCTATCCGTAATGGCATGAGCAAACAATTGCAGAGCTGCGACTTGGCCTAGTTTTTTCTTATAACATGTATTTGCAGTGTAGTTTTTGTTGCCTTTGTACCCCGGGTATCCCTTGCTAAATCGATGTTTTCTTCATTAGGCTTTGGATTGATTATAATGGTCATTGATGACTTATTTAATTAATTCATTTATGCTCTGTAGATTATACAAGTCATGCCAAATATGCAAACAGCATGCTTAATGGTGGCATCAGCTCATATGGCTGTTCGTGCCTTCTCACTAAGCAGCGGTTACATATGCAGATCCATCTGCTATCCAAAGTTAATTTCCCTTCGAATTATATTTTCACATTTGTAACCAGGGTAAATTTCTAGCTACATGCAAGTGCACAAAGCATGGAATGACGGTTCAAATGGCACACACAACCCCGTTTTATAGTCCAATGAATGTGATTAACATTTTCTACCCAATTTCATTACATTGATACCCTCCTGCAAGTCTGATAAACAAAAATGAACTTGAGATTTTGCCATAAACGGTCCGAATCAGAACATAAAAGTCATGAAAATAAAACGATTCTGCTACTCGCCAAGAGAGTTAAAATCCACCCTTTTGCATTGAAAAAAAGTGATATAATAAATTAATCTGTTTAATGTGGAGGACTAAATTAGGATAATGTAAAACAGGTGTCATGCCCAAACTACAACCGACATTCGCCACTAAGTGGCGGTGACGTTACCACTGCGCTTGTGCCAGGCTATGCGCACGTTAAGGCCATGTCGAATGCCCGCTGACAGGTCACGGGACAGACCTAGGTGCCATGGGTCGACTGAGATGACTGGCCGATACACCACATGTGCCCTCCGTTGTTGCTGGAGGGCGACTGCCTCCAACTGCCCAGTAGCATCTGTCTCAGCCTCGCTGTGCACTGCGTTGCACCACTATCCGAGTAGTTAACCTCGCATTCAATAAACTTTCAGAGCCAGGGTGAATATCCGACTCCGACGTATTTAATTAATAGAATGAGGTAAAGCTGATGGAAAAACACAGCACAAAATACAGCATCTGTTAATACTTGCAAAATCAATACAATTAATGAACACTGCAGCATCATAACATTGAATTAGATAACATGAAACTCAACAATAGGTCGTGGATGGACCAGGCACCTACATTAGTACTGAAGTTATACAATAAGAGAATACGCTATTGTGTTAAATAAGGTCACTTTGTGTAATCACCATACTGCTGCCTAAATGTAGTGCTGCATATAATACTGAACTGTGGATGAGATACTTCTTCATCTTTCCTCTCAAGAACACATTAAAGTTACATGGGCACAAGTCTGGCTTGACTCATCCACTACAAATAGCATTCACAATAATGCAAGTGGCAGATTTCGCTGTTAACTAGGCCCCATCGTCATAACAATTTAACAGCATTATAACGGCATTTACAGCATTATAACGGCAATCCTAACATAACAGCATTCCAGTATTATAAGAACATAAACGAACTTACAAACAATACTTTTTAAAATCCCACAATGAACAGATGCACCTGTCTTCACTGAGATGCTATTTGTGCCTCCATTTTGTACTTTGTGTGATAGCTGACCCCCCCTCCTCTGGATTAGATAACCTCAAATCGCAACTTCCTGGTCACGTGACCAAACTCTACCATATCAGGAAGTTCCCGTGAAAGCACACCCCCACATCTGCCCTGAGGCAGAATAGCATCCTTCACGAGTCTCCTACACAGAGGCCGATCTTGACACCGCTTGTACCAGTCATCAGCAAGTCCACTCAGCTCCACATCCTCCTGTACCACATCACTCCATATCTTCTCTAACCCATGCCACGCCCGTTTATACCCCTCTATCCGGCCGAACAAAAGCTGTTTACGTATGCGGTGTCTGGGCATGCGGGCTTCATGACCCAGCCAATACAGCCTCGCCTGCAGGAGGAGCTCACCAATGGGACTTTGTCCCAGGGCATGTGCGTGCCCATATAAGGATTGTGAACAGGAATCCAAAGAAGTAATAGTTATTCTAAAATCCATCAATAGCGAATACGATTCCATGCTGGACTCCATTGCTAGATCTGATGCACAAACCCACGACGAAACACGGAACAAACACCTCTAACCAATGCTGCAGCCAATGCTCAACGCCGTAACAGCTCAAATGCTCAACCCCCAATGCTAGATCCCATTCATTGGCTAGAATAGGCTCGCATGCAAGTCCCTCCGGTCGCTCCTGGCAAGTGAGCTCCTTTGCCATCTGCAATCTGAAAAGTAACAGTCGATCTGACGCAGCAGGAGTTTAATGTACATCGTGTGGGTGGAGGAAACCAAGGGGTTGGCTACTGGCCACTTGGCTGCAGAGCTATCAATATCGCAATGTCGTCTATTTTCAATGGGATCTTACTATATAGAGATAGGGGAGGGAGGTTAGAAAGGATGATAGAGGAGGTGGGGTGGGGGAAGGAAATAGAGGAGGGAGGTTGAGTGTGCGAGACAGAGGGAGGAAGAGAGGGGGCTGGGAGAGAGAGAGAGAAAGTTAAATGGCATGAAAGAGAGAGGAAAGAAAGAGGAAAACTAAAAGAAGACAAGCGAGGGAATGCGCCAGGGCAGTGGGAGGAGAGTGTTTATGGAAAGGGCAAAGAGAGATTGAAATGGTAGAATTAGAGAGGTTGGGAATAAGGAGAGGGAGGGTGAGAGGCGTGAGAGAAACGCAGAGAGGGGAATGGAAGTGGGTGATAAACAGTCGAGGGACGAGAGGGGGCAGAGGGATTGACATAGATATGGAACAGAGAGAAGGCAAGAGAAAGGTGGAGAGAGACAGATCTCTATATAAGAATACACGTTTTGTGGCTGGGAGGGACAGATGGTCACGTACACAGGATGTGAGGATTGCTAGTTTGAAGGAAAATTAAAATTCAGACGTTATATATCCATGTGTATGTCCCTTCTAAGAAAAACAAAAACGTATAGATAAATAATTATTAGTTATTACAGTGAATTATCGTAATAGACTGCCATGCAAAGGTAAGCGAGTGATAACTTGGGCGTAGGGAGGCATTCATACAGCAGTGGATAGACCATGGCTGATAATGCTCAAGGCTGCCAGCAGTGACATGTGGATCCTGCATTGCTTGTTTATGCATGTGGACACATTGATTTAATGCACACGCACACACAAATTAACTTCTATTTAGTGGTAAAATCTGTTTTAACACATTATTTAATAAAACAGACATTGTAACATTAACATTTTCAAAGTATGTTTGTAAAAGAATAATCCCAATTACCCAAGCAAACACAAAGTAACCAGGTGTGCATTGATGCATGCACCTAATTGTGGTTGATTATGCATGCCTCGTTACACAACCCGCACAAAGGAAGCTGCCACCGAATAATGTGTGATGCTCATTCATCGTCAAGAAATGTTGACAGAGCAAGTCATTCACTTATTGTACCCTCGCATTTCCAATGCTTTTGAAGGAGAATGACGATGAGCAATTTGTACGTACACATATTTGTGCGTCACGTAGAGCCCTGCGATGGATTTATTTTGTTTTTGGGTATTTTTAGACAACAGATTAAAGTTAAGGCTTTCTAAATAAATCGTGATTTACACGCCCTTTCATAGTTTCACAATAACAAAACTCACCACTGATTATTTTCAAGCACGCTCAGGATATACTACAACGGCAGGATGTTGCTGAGCAGCGATCGCCCAGATGGAGAGACAGAAATGCGTGATGCTGCGCTCGCAATGATACGAAAGCAGAACACTTCAAAAACGCAGAAACCAAAAGACGATGTTACTTGCAATGGACCTTCTGCATGGCAGAGAGGACCACCTTGGTGTATAGTGGAGTCCCCATTCTAATAATCACCGAATTTCTGGCTCCTCTGTTTGCTATAGAGATTACCATTGCCCAAATGTCGCGTATTTTTTGTTGTATCATCTTCTATGGGGCAGTGTTACAATATTGACAGATGTGTTGAGCTTTCAATGTAGAGACTGATCCCTGCCATGGGAATGTACAATTCCCATGATTGGTGACAAATGCTGCCCCATTGCTTGCTTGCACAGGGACACCTTGACTTAACTTTTTTATATTGAAAACTATTAATTAGACCAATAGTGGTACGAATCCACGATGATATTGATTTGGAATGTCTTCCAGATTACTGTAACATAACAAAGATTAGTCAGAGAAAACGATTGCCCTTATCCATTGTTGTTTTTGCTATCGTCCAATAGTTCTCCCCAAACAGAGGTGAAAAGGGTAAGCACTGCAATTATCTTGCGGTCTCGGAGCCTATGTCCGTGACACAGTGCATCATTTGACCCTCCGTGATAGATCACAACAATACCTCACCTGCAACCACGTCTGAGGTCAAAATGTTAATCTGAAGGTCTCACTGCTCTAATAGCAGTTCATTTATTCATGCTCGCATGAACCCCTTGCAATTTGCATGACGCATTTGTTTAAATGCTGGAAAGAATGACCCAAATTAATCACGCCATGCCGCGTGCGGTGCATGTGTCGAATTGCAGGGAGAAAAATCTCAATGTGACTTAAGTCGCATTTGACAATCTGCAATAGAGTGACTGTAAATCAGTGTGCTTTCAAGCTTTTATTCAAATTTAGTCTTTTAACGCTGGGAAGGCTTCACTGAGTCTCAAAGTCTCATTTTCGGGAGAGTCCTACCACGTGTCCACAGGAAGGGACAATGTTGTGATGTGAAATCCCAACTGAATAATTTTCCAGTATATCATATTTTCACATTATGCACTCTCAAGGGGTGTTTTAACAGATTAAATAATTTACGCTTATGTGCTTCAATGGGCATTTTGAAATAATGTTGAAATTATATTCTTTGAAGCCACTCCAATAACTTTTTTAAAAAAAATTCATATTGAAGTAATCAAATCTATATTTAATTGCTGCAAAGTCAAACTTCACTCGCTATTCAAACAAGCATAGGGTGGTGCTCATTTCCTTTGAACCAGTGGGCGAAATTACATACAATATGCCAATGTCAAGAACCTCTCTATCCATACTACATATACTGCCAAACACTGTGATTTTCCTTATAGCAGTACCTATTTTAATCACCCTGAAATAAACCCCTGACTGGAATGTAAACTCATGACATTTTGATTGATCGTGAAATGCAAACCACATATTTGCACTGTCTTTTTCGATTTGCATTTGTGTATGTTAATGTTAGCCTAAACTATAGAGCTTACTTGCACATGTGGCTAACATTTTCTCATATTGCACTTCTTTTTATTTGTGTTTTGTACAACTACCATTGCATGCTTAGTTTGTTAGTTGTACAATACTCCTTTAGGGTCCCGTACTCATTCTCTGCAAAATGTATGTATTTAAAATCAATTAAAACTTTACTTATAGAGCACAATCCGTTCAAAGAATTCAACACAAAGTGCTTTACAGGACAGAATAAAATCGACTGACACAATGTAAACAACAGTAAGAATGATACATTTGAAAATTACATCACATTTGATTAAACTAAAAGTAGAATAAATAGCCTAAACCAACAATAAAAGCATCCTAATTCAAAGTCATTCTAAAAAAAGGTATTTTTAAGATTTCGTTTAAAAACATTCACTGATCCTGATACCCTCAGATCCACGGGCAGGCTGTTCCAAAGGTGAAGACCATATAAGCTAAAGGCTGCCTTCCAATAAGCTTTGGTCCTGGCCTTTGGCACAACCAAGAGACCAGTGCCAAAGAACCTGAGGAATCGACTACAATCGCCGGGGAACTGGCTAAACGGGATCATCTATGCGTAGTGATGTAAATGGTGTTACTAGGGTGTTCGCGCCAGCTACTGTTACAGGAGTGCAACTGTGCGTCTGGAGCCTTTCTCGAGCACCAGAGTAAGTACGGCATGTCAGCCAGCCCGAGGGGGCATAGATCTGGTGATGGTCTGAGAGAGGACAAGGGAGGACGTGGTGGCCTGAGTGAGGCACATGACGCTCGTTCGAGATCCTTCGGAAAAGGTCTCGAAGGGGGCGTGGCCGAAGGCGGAGCGAGGACACGCTCAGGAGCCTAAAGGAGCAGTCCCGAGAGTGTTCTTGGCTCGTTTGTGGAATCAAGCCTGGGTCCCGCATCTTGTCGTCTCCGGGTCTTCGTTTAGAGTTAACTCGCTACTCACATAGTTAGCCATATCACCTACTATAGAACCCGAGTTACGTTCAGTGTTACCAGCTAAGGAAGTTGTTAAATAAAAGTGTTGCCTCCCAGTCCAGAGTGTGCCTACATATGTAACAAATCAAATAAATATTTTTGGTTCTTTCGATAAAATCACGTAGAAGGGAAATAATAAAATAATACAAATAAGACAATAAAATTATCACGACGTTTCGATTACAACACAAGCAATCATCATCAGGTGTGAAAACCACAGCAAGAAAATTTGAAAAATTGGTGTTTTTTTCTTAACGTTAGCGCCACGGACAGCAACTGGCGGATGTTCCGACGGACGAGCCCATCTATGCTCGGAACGGAGTAGGGGGGAGATATAAAAAGAATGAAATGCGGTCTGAAAGTCACCATAAGCGCGAACACAATTAAGATCCGAAATGGTTTATCAAATCCTTCCAATGATTGCTAAGCCAGAATACATCTTCTCGGTTTAAATTGTCTCTGTGTTTGTATATGTGGATAGCCTCACGAACGAATCTTTCATGGTAGCCAGATGGCTTGCAGAAAAAAACGCCACTTAAAATTTTCTTGCTGTGGTTTTCACACCTGATGATGATTGCTTGTGTTGCAATCGAAACGTCGTGAGAATGTTGTTGTTTTATTTATATTATTTTATTATTTCCCTTCTATGTGACTTTACCGAAAGAACCAAGAATATGAATCCCTGCAGTCACGAAAGATTTAAAAATAAATTTAAATAAAATACATTTAGACTCAAAAGTGCTCTGCCAAAGTGCCACCCATCTGGATTCATTGATGAGCTGATAATCTTGCCGTTACATATTTAAGCAGAGAAGATTAATTATCTCTTGCATAGTTTAATTAAATTAATGCACCAGAGTTGCCAAACGTGGCCTGGCCTTCCCCTAGGTCAACTCGGTCGATACTGAATACAGTAATTGGTGAGGCTTATCAAACATTACTGGAGAGACAAAGGTGGCCAGGCAATATTGCTGTAATCGCAGAACTTCACCCAATGACAGATGTTGCTAGAATGTATAATTTTATTTGTGTGGTTGTTTGTTTTTACAATTACGTTATATTTTTGAGAAAATGTAAAATATATTAATGATAATAAATCCATTATAATTGCAACAAATATTTTACTGGTAACCGACTAATTACACAACCTGCATAACAAGGTAAAGCCGCAGCCTTGGAATAATTATCGCACAAGCATTCCAGAGGGATATCTTAAGAGAGCGGTACCTGTAGTGGGCATTATTGCCTACCCTTCCACATTTGGCAGACTTCTCTCCGATTGGCTCACTGTGGGGTACCCATCTATACCCCTGGGTACACAGAGCGAGGGGGGGGGGGGTTAGAAAACGTACCTGTTTATTAAATACCATGGAGAATCAATCAAATCAAACCCGGCGACCCCTGCGAATTGCCAATTTAGCATGCTGAAGCATTACACCACAGCAGTATGCACAGCATCGGGGTGTTTTTTTCATGAGGAATAAGTACAAAATCAAACACTAAGAGACCCAGGATCGGCGGGACCTGGACCAGTTCTTTAAATGAAATCTTGAATTGTCATGCGAGACGACGACGAGCCTGTGTACAAAATGTAATCTCGTTAGGTTTCGTAGATCCGAAGATATTCAGCGTCAACGATTTAAAAGAATATAAACAAACAACAGGGCACATTCAATAAAAGTGTGTTATAAAAATAGACACGTGTGTTATTTGATTATTAAGCATTTCAAATTTTGTCACGATTCATTTTGATTTAAAGCTTTCGTGACTGCAGTGATTCATATTCTTGGTTCTATTGGTAAAGTCATGTTGAAGGGAAACAATAAAATAATAAAATATATAAAACAATAAAATTCTCACGACGTTTCGACTGTAACACAAACAGTCATCATCAGGTGTGAAAACCAACGGCAAGAAACTTTTAAATGAAGTGGCGGTTTGTATTTTTTATTTATTTTTAAACGTTAGCACCACGGATAGCGATTTGAGAGTTTGTTTAGAAGGAAGAGTCCATCTATGTTCGGAAAAGAGGAGGGGGGAGACGAAAATTTAATGTATGCTGTCTGAAAGCCACCGTAAGCGTGAACAATCAAGACCCGAAATGGTTTATCAAATCCTTCCAATGATTGCTAAGCCAGAATCCATCTTCTCGGTTGAAATTGTCTCTGTATGTTTGTATATGTGGATAGCCTCATGAACGAATCTCTCATGGCAGCCAGATGGCTTGCAAAGAACCTCTGTCTTGGAGAAGTCAATGTCATGTGAGCCTACTGAATTATTACAGTGATCTGCCACGGCCAAGGTGTTGGTCCTACCATGTTTAAGGTCTGCTTTGTGTTCACAAATGCGGTCCGAGACATGTCGTTTGGTTTCTCCAATGTAACTACTACCACAGAGGCAACTTAGTTTGTAGACACCACGGTACTGTATGTCCGGAATCACATCTTTTACAGACGGAACCAGATCACGGATTTTATGTAATGTGTTGAAACGGACCTGGATCTTGTGTTTATTCAAGATTTTGGAGATCTTTTTTGTGATCCCCGCAATGTAGGGTAAAGTGATGGTTTTTAAAGGCTCCTCAAGAGGGTCCTTCTTCATGGTTTGAATGATAGCTTTGCGGATTGTATAGTCTGAGTAAACATTAGCCTTAAGAGCTTGGTGTACGTGTTTGAGTTCACTGCCTATGTGTTCCTGGTCGGATATGCATTGGGCTCTATGGTGCAGAGTCTTGATGATTTCCAAATTTAACCTCTCCAACAAAAGACCGGACCCACACACCAAAAAGCTAGATGTTAACAAAGTCGTAATTAATTGCAGTAACAGTTCTATTTCCGATGGTCTGAAATCCGTTTTAGCTAAAGGTCTAAACTTTTCAGTCACACCTAAACACATACCAGTTAATTATATCATTGCCCAAGTAGACGTTGCTCTCAAGGGCCTGGGTCACATCGCTGCAGACGTAGCAAGATCTGAAATCGCTGCAACCCTCAAAAACGCTAAGATGCCAGCTAGCAACCTCAGCAAAGATGAGCGTTTTGAATTATATAAATTAAAAAAGAGGGATGACATTGTAATCCTCTCAGCCGACAAGGGCAATGCTACTGTCATCATGGATAAAATAGAATATAATAACAAAATTAAAGAATTACTCGATGATGGCAGTAATACAAAAATAAAAAGAGATCCCACCAACAACCTCGTCACACAAACCAACAAAATGATTTCTGATTCAATCGCATTAATTGATGAAATCTGCTGCCAGGCCACCAAGATTATACGGCTTACCAAAAATACATAAAGGAGATACACCCCTTCGTCCCATCGTTTCTATTATCAACTCCCCCACCTACAAACTGGCTCGTTTTCTGTCTGAAATCCTGCGGCCTTTCACTGGAAAAACCACCTCTGCGGTACAAAATTCTACTCACCTGGTATCGACAATCAAGGGTATTTCCCTGTCCCCAGACGACCTACTTATCAGTTTTGATGTAGTTTCCTTATTCACCAAAGTTCCTGTACCTGACACCATTGCAATCATTGAAGACTTGGTTCATCAAGGACTGCATACTGATGTAACCCCCCCTGGTGAGACACTGCTTAACCAATACATACTTCACTTGGAATGGAACTTTCTACAAACAAACTGAGGGCACCCCAATGGGTTGCTCTCTATCTCCGGTTATAGCCAACATTTTCATTGAGAAATTTGAGACTGACGCCATCCAGACTGCCACTCTGCGCCCAACCTTATGGAAGAGGTACGTGGATGACAGTTTTGTCATCTGGCCACATGGCCGGCCTGCTCTAGACCAATTCTTCGACCACATCAATTCCATACACCCAGCCATCAGATTTACCATGGAAGTCGAAAAAGATGGCAAGCTACTTTTTTTGGATGACCTAATCATCCAAATAAAAAAAGAGACCTGATGGTTCAATGAGCCACTCTGTCTACAGGAAAGCTACCCATACGGATGCTTATCTGAAACCGGATTCCCACCACCATCCATCACAGAAGAATTCTCTCATCAAGACTCTGCACCATAGAGCCCAATGCATATCCGACCAGGAACACATAGGCAGTGATCTCAAGCACGTACACCAAGCTCTTAAGGCTAATGGTTACTCCGACTATACAATCCGCAAAGCTATCACTCAAACCATGAAGAAGGACCCTCTTGAGGAGCCTTTAAAAAACATCACTTTACCCTACATTGCGGGGATCACAAAAAAGATCTAAAAAATCTTGAATAAACACAAGATCCAGGTCCGTTTCAACACACTACATAAAATCCGTGATCTGGTTCCGTCTGTAAAAGATGTGATTCCGGACATACAGTACCCTGGTGTCTACAAACTAAGTTGCCTCTGTGCTAGTAGTTACATTGGAGAAACCAAACGACATGTCTCGGACCGTATTCGTGAACACAAAGCAGACCTTTAACACGGTAGGACCAACACCTCGAACATGGCAGATCACTGTTATAATTCAGTAGGCTCACATGACATTGACTTCTCCAAGACAGAGGTTCTTTGCAAGCTCTTTGGTTCTATTGGGTAAAGTCACTTAGGTGCAAATAAAATAACAAAAAATCACTATTTTATTTTCACCTACGTGACTTTACTCAATAGAATCAAAGAGTATGGATCCTAGCAGTCACGAAAGCTTTAAATCTAGAATTCTTTGCAAGCCATCTGGCTACCATGAGAGATTCGTTCATGAGGCTATCCACATATACAAACACAGAGGCAATTTCAACCGAGAAGATGGATTCTGGCTTAGCAATCATTGGAAGGATTTGATCAACCATTTCGGGGCTTAATTGATTGTTCATGCGTACGGTGGCTTTCAGACAGCATACATTAAATTTTCGTCTCCCCCCTCCTCTTTTCCGAACATAGATGGGCTCTTCCTTCTAAACAAAAGTCAAATCGCTATCCGTGGTGCTAACGTTTAAAAATAAATACAAAATACAAACCGCCACTTCATTTAAAAGTTTCTTGACGTTGGTTTTCACACCTGATGATGACTGTTTGTGTTACAGTCGAAACGTCGTGAGAATTTTATTGTTTTATATTTTTTATTGTTTCCCTTCAATGTGACTTTACCGAAAGAACCAAGAATATTTGTCACGATTGTTACTTTTAAATTTGTTTTCCCAATACCTAACCTCAAGTCCGACAAACATGCCACTGTAATTACCAAACAACCTTTCACAGGCATTCATACGTTCGTAAAGTTCATTGATATGTATTGGCTTGATTGACAAGTAAAATTTCCTGAAACGGAATACAAATTGCGGCGATGTTGTTGATGCACGTTCGCACGTGCACAAGAGTCGATGGGTTTGTGCGGGGTGTGTGTGTATGTGCGTGTGTATGCGATGTTATCATCAGTAATGCATGTTGCTGCAGCAGCGATGGTGGTTATTACATTTCCTGCTGAGAAACAGCCGTGGCTGGGGTGATGTATGCGTTGAAGGACAACGATTTACGTAATCACACATGTCACCGTGTGCACACATTTGCATTCGTTGTTTTACCTTAGATGGCTTTTGTGCGTGCGATGCAACTGAGAAATATGATCAACATTCAGGATGGGCTGGGGTGATTATTAAAATCGGACATAAAATGGACTAAGCCCAAAACATGCATTTGAATTAACAAATGATGGGTTCATGCTGGACATTTCCCCCAAGTATCTTGAGAATACAGAACTGCAACATATACCGAAACAAGACATTAGCAATGCAAAATACTATTTCATGTGATTTAATCTCTTTGTGTTGATTGCCCCCTGAAAATTATGTTTATGAGGGACACGGAACAAATCACACAAAAATATGGTGTATGCAAATATTATGCATTATATTAACAATTTAACACGTTTTTTTAAACATGTATTTAGGAAGCACATTATGTTTTCAACGAACTGTGACTCATAAGGTTCATATTGTTGAACCTTTTCGGCGTGTTAGTTTAAACAAAATCATACGAATTGAACCTATAGCTTCTAACATTAATACAACAACAAGCTTTATGGTCAATTTAGCTCGATTCCCAGTCACCGCTAACATCATTGGCAATCCATATCAGAACCAACCTAGCCATCCTCTTCCACACACCTGCAGCGACCAGCATGGTGAAGTATGGTCAAACAACTCCCAGACCCAGCATTGCGTGAATGGGACCTCCAACACTGGTTTGAGAAAGGGCTGTAAATTATTGACATTTTTCTCAAATTATTTTATGAAGGGCCTCTTGAAACTCGGATGATAATGATGCCTTTTACCCAGGGAAAACTTCACAAAATCTCAAGACTCTTCCTTCCGGAGGTTCTTCACATTGGGATGTTTGGCCAATAACATTCAGTGGTTTCCCTTTCAAGGTTTCTTTTCCAAAAGGAAGCCTTGAATGACAGTGAAATATAGAATTTAAAGCAATGCAATACGAGAGTACAAAACGAAAGAAAGCTTAGATGTACGAGAGTTTGCTGCAGTTAAAAAAAAACATGGACGCAATATTCATCGTAAAATATACAATTGTAGAAGTAATCTAGTCCAGAAAAACAATCAAATCAATAATGCACCGGTACATGTAAATAATCCATCAGCCTTGTTGAAAATTGACTGGGACAGCATGAATGCAATGCAGACACTATTGTTGCAAGTATTAAGAACATCAAATATTAAAGAGGATTTACCATATAGAGTAAAGATATTACATATGGACATTTCCGGGTTTTTTTTACAGAAGCAAAATATTCTCGGAGACGGTGTAACAGATTGAACATTACGGTACTACATACGAATAGTTTCAATACTGGGTCTGCTTTCAGTGTGGCGGGGTGGTTCTGCGGTTCAACCCGTTTTATTGGCAATCAGAATGTTGCTAAAACTCAGCCCATGATTCTCCAGAGATTAATAAAAGGAGTGTTACTTTTTGGGAAGTCAACAGTGGTTGTCTTATGAATAGGTTAGTACTGCCATGGGAATGTAGAATGTCCATCACAGAGAGTTTACACATTTAGCAGGAACAGTTTTATCGTATTCTCAGAATCATAAGATGATTTGGAAAATTAGACACATGCAAAACTTGTTTCAGGTGTCAATAAAGTTATACAATCTGGTCACACACAGGGTTATAAGACTCAACCCTAACATTTTCTTAAAAGCACAGGGGAGAGCACATATTGTAATTCAGAGAGTGCAGTACTGTGTACATTTAGTAACCAGCTTGGTATCAACATTTAATTCGTATAAATGACCACTGCCCAATACTTGCATGGATATAAAGTATGTTTTTGAATGAGAAATGCGGTTATACACTATTTATTTAAAATATACAGCACGCACAACTAGCATACTTTTAATCCAAACAATTTATACATGAAAATGGCAGAGTTTATAGGTTTGTTTGTATTAATATAAAGTCATACACTTTAACAAAAAATTGTATAATTGGATTGCTTTCACACACATGAAGACAATAAGCACCATACGCTGCTGATAGGCATCAAGTAATGAGTGTTATACATAATCTACAGGGAAATTATCATACTTTGCTGTGTTACCGGCCAGTGGTTTTGGCATATAGATGGTGACTATTTGAAGATTTTGAAATATGCATGAGCAATCAATCCTTGGTAAATTAGTTTAATGGTTTATGCATTAATAACCCACATTCATGATGAATGGTAATGGGCCGTGGTAATATCATTCAATGCTTTATGGATTAATAAACTTCACACGTGATGCGCTATCATGGGCCCCCAACAGTTTTAATGCTGAACTCTTATGTGGTTGAATAGGCTTTGAGAAATAATAATGTAATAAGATACAAATATGCTTTAAGTTACTCAAAAACCTCCCAAAATGTGCATTGTTTAAAAATATTGAGGTAAAAAAACAATTAATGTTCAGGGAACATCAAACAAATGATTGCATTCTGAAATTATTGTCCGTTTTTGTGTGACATGTTATTCAAACAATAGGCAGCATGGCCAATGCAATGTATTAGAATCAGACAACAGGTAGCAATCATAAATCAAGCCACTTGAAATTATCTCAAGGTCTTCTTTAAGGGTAACGTACTGTATGTAATATTGCAAGGATAACCAGCTATAGATCATTGCGTTCATGGAATCAATATAACATTTTCTCTGGATCCTATTTGAGTCTGCTATCGTGTCTTCATCATAATCATCAGACACTTGCTGGCGATGTAGGCCCGCTGCCCCAGCCCACGTGTCCACGTTCCACACCGTGTTGTAAGAGGCCACCTGCAAGATGAGGCCGGTATCACGACAGACCCGACAAACCCCGCGAGTCCCTCGGACGGCCGACTCGACGGTAAGCCATGACAGGAGACGGCCGGTTCCGCTCTCTCTGCCTTGACGGACAGAAGCCAGGCACGGTGTGCCGGGAGCGACGTACTCGATTCTTTGTGACGATGCCACGCGGACGGGAGACGTCTTGAGTGGACGATGTTATCGTTGGCAGGAGGACCAGCTTTGAGGTGGCCATATTTCTGCTATGGGTGCCACGTCGGTGAAATGTCAACTACCTCACCTGGTACACAGAAATTCGTGGGTTCAATCCCAAACCTGACGCCTGTATGTTTTAAATTTGCATGTCTCTCTCGCCGTGGTCACGTGAATTTTTCTCGGGGTCCTCCAGTTTTTCCCTGCACATTTGGAAACACGCGTTTAGAGTATTTGGGTGCTATAAATGGTAAGCCACTCCGTTGAGCTATTGTTTTTGGCCAGGTCGCTTCTGAAAAAGAGCCATATAGCTCAGTGAGCCTTACTGAGTAATATAAAAAAAATATTGTAGTATCGTTTCGTTTATGAAGGTCCATTGCCCGAAAGCATTAACGGCACTGAGCCAGTTGTGGAAATTATTGATTCCTCAGTCGGGTGCAAGTCTATCTACAGGACAACCACTGCTGACTTCCCCACGAAGTGGTAAGCATTTTACTGAGCCTCCAGGATGATGGGCAGAGTCAGCTGCCAACCAGGATTTGAACTCACAACCTTCTGACTGCGAGCTACTTGCTCTACTGCTGAGCGAGCGGCCACCTGGCCATTTTTTTTTCCACTTATGGCAGCATTATAGAAAATGTGCGTTGTGTTTCTGTTATTTCAGGTGATCATGTGGCTCAAGGGTCAAAGCACTGAGACACACCGCTGAAATCTTGAGGCGGAATATGGATTTCAGTGACCGGTGATTCAACTGGCTTCTCCAAGTGAGCATTTTTTTTTACCTCGGCCTCGTCATGAATGATTGCACAAAACACTGTCGCATTAAATGGGTTTGTTTTTCACTTCATGTAGCTGACTTGCAGCGCTATGAATTATTAAAAAAAAATTGGATCGATATGCATGTAAAAAAAGACACGTTTGCAAGGCATATGAAAGGTTTGTCCCCTTGGACATGGACTACTGGGGATATTCTGTGGTACAGGATGGTGGTCCACTGCATACTGCATACGACACCAATATCGTAATTATCATACAATTGAGGAAAACAATTTAAAACGTAGGATTTCGCGGCCCATATTATCCATTATAGAGGGTTTTGGGTTAGATCGCATAAAATTGGAGATGTTGTGGGTTTACTCTCCAACACACAGGTGTGCTGTACTAGTAACTAATTACTCGTTGGTTCAATCTTGATTTGAAGCTTTCGTGACTGCAGGAATCCATACTCTCTGGTTCTTTGGTAAAGTCACATAGATAGAAAAAAATAATAAAAGGAAACACGACGTTTCGGTCGCAACACAAGCGGCCGTCTTCAGGTGAGAAAAAATATCTGCTGTTGTGGCTTTATATTCCTATCTAGAGCCTGACTCCCACCACCATCCAGCCCAGAAGAATTCCCTCATCAAAAGACGACACCATAGGGCCCGTTACATCTCCAACAAGCACCACCTAGCCAGTGAGCTTGAACACATATGCCAGGCTCTCAGGAAGAATGGATATTCTGACCGCACAATCCGCAAAGCTGTATCCCCACCCATGGGTAGAGAACCATCTGAGGGCCCAATCAAAACCATCACCTTACCATTACATAGCAGGGGTTACCGAAAGGATTGTCAAAATCTTAAACAAACACAAGATCCAAGTTCGGTTCAATACAGTACACAAAATCAGTGATTTGATCCCATCGGTGAAGGATGCGATTCCAGATATGCAATGTCCTGATGTCTATAAGCTGAGTTGTGTCTGCGGCAGCAGTTACATTGGTGAAACGAAGCGACGTGTTTCAGACCGGGTTCGCGAACGCAAAGCGGATTTGAAACACGGCAGAGCCAACACCTCGGCGGTGGCAGACCATGGTTTCAATGCTGTGGGCAGATATGACATTGTTTTCTCCGAGACCAAGGTGCTCTGCAAACCCTCAGGCCACCATCAGAGATTTGTTCACAAAACCATCCAGATATACAAACACAGACAAAATTTTCATCGAGAATAGGGATTCAGATTGAGCAATCATTGGAAGGATGTGATAAACCGCGTTAAGTTTTAACTGCTATGATTTTCAGTCACCCACCCGTGTGTCTTATTGTCCGATTGCTACAAGTCCATTTACTTGCTAATTTCTCCAGCCCCACCCGTCCATGCACACCACAAACCCTCCCCCCTCTCCCCTGTGAACCCCTACAGCCAAACTCCTCCTTCCCCCCCGCCCCTCCCGTGCCTAACCCCTACAGCCAAACTCCTCCTCCCCCCCCCCTCCCGTGCCTAACTCCTACAGCCAAACTCCACCTTTCCCCCCCCCCCGCCCATCCTGTGGATATATAAAGCCACAACAGCGGATAATTTTTCTCACCTGAAGACGGCCGCTTGTGTTGCGACCGAAACGTCACTTTATTGAAAGAACCAAAGAGTACTCTCTGGTTATTTTGGTAAAGTCACGTAGGGAGGAAAAATAAATAATAAATCACGACGTTTCGATCGCGACACAAGCAACCGTCATCAGGTGGAAAGATACAGCAGTAGAACTGCTTAACAAGAAAGGGCTGCTGCAACAAGAGGTTATATATAGGTTTGAGGTGGGTGTCACCCAAGGGTAAATAGGCGGGGTCAGAGATGGAAAGGAGTCTCGTCGCCGCATGCACGCACAGCAGCTGCGTCAAAGGGGAGATTGGTATGTTAATGTAAACGAGTATAATGGGAAATGAGCCCCGTCGTCACACACGAGCAACGTCGCCGCACGCACACACAGCAGCTGCATGAGAGGGAGAGATTGGCATGTCAATGGAAAAGAGTTTAATGGGAAGAGAGCATGTCTGTGTCAGAGGACCGGGCATAGCGCCACCTCGTGGGCAACACAAGGTGTGCTGTGGCGTTGGCGGTAGCCAACGCCACAGCACGCACGTTCCCATGGCAGGGTCTCGGCTGAGCCATCAGGTTACTTACCACTGATAACCTCCCACAACGGAGTGCTCCTTTCATCAACCCCCCGGAGGCGATGATATGTGTGTCAAGCCCCAATTATGTGTCAAGCAACGGACTCATAAGCACGGATTTTGTGTACTGTGTTGAAACGAACCTGGATCTTGTGTTTGTCTAAGATTTTGGAAATATTTTTGGTAACCCCTGCTATGTATGGAAAGGTGATGTCTTTGATTGTCTCCCCATGGTTGGGGAGACAGCGTTGCGGATTGTATGGTCAGAATATCCATTCATTAGCAATGTGTTAACATTAAATCAGTAAGATATTCATGTATGTATGTGTGTTTAACCTTTTTTGCGCCGTACGTCGCCACCCGTGTTAATTGGAGGTGCGTAAATTAACAATAATTATTATCATCACGTACAATTTATGTTTGATAAAAATGTGTTTCACACAAGCGATGCACATATTGGCGAGCACTCGTTTGAATGCACACATTTCTATTGCACTGAAACGTGTGAGGTCCAGCCAAAAATGTGACTATTATTTATCACCTTCACAATCGCCCAGCGACGGGTTTATAATGTCCTTTTAAATAAGTCTTCTTCCACGTGGATGCATTGCTGCCAGTGATTGCATAGCTTCTGGAAGCAGCCCCAGAAGTCTACAGCTGAAAAGTGTCTCGGTTGCCCCGTAACATTTGCTGTAATGTTTTTTTTTTAAATGAGTCCATTATTTTGCACCTCATTTTCCCTAAGTTAGTTTGTTTTTGTTGATGTTAAAGTTTCTAATTTCATCCCAATTGCAGTGTTAACATTACGTCATAAGACAAACAATCTGTTCCGATCTCTCGCAGTGCAGTGCCACCCTTCGTGTTGGAGAACAGCCCACCTTTGGAGGTTTCGTCATTTGACCTCTGGTTGTATAAGTCTGCTTTACCATGGCAAGAGATTGAAAGAGAGCCTTCCCCCTTTAAGTACAATAATTCACATTGCATCTTTTTTTTATCCTTGATGATTCACAAAGTGTCAGCCAAGCACGTATCGACAGGGACTATTTTGTGCGTCTGCTAAATAATGTGACTGCCTAGAACGTACATTTTTTGCAGAGAAGGGAAGGAGCGATTTATATTCCATATCCATCATCCCTCAAACAATAAAGTCAGTCCAAGAAATTAGACTGGATGTAGGATGTGGAAAAATGAATTATACATTTATATTCAACACTGCACAGGATTCCACGTTTTTCACGTTGGTTCCTAAAACATTTTTTTATATCGTCAGCCTTACATTTACATTGAATAGAATGTGACCTTAATATCTACGTCCATTGTCAAAATGTAATTTGCATTTTTACGCGACACCGCCAAATACCATGGTTACTGTTAACGCCCCTGTAACGTCCCGAATCCCAAGTTACTGCACGTGACGCGTAATGATTTGGTTTCTTTCTAAGATAAGAGGACCACAATGCCGTTCTTCAGGAAGTGTAGATGTGTTTTTTCGTGCAATACACAAAGGCCGAGTGCCCTTTGTACACGTTTCCGCGTGTCGTTTGAAAGGCATCGTTCTCCCGCCTGCACTAATTTTTCTGTTGCGATGTTTTGCGTTACCTCATCATTTACGGATTCGATTCCTTACTTTTTTTTTAAACGTCGCGAGAGAAAACAACCGCACCGTTGGCGTCAAGGTATAATGCGCAAAATGTTTCCCCTGCCTCCAATGCGGCTTTGGCAAACATCTTAATTTTATAGGAATAGGTTTTACCCTTTTAACTGGCACAAAAACTGACACCTTTATTCAAGGCATCATGTTTGCAATGACCACAACACAAGCAGTCAAAATGCAAACAAAAAAAGACAACTCTGATAATAATATGCACTGTCCTTGAATTTGATTGGTCCACATCCGAGACGGCTTTTCTTAGAGCCTAGTCTCCATTGGTGTTGGACCAGAAGACGCCAAAAGGCGTACAACTCAAAAACAGCGCACTATCAGAGTATTGAGGGCTCGGGGTGAGCATTTACATTATGAGACCTCCTTTGCCAGTAACAAGATATAGGAATAGGTTTTACCCTTTTAACTGGCACAAAAACGGACACCTTTATTCAAGGCATCATGTTTGCAATAACCACAACACAAGCAGTCAAAATGCAAACAAAAAAGACAACTCTGATAATAATAATATGCACTGACCAATCAAATTCAAGGACAGTGCATATTATTATCAGAGTTGTCTTTTTTGTTTGCATTTTGACTACTTGTGTTGTGGTTATTGCAAACATGATGGCTTGAATAAAGGTGTCAGTTTTTGTGCCAGTTAAAAGGGTAAAACCTATTCCTATGTCTTGTTACTGGCAAAGGAGGTCTCATAATCTTAATTTTAGTCGATCAGGGGACTTGTGCTGGGCCTAAAAACAACAAAAAAAACCCCGCGCTAGCCCGTGAGAAGGGGGGCTGCAGTGGTGACCCATAGGGGTACCAGTCGTAAGGACTGGACGTGCGGGCAACATTGGCACATTGCATAAAACTGCACACACACACATGCTTTACCGCTTTACCACTTCGGGCTCCCCGCAGTGATACAAACCGCGGCGAGTTGACCATTATCATCACTCACTGCAGACGGGATTCCGAACCACTTTAATATCTCGGCACTTGCGCCGCGTTTTTGGACAGCGATTGTGGGACCCGTTGCAATGGCAGACGGTTGTGGCGGCATTCTCTCTTTCGCTGTCTCCAGATAAGAGCTTCTGCTGTTGTATTAGAGGGTGTTTCTGTTGTTGTACGTTTGAACACATCGCGTCCGTTTAAAGCCGCTTTACGGCCGCAGGACTTTTACGCATCACGGCTGTATGCGGAATGAAATTCGACTCGGGCAGTACGTGTCCATTTGGGTGGTTCAAATTGGGGTGTGGGTGTTGCATTTCTGCTAACCGCATACGAAATAACCTGGAGAGAGGAAAAAAAACACTAACCGGTATTGCCAAACGTATTGAAATGCCTACAGCCATGAAAGTGGCATTACCTATTTAACTGGGAAATTAAGGGAGCCGCTGGATTGCAGTGGTTGGCATAGTGAACTTGCAATCTGGAGTTCGTGCGGTTTCACTCCATCTCCCCGGCACAGCAGTTGAAACAATGGTAGGGAAGACTCTTGACTTCCCCAATCACCTTCTCTGTCCACCCAGAAGTTTAATTGGATACACCAGTTAGTCCAATTTTCAGAGGGGGGGGGGGCATTTTCGCCGATGAGATGTCATCAGCGTGAGGGTCCCCACACATTTGAAACCATTGGGGGTTTGACAGCAGCTTGATGATGTGGCGTGTTTTCACGATTTGTGTTTTGTCAAAAGGGGGCCGCACATCAGGGGCTGCACTAAAGGCCACCAGGGGCTGCCAGTGGCCGGCGGACCTTGCAATGAAGAACACTGAGTTAGTGGATCAGCAGGTCGTGTGTGGTAGGGAAAAATTGTGGGCACACCCACCTCTGCCTAGAACACTTCCACTGGCGTCAATTACTGGTTCACGACTTTCAAAACCGGTAATCAGTACTGAAAATATTTACCGGTGTACCATGATAATAAGCCTAGTTTATACCAAATATGGGTCCTTCCTAAATGTCCCGCATAAGAAGTGGATAGAGGACTTGCATTTGAATCAAGTGGCATATGCTAAGAGATTTATTACAGAGCCCCGCCATTGCAATATAATCCCAAATACTCGTTCGTGCACAACGGATAAGCTCTTAAAATGCAGCATATTAAGTGACATAATTATATGACTTTAGACACAGCTGTGCAAGGCGAGCAGAATGTTAAGTACATGACTGTGTGGTGATGTATTTCTGTCTCCATTCGAAGCATTGTGTTCCCAGGTTCGTCCAATGTTTGTAATTAAGAGAGAGCTCATTGAAACAATGATTTTCAAGGGAGGCCTTGGAAATGTACGAATGAATACTAAAAAGGCCGCAGAAACCTGACAAATAATAATTGTAACGTATTTGCAACGATCTGCTGTTGGCGCAGAATATATATTTTTTTATATTTGCTGTGGAGTGTATAGCGTAATTGCATCGCTTTAAATCACTTCACAAAATGACTGTAATTAAAATCGTTGGATGTCATCGTGAATACCCAAGACACGCCGCGCGTCTGCGAAACCAAGTGAAATATTAAAACAGCTCGTCAAACAGTGAACCATGCAGAAAGCTATATTAACACGAACGTTACAACATTTGTTGTCAAATTCAAAAATACGTTTTTAAGTATGATACGAAATTTTGTATCTTGTCATCGATTCTATCACAGTTGAGCTGACATCGCTGAGATATAACATCATTTTAATCTACAGTGTGGTCATTGCAGACAGCAAAAGCAAGTGCATAAAATTCGACTGCGTGCGCTTTAAAAGGCAACGCTGACATGTGTAAGCCAGTTGAGCGATTCACTTTGCGTCTATGCTAATTTTCAATGCGTCCTCAAGAGACAAATCGGTTGAAAAAACGACATTTATTTTCTGATGGATTTTTGTTGTTGCATGCAGGTATCTGTTAATAGACTGAGATCATCTACAGAGCACACAAAATAAACAAAATGTGCACCAAAATGAGTAAATGTTCACTTTGTTAGGGACTTCAAAAATAAAAAGAATGTTAGCAAAAGCATAAACCCTTGGGAAATGGGAAAAAGCAACTTTAACAGTTATTCAAGACAACCAATTAATATGCATCGTACAGTACTACATTAATTACGACTACTGTCTGCCATTCTTATAAACTTTACTACGACGGAACTATAAACTATAAAATCGGACTGAGACGGAATCACTAATCATGTAGAGAGTAGCCAATCACAAAAACCATCGAATGATACGATACGAACCGATGGGATTACTCAATCCATGTCAATAAATGCGCCGCACGCCAGAGCAAATCAAGTGTGACCCGCAGACCCACACGCGAGCCCGGCGAGTGTAAAATTAAACACGTCCTGATGGATCAACCCACAACCCATACTGCCATTTGTGCAATGCCGCTGTAGACACTTAAATACTATTCATATGGTAGGATACTTTTTTCGTTTATTACCAAATTAAACTCAACAATTTTTGTTTATATTACCAAGTAAGGCCCACTGAGCCATATAGATATTTTTCAGAAGCGACCTGGCCACAAATGATAGCTCAACCAAGTGGCTTATCACGTGGAAATATATATATAAAGCAAGCAAATACTCGAAACGCTCATGTTTCTAAATGTAGAGGGAAATATCAGAGGGCATTGAGAAAATTTCACGTGACCACAGCGAGAGAGACATGCAAATATACAGGCGTCAGGATCGAACCCAGGACTTACCGCATACCAGGTGAGGGAGTTAACATCTCACGACTGCAGAGTCCGATTTGGTTCTTGGGGAAACATTAGCATACCAAATCCACTGTGTGGGATTTTTAGTTCAGCGTAAAAATGTCTTGACATCATTGCTATGACATGTTTACAGAACCCTCAACTAATAATTAAACAGTTATAAGTTCAAATCCATCAATGTATAATCAATACAGATGTAGTGACATCGCGGGATGTCACTGTGTAGTGCCGGCCCGAGAGAGGCACAACGTGTAGTGACATCGCGGATACCACTATGGTGTGGGTGTAGTACCGGCCCTAGAGGGGCTCGGTCAGCGATGATTGATAGCGCTGGATGGCATCACGCTTGGCGTGCAGTGCCAGCCCTACAGGATAGGGTGATATTCTGTTAAGGGCCAGTTAGCCTGTGTGTTGGTGTTAAATAAATGTGTTGCCTCCAAGAGTACGTCTGCGGCTCAGTTGAACTCACTACACAATTAAAAGTTATTGTCCCATGGAGAGACTAGACACTGCAATAGTCAGGTGAAATATCCCCTACTGGCTAACACATGGCAGAGATGGAATTGTAAAAGTATTGCCATTTTATGCAGATCTGCAAAGGAAAAATAAAGCAATATATCCCAAGAATCAAACCATATCTCTGATGAAAAGGAGGAGAGTTGCAGATATGATACTTGAACTCTGCTCTTCGCAGTTTGTAAACAGGGAAGGCCCCTGGATATAAAAAGAATCGAGACCAGTTTTTGGAATAACATTAGCAGACCCATTTTACTGAATGTAAATTGATCTGATAATTTGAAAATAAATCATTAAACCGCGGAACAATGCCTACATTTTTCTATTCAAGAAAGGTTACAAAACTGGCTTGAAGAATTACAGATCCATTAGTGTTGTATCACGCTGTGTAAATTGTTCACAGTGTTGACGATTACTAATTTATAAGATATTGCCGATGTATTATTCATGCTTTATCAATAAATAAACATTCGCACGTTGATTCAAGCTTAAAATGTTAACCATACAGCGGATAAGTCAGTCGTAATGTTGCACGCGAATACCTTGGTTTCAAGCTGCAGCCTGTGAACACAGTGTACCAGAGTTATGGTGGCAGTGGGAAGGTATTGCGAGACGAATCATGATGTTTTCTGTTAAGCGTACATATTTTGCAATACAGACCATCCTCGACTTCGAACACCCGCACTTATGAATCAGCTTCCATGAAATGTTAGGGGTTTTTTTACATTCACTTAAAACGCGAACTCTCACTTGCAAATTGAACCGCGGAACGATGTTGTCCAGCTCAGCGATCCTCCGCGAGAAGTAATGAGTCAGCCACGTGCTTTGAGTGAGTGTGTGTGTGTGAGCATTTACATACAATACATTCATGTGTTCTGACTTACGAACCGTTCGACTTACAAAAAGATCTGAGGAACTAATTGTGTTAGTAAGTCGAGGACTGTCGTAATTGTAACATGTGATTAAACATTACTCAAACGTATATAGTTTTTCTCTGCTCTAATGACCAATGGCACCTCTGAGCCAGTGATGGAAATTTCACATTCCCAGGACAGAGTCCAGGCTTTCGATAACATGACATGACAAAACGGTACTTTTTCTACCACTGCACAGGAATGATAGGCTGAGCCAAACCCCCCAAGCTGGATTATAACTCACAGCCTTCCAATTGTTGAGTCAAGCGTTCAATTCGCAGTGCCATCTAGCTAGATATTTACACTCGACTTTAATGTGCAGTGTGTTTAACCTTCCTCAAGACATTTGATTATGCCTCAAAACATGTATACTATCCAGTACACAAGCTTGATTTGAAGCTTTCGTGACTGCAGGAATCCATACTCGTTGGTTCTTTTGGTAAGTCACGTAGGTAGAATTTAAACAAAATAAATTATTTCTACCTACGTGAGTTTCCAGTATACAGTTTATAAAAAACTGAAAAGTGAGCAAACAAGCATTGAGACATTCATGGAATTTCATGGTGGGACGGAGGAACACGCAGATGATTAGAGAACACACACACAGATTAATGGCATCAATTTAATTGTTCATAAAAGTAAAAGGGTTTTGGCAGGGCGTGTCGCAGCTAGACGGGACGATGAACGATGGTCAAGAATAACAACAGAGTGGCAGCCAAGGGATGGAACGTGTCCGAGAGGATGTCCACCGAGGATAAGGAAATCAGTTTGTGTGGCAGGTGCCAGCTGCACTTTTACATCGCACGATTGAGATGATGGTTGTTTCGGGAGATCATCCCGCACCTCCGATTAGCACGGTTGGCTACGTACGGTGTGAACGACGTTTAGCATACATACATCCAGCAGTTGATTTATTTTGGCTGTTGAAGATGATGCATTTTATACAAACATGACACGAAAAATATGGTATGTCTATCGTGCATATTTTGTTTATTTTTATTTACCAAACAGAATTCACTTAAGTTAAGCTTGCAGGTCAACGGGGTTTAAAGATTGCTAATGTTTGTTCATGCTAAATTTACAAACACAAGACTCAATGATGCAAATGTGTGAAAATGTTGATTTGGGAGACATAATTGATGGAAACGAGTGCAGAGCGAATGCGGCTGCTGTAACTTTTCCGATTATAATCGTGCCGCAGAGCCCTGTGGGGTAATGCATTCGCGTTTCCTGGAGGGTTCACTGCCACGCCACTGGAAAACAAACCAATAAAGGCCCGAATCTTAAGTGCCCATGGAGTGCAACTAAAAAAGGTCCCTCAAATTTAGAATGATTGTCAAAATTTGAGCAATAAAAAAACAAGGGGATTGCATCAGCACGATACCCTTTGATTTATCTTTAATTATCCTTTCTGGAAGCCCCCCCCCCCCTGCCACCGTGCATGCTTCAAGAGTACAATTTTTAATGCACGTTTTATGTTTTGTTCTGCGATTACACTGGATAATGATGGCCTCACTTTGTGCCTGATGTTTTTTTTATATATCTTCTTCTTCATCGTCTTCTTCTCCTTCGTCTTATTATTATTATTCTCCTCCTCCTTCGTCTTCTTCTTCATCGTCTCCTTCTTCTCCTTCTCCTCCTCCTCCTTGTTCTTCGTCTTCTTCTTCTTCACCGTCTTCTTCATCTCATTCTTCTCCTCCTTATTTTTCTTCACCTTCTTCATCTTATTCTTCATCGTCACCTTCTTCTTCTCCTTATTCTTATTTTTCGTCATCTTCATGTTCTTCTTCATTTTCTTCTTCATTTTCTTCTACCTCTTCGTCGTTTACTTCCTCTTCTTCTCCTTCGTATTCTTCTTATTATTCTCCTTTTCCTTCATCGTCTCCTTCTCCTCCTTCTTCGTCCACTTCTTCTTCTTCTTCTTCTTCATCGTCTCCTTTTTCTCCTCCTTATTTTACTTCATCTTCTTCTCCTTATTCTCCTCCTCCTTCCTGTTCTTCGTCTCCTTCTTCTCCTCCTTCTCCTCCTTCTCCTCCTTCTCCTTATTCTTCTTCACCTTCTTCGTCTTCTTTTTCATCGTCACCTTCTCCTTCTTCTTTTTCGTCATCTTCTTCTTCTTCTTCTTAATTTTCTTCGTCGTCTCCTTCTTATTCTTCTTCTTCATGTTCTCCTTTTGTGTCATCTTCTTCTTCATCGTCTCATTCTTCTCCTTCTCCTTCTTCTTCTTCTTCTCTTTAGTCTACTTCACCTTCTTTTTATTCTTCTTCTCCTTCTTCTTTTTATTCTTCTTCTTCGTCATCTCCTTCTTCCCCTCCTTCTTATTCCATCGTTTTCTTCTTTTCCTCCTCCTACTCCTCCTCCTCCTCCTTCGTCTTCTTCTTCATCGTCTCCTTTTTCTCCTCCTTATTTTTCGTCATCTCCTCCTCCTCCTCCTTCCTGTTCTTCGTCATCTTCTTCGTCTCCTTCTTCTCCTTCTCCTTCTTATTCTTCTTCACCTTCTTCTTTGTCTTTTTCATCGTCACCTTCTTCTTCTCCTTCTTATTCTTCTTCATGTTCTTCTCCTTTTTTGTCGTCTTCTTCATTGTCTCATTCTTCTCTTTCTATTTATTCTTCTCCTTATTGTTCTTCACCTTCTTCTTTTCATTCTTCTTCTCCTTCTATTTATTCTACTTATTTTTCTTCGTCATCTCCTTCTTCTCCTCATTCTATCGTCTTCTTCTTCTCCTCCTCGTCCTCCTCCTCCTTCTTCGTCTTCTTCATCGTCTCCTTTTTCTCCTCCTCCTTATTTTCCTTCATCTTACTCATTGTTTTTTTCGGTAAAGTCACGTATGTAGAAATATAATAAAGTTATATTAAAACAAAAAAACAATCACGACGTTTCGATCACAACGCAAGCGATCTTCATCAGGTGTCAAGAACAAATCACGGAGGTAAATATAACAAAAAGATGAGAGACGAGAATTCAACAAACCTGGAAAATCATTATGTGAAGCACATCCAGTCAGGCCAACAACACAGTTAGACACTTTATGGTGGACCACGAATTTCAGAAGAGTGTTAAATTTCGTGTTAAACCTTTGGATTGCACATACCAGCATAGATAGAATGAAAAAATACGAGGTACACGGTCAGTAGAAATACATATACAAGTCCACCAAGAGGTAAGGAGGGAGGAAAGACGGACAGGGAGGCAGAGAGAGGGGGGGGCCAGAGGGATGAACAGAAGCTTAAATAGGAAATACGGTCGGAGGGGGGGAGGGGCCAGAGCGAGAGCGGCAGCTCAAACACGCACATCTTACACATACAAAACGGCAGCTCAAAAAAGGACCACCTCTTGTAAATACAAAACGGCAGCTCAAAAAATGACCACCTCTTGTAAATACACTGCTGAAGTGGGTAACGCTGGTACGGCAGTCCTTCTGCCCACTTCAGCAGTTGCTTCTTGCTGTGGTTGTCCCACCTGATGACGGACGCTTGTGTTGCGCCCAAAACGTCGTGATTTAATTTATTTTGTTTTATACCTACGTGACTTTACCGAAAGAACCAAAGAGTATGGATCCCTGCAGTCACGAAAACTTCAAATCTAGCTTGGACACATTGCTCATTAACCATATTCTCTCGCCATCCAGCAGTGAAATGTATATTTCACTGAAGCGATAAAGTCATGACTAGGTAGTAAAGTAACCCCTTGGCAAAGTAAGCTATGCAGCCCAGTATGAGCAGCCTCGTTACAGCTTTCCGGGGTAAGACTGTCGAAGGAATCCAGGATTCCGCGCATTTTCCCAGTTTCACGGACCAGGCCAGCCTAAGTGGTCATGGGAACACAGGATCAATCTCAGGCTAGCCAATGGAGATTAGCCTCAACTGGGCATGGACACACTTTGCTTTGACTGTTAGGTTATGTAAATACATTTTAATTGCTTTTAGTTATTTATATGAATCACCCTTTATATTGCAAATTCCTGTCTGTGGATTCTTGTGTAGAGGTCAAGTGTGACTACACACTGCCTATTGTCAAGACGGAGTATTACCCTTCGGTTAAACGATGAAGAGAAAACACAGAAAGGCCGATTGCCTGCAGTGGTATTCGCAATATGCAGAGGAATTGTATTTTACACAATTATCAAAGGGTGGTAAATGTTTTATTTACTTATTGTCCTAATTAAATGTTTAGCATAGTAATAAGGTCATGCAATTGCTTTTGCTGATCTCCATGAATGAGAAACAAAAATAGCACTTTTTATATCTTGCGCTCAAGTGTTCCACTTGAACTTGCCCTCTTCGCATCCGTTCACAACCTTGGTACAAGTGTAAACACATGAATCTTGTGTAGTCACGTTATGTTTTTTATGTTTATTGGCATGCTTGTAGATTTGCATGTCATCTTGCAGCTAGTAGCTTTAATCATCAATCAGGAGAGGGAATGAAAATGCTTGAAATTTGAATTTCAAAATGATAAAATAATTATCCCTAACACAATAGTTAATTCGAGAGACTGATCATTACGAATATTTGGATGGATCAAAATGTGCAGAGGATCTGTTCATAATCAGATGCAAGTTCGTTACTCACTTGTGGTCAACTTATCTCAGCATAGTGTGGAAGAGTAGGCCAAATATACCCTCTAGATGGCCTCTCTGGAGCCGGAGGCCCTTCTACCAGCAATGGCCTCAGCAGGGAGCTGCAGGGCTGTACCTTTAGCTCACCTTTACCAATCCCAGAATCCCTCTGACGTTAACAAAATAAATACCACTTTGCAGGTGATGCACAGTTGATTGTGCTCTAGAAACATTGGCCCCCTCCATAGAATGGTGGAATTTCTACCACCTGCACGTGATCGATGACAGAGTGTAATGCTGCTCAGTGTTTATTTGAACGTGGAGACATTGGTCGGTTGTTATGGTATCTAGTTTCTCGCTCCTCAATATTGCTCTACAAAACACACGTTATTTCTTCTCATATCTTGCAATGCTGCTTTCACCGTTTCATAATGCTGCAAAGTTTCTCATCACTTTCCAAATGAAAATGAAAACCACTACAGCATTTTTAATATCACGATGTGAATTAATTTGACGTTAGCCTGAATGTGTCCTTTATTGCATAGATCAGTGAACAGTAATGGTTGGGCAAGGTGCTGCTTAGCTCCAGCATACCGATTTTTTATGAAATAGACGGATTATGTAATATTAAACTAAAAACTAAACTATTTTTGATTTACCAGGTAAGGCCCACTGAGCTATATAGCTCTTTTTTAGACGCGTCCTGGCAACACATGATAGCTCAACGAAGTGTTTTTTCACGCGGAATATAACAGCCAAATCACTTGGTACATAATTCAACAGTGCATTCTATTACATCACGTACATTCAGTAACAAACCCAAGGACGAAAAATTCATCGGCGTAGATTCTGTTATGCTTTCCAACATGTGTTTGTCTTCGGAAGTATTTCATGAGCGATACTAACGTTATGCTCCAGGCCGCACGATGACATCACTCAATAAGACACCGTCAGGAGGTTGCCGCATGATGTAAAATGTAGAAGGATGATGGCACGTGTAATTACGTCGCTGCTTTGGCCACCAAGGTTAATTCTTTCAGCGCTGCTTTTTTGCAACAAAGTTTTGGGCCATTACCCTTTGATCAATTTAGCTGTTTTTTTTTTAATAGAGTATGTCTCTAATAACGACGCTAGTTTATGCTAAAAAGTCATTTATTTTTTGGTTCATCTTTACAGGTGGTCGCGACCTCACGTCACAGACAGATAGAACCAATGCACTAATGCTTTAAACCGTAGTTGGCAACCGTTATTAATACAGCATTTGTATATCACACGTTGTTTCTGAAATCCTTTTTTCCTTGCTCGTCTCAGTGCTTTTCCCTCCTGCGTAGATTTTCTCAGGCAAAAAAAAGTTACAGAATATGCTGAAAGTAAATTATACAGGGTGCTTCAATGTTTGTTTTTTTAACACTTCTGCGAATTTGCAACAATACCACAAGAAATGTACTTCCGGGCTCTGGAGACCACCTAGAGAAGATTTCAGGCATGTGTTGACAATGATGGCGAGCAAATGGAGACTCTTTGACTTTTTGAAGCTATTTACATATATTTGTTATCATGTTGCGGTGTATTTTCCGTTCTTTTATCATTAAAAACGATAGTCCCATGTAAGTGTTAAGATTTTTTCTGAAGCACCCTGTATTACACTGCACCGACATTTTTAGAGTAACAACTTTCCCATAACTTTGGCAAAACTGTAAAAAGGCCAGATGTAAACCAAATGAAGCAATGTGGCATACATTGCAATGTTCTTCAGCCTTACGTGCTGGTTATAAACACACACGAATTTAATGAGGACCCTGGGATTTAATTTTAGTAGTATACGCCCTGTATTCTTTTTCGATTTAAAGCTTTCGTGACTGCAGGGATTCATCTTCTTGGTTCTTTCAGTAAAGTCACGTAGAATGGGAAAAAATAATGAAATAAAATAATATTATTTTATTTCTAAAATAATATTATTTTATTTCTAAAATAATAATAGTATTATTTTATTTCTAAGGCGTCACGGTCGGGATATACCAGTCACGGTCACGGTAATATTATTTTATTTCTACGTGACTTTACCGAAAGAACCAAGAAGATGAAGCCCTTTATTATTTTTTATGATTCTGTAATCTACTTCCTTCTCAAAGAATCATGCACAATATATACAACTCTGGTAAACATCTATTTGCAAATACCTGATAGGAGTGTAACTGGTTTTATAGCCATGCGATATTATCAAGGACGTCCACCGAGAAGATGGATCAATTATAGATAACGATTAGCATTCATATGGCGTTTAACTGGGGCGCCACGGTGGCTAGATGTTAACTACCGTGACTGGTATATCCCGACCGTGACGCCTGTATATGTTCTCTCCGTGGCTGCGTGGATTTTTCTCTGGGTCGTCCAGTTTTCCCTCCATATTTAGAATCCACATGTGTTATGAGTATTTGGCTGCTATAAATTTCCACGTGATAAGCTACTTTATTGAGCGATAATTTGTGATAGCCAGGTCGCTTCTGAAAAATATATGTATAGCTAAGTGGGCCTTAGCTAGTACAATAAAACATAATTTTGTTTAGTTTAACTGCCTCAACATCTCAAAATACCTTCAAGCATACGACTAGCATTTGTGCAGATGCTACGTAGATAAATACATCACAGAATGCTTGGAGAAGTCTTCATCCAGCAGTAAATCGATCCGGACTTGTAATAATGGTGTATTATCGCACGGAATATTTTCAGTTTGAGCTGGTGTGGCTAGCAGTGAAAGCTACACATTCGTATTGTTTGGGTCAGTTCCTCCAAAAGAGAAGCACGGTTGACGTCTTACAAAGTAGTAGGCAGAGGTGGCTGACGTTATCTTTCAGGCAACCTGGATGAAATGGGGTTCTCAATCACTGCAAAAAAAAAAACATCATATTGAATTTGGTCAAATCCAGATAATCAAATATCAGTTTGACTGTCATGCGACAAACAATACTCTCATATGCAGAGCAGACGGGAAACTGCTGCCCTCTACTCTATTAACCAGAGGTCACTTGAAGGGATCTCAGAGGTAGTTCTGTGTTATCCTCTTCCGTGGACCGTTCTCCAACATGAAGGTTGTAAAGATGTGGAAGAGATCTGAATGGATGTCATCTTGTGACTTGACGCTGATAAAACTAAAACTAAAGTATTTTTTTTTTATTTTACCAGGTAAGACCCACTGAGCTATATGGCTCTTTTTCAGACGCGACTTGGCCACAAATGGTAGCTCAACGAAATTTGTAGCAAACAAATATTCTAAACACAGGTGTATATATGTGGAAGGAAACCCCGAAGGAGCTGGAAAAAAATCCACGCGACCACGGGAAGGAGATGCAAACTCTAAATATACAGGCATCATGGACGGGATCGAACCCACGACCTCCTGTATACCAGGGGAGGTAGTTAACATCTCGCCAATTTTGCACCCCACAACACAATTAGGATAAAATTGGGGTGAAATTCCAAAAAAGTCAAACAAAATCAAGTCAAAAGCTATGTCTCCCTCCTTTAATGGGCATTGGACAATGTTAACTCCATTGCCAAGCCGAGGCCAGTGGTGGAAATTCCACATTCCTAAAATGAGGAACAGTCTTTCCATTGAATAACTACTGTTGATTTCACATAAAGTGTATTTATTTATATCGAACCTAAGAAAGATAATGGGCAGTTGACCCAGAACTGGGATTTTACAACACATCTTTAAAAATAAATACTACTGCATTGATATTGTGTTTCAATAAAAGCTTTGGAAGCGTTGCACATGCAGCTGCGGGTCTATCGATGTGGGTGAGTGATGGACACAAATTGGGATGACTCTGTTCCATAGCCACGTTCCCGCTAATGGTGCAACCCACTCAAATATTTCATCTGTGCCATTACCGGCTGCCATTGATTCCAGCTCATTTCACAGCAACCTGATGACTTCACTCTGCGGGAAGGTGCCAGATGAAAATTGCGTGTGTAATGTAATGCCGATAGGGCAGCTACTAATATTACATGTTCACAGACAGATGGGCAATTGAGGTCTAACCTCGGAGCAGATGCATTGCTGTTCGTGCCTTGTTTCTGGGCTACAATACAAATCACCCATTAGGCTCCCGCAGGGAGACAGCTCCCAAAGCAAAACAAACTAAAAAATGTATTCAAAATGTTTTATTTTATGTGCGATGGCTGGGTGGATCACGGGACTAACGCGATACCCAAGTCAAGGTACTGAGACAGCAGTGCTGGCAATCCGTGGTGAAATCTTGGCCACTCATCCAAGACAGCACCTTGTTTTCGTGTGCAGTAACTGTCAACGATGTTACTCTGTATACATTGTAGAAACGTTGGAAGCTATTTTGGAGGCTGCTTACACCCGCACTTCTCATAAGCAAGCAACATGAGTGATGCAGGATGCTGCGGTGGTGTTACGGTTGGATCAATGGACCTACGTTCCAGTGGTCGCCACTGCGGCGCCCAAGGTATTCATTTGAGTGTAGGTACTCCCACCTCATCCACGACGTCTGGCCAATGTGGAAGCGTTGACCAAGCTATGTGTGTTGAGCTTTTTTCGCACCGTGCGCAGCTTGAGAGGGACTCTCTCGATCTCCATCTAAACAGTGGAGCCCTTTCTGCAAGCAGTGACGTGAGCAAGACATCGCAGGGCTGCGCCTTTTACCCTTTTTTCAGGTAGTGCAAGAAACTATTTAAGGGATGGAAATATGTTTAACGTTGGGCAAATACCTGCTGCCACTTTTGAGAGTTGAGGAATGAAAATACGAATCTTTTATGTATAAATGCTCATCACACAAACGGAATATAAATGAAGCAAATGAAAACAATACGAGCACGTGTAAATTTGTACTTATGTTATATCTCTGTTTTTGCATCAGTGTTATACACGTACATACAGAGAGAGATCCTACTGGGTGTGCCCTTTCAAATGTTACGAGGTGACTTGTGATGCAAACCGCTAATGGCATGAAAAGCGCTATGAAATACCCCAGCGTGAAGAGCCCTCTATTGCAAACGAATTATTATTACTGTTATGCTCTTCTGTCTCCTCCCTTTTATAAAGAAGATCCCGTGTTCTAAACGTCAGCTATGAGTATACGGTGCCGTGTCATCTCTTTCAAGGCCACGCTAATGACGATGACAGCTGTGGGGCGCATTCAACCGATGCTCTTGGGCAAAATATGCACACACACACACAAAACAACACACAACGGTTGGTGGGGTTCATAGGAGCAGGGAGAGGACCCCAATCTGTCGATGAGGTACGTGCGGGGTGTTCGTTATTGTCAGCTGCAGCTGCAAGCTCCCCCCTTTTCAAATCAGTTTCTTTGCACAGGTAAAACCAAAAACACTAACAAGGCATAGAGGAGGTGTTGCCTCCCGGCCACGATAACTGCTGCAGGGACAACAAAAACTACCAGCCTCAATAATGTTCCGTCTGCACATGTGTCTATTAATAATTCACTTTCCGGTTGTTTTTTTGTTATTGCAGGAGTTTAACTTCGGCAATGGAAAATGCGGCGGCGGCTCACTGCATCTGAGCTACGGTTACAATTGATGACAACCCAATCCCCCATGGTGCCTCACCCCTCACTTTCTCCTTGCCTCCAGCTACTTCCTCCTTTAGCAACCCCTACCATTAAAAAAAAACAATATTACGGGTTTTCTTCCACTTGTGAACAACAATAATCGCTATTCTTTGGTTCTTTCGGTAAAGTCACATAGATAGAAAATTTTAAATAAAGTGAATACAAATTAAAATGATTTTAAAAAATATAATGAAAATAATAAAACACATGAATGTAGATTTGAAGTTTTCGTGAGACCATGGTCTCGGAAAAAAACGATATAATGAGAGCCCACAGCGTTATAGCAATGGTCAGCCACGACGGAGGTATTAGTCCCATGATATTGTTTTTTCTGAGACCATGGTGCTCTGCAAACCTTCGGGCTACTATCAAAGGTTTGTTCATGAAATCGTCCAGATATATAAACATAGACATAACTTCAACCGAGAAGATGGATACAAATTGATCAATAAATTGGAAGGATGTTATTAACCAGGTAAAACCTTAACTGCTTTATAGTTTGCCTTCATATCCGCATCTCCAGTTTATTCAGCCTTCTACCCCCAGCCCCGCTCACTTCTCAGCCCCGGCATTTTGTCGTGCTCGTGTCGGAGCTTGCAGCACTCCACTCCCCCTACCCCACACCCCCACCCTCTCTATCTCTCCTCCCTGGCCCCTCCCCCCTGTCTTACCTATATAGCCTCTTGTTACAAGCAGCTCTTTTGCCCACTTCAGCAATTGTTTCTTGCTGTGGTTGTCCCACCTGATGACGGACGCTTGTGTTGCTACCCGAAACGTCGTGATTTAATTTTATTTTATACCTACGTGACTTTACCGAAAGAACCACAGAGTATGAATGTAGATGTGGTGCCACGACCGCGGAGCAACTCCACAAGCGCCGCGACTCCCTCCCGCCCCCCGCACTAAACACAGACCCGCACACAGCACACCCACATAGTGTCCTGGCGGGGGGTTGCCTGGCACATCGGGTTTTAATCCGAAGGGCCCCTAGGAGGAGAGTCCCACAGTTTCCCGGTGCCAGGAGATTGGCCGACCCCCACAGGACAGGTTGCATTGCGATGCCCCTAAATTGGCTTGAAATTGTATGGGCGCAAAAAGAAAAGGTTCCCTGGGCCAACCGCAATGAGTTACTCACAACATTGGGGGGAGGACGGAGGGTGGAATATTAGGCGTAAAGAGTAAAACCGAAGTCTAAAACTACTGGGCACGGGAGAACAATGGATAAGGGTTGAAAAGGGTAAAAAAAAACGAAGGCATGAACCAAGAATACGATGGGGGGAGGTGTAACGAACGCGTGATTGGCTACGTGATGCCCCCCGCCCCCCCCCCCCCCCCGGGCCTTTGAAGTTTAGAGTATAAAGGTGGGAGCCCCGGGACGATTTGGGAGTTGTCTACAACCTCTGGGCCGTCCAGACCGACTCCATGCCGTCCTGCCTCCTCGAGCCGCTCGCAGCATCCGTGTGATGCCAGCGAGTGCTGCTACGAGGCAGTGATAGGCGAGGTTTTCGCTCGTCCCTCTCCCTCCAACTCTCACAGCAATCGTGTGATGCCGAGAGTACAGCTACGAGGTATGTGGTAGAACGCTTGAGTGACTGGGTTCATAGGCAGGGTTACGCTAGGCTTTTCTTGCGAAATATTCCTCCTCCGGGTAATGCGTATTGGCGCCATTAATAAACTCTAGTACAGAATATCGGTGTAGTATGATTTCTGGGTGTGTGGGCAGAACCTCGGCGTAGCGTCTGTGATTTGTGTGTGGCGCGTCCGCATTGAGAGACGGTGAGTCCGGCGTGAGCGCGAGCGGAGGGCTGCAGCGTGGGTGTGATGTGATTTGAGTATGCGCGTGAGGCGCATGTATTGCAGCACACACGGCCACCGTCGTTTGCGAGTGCTTGCGCTCCCATACGTGTTTACACAGCGCGCTTTACGCAGCGCATTTACACAGTAGAAATAGCGTTAACGGTGAGGCGTGCCCCATAGTCCTGTCACCACCGTTCCTTTTCCGCTAGCATTAGCCTCTGTTTGCACAGCGGATTAAGGCTTATCCACCCGGGGGGTGGGTAGGTGTGCATATTCATACCGCCGCCGTTCCTTTTGGTCAGCGCCAGCTTTGTGAGGGAAAAACGCGCCTGCAGGGGGGCGCGCGTGCACACCTCCGTGTTCGTTTTGCGTGGTGGGGTACGTGTGCGTGCGGGAGATAACTCCGGGCGGTGGTGAGCCTGCCGAGTAGCGGTGTCCCTCAGGGAGGGTGCTGGCGTGGGGGGGGCCGATCACCCGATTGGCGGGGGCGTGGTGAGAGGCAGCCAAAGAGGAGGAGGGGGGAGTGGAGGGGGTGGACGAGGTGCCCTGCCCTCTCAAGGGGAGCGGGGAGGTGGACGTCGGCCCCCACATAGACTGTAGCCTGGTTCTTCATCGGAGTGAGTGTACTGGCAGTCTATAATGTAGACTCTAGCCTAGTTATTCAGTTTGGTGAGTGTACTGGCAGTCTATAATGTAGACTGTAGCCTGGTTCTTAACCTCGGTGAGTGTGCTGGCAGTCTATAATGTAGGCTGTAGCCTGGTTTTTAAGCTCGGTGAGCGTATTGGCATTCTATAATGTAGACTGTAGCAATGGTTATTAAACTTAGTGAGCGTACTGGCAGTCTATAATGTAGACTTATTCTTGGTTTTTGCAGTAATAAAAATTAACATAATAAACATTTAAGATACAAATTTAAAAGCAATAATCCCGAGAAAAAAAGACAATGAACACTGTACAGAAAAGGGGGATAAAGCATAGAGAGGTGGACATTTTCACGCCGATTCACTGGACGGCTTACACGATCACAATGACGGTTTGAAACGGGGCACGCGTTGCCACATTTCATGGTGTCTCGGCCGCCACCGACGTTACAGGTGTTGCAATGAACGTTCAGAATCTCAGTTGAACGCATAGGCTTTCGCGGCCACCTTCTAAATGGCGACGATGATGATGATGATGATAATAATAATAATACGCGCGTGCGTGTGTCTTGTCTGTAACGCACTGTGACAATTAAAGGTAAATGTTTTTTTTAAACTAGTTTCGACGGTGGGGTCCTGCCTCCCGTTCTTTCTGACACAAAGAAAACCCGGGCGCCGCGCCGTGGGGGCCGGCTGCAGAAAAGCAAATATCAACAACGAGTGGTAACTTGTTATAAATGAACGGGTTGTAACACGTCTTGTACTCCTTTCCGACAGAGATAAGAAAGGTCAGTGCGTCCATTCAGCTCGATCGCAGTCGCGGTGGGTTGAGCGTTACAGCAGCCCTCCTCGGTGTGTGTCCAGAAGTTTTGTTTCATTCTCCTGTACGCGGCGTCTTGCCCGTGTGTGCGTCTCTCTTAACGCTCCTTTCCCGGTGTTTAACTGCACAAACAATTGGGTAGATTTTGTTGTTGTTGTTAATACTTTTATCGATAAAATGTATTGTAGTTGAGATGAAATCGTAAATACTTGTAATTTTCTTCTCCATATATGAAAACTCTATATTGTACAGTTTGATTACGACATCTCGCTGGTGATTACAACCAGCATCAGCAGGCAATTGCCAGCATTCAAAATGTTAATATTGTGGGTTTGCTCTCCAACACACCGGTGTGCTGAAGTAGCAACTAATTGCCACCTTTTGTTCACATGACATTGCCACTTTTTGTTCACATGACAAACCTTGCTAATCGGCTGTGTTGGTTCAAGGTGGGTTTACGACTTATTTACGTTTACACGATCTAACCCAAACAACTTCATGATGTTCAGAATGGCGTTGCGATTTGTTTCCCATCTTATTTCGTAGTGATGTTGAACGGAGCGAGAGAGAGAGCGTTTATGAACGGTTGTACGTTGATTTTGAGGTTGTCAAGTCAGGCGATGGCTGCAGCGGATACATTTGTGGATGTCTATTTAATAGCCCCATGATGAGTGGAAGTGGGGCAGTCGGATGATATGCTCCATGCTTTGGATTTGGTGTTTCCCTAGTCACAGCGTCGACTGTGAGTTGCGTGAGAATACATTAGACATTAACAACCACTTGGGCATTTGTTGCGCCCAACATTTGAAATAATTCGATTACAAAAAAATATATATAGTGGGGTTTTAATTAATCTAAGTATGGATTGGGTCTCTAATATATGCGTTAGTGTATTAAAAAATATCGCTTTTGGCATTTTTTTTAATGTTTCACAAAATCGTGGTGTATTTTTAATAATTTATTTATCAATGGCTAACTCAACAAACCCTCAGTCTCACTAACTGGCTCATTAGTGCAGGTAATTTGGTTGTAAGGGCAGCTAGCTAACTAATTTCTGTTAACAAGCTGAATCATATGGGCAGCTAGCTAGGAAAAATGGGCAGCTAGCTAAAATAAAGGGATAGCTAGTTACGGCAAGTCAAATAACGAATGGCTTGCCATAATATGACGCCCTTCAAAACTGTCCTGTTATGCAGAATGAACTGACTTGTAGGTTAATATTGTATCATGTCACAGCATATTGTAGCGTGCCAACCAGTGGCTCAGTTGTACAGAAACACTGTACTCTCCGAGAGGCTCTCGTTTTAAGCATGCACTGTATGTACCAAGGGGCCCAGGTGTTATGCTCAATGTATGCACCGAGGGGACTGGGGGCCATAGTGGTCAACTCACACTGTAAGCACTCAGGGGTCCTAGTGGTCACCTCATGCTTTCAACACCGAGGGGACTCACATTGTAAGCGCTGTGGGGCCTGGGGGCCCTCGTGGTCAGCTCATGCTTTAAGCGTGGAGGGGCCCAGGGCCTCTCACACTGTAGGTGCCGAGGGGCCCAGGGGCCCTAGTGGTCAGATCATGCTTTAAGCCCCAGGGGCCTAGGGGCCCTAGTGGTCAGCTCACTCTTTAAACGCCAAAGGGCCTGGGGGCCCTCAGACTGTAAAAACTGAGGAGCCCAGGGGCCCTAGTGGTCAGCTTAAGTTTTAAACACCAAGGGATCTGGGGGCCCTCACATTGTAAGCGCCGAGGGGTCTGCGGGGCAGTAATGGTCAGCTCATGTTTTAAACACCAAGGGGTCTGGGGGACCCTCACATTATAATCACTGAGGGCTCTGGGGGGCTCTGGTGGTGAGCTCACATTTTAAACACCAAGGGGCATAGTCGTCAGCTTGTGCTGTGCGCACTGAGGGCCCTGGCGTTCAACTTCCTTCGGAGGTCTTGGGCCACGCACCGCGCGCAGCCTGAAGCTTGGAGGCCCCCTGGCAGTCCGAGGCCCCGGGGCACTGACCCCACTGGACCGGTCCATAATCCAGCCTTGCTTTGAAGTGTAATCAATAATTTATTGGTAACCAGTGTAAGGTTTTGTTTTAGTTTACGTGACGTGGGATGATTTTTGGAGGTTGAAAATTAGTCTAGCGGTATTTTTCTGGAAGTGTCATTCACACAAAACTGTAAAAGTACATTCTTGCTCAAACGAGCAATGGGCCAGCATTGCTGGGGGGGGGGGATTCTATCATAGGACAACTACAGTTGCCATTTTTATCAACCCCAGAGGGGTGACAATTAAACGGAAGAAAGCAAGAACATTGTGTAACGAATCTCCTTCGAGACGTCCATTCTTGAGTCATCATTTCTAACGATAACGTATTTACAATTCTGAACATAGTTACAACTCCACATGTAATTACTACTCCGCGATCAGTCAGCCGCGATGTCGTCCACCTCCTAAGTTGTTGGTTCCCGGGCAAGCGTCCAGACTGCAGGTCACGCTCCCCATATATACCTTGTCTACCCACTCGGCCCCGCCACTATCGGACAGTGCCCTCTCTCCCCACTATGGCACGTGTCTTAATAAACACAGTACCTTCTGGTCACCTGTTCCAAATGATCTCAACGTGTACACTCGAGCACTTACTCCTTCGAATCCCCTGCAATTGTGTTATTACTTATGCGAATGCCATTTACATGTAGGGATCGGACCAATAAAACACCCGGTTTATACTACATTTGCAGCAGCAGCAAGAATATGTGTAGAGTGAATGCACGTGTTGTCTGTGTGCAGAAGGTACAATAAGCCTCAATGGCAATACCGCGGCCATGTGTTCTTAGAATTTGTGGGGATCTGTGTGAATCCTCAATCTCCTGCTGTTAAAGGCCACGCTTATGAAACAAACGCAAATTGTCCTGAAAATCAATATCTATATATCTACTTTATTCAGACTACAAGAAAGGTCGTGCAATTTCAATGTTCTATTTGGTTCGTTTTCCGGTCATATTGTTATTTTATATTCCTGTGCATTACCTTGTTTACTATAGCAATATATTTTGTATTATATTTTAGGATGTTATAATTATCCTAAATCCCTGTCTTTTAACGTATTGTGTTATCGTCATATTCAGTCGTTGACGAAGAGGAGTTATGTGTAAAAGTACCTCTGGAGTTTCCCCCCAAAAGCGGGTCATGTTAGGCTGTGTGCTTCCAGCATACTGGTGTACACTAGTGTGCTTGGAGTACACAGTTGCGAAGTATAACTATACCGACTAAATTTTGGATTAAAACTTTCGTGACTGCGGGAAATCATATTCTTGGTTCTTTTGGTAAAGTCACTTAAATATATATTTTAAAGAAATTGAAAAGAATTTAAGCAAAAACCCCACGACGTTTCGATCGCAACACAAGCTGTCTATAAGGGTTCCAAAGTGAGTGAGCGGGGGAAAGAGTTGTGGCAAGCAACACGAGCTGCGCAAGAGGCACGCTAATGCATTAGCTAAACAAAGGGAGAGTTGGGTGGAGGTGAGCTTTGTGCAGCACAAACAGCATGGGCGGGGCAGCCAGTAATGTCCCTGCCCCCTTCCTTCCCCCCATTGTCTGCTCCTCCATTACTGGCTGCCCCGCCCATGCTGTTTGCTCTGCACAAGCTCACCTCCGCCCAACTCTCCCCTTTGTTTTGCTCCTGCATTAGTGTGCCTCTTCTGCAGCTCGTGTTGCTTGCATAGCTCTTTCCCCCACCCACTCACTTTGAAACTCTTCTACGCAGCTACATTTGGAGGCTTGCTCCCTCTTTTCTCTCTGCCTGACGAAGACCGCTTGTGTTCCGATCGAATTGTCGTGGGTTTTTTGCTTTTATTATTTAAAAAAATAAAATCCATTTACGTGACTTTACCGAAAGAAACAAGAATATGTATACCGACTAACATTCAATGTTAAAATAACCCCATTACTTTCAGTGAAAGTCAAGATGTGAATGTGAAATATTGACTTCTGTTTATCCAAAACAATCGTTTGTATAATAAGAGTCGTAATGTCTCCATCCTCAAAATTGCAATACTCTGGCAATCATTTCAGCTGGTGGCCCTGGGACAGTGGCAGAAATTCCACGTTACCATGACAGAGGCCAGTATCCCTTGGATGGCCACTGTCATGTTAGCCTGCATGCATTATCGGAGAAAGCTGAATTTGTCTTACAAATTGCTACTAATGTTATCAACTGAGCCAGCACTGAGCCAGAGATTTAGTTTTGCGGGCCCAAGACTGGTCCCCGTGTGCATGTCAAGTGCCCATGATCATTTGAAGAAAGTTGTCTGAGATAAGCACAGCCCAATGTTGATTGAGTTATGATTTTCTTCGTCGTGTCTCCTGTCCAATCTTTATGGTCTTTGTCCCAATAGTCTGCACAGGCCACTCCTTCTGGTGTTGGCATTGCCAAGTCTTGAGGAGTAGCACTGCGGTGCTGCAGGGCATTTCAGTGGATGGCCCATGGTTCAATTCTCCTGATAAACACATTGGTCGGTTGAGTTATGATAAACTGTATAAACAAATTTACTTTCAATCCACAAACCGCAGAATGACACGTTATATATTACATGCACGGTATGCGTCATGTGTAACTCCATAGTTGTGACGTGCACGAACCATCTATGAGATGTTTTGAATACAATCAGAATCACTAAGTGCTCCTTCATAAAACAGTAATTTAATGGATCGTCATCTCCACGTGAAATTTTTAAAAAACATACCTGTTTTTAATCAGTGCATGTATGCTTTTCCGTACCGTTTATTAGTTCAAGCAATCCATGCAGGGCAAGTTATTACGTTTCCCTTTGCACCTATGTGTGATTTAAAAGAAACTTTGAATATAAAGCAAATGTAATGAGTAGTATGCGTTGGCCAGTCAGCCTGTAATGAGTGTAAATATATTTTGCATTTTACCCTATTACCTCCCATATTTAAATTAATTACCTTTGGAAAATAAGCAGGTCAATGACATACAAGTGTTGCCTATAATTTAGATATCTGCTATATTGCATTACAAATGTAAATAAGAATTACCTTAAGAGCATCCTCCAACAGAACTCAATTTAAATGATTTACAATATATTTTTTTCATTGAATTAATAAAAAAGCTTCTAGACAAATTGCTTGTTATGCGATTGCATGGCGACAGAAATCTATTACTGACAATGAGAAATGTGTTAACACTTTTGCATCTGCAAAAAACACTCTTTTCTAAGCAGTGATTTCTGAACGTCATTCTCAGTGGTAATTATGTGCTTTTAGTTTCTCTGAGTTATTCATATTTCTGCTATGTTTTCAGCTTTGGGAGACATCAATGCGAGTTGATCAAATTGGCCATGTGGGTGATCATTGTCCATTTGTAAATTGTGGATGTACATACTCTTTGGGTCTTTCAGTAAGTCACGTAGATAGAAAAAAAAATCACAACGTTTCGATCGCAACAAAAGCAATCGTATTCTTAGTTCTTTCGGTAAAGTCACGTTGAAGGGAAACAACAAAATAATAAAATATATATAAAACAATAAAAATTCTCACGACGTTTCTATGGTTTCGACCATAGACGACCGTTTGTGTTATGGTCGAAACGTCGTGAGAATTTTTATTGTTTTATATATATTTTATTATTTTGTTGTTTCCCTTCAACGTGACTTTACCGAAAGAACTAAGAATATGAATTACTGCAGTCACGAAAGCTTTAAATCAAAATTCAAAAGCAATCGTCTTCAGGAGAAAAAATACAGCAGGGGGACTGCTGAGGCAGGAAGGATAAGTGGGCGGGGCTAAAGATGGAATTTGCAAGTAAATGTAAGATCGCAGAGCTAGACATACCTCGGCTATTGTGCTGCTAGAGATTAGCATGTTAATGTGTTAATGTAACCCCACGGTTACGGTGCCGAAGAAGCCATTGTCTTGCTCAAGATTAGAGATTAGCATATCAATGCGAGGCGGCTCCCGCAGCAGCAGCTGTGTTTATGAGAGACATTCAGCCTATTAAACGAGCACCACCGCCGCATCGAGGAAAAGGGAGCAGCAGCTATGATAGTGAGACATTTAGCCTGTTAATGTAAAGGCATTTAACAAGGTAATGTAACTCAGAGAGTCGGAAATAACTGCTAACATAGGTAGTATGGAAGCATCACAGCCAGTTATGACTTTACCTGGTTAACAACGTCCTTTCAATGATTGCTCAGTTTGTACCAATCTTCTCGGTTGACTTCACCGAAAGACCCAAAGAGTACCAATTCCTGCAGTCACGAAAGCTTTAAGTCAGTGTGAATGTACAGTGATGTGACTTCATACTATTTAGCCCTTTTGTACTGATGTATTTTGCATAATGTGGATCGGTGATGCCATTGAAACACCAAGTCTATTGCCAACTAAAGAACCATCATCTTTGTCAATATTATGTACAGAGCCTCTGAATGACACTAATTCATTAGACTTCATAAAACAATTGTGTGTTTTATGTTTGTTGTGTGTGCAGTGGTTAACATAGTCTGTAAAAGTCTATAGTAGGATCTCTGTCTTTGTTGCAGTGTTTAGGGCACTGCACTAATTATCTGATGACCTATGTTCAATTCCTGGCCACGGCTAATATCGGAGGATGATTATATATCTGATATAATCCTGGACCTCCACCTACGTTGGCTCAGCCTTAAATGTGTAAATGTTAGCACTGGGTAGAAAAAGATGGCTGCGTGCAGTGCTGACCATACCTACACACTATATATTAATAGGTACTCCCTAAGTAGTATTTGCTGTGATTGATCGCAATAGCTGTGTCTCCAATTAAAGTCTAAATCAGGGAATGACTCAGACCATAGTGCAGCGCCCCTCTGTAGGAATGCAACAGCAGATGCTTCATGGAAAGACTGGCATCTGTTATAGGAATTTGTAATGTCGATGATTGGTTTAGGGTTGCCAATGAATTTGAGGACCATACCACCATGTACTACCCATATCTCTCTCCCTGTGGTCGCATGGATTTTTATCCGGGTCCTCCGGTTTATCCCTCCACATTTAGAATCAACATGCGTTTAGAGTATTTGGCTGCAATAAATTTCCACATGATCAGCTACTTCGTTGAGATATCATTTATGACCAGGTCGCTTCTGAAAAATAGCTATGTAGCTCAATGTGCCTTACCTGTTAAAATATAAAATTGTTTAATAGTAGTAAAAGTTTAAAGTGGATGTTAATACTCTTTGGTTAAAAGTCACGTAGGTAGAACAATAATAGATCATGGCGTCTCGATCGCAACACAAGCATTCGTCATCAGGTGGGACAACCACAGCAAGAAAAAACTGCTGAACTAGGCGAGGGATCTGCCGTGGCACGACGTTATATAGGACTCGGTAGTAGGGAGGGAGAGAGGAGGTGGGGGGAGAGAGGGGGCGGGGCAGAAAGTGGACCCCGCGGCAGCACTGGAGAGATCGGCTGCAGGGGGGCAGAAAGAAGGGGGGGGGGAGGAGGCGGGGCAGAAAGTGGACCCCGCGGCAACGCCCGGGTTACTGGAGTAGAAATCGGAGAAAGATGCACAGAGAGAGAGACACACAGAGAGTCGGAAATAACAGCTGACTTAGGCAGGTAGGATGGAAACGTCACAGTCAGTTAAGACTTTACCTGGTTAATAACGTCCGTCAGTTTGTACCCATCTTCTCAGTTGAAGTTGTGTCTGTGTTTATATATCTGGATGGCTTCATGAACTAATCTCTGATAATAGCCGGTGGGTTTGCAGAGTACCTTCGTCTTGGAAAAGTCAACAATGATCAGCAACGGCAGAGGTATTGGTCCTACCGTGTTTCAGACCTGCCTTGTGCTCATGGACGCAGTCCGAGACATGTCATTTCGTTTCCAAAATTTAACTGCTGCCGCAGCCACAACTAAGTTTGTAGACACCCGGGTATTGCATTTCAGGAATCACATATTTAACAGATGGGATCAAATCACGGATTTTGTGTACTGTGTTGAAACGAACCTGGATCTTGTGTTTGTTTAAGATTTTGGAAATATTTTTGGTAACCCCTGCTATGTATGGCAAAGTGATGGTATTGGTTGGATCCTCAGATGGTTGTCTCCCCATGGCTGGGGAGACAGCTTTGCGGATTGCACGGTCAGAATCTCTTCGTCCTAAGGGCTTGGTGTACGTGCTCCAGCTCACTGGATAGGTGATGCTGGTCGGAGATGCAACGGGCCCTATGGTGTAATGTTTTGATGAGGGAATTCTTCTGAGCTGGATGGTGGTGGGAGTCAGGCTTTAGATAGGCATCCGTGTGGGTGGCTTTTCTGTAGACAGAATGTCCCAACGAGCCATCAGGTCTCTTCTCAATAAAAACATCCAGGAATGGTAGCTTGCCATCCTTTTCAACTTCCATGGTGAATTTGATAGATGGGTGCATGGAATTGATGTGGTTGAGAAATTGGTTCAGTGCTGGCAGGCCATGTGGCCAGATGACGAACGTATCATATCGTATCTCTTCCAGAAGGAAGGACGTAGGGTGGATGTCTGGATGGCATCTATCTCAAATTTCTCCATGAAAACATTCGCTACCACTGGTGATAAGGGAGAACCCATTGGAGTACCCTCATTTTGTATGTAGAATGTACCATTCAAGGTAAAGTAAGTGTTGGTAAGGCAGTGCCTTATTTAGAGTCTTGATGACAACAATTAAACTAGTCACACAGTCCACTAAACAAAATCATGATTGCGGATATTATACGAAAATAACTAGATTGTTTTCCAAGCCAAAAGGAAATTCTGTAGGAGACAACAGATTTTGTGCCATAAAAATAATAAATATAAAATGGCTCTCTGCTGCCATAATTAAACCCAATAATTTATTGGCCTTCTTAGGCTATTTGCGAATCAATTCCTCAACCAACATCATGCTGCTCTTAAAAAACAGAACAGCCATGCATATGCATGGATTCTGTAACACTTTCAACATGTGTTTGTATTTAATTAGCCATTAAATTATCAGCACTCGTATCAGGCGTAGAGCAAGCTGTTACATGTGTAATGACAGGGTGACAACTACCGGCCTGTAAGGGTAATTACGGTTATAGCTGCATTACATAATGCCTTATTATGAAGGGGCATATCTGGGGTAAAGGGTCTCGTGGGTTCTATAAGGGGGGCGTGGCGAGAGGTGGAGCTTGCCCACGCCAGGCAGCTATAAGAAGCACCGAACCAGAGCGTCGGGGCTGTTAGCGTCGGGTCTGGGTCCTGAGTGTGTCGCTGCGCGCCGTCATCTTCATCTTCGACCACATGGCTGTTCTTCTGCGGGTCCCTCTCCGTCTTCGCCACTGCGTTTGTCAACCAGCCAACGTAGCGCAGGACAGAGAGGGGCCGCATGTGTTAGAGCAGCCTGGGTATAGCTGCATTACTAGGTGTGTCGCCTTCTGTGCTCTTAATAAACAAGAAGCCTTCTACTAGACGTGTGTCAGAAGTCGCTCACTACACATGTATAGGCCGCAACGAGACAATGGTGTTTGGATAGCGGGTCTGCCAGGGAGGGTGTGGCCAACACTTTGATCAATTTGGCCAGTGCTCCCAGAATAACACCACTTCATTCGAAATATTTGTACGTACTGGATTACATCTACGAGAGGTATCGTGCTCCCATGTTTCGCAACGAAGACAACGATCCCCCATATAGCCCTAACAGACTGTTGGGCCGAGTGCTGTTAGCGAGCACCTACGAAGGTGGGTACGGCACATGAGGGGTGAATGGCCAGCACCACGCCCGGCCGCCTTTGCCTCCCTAGTAGCGATGGCTACTCAACGCACCAAGTATTATTTGAGGCTGAGGCGATATAGGGGAGGCCCAGACCGGTTCAGATAATCGTCACTGGTGTTGGTGTCCGTGAGCGGGAATCAAACTCGTTGTGCGCTCCCCACTACACTACCGCTCATGGACATATATATACGTACGCGCAAGCAGATGGACCCAATGCAATCATGTGTTTACCCCGAGTTGGAAATCATTAAAAAGACTCGAAATTAGTGTGGGGCAGTGCACATTTCCATTCGTCACCCTGAGGCAACAGTGGAATGTCCCATAGTTCCTACAGACAGTGCCAATTTCTCCATAAGACGTTCACAAAGCGGTTCAAATTTTATTGACCCTGCAAGGGATGATTAATGGAATTGACCTCCACCAACATTGTCACACAGCTGGATTTAGTGGCATCTGCCATGGCCAGTGCCACATTCAACTAGGTATGTTCAAACTAAGCAAAAGTTTAGGGCCTGAGTTAGCTCAAGGGACAATTGATTTATGAAAAGAGGGGTTCACCAAAGTATGTTTCTTATTGAACTCAAATAATAATAAAAAAAAACGTTACAATAACCAGACAATTCTAACAATAAGAAAAAATAGTTTTCATTGTAATTAGTCGAGTAGCTTCATTATTTCACACAACCGTGATGTAATTATACAGCATGTACAGCATATTAATGTATTCATGTGACACACGCAATAATAATATTTGCTTTGGGCTCCCAATGGGCTCGTACCGTCACTGGCCATGGGAATGTTTACATTTCCACCACTGGCTGAGTGATACAAATAAAAAATGAGAACCAACCTATTGCTCATTTGAGCAGGAGACCACTATGACTATTATCTCTGACTGTATCGTCCATGGCAATACTGCAAATATCTTTATTTTTGCAGAGCATCTAGACTTCATATGCTAAAGTTTCAGAGAGCCCTATATTAATTGCCACCCTGATTCACAGTTGTGATAATTGAGGCACTCTTCAAGAATGTGATGGGGTTTTTTCATCAATCTTTAGTTTGCTGTGTGGTACGCTACAGGCACATCACAATACAATTTACACGCCCCTTAAATGCTGCAATTCGAATGCGGCGGCTCTGTTGAATGCTTGAATCGTTTCATTGTTGATCGATGTAAAAAGGTTTATGACCTTACTCAGCATATTTGTGTACCCACCCTTTAATAACAAAACAAATCTGATGTAGTTATCCCTGAAATGATTCCCCTGGAAGGTTCATGTCAATAAAGACTCTTAAGCAATTTTCTTATCCATAGTCATTGTCAGAACATTTATTGTAAAGTCAGGAAATTGATAATGATTGCACCCTTACGTTTGTAATGGTTCTCGATGTGTTTGTTATTCATGATGGACCGAGAATGTTTTCGGTGGTTACATTGCTTGGATATGCATCTACATCAGCATTAACGTATGTTGAACTTATTTTGCACCATACGTAGCCAACCGTGCTAATCGGAGGTGCAGGGGATCTCAATGTCTGCTAATGAGCTTCATACTCATTCTCCAAGTGAATGCCCTATAATAGTTTGACTCTTTACGAGGTGGGGAAGCTTAATCAAGTGCAGTAAATGTAATGATAATTCTCATTCAATAATAATAATGGATTATAATCCATATTAATCCAGCCCAGTACTTGTCTCGCAATCCAAACGTTGTTGGGTCACTTCCTGATTGGTGGTTGTCTGAGTACCATTCTGTGGGAAGTCAACTGTGACGGTCCCATGGCTAGGTTGGCCCCTGCTGTGAAAATATGGAACTTTTTAGCGCTTCCTCATGGCCACGAATTGAGATGCACATTGTACCAAGATGAGACACACTAACTTTTTTTTTTCAAAAAAGCTTCAAGTAAATCATGCCGTAGGTGTCCTACGTGAGACGATTGGCTTTACATAATATAATGTTAATTGCCATTGCCTTGATTATGCATATGGAATTGCCTGGGCTTTTAAAAATAAGTATAGTCCCATCCTTGGAATCAATAACCATAGCTCATAATATAATTCAAATTGTACTGCTATTAATAATAAATTATGCCTCGACTTTCCCAACTGGCTGCTGGCTGGGCCCCTCTCCACCCGAACAATGCTGTTGGTCTTCTTTGGTTCTTTCGGTAAAGTCACGTAGAATGAGAATAAAATAATAAATTGATAAAATAAAATAACACAATAATATTCTCACGACGTTTCGGCCACAACACAAGCGGCCTTCATCAGGTGAAGGGGCGAGACTGTCTGGTAGGACAGCGCTGGAGTGAAAGAGCCACGTTCAGATCACGGCCTTTAAGCTTAAAGAGCCACGTTCAGATCACGGCCTTTAAGCTTAAAGAGCCACGTTCAGATCACGGCCTTTAAGCTTAAAGGCCGTGATCTGAACGTGGCTCTTTCACTCCAGCGCTGTCCTACCAGACAGTCTCGCCCCTTCACCTGATGAAGGCCGCTTGTGTTGTGGCCGAAACGTCGTGAGAATATTATTGTGTTATTTTATTTTATCAATTTATTATTTTATTCTCATTCTACGTGACTTTACCGAAAGAACCAAAGAAGATTAATCATTGCAGTCACGAAAGCTTTAAATCGAAATTTAATGCTGTTGGTGTTAGTGGCTGCTGCAGGCCTTCGTCACCGAGGCTAGCTGGGTAACTGGCTGCACGGATTATTTTTTTTTATTGAAAACAAATTATCATTCAATTGCATTGAAATGGCGTGAGACGTTCCGAAGACATAATAGATGAGGGCACCGAAGATGTGGGAGTAAAGAATACATAAGACTGACACAGTTCGTTTAAAATTACTACAACTCTCCAATTTGTGCTCCTATTCATGTAATTATTTTGCCAGATTATTCTTTAAATCCTAGGGAATATTTAAAAAAACACGCAATACGTATTATCTTGGAATTTTATTAAGTGAAAAAGCAGTTTACTTTTCGTGCTCCGATTACTGGATTGTGAGAAGAGCAATGGGTTCTCTGCTAGTGCTGTAATAATGTGTGAATGAACACATTATTTTCATAATGCATTAGATTGGAGATTGTTTTTACAAATCTTGCTGTATTTTCGTTCTATTAAATAATTGAACGTAACTTTAATGCGTGCAGTTTTCACTGTCAAATAATACAACTACAAGCACTGAGGGAGGAAATCCTGTTTATTGCACAAGTGAAGATTGATGTTAAATTAGAAAATCAGCAATATATTCGGTAACATTTCATGAACGTGCCATCAATTACGAAATAATATTAAGCATTACAAACATATGTTTACATATGACATACAACAATGCACATATGCCACTGCCTAGGTGGTACGATTGTGCTGCTGAGTAGCCCTCCGATGTGTTTTAACTAAACTTAACGACTGTATTTTTATGTTACCAGGTAAGGCCCGACTGAGCTGTGTAGCTCTTTGTCAGAAGCGACCTGGCCACAAATGATAGCCCAACGAAAGTGGCTTATCACGCGGAAATTTATAGCAGCCAAATACTCTCAACTCATATCTCTGAATTGTGGAGGGGAAAACCGGAGGACCCGGAGAAAAATCCCACGCGACCACAGGGAGAGAGACATGCAAACTCCAAATTTACAGGCGTCAGGATCGTGATCGAATCCACGACATCTTGCATACCAGCTGAGGGAGTTAACATCTCGCCACCGCGGCGCCACATGCTGCGCGCTTCTTTAGGCACTGAACAAATACGCACACGTCATATCAACGTGCGCTTTTTTATGGGATACAGCTCTTAATAAGTAAATAAAAAGTCATACACTTCTGACTTTTGAGTGTCTGATATACACAGAGAGAATGCTGGGATTATAATCGTTTGACAGGATCAGTTTTGGGAATGGAACGTGCTCGGAAAATTGTGCAGATGTAATCGGAAAGAGGAGATTGCTATGGGTGGGACGTGTGTGAATGATGGAGGCTGGCAGGTTATTGAAAGAGGCGTTAGATGGGGCACCCAGAGGTCATCGACAAAGGGGAAGACAAAAAGAAAGATGATCGGATACTGCAAGAACAGCTTTTGGAAGTCCAGTGTCATATTTGCAGCAGCTGAGAGATCCAACAGAAGGCCAGAAAAGATGAGGTGGTGTCACCAGCATTGACCATGAAGACATCTTGACCAGATACGGGGTGGATTTATATAGCGGTGGCAAAAATGCTGTGCTAAAACAGTGGGCATTCCTTTTGTTATACTTATATTTGTAATATTTGTAAAGCTAAAGTGACAAATGTAATATACACATCATTAATGTGTACGTAAAATACATTCCCTTTCTCCATTTAATAACAGTAATGGATTTTGAGAGAATTTTTTTTTATCTAAGTCCCAGCATACTCTATCACACAGTGCCTCTGGAAACATTTCATTGATAACATATTTTCAAAGAAGGCCACAATACTTAGAAGGATAGATGGGGGGGGGGGAGCAATTATTTTCGATTGCTCATCGGCCTTTTAATTTTCCCCTTCAGTGGAGCATGCAAGCTATGAAAACATATTTGCATGTCGACATCCAAGCCAGTGGAAAAGACTTGGGAGGCTACTGGGCCAGGCCAAACAAAAATAGATGACAGCACCTCCAAATCACATTTGAATTTTTTTCTCTCTGCACAGTTGACGAGGCACAATGCCGTACACATTCACACGCATGTGTCCCCACTTCAATTCTCACGCTAAAACTAGTCCATTGCCTTTGGGAAATAATTGATTTGATGAAAAAATAAATAAAGCATTGGTATCGTGTACGTGCTGCAAGTTTGAATGCATTGTTTATTCATATTTACTATGCCATCGTTTGTCGTATATATATTCGCTATTGTTTTGCACTGATTATAGTTTGTTGTGTGTGTTTATTAACTATATTTGTATTAATTTTTGCCCGAGAGATACCCTCTGTTAAGAGAATACTTTTTTTTCTGGCAAGAGCCAGTTGACTTTCCACAAGTGGGGTACCCAAGCATGACGGGATAAGAGTCAACACAGATAAGTCAAAAACCACGTGACTTCACCGAAAGTCCCAAAGAGTATGAATTCCTGTAGTCACGAAAGCTTTAAGTCAAGATTTAACCACCTGCTGTTCTGCCATTCATTGGTCACTTAGTGGCCTTGCAGTTGCAGCTCTCATCCATAAACTCAGAGGTCATAGTACGCAGCTAGCAACCAACGAGAACCTGGGTTTGAATTTTGGCAGCTGCCTGTCATTAAATTGGTTCCCAAATGTCAAGAGTTTTTTTTACATAGCAGTATGTATGCAAGTTAGATCTCACAATGCTGCACAATTCACAACACGTAGGCGCATATATAATCATATTTTTCAGGAAACCGGAGGGCCTGGAGAAAACCCACACTTGCGAGGGGACAACACTCTATCCCGTAGATATGGAACAAATGGATATTAGTCCACACTTGGCTTACCGCATACTCTTGGCGAGTCGGCGTATGGCACTTCAACACCCACGGGGAGGGAGGTTTGCAACATTTGTGTGATCCACACACCCTCGCCTTTGCAGTGCTGGATTACAGGCATGCACCATGACTGCAGCATGAAATACAATTGGGAAAAAGAAACCAACAAATGTCTAAATTACTGTGCCTATGTGTCCTCTGTTGTTTACGATTGATTTTGCTCAGGCTCTCTTGCCTGCACAGCACACAGAGATGTGTTATTGTTGCACACTCGAAATGAAGGAAACATTATAATGCATAACATAACATCGGTTAATGCAAGAGACCCATATATATTCTTTATACAGATTTTATTAAGGTTGGCTGTGTTAACGCATGCAATTAGGATTAATTAGTTATTAGTCATTTATAGAAGTGTTGCTTTTAAAAAATGTCCGGCCTATTTAAAATGAAGTTAATGTTTTAAATGTAATTTTGTCTTTTCCGTGATTCATTGTTATTTTCTCATCCTGCTTTATACGACTTTATACCAATTGTACAGGGCCAATTTACTGCTAATACTATGTACATTGAAGAAACACTTTGCTTCATGAAGCAAATATAATCGTAAATGATCATGCCAGCATTAATTTGAACAGTGTGGACAATCAACTTTAACTTTCATGTACATAGACTCCTACAACTCCATCCTTGTTCGATCTTCATCAATCAACCTCATTCCAAACTTCTGAATGCCCTTTTAATTTCAATTTGTGCATTTCACAAATGTAACAATGAATGAAACAGAAATAATTAGAACACCATCTCACCCACGTCCTCCTCGGTGGTTGTTATCCTCGCCTCGATTCCCATGCCTCCCCCCTGTTACCTCCACCGGCTTCCCATCATCGCCAGCAGGGTCAGCTACAAAATAAACTCCCTCCACTGGCTTTCACCAATATAGCCAGCAGAGTCAACTACGAATTATCTTGCCTTTGCCACCATACCTCTACTTCCGGTTGTCCACCACACCTCTCTTTGCTCCTGTCAGCCTGCACTGCAGCTTCTCGGCAGAACTCTCCGCAGTGCGACTCACAATGTCCTCTCTGTAGCGAGGACCAGGACCGTTGTCCGTGAAATATCGTGTTTTATAAAACTGAATTATTATTATTATTAACCAGTAAGGGCATGTGACTATTCATACAGATGTCATATTACTACGTTTAAAAACAAACTACATAGGAGCTGACCAGGTAGCTCAGGGATCAGCCCAATGTGTTTGAACCACTGATATCTGGGATTGAAATCCAGGTTACCTATCAGAGATTAAACCTGATACTCAAAAGTGCGGCAAGTTTATGGGCTCAGCCTGTTCGCAAATGACTGCACAAACACCCAAATAATTTTAGGTTTGTGCTTGCACTTAATTTGGTTGATTTACAGTTCTGATAATTAAAATATCTGCTCGACTGGCATGTACAAAATATTTCTCTGATGCAGGGAATGTTGTATAGTGCACCCCGTAGTGCGTGAATACAAATGGTCACTTGAATTTTAGGATATATATATATTTTTTTAACAAGTGCATGCACTTCTTTTCCACAGTTCTGAAGAGATGGACTGATGTGGTACATAAGGATTTGGAGATGATTTGACTTACCAATGACTGGTACCAGCGGTGTCAAGATCGGCCTCTGTGGAGGAGGCTCATGAAGGACGCTAAGAGGCAGTTGGAGGCAGCTGCCCTCCAACAACAGCGAAGGGCAGATAAGCGACGCTCATGAGTGGAGCGCTAGGCAGCTAAAACGCAGAAATTTGGTGCAGTAAGGTGGACATGTGGTGTATCTGTCAGTGATCTCGGTCAGTCAACCAATGGCACCTGAGTCTGTCCCGTGACCTCCTACCAGCGAGCCTTTGACACATCATGTGGTAAATGTACATCTAGCCTGGCACAAGCGCTGTGGTGATGTCACCGCCATTTAGTGGGGAACGGCGGTTGTTGTTACATGTTTGCATGTAACAACAACCGCCGTTGTTGTTACATGCACACATGTAACAACATGTGTTTGTACGCATGTCTGTATGTATGTATGTAAGCAAATTATCTTAATCTCTCACTGTGAAGGAATTCGTTTTTTAGGAGACCTAAACCTTTAATTTGTCTTTGGCATTTTCTAGTTATACGTAATTTTAAGCCCTTCGTTAATCCACTGCTGGATGAAGGCCTCCCCACGGAACGTCAGTCATTGGGGCTGTTTGACTATACTTTGCCATGATGGTCAGTGTAGGTTGTTGCTTAGTTTAATTTAATTAACGTTTTCTCTATGCCATCCGTGCTTTCGTCTCGGGTTTTTTTCTGAATATGGTGTGTTACAAATCTTGCCTTGATTGATTGGTGTCAAAACACCACCTGGCTGAATATCACAGTTCACATACAAGTACTGTAGACATTCGCAGTATACATGATGCAGTTCTCTACATGCTGATATTGGATCGGTCCAATGAGACACAATCATCGAATGTCCACGTTGTCCAGCTCCCACAAGCGAACAATGAGTCTCCTAAAGAGTCAGTGTGGATAATCTTTGAAATTATACAACATACAATGTTTTTGCATATTCGCGAATTAATAAATGCACACTAATTCCCTCTTTACGACCCGCCGGACTCCCGTACTTTTACCCTTGGAACAACATGTCTACATTCACGAGCGTTGTCACGAACGTAACCCTCGCGGATAGAGAGGGCTCGCTGTATGCCACTCACAGGCTAACAATAAAAATGACTTGTTTTTGAAATAGCGCCCTTTACTCAGAGCTGTTTCAGAGCGCTTTACATCACACCGTATGTAACAAATGCGTCCATTTAGACATCAAACAAAACACTTCTAAAAAATATAAAAAAAACAGGAGTATTACAAAAGCAGAGCATATTCATATACTTTACCCTAGCTGTCAATAGTAAAACATGATGGGAATTGGTGTCTCATATCTCTGGCATCAATAAAGTAGTGACATGTTATTGAAACTCAGCAGTAGTTGACATATGAAGAGACTGGCTCCCAGCCATAGGAATGTTGAATTCCAATCACGTATTCAGGGCTGTCAGTATAGATGTTTTCCCATCCAAGGCGCACTGGTGCATGGAGGCACTTTGGGACAGATGCTCATCTTTCGAAAACAATTGAAAGGCATCACGTTGGTATTTTACGTCATTGTTCGCAATAAAGACCTTGGCACGTTTTCAACCAAAAATCTGATGTAAAAGACATTCATCTTATCGTGACCATGTTCATTGGGCCATTTAATTTTCTTAACGATTAAAGTGTTACTGTTTTTAAGCGTAGTAATTTGCATTGTTATGCAGCTAGCAACACGTCCATCTCAGAATACGAAATTCCAGTTATGATGTAAACCAAGCACTGAAGTTCACTTAAAACGGTATTGCTAGTGACAAAACGAAGCTTGTTGTGAATGTTAACTATATATAAGATGCCTTTTTTTTACTCATAAAGGTCTAAGGACAAGTGATCAATTTAATTGTCCTGTAACCTTCCAACTGTCATTCTGGTTCCAATGAGACACTACGCAATCAAATCTGTAAGGGAGAATATCTGATAATTTAATGAGACAATATCTGGTCATTCCTGTACAAGTGAAAACTTGCATGCACTCACGCCTGATATATTTCCAGTAGGCAAGAATAATAGTAACACCCCGGTTTACGTCAGGTATGCGTTCCTGAAAAGTGTGACAACGAATATCGAAACGACGTCAATTAAAGCGACTTTACAGGGTGGTGGGTGGAGGCGAAGACTGAGAGGTGACGGATAACGAGAAAGAACGAATCATGATGTCAGCGACGTGAGTGTGGGGTTGAGACAACGCAATTCTAGTTGTGGTGTTAATAAGCTGACGTATTTGCGACACCACGTAAAAGACGTAATTCGGGGTATTACTGAGCATAGAAATGACAGCGATTACATCCAATCAATTTCCATTGCTCAATTTATAACATTCACCATTCATGCGAAATGGTATACTGTATCATGCGTGTGTATATATTATCGGTAAACTGCACTGTATATACGAGAGTGCATGTTCAATATGAAATACTGTCATGTTGAAGTGTCAAATATTTACAATCTCAGGCAGCGGTAATAGCAGGAACAAAAATAAGTAATTACATGCGCTGAAATTCAATAATGGCTCGATCAACATATAATTATGTTAAAGGAGAATTGAAGACACCTAAACTATATTACTATTTAATGCGATGACATTGGACAATATTGCATTTTCATAAAATGCATTGGCTTCACTTTAGAACATGTTTTTTGTATGCGCAGCCATGGTTGTAATGATAATTTGCAACTAATAATGAAAAGCCAGGTGGACGCCACATGTTTTCATGATGATCCCTAACGAGTATTCCCCAACCTGAAAATCTGAGGTCAGTAGATCTCTGCTGCCACACAGTGGATTTTTTTCGGAAAGTGTTTGTAAAGTGTTGTAGAATAGCGTCTGATCATATTATAATCATGTATCTGCAGTGATTGAAATTTGGTCGCGGGGGTAATTTAATTATTTAACAAGCCAACACCGGCGTTAGAGCTCTTAACCAGTCCATTGAGATTCTAACTTTAGTACAGCCATTTAAAATAACAGCACATTCTTATTATATGGTTATTTCGGTAAAGTCACGTAGATAGAAGAAAACAATTACAATAAAACTATAAATATGAAAATAAAGTGAATAAAAATGTACTTTATATAAAAATGTACTTTATTTTCAGAAAGTATACGGCTTAATCCCAGAACACCGAAAGAGCAAAAACTAGCCGTGTAAATGTTTACTTTCCATTTCATTTAGCCTTTACAATTCGCAGCGTGTATAGCTGATAGGCACGAATTATGCATCTTATAAAGTATCGGGACTCCCACCTCTTCCATAGGCCAAATGCTTTCTTCACTAATTCTCAGAGTGGGGCCACTTTCGCCGATAAGACATCATCAGTGTGAGGGCCGCAAAAAAATGTGAAACCATTGTTGGGTTTGACAGCACCACGATGATGATGATGGGGGCATTTAGACATTTGCGTATTGTCAGGGGCCGCAAATCAGGGGCTGCACTAAAGGCCACCAGGGGCCGCTAGTGGCCCGCGGGCCTTCCATTGAAGAACGCTGTTCTAGGGGGTCTCTCTAGCTCCCTCTAGTGGAGCATCTTTTGACAGCAGAGGGAACGAATAATTGCAGAAAACTAAAAATACGCTTAAACAGTGTGGAACGTTACTTGCATGTTGTTACCTAATTTGATGTTGCCGTTTCGATTTTCAAAGAGAACAAAAATACGTAATTTTCCACCGTCATGCTACTGTAATGTATGCAATATGTATACTGTATAGCAATACAGTGTAAGATAGTTTTGCATGCTGTCCTGGGATGTTACCATGTGTCTGTATAGTGGCACAGCATTTCGTTTGTGTTTGCCTCCATTGTAAAGTAGAGAATGGCAATCATGTTACCTAAGCTGACAAAGTAAAACCACTGAAGACATTCACTTACCCCTCTATAGAACCACGGTAAACGAGGGCAGGAGACCCAAACAGAAGGGCACAGCGAGGGAGATTAGGTCACGTCACAATGGCTTTAGGATTGGTTTAATGTAATGCCTTCTCTCATTGGTTGTACGGTTCCCTGACAGAACTAATTTTCCATTTCTGCAGAGTTTGAGAAATCTCAATTTGAAACTTTTTAAGGTTAGACCTGACTTGTCAGTTGACAATTAAATGAGCCCATGGATACGTGATAATGGAGTTCCTGTCATAAGTCCACCTCATTTTTTTGTATTTGCTATTGAGTATTAAATGCAGCGAACAATTCCTAGGAAATGGAAAAGACAACAGTGGATAATTCCCAATGTACGTGTATCATCTCGTTAATAATCATGTTTCATAATGCTGAGGTCCAAAAATGGTTGTTTAAATGCAAGCCATGGGTTGTGATTTAAAGCTGCCTAGCATGAGCAAAGGTGCATACATTCGCACCAAATACCCTTTGGCAAGGGACTTCACCCATTTATTGTAAATTCCCACTGAGATCAAAAGTATCAGCACCTTACAGGACGTATTTTTGGCCTCGGGCTCATGGTAATTTACCACCCTTGGCGAAAAGTTTCTTCCTGCAGTATTGCATGCTTTGTAGCATATTGCTTTTCAAAACTGTATATTGTGCTACTGCAGATCCACAATTTGATAATTCCTCAACATAAAACATGAAGATTCCACCTGCAGCATACAGCACACTCCGGTCGTTTTTGATGTATTTATTCATAGCATAACATTTCGTTTTACATTTCGTTTTGCTATTGCTTCATTGGCAACGTCATATTTTGCTGTAAGCATTATGAGGCCGATAAATTTGTCCAGATGGTGGCCGCTTGTGGAAGCCCAGTATCCAGCAGTGGATTAATCGTGGCTGATGAGGAATACGGTATAATAAGAGAAAGCCTTATCAGAAAATACGTATCATTAAACACTCACCAAATTTTTGGTAACTATATATAACCATTACATTTCCTGGTATTAAAGGAATTCCTGATTAGGAACACAACTCTACTAAAAATCTAGTTTAAATGGGACTCTTTACAGGTTTTTGTAACTCCGTATTACGGAGATAATGTATGACATGTTTTAACCTTCGTTGGAAAACGTACAAATCAAAGGTTTGACATTAATCCTTTGCAATTTGAATAGGCCCAATTACTCCTGCGATAACAAAACAAATCTTATCGAAACTTAATATCGTGCTCTCAAAATTATAAGAAGCAAAAACCTAAGAGGTGTGTCTTATAATCCTTTAGGGGTGAGTGTATGAACAGATTTGTATAACTTCATCTGTACTTGTCACGCGTTTTGAGTGGTGCGTCTTACATTGCGGAGGGGATCTTCCATTCTTTATATTTATCATACAAATTACACAACTGTCCTAACACGTACAGCTCAAATAATCATTACGAATTACACGAACCATATAAAACCCTAAGAATCGTCAGAGGTCAGCAACCTTTAAAAGAGGAAGACCAAAATGTTTCGAGAGCCACATCACGCGCAAAGCTACTTGAACACAAACACAGCAGCAGGTATACAACAGGTGACAAACACATTCTTACTTAAATAAACAAAAATGGTGATGGAATAAACTGCATCTATTTAGTTCCCCCCCCCCCTTCGTTATTAATTAACAATACAGTTTGACTGTTGTATATTTGTCATCACCAAGGCATTCAAGAGTTGCCCCATTTCCCTGCCATATTTAATACAAAATAGGTGTTAAGATGTTAAAATAGCAAAGAGAAACATTTTGCAAGGAATATCTGCATTAACCACACGTACTTGTGGTGAACATGCAAAAAAATATGCTCTGCTAATTTATGCATTGTCGTTAAGTTATTAACTTAAGATTTGTTTTTCTTTAAACAGCTGCACGCAAGGGGGCAGGCAAAGAGCCACAAAGGGGACGCCAAAGAGGCGCAAGGTAGCAGGAAAAGAGCTGCAAGGGGGCAGCCAAAGAGCGGCACAGGGCCAGCCAAAGAGCAGCAAGGAGGCAGCCAAATAGCAGTAAGGGGCAGCCAAAGACCCCCAAGGAGGAAGCCAAAGAGCAGCAAGGAGGCAGCCAAAGAGCAGTAAGGGGGCAGCCAAAGAGCCGCAAGGGGGCAGCCAAAAAGCCCCAAGGGGCCAGCCAAAGAGTCCCAAGAAGGCAGCCAAAGAGCCGCAAGGGAGCAGCCAATAAGCCACAAGGAGGTAGCCAAAGATCAGCAAGGAGGCAGCCAAAGAGCCACAAGGGGACAGCCAATAAGCCACAAAGGGGGCAGCCAAAGAGTCCCAAGGGGGCAGCCAAAGAGCCTCAAGGGGGCAACCAAAGAGCCACAAGGGGACAGCCAAAGAACCGCAAAGGGCCATCCAAATGTAGTGGGTAATAAGCTGGAGGAAGCTTACTGAGGCAACACGTTTATTATAACATCAACAGGCTGCACCACAAAAGAGGTAACGGCCCCTTCCACCAGATACTCTCTGGAGGTAGTCCCTTCGGGCTAGCTCACCTCTCACTAGCTATTACTACTCCTACACTGCTGGGGCTTGAGTCTTCCTTTGAATCTTCACTGGTTATCAGCTGGAGCTTTCACTGGGACAAGATCGAGCCGACCCTAGCCAGGGGTTTGGTTCGGCCCATTGGGCTCTTGTCTTCTGTGCTCCAGGGTGCTCTTCAATCTTCGGCCGGACGATGACTGCCGGGACCGTTCAGAGGTCCGGCTTTTATACAGGTCCATGGCTCGCTCTGCTCCGGCCACACCTTCCTTCTGGAATTTTAAACCAGGTCCTGGGTGACGCCATCCCCCAGCCCCCTCCTGTGGTCTGGGTCCCTGGATCCGCTATCCCATAGGGGTTGCCGTTGGTCCCTTGGAAACTGGGCTCAGTCACTCTTCCGCCCCCTATTGACACAAGCTAGTACTGCCGGCTATGAGTATTGGCGATCATGTCCAACCAGGGCACTACACAAATATCCGCAAGGTGGCAGCCAGAGCCCTAAGGGGGCAGCCAATGAGTCGCAAGTGGGCAGGCAAAGAGCCGCAATAGGGCAGCCAAAGGGCCACACGGAGGCCGCCAAAGAGTTGCAAGGGGCATCCAAAGAGTTGCAAGGGGCAGCCAAAGAGCCGCAAGGGGGCATCCAAAGAGCCGCAAGGGGTAGAGGTCGACCGAAATTCGGTTTCGGTTTCGGCGCCGAAAGTTGGCAAATGGCCTCTATCGGCATAGTTTCTGTTTCGGCCGAAGCCAAAAAGGTAACTTTCGGTTTACTTTCGGTTTCGGCTGAAAGTATTTTTTTTTACTTTCGGTCTGGTTTCGTTTTAGACCGAAACCAGAAATTCAGCTTCGGTCGGCCTCTACTTTGGCTGCCCCTTTGCGGCTCTTTGGCTGCACTCTTGCTAGAGGCCGACCGAAATTCGGTTTCGGCGCCAAAAGTTGACAAATGGTCTCTTTCGGCATAGTTTTGGTTTTGGCCGAAAATATTTTTTTTACTTTCGGTCTGGTTTCGTTTTCGGCCAAAACCAGAAATTCAATTTCGGTTGGCCTTTAAACTACACGCGCGCGTGCGCATGCGACTCCGGGCAGCAGCGGCGGTGGTTGATGGCAGACGCTCCTCACTCTCTCCGGAGATCGCAAGCAGCGCACACACGCACACTCAAGCAAGGATGGGGGTGAGAGCGGTGTGGTGGTGGTGGAGGGGGGGGGGGGATAAGACAGACGACGGAGAAGAATAAGAAAAATTACTTCCCTCCCAAAACCACCAAACTAGCGAGCAGCAGCAGCAGCAAGCAGCACACGCGTAGCCAGCACCCGCCGCAGCAGCAGCAATCCACCAGGACCACTTTTGTTTGAGCGGCTCAGAGGCTGGGCTCTCACAGGCAGCTCAAGGCATGCACCACACACACACACGTGGGCACACGCACAGCACACTGAGCAGATTATAGCAGCGTGCTGATGCCAACAGTGTGCATACGCGCGCGCACTCACTCACTCATTCGCCCACCAGCCACACACACACACCAACCCACCCAGCCCTCCAATGATCCAATTCAACCCTCCCACCACCCCATCCCACCCCACCTCCTCCTCCTCCTCCACATGGGTTCCACACAGCAGGAGGGGGCGTGGGTGTGCGTGCGAGTCTGTGACGCGTGCTGCCAAAGAGCCGCAAAGGGGGCAGCCAAGTATTGTATATGTTGGTATTGAAAATTTGATGAAAATAATAAAAATGAAATGAAATTGTAGAAATGCATAAGTATCCGAAATTATGTTAATTGATGTAATTATACGCATAAATTATGGTAATTCGAGATATAATCGTATGCATTTATGTGAACTTAAATGATTATGCTAATGCGAGTCGTTATGATAATTAGGCCCTGCCTCGCTGACGAGGGTCGTATCATCACTCGGGATAACACAATTAATCGTATGAAGTTATGCAGGTGTGCTGTAAGTATGTCAGATTAAACTCGGCTTCGTTGTCTAGGTTCGTATTATCAATCGGTTTAATACAATTATTCTCGCTTTAACATTTACTGATTATATATTGGTGTTTATGTCAGGTCTCCAAATGCAAATCTCAAAGCAGGATACAGCTCTTATAAATAAGATTATCATGCATGAACTCAGGAAAGAATCACTCAACTCTTCTGTGTTAAGCAATTTTATTCTAACAAAACTTTAACATTGTAATATGCGAACTCTCATGCTTGGAATTATCAACACAGTACCATCGGGGAATTTACTCTTTCCATCAATGATTGCGTTGTTTCATTTTGGCCACTGCACATATGATTAACTCCATCGTGTAACGTGAGCCTAGTTGGTGATAGGGAGAGTCGTTAAAACATGCATGCACGCTATTCTAAACAAAAACCTTAACACTCAAATGCAAATTATTATGCTTGAAATTGTCAACACAGTACTCCATGCGATGTTCCCCTCATTGACCATACATTCAACCATCAATGATCACGTTGTTAATTGGGTAACAGATCAATTGGTTACTTCAGAGAACCACAAGCATAAGCGGCAAATACGACGAAATGTCCTTAAAAATTCATCCGACGATATTCGTGTGAAAGGCGATCAAAGCAATGATTATACCCCAAAGGCACAAATATACGTCAATAGATTCATCGGTAAGATTATATAGTTAACGAGATGTCTTGGAGTAAGGGGTGCAGCGGTACGTGCTCTCCCACGGGAGATTAATTAATTCGTGGACAAGATTGTATGATAAAGAAACAGGTTTAACACGATGTCTCTCTCTGAGCGTATATAATCGTAGCGAAGGTTTCAAAATGTTTAGTTGTATCGATGAATCTATTGGTAATCTATGCGATTGGAAGTAAAAATCACAAAAAAATTAATGTACTTATAACGACGTATTCCCATCACTCGGTGAGCCGCGATGCCTTCACGGCCAGCTGATGGTTCGTGTATTTGATACTTAAGCTTCTTATTCATGATTCGTGTATATGATGTGTGGTATGAATTGGGTTGAGTGGGCAAGTGTTCAGGAGCAATTCTTTGCGTCAAGCAGACGCCAGGTGATGCGTTGTAGTGTGGGGCAGAGTGCGTATCATACGGAGGAGCGACGCTCACAACAACGAGCGGAGCGCCGGGTGGCTAAAGCACAGCAGGTTGGCACAGCAGGGGGCACAGGTGGTGCATCAGCCAGTCATCTCAGTCAGTCGACCCGTGGCACCTGCTGGGTCTGCCCCGTGACCTCCTGCCAGCGGGCGTTCGACAATTCACGTGGCCTCAGGGTGCACATAGCCTGGCACAAGCGTCGTGGTGACATCACCGCCACTTAGTGGCGAATGGCGGTTGTTGTTGTATCATACGAATAGCGGGGTTTCCTTCTTTCACGCGGTCGGCCGGCGTTCGGCCCACAGCAGGTTGACGAGTTGACACGGTGCTCGCCGTCGGCGCGATGATCCGTCGGCAGATGGCGCTCGCAGCTCGTCCGCTGGCAGTTGACACGGTGCTTGGTGTCGCTTGGTGGCGTTTGGCTCTTTTTCCACCCTCTGGTGGCTGATGCTGGAACTCTCGTCAGCTTAGCTAGACCTGCTGGACTCTTGTGAGTCGAGGTTCAGGGCGGGAATGCTTTTCGAGCCATACTTCTTCTGATGGTGCTGAATTCGCACGGCGTGGCAATGTCACTTAACAGCGAGCCTCACCATTCTGGGTGAATTGTTGAGTCTTCTTCTGCGTCGGTGGTTGGCTGCTATCTTCGGGTTGGTCGCCCGATCTCAATGCTCGCGGGTCTCTCTTTTTATGCCAAAGTTTCTCTCTCTGGCTCCGCCTTCTTACAAAGGACCGGATCTCTCTTTGATCTAGCTCTGTGTGGTGGGGTATGGATTGGCGTGTGTTCGTGTGTGTCATTAATTGAGGTAATATTAGTCTCATTAAGGCATGATCCCCTCGCCTTCCTCAAGCCATTAAAGCCATCAAAAGGAAACAGATGCTTTGAGTGTGTCCTTTGACTCACTCTCTGCATTAATTAGTCTGGAAGGAGGGGCGAGCCTCCTCCGTTCGAGCCCTCCCCCACGGTGTGACATTTTCCGACGTACAAAGGGTGTGTTGAGGCTTTTAAAGTTAACATTTATTTTATTATAGTTTGGTACCGTACCACCTGCAGTTATGATTCTGTATGCGACTCAAGGTATGTTGACGTAGTGTTTCCACGTGGTGTTTGATTTTTATTTCCAAAAGGAGATGCTCTCTCGAGCGTATCCAAATTCTTATCACGTGCTGCTGGAAGACAAAGGCAGCCGGGAGTTTCTCTTTCTCTCTGGCTGGCCCTTGGATTAATACTGCACAATTATCATCTTGGCTCACGTTTCCCAAGATTTGTGATTTAACACCATCACCACGACGCACTTCCCCGGGTTTATTAATTTCCGTTCCCCCGTCTGTATCCAGGGATCGGTGCTGTTATGCTTGAGTTATTATTTTTTTATGTCCTGAGTTTAAGAGGTAAGCATCTTGACTGTTGGAATTCGTATTCCTTGGTTTTTGCAAGGTCGTGTGACGGCAAGATGTAATGTAATTTAAGGTGAACAACGTTAGCATTAATGTTGTGTTACCCGCTCTGTGGATTGTGGTTGTTTTTTTGTACTTTTGTTAACTAAAAACTTGTCTGCCCGGTTTCGCTCCCTGGAATTCCCCCTCGGGCTTCATTAGTAATTCCCACTCCCCTTTCCCCTCTTTGACTTTGGGGTTTTATTACTTTATGGCTGACCCTTTCCGTTGGTGGGAGGAGAGGGTGTCATAGTCCTTGCGAGAGTGACAAGACAGCAGCTCGAAAAAGGGGGGGGTTCGTTTGTTTGTGCTGCCAGCGACCCCGCGAGTGATTTAAAAAAAAAATACCGGCAATATCATTATTATCAATTTTGGAATAAGGCCTATATATCCAACACAAGAGACTCATGCGGCTCTGGAGCCGCAGGCCACGGAAAACCCCTAAGAGGTCATGAGAACCATACAAATGATAGATTACCCGAATAAGGGTACCCAATGTTTGGTCATACTGCGTTGGCAGTGGTGCACAAGGAAAACCAAAAAAAAACTCATGTTCGTCAATAACACTGAGAACAATGACGACCCGAAGAAATTACACTTAGTCCCCTATTAATCGTAGAGAACACTAATAATCATAAAACCCTGCTAATCGTGTTCAACCATACGGGTCACTAGAACCCCGGCAAAGCAAACCCATAGGAATCACCTAGAACTCTGAGAATAATCTAAAACCCTAAGGATTATATACAACCCTGAGAATCATATAAAACCCTAAAACAAATCCTATGGAAATCGACTCATGTAAAACCCCGAGGCTGAAACATGCACCTAGATTATTCTGCTTCTAAAAAATGTTCACGTAATAAGCCACTTCGCTGAGCTATCATTTGCGGCCAGGTCGCTTCTGAAAAATAATCTCATAGCTCAGTGGGCCTTACCTGGTCAGATAAGGAAAAACATAGTTTAGTTTTATTTCTATATATTTGTAGTGCCTTGGATTTACTCGGACGACAATCGCCTTTCTTCCACCTTCACTTTTATTTCAATTGTTCCGCACACACACACACTATATAATTTATCCTCTCCGCGCTCCGCCAACTCGAACACTCGAATTCCCTTCAGCACCGTCCGCTCATACTCCTCGTCTCCCCACACAAGTATCTTCTTCACTCCCCGCACACACAGTGGTTCTATCTCCGCACACACAGTGACTTGTCTATCTCTTCACACACAGTGACTCTGTCTATCTCCTCACACACAGTGACTCTGTCTATCTCTTCACACACAGTGACCTGTCTATCTCTTCACACACAGTGACTTGTCTATCTCTTCACACACAGTGACCTGTCTATCTCCTCACACATAGTGACTTGTCTATTTCCTCACACACAGTGACTCTGTCTATCTCTTCACACACAGTGACTTGTCTATCTCCTCACACACAGTGACTTGTCTATCTCTTCACACACAGTGACCTGTCTATCTCTTCACACACAGTGACCTGTCTATCTCTTCACACACAGTGACCTGTCTATCTCTTCACACACAGTGACCTGTCTATCTCTTCACACACAGTGACCTGTCTATCTCTTCACACACAGTGACTGTCTATCTCCTCACACGCAGTGACTGTCTATCTCTTCACACACAGTGACTCTGTCTATCTCCTCACACACAGTGACTCGTCTATCTCTTCACACACAGTGACCTGTCTATCTCTTTACACACAGTGACTCTGTCTATCTCCACACACACAGTGACTTGTCTATCTCTTCACACACAGTGACTTGTCTATCTCTTCACACACAGTGACTCGTCTATCTCTTCACACACAGTGACCTGTCTATCTCTTCACACACAGTGACTTGTCTGTCTATTCACACACAGTGACCTGTCTATCTCCACACACACAGTGACTTGTCTATCTCTTCACACACAGTGACTTGTCTATCTCCGCACACACAGTGACTTGTCTATCTCCGCACACAGTGACCTGTCTATCTCTTCACACAGTGACTTGTCTATCTCTTCACACACAGTGACTTGTCTATCTCTTCACACACAGTGACCTGTCTATCTCTTCACACACAGTGACTTGTCTATCTCTTCACACACAGTGACTTGTCTATCTCCGCACACAGTGACCTGTCTATCTCTTCACACAGTGACTTGTCTATCTCTTCACACACAGTGACTTGTCTATCTCTTCACACACAGTGACCTGTCTATCTCTTCACACAGTGACCTGTCTATCTCTTCACACACAGTGACTTGTCTATCTCCTCACACACAGTGACTTGTCTATCTCCACACACACAGTGACTTGTCTATCTCCGCACACACAGTGACTTGTCTATCTCTTCACACACAGTGACTCGTCTATCTCTTCACACAGTGACTTGTCTATCTCTTCACACACAGTGACTTGTCTATCTCTTACACGCAGTGACTCGTCTATCTCGACACACACACAGTGACTTGTCTATCTCCGCACACACAGTGACTTGTCTATCTCTTCACACACAGTGACCTGTCTATCTCTTCACACAGTGACTTGTCTATCTCTTCACACACAGTGACTTATCTATCTCTTCACACACAGTGACTTGTCTATCTCGACACACACACAGTGACTTGTCTATCTCTTCACACGCAGTAACTTGTCTATCTCCTCACACACAGCGACTTGTCTATCTCTTCACACAGTGACTTGTCTATCTCTTCACACAGTGACTTGTCTATCTCTTCACACACAGTGACCTGTCTCTCTCTTCACACAGAGTGACTTGTCTATCTCTTCACACACAGTGCTTTGTCTATCTCTTCACACACAGTGACTCTGTCTATCTCCTCACACACAGTTACTCGTCTATCTCTTCACACGCAGTGACTTGTCTATCTCTTCACACACAGTGACTCGTCTATCTCTTCACACACAGTGACCCGTCTATCTCCTCACACACAGTGACTTGTCTATCTCTTCACACAGTGACTTGTCTATCTCCTCACACACAGACTTGTCTATCTCTTCACACACAGTGGCTTGTCTATCTCTTCACACACAGTGACTCGTCTATCTCTTCACACGCAGTGACTTGTCTATCTCTTCACACACAGTGACCCGTCTATCTCCTCACACACAGTGACTTGTCTATCTCTTCACACACAGTGACTTGTCTATCTCCTCACACACAGTGACTTGTCTATCTCTTCACACGCAGTGACTTTATCTCCGCACACACAGTGACTTGTCTATCTCTTCACATAGTGACTTGTCTATCTCTTCACACGCAGTGACTTTATCTCCGCACACACAGTGACTTGTCTATATCTTCACACAGTGACTTGTCTATCTCTTCACACGCAGTGACTCGTCTATCTCTTCACACGCAGTGACTCCTTCTATCTCTTCACACACAGTGACTCGTCTATCTCTTCACACACAGTGACTGTCTATCTCTTCACACAGTGACCTGTCTATCTCTTCACACGCAGTGACTCGTCTATCTCTTCACACGCAGTGACTCCTTCTATCTCTTCACACACAGTGACTCGTCTATCTCTTCACACACAGTGACTGTCTATCTCTTCACACACAGTGACTCGTCTATCTCTTCACACACAGTGACTTGTCTATCTCTTCACACGCAGTGACTTGTCTATCTCTTCACACACAGTGACTTGTCTATCTCTTCACACACAGTGACTTGTCTATCTCTTCACACACAGTGACCTGTCTATCTCCTCACACACAGTGACTTATCTATCTCCTCACACACAGTAACTTGTCTATCTCTTCACACACAGTGACTCGTCTATCTCTTCACACACAGTGACTGTCTATCTCTTCACACAGTGACTGTCTATCTCTTCACACACAATGACCTGTCTATCTCTTCACGCACAGTGACCTGTCTATCTCTTCACACAGTGACTTGTCTATCTCTTCACACGCAGTGACTTGTCTATCTCTTCACACACAGTGACTTGTCTATCTCTTAACACACAGTGACTTGTCTATCTCTTCACACACAGTGACCTGTCTATCTCTTCACACACAGTGACTCGTCTATCTCCTCACACACAGTGACTCTGTCTATCTCTTCACACACAGTGACCTGTCTATCTCCTCACACACAGTGGCCTGTCTATCTCTTCACACACAGTGACTCGTCTATCTCTAACTCTCCCTGTACCTACCTATACCGTGACTACCACTCCGCTAACGCTAACTCTCCCTATTGCTATTTATTGTCCTCTGGGTTCGGCTCTCAATCTATTCTTCACTAACGCTTGCCGGCTCCCCTCTTCGCATCTCTCGCTGCTCTCTCCACTTTTCGCCAACAACTTCCCCAACAACAACAACTCAACTCCCCGTCCAAATCACCTAGCGTTTTATCCCCTTTTCCAATCAGCCTTAATTAATTGCCACGTGCCTCGCCGGCATTTCCCCGCCAGCTCCGCACCTGTCCACCGGCCCAGACTCCGTGACGCCGCCACTTAACGCTAACAGCCTCTCGACCAATCACAGCCCTCGTGCCTTGACTCCCCTAATTACTTTGTCTTGCTTACGCCACCCGTGACTTCACCACCTGCTCTACCTCACGTGACCCACACTGTATGTACTGTATATGGCCAATTTACCCATGTGTATCTTCTACTCCACTACGTATGTATTAAAAGCGATTTATTTACCTTCACTATACTTTGCACTGCCATCGTGTTCCCCCCCCCACCCCCGTAGTGTTTGTTTGCGTAACGTCCTGACCCCGCCCGTGGGCCCCCCTCACTGGACACCGGTGAGCAAAAGAGCTTTACGGCTCATCGGATTCCTTCCGCGGTAATAAATAAATATTTGAAGTGGCCGCGACGTCACGCCTGGTCAACCAATCGGAGGCGAGCGTGCTAACCCCCCTCCTCCCACCACCTCCCCCACCTCCCCTCCCCTCTCCGTCTTATCTGTTGTAGGATTTCTAGAGCGGAGGCCTACCCGCAGAGGGCTACGATAAGGACGATGCGACCGGCGGCGCGAATTCTCCGCAATCCTCTCGCGATTAAAGATCAACAGAAAGACGTTTTTGCATACGTGCGTGCAATCCCTTAGCGATTGACGGCAAGGGCAAGCGCCAGAAAGACGTGCGAGTTTGGGTAAGTGCACTGCGAACGTGTGGGTGCCGGTGTGTTTGTCACCCAACCTCGCGGCGTTATTAAAACTTTGATGATAGTGCAAACGCCGATAAAGTTTGCCCCTCCTTTTCCGCTAAAATGATTCTCTTTTTGTTTGTTTAACGCTCTATTGAAACCGCTTAAGTGATATTTTCATCGTTGTTGTTCGAGTTAAAAAAAAAAATTGGTAACGTCAACTTGTAGTGTTGTAATTTTTAGCGCGTTAAAAAAATTGCGGGGCCCGCCACACCGTCATCTTCATAATGCAAGGCCCTGAAACCGTTCACTCTGGAAACTCGCTTTAGAGCTCTGATTTAAGTTAAAAGTGTCACGCTACGAGTTGCGGGGGATTTAAAAAAAAAAACTTGATTGCCAACCTCCCTCGCCCCATTCCCCGCTGCCCCTTGCTGAGCACGGTGGCTAGGAGATGTTAACTCCCTCGCCTGATATGCAGGAACACGTGTGTTCGATCCCGACCCTGATGCCTGCTGTGTATATTTATTTGGAGCTTGCGCGTTCTCCCCGTGGTCGCGTGGATTTTTCTCCAGTTCCTTGGGTCCCCCCCCCCTTCCACATTTAAAAACCTGTGTTTTAAAGTATTTGGCTGCGATCATTCGTGGCCAGGTCGCAGGAAAACAACGAATTAGCTCAGTGGGCTTTACCTAGTAAAATAAAAAATATAGTAAAGTTTAGTTTTCATCTTCTTTGGTTCTTTCGGTAAAGTCACGTAGAATGAGAATAAAATAAAATTCTCACGACGTTTCGGCCACAACACAAGCGGCCTTCATCAGATTTGATGAAGGCCGCTTGTGTTGTGATTTGATGAAGGCCGCTTGTGTTGTGATCTGATGAAGGCCGCTTGTGTTGTGGCCGAAACGTCGTGAAAATTTTATTTTATTCTCATTCTACGTGACTTTACCGAAAGAACCAAAGAAGATGAATCCTTGCAGTCACGAAAGCTTTAAATCGAAATTCAAAGTTTAGTTTATTTGTCTCTTGACTTAAGGCTTTCGTGACTGCAGGAATTCATATTATTTGGGTCTTTCGGTAAAGTCACGTAGATGGGTTCAAATTAATACATATAAAATAAACAAAAAACGACATTTCGATCACAACAAGCGATCGTCATCAGGAGGAAAACAAGCGACCGTCCTCCTGATGACGATCGCTTGTGTTGTGATCGAAACATCGTAGTTTTTTGTTTATTTTTATTAATTTGAACCTACCTACGTGATTTTTACCGAACTACCCAAAGAATATAGTTTATTTATGTTTAGTGATTTACTTACCTTTTTCACTCCTATCGTGTTTTATATTGTTGCGACTTTCCTACCCACCCCTGCTGGACATCTGTGATAAAGAGCTTCATTGCCCATTGGATTTCTCCAGGATAAAGATTCTGGTGTAGGTTGGCATTGAGTAAGGGACTCCCCAGGTCTGCCCCTTGTTTAGTTAACACTGAACGCACGCGAACGATGGATTGTGGGTTATTTCTCACTTTTTTTAAATAAAGTCATCAGCTTTCAACAAGTGTCATCACAAGCTAACATCACCACCTGTAGATGAAAATCTCCGTCAACTAGGGGGGGGGGGAACATGAAGGCTGAGAACATTAAGCAAAGTTAAATTGTGCAAGTTTGTTTTGTAGTGTTGCCAACACCACACGTTTGGCTCTGGTTGCCCTGTTGGCCATGCCACTGCAACACTGGCGGAAAAATATCTGAATGCGAGTTCACAGCATGCACCTTTGTTTCAAAATAAGTTTTTTTTTGTTAGAGTAGATCAAAACCGCGTGGAAGAGTAGGCCAAATACCTTCTACAGGGTCTCCCCTATTCATAATAATGTTTTTTTTTGGATTAGATCGCGTAAATATAAATGTGTCGTTAACCCACCACCACCCGACACAGCCAATTAGTAAGATTTGTCACGTCAACAAAACGTGCCAATTAGTTACTACTTCAGCACACCGGTTGGAGAGTAAACCAACAACATTTACAATTAAGAGTACGACGTTTCGCTGGCATTTACAACCAGTTTCATCAGGCGATTTGCCAGCCTGTATGTTCCACTGAGGGCCTCCCCTATCGCTTCCTGGGGCGCTTTTGACCTCCCTCTCGTGGCTGTTCTGACAGCAGTGACATGGGGCAAGCAACGACACGGGCTGCATCTTTAACATTTCTCTGCAATGCCTCTGTTTTTTTATTCATTGGCTGAGCAGGTTCATTTGTTCGCCAAGATCCCTGCTAGGTTCTGAGGTGGTACTTTGGTTTTGGGATCACGACAAGAGAGGAGGACTGGGCTCAGGGCCTCGTGCTGTGCATGACTTCAGCATATCAGTAAAATAATGGTATTCTGTTGCAAAACAATATTTACAAGGGCTGTTGTGTAACAATTGTAACATCACAACGAAGTTATATGCAGAAAATCAGCGTAGATTAACTTTGCCTTGAAATAATCCAAAGATTGGTTGCAATGTGTGATATGGGAGAAAGCTACAACGCCCCTTTTAAGAAGTATCACCAACCAACCAGCATTACATCACAAGTCGGTGATCACATAACATTTGGAAAAATTGTGCAGATAAGATGTGATGCCGCATTGTGCCACAAGATGTCGTGAGAGACTTGTACACTATAGTAATGTACTATATTGCCCTAACTACTGTATTACAGTAGTTGTCAGCAAAGTCTTAAATGTAACATGTCATGCACTATAACATACAACACATGTATGTGTGTGCATGTATGCGCACACTATAACATGTATACGCTATAAGTAACAAATAGCACATGTACATATGTCTAAATACACTAACTTACAACGCATGTAAATGTGTGCATATGTGCAATCGGGATAAACACTTTTTGGAAGTAAGGTTTTGAGTTCAAACCATGGATAAGGGTCGACTCAGCCAATTAGCCTGCCAAGATCGATATAATTTATGCCACTTTTGTGGCGTTTCCACAGCTGGGATGGGGCTGCCTTGTTTGGGCATGGGCTATTAAATAAATTAGACACGTAATTGCTTTACTTAAAGTACAGTACATCCCGTTGTTTGTAAAAAAAACGGAGCCATACTCACAATTGCCATAAATTTAAAAGGAAAATTAGCTTTTGGTATATCCCAACCTGTCAAAGCCTCAAATGCCTTTTTGCTACCCATTGTTCAGACTTTTCTACTGTAGTGTTTCAAATTAGTTTGTCGTTTGCCCTCAAAGCTTTGAAATGACTTCACTTCATTTACAAAACCTATATGCTGAAATGTTAACTTTATAACTATTCAATTCCGTATCAGCTATGACCTGCCAAATGTCAAAACAATGCATATTATGTAAATGTGTTCCCAAGGCCTCGGACACATCGTTCATGTTTAATATTTTCCCTTTGCAATTCATCTGGCAGTAATGGGATATTTATATGTTATGTGCAAATACCCCTGTAAAACTATTTCCAATATCCATCCACCTCTGTCAACAACCCAGTAGTATAAATGGATACACCACAGTCAATCGAGAGGTCATGTATGTATGTGTATGTACAATGGCGGAGCCAGGATTTTCAGGTGGGGGGGGACAACCCCTTCAGCAATGAAAAATTATAGGAGTTGTTACTAAGTAAGGACTTGTGCCTTGATTTTTATTTGACGCGTGTGCGGTGATGGCGCAGCCATCGATCGAGGGTCAAATTTGAACCGTGTGTGATCGGCATCGCGCTCGCTGAAGGTGAATGCCTTCAGGGAAGTCGTGTACTGTATACGCAACTGCGCACAATTCTGTGAGTCACTTATAACTGCTTTGCCGTTACTTATTGCCAATTTTGGACTCAAACTATTGTCCTATCATCTCATAGAGTCCCTGGAACGTAATAATACGCTACACAGTGGCAGTGGGGGTCGCAAAATGCCGATTTATCTATATACAGTAAAAAAGTACTGTAATCAAATTTATTAATTAAATGTAATCGTGGCTGGTGTGAGGGAGACGAGAGAGAGGAGGAGGAGGAGGGTTATTGTGTAGGGCGACTTTCACCATCACTAACGGAATCACTGCTATCTGTTGGCTCACTGGAATCTTTTTCTTTTTGTGCGACTTTAACAAGGAACCTATCCAATGACACTTGCTTTTGCCTCCTTTTGAGGATTTCGCGGAAATGTGACATGGCATTGTCGTTAAACAGATGCATCGCTCGCACTGCTACAGCCTTATTCAGGTGGTGCTTTCCTAAAGAACAGTCACTACACTTGGACACAAAATAAAAAAATGCTTTACGCACACACACATGATCACAACACTATAGTAAACAGTATACGCTCACACAGATGTTGACTGTACGAGTGAGGCACGCCGACTGAGACCAAGTATGGGAGACGATTACCCACAATACCGCAGCGAGAGAGAGAGAAGAACCATTGGCTCAGTTGTGATCACGTGACGCTCGGCAGACAATGCATATACGTACTACTCGTATTGCAGGACCTTGCTCGTTTATCAAGTTAAAATGTATTTTTAAGAATTGCTCGTCTTGTAAAACACTCGCAGACCAAGTTACTCGTAATCCAAGGTTTTACTGTATATAAAAGGGAAATTTGTGAATGTGTGTCTGTTCGAAATGTTTAGCATACTTCCCGACATGCAACAAACTTGAAATTTGGCATGTGGGTAGTTTCCAGACTGTACACCATGCAAAAATAAAAAATAAAATAGACTTTTGTATGTTTTTTTTTGGGGGGGGGGGGGGGTGGAATAATGTATATATTTTGCACGGGAAGTGAGCTGTGACGTCACATCTGTGATGTCACCCGCATGCGGAAGCGTTACGCAGTGTGCCTGCTGATGTCACGCATCCCCCCCCCCCAAACCTCCGCAAGTAAAGTGCCATACAAATGTGTTGCTCGTCTAAGGCGTTTTTTGCGCAGCATTGCTTTATCATTTCAGTCGTTTACTGCCGTACGCACCCTGAAAATTGTTTGTTTGCAGCCAGTGTGTGTATGTGTACCTATGGACGCGCACGCTTGTCTGTGGGGGGAGCGGTAGTGTAGTGGTTAGGGCGCTGGGCTACGAACCCGGCGACCCGAGTTCGATTCCCGCTCACGGCCACCACCTGTGATGATTATTTGAACCGGTCCTGGGCCTCCCCTAAGTCGACTCAGCCTCAAACGAGTAACTGGTGTGGTGTGTGAACATCGCCACTGGGAGGAGACAAAGGTGGCCGGGCATCGTAAATCCAAGTCCCGGGCGAAGCCGGGTAATAAAGCTAGTTACTAATAAACCCCAATGATTGGATCGAAATTAAGGATTTTGATCGGATCATTAGGGGGGCACGTGCCACCCCCCCCCCCAGTGTGTATGTATGTTGCCAGAAAAAAAGTGTAGAAAACCTAATATATTTTGCTACTGGCAAAGGAGGCCTCATGATGTAAATGCTTACCCCGAGCGCTCATACTCTGATAGTGCGTTGTCTTTGAGTTGTGCGCCTTTTGGCGTCATCTGGTCCAACACCATGTGAGACTGGGCTCTAAGAAAAGCTCTCTGGTGTGGACTAATCAATTTCAAGGACAATGCATACATTATCAGAGCTGGTTTTTGTTTGCATTCTGACCGCAGGTATTGTGGTTAATGCAAACATGATTCCTTGTAAAAAGGTGTCAGTTTTGTTGCCAGAAAAAAGGGTAAAAAACCTATTATATTATATGTTGTTCTTACATAGCTAACCATGCTAATTGGAGGTCATGTGTAGGACAGTAAAATGTGGATACCTCCCACCTCTTTCCAAATGTCTGGCCAGCATTGAAGAGTAGGGTAAATACCCTGTCGACTCTATAAAAGTGCTTTACAACCACAGCACACTTGTGAACAATGACAAAGTCCCAGGTGTGCCTTGGTATTTTCGGAAATTAAAATAAATAATCTCGCTGTTGGAAAACTAGGACAGACAAACTCTTGGTGCTGTTCAGTGGCCATCCTCATGTCTCCCATTGGTCACGGCTTAGTACCGCAGCCCCCACCCCCAGACACCCACCCGGATGCACACAGTGATTCTTTTGGTTCCTTTTGCTGCCAACATGGAGAAATATCGAAAGTGTGCAGTGGAATGAAATAGGTTGATAACACTTGTAGAGAGAGCTCTAAAGAGCCTCTGCAGGTTATTTGCCTACTCTAGAACTCTATCGGAGGTCCTGCCAATAGTAGTGTGAGCAAGTAATTGCAGGGCTGCGCCTTTACCCTTTAAATACAGGCAGTCCTCGGATCTACGTCAGGTAACCTTCCTAGAAAATGAGCCACAAGTCGAAATGACGCAAGTCGAGACTGATTTTCCCAGAGAAACTGATATAATAGGGGGTTACGTTCCTGACCAAGGGTCCGATATGCAACTTTTTATAGATATGAATGTAAATATGTTTTATCAACTATCAATATTTTTTTAGGTACAATAATAGTGTTTTGAAAGTTCTTACCTTGATTCTTCGTAATCCATGGCCTATTTGGACTGAATACAGTAATCACCTTTCTGCTACATTTCCTTTCAACACCATCACTAGAGCACTGGTCAATTTCAAGGATGAAATTAATCAAAAATACATAATCACTAAGAATGCAGAGATTTAGCCCTGCATCGGGAGGCAGCCTGACTGGGTGACGTACTGTATGTTTGTTTGCCCACAACCGGCGCCTGAGTCGATGTCATGCCGTATGTGTGGGTCCGACCACTGTAAATAACAACACTGGTGGCATTTGGCGACCTGCCGTAAGTGCGGATTGACGTAAGCCGAACCGACTAGGATTACGTAAGTCGAACCTAGTTAAGTCCAGGACCGCCTGTATATATTTCTGCTTGGTTTTGTCAGGACATTGCAGGCATAAATGGCGTCGGAAGATTTCGAATCCCAGGAGAATGAGCTGCTGGCGCTGAGTAGTATATACGGGGAGGATGTATTTCTTCGGGCTGAGACTGTTTTGGGAGGAGAGCTGCGGATCTTCTTGGATCTACCTGCGGGCTTCACTGTGCGAGGCACACACATCAAGACAGGTGATCTTGATTCATTACACGTCTTTGCTTATCAACATCTAGCAGTTCACCAGCATTGGTTCAAGGCAGCCTGACCGCCGATGAGACACTGAATGTGCCGTGGTGGCGAGATGTTAACTACCTCACCTGGTATACAGGAGGTCGTGGGTTATATCCTGACCCTGACGCCTGTATACTTGGAGTTTATATCTTCTCCCCATGGTCGCGTGGATTTTTCTCCGGGTCCTCCGGTTTTCCCCTGCAAATTTAAAAAACATGCGTTTCGAATATTTGGCTGATATAAATTCCCACATGAATAAGCTATTTCGTTGAGCTATCATTTGTGGCAAGGTTTAGTTTAGAATGCTAAACCCAGGTCAGAGTTTGCATTGTTGAAACAATGCCGCTGAAATGATACACTCCCAGAAGGCTGTGTGGCTGATAAGATGTGTGACAAGTACTTGCATTTTCTGTTTTGAGAGACTGATATGTGACAGAGACATATTGCCTGTTTATTTATTTAGTTGACAAATGAAATTTTGACTTTGAATTATACGGTCTGGTCCCAGTCCTCAGAGTGCTTGACTTATAATCTGAACATTGGAAGTCGAAATCTGAGTTGTAGGTCGACTCGTACCATCACTCCTCCAGAGCCTGTAAAATAAGTTCTGATTTGTGGTTAATCAACTAGTCATCTTTTGGAGAGACTGATTCTTGCTATGGTAATGTAAGAATTTCCACTGCTGGGTCACAGCCGTAAGTGAAAATGTCCATTGCATCACTTAAGTCCTCATTTGAGCAGGAAGGCAATTTGACTTACAGTGAGGGGAAAAAAGTATTTGATCCCCTGATGATTTTGTACGTTTTCCCACAGACAAAGAAATGATCAGTCTATAATTTTAATGGTAGGTTTATTTGAACAGTGAGAGACAGAATAACAACAAAAAAAATCCAGAAAAACGCATGTCAAAAATGTTATAAATTGATTTGCATTTTAATGAGGGAAATACGTATTTGACCCCCTCTCAATCAGAAAGATTTCTGGCTCCCAAGTGTCTTTTATACAGGTAACGAGCTGAGATTAGGAGCACACTCTTAAAGGGAGTGCTCCAAATCTCAGCTTGTTACCTGTATAAAAGACACCTGTCCACAGAAGCAATCAATCAGATTCCAAACTCTCCACCATGGCCAAGACCAAAGAGCTCTCCAAGGATGTCAGGGACAAGATTGTAGACCTACACAAGGCTGGAATGGGCTACAAGACCATTGCCAAGCAGCTTGGTGAGAAGGTGACAACAGTTGGTGCGATTATTCGCAAATGGAAGAAACACAAAAGAACTGTCAATCTCCCTCGGCCTGGGGCTCCATGCAAGATCTCACCTGGTGGAGTTGCAATGATCATGAGAACGGTGAGGAATCAGCCCAGAATTACACGGGAGGATCTTGCCAATGAACATCTGAATGATTCAGACGACAGCTGGGTGAAAGTGTTGTGGTCAGATGAGACCAAAATGGAGCTCTTTGGCATCAACTCAACTCGCCGTGTTTGGAGGAGGAGGAATGCTGCCTATGACCCCAAGAACACCATCCCCACCGTCAAACATGGAGGTGGAAACATTATGCTTTGGGGGTGTTTTTCTGCAAAGGGGACGGGACAACTTCACCACATCAAAGGGACGATGTACGGGGCCATGTACCGTCAAATCTTGGGTGAGAACCTCCTTCCCTCAGCCAGGGCATTTAAAATGGGTCGTGGATGGGTATTCCAGCATGACAATGACCCAAAACACATGGCCAAGGAAACAAAGGAGTGGCTCAAGAAGAAGCACATTAAGGTCCTAGAGTGGCCTAGCCAGTCTCCAAACCTTAATCCCATAGAAAATCTGTGGAGGGAGCTGAAGGTTCGAGTTGCCAAACGTCAGCCTCGAAACCTTAATGACTTGGAGAAGATCTGCAAAGAGGAGTGGGACAAAATCTCTCCTGAGATGTGTGCAAACCTGGTGGCCAACTACAAGAAACGTCTGACCTCTGTGATTGCCAACAAGGGTTTTGCCACCAAGTACTAAGTCATGTTTTGCAGAGGGGTCAAATACTTATTTCCCTCATTAAAATGCAAATCAAATTCATAACATTTTGGACATGCGTTTTTCTGGATTTTTGTTGTTATTCTGTCTCTCACTGTTCAAATAAACCTACCATTAAAATTATAGACTGATCATTTCTTTGTCAGTGGGCAAACGTACAAAATCAGCAGGGGATTAAATACGTTTTTCCCTCAATGTACCTTGATACAGCTCCCATTTTAAGGATAGGCAACTCATAATTGATTATTTCATACAATTTACATATGTTAACATATAAATGCGACTACAATTGTACTTTCAGCACTGAGCATGTGAACATTTTTGAACTTTAGGACACTGAATGACTTGATAGAGCAGAACATATCATGACAGGTAAATTGTTCTGTTCTTCCAGAGGTGGATGGATGGCTAGGTGTGATAATAATAACTATGTCATAGCACTGAGCCAGAAACCCTGAGATACAGTTTTTTAACCCAATGGGGTCACCCAAGCTTGCAGAAAAGGCCATATTTGGTGGGCAAATGGACTTCACAGCCCAGTTGCTAATGACTCCACAGTTTGTTTATTCCTCTTAGAAGTTGGGAGGGTGCAGTGGATGACGGTTCCTCTTTTGGACAATCACTCTTGATTCACTACAAAGTAGTCCTTATTCATTTAACTCTGAAGGGATGATACATTGAGTCATCCTGTGAAAACCTTCAGCCTGTAAGTTGTGCACTGTACACCGGGAGGAAACAATGCATGGTAGTGATAGGGATATTATTACATTGTGTAATATTTTGGAGAAACAAATCAAATGCTACATGCATACCCAATTCATCTCATCCACACTTTGTTCAACCAACATTCTGTTCTGCATGTCAACACAGTTCTAATTCTGCTCATTCCCTTGAATTGCTCAACATTGTGTATTGTAATTCCCTCCCAATCATCTCTTTCGCAAGTTCTCACAACCTTGCGCAACCCAATAGACATTTTAACTCTTCTCTATTACAGCTTGAACAGTGTTGGTTTGCTCAGTGCTTGAAAATGTGTGGCCTGCGCTCAGCGACCATGATAACAATTTTACAAGGGATTTTAGTTTTTTAAATAGTATGAATGCTTACCATAATAAATGTTAAAAAGTCACTCGAGACCAGTAACTGTTAATGATTTCATAGTAGTTATAGCACGTGGTTTCATTCCTGAGGTCATTTTGGCATCTTGCACAGTTTTGCTGATTGGCATTTGTTTTTTTGTTTCGTCAACCAAAATGATGTTTGTCACGTGCTTGAGTGACCATTTGTATTTGCTGAGCAAAGGAAAAGCACGTTAATTTATACTATAATATATTTGTCAATTTAGTATTTGGGTTATGCATATGTAACATAATATTAGTACTTTTATTTGGCTGGTTGTGAGTCCAAATATCAGCCAGAGTTGATGGAGGGCACCATTCTGCCTGGCTAAATACAATAATTACCACTTTGTAGGAAGCCTAAAGTCGTACTTGGGAGTCTGGGCACTGTATTTGGAATATGTAATTTCCATTGCAAACTCAGAGACATTTATAGAGATTGTCCCAGATTCATACATTTTACTTTTTATTGGCTATTAGTCTCCTAATTGATTATTTTATTTAAAATGTGTCCACATTTTTGGTTCTTGAAAGTTTTGTATCTTTCAAACGTAACAACCCATATCTCCATAAAGTGTTGGGTTGTGCACACAGTCAGGTATATTTTGCCTACTCTGCATTGGACTCTACAAATGGAACATGTATTATTTTTTATTTTATTTTATGTTTTATGATTATTACTGCAGTTATTGTACTCATTGTTAAGATTGGGAAAAAAGTATATACCTTTTTACTGCATCGACTGAGATTAAAGGAAGACATTGACAATTTGGATACAAGAGTGTTAAATCAGATATTGGTTTGAATAACATCTGAAATATACCGGATAGGTTTTCCTAATACATTTTATAACCACAATTTTACTACAACAGTTATCCATTTTTCTTTGGAAGGATGATTTTGCTTTCAGAGTGTAATATTTAAACATCCTTATAATTGTTTGGACATGTATGTATGTTGAACCTCTTTCGCACCGTACGTAGCCAACCGTGCTAATCGGAGGTGCGGAGGAAGGACAACAAACTAAACACAAACAGTTCAAAAGAAATTAGTTTTCAATCTAGCTTATCGGTTATTGTACAAATAGCTATAACAGCGAATGTAATAGAAGTTACCACTATACGATGTTAAATCTAGTGTTTATTGTGAACAAAGTTGATGGGCACATGCCCTAATGGAATGCAATGTGCACATGTGTGGCTGTCCATGATGAAACCACAATGACGGCGTTGTGCAGGCAGCGGAGGTACTGGGCCGGGTGAATGCGTTGTGGTGCAGCATCTTCCTCCACTGGTGATGAATTTTGAGCTGCCTTCCGACTACCCTTCAACATCTCCCCCACAGTTCACAATATCCTGCAAATGGCTGTCGCGCGAGCAGGTCAGATGTTCGAGGACTTACACGTATATCGTTTAGCCTTCCCATTTGTAATTTAGTTATTCAGTTGGTGAGCCCGTGAGGAATGCTGATGATTTGGGGAAACCATTATCCAGCAGTGGATAGAGCATGGCTGCTGTTAATGATGATTGCTGTCATGGGAGGGAGTGGTTGTGTAATGGTCAATACACGTTGACCTCAGTTTGATTCCTGGCCAATGTGTCTGAACTGGTTGTATGCATCTCATCTGCAATCCACAAAGACTAGAGGGTGTGAAGTACGGTTAAACAACCCCCATGAATAATATGGCATGGAGATGCCTTCATCCATACACTGGATTCACAAAGGAATTAACGTTATTTTAATTAGTCTAATTATTATTGGTGTCAACTTATTTTCATGACAACATTTCAATACATGACTATTGCAGAGAGCATTGGATCAACTTGTGTCAGATTGAACAATGACAATAAATAAATACTTCTGAAGTCAATTTATTAAGCATCTTATTCTACACCTTGTATGCCATGCAAAGATCATTGTAAAGAACTGAATAATGCCAAGTTAGGTGACGATATCCTATACATGAGTACCTAGTTTAATCTCAGCAGTGTTGTTAGCCCTGCGCTCTGGCATGGTATTAGCCCCCCTGGGCAACCCGGCCACCTCCAAAATTCTCAAGTTTGAATGTCTTATGTCAGCAGTAACTATGGCAATGCAAATGTCATCACAGCATTTGTTTGTTTGGTTCTTCTGTAAAAAAAAAACATTTGGTAGTCAAGACTTCCTTATTATAACAAACACTGATATTGCAAATACATCATTTGTCGGAAATGTTGATTCGTGTTGTTGTGGATGTGGTGAGTACATAGAAATATTTTGTTGTGTATCTAGACAGGACAGTGAAAATATATTTGTAAACGGTCAAAATGCTCAATGCCTTTGTTTTTCAGTGGTGCTCATCTCTATTGCGACCCCTGGGCCGCTAATTAAACTCTCAAAACAACCACTATTCACTTCCCACAGAGTTATTGTCATTTAATCAACCTCACAGATGGTGGACTGAGTCCCTGACAAACATTTTTACTTATAAAAACAAACAAAAAAGACAAATGTTCCTAATTTAGTCGTTCTAGACCCTACTTCAACGTAATGTGCTTATTATAACAACTTGCATGAAAATTTGTGATAGATCATGGGTTTTCAGTACTTTTCATTTTTTTGTAATAAGAATACAATGGTATTCATTATGTCTTTGGAAGTAAATTTGTGATCATGTGTTTGTGATCATCCTTAATTTCAACCAGTTGATGTGCCATTGCAGTATATTTATTTTAGAAGGGTGGTAAGTATAACTAATTATATATGTTTCACTTCGTAATATTATATTTTACATTTCCATTTAATTTGCTGCTCTTTCTATGAATTAAATAGTTATCATCACATGTTTACTTGTTTCCTTGTACAGTTATCATGGCTTTGCCACACAATGGATGAGCTATGGCAGGAAAACAGAGGCATGGAAATCTTGTATACTTGGTCACAGTTCTTGAAGGAAGACACATTGGATTTTCTCAGAATTGCTCCACCCCTGGAAGTCAAGTCCATTGCCGGTGGAACGACACGCAAGCGTGATCATGGCAAGACGGTCAGGGCAGAAGCGGGGCCCGAGGACCTCGTCAAAACCGCAGCAGTCGACGGTGGGCGAGCGGGTCTATCGCAGCCACCAGCCGCGCACGGTGAGGCGAAGCGGCACAAACGGGTTCCCGGCGACGTGAGACTGCTGGACCCACGGGCCATCCAGACCTGTGAGTCCTGGTCCTCGCTGTACGGTGAGCTGCTGGATTACGACCAGGCGCAGAGGCAGAAGGTGTTCTCGGCCCGCGTGTTCAGCTGTCACATCTGCCTGTGCGAAAAGTTGGGCTCGTCATGCGTGAACCTGAGCGGCTGTGAGCACGTGTACTGCCGCGACTGCCTGAGTGCCTACTTCCAGCTGCAGATACAGGAGGGCAATGTGCACAGCCTCACCTGCCCAGAGCCCAAGTGCCAGACAGTTGCTACCCCATCTCAGGCAAGTAATGAGATGTAACTTCATTTAAATGTGGTATTTGCCCTTTTAAAATTGCTTGCTCAAGCCTCGACTAGAGGGCGCTCTAGAGAACCCACTAGAGGGTATTTGTCCTACTCTTCCACAGTGGTCAGACGTCTTAGAAAATGTGGGAGTGCCCGCACTTTACCCTGCCACACACCAAATGTCGATTGATTGATGCGTTTTTGCTATAACACGATTCTTCCATTAGGGAACGCTTTTTGCACAGCGCAGAATGCGTCCATTGTAATTTGGAACTCGCACCCTTAAAACGAGGTTTCTGAGCGGTCGACGACGAAATAATTTTTTAAGCTGGGCGACTGAGCGGTACGATACAGTTCGCGGAATGATACGGTCACGCGGAGGCGTACCCTCAGTTATTCCACTTGTGTGCGCATAGTACATTCTATCTCGCCAAATTTTATTGTCACATTTTTCATGGGGGCATTCGTTTTGCTTCACGCGTTTTTTTTTTGCGCTTCACGCCACATTTCAAGAACGCATCTACCATGTTAAACGAGGACTTAATGTACCCATTTATACTGCTTGGTGGACAGAGGTGGAAGGGATTTGATAAATATTTCCATTGTTTCAACGACCATACTGGGATATTGCATTTACTGTGAAAAAACACACGAGCTTCCATTTAAGTTTGTGGATATTGATTGTGCTCCATAAAATCGAGAAACACTGCAGAATGTTACGGTTTAAAATCCTGGTCTCCATCTCCACTAATATCCTGAGCCAGTGGTGGAATTTATGCTTTCATATGGCAACGGATCACTATGTATATGGCATTCACTGTTGAGTTCCACATTGTGGTCCCAATTGTATTGACCCGAGAAGTATAATGGACTTCGTCAACTCTCGACTGCAACTTTAAATCGCAACCTTTTTCAAATTGTGACTTGAGCACTCGGATGTTGCAAAGAAGCCGTTCTGGCAATTCCTCAGTGTTTCGGATTGTGTTGTGTTCATTGCACAGGTAAGAGAGCTGGTGGGAGAGGAGCTGTTCTCTCGCTACGACCGCCTGCTGCTCCAGTCCAGCCTAGACCTCATGGCTGATGTGGTGTACTGCCCGCGCACGAGCTGCCAGACCCCTGTGCTGCTGGAGCCTAACAAAACCATGGGCCATTGCCCCCAGTGTAAATTTGCGTTCTGCAATGTGTGCAGGCACGCCTACCACGGCATCTCGGCCTGCATCATTAAATCAGGTGTGTACACATTGTTTTTTTTCTTTGTCATCCGTCATTTGAGCGGGTGTACCCAGATCCATTCGGTCTGTTATGAATATCAGCAAATGCTGTATGGTATTTAAGGGTACCTTGCACATGAGAACAAAAAATAGTTTAACAAAAATATTTTTTAGAGTGCAGATTATTGTAGACTTAACTCAAGGTCAAAGTGTCTCTGCTCAAGAGTGTTGGGGTGGCTCTTGCAGGCCTTCAACCAGTGTTGATATTGGCCTGTAATTATTGTGGTCGTCTTGTAGAGCCACCTTTTAGAATAAGACAAATGGAAGGGGTTCTCCATTCCTGGTGTACTGAAGCTTCCTTGAGTGATAAGTTATATAAGATGGACAGGAGGTGTATCGATTGTCTTGAGTGAGGCTAGTTGGCTTGGTATGTCAGCACTGTGATTGTTTGGAAATTAAAAGCTTGGGGTAGATTACCATTACTACATAAACGTGGTGAGGCTTGAGATGGGACAAACATTTTCTTGTCTGCATGTAGAACATTTTGGCTGAAGGCTTGTAGATGGCCCATTTGGATGTCAACTCATGTGTAAATTGCTGTTTTTTCGAGTGCGTTAATGATGCTATGATTTCCAAGTATGATGACTGGAGATAATTTTTACGTAGCATAAGTCAACAGTACATCCAATAAAGGTTCGTTCCTCATTTTATCTACTTTTGAGCTCGTTGCTGAGTCGATTAGCTGAGTGAAGTTGAACCAATTAACAAAGGTTTGAACCTCATCTGGTGGGTTGAGCCAATTCCATTTTAAATCTCCAATAACTACTCATTCGTTCCTGGTGAGTGAATCTAATATTTCTAAACTCTGCAATGGCGGTAGCTGGATTAGCCATCTATGGTGGTCTATAGCCACACATTAAAGGAAGGATTTGGTTGCCAGCTTCAGTGGCATTTATGATGACTACTTATACATAACCTTTTATTCGTAACAGAATGGGTTCGAGAGGATGGTGTTTTATTGTGGGTGTAAATAACTATGCCACCACCTTGGACCGCTATCTAGATGAAATAGAGTATAGTTACTCATTTATATCGTGTTTATTACAAATCTGAGGAATGATATCTGGACAAAGGTGATGAAGTTCTCGTTAAAATTGGTCAAATTTGCACAATTATCCTCTTATGTTTACGTGGACAATCTAGAAGCCTGTTTGCAAATTCACCAGAATTAAGATATGACATGTACAGAAGAATTCAGAATTGAGATGGGATTTAACCTCGATTCCACCCAGTATTAGAAACACAACCAGACATTTACAGAGCAGATTATTTGAGAGGGGTAAACGACAGCCTTTTAATGATGGGTGGCAGGTAGGAGAGGCTCTAAGGAAAGACAATAATGAGAGGAAAGTGGAAGAGGGAAAAATAAGGGACTTGACATTCCATGCAGAGGGAAACTTTTGGGTAGGGTTGGGAAAAGGGGGTGGGATGATGTAGTGGATGTGCAGAATGGGAGGGAGGGTGTGTAAGAAGGGTGGCATTTAACAGAAGGTGGAGAGAGGGGAGTTTATAGAGAAACATTGCACACAGATAATGCCAACAAACCAACAATCTAGTTAGGTTTGTCTCGTATGATTTCAAATAGGCAGTACAGAAAGGGAGCAGCAAGAACTCAGGCAGGCGGCCCAGTTAGCAGAAACTCGGGCAGGCCCAGGAAGTAGCAGCTCAGGCAGACCCAGAGAGCAGCCGCTCATTAGCACAACCACTCTGACAGTCCATCATTGTTCCAGATATGATCAAATGTGAGGTTGCTTATTCTCCTCTGCTACACCCATTGTGCTGGAACTCCTTCACCTCGCCATTCAAGCTGCCAACCTGCTCCTATTGAAGTCCATGCTCAATGCTTTGCTCTTATCCATCAGCCATGATTCTCTTCTACAAAAAATACCTATGTAATATATACGCAGTTTTTTTTTCAGCTCATTCCCCCCTTTCGTGATGTAAATGCCCCACTATTTTGTGCAGTGGCGTGAGATGTAGTTGCATTTCATTGCTATAATATAGGGTTTTTAACTTGCAGTTGTCTGATTATGAGTTGAATGTACTCACAACAGTGCCCCCTAACATTAATTAATGTCAGCCCTTAAATTTAATTTTAGACGCATGTTCATGGTTAACATGCTCGACGCTGAACTGAAAAGCAATTAGATATGTATACAATTGCACACCTGTACTCAAAATGGTTGTATTTACAAGGTGTTTTGAAGTGACATGCATTATGTCGTCAGCCACATGAGTAGGTTTTATTGGTTATCGCAGGAGGCATGTAAGTCACAAGGGTGAATATTTACCATGCGGGGCAGTAACATGACAGAGCGTTCACGCATTTTCTGTTTGTTCCAAAGGTTTGTGGTTCAAGTGCCTAGGCGCCAAGGTTTATTGACCATAAATTATGCACCGTTTGCATCACAGCGGATGTTAATGATCCTGTGATGTTCGGAAAAATATAGGCCACGTATACTGGGGTTCCAAATAAAAAAATGTATTTGCCCATTAGTTGAAAACAAATATCAACATTGCCCCCGACTGGCAGACTTATGCCCACTTGCAGGCTGGTGCTGTGTTCGCCTTGTGTAAGTTGTAGCAAATAAGTAGGCAGCATAGTATCTACATTAGGGTGAATTTAAGTTGTGCTTATTCGTTTACCTGAATGAAACCAGTAGGCACATATAAGGGATTTTCCTTGCTGTCACTGCTAAATAAAGTATTTCTTGTGCATAAAACGTGACACATGTACAAAATACTAGTTTATTTTAAAGAGTCTAACACACATTCCTGTCTCACAAAGATATTTTAAAGTATTTGCCGAGTTTTATATTGCCGTACTGCACAATGGGCTATATTACTGTTTTGAAACATTGTTCTCGACAGCACTTAAATGTCATGTGTTAATATTTTAACATGCTTGAAGGTTACACACTGTATATATTGCTGCTTACACATCATGTGCTTGCTGCTTAGTGCCAACACCCAAGAATAAACGAAGGTGGGGAAAAAATAATATAATACGATTCCTGTAGACATCTCCAAGATCTCATGAAAGATATACAGTCCTTTGTCATGCACTGCTAGATTAATGCCTCCCCATCCGTTGTTGGTTGTGGATTGTTGTTTTACCATCCTTAACCTGGCGGGTTGATAAAGGTGGTGACCCAAGATCTGTTCAGATATCACTTGGCACTTATGTTAGATGGTCGCCAGGTTCATTGCGCAGGGTGCTAACCACCCCAATATAATAATACTTTTCAACGATAGCATTTGTTCCATTGACGACTGAGCCAGCGGTAGAAATTCCACGTTCCCACGATGGGAGGCCAGTTTCTCCAAAGGATGACCACTGTTGACTTGGCACAAAGTGATACTTAATCCGATACAGATGAAGGGCTAATCAATTCCCAATAGGGACGAATTCACAACCATCCAAACTGCGGTAATTTCTCTATACATGTTTTAAATAGAAGAATCAACACGGAGACGTATCTTCTGGTAAGGGCTCACGCCAGGTTTATTAGGGGCTTACGCCTAGGAACTAAGTAGGGGCTTACGCCTAACAGTTATTATGGACTATCATATATCTCCCCAGGGAAAGGGTACTGGGAGGTTCCTAGCACCCACTCAGGCTATTCAGGCTCTTCCCTCAGCACCGACCGAGAGATCAGCCAACTCGGTCGGTCGGGTGAAGTGGCCACCCTAGCCTGGTACTAATTTCCCCCTACCCTGGGTCCCCACTTCAAACCTCTCGTTCCCAGCCCCTGACGACGGTCCCAGCTTACATATTCCAAGGTGACATGACATCATCCGTTCTACACCCCAGAGTGACATGACGTCATCAACTACTCCACAAAATAACCCCCCCCCCCCCCCCCCCGTGAAAAAAAAAAAACAGCCGACGCGGCTATTACGTGAGCGGAGTCCGTCCGGGCGGAAGCCACAATTACAAGGAACACAAGATCGGCTGCGAGCGGGAACACAACGCTAGGGCAGCACGGAACCCGATAAGTCAGGACAAAGTCGCCACTCGGGGCAACGTAAGTGGCGACAAGGCAGGGGATTTAAGAAAAATGAAGTGGCCTGCCGACACGGCTGTGAAAGCGCCCACCAACCTGTCGAATCTCGAAAAATAATTGGAGGAAGACAGGAGAATGCCTGTCTCCGGGGACTCCAATTTCAACGGCCCGTGCAGACTGAGGGGAAGCAGGATCTGCGACCCAGGTGGGACTGTCACCGACTCTGTGGTCAAAGCCCGAACACTAGCGGCCAGAGGGGCCAACACAGAGGGAGATTTCAGGAAATGCAACCGCCCCCCCGACAGCATCTCGACGCACCCTTGGTCGACCAGGATACGCACGGGCATCCTGGCCAAAAAATCGGTGCCCACGAGGCATGGTACGGCCAAGGTCTTGGAGACCAAAATGGGCCCCTTCAATTTCGCCGATCGCTACCGACGCGACGACGTGGCCCAAAATGCCGAGGCTGCTCCCGTTGGCGGCCACGCAAGCCCCGCGAACCGGCCGCAATGGCCCCACGCTGCGCGGCAGCAAATGAAAAACGGCCTCGGAAACCATGGTGGCGGACGCACCCGTGTCCACCAGGATCCGCACCTCGACCCCCTGCACGCGCCCCATAACGGCCGAGGACCCCGCAATAGCGGCCACCACGCGATGCGCGAGGGCTCTCCACTGGCGAGTCCATTTGGGCCACCCAATCGATGGGCGCAACCGTGCGGGACACGTGTCGGACCCCCCAGAGATGACCCCTTGAGGATGGACCCTAACCCCGCTAGATGCATGAGGTGAAGGGAGCGGCCGTGCGATGGATGCGTCGCGACTTGCCTGTGGCCCCGAAGGTCCCGCCGTCGGAGAGCCGCTCGCAGGAGGGGGGAGGCCTTGATGAAGTCCCCGGGGGCGTTGTTGCAGCCCCACTCGCAGTGGCCCCGTTGGCCACAACAGAAGCAGGTGACCTTCCCCCCGACCTGCGAACGAGGAGGACCCGCTCGCCACCGCCTCTCCAACCGGCGAGTAGCGCTACCCCTACCGCGGCGGTCGTAGGCCGCCACGGCCGCGAGGGCGTCCTCCTCCCAAGGCGCTGCCTTCACTGCAGACACCGGAACCCCCGTGCACGCTGCCACCACGGGTGGCCGTCGCAGCGTCAACGATGTGATCTTCGACTCCTCGGCGATGGACAGTGCGATGCCCAGTTCCCCCGCGAGGATCAACAGCCTCTCAAGGGCCAAGGAGTCCAGCGCCCTCCCTTCCAGGTCGGGGTACGCGGCCCGAGCCAGCGCCAGGAGGGAGCAGCGAAACGCGAGGGGTGACTCCCCCTCCTCCCGCCAGCGCACGGAAAACTTAAGGAGCGTAGCGGATGGTGTTTCGAACACCGCGGCCATCTGTTGATAGGCCGACTGAAGCGTCGCCTTGTTCGCCGGTGGAATAGCCAAAAACGCCTGCAACGCCCTTTCATCCAGACACGTTGGCAGCGCGTGCAGCTCCTCCTCTGCGGGCCAACGCACTGACTGAGCCAGTCGCCCCCTTACCCGACGAATGGCGCGACGGGGCAACCGGCACAGCCGCAGGTGAGCCGACCCTTCCCCCGGCCCGGACTCACCCACATCGGCGGCCGCCGGCGGTCCAACGGCCGCAGCCGCGGCGTGTGGTCGCTGAGCCCCGGCAGCCCCGGCGCCCAGCGGGGACGTCGCCGCACGACTCGCATCCGCGGCCGCGGCGAGCCCTGCCACCGCGGCTCGCGGCGGACTCGCGCTCGCGTCGGCGCCCATGGGCGCGGCCATGACAGGTGTCATGGCGGCGGCTTCTGGTGTCGCATTAACAATGGCGCCCGGTCCCGGCGTCACATTAAAAATGGCGCCCAAACGCTGCGGCGCGTCTGTCGGCGAGTTGGCGCCAAGCTCGAACTTGGCGGGAGACGCGACGTCTTCCAACTCGCGAACGTTGGCGGAATCGTCGCCCGGCGTGTGTGCACGAACCCCCACCTGGGCCACCGCGACGGTCGAGCTGCGCCATCGTGAGTTGGAGCAGCTCCAGCTTGGCCGCGATGTCACGCCATGCATCGTATGGCGGCGCGACAGCTCCTCCGGCCGCCGCCTCCTCCGGCTCCACCCGAGCCGTCTCCGCGGGGCACATCTCCTTGGCCCCTGCCTCCGGGATCGTCGTCAGACTCTCCATGACGCTGTCTTCTTCACTGGCCTGCGCCCCAGGCGTGATCTTCCGTCTCGCGCCGGACTTGGACATGGCGGCGAGCGCGGAAGCCACTTCAAGAATCAACACAGAGACGTATTTTCTGGTAAGGGCTCACGCCAGGTTTATTCGGAGCTTACACCGAGGAACTAAGTAGGGGCTTACGCCTAATAGTTATTATTGACTATCATATATCTCCCCAGGGAAAGGGTACTGGGAGGTCCCTAGCACCCACCCAGGCTATTCAGGCTCTTCCCTCAGCACTGACCAACTCGGTTGACCAGGTGAAGTAGCCACCCTAGCCTAGTGCTATTTTCCCCCTACCCTTGGTCCCCACTTCCAACCTCTCTTGTTCCCGGCCCCTGACGACGATCCCGTTCACGTCACCGGTCCCAGCTTATATATTCCAGGGTGACATGACGTCATCCATTCTATACCCCAGGGTGACATGACGTCATCTACTACTCCACACAACATGTGTAGTGACTGTGATTGTCACTGTGTGGTGCCGGGCTTACGAAGCCACGGCGGATAATGTGTTGTCATTATGAGGTGTAGTACCAGCCCTAGCGGGGCTTGGGTGAGCACTGGTCAGCGCGGAGGCACTGCGAGCAGTGTGCGGTGCGGGCTCCCGGTGAGGGAGCGAGAAGGAGCGTCATCCAGCCAGGGTTAGGTTGGGGCGTGATACGCTGGTTGACCTGCTGACACATGACTGGATGATATTGGAGGGTGGCCACCGGTGGACGGGGGCCGCTGGGCGGTCACGTGGTCTAAAAGAGCTCTCGGAAACCTTCGAGAAAGAGCTCGAGAGATCTGGAAGGTGGGCGGGGCGAAGGGCGGAGCCAGCCCCAGCCCAGGGGCATATAACGCCGGGCCCCGTGAGGAGCTCGAGGTTCTTTGTGTGCTAGTGTGAAGAAGATCCACGTAGGGGAGAAGAAGCCTCTCGCCACGCGGTCCGGGACCCAGCTTGTGGTCCGGGCCGGGATAGCGAACCATGTCTAGTTCTGCTGTAGCGTGGTTAGATGGGCATTCGAGACCCGAGTGTAGATTGTGTAATGTTGTGTTCAGTTGCGGAATAAATAGTGTTGCTCCCAAGATAACGTCTGCGACTCAGTTGGACTCACTACACATGTCACACAACCAATTATATTATTACTATAACAAAATTGCAACGTTATATTGTGGGAAACAGAGGGCAAATCAGTAAAATAATTTGTTGTACTGCACTTATATTCTTCCATGTCTATGCTCATCTCCACCAACCCATGCTGACCAGCACGGTGAAGTTTGATCAAACTAACCCACACGGAATGGGCAGGCCCTCATCCAACAGCAGATTGACTTAAGTGCTGCAGATGTATACACACTTTAAAATGTACTGTATTACTAATTTATAACCATGGCTGTGTGTTCTACATCACCTCCGAAAAGCAACGTACATAGTTAAACCCACCGTCCTGCCACAAATATGTTTTGTCATATATGACATGTCACACTTGCTCAGCTTACCGTGTCTATGAAATTTTGAGCACCTATTACACATGCTTTTAAATGTCTATTTGAAGCTCAAGGAATCAATTTAACTTGGAATGCAATTACGTGATATTACCAAATTACATCAGCCCTGAAAGTGGATTTAGTCATGTGTGTTTTTTTATGATTATCGTAAAGATGTCACTGGCGTGTGACTGCCATACTTTAAGTAGAAAAAAATGCCATCCTAAAAATATGGTCTTTACGAATGTACAATATTGTCATGTTGGACAGCACAGGACACATGTAGCCTAGATATGTATTACAATATTAGTGCTATTTTGAGGGTGCATCTTCCTTGAAATGTTTGAGAGGGAAGGACTGTTTTAAGTAATTGCCAGGTATTCAAATTGTACACTTTGAACCTGTGAATATTTCTGGAATAGATACTTTGGTTACTGAATTATAGAAACAAAATCTGTAATGTGTTCTCCATGAGCTTACTCGTACCTATTTTTAAACTGCAATTTGTGTCCATGCATGCATATTTTCCTTCCATTGCCATGCGTCATACAATTACAGTTGTTCTAATACACGTGTAACCTGCAATTTTCCCTTCTGTAAAATAAAGATAATGCACGTAGCTTGTGAGACACCTACATTTAGAATAATCACCATACCAACAATCCTGTGCAATTGCTGTCTGTGAATTTGTCTTTTTTTTATTCAGAGCATGCCATCTGATTATGTATAACAATTGTTATTAGAATTGTAACGTTTTTCACTTCGATAACTGCTGCAGAGTTTTATTTGTTTTCAAACATGCAGTCTATGTGAGCACAATTGTTTCTATGAAAATCCTTCTCTTGTCAAGTAATGGCTACACCGAAGCCCATCTTTTAATATTAACATAACCACACAAATGTTCATGCCATCTCGTCTTCCACATTTACCCTTTCAATAGACCCAGCCCCTCTGATGGGAATGTGGAATCTCCCTCCCCTCCTACCCCCACCCCTCCCCCCATTTGGCTAAGGGCCACCAGCAGAGATCAGTGGCAAATCTTTGCATAATTAAGCAGGAGGAGAATTATTTGAATCGTTAACAACAACAAAATTCGGGTATGAAGAAAAGCTATCTCGAAGTAGGCATAATAAATGCCACCTTATTTGGAAACCATATCCTTCATCCAATGTTTGACGATAGACCCACCAGAGCTGGCAAATTCAGCTCTTGCCATTTTAGAGTTTAGTAAGAATATTGAGTCGCTCAGGTATATGTTATTTAAGCAACATGCTTAACTATTCAGCACTCTTGACATTATTTTGATTCTTAAAGCTAAATGAGTCGTAGTAACTTGCATTCTTCTCCCTGCTTATCCTGTTAATACAAGTTTATTGACTGCCAAACAGGAAATTTAATTGATCCAGCTTTGGTAGACTTACGACCTTCATAGCCCTTAAATTCAGCAAGTAATTTCTTTAGTAATCCTCTTTTAATTGTGCAGTTTACATAGTACGGCTGCTAGAATTGTCTTTCTTTTATGTTTTTGTTTATCAGAGAACCTCGAGAATATCCTCAAAAAGTACAACAACGCGGACGCCGCATCCAGGGCATTCTTAGAGCAGCGCTACGGCAAGCACACGATCAAGCGTGCCATTGAGGAGGTGCACTCCAAGGACTGGCTTGCCCAGAATGCCAAGGCCTGCCCACGCTGTTGCACAAACATCCAAGTGAGACTCGCTGCCTCCCTTGGCTTCCACTTTCCCTTTCTACTGCCTGGCACCAATTGTTGTACGAGGGACAAATTTATTTGATTAAAAGGGTTCATGATGGCTGTTTTGGTGACGATGAGCCATGCTGCGGTCCTGGGTGTTGGCTCTTGTTTTTCAGGAGGGATGCATGATGGTCGCTCAGATCTTGAATTCAATACCAAGGCATGGGTGTATTTTGTGCTGTTTCCAGCATCACTGGGAAGTGGTGTGCTGAATCTGTTTTATCCACATGAACCACGACAGCTCTCCTCAGCTAACCAAAACACCAAGTGGGCTCGCTTTTCATCCCGAGCCACGTGCTTTCACTGGCCATCATAGGGTCAGTGCAGAAACGACATCTGTGGTCACTTAGTTACTTAATTCTTAGTTTCTTAATTATATTAACTTTATTTCCTTAATTGGATTAATTTGCTACCATAAATTCCCACGTTTTATAAGCCACTTTAATGAGCTATCTTGTGTGGCCAGGTCACCTCTGAAAAAGAGCTGATAGGTCGGTGGGCTTTACCTGGTAAAATAAAAAACTAGTTTCAATTCCTGAATAGATCAGCAGCGTTCAAAATATTAGTCGTGGCAATGTCCAATGGAGATCAACACAACCTTATTTTAGGAGAGGGATGCTTAATATTTTAATCCTTCATCTGCATGAATTTGTGTACTCTGGTTTTATCTTCCTTAAATATGCTCAGTAAAGAACGGGCCAAATATCCCACAAGGTTTTTATTTTTTATGCTGGAGACACATTAGATGTTTGAGACAGTCAAGCATTTAATATACAGTATACAAACGTATTCTATGTTCCTGTGTAGCATTATGGGTAAAAGCATATATAAGCAAATCTTTGTTCCATTTCTCCACATGTAAATACAAATATTGTTTTAGTCCATCGGCTAACTTTCTTTTCAGATCATTATTATCCAGCAGCATTTGTTTAAGCAAGCAAACTCTGGACCGGTTTTGACCTGCTGGGTCAAGACAGTATTTAATGTGGACAAAGTAACTATAATCGTTCTTGGCATATTAAAACCGATTAAGCTCAGAAGCTATGACGCCTAAAATATGTATTCACATGCACCAAGTTCCATACCAGTCCAATGCGGTTGGTCGATTGAATGAGTCAACGCATTCAACATTCATAATGGAGGTTTCGGCCGTAATTACAACGAGCATCATCAGGCGACAGCCAATGCTGATGCTATTTGTAATTACTGTCGAAACGTCGTATTCAAATTGTAAATGTTGTGGGTTTACTTTCCAACACACCGGTGTGTTGTGCGAGTAACAAATAGGCATGTTTTGTTTACGTGACAAACCTTACTTATTGGCTGTGTCAGGTGCTGGCAGGTTTAACGACAGATATTTATGCGATCTAACCCAAAAAACCTCTTATGGATAATATTGGTCACGAAAGCCTCCGTGTTAAACTGTATTCAACATTTGCTCCTCTTATATTGAGTAACCGCACATGGTAAGTTTGGTAAAATAAAATAGAATTCACACGTGCAGGGAAGTTAAACATAGTACTTTAGAAATGCATATTCTTTGGTTCTTTCGATAAAGAAAGTGAATTAAAAAAATTGAAATAAAAAAAGATCCACTAATGTAGACTAGCCTGGTTCTTAATTTGAGTGAGTGTACTGGCAGTCTATAATATAGACTGTAGCAATGGTTATTAACCTGAGTGAGCATACTGGCAGTCTATATAATTAGTCCGCGGCAAGGTAAGGTAAAAGGTAAAAACAACGAGCCTACCTTTATCCTACCTTTTACCTTACCACAATACAATCACTCAACCCTTATCTTTTACCCTTTAGCAAGGTAAGGTAAAAGTAAAAAAGCAATGAGCCTACCTTTTACCCTTACTCCATACAAATTACCCGATTACAGGGTAATTACCGGGGTACTACACATGAAAAAGGTTTATAACAGGTAAATGTGAGGTAGAGCATTTTATTCGTATAGAATACTCTCGAATCGGACTATGAGGCTGTCGACGACACCATCCTCCATAACCTCCTCGTCCCAGTTGTCTTGGTCGATGACGATCTCATCAACAACCTGAACAAGTTCGTCATTACCGTCGTCCTCGGACGAACAACGGGCAATAAGATCCTGCGCCGCTCCGGCCCGGTTAGACGGGACCTTCAGGCAGCCGGCCACGATCCACGACCGCAAGCACATGGACTGGATGAAGAGCGTTGACGACAGCGATTGGCAAACGCACGTGAACTCCTGCCCGGTTCCGCTATTCGCGTGTTCGCAGGGAGTTGACGTCGCGGGCGCTCCCAAGTAGTCGCAGGCCACCTTGTAGTGGGCGGGGAACAGCTCTTTGCAGGGAGACCGCTGCATTACGTCGGTGAAGGCGCTGGCGGTCGTGACACCCATGCTCAGAAAAAGATCGACTTCATTGCCGTCGTCAACGGAGCTGCCGACGTTGCTGAATAAGGTGCTTAACAGCGACCCCTCCTCCATATGGACAGCGACTGCCATTAGCGGGATCGCGAGCACGTCCCGAGCCACGATGCTGCATGACAGAGCGGATCGTGGCCTTCAGTGTAGCCAGCTCGTCTTGGTCTGTCGTGTTCGGCAGCTGCGGATTCAAGTTGGATGCTACAGTGGCGGGTTCCCGAACCAGGAAGTCGCGGTACCGCACCAGCTCGGCCTTCATCCCCATCGTGGTCAAGGACTCGTCGATCGCTCCAAGAGCGGCTTCACCGTGATTGCAATGACGGATGAGGTGCTCCATCGTCACCGGCACGAGATCCAATGTCGACTTGCGGTCCGCCGACAATGAGGTCATGACCTGGCGCGGCATTCGCAGGAGCGCTGTCACGCCCTTTATGTATTGCTGTCCCTTTGTCAGCTACCCTAGGGGAGTATCTCCTCCAGGCTAATCCTCCCTCATATTTGAAGCGACTTTGCGAAAGAAATGTATCTTTCCACTCGACCTTCCGCGTGCGTGTAAAAATCCACCCGCTCATGATTACTTTATTATTAATGACGGGGGTGGGGGGGCATGTGGAGTGACGTCACGTGCGTTACACACATTTCTGGGCTATTTCGTAGTAACTCGCTTCCACGCAGCACTAAGACGGTAGCTATCTGAACGGTTGAAGTTATTTTGATTTCTTTCAATTTCGATAGATTCTCTAATTAGTCTTGGCCAGTAGTAGCTAGTTTTGCACAAAACTTCAACATCAAAATCAATTTAGTGTCCTTGTTGGAACCCGTGTTCTGCTACTGCTGACAGTTGCATTTGGGATAATTTAATATTTATGTGATGTTATTTTAGTCTCGTGATGATCATTCATCCTGTTTGCCCAACATAACATTTACCACATGTGTAGTTAATCCTGTACACACCTTCTGTTGATAGCTTCGGTAATACATCTTTTGTACCAGATATACAATTCTGTATTTGTAGTGGGTTCCAGGACACGGAGACGGCAGAATAGAAGCAGCACTATTTATTTAAACCTTAACAAGGGTTACACTAGAAGGGGTAGCGGCCCCTCCACCCGTATAACTCAGGAACACACCCCAGGCTCTCTAGCCTAAGCTCTAGGCTCCCAGTTCCTCCTGGTAGGGCTCTAAGGGAGGCTATCAGATCCGGCCCTGGTTAGGCACAGATCTCGGCACCCCGCCGACCAGACCGGCCCTTAGAAGGACTAAGGGCCGCACCACTGGCTTGCTGTGCCGGCCCTGAAAAGGGCAGCGGTCATAGGAGTTCCAGGGTCTCACCTAGCTGGCCTTCTTTCTTCACTGGTTGCTTCAGCCTCGGGCCCCACACTCTGCCCCGAGCTCCCTGGCTCCCCGCACTTTATACCCACTGGAGCCTTAGCGGACGTTGTTGTAGCCACCAAGGTGTGGGTGAACCACACCTTCCCGTGCCATGTGTTTATTCCCCATAGCACCCCTACATATTTTATGTACCGTGGCAAATCTGACTCGGATGTTTTGTTTTTCCAAACATCTGGCTAGTTTATCAGTTACTCCCGCAATGTATGGTATTTTGATCGTTTTAATTACTTGGGCAGTTTAATTGCTCTTGTTATTTGATTTGGTTTTGTTGATTTGCGCATCATTGTAATCGTTCATTTGCAGTGCTTCTTTAACATGTTGAATTTCACTTTTCAGACTGTCACCATCTGACACTTTCTTAGCTCGATGGTAAGAGCAGATTTCTGTGCGGGGTGATGGTGTGACTGCATTCAGATAGGCGTCAGTATGCGTTTTCTTTCGGTCAACAACTGCGTTATTTTACCATGTCTACCCCGTCCGAGCAGAATAACCGGAAATGGTAGAGTTCTGTCAGCTTCCACTTCCATGGTGAACTGAATGGATGGGTTTTGCGAGCTGAGGATGATTTAGACATGCATTCAATGTATCTTTGCCACGTGGCCAGACCACCAATGAGTCATCCACATATCTAAACCAAGCAGATGGTTTTAGTGTGCTTGAAGCTATTACTTTTGTTTCAAAATCTTCCATGTGTAGTGGCATCGGTGGATGCCACTGCAGGATACGCTAAGCCGGCCTGTGTGAGGCGAGAACACGTGCCGCTCACGCTGCCAACAGCGGTGCAGGAGGAGCGCAGTGCCGGGCCTAGCAAGGGCCGGCAGAGATCGTCTGAGGAGGATGAAGAGCGCAGTGCGCTTGCGTGCTGTGCCAGCCTCTGAAGGGTAGGGGGCCCTGGGGCTGAGACGAGACCCCTCTTGAAAGCCCGAGAAGGGAAGCGTGGAAAAGAGCGGACGGAGCTCCCTGGGCCGGGAATATAAACCGGACCCCCGAACAGGTTCGGGGGGGCTGCCGACGAGGAGAAGACGGAAGCCGTCATGCCGGGTGAAGACCTGCCGGGAGAAGACCTGCCGATAGACGAGACCCCGGACCCAAGGCAGGGTCCGGTCATGGCTAGTTACCTCGTGAGGACTGATTTATTATCATAGTCCTCGTGGGGCATCACAACAGTCGATCGGCCCTTATCAGCAGCAAGATTTCGGATATCTTTATTTGCTCTCAATTCTCTTAAGGCTTTTGCTTCACTGAAGTTAATATTTGTTTTTTGGCACTTTACGGTTCTCAATAATTTTGTCAACCTCGTGCCTAGTCATCTCGGCTTGATTATGAGGGAGATGTCTAACTGCTGATTCCACCAGGTTACAGTCCACATAGAGTGCCAGTACACTCCGATTAATAACCAGGGTACAGTCTACATTAGTGGATTTTTTTTATTTGTATTCACTTTATTTTTATTTTCTATCTACGTGACTTTACCGAAAGAACCAAAGAATATGAATTCCTGCAGTCACAAAGTTTTAAGTTAAAATTTAGAAATACAATTAAAAAATAAATTTCAATATTGGTCCAAAAATAGTTTATTGGTACCACCTAGGAGGGCATATGCTCACAATTATTTTCTTAAAGCATTTTATTTCTAGATCACATGTTCTGGTAGCAAGGTCATTGTATCTTTATATGAGAACATGTCTTGAAAGAAGGATACCATAGTAGGCTGGATAGAGAATATTATACTATATTAGAAAAAAGTTTTGCTGGCTGGCTTTCTGCCTGGACTCCTGCCTGTCTGGCTTGCACACTAGTGCACGTGCATGGTGGTGACATCACATATATTACAGGTGTCAAGATAAGGATGTTTATGCTTTTGTTCCATCCTCTGTGGCCTGCAGAAAGTGGATGGCTGCAATAAAATGACTTGCTCTAGCTGCCAGCTCTATTTCTGCTGGCTCTGCTTGAAAGAGCTGTCCCGCGCGAACCCATACAGCCACTTCAACGAAGCCCGCTCACCCTGCTTCAACAGGTGGGTGTTGTTGTGAAGTTTGCTGAAACCAAGACATTATCTGTTTTATTTCGTGAGGTAGATTCGTTGCAAAGCAAACGATGGTCGTACGTTGCTTTAAAACGCTTTCCTTTTATTCGTCACCCAACTTCACTTATAAATTACTCAAATCAAAAAACCTCTTTATTGTATGCCAACTAATATTTGTGTTGATTGGCTGCTTAGTGTTAATGGCCGCTACATCTCAACATTGCTTGTAACTCTAAAATGTCCTGGTCCTAGCATTGAATGCATCTGCATATCCAAATGCTAATAGACCTACAAATGAATGATCGATTAAAATTGATGTATATATACTTCAGCTGCTCATGATTAATCCTGCAATGTTTGTCTTCATTTTGTATATTCACTCATTGTATCTATCTGGGGTGAGTGATGCTGTGGATCATTGACTCGCTTTACGAAGTTGCACATTTAGGTTTAATTCATGGTTGAAATATCATCATCTCACTGAGGTTAAATAAAATGAGTACCCCTCTGTGGGAGGTCAACAGTGGTCATCTTCTGGAAAGATTCACGAATGAAGATTAACACAAGCCAGCCAGTGTCCACTTGTGCAGAGAGATACAGACTAACACACTGTTCTGAAATCTCGTCTAATTTACAACAGGTGGTTCACTTTTCCTGGACAGTTAGGACATGAACCGTGTCGCAAAAGTAAATTCATAACATGATTAGCGTGCTCCTTAATTGGCTACTAAACTATTTTCTGACAGCGATTTTATGTACGGATGGACATCGCTGTTGTGTGCACCTTTTTCATCCAGGCTCTTCCAAGGAGGAGAAGGGGATGATGACTTCTTCCTTGAAGGAAGCGACAGTGACGAAGATGATGGCGATGACATTAATGACGAAGAGAATTTTGCACAACTTCTCAGGGCACTGTGAAAAAAATTCTGTATTTTATCATCAGGCATTGTCAATCCACTGCTGGACGAAGACCTTCCCACCCTCTTGCCATCACCCTTGTTCCAGTGCTGCGAGGTCATGAGAGTATTGGCATGCCACTCCACGTAAAGAATTTGTACACAACATGTGCATTGTAGTGATAAATTAGGATTGTATATTGTTGACTTATATTTAAGAGAAACTTGTCATAGGCAAGAGGAAAACACTTTCCGGTCTCGGAGTACAAAAAATTAAGAAACTGTTGGTTGTTCCATCATATTCTTTGGGTTTTTTGGGAAAGTCACGTAGATAGGTTCAAGGAAAATAACAAAAAAAATTACGACGTTTCGATCGCAACACAAGCAATGTTTAAGTATATTCAGCTTGCCTGCATCAATTAAATAATTATTAAGAGGTTTTTTTATACCACCTATAGATAAATTGACCCAAACCCTCAAGTGACCACAGAGATGCTAGATCACAATACCATCCTTACACTTTTACGAGTTACCTATTGACATCTGGTAACCTGCTAACTACTTATTTCAGGCCGTAAAGATAATGTGATTTGCATTTGTTGTTCATGTCTGAAAAGATGTGTCAATTGATCCAGAGTTAACATGGCAGAACACCTTACATGCACCTCTAATGCGCACAGTTGGCTACATATGGTGCGAAAGAAGTTCAACATTCATTCATACACGGACTGGCTCCAGTATGAGCATTGAGCAAGAGTCATATTTTCCTTCCTAATGTTATCGACAAAGAACAGAGTTGACTCCCAATCAGGATTGTGAATTGAGCATTCTGCCAAAATTCTTCCCGGACAGATAATACACACCAAAGCGACACTATTTTACATTTTAGTAAATATTTTGTTGTGGCCTCCACACGTTTTTTGTCAAACCTTTCCATCTTCAATGTGGACTTTACAACAAACACCTCGTATAATTCACAAAAGTAAGCTATTGTATACTGGTGCTATAGCCCATGTACCATTGTTTTATCAAAATTACATTATTTGCTGCACTAAATTCTGTTATGGGATCCACGATCCCCCTGCTTTTTCAGGAATTAATACGTTACTTAATTGATGACAACAATACATAACCAGATTGGTATGATGTACAATTTAGGTGTGGGATAGCCCATCTTTTAAGGTAACATAACGCTGTAACACGATTTTTATTCCTGGGTTGTGTTATATTCTAATTGCTTATGCCTCACAAGTATAGAAAATGGCTATTATTCCCCCCAAACTTTGCTTTTGTGACCAGGACTTTATGTGAAGGAATGACACAAATGCACACGTTTTCTGATTGAAAATAGGTACATTTCAAAATATCACTGTCCTGGTCACAAAAGCAAAGTTTGTGGGGAATAACAGCCATTTTCTGTACTTTTGAGGCATAAGCAATTGGAAAATAACACTACCCAGGATAAAAAAATATATATATTCTTGGTTCTATCGGTAAAGTCACATAAATAGAAAATTAAATAAATTAAAAATAAATAATACGTAGAAAATACTAATAGCAAAAAAACTACAATATAAATAGTAAAATCAAATTAGAAATTTAATTTTTATTAATAAAAGCAAGAAAACCACAACGTTTCGATCCCAACACAAGCGGTCTTCATCAGGCGCTTGTGTTGCGATCGAAACGTCGTGTGTTTTTTGCTTTTATTTTCAGTTTATAATTTTATTTTACTATTTTAATTTTTACTGTGGTTTTTTGCTTTTATTTTAAATGTATTTTTGTTTTCTATTTACGTGACTTTACCTAGAGAACCAAGAATATGAATTCCTGAGTCACGAAAGTTTAAAGTAATTTTTTTGTTATAGAGTGTCATCAATGTCACCCTTGATGGGGAGATATCAGTCGGACATGTGGGCTAATTACACGTTTTGCTCCAAAGTATTGCAGTCGTATAAGGCAGACCTATCGTCTTGGACTGGAGATGCTGTTCTGCTTCCTCATGCTGGTGAAATGCAGCATCACATATACAGCACAGATGACCACTTAAGTACACCTTCCTCAAGAACTGCTTTCTGTAAAGCCAATTGAGGCATTGTGTCGAATTGAGCCTTCTATAAATTGGTTTGTGTGCACTTTTGTATGTTATTAGGGGTGACAGTGGTGAGATGTTAACTACCTTGCTTCGTATACAGGAGGTCGTGGGTTCGATCCTGACGCCTGTATTTGGCGTTTCCATGGTCTCCCTGTGGTCACGTTGACTTTTCTCCGGGTCCTCCATTTTTCCCCTCCACATTTAGAAACATCCATTTAGAGTATTTTAGCTGTTATGACTTTCTATACGATAAGCCACTTCGTTGAGCTTTCATTTGTGGTCCAGTCGCTTCTGGAAAAGAGCTATCTTGCTCAGTGGGCCTTACCTGTAAAAAAAAATTTCGGTTCTTGAAATGTTTTGCCACGTGTGTATTTGAGGTGTTTTGTATATGCACCCATACACACGTCCTTGCATTTTCTATATTGAATATGTACAATTATAAATAACGTTGTACAATGGCTGTAAAATATATATGATTACATGTTTTACATGCCAAAGGAATGTTCGATTATGTCTTACGTACCATTAGGTATGACATTTTGTTGAGTTAGCAGAGCTGCAAATAATTTGTGAGTTGTAAACCAATTAAACCCATTGGGAATTGACTAAGTATTGTGTACTTTGTATTCTGCGTGTGGAATATGCAACACGTGGAAATGACATTTCATATCCCCCACGCTTGGCTTGCCGAGGTGCGCGTTTTACCTCTTGCTCAAGCTAAAGTGATTGGTGGGTCTGCTTATTACATTGTTGGTGAGCATAAGAACACCAAATGATAACACAATATAACTTGACTAGAATATTTCAATCGCACGAAGTTTTTTTTTTTAACACAGCAGGCTTTCGCGACCAATATTAATAAAAGAGGTTTTTTGGGTTAGATCGCGTAAGTATAAATGTGTCAACCCTCCACCACCCGACATCCAATCGGTAACGGATTTGTCACGTGAACAAAACAGCTAATAGTTACTACTTCAGCCCACCGGTGTGTTGAGTAAATCCACAACATTTACAATCTGAGTGCGACGTTTCGCTGGTAATTACATCCAGCATCGGGTGATTTGCCAGAAGAGTGAAGCCATCCACCTGCTTCCGGTCTTAAATAGAGCAGGACTACGTCATCACTGAACCCAATCAGGTGCAGAGGAGGGGGGTATTGAAATTACACTAATAATTTTTTAATACATTTTTTGTTCTTGGGTAGTAATTGTTATTTCGTAATTGCTGATGCCTCAAAAGTACAGAAAATGGCTATTCCCCACAAAGTTTGCTTTTGTGACCAGGACAGTGATTATTTTAATTTACATATTTTCCAGAACATTCCAGATATTCAGTGCTGAGTAAACTTGGAGTAACTTCTCTAACATTGTAGAACTTTCTAGTAATATGAATACTATAAATACAGGGGTCTTAAGCTTGTCAGTTCAGTTTAGTTCCAGCTGCCTAAGTGGATACATATCTGCATTTTTCTGAGGTGGCATCAAGAGGCTGCAAGCATCCAGCAGACGCATTTTGCTATGTCCTTGGCCAATTTATCAACACGAGCGAAAAAGTACTCTGTGGAAGCAATTGCTAAGATGTGTGAGGCCTACAAGGCATATTTCGGCATGCCTGTCGGGGATTAAGACAAACCCTGGGCACCTCATTTCACCTGCGAGCAATCGGATGAAGCGTCACCAACCTTTTTGCAGCTTCACCCGTCAAGATGGGCTCTGCTTCTGCCACTGTGACCAGCCTGTTCGAGGCAATCGGAACCACCTGTAACCAGAATGAGTGGCGCATCTTCATTGACAGCTCATCCAGGAGCCTCAAAGCCGTGCTACTCCATAAGTACACTTCTCTTCCCCTGGCTCACTCGGTGCACCTCAAAGAGGATTACAACAGCATGAAAACCTTGCTGTGGCTGCCTTGAAGTATGATGAGTATGGCTGGCATTCCTGATGGGTCTCCAAGGCGGTTTTACCAAGTTTCCCTGCTATCTTTGCCTTTGGGACAGCAGGGACACCAAGGCGCACTACCACAGGCGGGACTGGCCACAGCGGACCGAGTTCTCTGTGGGGAGGTGCTGATGCCACCACTGCACATCAAATTGGGCCTTGTGAAACAATTTGTGTAGATAAGGAGTCGGCAGCCTTCAAGACTTCTTCCCTATGCTGTCTGAGGCAAAGGTCAAAGCCGGTGTCTTCATCGGACCACAGATAAAGAAGATCCTGGAGTGTAATAAATTATCCAAGAAGCTCACGAGTAAGGAGAAAGCGGCTTGGAACAGCTTTGTCGTAGTGGTTCGTTGCTTCCTAGGCAATCACAAGGTCGAAAACTATGTTGAGCTGGTTGAGACTGGTGAAGAACTACGGCACAATGGGCTGTAGGATGTCCCTCAAAGTCCATATCCTTGTTGCTCATCTTCGTAAATAAAAGAACATGGGAGCATACTCGGAGGAGCAAGGCGAGTGCTTCCACCAGGATATACTGGACTTTGAACGCCGCTACCAAGGACAGTACAACGAGAACACCATGGGAGACTACATTTGGGGGTGATTCGTGAAAGTGATTTACAGTATAATCGTAAATCTCGAAAAACTACTCCTAAATCTTTTGTAGTCATTTTTGTATTACTTTAATATAAATGCATGTTAATTTTGATTTATATGTTGTTTTTTCTGAATTTATGTAAACGAAAAGACACATTTGCCCGTTTTCTCATTGAACATAGGTGCATTTTAAAAATCTACTGTCCTGGTCACAAAATAAAAGTTTGTGTGGAATAATAGCCATTTTCTATACTTTTCAGGCATAAGCAATTACGAAATAACACTACCCAGCAACAAAAAATGGTATTACATAGTGTTATATAGTAGATTAGTAATCAGTTAATTAGTATGTTTCCTCGATAAGGAATTGTAATATGTATTACTGAATAACTTAACCCAATCACTGAACGCAATCAGGTGTAGAGATCAGAGGCGGGGGCAGGGGAGGAGGTTTTTTTTCCCGCCACTAAATTTACATGAAGATGATAGTCAACATATTTTGGAATCGCATATATGTATGGGCTTATTCCTGCAGAAACCGGCTGGCAACATTGATTAATTAGTGCTGTGTGTGAAGTAGGAGAAAATGCTATAATTTAAAATGTAACTTGAGTTTTGCTTAATACAAGGCACCATACCATCTTTGCTGGGTTTTTTTCCACTGAAAATTCGTGTAAGTTTTACCTACGTGACTTTACCGAATAGAACCAAAGAGTATGAATCCTTGCAGTCACGAAAGCTTCAAATCTAGAATTCGTGTAAGGTTAGGAAAATTATTTTTACTTTTAAAAGTCGATGTGATTTGCCAACACGGCGGCGTGTAGCATCGTATCGACAAGGCTCGATTATTGCAACCCACTACTCTACGGAACCTTTGGCAAAAACGTTAGCAATGTGCAGCATGTCCAATATTTTTTGGCACGTGTCGTGACGGGTACTGCAAGATCCCACCATGTCCGTCTGGTGCTTGCTGAGCCGCATTGGCTTGCTGAATGAATAAATTATAAGATCAGTTTAACACGTAGGCTTTCGCGACCAATATCAATGTTATCCATAATACAAAATTTATGCGATCTAACCCAAAAAAAACTTTTTTATGGGACATAAGATCGCCCTCATTAAACACAAAGTGCTTGCCACAAAGGAACCGCAATACCTTGCTGATCCCGTCAAGGAGCATGAACCATCACGAGAACTCTGGTCATCCTAGCAGCAGCTTTTTGGCTACCCATTGAACAAAGACGGCGACTGCATCGCGCGCTTCTGCCATCTGGAGCACATTGCCGATATTAGGAAGACACTTGAGCTATGCAGCGTTATATCTAGATTGAAAACTGATTTCTCTAGAACTGCTGTTTGTGTTGAGTTTGTTGTCCGTCCCCCCCCCCACGTCTGGCTACGTACGGTGCATAAGAAAGTTAAACATACAAATGTATCCTCATATAGGTCACTGGACAATGTTACGGCTGAGAAAATTGAATATCCGTAATATTCGCTCTGTGGGGAGTTGTGCATTGCAGCATTAGGGTCACTGCTGTATGTGTAGTGGAGTATGAAGGTGTGTTGTGGAAACTGCGCGATTGCATGATCACACGGACAGTGTGGGTTATCTGGGGTCAGCCTGTGGAGAAGGCGAAAACATTGTGGGTCGTGTTAGGACAGCCAGGTGCAAAGGCTGGGATGATGAGGTAACGGTTGGGCCAATTAAGCCAGAGGATCAGCAACGGCGGTGATTGGCTGTGGCTGTTGTCAAGGGCGAGGAGGCGTCGAGATGTCTGGAGAAAGGCAGGTGTTTGAGGACGCGAAGCGTGCAGGAGGCACGCGGGCCAATTAATTAGCGATAATGAGAATGTGGATAAATTGGGGGAGACAGAGCGGGGAGTTGGAGTTGGGAGCTGGACGAGGAAGACGTGGAGTTGGAAACAGAGTAGAAACAGAGTTTGGAGAGAGTGGGAAACGGAGTTGGAACAGAGTGTGGAGCAAGACGAAGTAGCCAGCAGTGGAGAGAGCGTAGCGATAGCGGAGTGTGCGAAGACGCTGTGTGTGGAGGAGAATAGCCAGCAGTGGAGAGAGCGTAGCTGAAGACGCTGTGTGCGGAGTGTGCGAAGTCGCTGTGTGGGAAGACGCTGTGTGCGGAGTTGCTGAACGCGGAGTCGCTGAGTGCGAAGCAAGTGAAGTGATAGTGGGGAGACAAAGGTGGTGAGCGAGACGAGCGGAGCACGGCGAGGGAGCCGTGGTGACCAGGATACTGTGGAGTGTGGAGGACATGTTGAATGTTGTAAATAAAGCGGTGTTCGAAGAAAGACAGAAGTTGTCCGCGTAAAGTCGAACGCTACATATGTATTAGTTGAAATGAGATATCGCAAAATAAGATGCCTTCATTAGGTCACAGTTTAATTAATATGGCTAATGGTATAATGTTTACAGTTGTCTGTTATTCAAGTTTAAAGTGTCAAGGTGCATGATTGCCAGCATTTATGTGCTGCAATACCGGTAACTGTTCGGGAATAAAGATAATTTGAAGTGTGAACATGTGTTCTATATAATACTAGCCTTTTGCCCATCCAAGGACGGGTGTATTTCAGTAAATCTGAAACTTGCAAGCGAAAAACAGACCGCGACGTGATATAAATTGCATCAATTCGTGTGTAATTTGTAAGGCCGCGGTGACACAAGACTTATTTCATTTAAAGGTTATACTCCCTTGTTCATCATGACGTCCTTTTTACTTTGATGTCTCAATAGCGTTAGGGAGATCACGTGACCTGAGGGTTCTGCCTTTGTAGTGAGGGTTGTGAGTTGACACTGAGGAGGAGGGAGGAGGCACCTCGCCCCCCCATGTAGAGTGACGTCACCCACTAATTAATATTAAAGGTGGGGGGTGTCCATTTAGAAGACGTCACCTCTTCAGGATTATGAATGTGGGGGGCTGTTCGATGTGCAGTGACGTCACCTGCTCATGCTTATGAATGAAGGGGGGGGTGCTACATGTGGAGTGATGTCACCCGCTCATTATTATTAATGAGGGGAGGGGTTAATGTGTAGGACGTCACCTGTTCATGAGTATTAATGAGGGGGGCTGGCCGACGTGGAGTGACGTCATGCACGGGACACAGACATTCTTGGCTCATAGTAGTAAGTAGGAATATACAATGGCAACATGGATTGTTCGCTGCTGTAACATGGGGCATAAATTGGTGATGGTCATTTGGAAATGTTTATTTTGCAGAATTTCATCTGCATCACAAACATAAAACGAGAGTTTTGCTGCCACCACGCCCATCTTGAATGTTGGTGCCATTTGTATCTGGGATACATCTATATCTGGGATCCGTTTAGAGCTCGATTGCTGTTGTTGACTGCACAAGAGTGGCATTAAAAAGATAACCCAGTTCAGCCTCGTTTCGAGTAAATAATTTTTTGTGTATAATTTGGGGGGAGGGGGGGGGGATTTGAAAACAATGAGAGAAAATATGATACAAACTTGGTCGTTTGAATGATCGTGGCTATGCTGTCTTGAAATTAACAAAAATTGTGCACTACCACAAAACGATTGTCTCGTGTGGGTTGGCAACCAAAATAACAAGAACCATTTTTTTCGAATTTGATAAAAAAAAAACCCCTCAATACTTACGCCCGACTTATGAACATTCACACTTACGAACGAGCTAACATAAAATATATTTTCTTTAACCATCCGACTTGTGAACGTGAACTCGCACTTGCGACACAAACCACGTAACTAATTACGGTGTTGCATGCAAATGTTCAACATTCCTTCATGTTTATGAGTTTAACAATGCTTCCTTTTTTTGCTGAACTTTAACACATTTAATAACACTGACCAGATGTGCAATTAATGTACGGGACATCATTGTGCTTCGACTTACGAACCGTTCGACTTATGAACCGTCACATAAACGGAATGCGCTCGTAAGTCGGGGACTGTGTGTATTCCAAGAGCCGCAATGCTTGTGAGTACGAGACAGGCTGTAATAAATAACTGTCACAAAGCAGTCCTTAAAGAGCCGAATGTGGCTCTGGAGCCACAGGTTGCCGACCCCTGGTCTAGTGTCACCCTCTTTTCAGATGGTTGGTGACGAGTATCACATCCCTCTGCTTATTTCAATATTGATCATTTTTGGCAATTACACAAACCCCTAACCCACTTATTGGTATTTAAAAATATATATTGCGCAGTCATTGCAGGAAAAATAATGGTGTGCTACTGCAGTGTTCTTCATTGCAATGCCCGCAGGCCACTGGCGGCCCGTGACGGCCTTTAGTGTGGTCTCTGACGTGCAGCTCCCGACAATACACAACGTGAAAAACACCTCCCATCATTGTGCTGCTGTCTAACCCCCAATGGTTTCAAAAGTGTGGCGGCCCTCAGACTGATGATGTCTTGTTCTTGGTTCTTTCGGTAAAGTCACCACGTAGAAGGGAAACAATAAAATAATACAAATATCAAGCAATAAAATTCTCACGACGTTTCGACTGCAACACAAGCAATCATCATCAGGTGTGAAAACCACAGCAAGAAAATTTGAAAAAAGTGGCGGTTTTTTTAACGTTAGCACCACGGAGAGCGATTTGGCAGTTATTCAGATGGACGAGTCCATCTATGTTCGGAAAAGAGGAGGGGGGAGACGAAAATAATGGATGCGGTCTGAAAGCCACCGTAAGCGTGAACAATCAAGACCCGAAATGGTTTATCAAATCCTTCCAATGATTGCTAAGCCAGAATCCATCTTCTCGGTTGAAATTGTCTCTGTGTTTGTATGTGTGGATAGCCTCATGAACGAATCTCTCATGGTAGCCAGATGGCTTGCAAATAACCTCTGTCTTGGAGAAGTCAATGTCATGTGAGCCTACTGAATTATAACAGTGATCTGCCACGGCCAAGGTGTTGGTCCTACCGTGTTTTAAGTCTGCTTTGTGTTCACGAATGCTGTCCGAGACATGTCGTTTGGTTTCTCCAATGTAACTACTACCACAGAGGCAACTTAGTTTGTAGACGCCAGGGTACTGTATGTCCGGAATCACATCTTTTACAGACGGAACCAGATCACGGATTTCATGTAATGTCTTATCGGCGAAAGTGCTCCACCCCACCCCCCCCCTCTGAAAATTAGTGAAGAACACTGCTATTGCATCCAATTTATTCTGTTTTGTTGTACAGTATTGTTTGGTGTATGTGTAATGGGTTCAACTGAGTAACTTTCCCCTTAACAGAATAACAACCTCTGGTTGTGACCACCAGGCTAACTACACTCGTTACAACGTAAATGCTACTACGGGCCGGGACCAACAGCTTCGACCCGGGTCCACGTGTTGACTCGTTGAACAGAGAACGTAGATTAAGGGTTTCTTCCAGGATGAACAACAACCCTGGTCCCTCTCGGGACCCGGCTTTTATTCTCTGTGGCGTGGCCGGCTCCGCCCTTGGCCACGTCCACCTTCCAGAATCCTTGGGAAGGATCTGGGTCCCAATCACATGACCACCCCTAGCCCCCTCTTGGGGCGCCTTTGTCAACTTAACTGGTCACGTGTCCTCCCGGGTCAACCAGAGTCCCATGGCCTAACATAACCTCATCCTTTGGCCGGCACCCACACACCCTGTCCTGTAGGGTCAGCACTGCACGTAAAGCGTGGTGCCATCTAGCACTATTATTCAGCGCTCACCGGGCCCCTCTAGGGCCGGTATTACACCCACACCATTGTGGTATCTGTGATGTCGCTACACCGCACACAATAACTTTAACCGTTCGGATAGCTACCGTCTTAGTGCTGCGTCGAAGGGAATCTTCAAATAATACATTATTTAAATGCATGCCTACAAAGGGCAGCGTACTTTAATAGGGATTACCGTTGGTAGGGCTATTTTAATAAACATAATAGACAGGCAGGACAAGTTAAAAGGGCTTGCATAAAGCACATGCATAATGTACGTTGCCTCAGTAATTCCACCCCCCCCCTATCATTGTACAAGGGCGCAGAAGGGTAGTCAACACATCTATGCCTCTATATAAGGAACGAAACAGTAAGACTCATCCACAAATATGTCTGTCGCCTGATGAAGCTAGTTGTAACTACTGGCGAAACGTCGTACTCAGCTGGTAAATGTTGTGGCTTGGCTCTCCAACAAACCGGTGTGTTGTGAAAGTGACGAATTGGCACATTCTGTTTACGTGACAACCCTTACTAGTTGGCTGTGTCGGGTGTTGGCGGGTTTAAACGACACATTTATATATTTACGCGATCTAACTGAAAAACCTCTATTATGGACATATAAACCCATATACATACCTGTCAACCCCTTATCAGTGCCTACGTGATTACAGGCCAATTCAGACCGTATTGGTCACCCCGTGCCCTTATAAATCTCAATGTTCATCCTACAAAGTCCCATCACAAAAGAGAGAAACACAAATAGACAAACAAAATGTGTTGCCCGTATCGAAACAGCTGTATGCCGTATGGACCTGAAAACTCAATTTCTCTGTACAAGAATATGGGTAAAACGTACGGGTTGACAGGTATGCATAGAGATACTGTGGTGCCACAGAAACAGAGCAACGCCATCGGTGCCACCATCACCTCTCACCCCTCCACACGAACGCACGCACACCCCCACGTAGGGCCCCGGTGGGGGGTTGCCTGGCACCATGGGTTTTCACCCAAAGGGCCCCTAGCGGGGATATCCGACGGTTTCCCGGTGCCAGGAGATTGGCCGACCCCCCCCAGGCCAAATTACATTGCAGCCCCCCTTAAATTGGCTAAACAATGTATGGGCGCACAGAAGCTCACCGAGCTAACCGCAATGAGACACAGCACGGGGGAGTGGCCAGGGGGGGAAATATTACGTGGGCAGCGCAGGCGAGGAGGTGGGAGGGAAATTCCTGGACACACTGCAGATGTGTATTCCGCGGGATGGCCACCCCGATCAAACCGGTTGAGTCCGGGGTGGGGAGGACGGGTGCATAGACAATGGATTGAGGCGTAACGGAAAGTAGCGCTCCAGGTAGGGGCGGGGCATTGGTTTAAAATCGAAAGGTAGGCGCCCGATTGGCTGCGCAGGGGAACACCACGTGACCCTGGATCATCGGATTCCGAGGGCATAAAAGGAGGGAGCGGAAAAACGTTAGGGGGTTCTCCTCCAGCTGTTCAACCGCCCGGTCCGACTCCCAACCGCTCGTAGCGTCCGAGAGACACTAGCAAGTGCTGCTACGACTCGACTCCAGGCAGAGACCTCTCGGATCATTGTCCCTCCGACTCCCACAGTGTCCATGTGACACCGTGAGTGTATCTGCGAGATGAGAAGTAGAGTGGGGGTACACCCAGGGATTGAATAGGGACAGGTTCAGCGCTCCTCGTAGAATATTTACTCCGGTCCACACAGGGTTTTTCTTTAGACACGCCATTAATAAACTTCAGTTCAGAAGATCGGTGTAGTGTGTGTGGGTGAACTTCGGCGTGGTGTCTGTGATTCTTGAGTGGAGCGACTGCGTGCGGGGGCGGGGAGTGTGAGAGCGAGCGCGGGGCTGCAGGGTGTCGGCGCGGGGTTGGGGTGTGAGGTGCGCGTAGATTACCATCTATACGACCATCATAGTTTACGCGGGTTTTCGTTCACGCGTGTAGAAAACGCGCCACCTGCTGTGCCGCATAAGTGATTAAGGTGGGGGTTGGGGTGCGCTAAATCCACTCCCCGCCTTTTAGGCGTAGATTACCATCTCTACGACCGCTACGGTTTACGCGCGGTTTCGCGTGTGTAAGACGCGCGTCTGCAGCGCCGCGTTAGCAATTGGGACGGAGGGTGCGGGCGATCCACTCACTCGCTGGCGTTTGCGCGCATTTACACAGCGCGTTTACATAGTAAAAATAGCCTTAACGGCTAGACATGCACCCAGGGTCCTGCCGCAGGTCATCCCCTTTTTCGCGTAGCATTCGTAGTGATACACCGCAGATTAAGGCTTATCCACCGTGGCGGGTAGGTGTGCATATTAATACAGCCGCGGTTTCTTTTCAGTTTACATTAGTATTAACATTGCGGGCACGCAGATTAGGGCTTAATCACCAGGAGGGGTGTGCATATTCATACGGCTATTTTACACGCTTTCTATTAACTCACTCTGTCTGTTGTTGTTGTCGTATCCTCAAATCTTGTAACTCAATTTTAACCCACTTCCCAATGTGGTATCGACTGCAAACTTGGTATACTTATGTCATACTGATGACAATACTACATTCTATTAAAAAAACATACAAATATATTTTTAAACATTCTTTTTTATATGTTATGTTTCGGCTTGGGTCTAATTGTCCACGCTCAACTGAAGTTAGCTGTAAATCACCACGGCCCCTTATATTGTGGCAAGCTTTGCAGCCACTTCCTGGAGTCGTGGAGTCCTGCCATTACAAGTACGGTACATTTCATTAAAGCGTGTTTTTTTAAAGTACAGTCAAACCTTGGATTGCGAGCATAATTCATTCTGGAAACGGGTTTGTAATTCAAAGCACTCGTATATCAAAGCGAATTTCCCCATAAGAAATAATGGAAACTCAGATTCATTCCACAACCCAAAAATATGTAAAAATGATTCATACAAAATACCTTTTTATATTTTAATAATTGAAATTTTATATAACGTAATCAAATTAATTAATTAATTTTTATCGTGTCTGGTGTAAGGGAGATGAGAGAGGAGGGTTATTGTGTAGGGCGACTTTCACCGTCACTAACGGAATCACTGCTATCTGTTGGCTCACTGGAATCTTTTTCTTTTTGTGCGACTTTAACAAGGAACCTATCCAATGACACTTGCTTTTGCCTCCTTTTGAGGATTTCGCGGAAATATCACATTGCATTGTCGTTAAACAGGTTCATTGCTTGCACTGCTACAGCCTTATTCGGGTGGTACTTTTCTAAAGAACAGTCACTACACTTGGACACAAAATAAAAAAAAAATGCTTTACGCACACACACATGATCACAACACTATAGTAAACAGTATACGCTCACACAGATGTTGACTGTACGAGTGAGGCACGCCGACTGAGACCAAGTATGGGAGATGATTACCCACAATCCCGCAGCGAGAGAGAAGACATATCGGCTCAGTTGTGATCACGTGACGCTCGGCAGACAGAGCGTATACGTACTACTCGTATTGCAAGACCTTGCTCGTTTATCAAGTTAAAATTTATTTTAAAAATGTTCTCGTCTTGCAAAACACTCGCAGACCAAGTTACTCGCAATCCAAGGTTTAACTGTATTTTTAAATATTACTTTTTAGCGCTAGCCTTTGTGTGCAACGAGCGCCTGCAGGGCCACGCGCGTGCACGCAGCCACCTCCGCATCAGTGGTGGTGTACGTGGGGAGTGTGTGGGATAACTCCTGGCGGTGGTGAGCCAGCCACTTCGCCGTGTCCCACAGAGAGGGCGCTGGCGCGGGGGGGGGCGATCACCCGATCGGCGGGGGCCCGGCGAGAAGCGGCCGAGGAGGAGGAGGGGGGAGCAGAGGGGGTGGACGTCGTGCCCCGCCCGCTCACGGGGAGCGGGGAGGTGGATGTCGGCCCCCACGATACATTAAAGACAAACCACAGCAGTGCGTTTGTGGCCATGTGATAGTAAAAACAACTGTAGCCTGCGCTCCTTCAACGAAGGTGATGAATAAGCAACACCAAGAGAACTCTCTCCCGAAGCCCTCTCGCGACTAGCAGACTCCCCCCCCCCCCCCCTTCACACGTCTCACACCCCCCCACGTCTCACACCCCCCCCCACACATCTCACACCCCCCCACGTCTCACCCCTCCCCCCCCCCACGTCTCACACCCCCCCCACGTCTCACACCCCCCCCCCACACGTCTCACACCCCCCCACGTCTCACACCCCCCCACGTCTCACACCCCCCCCCACACGTCTCACACCCCCCCACGTCTCACCCCTCCCCCCCCCACGTCTCACACCCCCCCCCACGTCTCACACCCCCCCCCACATCTCACACCCCCCCCACACGTCTCACACCCCCCCCACACGTCTCACACCCCCCACACACGTCTCACCCCCCCACCCCCACACGTCTCACTCCCCCCCCCCACACGTCTCACACCCCCCCCACGTCTCACACCCCCCCGCCCCACACGTCTCACATCCCCCCTCACGTCTCACACCCCCCCCCACACATCTCACACCCCCCCCACGTCTCACACCCCCCCCCCGTCTCACACCCCCCCCCGTCTCACACTCCCCCCCCACACGTCTCACACCCCCCCACACGTCTCACACCCCCCCTCACGTCTCACACCCCCCCCCCCCACGTCTCACCCCCCCACCCCCACACGTCTCACACCCCCCCCCCGTCTCACACTCCCCCCCCACACGTCTCACACCCCCCCACACGTCTCACACCCCCCCTCACGTCTCACACCCCCCCCCCCACGTCTCACCCCCCCACCCCCACACGTCTCACACCCCCCCCCCGTCTCACACTCCCCCCCCACACGTCTCACACCCCCCCACACGTCTCACACCCCCCCTCACGTCTCACACCCCCCCCCCCCACGTCTCACCCCCCCACCCCCACACGTCTCACAACCCCCTCACGTCTCACACCCCCCCCCACACATCTCACACCCCCCCCCCACGTCTCACACCCCCCCCGTCTCACATCCCCCCCGTCTCACACCCCCCCCACACGTCTCACACCCCCACCCCCACGTCTCACACCCCCCCCCCCGTCTCACACCCCCCCCACACGTCTCACACCCCCACCCCCCACGTCTCACCCCCCCCCCCACACGTCTCACACCCCCCCCCCCCCCACACGTCTCACTCCCCCCCCCCACACACGTCTCACACCCCCCCCCCACACGTCACACCCCCCCCACCCCCCCACGTCACACCCCCCCCCCCCACACGTCTCACACAACCCATGTGCGCGTAGCGTCGATGGGACTGTGCGCGCGTCCTCCAGAAGCGCAGTGTCCACACACACACACAACAACGACAACAACGACGACGACGACAACAAAACCCCCCTCTGATCTGGCAAGGGAAGGAGGCAGCGGTGCTGGAGGGAGCGAATGACGGAGCAGTGGGTGGGGTGGCGCGCGTTGGCGACAAGTGTTGCGGAAACTGCGAACAGTTACACTTTTTTTTTTAAATATCCGCAGTCGGCAGCGACTATCGCGTTGCCGAGTTCCAACCTTCGACGCGAATCAGTGGTCAAGATTGGCGACGCTATTTTGTGAGCGAGCCGCTTTGTTCACCACCACCAACCCCTTCTTCTTCTTCTTCCTCCTCCTCCCTCCTCATCCTCCTCCTCTGCCGACTTCAAACTCGCGTCTCGTTGTGTCCGCTCGCTCCTTTAAGTCATTTGGGGTGGGTGGGAAAAAGCATGGTCGGTGGTAGCCGCTCGTTGGGCGATGCAGTTCGTTGTGCGGCGCTGTTGTGTTTAAGTTTGTGGAGGAAGCCAGCGTGCGTTTTGGACGGGGACTTTAGTGGCGTGCCATAGCTTTGGTCATTTATCATTGCCTCGTGGTGTTTTCATGGGTTGGTGATGGTGGTGGTGGTGGCTGGGGGGGGGAGTCGTTTGAAGGTTCGTTCCTCTGCCACAGAACCGGTTTAACGTGGGATGACAGTGGCGGCCGCGGCGGTGCTGACGGTGATGATGCCGGATTCTCAGCTGCGTGGCCATCAGCAGGACACCTGAACAGCCGTCACCTTCGCATTCCAACGCCCGCTCAAGGTGAGCTGCGATGCTTGTCGCGGTGTGCGAGATGTTAACTACCTCGCCTGGTATGCAGGAGGTCGTGGGTTCGATCCTGACCCTGACCCCTGCTGTGTATTTGGAGTTTGCGTGTCTCTCTCTCATCATAATCATCACGGTGGCTATGAGACGTTAACTATCTCGCTTGGTATGGAGGAGGTCGTGGGTTCGATCTTGACCCTGACCCTTGCTGTATATTTGGAGTTTGCGTGTCTTTCTCTCATCATAATCACGGTGGCTATGAGATGTTAACTACCTCGCCTGGTATGCAGGAGGTCGTGGGTTCGATCCTGACCCTGACCCCTGCTGTATATTTGGAGTTTGCATGTCTCTCTCTCATCATAATCATCACGGTGGCTATGAGATGTTAACTACCTCGCCTGGTACGCAGGAGGACGTGGGTTCGATCCTGACCCTGACCCCTGCTGTATATTTGGAGTTTGCGTGTCTCTCTCATCATAATCATCACGGTGGCTATGAGATGTTAACTACCTCGCCTTGGTATGCAGGAGGTCGTGGGTTCGATCCTGACCCTGACCCCTGCTGTATATTTGGAGTTTGCGTGTCTCTCTCTCATCATAATCATCACGGTGGCTATGAGATGTTAACTAGCTCGCCTGGTATGCAGGAGGTCGTGGGTTCGATCCTGACCCTGACCCCTGCTGTATATTTGGAGTTTGCGTGTCTTTCTCTCTCTTCCCGTGGTTGCTTGGTTTGTCCCCTCCACATTTAGAAACAACATGCATTGAGAGCATTTGGCTGCTATAAATGTCCACGTGATGACGATACGCCACTTCGTTGAGCTATCATTTGTCGTCGGGTTGCTTCTGAAAAAAAGAGCTTTCTAGCTCGGTGTGACCTTAGCTGGTTACAAAAAGAATATAGTTGAGTTTGTCACTTCTAACAGCTATATAGACTACCTTGACACTGCCATGTGTACTTGCCAGAGCATTCGTTTCATTTGCTCGCCATGCCAATGTTGTAATGTGAATGTCGGCTCCATTGTACTGAACTCTCATTAGATGCCACTTCTCGGTTGTTCAGTGACATGTGACAGCTGCTGGGGGGCTTTTTATGCTTGTGTCTGAGGTGTAAACGTAAGGTGTAAATGTTGGACGTGTTTTACTGATGTATTTCCTTTTGGGTCAAGTGATACATCACTGTTTGAAGTTGTTGTTTGTTGGTTGAAACTGGCATGCGAAACAGAAAGCCACCGTTTGATTCGTGTTCAACACACGTGATGGTGCTGTCAAGCAATTGGATTCAATGTCACTACAGAGATCCCCCCCGTATAGCCTGTAACAGACTGTTGGGGTAAGTGCTGTTAGCAAGCACCTATGAAGGCCGGCACGGCACGCGAGGGTCGTGGCCATGCCCGGCCGCCTTTGCCTTCCCAGAAGCTATGTTTACGTACTCATTTGAGGCCGAGTTGACCTCGTGAAGGTCCAGGACCCGCTTCAGATAATCCATGACTAGTGTTGTTAGCCGTGAGTGGGAATCGAACTGGGGCGGCCGAGTTCATGGCGCAACGCACGGACCGCTACACTACCACCATTGATGTACACACACAAACAGCATCACAGAACTTATACAACACCGGTACACACACAAACAGCATCACAGAACTTATACAACACTGGTACACAAACAGCATCACAGAACCTATACAACACTGGTACACACACAAACAGCAACACACAACTTATACAACACTGGTACACACACAAACAGCATCACAGAACTTATACAACACTGGTACACACACAAACAGCATCACAGACCTTAGACAACACTGGTACACAAACAGCATCACAGAACTTATACAACACTGGTACACACACAAACAGCATCACAGAACTTATACAACACTGGTACACACACAAACAGCATCACAGACCTTAGACAACACTGGTACACATACAGCATCACATAACTTATACAACACCGGTACACACACAAACAGCATCACAGAACTTATACAACACTGGTACACAAACAGCATCACAGAACCTATACAACACTGGTACACACACAAACAGCAACACACAACTTATACAACACTGGTACACACACAAACAGCATCACAGAACTTATACAACACTGGTACACACACAAACAGCATCACAGACCTTAGACAACACTGGTACACAAACAGCATCACAGAACTTATACAACACTGGTACACACACAAACAGCATCACAGAACTTATACAACACTGGTACACACACAAACAGCATCACAGACCTTAGACAACACTGGTACACATACAGCATCACATAACTTATACAACACTGGTACACACACAAACAGCAACACACAACTTATACAACACTGGTACACACACAAACAGCATCACAGAACTTATGCAACACTGGTACACACACAAACAGCAACACAGAATTTATATAACACTGGTACACACACACAAACAGCAACACAGAACTTATACAACACTGGTCCACACACAAACAGCATCACAGAGCTTAGACAACACTGGTACACACACACACACAGCATCACAGAACTTATACAACACTGGTACACACACAAACAGCATCACAGAGCTTAGACAACACTGGTACAAACACAAACAGCATCACAGAGCTTAGACAGCACTGGTACACACACACAAACAGCATCACAGAGCTTAGACAACACTGGCACTTATCTGTGCGCACGTATGCTGTTAACTTTAACGTGTTATTATACAACCACGATTAAATTATAAATTCATAGGCATTGGTAGAGGTACTTGTGGTGATAGTAATCGGTGATAGTAATTGGTTTTGTATTGGACGCAATCTGTCTTTTGGGCTATTTACCTACATGGGCACTGCCGATATGCGTTTATATCAGCACTGTGTGTCTGCAGATATTGTTCAATTTATCACTACCTGTATAGGGAACTGGATTGAAACACTCTTCTGCCTTTTATGGTACAGCGCCAACTTGAAAATGCATTTTTTTGTAATAGCTGGACCCTTGTATGTAGAGAGGCTAAATAGTGCAAGGGAGATGTGTTCATACTTTTGGTTATTAATTTTAAACTCGGCGAGGGATCATTTGAATCCACGTCTCCTTCACGTCACGGAACTGTTGACAAGACAGAACATGGACTACTTATGAAACTCCATCACTGCACTATATCGGACTTCAAGGTTGTGATGCATATTTTCTCTGAAATTCGCAAGCGTAGGCTATTGCACGCCATGATATCATGCGGTCCAATTCTCAAAACACATATTAATTTACTCCACAAAATAAGTTAACGTCTTACAAATAACACGTGTCCCTACGTCAATACGATTGACCGTGTGGGTTTTCTGACACAGGGGTTAATGGATTTCAGTGGGCGTCCACCTCATTACATAGAGATAGTTCGATTTATATTACAGTACTGTGATGTCCTAAAGTTGTTGTTTATATATGTAAAGGAACAATTGTTAGCATTAGTGGGGAGTGGTAACTGTAAATTGTATGCCAACCCCATTTGATCGCAAGTAATCTTGCACTTAGTACTGTGCCCCGTAACATAATCTACATCCATGGGCAGAGAGGATTATGGGATTTTATTTCCCAACTTGGTCATTTTCCAGTGACTTAAAATATGATGCGGTGTAAATTGACAGTAAAATATTGTACCGTATGCACTTCTTTGTCTGGTGGTTATTTTGACCATTGAGTAATACGCCAGGCTGGCTCGTGCAGTGGTTGCAAAGATGGGGAGCATGGACCCGTGGTGGCAAATAAGTACAGCACAACAGTGGATGTTGCTGCACTCTCCTCCGCTGCAGACAGCAGCCCCACAGCTGGCAAGCACGGTGGTAAAGCCATTCAAGCCTTATCCAATGCGTGACCTTGCTTAGCTTAAAATTTGCATAAGTAGTTGAATAGAAAATAAAGAGCGGTGGTCACGGTATAAAGTTTGACCTCTGCTAAACTCTAGTGATATTGCACGGTAACATCAGTTTGATGCACGCAAATATACACTCCGGTACAGCTTAGAATGCATACAATTCTTATTTCAATTATGTCCTGCGATTTCCGTCACAAATCAACACCAGCTGGGGTTACCTATGACCTGTCCTGGTTTTTCCAGGATCGCCCTCTATTTGAGGTACCTACAGTACCCTGGGAAACTTATACGCCTTCCAGAGACGTTAAAAGTCCTGGTGTTAGTTGCATAACAATATTTTTTATTATTTTATTGTTTCCTTTCTACGTGACTTTGCCGAAAGAACCAAGAATAACAATATACCACTCAAGGAAATGCATGTGCATATCTAGTACGTGCGACTGTAGTCTAGGTTTGCACCCTTCTGGTAATGTTTAACACGTTGGCTTTTTCACCACTAATATTATACCAAAATAACGGTTTTCTGGCAAATCACCTGATGAAGCTGGTTATAATCACCAGCGAAACGTCGTACTCAAATTGTAAATATTGTGGGTTTACTCTCCAAGACATCGGTGTGCTCAACTAATAACTTATGAGCACGTTTTGTTCACGTGACAAACCTTAATAATTGGCTGTGTCGGGTGGTGGTGGGTTAACGACACATTTATATTTACACGAGCTAACGAAAAAATACCTTCTGGTAATTGCGAGATATTATTATTCCCATCATATAACATGGGTTTGTGCACTTGAAGAGTTGGAAAAATCCTAAGAGCGGCTTATGACATCGAGTGCATAGTCCATCGTTTGATAATGATTCTTACACGATTGCTAGAATATGTTATTGTCAGCTGTGCAGATGGGTAAAGTGGTTTTATTTCTGCCTGCCAAATATAGCTCAGCATGTACAGATTCGGCCATTACAGTTGTGCCCGGTCAGATTACAGTATGCGACAACTGTGTAGTAGTTCCAATCACTTTACAGTAACATTCTATATATAAGGTCACGAGTTAGTTTCCTGTGGACAGGAAATGTCCAAATAGGTGTCTGTTTCTAGTTTAGCGGAGACGCACATCTCGTGAAATGTACAGGAGAACTCGTTAATGCCAGAGGGTCATATCACTGTGTAGCCACCAGAGGGGGGCCGTTATCCGTGTTGAGGGGACTGGAGGTCACTCACCCCAATGGCTTCATCATTATCATGTATGAATGTGGCGATAACATTTAAATCCATATGGTAACCGAGAACAATGTAAAAGACCCTTCTAAACGCATTGACCTTAAACAATGCGGTTTGCAAGAGTAACCAGCGAGCGCAAACACATTACGTCCTGCATGCAGAAGTGTGACTTGATTTTATGTTTTATTCGCTTGCAGTTACTAGAAGGGTTAGGTTATAACACACTAAATGGACAATTGGTTAACAATATTGATGTTCATTATTCACACATTTATATCTCAGAACCATGTTGGTTCAGGCAATGAGGATACACTCGGTTGAAACGAAATTTAACAAAGGGTACAGTATACTCTTTGGTTCTATTGGGTAAAGTCACGTAGGTGAAAATAAAATAACAAAAAATCACGACGTTTCGGCCACAACACAAGCGGCCTTCATCAGGTGAAGGGACGAGACTGTCTGGAGGACAGTCTGATGAAGGCCGCTTGTGTTGTTGCCGAAACGTCGTGATTTTTTTGTTATTTTATTTTCACCTACGTGACTTTACCCAGTAGAACCAAAGAGTATGGATCCTAGCAGTCACGAAAGCTTTAAATCTAGAAAGGGTACAGTAGCCAAAAAAGGTTGAGGAACCACTGATCTGATATTCTAATAAATGCAAATTTGAATAGAAATATAAGTGGGTAGGTTCTTTCATGCATTACAGGGTGAGTGCCCATTGATGGAGGGAGCCTTGAGTCATGATACATTTATGGGTTTGGCCGAATAAATGATCTCATCAACGCTGCATCATTGGAAACCTTCCACACATCCAGACACAGCCAAACAGATGCTGCGTCTGTGGAAACCTTCCACACCTCCAGACACAGCCAAACAGATGCATTGTCACGTGTACAAGCGTTTAACAATGTGCCAAACTACGATAAAATGTTTATGTCAGCTCACCAGGAAGTTCAAAAACAACCCTCACAATCAAATTTAGCGATTTAAATGCAAAGTTTAGTTTGAGATGTCGTGTTCAGAGAGAGTCTTGTTTCACAATGGTTCCCAGAATTCATCATTACCATCATCAACCATGATCAATCAATCCACTGCCGGATCAAAGACCCCACACAATTCGTCCCCCTATCTCATGTGCCTACGAAAGTAATCAACCACCTGGGACCTGTTGCACACGAGCTGATACGCAGATTATAATATATCGGGGGTAATGAGAAGTGAGTTCAGACTAAGTCAAGCGAAACACGGTTACTTTTGCTTTGGCCGGTAGTCGCTTGTCAACCTCAGGCCTTGAGAATGTTGCCGCGTTATATCGGGTGGCTGCTCAGCATTCAATCCCAGTGCATCATCGGTGGCGATGACTTGGTACTCCACGAGCTAATGTGTAACGGAGGTAAAGTGCATGACCAATATGAGCACCCTTTTATGTAGTCACGTTTTCCTGTTCCCAAGGATAGAGGCAGTCAATTGTATTTGGGACACGCACACACAGTTCTGTATTTACCATGAGTCGTACATAAATCCACTTGGAAGTTTAACCACCAAAGACACAGACAAATATTCCCCGTGTAGCCTAACAGACTGTTGGGGCAAGTGCTGTTCGCGAGCACCTATAAAGGCCAGCACTGTGGCACACGAAGGAGTGGGTGGCCAACACCACGCCCGCTTTGTCTCCCTAGTGGCGATGTTTACACATCGCACCAGGTACAGGACTCATGTGAGGCTGAGTCGACCTAGCAGAAGCCCAGGACCGGTTCAGACAATCCTCACCGGTATTGGCCATGAACGAGAATCGAATTCGGGCCGCCGGGTTCGTAGCGCAGCGCGTTAGCTGCTACACTACCGCTTAACCACCATCACCTCCACCAACTTGCCGCCATTTTGCCTAGCCATTAGTTATTTTAGCTGTTGGACCATTTCGCTTATCGTGAGTGTATTCACAAGAGTGCTTTTTGTACTATGCCTTAAGTACATTTTGTCAATGTTTAAACGTTACAGGAGTGTTTATGACTTCTAGCTTCTCAGGTGAAATGGCAAAGGATTCAGGCCACACATGTTGCAGGGAAATAACTGTCAGTGCCAGGCGGTGGTAGGTTTACGTATGAAGTACATATTTACGCAAAAAATATATACATTATATACACATGCCGTGCGGGTACATTGTGGGATACTCTGTGTATACTATACTGAGTATCTTAATCAACAATCTGGCCGTTACCCTGTTACCACTCTTGCCACCTGTTTGGTTTGCATTTTCGGTGCTTCAGTTCCTGGTAATTTGGTTGGGGAATTGCCAAAGCACATCATTTGGTGTTTAGTGCGTGTTAAAGACTCGGTGACATAATTCAACTAAGCCTTTGTAAGGCAGTGTCATTGCACTTGGCAGCGTTTGAAGAGTGCATGCAATTGAGCAAACTCGTACATTTACGCGATCTGGCCCAAAAACGTGATTGTTGGCAATATTGGTCACGAAAAAACTAAGTGTTAATTTAAACTACTGCGGTATAGTAAAATGCGCTCAAGAAGACTATCGTACTCCATGGAAATGTGGAATTTGCAGCACTGGTGCAGTGTCCGCTACTGCTGGAGATGAGCTACCACCTCTGATTATCATGGTTTGCTACGTCCGGTGAAGAGGCAAACACTCCTTTTTAACATCCAGCGCAGCAATCTATGTTAACTGACCTGTTTTCAGGTCGTTGCGCGTTGTCGTTCGGCATGATGTCCGATGTTTCGCTATATGTGCTGGGAGCTTCTTAAGGAATGGAATGAAGATGCTCCCAGGGCGTAGAGAGGGACATCGGGTGTCATGCCTAATAACGTCAGTACAGTACTTACTTGTACAACCACAAAACACACCGGGGAGCTTCATGGCACAAGTCAGAACACCTGCACAGTTGACGTTCACTAAAATGATGCAGTTTCCCTAGCTTGTCCTCAGTTTTACCTACCCTGGAGGGATGATTACATTCTGTGAGCCTAAATGGGATCGAACACGGACCCGATGTTCACAACAAGCGCAGTCAATTTAACACTTAGGCTTTCACAACCAATGTTATTCATAATAACGGTACAGTATTTTGAGTTAGATTGCGGGAATATAAATGTGTCGTTAACCCACCTCCACCCGACGCAGCCAATTAGTAAGGTTTGTCACGTAAACAAAACACGCCGATTAGTTACTGCTTCAGCTCATGGGTGAGTGTTGGAGAGTAAACTCACAAGATTTACAATTTGAGTACGGCGTTTCGCTGGTAATTACAAGCAGCTTCATCCCTGCGATTTGCCAGAATTGTGAAGAAGTCATCCTAGCAAGCACCGTGCTTTAGTGGTGAAGTTGTTTCGGCTTCTCATCCTTCACACGTGATAGTGAACTGGTAGGTTTATGGTACTGTTTAGCTCTCCTCCTTCGTTTGGTGGCCCATACTTTTACGAGTTTCATGCCACCCCCTATGCACGAGGTCAGCAACGGAGTCACACCGTCAAAGGGTCAATATGTGATGGGTACGAGTGGCAGAAAGGTCCAATTATGGTTTTTCAGGCGCATCCGCTGATACCAAGAGAGAAGTTGCCGTAGTGAGTGTGCAAGTCCGACGTTGTATGAGCCAGCGGGCCACAAAATATGGAACAGATGGTAATTCTGGGCACAAGGCGAAATTTATGTTTCCGTGTAACGTGCACGGTTTTAAAACCTCAAAGTAAACCACATCTGATGGCTCAGCTGTTGGCTGTGTAAACAGCTTTTTTTTTGCTGCAGTTAAGATTGTATCACGTATTAGCACGTTTGGCCTACGTAGGGTGCGAAAGAAGTTCAGCATGCATACATTGCAATGCGATAATGACTCGTGCATGTACACTCTCACGCCATTGTGGTGCATATAGAAAGTCAATATGGGTCGTTGATTTTTTTACAAAAAAATTCAGTTCCCTTATTCTCTGGCTTATCATATGCTCAGGACGTAATCTAAACTTATACCGAGTATCAATAAAGTGAAACAAACATGGCCACACACGTACATACGATTATCTGAACCGGCCCTCGGCCTCCCCTAGATCGACTCGACCTCAAATTAGTACCTGGTGCAGTGTGTAAACATTGCTGCTGGGAAGACAAAGGCGGCCGGGCATGGCCACAACCCTCACACACACTACATAAAAACACACACACACACCACACAAAAACACACACCACATTGAAACACTTAATCCCCCAACCTTTAATGCAAAGGTTGGGGGAAAAGCGTGTCCTACAATCTGTAAAATTCAGCGCAGCGAATTATGCCAATTAATCCGTAATGCAATGAGACATTTCAATATGGTCACAGTTGGTATTGCGCAACGTTTCAGAGAATGGCCTCTCGAAAACGTGACAATAACTACTCCTGACATCTCTTCAATAGGCTTTGTGTGCACCACAGGTGGTGCACATTTTTATAATCCCTGCAAAGAGTGTTTGTTGCATGACACTCAGGCATATTTTTTTTGTCCTCAGGCCAAGTGTGCTCCAAATTAAATGAGAAACCAACCGTTATCTTTACTGTGTGTATATATGTATTTATCCTGCCTCGGCAGTTTGCCTGCTGTATTTTTTTCACCTGAAGACGATTGCTTGTGTTGTGTGTTCGAAACGTCGTGATTTTTTAAAATTATTTTTCTATCTACGTGAACTTTACCGAAAGACCCAAAGAGTATCTTTACTGTAGTTTTTTTTTTGCTGCAGTCGTGAGCGAGGTGAGGCATTCAATTGCCTGAATTTGCAACATTAAAGCGAATACAGTACGTGTTGTTTCGCTGCATATCTGTTACCTACCGCTCATTTAATCTGCTTACCATGCCTGGAAAATTATATGCTGTACATATGCATGCACCATTATGGCAGCTGGTTTGGTTCATGACCGTGTATGAACTATGTGAGAGATCATGAACCCAACAGTGGATGGTCAAAGTTAATGTTTAGGATCATCAGCCTGTCTGCTTGCTCATGGCCAGGACCCAAGGGGTAATTTTAAACTAACTTTTTTACCCTATGGGACCTTTTAGCTAGCATCAAAGTCTGAAAAATAAGAATAGATAGTTTGTTTTGCCCTTTCTGGCAATAAAACGGGTGCCAACTGGTGTATGCCAACCAGTGTCAAAGACAATTAATGTTTTCAGAGTTTGTTTTGATTTCCTGTTTTGCCACAGGTACGTGTGGTTAATGCAGACTTGATGCCTAGCAAAAGGCATCCATTTGGCATTTGAACATCTTAACACCTCATTTATTGTCAGAAAGGGTAAAACGTATTCTTATTTTTCGTAACTTTGTTCCTCTTTAGATTTACTTTGTTAGCTCCAGATGAACTCTGGGCCTATTCACTCTTTTTTGGTCTCATGGCATTCTACAATGGAATAATGCACAGTAGTCCATCAACATTGGCAGGATAAAATGCAATGTGTGTGCCATAAATTATGAAGCGAGCACATTTATCTTCTTTGGTTCTTTGGGTAAAGTCACGTAGAATGAGAATAAAATAATAAAATAAAATAACACAATAAAATTCTCATTGTGGTAGTTTATTTTATTAATTTATTATTTTATTCTCATTCTACGTGACTTTACCGAAAGAACCAAAGAGGATGAATCCTTGCAGTCACGAAAGCTTTAAATCGAAATTCGAGCATATTTAATCGGCTAGTTTCTTAAGTTTGCTTACATTATAGCCGGTTGATATGCACGATGTAGATATACGGTACAGTATACAGCCGTAATACTGTCAAAAATATAGTTCCAAATTGTCAATAAAGTACAGCACTTTTTAAATTCGTGAGTTTGGTTGTTTCTGCATGAGATTGTTCCATTTTCTTGGTTCTTTCGGTAAGGTCACGTAGAAGGGAAGCAAAATAATAAAAATATAAAACAATAAAATTGTCACGACGTTTCGACTGCAACACAAGCAATTATCATCAGGTGATGATCATCATCTGCAACACAAGCAATCATCATCAGGTGTGAAAACCACATCTGATGATGATTGCTTGTGTTGCAGTTGAAACATCGTGAAAATTTTATTGTTTTATATTTTTTATTATTTTATTGTTTCCCTTCTACGTGGTGACTTTGCTGAAAGAACCAAGAATATGAACCCCTGCAGTCACGAAAGCTTTAAATCAAAATTGTTCCATTTCTTTTTTATTGAGTGTCTTTGCATGTATGACATACAAATCCTCAAGTACGTCAGTAATACAAAAATCAACTTAATAGCATATGTACTTGTGGAAAGGTTAAAGTTTACTACATGTTATGGAATTTATGTTTTTAATTATTATTAGGGGCAGAAAACGAAAGAAATCGCCAGTGCACTTTTCCCTTGACTTGGCCGTTACGCAACCATGTGATTTGACAAACTGAATTTAAAACGTCTACACCATTGTGTTGCTGTGCACGCCAGTGAATGTGTCAGGAGGTGGCAGAAGTGTCATATTACTGAATATGGCCTGGTGTACGTTGCAGCCATGAATTTTTCAAGACTTTAACATTTTTGCAGAGTATGGTCGTTAGGTTATGAGCTTTTGCATAGGAACAAAATAACGAATCCTTATCCCGTGTAAGTGGGGTTTAATACATTTGATTTTTTTCATATTCTCGTATTTGTTGTCAGGCAGTTTATATTTACTCTGCAATACGCTTTTTTGGGGTGGCACTCTTTTTTTAAAGTATCTCAAATCACGATCGGACGGCTTTGCGTTGATATCTCTGTAAGTGGTTGACTCATTTTTGTCCACAGGGTTTGAATGAAATGATTGAAGCAATGAGTGAGAATGTGTAGGGCATCAACAATGGTTGTCCCGTCGGGAGGTTTGTCCGTGCTATGGGAATGTTGATTTGTTTCTCTCACGTTGGCTGAGGGCTACCAACGAAGGTTGTATACTGCCCATTGCTCGGTTGTGCTTGGGGACATTGCGACCTTGCATATCAGATCAGAATATGTAGTTATCCTGGAGGAATCCGATGAGCTATAAAACTATTTTTCACAGATGTCCAGTAGGGGCACGGGGTAAGAATGGTACAACAACAAACGATAGAAAAGCACGATAGGAGTGCAACGTACTAGAAAGGTAAACAAATCATCCAAACACATACAAATGAAACTAAACCATCCCCATCTTACCAGGCGAAGCCCACTGAGGTATTATCATATATATTAAAAAAACAGTATGCTATAAAGTGCTAAGCTATTGCCGCTTTGTTCTGGAGTTTTAATCCTGACAGCTGCTCCGTGATTATACCCGGTGTACTTTAGTTCAGTTGATGGTCTTAGCCCCGTCACGAATGGCAATACGAAACAAACCCATCCTGTTCAATTTCATCTTGCACTTGACTTGGCAACATTCTCACTGTGAGAAGTAAATAAATAATATTGTTTGATTGTCACGCAATGCACATTATACTACTCTGTAAGCAGGGTGGGCGGCAAAGTGCTTCCCCCTCGTGTGGATTTGAGGACTCTTGAAGATATAAAAAGACAAAACAAATGTGTATTCCGTATTGCATTGCAGGTCAATGCTGTTTTACGCGGTTTTTTAAATATTCAATCAATTCGAGTCTTCAACGGGCGTTATTTTGCCATAGCCGCTAGATGGCGTAAATTACTTTAAATGAAGGATCAACGTGTCCATTAAGACTGAAGAGGAAGTTACCTTTACAACCACAGTTGTCGTTGATTACCTTTCCTATACTTTTAACTCCCATCGTGTTTTTGTATTGTTTGCTTTTGTAACGTTCTGACCCAGTGCCTCTATTGGACGTTTGTGAAAAAGAGCTTTATCGCTCATCTGATTCCTCCTCCAGTAATAAATAAATACGCCCATTCTGCTGATGCCACCCCCACCTCATCGGCCAACGCTTTCTCCCCTCCGCCGGATCCCAGAGCGGGCTGCAGAGGGGACCCCACGCGACCCCCAACGCTCTGCCACAAGCAGCCTCCCATCATTTCATTTCTTTAGAGCCGCTTTTTTTATGTTGTCCTTCCCCCGCACCTACGATCAGCACGGTTGACTATGTACGGTGCAAAATAAGTCTGACATACAAGACGTACACCATCTGGCCTTAGGACTTCTGCTCGGTTGTTGGATTCGTGGAGACCACTCCAAATCCAGAATTAAGAATGCAGTGCTGTTTGTCGTACTCTATGTTGACGGGTAATTGAGGGTATGAAGGATGCCACAGTGGCAAAATATGAACTCCCTCGCCTGGTATACAGGAGGTCGTGGGTTCGATCCCGACCCTGACGCCTGCTGCTGTATATTAGGAGTTTGCGTGTGCTCCCCGTGGTCTGGGGATTTTTCTCTGGGTCCTCCGGTTTTCACTCCACATTTAGAAACACATGGTAAATGTCCACATGATAAGCCACTTCGTCGTGCTATCATTTGTGGCCAGGTCATTTCTAAAAAAAAAGAGGTTTATAGCTCAGTGGGCCTTACCTGGTAAAATAAACTAAACTTCGCAGGTAGCCCAATTTAGATACATAGTGAGCTCAGCTATGAACTTCTTTTGCACCGCACGCAGCAAATTGTGCTAATCGGAGTTATAGAGAAATTAGTTTTCGGTCCGCGACAAGTCTGTAATACGGTAGTATTGTAGTGAATTTCACCTGCTGAAAAGTTAATTTGATCAGGCTGAGATATTAGGACACTAGTACAGTAGTAGATAAGCACAGTAAACATTTCACATCCGTTAATAAAGATAACGCAAAATAATCGTTGTGTAATACAGACTCCTTCAAAGGCCATCTGGCCGTTACGTCACTTCCAGGGCATTATGCATTATGTTGTATGTAATTGAAGTTTTGTGATAATCTGTAATGATAAAAAAATACTCTGTATTTCATGCAGGTAGCCCAACCGGGTCATGCTCAGAGGGTGTACGTGTGTGTACATACATCCCTGGATGTACCATTGCGTGCATATCTCCATTCATCTTCACACACACACCGCTATGTTTGCATTCCTTCCCTGTACCTGCACGTGTGCTTATCCTCATACACATCGCTGCGTTCGTGTGCCTTTCAATGCTTCTGTGTGCAGCATCGCCGGCCTCTGCTAGGCTATACATGTAAGTGTTGACACATCCGAGTCCACGTGCTGTGAGAGCGGGGGGGGGGGGGGGAGGACTTTAACACACAAGTAAATTTTTGCTTATGTGCTCGCAATGGACTGGGGGAAATTCCAACTAAATTCTTGTTAAAGTTAGCCTTGTGAGGTGAAACACATTTATCATATCCGAGATCGTGATCATGTATTGCAGCATTCTCAGAGTTGTTAGACACACACTTGTTCCCCACCCCCCACCCACCCAATTGCATTTTCGATAAACAAAAGTTGAAGCTACCTGTCGTAATCTCGAGAATGCATTGTCTTTCGGAAGACGCGTTTTTTAAAATCTAACTTTTCACAATCATCTCCCAGAAGACATTTCCCCGATTAGCACCGTTGGCTACATCCGTTGCGAGAGAAGTTCAACATCCATACATTACCACCCAGAGGACTGAATACCACCACCAATCCGGTCAGAATCATCTTCCAGAAGTCATCTCTCCCTACAGTAAAGCTGCACGTTCATCATCTTCTGGAAAACTGCTGTCCAACTAGTACCTTATTCTCCAGGATGATAAAAGCATACTTTTATTTCAATGTTTTGGGGAGCGTCTTGCTTTCTGGAGAATCTTATAGTCTGGAGAATGTAGCATTTGGCAGCAAGATAACTTCTTGTGGCTGGGTTATTAGGGGGTTGTTAAAGTTGTTGTTGCAGCACTTTTGACCTACCACGGCATACTTTGCAGAACCCATGTGTGTGTGTGTTTGACTGTGGAAATACTGTACCACAATGTGAAGTTCGCCTTGCACACACTGTAGACCGTGACGTGAGGGACAAACATCACAGAGCCTATTCACATTGTTATCCGCTACTCATCTGCGAAAAGCAACTGCTGGTAATCACGGCTTATCGGGAGAATAGGGACGTGAAAAATGCGCGTTTCTATGACCCTACAGCTCCCACGGAAATAGGAATCGTGAATAATAGGTACATTCTACTTTTATTGTTTGCGTACGAGTGCTTCGTTGTACATTTTTTTTTTTGCTCCAGGGACTGCTACTTGCGATCGCTTTTGCCATAATTTGGTGTTGCTGGGCAGCGCGTGTGCAATACTTTACTGCTGCGATTTTGGCGTCTATATCACAGTACTGCTATGTGATAACAATGCCCGCTCGGTGATAGTTCTGTAGCTGTCAGGGCTGGCTGACAGCCTTCGATAAAGCAACCCATACGCGCATTCTGTGGCAGTTAGGGGACATCCAAACACTGGCGTGCTGATGATTCCTAACAAAGCGGAAAAAGGCTGAACCGATACTTTACACAGATGTTAACTTACAGCCACAACAGGAAATGTCATCGTGACTAAACAGAGCTGAAATTAGAGTTGCAAGGCAGATTACTGATACTTCATGATGAGTTTTAAAATCCCGTGAACCTCTCTGGGCCTGGTACCATTTGTACGTGCGCTTCACGCCTGGCACACCTTTGAATTAAGCAAAATATGAACAGGCATCGCTTAGGAAAGCACTATTATAGTCGGTTCTCCTGTTGTGACGTCACACAATGCTAATTTGAAGAGTAAAAAAAAAGTGAAACGTTATTTCCTGCCCAAATGAGCCTTGTATGTTGAGCTTATGTCGCACCTTACATAGCCAACCACGCTATAATAGAAGGTGGTGCTCATCTCCCATTTACAGCCTTGAGACAGTAGTGGGAATTCCTAATTTCTTTGGCGGAGTAGGGGGGGGGTCTATCCATAGGACAATCACTGTTGACTACCCCACAATTAAGCAGGATTTGAATTTTCAACCTTCCAACTACAGCCGCTCAATCTAGCGATGAGCCACGGAGACTAAAGTGTAAACAAATCCTGCCATTCTAGATTTGAAGTTTTCGTGACTGCAAGGATCCATACTCTTTGGTTATTTCGGTAAAGTCACGTAGATGAAGAATTAAAAATAATAATAAAATGAAAATAACTAGATTAAATCACGACGTTTCGGGCTCAACACAAGCTTTCCCACCTGATGTCGGACGCTTGTGTTGCGCCCGAAACGTCGTGATTTAATTTAGTTATTTTAATTTTATTATTTTCATTTTTTTTTTCATCTACGTGACTTTATCGAAAGAACCAAAGAGTATAAATTCTGCCATGTGTTATGAAGTAGGCTTTGAATGGCCCCTGGAATGTTAAACAATAATATGCTATTGTTTTCTCGTATAAGTCAACAAGTTCAAAGCATCTCCCTACTCAAACAATCAACAGGGTAGTGCTCATCCTGTTCATTGTAATGAGCCAGTGGCATACAGCTACATTCTCAATTTCCCTGGAGAGAATAAATGTAACTCCAACCATACATAATTTAAGGTAATACGCTTTCAATTGAGAGCCATATGCTCCAAAACCAAATGCTAAAAAAACAATAATTGACCAGGCTTAATTACTATTCCACATGTCACTTATGAAAGAGATATCGGAAATCTCTCTAACCTGTCGCCTCAAGAGCCGAATGGCTCACAGGGCTATACAAAAAAAACCCCTTATTATATAACATTGACTGTGCCCTTCACGCATGGCACAAACAGTAAAACAGCTCTTCTTGAAAACGAATGAGAGGCCAGCAAGTTCATGGTCAGATGACTGAGCTAGCACTGCTGAGGTGCTGGCTTCAATTCTTGGCATGCTACACAAGATTCAACTGGGTTCCTATGTGTAGCAAAAGTTGACGATCTTGCTGACGATCACCGACTACTGCACCAACCAGAATTTGATTTCCCAACCTTCTGATTACGAGCTTTTTGCTCCACCGCTGAGCCCACCCGGCTGGAGTCCAAATAGTGCTGCAGAGACCCTTCTCAAATCCTGTGTGTAGCCTTCATCCTACCCTCTTGGTGAGGCTCCTTGGAGCTTCCTTGAGTTTAACTTTTTTAATTTCACCAGGTAAGGCCCACTGAGCGATATAGCTATTTTTCAGAAGCGACTGGCCACAAATGATAGCCAAATGAAGTGCTTTATCATTTGGAAATTGATAGCAGCCAAATACTCTAAACGCATATTTCTTAATGTGGAGGGTAAAACCAGAGGACCCGGAGAAAAATCCATGCGACCACGTGGAGAGAGAGAGAGAAAATATGCAAACTCCAAATATACAGCAGGCATCGGGGTTGGGATTGATCCTACGACCTTCCGCATACGGGCGAGGTAGTTAACATCTCGCCACCGTGGCGCCCCTCCTTCCCACAGTGGCATGGACAAGCGGCTACGGTGCTTCACATCATTCTACCTTTACCGATGCTCGCCACGGCATGCTGTACGCATGGCAACCCTTGCCTGTGTGCGGGTGCTTGTGCGTGTTTCAGTCTCCGACGAACACACGTCTCACCGTGCCTCCTCCTCGCATTGCTTTGCTTGCACACATCCGTGCATTCGCCCGGCTCTGATGGCGCCATTGACAGGAGGCATCGGCCGTCAATGAAACCTTGGCAATGGGGCTGTGAATGGATTGTGTTGCATACTGTATGGGAGCAGCAAAGCGTAACGTATGCAGCGTTGGCATACGGTTACCGAGCAGTAGTGCTACACTGATGACATTTACAGCAGAACTCCTGTTAGCTGTCACGGATCCTATAATCTGCATGGTTATCCCCAAAGTGATTCCACTCTGATAATAGGATGCATATGTTTATGAACTCCATTTATCTGCCCAAGAGGCACGGATAATAGGAGTTAGGATATAAGTTAATGCTGGGAAAAAGAGCCAGACAATAGCTGTGGATTCGCCATGGATAATAATCGAATGAATTTACTTCCAGTTATCCATGAAAATATTGCCGATAATTGTAAGAGGAATAGTTCCGGTGCAATCGTGCGGCAGGTGCCTCTCTGTCTCCATGTGTGTATCTCTGTTTCTGTGTGTCTCGCTGTTTCTGTGTGTGTCTCTGTCTCCGTGTGTGTCTCTCTGTTTCTGTGTGTCTTTGTTTCTCCACGTCTCTCTCTGTCTCCCCGGATTAATGTGGTGGCAGTGTGGGTATGGAGTGCTCATCTGCTTGCATCAGTGGCGAGTGATACCTGGACAAGGACAAAGGTCCCCCCGAATAGCCTTGGTTCTTTGGGTAAGTGTGGTTAGCAAGTACAAGGAATAGGCTGACATCACGAGCCACTCCTCAACAAGATGTGTAGCTGTGCTGTTGTGGGAAAATCCAGTTGGGAATATGTTTATATTCCACACAGATGCATGCAACTTACGGTATTGTAACTGGCTAAAAATACGCACGAATAAAAGTGGAAATTGCTTTGTCTAGGCAGCTCATTTTAGTCCCCATTTGCAGACGAGATTGGCTGGGAATAAGCTCCTGTCTGATATTTGACAGTTGCCCCTATTAATGATTCGGTAACATATGTTGCATGTCACGTGAGAAAATACAACACCTGCTAATTTACCTTTAGTTTTTTACACAGTAAGTACAAAGTCCAGTTACATCACTGCAGGTCGTTTGCCAATAGGCAAGATAAATGTACGTTCACTTATCACTTTATATTATTTACCCATTGCAACAGATATACTGTATCCACCACTACGTCTAACACACTATAATTTTTTATGCTAGTTTCATTGTCTTTGTTCTCAGTCTTGAAAAAAAAACAATTTAAGTAACATATGGCTGTTTCCGTGTTTGCAGTAGCAGATGGCTTTCTTTTCAAGTCACTCCTCCCCCAATTAGCCATAAAGGTGTGGGAAGGTAAGCTGTGCTAAAGTTATATTTTACCTCAAGGATGAGTGTCACCATATTCTCCGGATTACTATACTGGAGGAATCCGATGAACTATGAAGCTCTTCTTTTCACAGATGTCCGGAAAGTAAGATGCGTCCCCAAACCTGTGCCTGGTGTCATTAAAGTTATTGCGTAGGAATCTGGTCTCACACACACCGACTGGATGTTAAGATGCAACCCTAATGTTTTCTTTGAGTCGCAGGTGAGAAAAACAAGTGCATCTTATAATCCCGGGAACACGGAAACACAATACTGTAGTTTAATAATACCTATCGGTGAGCAGCACTTGGCATTCTTATTAGTGACTGACAGAGGCATGTGACGTTCAGTTTGTATGGTAAGCTTATTCCGTATACACATACTGGTAAAGATGCATTATTGTTCCTTTGCAACATAATCTTAGAGGTAAAATATCATCTCGAAGTTGATTCCCCGAACAAAGGATCTTTCGTACCTCCGGTTAGCACGGTTGGCTACGTACAGTGTGAAAGAAGTTCATACGTACATATGGGTACATACTTCGCGTGGAACGTTAAAAGGCTCCCTACGTATTTAAAAATAAAAGTAAAAACAATACCGTAGGAACTTGGTTTCTGGGACACCGCTTGCAATGTGCTGAATTAATGTGTGTCGTGTGAGCAGGTGAACAGTGTTGAAAGGGGGGTTACTTTTAAAGAGGGAATGCATCTTTGATGGCCTATTTGAGGAAACTCAAAACGACCGCATGGACGTTTCTCGAAGTTTGATGGCGAGTTCGAGATGAACGCTCTGCACGAGGGCGGCCGCGCCTTTTGCGATTGAAGGGCACGGCATTTGTTGATCGTGCGGTCTTTTCTCTGACCCTTGCGTTATGGGTCGGAGGGTAACATTGCTTGGAGCAGCAAAGAAAGAAAACACATCGGTACTGATTTGACTTGAAGGTCGCTTCACAAGGAAGCGAATGGATTCCATTTTATGTTGTTGTAAATCTCAAAACCAGATCTGTTCTGCGAATGACACAGTTTGCGTCATAAGTGTGTGAGCGTCCCTCATTTGCACTCGCGATGAAAGGTCTTGGTGTGAAAACAGCAGCAAAACCTTCAACGAAAGCCTATACTACAGCACTTGGCACACTATTCGCTGCGTATGGATGTGACGGAGTGACCATTTTTACATCCAGAGATTTTCGCGTTCAAAATCCTCTTGGGGGGGTAATAAAATAAATAAGTACACCTTTGAGGGAAACAAATGGATGGTCGTCCTGTGTGTGGCTTTATCACTGCCATTGGAATATGTAACTTCCACAATTTGCTGCTCAGGACCACCAATCATTTCCGCGCACCTCCGATTAGCACGGTTGGCGCAACATACAGTGCGAAAGAAGTTCAGCGCACAATACGCGCGCAAACGCACGGAGCCCCAAAAAAACATCCCTCGCAAGTGAGGCAGTGAATATCGCCGGGTCTATCGTGCGGATGAAGGTTCGTCCAATTGAAAGTGATGCCAATTGACCTTGCCCCAGAGTAAATTATTCTTTGATGCCCGGCCGGTGACCATGCGCATCAATTTTCAGGACGCCCAAGCGAACGAGGCCTACTGGATTCACAGTGGCTACTGGCACGCACGATTACGGGCCCACAGTCCCGGCCGAGTGCTCAGCCACGCACCGGCACGAGGACAAAATATCTCGGGGGGGGGGGGATGTTGCGGAAGACGTCCGTTTTCTTTCACCCCGCCGTGCTACCACGAATGCGCTCTGGGACTTCAGCTGGAGCACGCCCTGCGCTACGCAGACAGCGGACTCACGTTCTGATGATTTTCGACAGCCCGAAATGCTCCTCTAGGTTGATTTCCAATCGGTGAAAGCTTTTTTTTTAAAATATATATAAGCTTCATAAACATGTCGTCGGCTTCATCTCGCCCAATGGTGGTTATGCACTGTGTAAAGTTGATCTGAGTTTTGTTATTTTAGGGTTACTTTATTGATTAATGTTGGTATATAGGCTCACTTGATTACCCTTTAAGGTAAATAACGTATCACCTAATGTAACTGCAGCAAGGCTAAGTTATGGAGATTAACATTTTATTGTTATTCCTTGGGTCTTTCGGTAAAGTTACGTAGATAGGTTGAAAGAAAATAACAAAAAACTACGTTTCGAAATTTAAAGTTTTCAAAAGTAAAAGTTTATGGTAACACTGTAAAGTGTGAAATACTGGAACATAAAATATAGGAGTAACGCTAGATTAAAAAAAAACTAATTTAGTTTTGATTTAAAGCTTTCGTGACTGCAGTAATTCATATTCTTAGCTCTTTCGGTAATGTCACGTTGAAGGGAAACAATAAAATATATGTTATGGTCGAAACGTCGTGAGAATTTTTATTGTTTTATATATATTATTATTTTATTGTTTCCCTTCAACGTGACTTTACCGAAAGAGCTAAGAATATAATTTAATTTTACCCGTGATTTTTTTTCTCCATGTAAGGTTTGTTAAATCCAGCCATTCACATTTTCCATTGCCTGCCATCTGTTTACTTTGCTCGCAGTGCTATAAATAGTACTGTACTGTGTAGCCTAGTCATGACCAAACACAAAACATCTTTTTAAGACATATCTCAAAGGCAGAAGAATGTCACCGTTAATAGATTTCATGAAAATGTATTTAATTGCACAGTTATAACTGGATTCACTGCGAACATTTTACTGGCGCGTTTATGTATTTGTGGTTATATATTGCCTGTGATGCCCGACCATCTTGTGCTTTTTATACACGCGCGCGCGCACACACACACTGACATACACGCACACACTTCAGCAGCTGAAGGTGTCAGTCATTTGCCAAACGGACCAAGTGAGAGGAGATAGCTGCAAGTGATGTTCACGTGCTCTCGCAAAAGTGGTTCCCTATTGTGTGCGCTAACAAGATCGTAAGCAGACGTTTTACTTGAAGCGCGCGTCTGTGTTGTGCGGTATCACGTGTCTACAATTGCCCACCGAGAGCAAAAAAAAAACCACGTTGCTATAATTGAGCCCTTCGGTGCATTTCTGAAAGTCTTTCACACTGGGTGTCTGAAAACATCCCCGCTCGCGGTTCGATCTCTAAACGGTTATTTCTGAATTCTTACGGAAAGCCGAGGGTCGTTTTACACGTGGACGGAAGAGCACAAGCGACGAAGAGGGGGGGGGGTGGGATGTTCTGTGGCTTTCTGTGTTCGGGGCGCAGTTTGGGGAGAGTGCCAAGCACATCTGGGTGAAGTGGGGGAGCGCCGAGACAGTTTGAGAGCCAAACGTTGACATGTCCTTTGGATGCAATTGACGGCTGGAATATTACGCTGGGAAACCGTCCGTCGCGAAGGGCTGAAGCGTCTGCCGTCATGCTGTTCAGGCGAGGAGCGGTCTCCCTCTATATTTGTGAGTACCCCTCCTTTGGAAACCCCCCTACCCTCTTTCACAGCTCGCTTTGTAACAGAGAAGAGAACATTGCCGCATTGTCACAGCCGAACGGTCACCCATTTCCGTTCACGGCAAGGTCAAAGTAAACTTTTTGAAGGGGTAATATTGTCGGCACTAAACTAAAATATCGTTCAGTTTTACTGCAGTACAATAATTGTCTGATTTCGATATATATATGTTTTAATGAGTCTTCCAAAAAAAATGGCTTTAGGATGGCACTGATCTCATTTGGTGGTCTTGGGCCATGAGTGGAGATTCCACAGTGCTATGGTGAGGCCAGTCTCTCTACAGGATGAACCCCTCTTTACTTGCCACAACTTGGTCGTAAACATTTTTTTTCACACCCGGAGAGACGGTGAGTTGAGTTGTTTCCCGACTGGGATTTGAAATTGTCCCCTTCTGTTTATGAGCCAAGTGCTCTTGAGTCATCTCACTCAGCCAGTGTTAAGAACATGCGGTGTGTAGACATTTCAGCACGTATTGTTTTATATGATAATAAATCAGCTTGTTTAGTTCAGTGTTCTCGTCTGTCATTGTTCAGCTTTTCCACTTGTTAAAATACATACTACTCTATTACTACAGACAGTGATCTACTGTTAGTATCGCCAGCTGCCTTCATCCACACCACTGGGTGAAGACCGTTGAGCAATGCACACAGAGTTACCGGCACTGCCGTCTCCCGCGATCGCAATGTGATGTAACAATGCACCCGGCGCTGATCTCTTGCACAAGAGCCGGCTTCATCGCTCCATCTCCTCGGTGGCGATTCCTTCTCACACACCTTCCGGTTCCTCGGTTGCCACTAGCATTGCCATTTTATTGACCATCGGCCCATCAACCCTCCTAGCTAAAGTGCGCTTCTCAAAGGCCACTTACTTTTCTTTACAGTTTGAATCAGGTCCTTAACCTGCACATGTTCTCCACTACAAGCATGTCTCTCTCCTTCTGCATCTCGATGTCATTCCCAAATGATGCATCTCTCCTTTCAGTTTGTGTTCCTGTCATTACAGGCAGTATGCACGGGGCACATTCCTTTTCGTTGCTTTTAATTTTCAAGTCGAGTTTTCCACGTGCACTCAAAAGTTACTGTTGTCAACTTCCTTATTGAATTATTTTGATCCCAAGCGTCCTTCAATAAATCTCCTAGATATAAATGTTCTGCCTTGTTTTCCAGTTGCATCATTACGACAGATAGCCAGCATCTTGTTTGTTACTTTTGTTTTGCTCATTTATTTATCTTGGGTGCCCAAGCCACCGTAGCTGCACAAGTCACACATCTGAACCTCATTCATATCTCTTCAATATCAGGAGGAATTGGGGAAAATGCTATCCCCAGATACAAGCAATTACTACTTTCTCACACGTTTGAAACTTTCAACAACTGGCTGAGACCAGGCTATTGAGGGATGATTTGGCTCCTAGCTGGAATGGAAGAATTGTAGGTGCATCTTAGAGATGACAAGCCAATGGTCGATGTGTACAGAACAGTCCCGCTATAGGTTCTGGTATCAATGAGTTGACCTCATATTCTCTTCCATCACAACATAGTCCAGCAGATGTTCTTGCGTGAACCCTGATTGCATCCGATTAAATTATGTAATGCACCTCTGATGGAACAGTATCTGTAATTACATGCCCAAGGGCTTTATATTAATTTATCAGTCTCTAGCAGATAATGTTGAACTAATCTGGCCGATGCCTTACAAACACTAATTTGAGCACCTCCGATTAGCATGGTTGGCTACATACGGTGCAAAAGAAGTTCAGCACAGTGCATACATTGAGCATTAAATTCACCCAAAAAGGAAACTTTCTTAAGGGGCAACTTTCGCCAGTGTCATGAAATGTATCTGACTCATCAGCCTTACCCATGTGCTTCCACGGATATACATTTTCTATTGGGTCATAGGTCACCAGCACCACTCTTTCTAACCTCCTTTATTAACGTAGTCAGAAGAAGTACCACTCCCTCCTGTTGTGTGACATTATCCTGGCCTGAGTAAACATATGCCCACCCCTCATCGTGCCAGGAGCTGGAACCAGTTTACTGGACCACCTGTATCCCACAGAGGCCTCTGCATTACCAGTTCAACTCCTGACAGAGGATTGGAAGTCTCTCCCCCCACATGTGCATCCCGACATTCCAAATAGCTAGCCGTAGCAATTGTTCTTTGTTTCTGAAGGCTCACCGAGAGGGGGTTCAATCCCCTGGCTCTCCTTAATGGGGTTTGGCCAGGGGTTGTCAGGGATGCCAGTCTCTTCGATGACTCTGATCACATTCTTACTTTATTTTATTTCCATAGTCCTTTGGTAATTCAAATTAAGGTGGACGGGTTACCAGCCCTTCACACTTGACAAGAGGGGACACCATTTGCCACTGTGGTGGATGTGAGCCCTCTGCGAGCGTAATTGACCAACATCATCAGCCTTTCCCCAAATGGCATTTCTCGCAAACCCACACCACACGGGGTTACCGTCTGCCACCAACATTGTGACGTGAGTTGTTTTTACATACCCACTCGACATGCACACACACAAATTAGCACACTAACACACAAACACGAGCACACACGAACACTCGCACACTAGCACACTAACACACTAGCACACTGGCACGCTAGCACGCTAACACACGCAAGCACACTAATACACACTAGCGCACTAACACACTAGCACACTAAAACACATACTATCACACTAATACACACACAAAAACAACAACTGCCATTCGGCAGGAGATCACGGGACATATCCAGGTGCCATGGGTCGACTTCCTGAGATGACTGGCTGATGCACCACCTGTGACCCCTTCTGTGCCAACTTGCTGTATTTTAGCCACCTGGTGCTCTGCTCGTTGTTGTGAGCGTCGTTCCTCTGCCCTCAGTTGTTGTCGAAGGGCGACTGCCTCCAAATGCCCAGTAGCGTCCTTCATGAGGCTCCTTCATGAGGCCAATTGACACAGCTGGTACCACTCTTCGGCAAGTCCACTCAGCTCCACATCCTTCTATACCGCATCAGTCCATCTCTTCTCCAGCCCATGTCGTGCCCGTTTAGCCCTCTCTATACGGCCAAACAGAAGCTGCTTGGGCATGCGGGCTACATGACCCAGCCAATGCAGCCTTGCCTGCCAGAGAAGCTCACTGATGGGAATGTCCATATTTTTTTAGAATTTGTGAGCTCAGACAATCCAGCCTGGTTAAACCCAGGATGGATTGTAGGCAGGCCAGCCTAACAAAGATCCCCTGTATAGCCTTAACAGACTGTAGGGGCAAGTACTGTTAGCGAGCACCTATGAAGGCCGAAACGGTACACGAGGGGGTGGGTGGCCAGCACCATGCATGACCCCCTTTGTATCCCCAGTGGCGATGTTAACACACCGCACCAGGTACTCATTTGAGGCTACCGAGGGGAGGACCAGTACCGGTTCATATAATTGTCACTGGTGTTGGCCGTGAGCCTAACACACACACTAACACACACACAAGCACACACACACACTAACACACACAAGAGCACACTAACACACCTGTCTGCTGGCCACTGGAGCGTTGACCATGTGTCACCACACGTGGTTTATATTCAGCTCTGTTGACACACCTTGAAAAAACACCTGCAAGCGGTTTGCATGCTGCATGGTTAGCATCTGTTAGTATTTGCTGCAGTAGTTTACACCTTAGTTTACTGTTAAAGGACACCAACTTAAAATTGTATATTTAAAATCTGTCCTCGATATACCAGGCTAATTCAGGCCCCAGTATAACCACTTTCTTTACAAACCCTGTTTATTTCCGTGACTACCAAATTTAATCCACTTATAACTTGCAATATTCGTTCTGTGGCTACTATTATATATTCGTGTTATCAAGTCAATATGAAAAGAAAGGTAAAAAAAAACACACACCTCTGAAATCACCAGAAATCACAAGCATATTCGAGAAAAAAAAACAATCCAGTACAGACAGTCTTCGAGTTATGTTCTTGAGAGACGGTCGTAAGTCGATTTGTTCGTATCTTGGAACTCATTTACTTGTACGTGGGTCAGTGCTATAAAATGTGTAATGGTTCAACAAAGAAGGGGAGCATTGTTAAACTCGCAACTAAGAATTATTGTACACTTGCATGTATGTATGTATGTTGAACTTCGCATGTAATATTGTAATACATAAAATAAAATAACATGAAAAGAAAAAAAAACTTTAATTTTAACTTACCCTTGAGTTGACTTGGTTCATTGTCGTTATGCATCACACGGGATGCTGGGGCTTATTACATCTCGCGGAGGATCGCTCCACTAAATAAAATAGCGGTTCAGTGCGTAAGTACGACCAAACGTTCGCAAGTCGGATGGCTAAAAATAATAACATGTTATGGCGGTTCATTCGTACGCGCGGATGTTTATAAGTCAGGCGTTCTTATCTCGGGGATTGCCTGTACTACAGTAGTCACACCAGAGTACAGTACGAAGTGAGGACTGTCTGGTTCAGGGATCGGAGCGCTCAGGCAATCGCGCTTGGGGTCCAGTTTCAAATCCAGGCATCCATCTGTGATTAAACCAGGTTCTCGAGAGTAATAAGTGATGGTTCCAGCCCGGTCTCCAAAGACTTCGGAAAGACCTGTTGGCAAACTTAATATTCCCTTCTACATTAAGAAAAACGCATGTATCTGGGAACAAATAAATATCAGAGACACGGCAGTGGCTGTTAAGAAAAATAAGCAGGACTTGAGTGGGACCCGTCGCTGGAATTTGTTGATGGCTGATGGACGAGACTGGAGCAGGAGTGGCAGCCAGGGGAGGGAAGATATTTCAGAGTATTTCCAAGGCACACACGGGGCAATGGGGTTCATTCACTTGCAGGAGGAAGATGGATTGTGACTTTGCCGAACTGTAGGGAGGCCTTTATCCAGCAGTTTATGGATCATGGTTGCTGCTACTGCTGCCAATGATGGTTATAATACAGGAATAGCGTGGCCGATGGCTGTGGCTTTCTGTGTGGCCCTTTGTGCTGAAATGAAGCGATTGGGGACAACACAAGCTTTTTTTTTTTGCAAACACGCAGCTGTGGTTGTATTTCCTTTTGTGTAAAAGCGAGCACGGGGGTCGAGTTTTTCAGAACACCCGATTGTTTTTCAGAAATGGCCTTAATGGCACGAGGGTTCATCAGTTGATGCATGCCTGGCCCCTTGGACAAAAAAAAAGCGAGAGAATGAAAACAGGAGTCGGGTATTAGTGTATGCAGTCCCCCTATTTTTGGATCTCGAGTAGTTCAGCTGCCAGCTTGGGTTACTCTCGGGCCCGCACGTTTGCCGGCCCGCGTGCATCTGGTCGACACGCCACAGCTGTCGCGTCCACGTCGTCTCTCCCCGTCTCTCTGTGCGTCTCTTTTTTTCCTTGGCAGCGTTCAGGAAAAATCGGGCCCATTTTTTTGGTGGCGGCGAATTCGGTAGAATGGACGTTGAAGCGGCTGCCTCTCGCGTCACACGCTCCAGAGAACCGTTTGGCTTGTGCCACCTTCCAAGGTCGCAACCCTTAGAGCTGCTGCACGCGATGGTTAAAAAACATAAATGAATAGACCCAAACAAAAAAATATATGTATTACGATGGTTGTAGCCGCACTGTGTGTTGGGTTCCATTACAAAAAAAGCATTTACGTATTCTAAAATGTTACTTGTTTATGGGTTTTTTTGTCGTGGTTGCTCAGTGGTTAGCGCACTGTGCTCTCAGAAACCCGAGGTTCAATGCCAGGTCATGGTATTACAACGATATCTGCTATCTGAACCAGAACCAGACCTCTTGATAAACTGGGTCTAAAATTAGTGCTTAAAGTGCGGTGTGTATGTGCTGTGGAGACACGGGTGGCTGCGTGTGTGTGTGCTACTTAACATAACTATCCCCCAGCAATGTGCAGATCTAAGGAATGAGAAAAAGAAATTGCTTTGTGAGCATATTAGTCACTTTTTAACACAGAGCATATGCATTATCATACCATAGCTTAAACAAACCAAACATCTAACATAGTTCAATAATTGTATACACTGCATTACATACATTATCACCATGTCATGTTAACATTGTAATACAGTACAGTGGAATTGTTTATGTTGATCCTATTATCCATGTGTAGCTTATCCCCATGGAACACCTCGGAATAAATGTGGGGAGTTTTCTGCCGCTTGTGGGCGATTCCTCATATCTGCGGAATCCCCGTGGATATGAGGAGGAATGTTTCCAAGGTGACTTAGAACTGCAAATAATTGTGGATGTCAGCGGGAATTCGCTGCTCGATTCCTCTTGTCAGTGTACGGCGGGAGATTTCAGAAGCACTCTTGAAAATCGTGAGATTGTACAGCAACGGAATATGATTATAATCATCAGTCCGTCATAAATCCAAGTAAATAGCAACTCTGACTGTTTTCTGTGACACTTTCCAGCAAATTCCTTTTACCTGCAGATAAACAAGAGGAAGTGACGCGGATCATAGGAGGTGTTACGGATAGATTTGTCATTGATAAGGGTGGTGTAGATATACATTGCAGAGTATACCATTGTTATATACCTCCGATTAGCATGGTTGGCTACGTCCGGTGCGAAAGAAGTTCAACATATGTGTGTATATATACAGTGCTATATATGCTGTGTGGGAGAGATAGAAATCCATAACATCCACTTGGTGAGAAGTCAGAAGTAGCTGTTCTACGAATAGACAGGCCTCCATATCATGTAATTCTCGGCACCGCCCAGCGCCGCCTAAAGATAAAAGCGCTAATCAGGGCCTGTTGAAAAGTGAGATGCTCTTAATTTACGCAAGGTGCATTTTAACAATATGCAAATACCTGCCACTTGAATGCTCAGCGTGCACGGCTCCTCGACGTGCACGCAACATTGCCCGGCATGAACGAGGCACCGCGGCAGCGTTTCTGACGTGCCATCGCAAACTCGGCTTCAGTTTCATTGCAATTTGATTCCGAGTGCAGCATTTACCATTTGCTGCACGCGGCAGCGGCGGCAGCGTCGCTCCATTAATGTGGGCGAAACAAACAGCGCAGACGCCGAGGTATGGGATGGTGTTTCTGGAGTAACCCGACCTCTGCATTTTGCATTATCTTGACCGGCGTGCGTGCAAGTCTGGCCTTCCCACTGGCCGTGCGTCTCTGTCACCTGAACCCGCGAGACAAAAGTCATATTCGAGGGGGTGGGGGGGGGTACTTTAAATGCACACGCCAATCGGTAAAGTGAGCCCTACGTGGGATGAGATACCACGTCCTGCGAGCCATTTGTGCAAGATGGAGCCACGGGTGTGTTCTAAAGCTCCAAGAGGTACGGTGGTGCTGTGTTGTGCTTCGTACTAACCACCGACGGTCGCAAGCTGTATCAACTAGATATGGTACATACGCAGTATTAATATTTTAATTATAAGTCTTCCTGTGCTCAAACTACTTTTGGGTGGAGTTCTTCTCCATTGGTGGTCTTGAGTGAGTACAAGTGGACATTCCACATTGCGATGTCAGCGATTTGCTTATCCATAAGGTGACCATAATAGAGTAATTCATATTCTTAGCTCTTTCGGTGAAGTCACGTTGAAGGGAAACAATAAAATATATATTTTTATTGTTCTATATATATTTTATTATTTCATTGTTTCCCTTCAACGTGACTTTACCGAAAGAGCTAAGAATATGAATTACTGCAGTCACGAAAGCTTTAAATCAAAACATAATAGAGTAGTCGTTTTTATTTAAATATGTAGTACCGCATTGCATGCCCATATTTTTTTTACTAGGGCAGATCTTGCTGGTCGCCGTGCCTCTTGTGCGGCAGCTGCTGGATCTGACGGAGGGAGGGTAGGAAACATTGGGGAGGTGCAGTGGCATCAGCAGCGCCGCCCATGACATCTTGAAATGTTTAACCGGACAAGATGCGATTAAGATTCAATACCTGCTTGTTGCAAGGACTTGGGATCATCGTAGAGTGCTGCACTCGCGTGCAGATTGGTTATTGCATAATTTTTGGTAACCTCGTACTTTTAGAGCCTTTTGCAAAGGGTGGCTAGCGCTTTAATAACTCGGCTACCCAACCATATAAACAGAGACATTAGCAGCATGTTTACGTAGTAGAAGATGAAGTCAATATGCTGTAAATGGGCTTGGGGGCCAGGAACAGTCCCATGTCTCGGTTTAAACAAAAAAAAAGCTTAAATTTCAATGGAAAATTTGACCAGCAATATGTTTGGTAAAGATTTTTGCAGATCCTCATGAGCATCAGTGGTTATCCTATGGAAGTGTTGACCATAAGAATATGAAATTTCCACCATCGCTTCAGTGCTGCCAGTGCAATTAAGCACTTCCTCACTGTTCTTTTGCGCATGGAGGCAGTGGTTTCTGTGCTAGCCCTAAGCCAACGTGGCTTTGTTTTCCCTACAGTTTTGTATCTGCTCATACTGTGGATTGGTACTCCTCTGGATAGGTGCTACAGTTCATTGCCAAGTGTATACGAGTAGTAAAATACGCTCCAGAGAGGCTGTTTACGAGCTCCCTGTTGTGACGGCCCTTCCACCAGCAGTGGTGTGGGGCTAAAAGCTGCAAGGCTGCAACTTTACCCTTTTAATTTGATGCATGGATCAATTTATAATTAACAGCAATACGATTTTGACGCATAATAGCACCCATCCGGTATCTTGTGAGTCAATAACACGTGAGCTTGAGAGTGAAATGAAGGGTAACTTAGAATATAGATGGCAAATAAATATGCTGTATTGCATTGACGCAGGGCTATGTTCCTGTATAGCAGTGCATAAGTATAGCCATATTATATAAGTGCAGTGCGGTTATTGTATGAGCCACGGGCTAGTAGTGTATGGGCGACTTACTAATGCAGTGTTCTATTGAGGTATCTGCCTGAATAATTTACCAAACAGGAGGAAGGGTAAACTAACCTAGGGTTCTCGAGATGTCATACACAGGCAGACACACAGTGAGTGCACTGTCAAAGGGCACCATCCTAGCCTGGGATTCATACGTACGGCACGAAAGAAGTTCAGCACACATCCAGTGCAGCGAGTGGTGCGGTTCACTTGCCCATGTCATGCAGTCATCGATTGCACCGAAAGGTTTATGTTCCTTCGTAATACTCTCCCGAGCAATGAAACATGAGCTCCACTGTCTTTTTAGTGTGTGTCCAGAGAGATATTGTGCACTGCAAACACACCCATGCACACACATACACGTTCTGGAGACCCCATGCAACCTGTGTTAACTGATTCGTCCATTATGTACCACATTGGAAGCTGTACGAAATGCAGACAGGGTCTTTTATATGAGCAGTACACAGACCGTGAATAAAATTACGTGGTGACTGTTTGGTGAATGCACATTGCTAGTTAGTGTCTAGAGCTGTGTGATCCATGTTGTTTTACACTTTGGAGAAACATGCACTTTGGGCATTACGACCACAAATAAAACACGTATTCATGCACGAACATGTGTTTCCATGGAGCACCATGGGTGAGAGTAAATATAAGCAGAACCCCATCCTGTATTGCCACATTCATACTAAATATATTTTAGTCCATCAGCTTATACCAGTGTTCTTCATTATGTAGTGACATCGCGGATGTCACTGTGTGGTGCCGGCCCTAGCGAGGCACGGCGTGCGATGCATTGTCATCACGGACAACCCCGTAGGTGGGATGTAGTACCAGCCCTAAAGGGGGCTCGGTGAGCACTGGGATAGCGCTCAGTGGCACCACGCGTGGCATGCAGTGCTGACTCCTACATGAGGGAGTGTGAGAGTGTCAGCCATGGGATGAGGTTACCCGAGGCTATGGCACTCTGGTTGACCCTGGAAGGCATGCGACCAGTAAGATCTACACAAGGGCCTCAGGTGGGGGCTAGGGGGGTGGTCATGTGTCAGGGTGAGATCCTACAGGAAGGGTCGAGAAACGACAAGAGGTTTCTCGAAGGTGGTCGTGGCCAAGGACGGGACCAGCCACGACTCGGGAGCATATAAACCGGGTCCCCACAGGGACCGGGGTTCTGCGTTGCTGTTGTCATCTGAAGATCTTCGATCTATGTTCTACGTCCAAGAAGAAGTCACCAATACCTTGTTGAAGACCCAAGACAGGGTCCTATCCGTGGTAGCTACTCCCAATAACTAGCATAGTTAGCCTGGTGGTCCACCACCATATGTTATCTGGTAAAGGGCTAATAACCCCTTTTGTGTTAATGTGTTGGTGTTAATAAATATACGTTGCCTCCAAAGATTACGTCTGCGACTCAGTTTAATCAACTACAAATACAAGGCCCGCGGGCCAATGGCGGCCCCTGGTGGCCTGTAGTGCAGCCCCTAAAATGCGGCCACCTGACAATGCATAAATGTGAAAACACCCCACTTAATCGTGGCCCTGTAAAACCCAACAATGGTGTCAAATGTGTGGCGGCCCCTCGCACTGATGATGTGTTATCGGTGAAAGTGGCCCCTCTCTGAAAATGAGTGAAGAACACTGGCCTATATTGGCTTTCCAGACTCAATATTACCATGGACTAAAGACTACGATTTTATACGCAGCAACGCGTAATGAGTTTGTGTATGGCATTGCCGTTTGCGTTGAACGGGGGCCTCGTATTCTGTACAGAAGGCTTGTACCAGTCGTGCCAGTAACATCTGACTATTCAGCATCATTGGCTTAACAAGCCTGAATGATGATGAGGCCCAGAATGTCAAAGCCACAGCAGAAATGTGCTTGCTTAAAACAAATTGTAAGCTGCCCGTTTGTCACGAGTGCTCATACACTAGAGCATGCACAATATAGAGTATTAGCATATAGTATCATAATTGTTGCATGAATAGCCATCCCATTCGTGTCTGAATTCAATAGTACACTGCAGTACTGTGTGCACTCGCTCTCGGGTGTAATTGGTGGCATGTTTGTAGCTTGGTGACTGGAAATATTTCCTCGGGGTCTGGGGTTCATTGTCTCAAATACATCCTCGTCCCCCTGTTTGGGGGATGTTGTCAATGGAGGGCTGGTTTTGCATCTATTCATATTGTTTGTAAAGTAACGCTGGTGTTTGCTTTTGTCAATGGCAACAATTCCTCATTGTACCCTACCGCGCGATTCAACATCTATACTCACTCTCTCTGTTATCCCACACTGGCCTATGTTGTGAAATGCTACGATTTACGATTTTTTTTATTTTACGATTGTTTTTTTACCAGGGAAGCCTCACTTAACAATCAGCTCTTTTTCAGAAACGACCTGGCCCACAGATAATAGTTCAACGAAGTGGCTTATTGCGTGCAAATTTATAGCAGCCAAATACCTGCATGTTTCTAAATGTGGACGGAAGAACCGGAGGACCCGGATAAAAATCCATGCGACCACGGGGAGAACCTGCAAACTACAAATATACAGGTGCCAGGGTCAGGATTGAACCCATGACCTCCTGTATACCAGGCGAGGAAATTAACATCTCGTCACCCCCTACATGTGATCCAATAACCCCTACAACCCACAAAGCGCAGAGGAGACTCATATCAAGAAGTGAATTGACAAGATAACCTGTGAGGTCGTGTTCAACTTCATAAACGCCCTCCAGTTATTGTTGGACATTCCACATTTATATGGTCAGTTCCAATCAATCGCTATGACAGTCGCTGTTGACTTCCTGTGAAGTACAATGCAGTAAAGTACAATGCAGTACTTTATTATACTAGCATTATTAATCTCAGGTGAGATTATGGGCTGAGTTAATCACCGATTGTGAGTCGAGCATTTTCTGTTTGTTTTCCCGCACCTCCGATTAGCACGGTTGGCCACGTACGGTGCGAGGGAAGTTCAACGTAGTGTGCATACGTTTTTGCCTCGGCGCCACCCAAGGCGAACTCAAACAGATAAGGCGTAGCACGTGCATGTTTTTTTTTGTGGACGTGTTTACGATGAAGAGTCTTAACAATGTGAACTGGATATATGATTGCGTGCCACGCAGTGTTATTCTGTTACCAAAGCAACGGATCTGTTCATTGGCCCGGGTGCGTTCGAAGCGATACCATATCCCGATCCTAACGTGTGCGAGGAAAATAATCCAGGCCTGCCCGTGAGTACACGATTAGGGGTTGTTCTTAGAATTGGACAGTATATCAAGTCCTCTTCTGGGTTATTTCGGTAAAGTCATGTAGAATGGAGGTAAAATAATAAGAAAAAATAATAACAATACAATTCTCACGACGTTTCGGCCACAACACAATTATCCTTCCTCAGGTGAAGAAACAGGACTGTCCGGAAGACAGCGCTTGAGTGAACCCTGCCAAGATTAGCAGCGTCTTTTAAGCTCAAAAAACGCTGCTAATCTTGGCAGGGTTCACTCAAGCGCTGTCTTCCGGTCAAGCGCTGTCTTCCGGACAGTCCTGTTTCTTCACCTGAGGAAGGCTACTTGTGTTGTGGCCGAAACGTCGTGATAATTTTATGCTGTTATTATTATTAATATTTTATCTCCATTCTACGTGACTTTACCGAAAGAATCCAGAAGATGAATCCCTGCAGTCACGAAAGCTTTAAAATCGAAGTATATCAAGTTTTAGAACTTTGCATGCACCCTTATGGCCAGTGTTATTCTACTTTTCATCAATACCAACTCTACGGAATGAAAGGACAATGGTATGCTGCAATGTACAGAGCTGTACACCAGTATATGTAAAACTTGTATAAAGAAGCAGCCCTGAAATCACTTGCTTACACCACTGCTGGGTGGAAGGGTGCGCCACTAGAGGGTATTTTTTTGGTCGACTCTTCCACACTGGCTGGATATCTTGGAAGTGGTGCAGATACTCACACTTTACCCCACCATATGTGACATGCGTTTTTGACCGACTCATGGTTACACCGCTGGGTGTAACAGAGGCGGTGGAGAGGATTTTAAGGAAGGTGCACCGTTGTTTCAAACTGCCGTGCCAAGGAGGTCGTACCTGTTGACCTCTCTGGCTTGTCCAGAGGTGGCGAGATGTTAACTACCTCGCCTGGTAAGCAGGAGGTTGTGGGTTCGATCCCGACGCTGACGCCTGCTGTATTTTTGGAGTTTGCATGTCTCTCTCTATGGTTGCGTGGATTTTTCTCCAGGTCCTCCGGTTTTAGAATCAACGTGCGTTTAGAGTATTTGGCTGCTTTAAAATTCCACATGATGATGAGCCACTTTGTTGAGCTATCATTTGTGGCCAGGTCGCTTCTGATAAAAGGGATATATAGCTCAGAGGGCCTTACCTGGTAGAATTAAAACAATAAAGTCGAATTGTGCTGACGATCACACCAAAGCAGCCTCCCAAGTATATGGACAGTATACTTGCATGCGGCTAGGTTAACAACAAGCGCTACATTGCTAAAAAAAAACGTACTCTTTAGAGACTTTATTGGCAGTTGTGTACACGGTCAGATCGAAATCAGCCCATCACCGTCTCTTACAAACCGATAAAAAAAACATTTATATTTAAGCCAACATGGGCATTTTCCACCGTTACAATAAACGCTTTCCGAACGTAAGGACCATCATTGTCTCAACCATTGGCCCACGACTGCATGGCGCCACCCGTGTGTGCTTTTCCCCCCCGCTATAAGATGGCGTTAAATAACACGGTGAGCCAGTTGTTTCTGATCCCTCGTGGAGTTTTTTTTGGTCTTCTATGGAACAATTGATTAATTATATAATGGGGCCTTTTTGCCAGTATCAAGATATGAAAAAAAACAAGTATGGGTTTTGTTTACCCTTTCTGCAAATAAAACAGGAGGTTTTAAGATGTTCAAACGCCAAATGGAAACCTTTTGTAAGGTATCAAGTACTGCATTAACCACGCAATACTTGTGGTGAACATGCAAGCAAAGCATGGTCTGATAATATACTTGCATTGTCTTTGAAACTTATTGGCCTACACCAGAGACAACCTTTTTTTATGGCCTCGTCTCACCAGTGTCAGACCAGAGAACCACGCCAAAAGGCGACCAGTACAAAGACATTGCCACACGTATCACGGCACTTATAGCTCGGGGTGAGCAGCTATATAATAAATACCTTTTTTCCAGTGTCAAAGTATGAAACGTAAGAATAGGTATATCTCTTTGGTACTCTTTGGTTCTTTCGGTAAAGTCACGTAGGTAGGTATAACATTTTTTATTTCTACCTACGTGACTTTACCGACCTACGTGACTTTACCGAAAGAACCAAAGAGTATGGATTCCTACAGTCACGAAAGCTTCAAATCAATGTTATCTCTTTGGTGTTTGAACATCCTAACACATGTTTTATTGCCATAAAGGGTAAAACCTATTAGCATTTTTCATGTCATTATTTATTTGTGTAGCCATTTAAGAGTAGGGGGCATACGTGTCAACCCATACGGTTTACCCATATTCTTGTACAGATAAATCGAGTTTTTCAGGTCCATACGGCGGACAGCCGTTTCAATACTGGCAACAACATAATGCATATTTGTGTTTCTCTCCTTGTGATGGGACTTTTGTAGGATTCACGTTGAGATTTATAAGGGCACGGGGTGACCAATAAGGTCTGAATTCATCTAATAAGGTAGGGAGGGCACTGATAAGGGGTTGACAGGTTTCGAAGGCTGTTTTTGTTGCCTTTTAAGCCTTTTCAAAAGCTGCTGGGGGGTGAATGTTTCCGCCAGGTGGCGCTGTGGTGAGAGCGATCGCCTCGGAATGAGAAAGGTGGCGAGATGCCAATCCCCGCTCCAGGGAGTTCAACAACTCGGCCTCGTCATCGATCATTCGTCCAAAGGCAGTAAAACGCCGTAGTGTTCGGGTACTCGGTCAGCAAATAAAAAAATAATAATAATTAATGCGAACATCGCAATTAATTCACGTCGAAGACAGTCAAGCAAGCCATACCTGTCAACCCCTTATTCATCTCAACGTTCATCCAACAAAGTCCCATTACACGGGAGAAACACAAAACAAATACACAAAACGTGTATTTGCCCGTATTGAAAAGGCTGTATGCCGTATCGACCTAAAAAACTAAATTTCCCTGTACAAGAATACAGGTAACCTGTATGGGTTGACAGTTATATGGCAAGTCGACTTCTGACCCATGTCTGTATTGTACTTTTTGTTAGTGCTATCCACTCATGTGTGTGGGTGACAGTATATGTTAACCTATTCTATTTAGGATTTATATAGCGCCCCTATTCACAATGCTTGGTCAACAGGGCCCTCATAATGATCCATTTGAGATCCATTTTACACTTTCCTGTTCCTGGGTAAATTAATAACATTAATGATTAATTTTTATTATATCATAGACCCGGATGCTGCCATGATGCAATGGTTGGCACATTGCGACTTGCAACCCAGATGTCGCTGGTTGGATCTTCCGGCACGGCAGTTGAAACAAAGTTTTGCCTCTGTCCACCCAGCTGCATGTATGATCTATGCATGTGTGTATGTTGAACTTATTTCGTACCTTACGTAGCCAAACATGCTAACTGGAGGTGTGGGGGAAGGACAACAAACTAAAAACAAAAAAACGATTCTAAATGAACTGTACATACTCCTCAGTTCTCAGGACTCACCCTTTGGATTTTGTGCTGGAGCGTGGAGGGCGGGCGGGCGGGCAGGCAAGCAAGCAGCAGTACTTGGCCACTGTGCTCAGTGAGCTTACGAGCTGATGAAAATGTGGGTCTTCTCTCTGCAGTGACTTGAACAGAGGCTTTTTTTTTCCAGCGACTCGACGGGCATGGGTAACACCGCAGTTGATCGGCAGGTTTCACGTGCAGTGGGGTAAGGTGTGGGTTACTCCCACCTTCCAAGACGTCTGGCCGGCGTGGGAGAGCAGACCCAGACACTCTCCTGAGCTTTCGCGATTGGCGGCTCTTCCACCAGCAGTGGCGTGAGCGAGACATTTCACAGCTGCAAAAGTAACTTTTACCTGTGTCACAGGGTACAATCAGAGACAAATTGTAAGTTTTTCCATGTAGATTTGGCTACATATTCAACCTCTTGTCATCGGTGAATGTATAAAGAAGCGTCAGTCTTCTTGCTTCACTCAGAGTGCTGTTAATCAGAAACCGATGTCGCTCTTGCAAGAGCCAGTGATGTTTTGTGTGTTAGAACGGGTTTATTTAATCTCCCGGTTAATGAAGGATACAAAAACTGAGGACCGCCTAGAGCAGTGGCTCTCAGAGTGTGGTCCTCTGACCCACCAGGTGGTCTGCGACGGCTGTGATGCAAACGCAGCTTGATCCGGACAATAATGACATCGTTTATGATACCTTTGGTTTCGGCCGTGAGTTAATATTTTACTCGTGATATTTAATTTAAAAATGAAGTTGGGGAAACTAGGATGGTTAAACTACCCTAACCCTAAGATCTCAATTGTCCGTTCCCCCTAAAAAAATCCTTCTAACTGCGTTTTAAGAAAATATATTTATATATATTTATTCCGGTAATGTGAATCATTTTATATTTGTGGTATTTGGAGAGAAGTGAATGAATGCGTTTAGTCACCAGGGGTGGGGCGCTGTGTGGTCCACGGAAATGTTTGGATCGGCTTGAGTGGTCACGGGCCAAATAAACGTTTGAGAAAACACCGTACTAGAGGGCTGGCAAGAGGTGCAGATGTAATCACGGCACTGGGATGAAACCTTGCTCATGTTGTGGATGTTTGTGGTTGCGTGACTGCACTGGGTGAAAATGTGGCACAAACGCAGCAGTGTTGGGAGCGAGTTATGGGAGCGAGTTATGGGAGCGATTGATATCAGCTCGTGTACAGGTGCCACGTGAGTGATTACGTTGCAGGATCATGAGAGATGGTGTGGCGGCTTTGGAGGCCTTGATCCGGCATTGCATTGATCAGGATTGATAATGGTGGTGAAGCAATTTACTATATATAAAAAAGTCAATGCAGTAATATACCCAACTGTGAATTATATATCTCATGCACCCCCTAGTGGGTTGATATGTGTAGTACAAAATACTTGTCATTTGAATCACATTTCCAAGTGGCTGACGAGCAACAGATACCTTGAGCCAGTGGTTTAATATCCACATTCTCATGGCGGGGCCCAGTCTTAACACAATGTATGATGAGTTGATGTGTGGACAAGGATGTGCACGTTATGTATGTATGTTGAACTTCTTTCGCGCCGTAGGTAGGCAACCGTATTAATTGGAGGTGCGGGATAAAATCGGAGGTTCCGGGGGGAAATGTTACGCACTTCTGATTGCGAGTTCTGAACTTGTTTTCACGTTTGAGTGCACGTGTCGTCGATACTGTACGCAACATGCCAGGTGGATGTTTTGCATAGTTTACCTGGGCAAAGAGCGCGGTCCTTTGAATGCAATCAAAACACAGGGTGTCTCAAAAAGATGAACCCGATTTGAAATCGCTATATCTCTGCAACCACGAACCGCCCATGAATGAAACTCTTACCACTTGAAAGGGCGGGAGGGCGGGGCATAGAGTTTCAAATGATTACCGCTAGATGCCTCTCCCAGCGCACAAACAGCCCCTAGCCTCAATCATTCGCAAGATGGTGACCCTGCAACACAAGGCGTTTTGCATTCTGCAGTTCAGCAAGACTGATTCCGTAATTGCAGTGCAGCGTGCGTTTAAACGGCGTTTTGGCATTGATCCGCCAATGTCAAAGAGTATGGTGGCACAAAAGACCGTGGTGTTTTTGTGCCACCATTAGCGACTAATCTGGATGACCTCAAAAACAGAATCACTGCAGTGGTGACTTCATTGGAAGAAGACACTTTGAGATGCGTTTGGGACGAATTCAACTATCGTCTCGATGTTGTCCATACAGCAGGTGGACGGCACATAGAGCATTTATAAAATGGTTAGTAAAACTTGATAACTCATTAAACCGTTTGTAACTTTTTGTGTATAATTGTAACATGTTGCCATCGTGAAATATACTGCTTTGAAATTAGGTCCATCTTTTTAAACACCCTGTACATTACAGAGTCGTACATTTGACTCATTGGGGACTGATGTATATGTGAATATGTAAAAAAAGCTTCGGTTTGTGAACATCTGGAGAATAGACAGTGACACCATGCACACATGCTGCACTGGGAATGGGCGGTTTATTGGTCAGGACAAATATGTGACAGTCGGATATGTGATGTTGTACTGCATGCTTAATAAGCAAGGCAACAGCTGAATGATATTGATTTCTTCTGGAGATCCTGAAACCCATAATTACAAAGGAACTATTGCATCTACTCTTATACATTTTATTTTAAAATACGATTATAGTTTAGAGATTGGGACTGACATTGGAACACAATAACATAATAGTATTACTTGGAAATTGTGATTTCATAAATGTAGGTTAAAAAAAATCTGTAGTTTATTTGTATAAAATTAATTCACTGTGCAACTGTGTATTTCAGTTTTCAAAGTGAGTCAAGTGTAGGCGTCATTCTATGATAAACGGTTAATACAGACGAAAATTTAAAGGCGATTTCGTCATTTTGGTAAGGTCTTTTTAAAGAGGTAAAATTGCCTGTTCGACCTTGAACTTGAAAGAGCTGAGAGGTCATGGCATGGATTATGTTGTTTATTTGTTTATAAGTCATGACCTATAGAGCCCTGAATGCCTTGGGAACATTTGCTATGCTAAGCTAAGCTATACTCCAAGGTGGAGTCTCTAAAAAGTCGGGGATTATGAATACACTGCCCCGTTCTTGAAAAGTTTTTAATTCAAGATTATTCTATTCTTTGGTTCTTTCGGTAAAGTAACGTTCTTTCGGTAAAGTTACGTGACTTTACCGAAAGAACTAAAGAATATGAATTCCTGCAGTCACGGACGTTTTAAGTCAAGATTATTCTAGTTTATTTACAAGAGCGTTCCTCACACAGTCCGCGTGAGCAATGGTGGTGCCACGTGGTAAGTACATCGCGCGATAAACCCGGATGCCCGGGTTTGATGCATAACCTCAGTGGCACGAACCAGGTCAAACTGGGGTCTAAATGAATGTATGATGTGTTGTGAATATCAGCACTGGGGAAATAGTGGCAGCCAGGCATGTTGCTGGCCACACCACCCATCCATGTGCCATGCAGTCTTCAGAATCAGAATCGTTTAGATCGGAGGAATCCGATTAGCTATGAAGCTCTTTTTCACAGAGGCTCTTAATAGGATGTCACTGTTAGTAACAGTATGTGCTGCTGCACTGGCGTTCTTTGTCTTTGTTACAGTTTCTCAGATCCCAGAGTTTCCTGTATTCTCAGCTTGCATTTTGTCCTCAATGTAGTACATTAATAATATAATCAAAGGAAATGACATGGTTATCCTTTTATTGATTGACATCCTACAATAACACTGTCATTTTAAAATTTATTTATACTCATATGCTAAGAATAATTGAGTTATGGAGTCGATACGTGTCGCTATTCTAAGCATTTGGCGTTGCCCATCTCCATTGATGGTTTTGAGCCAATGGTGGAAATTCCATATTTATATTTCTCCATAAGAACCACTGTTGACTTCCAACAAAATGGTATTTATTTTATGCACCCCCAAAGTAGTCCATGAGCCCAGACCTGACATTTCACTTTCTCCTAACATCAGGGGTGGCATAACATCAGTGGTTCCAATGTCTTGCTCTGGCCAATAATAGTGAATTTTGCGATAACCATTTGAAATGAGTTGGTTATTAAACTATTTAATCTCATTATCCATCTATAAATAAATCGGTGGAACGAAATGTTTTTGCGACCTTATGTGGTACCAATTTCTTCTGGCCATGATTTTAACTCGCGGGGCCACCTTTCCACGATCGTAATTTGAGCCGCTCTGGGCCAGAGTGCCACCCGGCTTGACGCTGTTGTGTTTGCTCGGTGTTTTTTTTTCACACACACACACTGGTACTGTACACGTGATGGCTAAGCAGCCTCTTGCGCGAAATAGTGCACTCCACAACAAAACAATCACCACCCCTTGTCCCGCAGGGTGTGCCGCGCGATAACACACGAACGGCATCGTTGAAAAGTCTGGCAGCTGTCCGCAGTCCTTTAAGACGACTACCTGTGTTTCCTTTGCGACGACCATTTGCGTGTCGTGGCTTTGATATCCCTTCAACTGCAGTGGTCGTGTGCCGCCGCCGCCGCCGCTCTTGCTTTTGCGGCTCCCTTCCCTTTGCGCCGTGAGCCGTGGGCGATGCTGTAGTGGAGTTGGTTTGAATATGTGCAGAGACGCACAATATAGTAGACTCTCTCGATTATCCGCACTAATGACCGGGAGGATGGCCGCGAATAATTCAGTAATCGCGGGTAATCTAAATATATCAATTTTCCGCGGATCTCTGTGCCAAAAAAACAATAATGTAGGTGTAAATTATGTTTCGGTTAAGAAAATAGAGTTTGTTAATGAACAAAACAAAAACTTACCGACTCTGCCCACTAAGGCTTGTCCCGCTAAGTGGATAGCAGAGCCACGCCAATCAAACTCCACCCACTTGTAAAGATATGCAACTACTGCACTGTAGAGGCGATCACGTGGATTTTGGATTAACCGGAGCACATATTTCTTCTGTTTAAGCACGTGACTTGTCGTAAACTTTTCCAAGTATAACAATGTATAACTTTTTTTTTTCAAATTATTACTTTTTTTTCAAATTATTACTTTGGGCTTAAGGCAAAATGCATGCGTTATTAATTTATGTCAACATCCCAGGTGCACGGTTAATCTTCAAGTCGGGTAAACCGCACGCGGATAATCGGGAGTCTGTGTATTTCAATTGTACCGTCGGCGTCCTGCCATGAGACAAAGTGTCCTTTTGCAATTTTTCGCGGAGCCGTGTGTAATCTTGTGTAGCTCGAAAAACTGCCCTTTTTAATAAAAAGTCACGCAACTGCTTCTTAGATCGCTTCATTTTACACGCGTTATCCATACAACAGGGGGAATGCTTTTATACACGCTCCTACAGTTCTTATATATTTTTGACAGCTGACATTTTTGGCAAATTAAGTAAAAAAAACAAAGTTAACATGACGAATTTTGGTGCAGTAATTAGTGATCAGCAAGATTGGTCTTGTGTCGCTGCCAATACTTTAAGTCAGCACCTCAGCAGTGCTGGCTCAGTCATCTGACCATGGACTTGCTGGCCTCTCATTCGTTTTCAAGAAGAGCTGTTTTACTGTTTGTGCCATGCGTGGAGTGCACAGTCAATGTCATTTAAGGAGGTGAAAGGTTTCGTGAGATTTGTGATACCTCTTGCAAAGGTGACCTGTGCAATGGTAATTAAGCCTGGTTAATTATTGTTTTTTTGCATTTGGTTTTGAAGCATTTGGTTCTCAATTGAAAGTTCATCAACCTAAATTCTATAAGGGGTGTAGTCGTATATCATCTCTCCAGGAAAATCGTTCGTGACGGTCCTATGGCAAGACTGGCCCCTTTGCCAAGAGAATGTAACGTTTATGCCACTGGTTCATTACAACGAACAGCAATAAGCACTGCCCTGTTGACTTATACTAGAAAACGTTGGCATACTATTGTTAAAACATTCCACGGGCCATTTCATAGCCTACTTCATAACACATGGCAGGATTTGTTTATGCATTGGACTCGGTGGCTCGTCAGTAGTGAGCGGCTTGCGATTTCAAATCCTGCTTTGTTGGTTGACGCAGCCGATCATCCCTCAGGGGGGCCAATAAAATGATTACCACTTTGTGGGGAAGTCAACGGTGATTGTCCTATGGGGTAGACTCACTCCCACCATAGTAATGTGGTGTTTCCACGACTAGCTAAGGACTGTAAACAGGAGACGAGCCACCGCTTCAGTGCTCATTTGAGCAGCAGGAAATCACGTTGGCAGGTTCTTGTTAATATAGCACAGAGGTTATGTGAGTGGCTGTGGGAATTGGACGGTTGATGCTAAGTAGTCGCTCTCAAAGACAGGCTTGCTGACTAGAAGTTTACACGACCATGACATACTGTAGGCATAAAATAAATGTAGTGTGCTTAGTTATGAGAGCATCTATGACATGGCCGCTTATATGCAGTCTTGGGAGAATTGCATTTAAAAAGTAATCAGTTGCTGATTACTGATAACTCAATGTGTTTTTTTTATAAGGTAACATTTTCCTGTTTTGCATTGATGCTTGACATTCATGCATGACTCCATTACTTTTACGTTCGTATTCTTCAAATTTCTGTAAATTTGTCGAGTATTGAATATTCTGTCGTGTTCTGTCCCAGTTGTGTCCCCTCCTGACTTACGTGTACAATTGTGTGCCCAACGTATTGTACGCGATGTTCGTTTTACTCATTTATTTTGAGCCCACATGTGCTCATTAATGCTCTATTTTATTTTAAGCCCTCATTTTGTTGAGTTGCTCAGTCGTTTCCTGAAGAATGATTACATCATCTGAGTATCTGAGACTGTATCGTTCGTGTTTTCCTTTTATTTTTATGCCTTTATTTCTCCAAAGTTTTTTGAAGTCCTCTTGGAATATTGCCGTGAATAGCCTTGGTGAGACCATCTTTCTTTCTCTGATTCACCTTCATATGCTATTATTTATGAAATTTCAGCGTAGCTATTCCAATTTTCTTAACGGTTCTAATAATTAATATGAAAATAGGTTTTCCCCTTTTTTCTGGCAACAAAACAGGTGTTAAGATGTTAAAACACCAAACTGAAACCTTTTTCAAGGAATCATGTCTGCATTAACCACAATTCTTGTGGTCAGAATGCAAACAAAAAACGTACTCTGATAATATATACATTGTCTTTGAAATTGATTGGTCCACACCAAAAGACGTCCTCTGGTCTAACACCGTTTTGAGACTACGCTCAAAAGAAAGCTGTCTCTGGTGTGGACCAATCAGTTTCAAAGACAATGCATATATTATCAGTGTTTTTTGTATGCATTCTGACCACAAGTATTGTGGTTAATGCAGACATGATTCCTTGTAAAATGTTTCAGTTTGGTGTTTTAACATCTTAACACCTGTTTTGTTGCCAGAAAAAAATGGAAAACCTATTCTCAATGTATATATAGTGTAAAGAAAACACCCCTTTTGGATAAAACACTTCATTTAGCTATATAGATATTGTAATGCTGTGTTGTGATGTGTGCTTTAGGATACACCATTTTTAGTACTCAACACAAAAAACACGAATTGTGTTCTGGGTCCAATGTCCCTGTTAAAAATGGATAAGTATTCAGCATTGTAGTTGTGTGGGGATTAGGGACGCATTCACATGGCACACAGGGATGCGATGGTCAACCCATTCAAAATGACACTTTTTCCATATCCATAAGCTTAAAGAATTACCGTCATTCATCTGGCATTGTACTTGGACCATTCCATTAGGCAAGCAGGGATGAGCACAGAAACTGGAAAACATTGTTACCTAGAAACGAGTTCCAGGATTATCAAACATAATTTCTTCTTGACTGTAACGAATACCAAGAAAAGTTTATTTTTACTGACAGGATGCCCTTTTTCACATCTGGCATGACTGTTATGTCATTGATGATGCTATAAAGTGCTGGTTGGGTGGTGTAATGTTCTTCTTACGTAGTTCCCTTCCCCTTCTGTCTCCTCTTTGAGACGATGAGGCCAAATGAGTTCATTCCACCTCTTCCCATCTCGCATCAGCTTTCACAGCTTCTTTATACATGTCGCCATCCCTGTTCGAGATCGTTCTTCCCTGTGCCAACCAAAGCGTGTAAATTGTTCTTCCTCCATTTCTTCTTCCGTGTGCTTGAGCGTGCAAAGCCATGTTTGGTAATTCTGCATGTATCGATTATCGATACATGTTCAAACCAGTCGTCTCTCTTGTATCTTCCCTTTCAGTGTTGCCCCTTGATTGCTTCATGTAATCATTTCGCTAGTCTAGACACTGTCAGGATTCTGCTCAGCAGAACTCATTTCTGCTCTTACCATCATCGTGTTTTGTCAATCTCCAGTATTCGGAGCTATACATCCGTATCAGCACAACTATAGTTTCGTACAACTTGATTTTTTCTTTGCATAAACATATCTACATGACCATATCAATGATTGCCAAGCTTTCCCAAGGCTATTGTGGTTAAAGCACCTCTGCTCTTGATGTCAATTTCACAGCATCTGTTTTATGTGACTAGGCCTTTCCTTCCACCTCAATTTGTTATTCTTTCTCTTGTCTTTCAATCGGCAAGACTTTTGTCTTTTCCATGTTGAAAAACTACTTTGAGTTTTTCTTTGTAAATCCTCTTACAAAAAAATAACTTTCGCGAATCGTAATGTTATTGTTTCACCACCTACCATGACTCCAAATTAAGTAGAACACTTTTCTCATTGAGGAACATTGAAAATTAACAAACTTAAAATTAATTTCCATTAAATGTCACAGACATCATTACCATAGCTATGATCAATACATTAATGGATGAAGGCCTCCGCAAGCCATCCTGATCTCTTAAAATTCTATGATTTAACAACCTGCACACGAGCTTATGTCATCGCTCCATCTCCTCACTGCACATCCTCTCGGATGCATTCCATTCCTTAGCTGCCACTCTGTCACTATTATTGACCATGAGCTATAACCCTCTCATCGATATGTCCAGCCCAAGACCCACTTTTATGAACATCGTCTTTAGCCTGCGTTTTTTTTCATCCAAGGCTTTAGCTTTCTGTCTCAGAATGCAATTCCAAACACGCAAAGGACAGGATCATGATAAAATTATATTTACGTACCTTAATATTTCAACTTACAGCTCACATTGCTGTTAAAACACTGATCATCCATCTGCCACAGTTATTCGCCATTATTCTCCCCAGTCCACTTGAGTGTTTATTGTTGCTGTAATCTAGCACATACTGGCATGACCAGCTGCAATAATAATCATCATTTGAAAGTGACGCGAACTGTGATTGCACCTGTGGTCATGCCCATACAGTTGCGTGCAGCACGATTCACATCTCGGACGAGAATCAAATTGGCATAGAATGGAATTCATATAATGCAGTGATGTGCATACCATTTCACATGTGTGATTGTCTGTCATCACGACTTCCACCACAACTATACTTTCGTCATCAGCAGCCATGGTCATTCTATTGGGAGGAGGGGGACTGTGATTCAGAACAGGTCAACATTTATTTTAGAATTTAAATATTTTCTTCTATATATAGTGCCTGGTATGAATGCTTTGACAATGGACATCAAGAAGTGTTTATTAAAGCATTTGACTAATATTTAACATGCCAACACCTTTTTAAAGATATAACTGTACGTGAAAAGTTGAGGCCCGGGCCCTTAAACTAGCTTAAAAATAAGTGGCATAATGTTATAATTATAATAATAGGGTTTTCCCCTTTTTTCTGGCAACAAAAATGTAACTTTTTTTTTACAAGGATTCATGTCTGCATTAACCACAATACCTGCAGTCAAAATGCAAACAAAAAACATACTATGATAATATATGCATTGTCCTTGAAACTGATTGGTCCACACCAAGGGACGGCTTTCTTTTGAGCCTCGACCCAATTGGTGCTCGACCAGATGACGCCTTTTGGCGGCCATGGCCATCTGGTCGAGCACTAATTGGGTCGAGGCTCAAAAGAAATTCGTCCCTTGGTGTGGACCAATCAGTTTCAAGGACAATGCATATATTATCATAGTATTTTTTGTGTTTGTATTTTGACTGCAGGTATTGTGGTTAATGCAGACATGAATCCTTGTACAAAAGGTTTCAGTTTTGTTACCAGAAAAAAGGGGGAAAACCCTATTATTACATATTCTTGGTTCTTTCGGTAAAGTCACGTTGAAGGGAAACAAAATAATTAAATATATAATACGGCGTGATAATTTTATTGTTTCATATATATTTTATTCTTTTATTGCTTCCCTTCAACGTGACTTTACCGAAAGAACCAAGAATATGAATCACTGCAGTCACGAAAGCTTTAAATCAAAACCTATTATTACATTTTGGTACTGGAAAAGGTCTAATGATGATGAATGTTATAATTGTCAAAATATATTGCATGAGCCCCTGCGAGCCTCTTGGTTACTGAAGTTGTTTTAGGAGGTAAGTTGATTATTGCAGGGTAAGATCATAATAATTAACATCCACTGCTGGATGAAGACATCCCATGGCATGCCAGTCATGGCATTGTTTGACCATACTTGACCTCGCTGGTCAGTATGGGTTGGTGGAGTTTCAGTTCATATTTAGTTTGTTGCGGTTGCACCCGACTCAAGAGCCGCATGGCTCACAGGGCTGTGCCAAATAAATGAAACTTGAAAACTTGAGTTGCACTCAATGCTGATGTTAACTGTGGCTGGCAATCAAACTCGGCTCACTTTGTTTTCGTATGGCTGATGTAGATGCAGAGCAACAAGTACAATTTCGTATTCAGGTGGTCAGGCCAGATAACCGCGTCAGGAGGAGCGGAGTGTGTCGCTGTGGTGTCTCCGATTATTTGTGGATCGGGGCATTGCGTCGGTATGTGTTGTAGGGTCTGTTCTGGATGACCACAGTCGCACACTGGAGAGTTTTTTACTTTCCATGTGTCCATCAGGTGTCCGCATCTGCTGCCATTGGATTCGTGCAGTGGATGCGACTTAGGGTGGAAACGGCTCACTTGGGTCATAGTGCATCAACACTAACCACGACGTGACTGCTTTACCTTCACTACAAGGAATGTGGTTATAATTTGCCAGTTTAATGCCCCAATTGTGAATGGACTACAAAGAGCTCTGTATACACTTGTAGTATTCGGGCATAATAATGAGTGCAGTGAAGTATATTTCATTGGGAAATCCTGCCACTCATTATCCAGGTATTTTACTAATCGTTTTTGCGGACATCTGTTGGTGGAAATGGTTGAGTCAATAGGGCCGTTGGTGTGCGGCGTACTTTGTGCAACTTGTTGTCCGTGCATTTTTTCCCCTCTGATAATTACGACACACAGGGCTCACCCCCAAAGTCCAGAGACATGTTTTTTGTTTCATGCTGAAATACCATGCCAGGAATTCACAGATATTATATGAAATTCAGTTCAGTTACGTGTGGGCGGGGGGCAAATTTACTATTGATTCCGCATTGTTGTGCAACCCATATTTTAATGTTATTCCACTGAAATGTGCTCACTTCATGTGCGTTTTAGTAACCGATTTTTCATTTGTTCATTATTTTAATTTCAATAAATGACAATTAAAGCAAAGCTTACAAACAAAACATGCGTAGCCACTGCAGAGAAAATGTGTTCTTGATGTTTTTGGCAACTGGCTGTGTATGCCCCTAGATTAGAGACTGTGCGATAATGTTTCTGACAAAGCAGTTCTGATAATATTTCATGGAAAGATTTTCTATCTCAGGTTAAGACTTCATTTCAGTCAAAATAACAATATTCTATTTAAATAAGTAAACATAATTGGCAAAACAGATTGTGTTGAGAATTAATTTAGTTTTCAACTCATTTTGCAGTGATATAGACAGGTAACAATTGTCTCGAACTCATTTTTTAAATTAAATGTTGCCATTGATGGCATTTTGTATTGTTCAAGACAGCTCTATTAATCTAGGGGTTAGGGTTTTATTATTAAAGAGGTCAAAGGGCACAACCGTATTGCATACATGGATTCCTTAAGCTGCACAGTAATAGGAAAGGAGAGATGTACCCAGTACTTCTCTTGTAATAGTTTAAAAAAAACAAAGTTTAAAATTCTACTGTGTATTTCATTTTCGGATTCCCATGAGAATGTTTCCAAATTGTGTTTTTTTTTACCTACTGCAGAAAATGCCTGTTGTCAATGGAGTCACTGATTGGATAGCGACACTGATGCGTAGGCAAGCATATTGCCTATACAGTACTCTACTTGCATATGCTTTGGGATGTCAATGCAGCACGCAATGCTGTGCATGCATGCAGAGTGCATGTAATTCAGAAATATGTAGAGTATACAAGCAAACCCCCATATTGTTAAATCAGTGGTTGGTGCAGTGGTGCAGTTTTTAGCACTATGAACCTGGCGACCTACATTCAATTCCCATCCAAGGTTAACATCAAAAAGTCGAGCGATATCTGAAAGAAACACGAACCAGTGTGGTGAAGTATGGTCAAACAACCTCATGGCCAATAATCTAGTGTGGGGGAAGCCAGTCACTCAGCAGGGGTCGGTAAATAATATAACCGAAATGGCAGTAAATAATGAATTTGCACAACTGCTTAGTTGATTATTTTTTAAAGTGGACACTTTGTATGATGAAATTAAGTAAAATGGTGGGTGGCACAATCCGGTTTAAGCAAGAAAATGCCGTGGCATTATTCTGCCCGTTTGTGGATATACAAGTACACACACAGTCTTGTATGTACCCTATTCTTTATATGGTAAAACATAATTGGGTGAGGTACTTTCATTTGTGTGTTCTACATCCGTTTATGTTTAAACAGTTGAAGGTATATACTGCTGTGCCTGCTCTAAACACAAAGGGTGGATGACCTGAGGCACTCTGTATGTTTGCACGTACTGTATAGGCTTGCTTGGCTTCCTCTCGTGGAGTTGGCAAATGTTTTCCCCGATTTTTTCCGTACCTGCGTTTAAAAAAACCAGAGCAGTATGACATACATAGCCAGCAGTATATTTTTGTCGTGCACAGTAGCTAGGTGTTAACTACCTCGTCTGGTATACAGGAGGTTGGAGTTTGCATGGTCCACCCCGTGGTCGTGTGGATTTTTCTCCGGGTCCTCCGGTTTACTCCTTCGCATTTAAAAAAAAAACACGCGTTTAGATGTATTTGGCCGCTGTAACATCGCCACTTCGTTGAGCTTTCGTTTGTGGCCAGGTCGTTTCTGGAAAAAAAGAGCCATATGGCCCAGTGGTTCTCACCTGGTAAAATAAATATAGTTTAACATACGGGTTACACAATTCAAGGTTTTGCATTGGTCGTGCGCTTGCATGGTCGGGCAAATTGTGATGTTGGCACACTGCGGCTGTAAGAACATTTCGCCGTAAGACATGTTTTGCTGTAAAGTTCATTCGGCCATATATACTGCCAAAGTTGTAGGGACATACACGCACACTTGGTTTGTTGCACAGCATCAATTGAAATCTTGTTTGAAACAATATAGCCGGGTGAGAATGTCTTGAGAGCTCAACTCTCATCCCTCAATTTGCAAGGAGGAAGCCAAAGCGAAACTAAGGGGTAGCGGTCGGTTAATTGTTCAAGCGATTCTTCTAGCGTATATGCCGCACGTATTTTGAACGGACATCCGAACGAGTGAACTGCTTTTGGGCGCATTTGTTCACCTCTTGAGAGTGCATACTCTTTGGTTATTTTCTGTGAAGCTTTCCCACCTGATGATGGGCGCTTGCGTTGCGCCCGAAACGTCGTGATTTGTTTTAGTTTATACCTACGTGACTCTACCGAAAGAACCAAAGAGTATGGATTCCTTGCAGTCAAATCAACTCTTGAGATTCTAGATTTGAAGCTTTCGTGACTGCAAGGATCCATACTCTTTGGTTCTATTCGAAGAAGGCCACTTGTGTTGTGGCCGAAACGTCGTGATTTTTTGTTTTATTTTTTTACCGAATAGAACCAAACAGTACAACTCTTGAGAGTTCAATTTTTTTTGCTGTGGTTTTCACACCTGATAATGATTGCTTGTGTTGCAGTCGAAACGTCGCGAGCAATTTTATTGTTTTATATTTTTTAATTATTTTATTGTTTCCCTTCTGCGTGACTTTACCGAAAGAATCAAGAATCTTGAGAGTTCGTGAAACATTGTGGCCCTTTTTTTCTGATTCCCTCCCCCACCCCACGTCCCCTGTTTCACCATCCACCGAACCTCAACCACCCCTCTGGCTTTGCCGTTTAAAACAAATGGTTCGGTCCCCTTTTGCGATGAACGTGCCCGGCAGAGCGAGCGAGAGAGAGAGAGGAAAGGGGGTGGTGTGTGGTCGTGTGTTAGTAGTTATTATGTAAATACTGTCGCCCCAGGTGAACAGGGAGGAGGTAGTAGGAGGAGGAGGAGTTGGTCAGACCTGCTCCTCCAGTCTTGACGAGCGCAGGCTGAGACGGCATGAGAGTGTTTGCGTGGTGGTGGTGTAAGAGTTAAGAGAGAAAGAGAGAGAGAGAAGGGGGCGTAAGCGTCAACTTTTTTTTGTTTGTTAAACAATTGACACGTGCGACGCTGGGACAGCTCCGCCGCTGAACTCTTTGTTGGTTCGCGGCTGGCAACTTGAGTGACACCGAAGACCGTGTCGCCCGTGAATTGGCGATACGGGGCGCTAGCTAGGTTTGTGGCGCACGGCACAACGTGGGTGGGTGGTGGTGGTGGCGGTGGTATGAGAAAGCCGACGCTTTTGAAAGGGAAAGGAAATTAGAGCAACAGGAGTGGTGGAAATAAATAATATAAAATCAAAGCAGAACTTGGCGGCGGCGGCAGCAGCGTAAAGAAAACGGGGGGGGCGGCTTTGGACCGTCGGCACAAACAAAAAAAAACCCAGCGACTGCGAGAGTTAGTGGACGTTAGCCCGCAACAACGCGAGAGTAAGAGCATCGTGATAGACGCCATGAACTATTTCATTAAGAAGGTGTCCTTCATCGATGCCGAGAACCACGAGCAACCCATCAGGTTGCTGAAGCAACCCGAGTCGCTGCCGAGCGACAGACGCGAGCCCGTGACGCCTCTGAAGAGCGCAAGCAGCTTCCCTCCCATGATTCGGCAGCCGAGGCAGCAGCAGCAGCAGGAGGAGGACGACGAGGAGGAGGAGGATGCGATGTCCCCGGTGTTATCATCGGCAGGAGCCACTTATTCGCCGATCGGGAAAGCTTCTTGGATGCTGCCGTCTCCCTCCGCTATGGACGTGTTCCAGGGAAGGGCCCGCGCGGGCAGACGGAGCTCGCAGAGACCCGAGATTCCAGGTGCGGTGGCTGTTGTTGTTGTTGTGGGGGATTCCAGGTGCTGTTGTTGTTGTTGTGGGAGATTCCAGGTGTTGTTGTGGTGTGGGAGTTTCCAGGTATTGTTGTGGGAGTTTCCAGGTGTTGTTGTTGTGAGAGATTCCAGGTGCGGTTGTTGTTGTGTGGGATATTCTAGGTGTTGTTGTTGTGGGGGAGATTCCAGGTGTTGTGTGGGAGATTCCAGGTGTTGTTGTGGTGTGGGAGTTTCCAGGTGTTGTGTGGCAGATTCCAGGTGCGGTTGTTGTTGTGTGGGATATTCTTGGCGTTGTTGTTGTGGGGGAGATTCCAGGTGTTGTGTGGGAGATTCCAGGTGCGGTGGTTGTTGTGTGGGAGATTCCAGGTGACCTCCAGGTGTTGTTGTTGTGGGGGAGATTCCAGGTGCGGTTGTTGTTGTGTGGGAGATTCCAGGTGTTGTGTGGAAGATTCCAGGTGCGGTGATTGTTGTGTGGGAGATTCTAGGTGACCTCCAGGTGTTGTTGTTGTGGGGGAGATTCCAGGTGTTGTTGTGGGGGAGATTCCAGGTGCGGTTGTTGTTGTGTGGGAGATTCTAGGCGTTGTTGTTGTGGGGGAGATTCCAGGTGTTGTGTGGGAGATTCCAGGTGCGGTGGTTGTTGTGTGGGAGATTCTAGGTGACCTCCAGGTGTTGTTGTTGTTGTGGGGGAGATTCCAGGTGTTGTTGTGGGGGAGATTCCAGGTGCGGTTGTTGTTGTGTGGGAGATTCTAGGCGTTGTTGTTGTGGGGGAGATTCCAGGTGTTGTGTGGGAGATTCCAGGTGCGGTGGTTGTTGTGTGGGAGATTCTAGGTGACCTCCAGGTGTTGTTGTTGTTGTGGGGGAGATTCCAGGTGTTGTTGTGGGGGAGATTCCAGGTGCGGGTGTTGTTGTGGAGAGGGTTAAGGAGGCAAAAGGGCTCTCGGTCTTGTACGTGCAGATTGTTTCACGGACAGGCGGACCGGCTGGTGTTATCCACCTTGAAGCTGGCAAAGAAAGCCACAACAGTGACCACAACAGTGGCTTTCTTTACCAGCTGAGAGGTGACTTCTGCCGATGCTACCCAGTACAAGTAGTTTGGTTGCATTCAATTATAGAAATAACTTTTAGATTTAAACGGACGACCCAAACATCTAACACAAAGCATGCCGAGTCGTGTTTAAACAAAATTTACATGCAGTAACTGTATTGTTTCATCATCATGGGACCACCTTTGCCAGTACAAAAATATGAGAATAGATTTTTCCCCTTTTATCTGGCAACAAAACAGGTGTTAAGATTTTGATTTAAAGCTTTCGTGACTGCAGTAATTCATATTCTTAGTTTTTTCGGTAAAGTCACGTTGAAGAGAAACAACAAAATAACAAAATATATATAAAACAATAAAAAATTCTCACGACGTTTCGACCATAACTCAAACGGTCATCATCAGGTGTGTTGATGACCGTTTGAGTTATGGTCGAAACGTCGTGAGAATTTTTTATTGTTTTATATATATTTTGTTATTTTGTTGTTTCTCTTCAACGTGACTTTACCGAAAAAACTAAGAATAAGAATAGGTGTTAAGATGTTAAAACACCAAACTGAAACCTTTTACAAGGAATCATGTCTGCATTAACCACAATACTTGTGGTCAGAATGCAAACAAAAATCATACTCTGATAATATATATTTGTATTGTTTCATCCTTATTTGGTAATAAAGAAAATCTAATTTTTATGTTTTTTTTTTAACATTTATATCTTAAAATACAAACGTTACTGCGTCTCAATCTTCGTGGTTGTTGCGGTGAAATCCGACGACGCACGTTCGGGTTGTGTGTGCCGGGGATGGACGTTTCGCTCCACGTGGCTTTTTGGGGTGGTGGAGGGGCCGCTTCGGCCAGGAAATGAAAACGCATTGGAGGGCAATGCATCTAATACCAAAAAAAAATCTCAGTTTATTCTTCTTCACAGCTTTTAGGGAGCTGCTAGGACAGCGTTTGAACCCCATGTGGCATTCAGTGATTACTATATTACACAGCATGGTGATATTAAAAGTTATGCTGTATCCACGTTGTGTTTTCCTGTTAAACCAAATCACCACAGCTTACTTGCAACCTGCACCAACTTACCTTGTTTTGTTCCCGATGCCTTTTTCTCCCCAAAACGTTTGTACCGTCTTGTTCCATTCGCGTGTGTTGATGACACTAAATTATTGTCACCAACTTTTCCCAGACGCCTCTTGCTATCATATTTGCATTTTTGTGTGTGTATGTGCCTGCGTTTCGTTTACAACTGCTGAAACACACCTCATCTGTTGTGCAATATTCCCCAATGACCCTGTTACTCGTTCTGTGCAATATGTATGTTGTCTTTGTTTTGTTGTTGATACGCTTACTGGCTGTTGTTGATATGCAACTTCAACACATCCAAAAAACTCCAAACTCGCTATGTAATACTGCATAGGGATTTTAGTGCAGTGGCTATCATTTTAAAACTGTAATAGTGCTGTTGTACGTGATCTTTTTTGGGGGTGCAATCATAGCAAAAGCATATTTCAAAAAATGTCTTGGACATATTTTGCTTTTACAATTGACACTCCGCAAATAGGACTGATAATCTCAGCTACATCAAAGCATTTGTCTGTTCATAGACACACGTGTCTGATGGCACCCGCAACAAATCTTGCATTCCCACACCTGCAGTGTGTGCATTCGTCATCAGTACAGGACGTGAATAAGCCTCAAACCCCCTTTGGCTGTATGCAACGTTTGCGAATGTGTTAATTTTGCTTGGGTAAGGTTTTGTGTTGTTAAAGCAATTTGCTTTCGTTGTTAGGGGTACAATGCTGCGTTGAATGAACGCATACTTGAGGCCGAGTTGAAACTTGTGCGTCTGCCAAGCAAAAATACTGTCCATGTGTGCGCTTAAGATTGAATATTAGCGAGAGGCAGGCATGGCATGCCGAGCGAGTGTGGGCCGTTCTTTGTTTAAATAGAACCTTCATTCCTCTTGGCGATGTCGGAAAGTAGTTCGTAAAACTTACGGTGAACTCACCGATTCGTCTTTTTCGTTTTGTTTGGCCCATGTGTCGTTTGTTGGATGTCTGACGTGTATCGCGCCACATTTTTTGGGGCGCTTATTCAGGAGTTGACACCGCGCCTGGCGATTAGCACGGTTGGCTGCGTACGGTGCGAAAGAAGTTCAACATACTGGCAACAACTTAAAAACACACACACACACATCGGAGAGCTGTGCAGCACAACCGCGAAAACCTATGCAGCAGTAAAACTTCACTCTAAATCAAGTTGCTTCAGGGGTGCCAAAGGAGATGAGCCAACTACTACCCCCCTCCCCATTGATCGTTTGAGCAGAGACCGTTTGTTTGATTATTAGTTTGAAGTAACATTTAGGTGCTGCTTCCAGTGGCAAATACAATTAAAATGCCAAACAGATCCCTAATTGGTTTTGTTTGTACAGGTGGGAAGCTTCCACTCAATGACGTTTTGTGGGAAAGTCGTCATAGTTCCCAAATGGGCTTTCTTTCGAGGTGGCCAGGTGGCAGTTCATAAATATGTCAAAACACTGGCTGACATTGAGATGGTCCTGCAAGAGAATCCTGGGTTCTGGTCTGTGCAGCCATGCGTGAGTAAATTGGGCTCTCAGTTGCAGTGATCTGATGATGCACAACAACAACAAAAACACCATTTAATTTGTGGTGCTCCCCCCCCCCCCAATTAAGGTTAATGGAAGATTATACATTCGAATTCCATCTCATGCGGAGCATGTATCTGGGCAGGCACATCGCCCAGAGCAGATAGGCGGCGACTGAAGGAACTTAATAAGGATTTTTGTGGATGAGTAACTTAACCCACATTTTAATTCATTTGTCATATTTAACACGTGACTGATTGTAATATATGGTGTGCTGCATTTGAATAAAAACACTCAAAATAATTTACTAAAACAAAATTTTTACAAAAATTGGTCTGGGTTGAATTATTTTTCTTGAAACATTATGGTATATTAAATTTTGATTTAAAGCTTTGGCGACTGCAGGGATTCATATTCTTGGTTCTTTCGGTAAAGTCACGTAGAAGGGAAACAATAAAATTATAAAAATATAAAACAAAATTCCCACGACGTTTCGACTGCAACGCAAGCAGTCATCATGTGAAAACCACACCTGATGATGATTGCTTGTGTTGCAGTCGAAACGTGAGAATTTTATTGTTATATTTTTATTATTTTATTGTTTCCCTTCTATGTGACTTTACCGAAAGAATCAAGAATATTCTAGTACATGATAGATCAAAGATTACTTGGCTCAAAAAAAGTTTTCATTGTGATCCACAGTAATAAAGGGCCGTCACATCGCAAGGCGAATGCTGGCAAAACAAAAATATTGCGTAAATGATAAAAACGTGTATTAAAACCATTGTAACCGGCACTTTGAGATGTGTAATTGCGTAATACCTTTTGGCGTCTTCTGGTCCAACACCAACGTGAGACGAGGCTCTAAAGAAAGCTGTCTCGGGTGTGGACCAATCAATTTCAAGGACAGTGCCACATACATTATCAGAGTTGTTGATTTTTGTTTGCGTTCCGACCGCAGGTATTGTGGTCAATGTAAACATGACTCCTTGTAAAAAAAAAAGGTGTCAGTTTTGTTGCCAGATAAAAGGGTAAAAAAAAACAATGATCATGCGTGTAATACCTTTTAAATGAATCCGTCATATGCAGTCGGACGTATTCGCGTCAACATACATTTGTGACTTCAACTTATCCCAGAATGTACCGAGACCTTGTTGACAATGAAAACCAAATTAGATAGACCCACCGTGGCAATTAAGCGTGCGCGTACAGTGTATTTGGCAACCTGTGACGTTATACAGTGCACAGTTCCTGCTGTTGACATCCTGCCGGTAATGTTTTCGCCACCCATTCCGCTAACGAGGGCTATAAAGCCACAACTCTAAAGAATTGTGCTTGAACAAATGCACGTTATTGTTGGACTCGATTGAAATCTCCCTGCTCTTGAATCACGAGGGCAAGGTTCGGGCATGAACACATCAACAATGCTACTACGATATTTTGATTTAAAGCTTTCGTGACTGCGGGGATTCATATTCTTGGTTCTTTCGGTAAAGTCACCACGTAGAAGGGAAAAAATAATAATAATACAAATATAAAACAATAAAATTCTCGCGACGTTTCGACTGCAACTGCAACACAAGCAATCATCAGGTGTGTTGCAGTCGAAACGTCGTGAGAATTGTATTGTTTCATATCTTTATATTTTTTATTGTTTCCCTTCTACGTGACTTTACCGAAAGAACCAAGAATATGAAAGCCATTATGTTTTGGGGAGCACCGGTGCTTCCCCTCTGCATGATTGACAAATTATTCCTTTTGTAAACGGTAGTCGGTGCATTGGACGGTAAATATTTATCGACATCAGCAGAGGTTGTCGGTGGCATTGCACGCGGAGGGCGCTTAAGAGGACAATAACGCATACTCGTGTAAAGGACTCGTGGCGCATTACTGGCTCTGTCAAGTTTTAAGTTTCACGGTTACGATCAATAAATAAATGGTCTTAAGCCACAGAAGAAAAAAATGTAGACTCGGAGGCATTTGTTTTAAGTCAAAGAAAACCACGTTTATTACTTTCTACAGATTATATTATTGTCAACATGCCATCATGTCGATTTATATTGTACATTTATTAATATATTGGTTTACATTAACACTGCATACCACAATTGTTATTTGTGCTAATGAAGAGGAGAGAGTGTTGAAAATTTTTCGCACCGTAGGTCGCCAACCTTGCTAATTGGAGGTGCGGGGGAAGGACAATGAACAAAACTCCAAAAGCAGTTTTCAAGAAATGAGGTTTCAAACTAGATTATTTAAAAGTGCATAGCTCCAGTGATTTCCCAATTTTGGAAGGAAGAGCATTCGAGACGACGTTTCAGGAACTCCCAGTACGTGACCGTCACGTACTGGGAGTTCCTGAAGAAGCTCCCAGCTCGTGAAAGGAAACGTTGGACATCGCGCCAAACAACACGCAGCACAAGCTGAAAAAAAACCATCGGAAAGTTACCAACAATTCTTGCCAATTAAGCATCATTGTATTGGCTTTAAAATAATGTCACTTAAAACAAATACCTTTGAAGATGTTAGCGTCTGCTGTGAAATCAGTGGTAGCTGCATCGAGGCCATCAAACTTGACCTCTTCAGAACCCCATTGGGTCACTGTGTACTCTGTACTCCGACTCAAACGGCAGCCCAGCCAGGCCACCTCCACTGCACGTCGTTAATTGATACGTTTAATGATTAACGAAGTGACCTTTAAAATAACCTTAACATAATAAGTGTTTTTTTGTCGATGTGTATTCCGCGCGCACCTCCGATTAGCACGGTTGGCTACGTGCTGTGCGAAAGAAGTTCTAAATACATCCCAACGCCCATGTAGTTGCTGTGGTGCAGGGACGGCCACTTGCTCAACCATGGTGGAAGATGACTTGCTTAAATCCCAGGCTGAGGCACTTCATGAAACCTTTGGTAATTTTATTACTTGTGCATTGCTCGCCACCAAGCGATAACTGCGGCAGGGAGGGTACAGTGCGGGAACGGCTATTTCTTTCAATTGCACTGACCTGCGTGAAAGAGTTTAGGTCAAATACACAGCAAGGTCAGTCGTGGTGTTACAGATGTTATAACATTATTACATCCCAGCTGGGCGTTTTAAGCAAGGTGACAATAACCTGAATCCTAGTCTGGAACCCCTGTGTCAGCGGAGCCACATGCCAATTGTAAAATCATTAAAAACCCACTTCACAGTGTGCAGTTCTTCAAGGGTCTATCTTAAAATAACCATCGAAATGAGCCCTTTAGGCTTGTGAAGTGGTTCGCTGCAGCTATGGATGATGAGCATTTTGCAGTGAACAATTACAAAAAATTCAAAGTGATTTCCTGCTCAAATGAGCATCGAAGCAGTAACTCCTCCTGTTTAGAGCCCTGAGCCTTTCGTGGAAATGTAATGTACGATGCAAAAGACAACCATTGTTGGCTTCCCCACAAAGTTGTATTCATGTTATTTATGGGCTGAGTCAACCCCAACCAGGCTTTGAACTCTCAACCTTCCAATTGCGAGCTGCTCACTCTGCCACTGAGCCACCTGGCTGGCTTTTTAATTGGTCGATATGGTAATTATGCCCTGTTTAAATAAAGAGTAATTAAATAATTCGCTTCCATTGGCAATAATGGCGGAAAAATATATTTTCATTCAAGAATGTAATCAATTACGTCTCATCGATCCAATACTGCTACCGTGTTAGCAAATGAAGACAACCTTGCATTCAAAACCTAATACTAAAATCTCAATTGAACTTTATCATCAGGATTCACCTGCAGGTCAATATAACACTTGCTAGTGTTGCATCAATTGACCAGAAAGCATTAATATGCAGTGAATTCAATTTCAATGGCGTGCTGGTCCTAGTCTTGTCAGTTAATCGATTGTTATCTGAGATCAATATGAGCCTTGTCTCTGTACCCCTAATTTGCTTGTTCAAATACATTTTAATTTCCTGTACAGAAGTAACTTAACACATTCTTCTCAAATATCGTGGTATAATTATATCAATTACTTTCCATTAACAAGAAACACATCTCAGAAACATTTGCAAGGTCACAGCTTTGTTGCATTTCTATTATTGGCGAGACAACACAAACTATTCAATGTACAACATTGTCTCTGCACTGGTTTTCTTGGAATTGTCTGAAGAACTTTCATTGCAAGGTGAGGCGGCAGGATGTGTCTGAGTAGTACTGTACAGAAGTAATCAATACCTCTGTTACAGTACTATTGCTTCAAGACTGATGATATCATTTGGCTGGCTGAATTTTTCTCCTGGTCCTCTGGTTTTCCCCTCCATGAATCAACATGCGTTTCGAGAATTTGGCTGCTATGAATTTCCACATGATGATAAGCCACTTTGTTCAGCTACCATTTGTGGCTAGGTTGCTTCTGAAAAATAGCTACATAGCTCAGTGGGCCTTTACCTGGTAACATGAAAAATAGTTAATAGTTTAGTTTAAAGCCCCACGCATCCCTCGACTTTCAGCATGGTGGGGTGATGATAATTTTTCTCAGAATTTTTGAGTGTAGGAGGAAATCAATGTGATTAAAAGAAGAATAGTAACATACTCCTTGTTATTGTCGATTCTAAAATGCATAAGGTAATTAAACAAATACGCTATTTTCACATTTCTTTGTGGTTTACCCAGAAGTTATTTCGGATAGCTATTAATGTATTGAAAATGTATTATAGTGTATTTTACCCCCCAATTAATAGTGTACATTTGTTATTCATAGAATATTTATGTAAAGTACAGTTTATGCAGGTACTGAAATACATTTAGGCAAATGGAACTTATGATACAGTAGAAGCAAGACAGAACATACGAATCGGGCAAGATAAATAAGATACATCAATTGACACAACCAGAATTGATCCTTGAATAGAATTCTGACTGAATCACGTCGTTTTATAGGGAGATGCAAATCACAACACATCAACGAGGTGTACACGTTAACGGTAGGGGTGTAATAACAATCTTATTGATGCTGTTTACCGTTGCTACATCCCACCTGCTTCGCTCTGTCTTCAAATTCTAATTGCGTACTTAATATTAACGTTTCGCCCCCCCCCTCCCCCCATGGTATTTGTTACACTGCAGGCGGTTGTGTCTTTGCTGCATAAGTTGTTGCCATCGCTCATCTCTCTGGTGTATATCATTGGCCATAGGACCAGAGCTTGGGCAATTGTTGGCGTTCGTTCTGGCTGCCTGTCCCGCTTGTCTGTGGTGGGTTTCCCACGTGTCTCCATGCGAAAACTACACGTTACAGATTCTCCAGCGTTTCGAGGTGCGATTTGCACGAATGACGCTATGGAAATATGAAACACTGTTATTATTCAAATTAGATTCGAACCTTTCGTGACTGCAGGAATTACTCTTTGCAAATTTAGTAAAATTAGGAAGTGTAATGCAATGCAACACAGAGTCGGTTAGCACACAGTTAACGCATAGCTTGGTTGATTACGTCCTTCCAAAGATTGCTAAATTAGAAGTTAAGTGTGAAACATTCAAGCACGGCAAAACGCTCTGCGTAGAGGTGGTTCAAACGAGATTCGAAGCTTTCGTGACTGCAGGAATTCCTCTTTGGTTCTTTGCCTTCTACCGTGCTTGTGTATGGGTCCATTCTCTCCTCCGGCCGCTATGGGGGCAGTAATTCCACACAACGCTCCCCGCTTGTTTGTGTAGAAGTCCAGTGTCCAGCTCGTCCGTCCCCCTATGGGCAGGAATTCCACACAACTCCCCATCAGCCCCCCCCCTCTCTCTCTATTTAAGGCCTCGACACAGAGACGTCGTCTTTCTGTGTGCATATACGTGTGTCTCTCTCTGTTTGTCTCTGTGTGAGTCTCTCTCTGCGTGTGTGTCTGTGTGTGTGTCTCCGTGTCTATGTTTTGCCTCTCTCAAATTGAGCAATCTTTGGAAGAACGTAATCAACCAGGTGGGGTGTTGACTATTTTGTTGGCCGACTCTGTGTTGTATTGTACGATATTTCCAACTTTACTATGTTTGTTTTCTCATTCAGTTGTACCTAATGATGGTTGCTTGTGTTGCAATCGAAACGTCGTATTCTATTATTTTTAAATTCAATTTATTCCTCCGTGACATTACCGAAAGAACCAAAGCGTGCTGTTATTATTATGATCGCTGGCTGTGCTGTCAGGTTCGTACACGTTGCTGAAGTAGCGTTGACAATGGCTGTAATAAGATGGCATGTGGCGGCAACTAATGTATGGTTTTAACAATCTAAAAGCGTCTTCACGCTGACATGAGCACTGAATGCTGAGATAACGTTGGAAATTCCACATTTGTATGGCAGGAGCCAGTGTTTTAAAATGGCAACCATTGATGGCTTCCGACCAAGTGGTGTACCTGTTTTTTTTTATCAACTCTATCTGGCTATACGGCACGCTAGACAACGTCGTGTTTTCCATACTCAGTGCAGTCCTGTGTATCTTAACAGGCATGACTTAAATATTGGTGTTGGTACACTTTCTACAGAATACTTCATATGTACGTACTGTATTGTTAAAAGCTATGGCAAAGTGCCATCTAAATCCGTTGCGTAAAAAGGGTTAATCAAGATGTTTTGCACTTGACTAGACTTTGGCGAAAACTGATACCGTCACAGAGTACAAACTGCACAGACTGTGCTGTGCTGACAGTGATGCCGGGTTGTTATCAAGGGCTGGACATCTTTCACGCATTTAAACTTTTTTTTATCGATAATTCAAGTGGGTCAAAGTTCGCGTAGTGTTTTTATATTAGATATCTTCTGCTCTGACAGTGACGAAATAACGTACAGTATAATATCCCGCATCCAACTTGCTGGGGACTGGGGTATATAGGGGGATATGTGAAAAGGTTGGATGTGTGAACATCTATCGAAAATGTCAGTTACACCGCTTGGTGTCGGCGGTTAATTGGTCAACGGTGAATGTGCGATGGTCATATATATGTGGTTGTTGTGCTGTCAATAATCTCACGCGAAAATACATTTAAAAAGTGGTGGCCATGTGGTTCATATGGTTCAAAAAGATACATGCTGTGTGTGCTGCTCAGATCCTGAGTTTGAATCTGGGTTTCAGCCACCTATGATTAAACCAAGTTAATTGTAGTGACTTCTATGTGATCTCGGCCCAGCCACCAATTAGTGCTCACCCCTGCCATGTATGTTGAACTTATTTTGCACCGTATGTAGCTAACCGTGCTAATTGGAGGTGTGGAGGAAGGGAAAAACGACAAAAAACACAACAAAAAAGCAGTACTTAAGAAATTAGTTTTCAATATAGATTTAAAAGAGCATAGCTCCATTGGCTCGCTCGGAAGGAAAAGCGTTCCAGACGGCCCTGGTATGCAGGAGGCCTTTGGTTTGAGCCAGACCCCTGATGCTTATATATTTGGAGTTTACATGTTCTCCCCGTGGTTGCATGGATTTTCTTCTCCGGCTCCTTCGGTTTTGCCCTCTACATTTAGAACCACACGTTTAGATTATTTGATTGCCACTATACATTCCTACGCGTGATGTAAGGCAATTTTGATGACATATCTATTTTGTGTGGCCAGGTCGCCTCTCAAAACGAGCTCGTAGCTATCGGTGAGTTTTTACCTGGCAAATAAAATAGTAAGTCAATAATTGATATTCTTAGCTCTTTCGGTAAAGTCACGTAAAACATATAATTTTATGCAAACCGACACACCTGATGACGACCGTTTGTGTTATGGTCGAAACGTCGTGAGAATTTTTATTATTTTATATATTTTATTATTTTATTGTTTCCCTTCAACGTGACTTTACCGAAAGAGCTAAGAATATGAATTACTGCAGTCACGAAAGCTTTAAATCAAAATTCAATAATTGATGTTCACTTCTTTCAACATATTTAGAGCTTTTTGCACTGCACATTTTGCAGTTTGACAGCCATGCGATGGACACTTCTATAGCAGGGCATGTCAGTAGTGGCACCGCCTGGTACCACATGGCTGGTTAGAGGTATTTTAAGACATTTAGGGGTAGTTTTTTTTTCCGAGGCTGTCTTTGAGGAATTTGTGATTCACTGCCTTTGCTAAGAGATCCAAATGATAATTATTTGAAATTAATGCCGCTGCTAATGTTATTGGCATGTGGAAAAAATATACGAATAAAATGTGTCTGGTAGTGTCATATACAAATGCGTGAACAAGTTTGAACTTACTACAGTTGAACAATTAAATGTATTCATTCACATTATATAATGCACCTTTTGGCTCCAGTAAGCATTATAGCAAAGCAGATACACATTGTGGAGCCATAGTAAATTGGGAAATAATTGTGGTCTATGTGACATGAAGGAGCTGAAACTGCAGAAGCTTTTTTTTGGCTGCAAGGTATTTAATTTTCCATCTAAGTAGATGATGCATAGTTTAGCAATGTTGTGCACTCTTGTTGAATAATAATTATGTATTGACGAAATGTATGCGCATGTAAAAAAATGTAAGTCTGTTAGAGGTGCAGAAATTTTACCTTCCGGCTATTTACTATTTTTTAAGAGTTAATAAAAAAACTCACCCTCACCTGAAGACGGTTGCTTGTGTGCCGATCGAAATGTCGTGATCTGTTATTATTTTTTTACCTACGTGACTTTACCAAAAGAACCAAAGAGTATAAAAAAACTGTTCCTTGAATATTGTGGTGCACGTAATTAACGTCATATTTTGCTTTCATTCCAAGCACCCCTTTACACTGGGGCATCTCTCAAGAGATCTTTATATCTCAACACATTTTAAAGGGGGCACCCCCCCCCCCCCCAGTGCCTACTGGTACCTGGCGAAGCATTCGCCTGTCAGTTGGTTGGTGGGGGGGGGGGCATCATTGGTACGGATAATGCCAAGTTAACTATTTGTGGGTGATTTAATAATACTGTATAGCACGTGTGGGTTATGTTGCTCCCTTTCTTGGCTCTGGGGTCACGTAACCTGTTTTTATATAATAAAGGTTATCCGTAACCACAGTGCTCATGCCACTAACAGGCACAGTGGGCCTCTCCCTTTTCTAGGACACATTTATTTATCTTATTCTTTCTGGCCAGACAGGTTGAGGTACCCACGTAAATAAAACGCAATAAATACGTGTATGCTCGACAACAGTTTGAAAGGCTCAAGAGCTGTGAATGATTAGACTCCTCCAACTGCCACAGTCTTGGTTTGGCTCTCTGGTGGGGGTACTGGCCCCGTCATAGGAATGTATATTTTCCTTCACTGGTCAAGGATGCCAAGGTTAGATGAGCATTGCAACTTGCTCATCTGAGTATGGAATAAACTTTTGCTTTGAAGTTTTAAAAAATATATACAACAATTAACAAACAACTTAAATGTTTTGGCTTTGTAGAGTGTGAGGTTAAATTTCGATTTAAAGCTTTCGTGACTGCAAGGATTCATCTTCTTTGGTTCTTTCGGTAAAGTCACGTAGAATGAGAATAAAATAATAAATTGATAAAATAAAATAACGTCGTGAGAATTTTATTGCGTTATTTTATTTTATCAAGCTATTATTTTATTCTCATTCTACGTGACTTTACCGAAAGAACCAAAGAAGAAGTGTGAAGCTAGCTTGCGCTCATTACTCATTCCATTTTAATTGCCACGGGGTGGAAAAGTCCATCTTAACAATGATGACCGCCTATATGGGTCGCAGACAAATGAATGCATGCCCTTGAAACCAGAACAATATGCAATCCACGTACATGGGTTCATGCGATGTGCATTAGGTTGTGTACTGCATATGGAATAGCTCGCATAATTATGTTTGCACCCGAACTCCGTAACTCGCCAGCAAAACGAAACGGGCTTATGTAATAATTTAGCTTTGGCAAATAGGTACAGGTGAAGCCCTGCAGTTACTTTCTCACGCCACTGCTGACGGAAAGGCCTGCACTCGAGGGACCTCTGGAGGGCCTCCTCTCAGAGGCTCTTTTGGCCTACTCTACTCTTCCACGCCGGCCATATGTACCTATGTCTTGGCAGAGGTGGGAATACCTACCACTTTACCCCACCTCCAGAAACCTGCCGATCGACTAACCGTGCTTGTATCCATTTTATACCGCTTGGGTAGACTAAATGCTGGGGGGGGGGGGGGTTGAAAAAAAACAACTTGCACCATTGTTTAAGCTGCAGCGCTGGGAGATCGAATTGGCGACCTTTGGATTACGAGTCGAGCGTACTGACCATAACACCACTTCAGCATAAAAAACTACAAAAAAACCTAAGCGAATCTACTTTGTTTTATTTGACTAGATAAGGCCCACTGAGCTGTATAGCTCATTTTGAGAAGCAACCTGGCTGGAAATGAACGCTCAACGAAGTGGCTTATCACGTGGACATTTATGGCCTACCAAATACTCTGAACGCGTGATGTTGATTCTAAATGTGGAGGGAAAAAACTGGAGGACCCGGAGAAAAGTCTACGCAACCACGGGGAGAACATGCAAACTACAAATAAACATGCAGGCATCAGGGTTGGGATTGAACCCACGACCTCACGCCTACCACGCGAGGTAATTAACATCTCGCCAGAGTGGCATCCTAGCTTTAGTAAAGCTACTTACGGTAAATAAATAATTGTAAATTTGCGGATAATCCTTTGTGTTTTGACCTTTTAGAGGCAATGCTTGTTTAATCAGGGTACAACGTCCTCGGTGTTACTCGCATAATTATTAAGCCAGAGCCCTAAATAATGATTGCACAGATCGTGTCTCGAATAAAATGTCAAAGTACCCAGTGTGTTTTAATCAAATGAAGTGCTTGACAGCGCTTTTCATTCACATTCCCATGAACACATTGCTCTGCCTGAACATTTTTCCATGCACAGGAATAGAACCAAGCTACGCTGACCGAAAACATCACGCAGCCAGAACATACCGGTCGACATTACGCTATACCGTATACCATTTAGACATTTTGTAGTTCACAATTGATGACATACATGTAACAAAACAAGAAATTGTTTTTGCAAAGCCTCCGTATACAGCACTGCGTTGACTGGAGCAAAATATTGTGCTCGAGTCCCCATAAGGCAGCCGTCCACTATATAAACTCATTGCCCCTATATTGACTAAACACAACGGCCTGAACACGTGCGATCTCCTGTATTACATCACCCGTCTTGCTGAATGATGACTGGCTTGTACTCGTCAAACATTGCACGTGATAAAAACAAGACTTTCTACTCAGATTAATATACTGTATTGGTGATGCAATGGGCCTAACTTTACAGAATGGAATTCGCAGGCCAGGTCTATTATGTGTATGTACATTGCAGTATGGTATACAGTATAATGCACACGTTGACATTATCTTATCTCAGTTAACATTGCGAAGCATTGAAAATAGAGTACAGTGCTATACGTATATCTGCTTATGTAGTTAATGGTCTCATCCTAGCCAATAACGATTACCTAATTTAAGTTTTTAAAATCAAATCTAATGACGTCAAGTACGATTGAAGGCTAAAATTATGTTGCACGTGTTGGAAGAGTCGATGGGAATGTAACCACTAACCTGCACAGCACGAATGGACATAGTCTTCTGGCTGTATGTCATGATTTAAAGGGAATCGCTGTTGTGTGGATGACTTCCTTGAAAATATGTTTATTTTGCTTTATGTTTGTAACTGCATGCATACTTGTCAACCCGTTGTCAGTGCCTACCTTATTAAAGACCAATTCAGACCTTATTGATCACCCCGTGCCCTTAGAAATCTCAATGTTCATCCTAAAAAGTCCCATCACAAGGGAGAAACACAAACAAATAAACATAACATTGTTTTTGCCCGTATTGAAACGGCTGTACGCTGTATGGACCCCTGAACTCAATTTCCCTGCACAAGAATACGGGTAAACCGTATGGGTTGACAGGTATGTGTATGTAAATTTAACTTATTTGTCACCGTACCTAGCCAACCGTGCTAATCGGAGGGGTGCGAGAAGGACAACAAACTAAACACGAAAACCATTTGTAAAGAAATTAGTTTTCAATCGAGATTATTTAAAAGTGCATTGCTCAATTGGCTTCCTAACATCAGAAGGAAGAGTATTCCGGGCAGCCGCAGAAGCTTTGGGGTAGTACTTTGTTGCAGCGTTTATGCAAAAATAAAGGGTCAAAGTTCCTCTGCTTGAGTGTCACGGTGGTTTTCATAGTTGATGGCACCGTCCATTGGTAGTTATATCTACGAGTAATTCCCATTTAGGCACTGAGATGCCAGTCAGACGTATTTTGAAGGTACTTATTCTTCTGATTACTTGCGTAATGATGAGTATTGATAAAAGAATGGTACTAATACATAGCATTTCACAGTACTATGCGGCTCTCCGATATTTTTTCGGGTTCTATTCGCTTGCTGAAGAAGGTTCTGGTACGTGCAGCGAACGTCGGGAAATCATGCCGAACAACACGTGGTACAACCCAAAGACGACACATCGGACAATAAAAGAAGCAAACACAGAAACTGCTTTATAGAGGGGTGTGCGTGTGTACCTGTTTTTCTGGGTATGCATGAATGACTGCATGTGAAAGCCTGCAGGTACTATTTACACATTTGTTTTATAACCAAATGCAAATGCCTGTATGCCTGCAGCACTTTGAGCTTTTGTTATATGTTTTTTATGGTCACTGTTAAAGCCTACCACAATTACACTTTTATTTAACACATTATGGATGTTCATTCATTGCCCCTACTGACAATGCTTTGCCAAAAATCATTCTAAAGTGAGAGTCTGCAGCTATAGATTTAACACCACAAACAGCTTTGCATTGACTTTCAAACAAAGGAAATCACTGGCATAATGGAGTTTTTTTTCCTGTCATACGAGTGAAAAGCCAACTGGAAATCCAGCCAACTAGTGAGTATTAGCATTTCCATTTATCAGCAGGATTCTTGTTGTAAGGCGAGAGCATCTGCTCCATGCAATTATCTTAAAAATGGTGAATCATCAAACTAAAATTGATCGATCGAAAAATGTTTGTCATTCCACTTATAACTCAAGAACAAAAAGTACTTCTACAATGAGCACTGCACCAACATCCTGAATTATAGTCTCCCTCTAGCCAATTTGCAAATTATTGTTTTGTTTAAAGACATGACCGGACCTGGAGCAGTGGGCATAACAGTTTAGAGAAGTGATTGGTTGGCTGTGATTGCTCACTCTAGACACCTATTTAATTGTGCTATGCGTTTAATTGTCATCATACAACTACTGTATGGGTTTATTGAACAACGTTTGTTTCATCATCATCGTATTACTTACTACCTGTAGTTATGCATTAAAATATGTTTAACAATCAGTCCACTTTAAAATGGAGCAGCCAAGGTGGTGAAAGGATGAACCTGCGTACATGGCCATAATAATGAGATGGCACCAAAGGCACTGCCAAAGCTAATTTTCTATACATTGTGTCCAAACACAAAGATGTTATCTAAATGGCAAAGATTTTAAAAATGAAAGCATCCTGTATATTCTGTAACAGAGGCACTGTAAATGTATTTAGTGCCATATATATTTTTTTACTTTCCAAAGAAATTAACACTCGCACCCCAGATACATAGTGTATAATCATGCAGAGAGACCACTTGTTCATTAAGATGGTGCTATAAGAGTGCCTGATTTGTAATGGGAAGGATGTAAGTTCTAATACCAGCTGGGGAAGGGCTCAACCCATCCTCTCCCCAAGGGTCAAAAACATAGGTACTGTATCACGTCTTAGTAAGGCATGTGTGGTTATCCCGTGGACAAACTGGGCCCCACCGCATAAACATGGAGAGCAGGGGAGGACACATTTACCTTTTTTGAGATTAATATTGGATTTTAGATAAAACAATAAGTTAACATTACTCGTTGTAAATAAAGTTTAAAAAAGGCATTTTGAAAGAATAGCATGGGATAATTGTTAATGTCTATAATATTTTCCACCATTTATCCAGTAAGTTGTGGCCCATTATTGCACTTAGCCAGGAATTCATGCGTAACGCTGCTGCATTGGGTCTCATGAGGACATACACATTCCATCCATTACATGCTGCTGGTATAGTTAACAACACCATGCTGACGAGATTTGTTTTATCGGTGTGCAAACTGAATGGTGAGTCGGTGTACAGAGCTGATGGGTATTAATGTCCCGTCGGTTTATAAGTTACATGACGTCATGGAATTCTAAAATGTGCTTTTTTGCCCACCAGAGGTGAAAATGTGTATATCTTTAAAGTAAAGCTTGGGTTTTCTGGGTGTGAGGGTCAGCTTGGTGGCTATCGCCTCTAAAAGGCAAAATTGTAGAAAGTCCAAAAGTCCCAAAACTTCCTTTGCAAGGGTTCCGCGTGCGTAGACAAACCAAGCAGCCTTTCAATGCACATGCTGGAGTTCGTTCGCAGCTTGTCACAGGTTGCATAGGGCTGCAGAGGTTGCAGGATCCGGAGGTCTCGGCCCGGACTGAGAACAGTTGAACAGATCCCCATACTTGGAGGTCTCAGACACGGACCGAGCAGCGTTGCAGTGGTGGCGATGTTGCAGAGCCGAGTTGCAACCGGCATAGCCTCTCCCAAGTGAGTTCTTCTTCCTGGCACTGTAAACACTCTCCTGAGATCTGCACTCCGATATCTCCCATTTCATGGACCCTGCTAACACTGTACTTAGATCGACTCTCAGGTGCCTCCACTTGCTCACTGTACTGTGATCTGCTCATGTACCTCCAGTCATCGACACTGTAACACCGTACTGAGATCAACGCTCAGGTATTTGCAGTCACTGGCACCAAAACCGTCCAGTTAAACTCTGTGCACCAACTCTGTACGAAACAAGATGGCGTTCACCGTACTTGGCAAGGCAGCGTTTGGGTATTCGAACGAGATACTCTTTGGTTCTATTGGGTAAAGTCACGTAGGTAAAAAATAAAATAACAAAAATCACGACGTTTTGGCCACAACACAAGCGGCCTTCATCAGGTGTGTGACTTCTTGTCCCGTTGTCTGTTAAAAGCTCTAATAGATAGGTGAAAGCCCTCCCCATAGAGGTTATCAATTCTAGATTTAAAGCTTTCGTGACTGCAAGGATCCATACTCTTTGGTTCTATTGGGTAAAGTCAATAAAACCAAAGAGTATGAACCAAAGAGTATGGATCCTTGCAGTCACGAAAGCTTTAAATCTAGAATTGATAACCTCTATGGGGAGGGCTTTCATCTATCTGTTAGAGCTTTTAACAGACAATGGGACAAGAAGTCACACACCTGATGAAGGCCGCTTGTGTTGTGGCCGAAACGTCGTGATTTTTGTTATTTTATTTTTTACCTACGTGACTTTACCCAATAGAACCAAAGAGTATGGATCCTTGCAGTCACGAAAGCTTTACATCTAGAAGTATTTGAACGAGGTGTGGGGGGGACACTCTTGAGTAGCCAAAGTGAATCTCGGTAGATTCTGGCCAGGCAGTTGCATGCATACACGAGGCTGACCACGAAGCACAAGGCCTTTTACTTCACAGTCTCCACTAGTCGTTGAGCAGCAGCAGCAGCATCATCAGCCCTGTCAAGCGATTCACCCACAGCTCCGAAGTTGTCAGCTTCTCTAGGCCGGTCTCCTGAGTTCTCCTGACAACTGTCCAGGTTGGCCTCTTTCCCCCTAAGGTGCCGTGTCTCCCAGCCTAAGATGGTGAACGCCACGTAACCTCTTCAAGATGACATCGTACGCCTCCAGAGGTAAAATTCTACTTAAAGAATCTACTTGTGGAGGATATGTTGTTTCATTTACTTATTCAGTTTGGCTATATCAAGCCGACCAGGGGGAGTGCCTTCCGCCCCTGAACAGGTAGAGCACTACGCTGGGTCTTAAAGGATTGTGGAAATTGTAAAGGTTGAAGTGACAATGTTGCATTAAACATTCCCATGAAACAGGTTATGGGAGGAATGTGGCCAAGCACTTATCTGCACCTACAGTCAGGGTTTTGCTTATATACAGGCTAGTTTAATTAAGTTGTTTTTTTGGATGCAAGCGAATCGAGCAATGGAGACGAGCAATCTAGATCGGCAAGTGCATTGGGCGTGCCTTTTATATTAAAATTGTATTTAATAGTAATACATATAATTACCGTACTCACAATGCTTTCCGTGTTTTTTTCTTCATATGTATTGGTGCTTCGTAAACAATCTGTTCACCCACTTTACTTGTGCTTCTGGAAAGTTCGATGCAATTATATATAAAAAAAACCGCTTCCACATATTGAAATATAATTTGTCAGAATAATGATGTAAAACAAGCAAATGCGATTATTGTTACACGAGAGCAGGGCTCGGCAACCAAAACAACAACAACAACAAGAGCTGCAATTCGTGTGAATACAAGATGGCGGTCGTTAAAGAGCCGCAGATTGCCGAGCCCTGTAACCAGAGCATCCATAGAGAATTCATGATTTTGCAACTCAATTGATGCGAGTGCAGTTTTCTAAAGTACAGATACACCACGTTTTCCATACAAACGTCGCTGTGGACTGAGCAAGCAAGTAAGCCGCGGGGGGCAGCCAACATTTATATTTGAGAAAGCACCTGTAGAAACCCCTCTTAACACCAAGGAGCCACAAACGCGTTCCTCCGGTATTGTCTTCAGTACGCATGCCATGTTGGTGCCGTAGAACACCCGGACAATGATGCCATCGCGAATGCCATCGCGTTACATTACCGTATTGACCCCACATATCATCTCTACGCTCCTGGCGTGTGAAATGACAAACATGTGCATTGGACCTGTTCCTGTCAATGGTTGTGTTGGGTGAACCCCCTGTTGTCTGCATGATGTTCTCCATACACAGCACACGTTCAGCTGAATGCGGTGTCCCCTCGATGTAATTTTCCATCCATCTATTTCAGTTGTCAGAAAGTTAGCTGATTGAAATGAATTACACCCGTATAAATAATTTGGTGCAGTCGTCAAATGGAAATTTGTTTAATTACCCAAGCTGGACTCTCCTAAAAATATTTTTTAATAGTTGTGTATGCAGTGTAACTACTGTATGCAGATGCCACTGGCAGAACATTCTTATCACAATCTATTTTTACGATTCAAATCCCCTCTCTGGGGTGAACTCAAGCATGTCTACCAGGGTCAATAACATCATAAGTACCACTTTGTGGAGTGTTCATATTGGTTGTCCTATGGAGAGAATGGTCACTACCATATGAATGTTGAATTTACGGTGTGTAAATCCAGTCATTTATCATAATTATATGGGACCACAGATATTTATAAAATTACCATGATGACGACATTAAGCTGTACATTTTTATCATTTTAATGTATTTTTGACATAGATGCTCATGATGCTGACGTTACTGATGACACCACCGTAATGAAAATAGCGTATTAAAGCTCAACTGAATGCAGTAGTTTTCCCTTGCGTATTTATATTTTAAAACAAATCCGTATCTGTTTGTGTATCAGGTCATTAGTGGTCGAGAAAAACGCCCCCCGAGATGAAAGGGACACTCATTGTGTTGTGTGTTTTCATGACTTTTCCCACTTCATCCTCATTCAGCCTTTTGTTCATTAGCACAAAGGAGGTGTGTGTCTGTGCTCAGACATAGGACTTCCCAATTTTAGATCCAAGGTGGTCTGGACTTGATCCCCACGTGCTCGCTTTATTGTGAGCAGACTTGGGTATGGCATTGTTAAAAGGGCTCTGTCAATATCGAGGAGGCATTCATCTGGATGTCCTGTCAAAATGCAGACATTAAGCATCCTGCAAAATACCTTTCGCAAGAGCAGGCCCTTGTGTTGGGTGGTGTAGCGCACAAATGCATGCATCACCTTCGGTAAAAGTTCGTGCCATGAAACGGCACGGCCATCTTAAAAAGGAATGAAAGACGACAAAGCTGCATGCGTCTAAGTGAAACCATCTTGTATACGGATATTCGGTGCACACGTACAGATATTCAGCACTGTTATTTATCACTGCAGCCAGGTCTTGCGTGTCAGCCAACAGGTTTCAGTGAGACAAAGGACCTGCAGGCAAAACACAGGAGTTCACAGAACAAAAATAATAATAATCCTGGGAGCCCATTACTTTGGCCGTGCCTGCCAGCGGGTGTTTGTATCTATCATGTGCACGCTTTATTTAGTCGGTGGAATGTGCCCATGCAAACTCAGCTCTGCAGACTACACTGCAATATCGCTGGTCTACAGCCTTCGTTCGCCACCCCTAACACACTCACTGCAGTGATTTAACCCTTTCCCATTCCGAGACATCTGTAAGTTGCAGGATGGTTCCCATTCACCTCAGGATCTTGAAAAGCGCAAGCGGTTAGCATAAATTTGATTCGGAGAGGCATAGCGCCGCTGCCTTTAAAGACGTGGCACTCACCGTAGAGAACTGTAGCGACATGACCACCACTCTGTGATAGCTGGCGCCAAACTGTGCCACACGCCCCCTCCCGCATCGCCTTGGTACCGATAACGTTATTTAAATGTTTCTTTCAGTTCCTTTCGGAAACGGAATTGGAAGAAAAACTGACGATGTACACGCACGCATTCGTACGTCGTCGGAACGGGTTAATGGGCGTTTCTGAAATCTGCATCGGCTTCCCTTTCCCTGTTCTGCAGTGCATGCGTACGGTAGTGTGTGTGTGTTTAATAAAAAAACAAATCAAAGTGTCTTCCAGCTTAAATGAGCATATGGCTGTTTCTCATCTTCTTATATAATCGTAAGTTTATTATTCACGCCATTGTTACAATGCAAGGCTATCACAAAGGTGCTACGTTTCACAGTCGAGGGTGGTCTGGCAGTCGGGAATGATGTAGCAATGTGGATTTTTCCCAATAAAGTCATTCCCATCTAAGTTTTAAATTGGCAAATTTGAATGGTGACACCGGCATGCTTGGCCCTACCATTTTTTGTTATATGCCATAGGATTTTTAACGTGCGCTGTGTAGCAGCCGGTGTATACCTGTCATGAATGCACCCACAGTATTAAGCAGGGGGCGGCCACTGGCCTTGAATCCAAAATTTGTGTGCGAAGTGTGGCTAATGCCCGGTCATTGGCGCACAGCCAGTGGTTGGAACATGGCAAACAGCAGTTGTTTAAATTCATGTTCCTGAGGCAGGAACCAGTGTCTCCAAATTCTAAAAGATATACCTTAAGGACTCCCAAATAAGGACCAAAATAAGATTTTGTCATGTATGTTTTATTATACCTTGTAGTTTATTAATGATCCACTCTTAAGTGCTGGCATGTAGTGTCCATGATCTCGCTCATCACCTTGATTGTCCATATCAGCATGGGGGAATTCACACACATCATGCAAATTCCTTGGCCATATCAGCTGTGCTGAGTCTAGGCATTTTTACTCATTTTCATTTGCAACCCTTTGAAGCGTTTGCCAAAGTTAAGACACTGGCGGCCCCAACGGGTGGCCACAGACACGCACGTACATTTTTTTAACTTTAAATATGATTTTGATGTATGCTTCTGTCTAATCTGATTCATAATCAGTTTTTTTTACTCAGGCTTGTTATGATGGACAATGTATGTTCTTAGCCACGAAGTTCATGAAGGTTCAGTTCTACTGTTTGAGCTGTTTTGTGCTGAATTGGCAAATGGAACTTGTTCCTTCCTGCCAACGCCATAGGAGCCTGTGGAACTAATAAAATCTGGTTTCTGAATTATAGTGTTGAAAGGAAGAAGCCGCCTAATGCATATGTATACTCGAGTCCTTATTTCACAGAAATTTAAATACAACATTGGTGCTTAACTCACCATCTTCAGGGGTCCTGATGCAGTGGTGGAATTTTACAATTTCATAACAGGAACAAGTTTGTTCATAGCAAGTTCACTGTTGAGCTTCCACAAATAGGGAAGGCGTTTTAAGAAGAAGAATTCAAATGTATAATGCGGCATTGAATCCTAGGATCCCAATGCGGAATGCATGAAAAGCAGGAAACAACAACAGAACCAGGGCCACCGTCCAAAACTCGAGGGAAAGGCCACTTCAAAGAGATGGGTTCTAAAAGCATACGATGCCAGAGGGATGGTGGTCCGAGTTGACTCCTGACTTTAACTTTAGCTCACAATTTTGATATGCAAGCACTCTGACCACTGTGCCACCTTGGCCATATTTCATTAGAGGCTGGCTGCATCGTAATCATATTATGATTAAATGGTGCCACACAAAAATATGTAAATGCATCTTCTTTGGTTCTTTCGGTAAAGTCACGTAGAATGAGAATAAAATAATAAATTAAATTGTGTTATTTTATTTTAAAAATTTATTATTTTATTCTCATTCTACGTGACTTTACCGAAAGAACCAAAGAAGATGAAACCTTGCAGTCACGAAAGCTTTACATCGAAATGTAAATGCATCTTCACAGGTCCACCCTATTATCCATAACACGTGTTGGTATCAGAAGGACTGCATTTCATTCGTGGCTGTGACATTGTTTTATTTACATTAAAACCCCTCTCTGCACGGCAGTGAACATTGTTGTTGTGTCTTGAACGATTCAACAACATCGGCTGGAATTCGTACTGATTTGCTTTTTCATGTTGATAAAATTGCAACACCACCCCCCCCCCCCCGTGCCCCAGCTTTCAGTCATGGCTCAAGTGGTGAGTGCTAGTAGCTGGGTGGGACAGGTCATGCAACTCTCCTCCCTTGTAATTTGACCAAATGTGCACACCCTTGCCTTGGCAAATGCCAATTTTTTTTCATTTCCTTTGAACATTCTATTTAAACTGGGTTGGTGTTAAGTTGACTGAAGCCACTGTTGACAAAACTTTGTGCTCGCGTGTTGGGCAATTCGTTTTTATAAAAGAATAATAATACACTGCAATTGAGACTCCTGTAAACTGCTGTGAGTAATAAGCGAGCGCCGATTGTTCTATTAAGGTGTTTATGTTGTTGTGACTCCACCACACTCTGCGTGGCGGTTGAACAATAATGGAGGCTTCCAGCTTTCACGTGGAAGGTTGCAAAAGTACAAATCCTGGTTTTGTGAGATCGACTCAGCGAGATGTTCCTCCTGGCTCAATAAAATTGAGTTCTGATTTGTGGGAAGTCAACAGTGATTGAGGTTAGCCCCCTTCCATGGTTATTTGTAATGTCCCATGTATGGCTGGCCAATAAAGGTGAGCAGCACTACTTCATGCTGATTTGAGCTGGTAGACAATGACTGAAAGCATACAAGAGGTTAATTTATTTATATACGTTTTTTTGGAAAGCATTTAACTCTGGCCTTTAAATGTGGCTGGATAACTTCGATATCCAATGCACTTGCTGCTGAGTCAACGTCCGTTCGCCTGTGGGGTTCGTGCGTGAAATGAGCAGACTTGACATTTTCTTTTAAGTTTGGCATCAAAGGGAAACCTTTACAAATGTTCACGAGAGTAAGCTACTCTTTGTAGGTGTCGTGCAATCAGCCGCGCAAAGTGGCTCAGCAGTAGAGGGAGCAGCATCACATTCGGAAATGCGCGAGTTCAACTCCTGGCTGGGGGTTGACTCAGCCCGTCATCTCTGCAGGGTCGAGAGAATGAGTAACGCCCATGGGGAAGTCAACCGCGGTTCTATGGAGAGAATGGTCCCTGCCCTGGGAATGCACGGGTAACACCACTGGTTCAGGGCTGTGAACATGCAATGAGCGCCGCCCCAATGCTCACATAATCGGGAAATCACTTTTGACTTGACTCTTTTCCTGCAATGCATTATTTCATTGCGACCCACAGCCAGCCAGATGACAACACAATAGTCACTCTCCTCATGTCAGTATGAAATATATATTGTCAGTGCGTCTCGTCTGGAATAAAAGATTGTATTATTGTATGGAGTGGTCTTGAGTGTGAATAGGAAATGCTTAATTAACCTGCTGATTTAGATGGACCAATCAAAACTATTATTTGACGAGTTAACACAGTGGCTCAATTAGCACGGCTGACCACGTACGGTTCAACATACATACAAAATATTTATTTATGCAGAATACAACCTTTTATTACTTTACTTGCGTGAACGATTTGTTTGCATTTAATGAATTAATCTGATTGTTTTGTCTGCTCAGTGAGCATGGGGTGGGGCTAATGCTAGTTGGTGACATGAAGCTTTGTAAAGTCAACATTCCTATGTCAGGGCCCCTAGGGGCTCTTGATAGCGCTAACCAGTGGGTAGAGCTTATGTCAACAATTCCAAAACATAATGTACGTGGTTATCTAACTTAAATGTGTTCGTTAAATGTAATAATTCCCACAAATGTGGTGGTAATGCTGGGAATTAAAATATGTGGTATCATTGTTAAAATTACTGAATGGTCATTATTTAAATGTGTAGTGAGTTCAACTGAGTCGCAGACGTACTGTTTGGAGGCAACACATTTATTAACACCAACACACGGGGTGACTGCCCCGCAACAGAATAACAACCTATGGTGGTGACCACCAGGCTAACTGCACCGTAACTAGCTACTATGGACCAGACCACAGCTCGGGTCCAGGTCCACGTGTTGGAGACTCGGTAGGACGTAGACGAAGGTTTCTTCAGGATGAACAACAACGCCGGCCCCTCTGGGGGACCCGGCTTATATCCCCTGTGGCGTGGCTGGCTCCGCCCTTGGCCACGACCACCTTCCAAAATCCTCGAGCAGGATCTCGACCCACTACCACGTGGCCACCCCAAGCCCCCACTTGGGGCCCCTGTGTAGACTTAACCGGTCGCGTGTCCTCTGGGGTCATCCATAGTGCCACGGCCCTAAGTGACCCCATTCCCATAGCCGGTACTCCCACACCCTATCCTGTAGCGACGGCACTGCACGCCAAGCGTGGTGCTGCCACCCAGCGCTATGGATCAGCGCTCACCGAGCCACTCTAGGGCCGGTACTGCACCCACATCCTTGTGGTGTCTGCGATGTCAATACCCTGCACGTCATGCCTCTCGAGGGCCGGCATTACCCAGTGACGTCCGGCGGATATCACTACATATGTACAAACATAATCTATTAAAATGCAATTATAGTCACGTACTTTAATTGTGTCATTTGATATGGGTAGGCACCTTTCTTTTCATTATGTATGCATCTTCAGAGTTGATTTGTGTGTTCTATTAATGGTTTAACACGTAGGCTTTCGCGACCAATATCATCCATAATACAGGTGTTTTTTGGCTGTCGCTTGATGAAGCTAGTTGTAATTACTGGCGAAACGTACTCAGATTGTAAATGTTGTGGCTTGGCTGTCATTGCAGAACATTAATAAGGCATTAACCCCTGCTATTCATATGCCCCACATTGGAAATATATTGATCTGTTTCTTTGAATACCATATTTGTACCCATGCTTAAATCTGTGTATGGCCCAATTGAGGTGTTCTATCAAGTCATGAGTGTCATCATTCTCAAACAAGCATGGTCTGATTTTTAACTGAAGTGGCAGTCCTGAGCCAGTCACAGATATTCCACATTCCTATGGCTGGGGCCAGACTCTCAAAAGGACAACGACTGTTTACTCCCCGCAAAGTGTTTCTCATTTTGTGGACACTACATGGTGGGGGGGAGGGGGGGATCATGGTGTGAATCGGCCTCTATCTGGGAATTTAACTCGGGCATTCTGATTATTATGAGTTAGGTTCCCTGACCTATGGTTACGTTGGTATGATGGGCACAACATCAATGAATCAATTAACCTATGGTTACTATTTTAAAGTTCAGATCCAGGTCATCACACTATCTGAATAAATTGCAAGGTTTCCACATTCACTTTGTTTATGTAGGATTTACGTTTGCATTTATCATAATGGAAAGACAGGTAGACCTGCTTTTACAATACTTTATATTTAAGCCTGTATGAGAATACACTGCTCTGCTTTGTTCAGTTAATGGGTTCCTTCGTCTTCATAGAAATGTACTAAATTGTTCCCAATTCTCTTTCAGCTCAGATGTGAACATTGGTGAAAATAACCTCCCATCCAGCCATAATTTATATAAAAAAAGGAATTTTCTGAAGGTTCAGATGCACACTTTCTTCTAATGTACCATTAATAATGTTCAACATTCCTGCTCGGGAATGAGTGTATGACCTCGTGGGCCCCCTAGTCCTACGCATTCCTGTGCCTTTTAATTAACATTCGGGACAAACTGTATGGATGTTGGATCCCAGTATGCATTCAGCCCTGTTTTAATATACCTCTGCCTGATATCAAACATTCAGTTCATAGTGGCCATCTCTTTTAATTTTGCATGAGAACATTTCCGATTTCCAGTCCACATTAATAAATAATGAGTGTGTTCTTGAATTCCCAGGTGCAAATAATTTTTTAACTTTTTGGTTTGATGCTATAATATGGTCAATTCAGGTACAACGCTTTGCAGTCTAAATGTGTAAATACATTCACTGTATTTTCTTTTTTAGTATATGGTAATCTGTTCAGTAATTCCATTCCCTGTGCCTTCACATTCGTCAGGCTTTCCAAATCAAATAACCTTCCTCTATCAAATTGCAGAATACATAGCTGCAGTATCATTTTACCGATTGGTAAAGCTGTAAGGTTGCTAGTTAATGCAATAGAAATGTTGCCAGCGGTATTAGAACTTGCGAAAGATTCTGACAGTGCTGCGATCGCTCCACGCAGCTCCATTAACATCACCCCACAGTAGTATTTTGCTCAGCAGTTGTTATTACAGACCTAGGTATGTTTGACAAATATCGATAAGAGCCGATGCATACCACAAGCGTTGTTGTAATCCCATTACATCAATCAACACTCGCCACCAAAGCATGTCAAACATTTAATTATTATCATGCGTGGACAGTGGTTTGTCGCAGAGCGGGTGGTCCCAGTGGGTTATGCTTCATTTTACAATTGCGACGAAATAGTGGTGTGAGCAAAACAGTACTAAAAACTATTAAAACTCTTTTATTAGTTACCAGGTAAGGCCCACCGAGCTATATAGCTCTTTTTCAGAAGCCACCTGGCCACAAATGATAGGTCAACGAAGTGGCTCATGATGTGGAAATTTGTTGCAGTCAATTACTCTAAACACATGTTTTTTAAGTGTGGAGGGAAAAACCGGCGGACCCGGATAAAAACCCGCGCGACCACAGGGAGAACACGCAAACTCCAGGTATACAGGCGTCAGGATCAGCATCGAGCCCACGACCTCCTGTATACCAAGCGAGGTAGTTAACATCTCACCAAGGTGGCACCCTTCAGTACATTGCAGTGCTGCGCCTTTATCTTTTTTACTCAGGCTCAGGCAAGGTGTTAGACGGCGAAGAAATGCACCTGGACACTTATAGCACGGGGGAGAAATACTCGTTGCAGTGTGTCAATGTATGTACGTATGTTGAACTTCTTTCGCACCGTACATAGCAAACCGTGCTAAACGGAAGGCTTGTCCATAGTCGGGGAGCCGTTATTGACATTCATGGGAATATAACCAATGAAAATCAATCTGTCATCAGATACTGATTATTTGAGGATATAAAAATATTGGTAGTATGTTTACATGCTGAAGAGAGAATAAATAATATAAAGTAATTATGAATGCAGTTCTGTACTTTGTGTATGCAGTGGTTGCCTAAAGTGAATTTTAATCATGAATTATCTACTGCTGGATTAAAGCCTCCCCTTACAACATTTTATCTCTCTTCTGCGATATAGCCGATCTCATCTCCGCAGTGGTCGGCCTCTTGGGCGTTTTTGATCCTTTGGCCGCCATTCCATCCCCAGTCTCGTCCAATAATTCATTAATCATAATCCCTTCTAACGATGTGTCCTGCCCAAAACCCCACTTACTTATCTCGACAGTCATTATGATGTCTCTTAATTTGCTTTCGTTAATTGACACATCTCTCCATGTTTTCTGCGTGTACTCTTCAGGATTTCTTCCACGTTATTTGTCTCTGATGCATGCGTCACAGTGGATGATGTGCACTGATGGAGCGATTTCAACTTTTACAGATTCTGTACAAGGGTAGATAAGGTGTTGATGGATTTTGACGACAATTTTTATTTTTATTTTTCACATTCTCCATGAGGAATTGGCAACTGATATAATACATCTTTTCTAGATTTAAAGCTTTCGTGACTGCACGGATCCATACTCTTTGGTTCTATTGGGTATAGTCACGTAGGTAAAAAAATAAAATAACAAAAATCACGACGTTTCGACCACAACACAAGTGACCTTCATCAGGTGAAGGGACCAACCTGTCCGGAGGACAGCGTTGGAGTGAAAAAAGTCAAGCGCAGGTCGCCTCCTTTAGGCTGTGAGTGGGTAAACAGAAAAGACGCCTTGACAAAGTAATTAGCATAAAATGTAAAGCTGTGCAAGCTCGCAAATAGAATCAAAGATACATTAGCACCACCGTGAGAGTTGTAAAAATAGAATCAAAGATAAAAGACGCCTTGACAAAGGAATTAGCATAAAATGTAAAGCTGTGGTGCTAATGTATCTTTGATTCTATTTGCGAGCTTGCACAGCTTTACATTTTATGCTAATTCCTTTGTCAAGGCGTCTTTTCTGTTTACCCACTCACAGCTTAAAGGAGGCGACGTGCGCTTGACTTTTTTTCACTCCAACGCTGTCCTCCGGACAGGTTGGCCCCTTCACCTGATGAAGGCCACTTGTGTTGTGGTCGAAACGTCGTGATTTTTGTTATTTTATTTTTTACCTACGTGACTTTACCCAATAGAACCAAAGAGTATAATACATCTTAATCACTAGTTAAAATATATATAATAAAGCGTCCTCTACCTCATAACAGAATACACCAATATGATTTGAATGAAAGCCAGAGAAATGTGATTCACACTTTTATTAGTGTCCAATAATAGCAACGTTAATGACCCCATCTTGAGCAAACACTTCAGATACATGCTATTACTATTCATCGACATACAATCCAGAGGCTATATTCATGCAGCAAACCACGCCAGATATCGATGTTCCGTGTACTACGAGCTCAGATTGACACACCCCATGGAGAGACGTTGCTGTTTGCACGTTGGGCGTTGAGAAGATTGATAAAAGGCAACACCAAAAATAAGTTTCCACCGAGCCACGTGTTTCCGCTTAGGTCATATTGGAAAGTTCCATTGGCCCCTTCGCAGTCATCACCATCGTCATCAGCCGTGGTCAATCCACTGCAGGGCCGAAGGCCTCCGCAAGCCGTCGCCATCCCTCACAGTTGTCCGATGTAACAATCCGCCTGACACATGCACACGACATGATTCCATCGCTCCATCTCCCTGTTGGATTTCCCTCGCATATGCATTCAATTTCTCAGCTACCTGCCACTCGAAGCATTCATGGACCATGGGCTAATCCGCCCCCCTTCTGGTGACGTGTGCTGCCTAAAATTGCTTACTTTTCTCGAATGTGTTGAAGTATGCCTTTAACATAATTAGCACGGTTGGCTACCTATGGTGCGAAAGAAGTTCAGCATTCATCCATACATGTTCTCGAATCGGTATGTTACTCTTGTTTTGTCTCCCTGTAAATTCCAATCTCTCGATACTTCTGTACATACTTTAGAGGTGTTTTTGTCATTATTTTGTGAACGATATTGTTTCTGAACTGCATGTTATATGTCTTAGCGGATATTGCACAGTACTTTGGTATAATAGCACATGTGTACAATGACTTTGAATAATGATACTAGTTATTATTATTTTAAATTATATATTGTAAGCCTCCTGCTACAGTCGATGATTAGAGTTTATTTTACATTCTACTGTACTTTGGGTGTTTGAGGTTACATTTGGTGTGTGTAATTAAAACATTATCACTGTCTGACTTGCTTATGAAATTTAGGAATGCAAGAATATTGGAGCTGTTTTGAGCAAGTCATGTTAACGATTTGATGTTTTAGCGTTAAATTATTTAATTGAGCCATTTGGTTAATCTAATGCCAATATCAGCCTTTTTTCCATTTAGCTTTTTTATTGGCACAATAACGTACCTTGTGATCATATTTTATATTTGCAGATTATTATCTACCCATTCTTTATGACTTGGTGAAGTCCATTGGCACATATATAGCATTTGTTCCCAAAGTGTATGACCAGCAATAAAATTGCAATCACCAATGATTGTCGGGGTGGAGTAGTCGTGCAGTGGTTAGCACACTGAACCAGCATCATATTAGATTCCTGGCCATTCCATCAGTGTTGTACTTCTCCCACACTGCTGATTAGCGCGGTTGGCTACGTGCGGTCCGAAACAAGTTAAACATAAATGCATACAAGCGATATGTGTGCTTAGAGGCCCCTTCACCAACCCACATTGACCAGCATGATGAAGTATGGTCACACATTCCACCATGATTGACATTGCGTGTGCTTCAATCGGTAGAACTACCACACAAACATGCAAATGCTGTAAAACATTTCCACATTTCAACTGTGATTTTTAAATGTTATTTATTATTGCAATCTAGTCAATCGCCATGTCGCTTGTGGTGCGATAAAGTGAGGGTAGTCCCAGCACTTCCAAGATGTCTGGTGAGCATGGAAGAGTAGGCCAAATGCTCACCAAAGCTCCACATGGTAGACGCCCTTACCCCAGCAGCAATTGCAGGGCTGCATCTTTGCCACCCTTACCTAATAATATATCACTTGCATAATATATTTAGCCACTGTTTATATTGTACAATTTTATATTTCACGTTGCTGGTGTTTTCCATTATTATTTGTATCTTTTGTTTTCTGGATAATTTAATTTTTACCTTATATATTTTACGAGCTCTTTTGTTGGGATTCCATGCTGGAGTCTTTGAACTCTCACCCGCTGATATGAAGAGCTGATTGTTTGATTTAACTTTTCTCAACGAGGACAGCTCTTGGCACAGTGTTCTTCATTGCAAGGCCCGCGGGCTACTGGCGGCCCCTGGTGGCCTTTAGTCCGGTCCTTGACGTGCGGCCCCCTGACGATACGCAAATGTGACAACACCCCCCATCATCATCATCGTCGTGCTGTCAAACCGCAATGGTTTAAAATGTGCGGCGGCCCTCACACTGATGGTGTCTTATCAGCGAAAGTGCCTGCCTCTGAAAGTGAGTGAAGAACAACTGTTTTTAGTCACTTGGACTTCTCAAGCCTTCAATTCGCCCCTCCTGGCTGCCGGTGTTATGAATGCCCCGGCTCCGCACACTGAGCTCTCACATCTCGTGCCCTTTTGTGCTTAGTCCACCAAATGAGCTCGAAAAAGGCCGCCCGGTGTTTTTAACGGAAAGCATTTTTTTTTTTTAGCATCTTAAATCCTCAACCTTTTGCCAGCGATTGAACAGGATGTGTCTGGTTGGAGGCAATTGTCACATTCACGAGCGTTCTTGTATAAATCTCTCCCTACCCGCGGAGCTTTCAGCGTGCTGTTGACATAAAGAGAGGGCCTACAAGAAGGTCAGCTCCTTGGCACATGCGTGTCGATTGGCATGAATGCAGCCGCTCCCCAAACGCTGTATGTTCATATGCTTAACGTGCTCGCTGAGATTACTGTTGTTGTATTTTGAGTGTCTTTTCAAAGGTAGAGGCTGAATTCCTGATGCATTGGAATTTGATAACACTGCGGGATAGCAGAAAAATGTGTACCTTGAAGCTCAAAAGGTGATTTGCAAATGTTGATGTGTTCTGCTTGCCCTTGGAAAGGTCACGCTGAATCATGGTGAACATTTTCACCGGGTTTTTGCCTCGAGCTTAAAAAAAAGTAATTGCATACGACTGATAATTGCTGACAAATGTGTTGCGTCGTTCAGAAAACTTTAATGTGCTCTCTATGCAGTATTTATATTCATTTACCAGGTTTTTCCATCCTCGGTGTTGAAGGGTTCAAATTAAAATCCCATTCGAGGCATCTGCACAGGCGTGCTTACTTGTTGTAGACTCGTTATACGGAACAGGTATGTTCCTGAAAGGTTGTCCCTAAAGTGAAATTGTGTACATCGTAAGCTGTTTTCCCACTGACTTCCTTGCAATAATTGAAATATGCGTTCCTGCAGGGACAAAAAAAAATCCGCGCCAAGACATAATAAAATCACACTTGAGAATGCAGCAAACCTTTTTTTAGCACATCTATTTCATGGAAATTTTTTACTTTTATGATGTAATAATAATACTCAAAACAAGCAATGGGAAAGCATTTACAGTAAGTCGCGGGAAACCAGTACAATATGGAAAAGTGTGCTGCAAAGACCTGGAGCATTTTGAAATGCACGCTAGGGCAAACGACAGATCGTGCAATGTTAAACTACCCCCCCCCCCCCCCATCAAAAATGTATAATTTAGTGATCCAAAACTTCTGTAAATGCGAATTGAAGGTAACGTGTATCGAATTCACGCTTGCAGTTAGCGTTTATATAATCCTGCAATGAAAATGTTGAAAGTGATCATGACAATTTTTAGTTGTTTCCTTCGGTCTCGGGGATCCCTGTAAAGCTTCATCTCAGTAAAGAAAGTGAGAGTTTCCCATTTAGGGACCTCCCAACAGACATCAACGTCACTCATTGTGTTATGGAACACTGAATATTTACATAATTGGCCACTTAGTGATGTCTTTCGAGGATGAACTTTCCGATTGAGTCATTGGTTTTTCGTTTACCACTGCCCATAATTCTGCCTTTAACTTGGGTGGGAGCTCAGAATTCAAAGCGATGTCAACAATGCCTCATAACCCAACCACATCTAATCATGGTTATTCCTAATATAGTGCTCTAATGTATTTAAGCAGAAAGTGATCTGTGTCGCCCACATTTTTTGAGTGATGTGATTGTTGAGTGGCCTGATTGAGGCGCTGGGTTTAAAACACATTTTTTTTCATTTTACCAGGGAAGTCCCGCTGAGCTATATAGAGTTTTTTTCAGAAGCGACCTGGCCACAAATGATAGCTCAACGAAGTGGCGTATCGTGTGGATATTTATATATATGCTGGAACCCACGGATTTAGTTCATTGTCCATGCTTGATGCAACATACCGCTCACTTCACCTTCCAGCAAAATCTAACGTCATCATGGCACGTATGATGATGGCTCTGAATTTAGCACGTGTTCTGCTACATCAAATTGATTTGCTGTGTGCATTCCTCCGACTGGGTACCGCACCATTACAGAAGGCATTCAATTGCATCATACTGTACAGCAGTTAAACATTTTAAATAAAGAACAAATTACGATGTAAACCAACAAACTCGAATACACAAATATAATATAGTAATAATTATCAAAAAGCCCTCCCAAACCTTTCCATTTTGACAGAATGAATAATCCCCTAATAGATTTCGCGGGGCCACAACAGAAGAGCTTTGTAGCGAGGGGTCATATTTGAACAGCCAGCCCGCTGTCCCACAGTGTGTGTGTGTGTGCGGTGTGTGTGGTGCGGTACACAGGGGACTGTGTCCTGCGCCGAGCCGTTTAGGGTGTGGGTCTGTTTTTACTGGAAGCTGCCATGGCCTCATCGGTGCCCGCGTCAGACGTAATGTGACTTGGGGATAGCCGGGCCGTGGATGGGGCGGCGGGTTCGCTGGCGTGGGTGTAACTTGCTTACGCCCATGGCCTGCTTATATTTGGAGCTGGCATTTGGCGCGTGAGTGAGCGTGTGCGCGTGATACTGCGCACACGCCTGTTCACCCTGCTTGCTCGCGCGCTTAGCCCCTCTACACTGGTCCTTTTGTCGATCTAATGAGAGACTTCAGTGGGCACGCCCTGGTGACTATTTACTGTACTGTGCCGCTGTACAGGCTTCATATAATGAGGGCTCTTGAGACCTTTGCCATTTTGAAAGAAGAAAACCCTTATGCGTGCGCGATATTGCGTGTTAATTTGGTTTTGGTTTTCAGAAATGTTTTCGTGTGTGATGTAAAAAATATGCAGTTGTTTTTTTTTTCAACCGAGATGTCAGTGGTCTGCTTGTTTTTTTTTATGTCATTAGACATACACTTGTATTTTCGTTACACCTCACCACAGTTCCTTTTCATAAAAAGACAGTGTCTCGATGTATACATGAGGGTTGAGCGGCGCTCTCCTCCGCTGGTTGACCTGAACCAGTGGTAGACATTCCACATTCCTGTGACATGAGCCAGGATATCAATATAATGACAAAATCCGAACAATATGGTACGCATATTCTTCATCCCCGACCCTTCGTACTGGCATCTGTAGCCTAAAAACGTAATTTCTTAGTCGCATGCTTTAACTGTATTTGCACCACTCGGCAAGATTAACAATATTCTTGGTTCTTTCGGTAAAGTCACGTAGAAGGCAAACAATAAAATAATAAAAATATAAAACAATAAAATTCTCACGACGTTTCGACTGCAACATAAGCAATCATCATCAGGTGTGAAAACCACGGCAAGAAAATTTGAATAAAGTGGCGTTTTTTTTTACGTTAGCACCACGGAGAGCGATTTGGCAGTTATTCAGATGGACGAGTCCATCTATGTTCGGAAAAGAGGAGGGGGGAGACGAAAATAATGGATGCGGACTGTAAGCCACCGTAAGCGTGAACAATCAATTAAGACCCGAAATGGTTTATCAAATCCTCCCAATAATTACTAAGCCAGAATCCATCTTCTCGGTTGAAATTGTCTCTGTGTTTGTATATGTGGATAGCCTCATGAACGAATCTCTCATGGTAGCCAGATGGCTTGCAAAGAACCTCTGTCTTGGAGAAGTCAATGTCATGTGAGCCGACTGAATTATAACATTGATCTGCCACGGCCGAGGTGTTGGTCCTACCGTGTTTTAGGTCTGCTTTGTGTTCACGAATGCGGTCCGAGAGATGTCATTTGGTTTCTCCAATGTAACTACTACCACAGAGGCAACTTAGTTTGTAGACGCCAGGGTACTGTATGTCCGGAATCACATCTTTTACACACGGAACCAGATCACGGATTTTATGTATAAACGACTAAAAGTAAACTATTTATTTATTTGATCAGGTAAGGCCCACTGAGCTGCTTTTTTCAGAAGTAACTTGGCCACAAATGATAGCTAAAAGTAATGGCTTCTCATGTGGAAACTTATAGCAGCCAAATACTCTAAACGCATGTTTCTAAATGTGTAGGGGAAAGACCAGAGGACCTGGAGAAAAATCCACATATCCACGGGGAGAGAGAACACACAAACTCCAAATATACAGATATTGGCAGGGTCAGGAACGAACTCACAACCTCCTGTATACCAACCAGGTAGTTAACATCTCACTACCCTGTGGTGCCCCAAAGGGTAAGCGACTCATTATTCTATTCTTGCACGTGATGGCAATATGTTGAGGTGCTGATTACACATGTTGAGGTCTGCTCGCCAAATAGGGCTTCGGGAGATAGTGTCGTTCAGCTATTCTCCCGTTGCTGGTCTTCAATGTTTCTCTGTGTAATTGCCATTAAAAAACCTCGACCTTCAAGACCTGTTGCACCCAAATTAGTGTTTTTTTATTTTAGGTAATAAATTGTCCGTATACAATATCACTTGTTTACACTCAAAGTTCCATTTCATCGGTCAAAAGCTCTGTCAATAAATAACTTGTGTGGACAAACACACAAATGTTGTTAAATGGCCCAAAAAATTATCGGCAGATTTCCACATTCTAAACACTATGCAGAATTTTTTTTAATATGGGGTCGTCTTTGTTGTGATTTGGAACACTTGTGTTTTGGTTATCATTGTTACTGAATATACATAAGCAGTGTTTGGACAATATATTTTGTAGACAATAATACAAAAATAACTATACCAAGATTACAATTGCAATTAAGGGGTACAAATACTGAAACCACTTTATTTTATTCGCTGTAGACCCAGCACCCAAAATATCTACTGCATTGAACATCTCAGAAAACCTTTGCTTAGTGAATAATTTCCTTCTACGTTAAGAACAGAATAGTTTTAGCAGCAGATGGGCTTCGTCAATTCCCATTAACTTGCTAGCCCAGGGTTCATTGCCCTTGTCAAAGAGCCACTGAGCCCATTTCTAAGAGTTGCACAGTTTAAATCCCACTGCTGCCTAGCTAATGCACTTATTTAAACCCACAGTTGTATATGTGGCCGTTCAGCTCAATCGGCCATCGACTTGGCTCATCATCTCTCCCAGGTTCTAGGTCCGTCCCTTGCTGCTGACACGTCAGGCAAGCCAGCACCCTCGCTCATCTACGATTCTGTACCATCAGCGGAGCTCTTTCCACGTAATCCCAGCAGGTGTTATGTCCCTTTGTGTTAGAGTTTTGCCTGCAGCTCATCAATAGCTATCCTCTCTTGGATGTTTCGCGGTGTTCAGCAGAAAGCAGGCTTCGCTCTTCTCTCCCGTGCCATGTTAAACCACCTCGACATTCATGTCAGATTTTAATTTCTGTGCAGGCCTCTTACTAAATACCAAATTCTGCTGTTTACAGGTGAATAGAGTGAGTTGTTCACTTTGAAACTGTCCGTCAAGTACGCCTAGAGAGCTAGTACTTGATCAAAGTCCTTTCAAAAGCAGTAATTATTGATTTCGTTGAAATTTACATTTCTTGTCGCAGCCTAGGATTTTGACCCACGTTCTCAGTGGTGTTGGCTCAGTCCTCTGACTTGGGAATATTGAGCATTAGTTTCCAGAGCCACCTCAAATTCTATTTTTTTTTGGTTTTGGCAAAAAAAAGCATACGGTATCCGCTCTATCCCCAATGGCCCCATTGGCTGTGAACACCTTTCGACAAATAGTGCAAACCCCCCATGTGTTCTAAGCTGGTGGGAAATTACCTGAGTGGCACAATTGCGGAAGTGCTGCAGGTAACACGTGTTGCCTCTTCTGTCTGAAGAGGTCTCCTGGACAGACGCCACCAGACTGCTGTAATGTGTTGAATCGGACCTGGATCTTGTGTTTATTCAAGATTTTGGAGATCTTTTTTGTGATCCCCGCTATGTAGGGTAAAGTGATGGTTTTGAAAGGCTCCTTAAGAGGGTCCTTCTTCATGGTTGGAGTGATAGCTTTGCGGATTGTGTCGTCGGAGTAACCATTAGCCTTAAGAGCTTGGTGTGGGTGCTTGAGTTCAGTGGCTATGTGTTCCTGGTCAGATATGCATTGGGCTCTATGGTGCAGAGTCTTGATGAGGGAATTCTTCTGGGATGGTTGGTGGTGGGAATCATATTTCAGGTAAGCATCTGTATGGGTAGCTTTCCTGTAGACAGAGTGGCTCATGGAACCATCAGGTCTCTTTTTTATTAGGACATCCAAAAAAGGTAGTTTGCCGTCTTCTTCTACTTCCATGGTAAATCTGATGGCTGGGTGTATGGAATTAATGTGGTCGAGGAATTGGTCTAGAGCAGGCCGGCCATGTGGCCAGATGACAAAAGTGTCATCCACGTACTTCTTCCATAAGGTTGGGCGCAGAGTGGCAGTCTGGATGGCGTCAGTCTCAAATTTCTCCTTGAAAATGTTGGATACAACCAGAGATAGGGGGAGCCCATTGGGGTGCCCTCAGTTTGTTTGTAGAAAGTTCCATTCCAAGTGAAGTATGTATTGGTTAAGCAGTGTCTCACCAGGGGGGGTACCTCAGTGTTTAGTCCTTGATAAACCAAGTCTTCAATGATTGCGATGGTGTCAGGTACAGGAACTTTGGTGAATAAGGAAACTACATCAAAACTGACAAGCAGGTCGTCTGGGTACAGGGAAATACACGTGATTGTCGATACCAGGTGAGTAGAATTTTGTACCGCAGTGGTGGTTTTTCCAGTGAAAGGCTGCAGAATTTCAGACAGAAAACGAGCCAGTTTGTAGGTGGGGGAGTTGATAGTAGAGACGATGGGACGAAGAGGTGTATCTTCTTTATGTATGTTTGGTAAGCCATATAATCTTGGTGGCCTGGCAGCAGAAGGTTTCAACGAGAACTGTTTGGTTCGGTCAATTAATGCGGTTGAATCAGAAATGATTTTGTTGGTTTGTATGACGAGGCTCTTGGTGGGATCTCTTTTTATTTTTGTATAGCTGCCATCGTTGAGTAATTCTTGAATGTTGTTATATTCTATTGTATCCATGATGACAGTGGCATTGCCCTTGTCGGCTGAGAGGATGACAATGTCATCCCTCTTTTTTAATTTATATAATTCAAAACGCTAATCTTTGCTGAGGTTGCTAGCTGGCATCTTAGCATTTTTGAGGGTTGCAGCGATTTCAGATCTTGCTACGTCTGCAGCGATGTGACCCAGGCCCTTGAGAGCCACGTCTACTTGGACAATGATATAATTAACTAGTATGTGTCTCGATGTGACTGCAAAGTTTAGCCCTTTAGCTAAAACGGATTTCAGACCATCGGAAATAGAACTGTTACTGCGATTAATTACGACTTTGTTAACGTCTAGCTTTTTGGTGTGTGGGTCCAGTCTTTTGTTGGAGAGGAGGTTGAATTTGGAAATCAGGTTGTCCTTACTTCTGCCAAATCGCTCTCCGTGGTGCTAACGTTATAAAAAACCGCCACTTTTTTCATGTTTTCTTGCTGTGGTTTTCACACCTGATGATGATTGCTTTTGTTGCAGTCGAAACGTCGTGAGAATTTTATTGTTTTGTATTTTTATTATTTTATTGTTTCCCTTCTACGTGACTTTACCGAAAGAACCAAGAATATGAATCCCTGCAGTCCCGAAAGCTTTAAATCAAAATTTAAGATTAACGATGTACAATATTAGCTCTAAGTGCGAGGCTGCCAAGCAGTAAATCCTTTTGTCGTCTACTGATTGTCGAACCAAATTTTTTTTTACTTTTTCTGTAGTAAAAAAAATCCAAAGCGGTACGTTCCGATTTAAACATTGGTATTCTGTAAAAGTATTTCGCATTGTCAAGCAGCTGCCATTGCGGTTGATACTGTTGGCAAGTAAGCAATATTGCAGTTATACATTAATATGTACGAGTTATAAATGTAATCTACAATTTGCACTATTACATATTCCCATAAAGCCATATCAACTTATACATCTAAATATATCTCTCTAGCTCTCGTTGAGTCTACTTTGGCAAGTGAGAATGTTTTCTTTAATTTACAGTTCAAAAATGTAAAATTCTGTTCTTTGCACCGGATGACAAGTTTCTCGTGAGCTATTTATGTGCATGGAAAATGTTTTTGTAATTAAGTCATTAAATTGTATATGACACTTTATTTACACAGTAAACATTCACGAAACTGCTCGATTTAAACCCAGCGGCTTAATCCAGTGCTGTTTTGACTGACTATACAAGGACATTGGACTGAACCAAGCAGATTTCCACATTTTCCCATAATTTTTTAAATGCCACGTACAGGTTCTGAAATTTTGCGAAATGTGTCATCTGATCAGTTTGAATTTTGTTGCGCATTCACCATTTTTACCATTTTCACACGCTGGAATCATTAAAAATAATAATAATGTGCCTATCCACTGCTAGTTTTTTGTTTGCTGCACTGTCTTCCGCTGCTTGTCGTCGTTTATTATATAGCACTGCAGCATGGTGATTGCCCATGCAAGCAAACACTGTCCATGCTCCAACCTGCGTGTGACGTCCTATATCTGACGAGATTGGACGCATTTATTTCGGACAATTTTGATACATGCAATGTAATAACGACGTATTGCATGGGAATTTAAATGCGCTGGAACGATGCATTGTCTTTATTATCACACGAGCTAAAGTGTTACTTTTGTTCAGCTCGACAAATGTGAGTTGTCAATAACTTAACAGGACTAACCGATCGGTGTCTCCCGTAATCAAACTCCCATTTGGATGTTCACGCGTTTTGGTCAACCTCTTTCAGTGACCTCCACAGCTCTTGGTCTGCGATAACATTGGTCAAGTGAATCCACAGGCATCGATATTAGAGCTCACAATCAGCGATTGCTGTACAAAGTAAGCCGCGCATCACTCGTGTGTCACGCAATCGAAGGCAAAGCATGTGTGTGAAGATAAAACGATTAATTTAAAACCTTAAACATTTTAAACCCTAGCACAGGAAAGAATCGTGTCTGTCATTTTAAATTGTGTACGTTTACTGTGCAAAAAAGAGTTTAAATCCAGTGGTGTACAGAACTGTATTTCAATCGGACCTTTAATATGCATTCATTTTGATAAATTTAGTCTTCAGTCTCAAACAATCGATTGACATTTTCAAAATAATTACACGAATGCCGGAAGATAATGGATGTTCTTAGAGAAGGGGAAAAAAACCATGGTGGTACATTTTAAGGATTAGATAATACCGCAGTCTAGGAGGTTTTTGGTCATATGGATATAATTTTCTCGTCAGCGTTGGCACATTACTGCCTTGGTGCCCCGAGTATAATCCAAGAATTGTACCAACTTGTACAAAACAGTCGGCGATATCCAGAGGTTTCCTTTGGGCGGCGTGCGCTCAATTAGCCTTCAAACCACCAAGCTCTATAATGGGTTCTGGACACACTGAACATGTGTTCTGCACTCAAACAAAACCATCTGCTCGTGTTCCCTAATCTTGTTCACGCTGTTTTCATTTTCGTAGGGCGAGAACAGCGAAAGGACATTCCAAAGGATTGTTTTCGCTTAGTAATTTAACAGTCCAGCAAGTTTCAAAAACCAATTCGCCTTTGATCCACAGCTTTTTTGCTTTGCCATCGTAAACCGGCCACCTTGTGTCCCCCTGCAGATGGGAGTTAAATGCGACACCATGAATGAATGCTGTAACAGTTCACAGACCCCACTCCCACACAGTGCTGGAACACACCACACCCAAGTGCCACCACCCTTCCAATAAAATGTCCCGAGGGACTGAAATGCTCAGGTCACTATTCTTTTTATGGCGATGAGGTCTGTTGTTGTTCACTTGAACTTCACTCCTTGATTCCTTTCCACCCTCGTTGAGGACTTCGGTCTCCCAGGCCGTTTGCTTCGTCTCGTCCACACCACCCATGCTCAACCCCCACCGCACACTGCAAGGCCGCAGCGCTTCTGTGTCCGCGACTTTTCTCACACAAGCTCAACTTTGGAATTCCCTCCCAATAATGCAGCTTACACGTTAGGACCGTGAGTAAACATTTCTCAAAATCCGAATGTCAGAACCAAAAGGTACGCACGTTCGTGTTGACCTTGGCTGCTTAAGTAGCTCTCAACAGTTGAGGTTGGGATTCCATGAATGCCTTCCGCTTATGTGGCTGAAACCTTTTATCTCTCTGGCATTGGTAAAAAATAAATTACATGCGTGGCATGCATGCATGTACTGTCAAGTCAAAAATCAAAGTATTGTCCTCCAGTGAGCAACGGGGTGGGACTCATCTTTGTTGGTGGCAGGTACGAAGCCAAAGATGAACATTACTAACAGTGGTGGCCAGTCTCTCTAGACGATAACTTACTTTTTCTTTCAACAATACGGTACATTTTGTATCAATCACAGAGCTGCTTTAAAGCATTTGACCTTGTTTTCCCACTTGCACTCTGATGGTGAATCAAGTGCTTCTAGCCAGAGTGCTGCTTGACCAGAGAGAGGGCTTGTCTAATGCACGCATGTCTCGGGCATCTGGTGGTGACATGGCACAGCAGAATCTGGCCGGCCGCCCTGGTTTATTACTGCAGGTGTAATAACCGTAACATACACACCGTCGACTTCACAGGGGACTTTAAAGATATCCTTACATCATCGAAAACGAGTGGGGTCACAGTGTTGCCGGCGTCACGGTCCAAAGTTACCAGATTCGGTCAGATTACACTCAAATTATTTAAATGGGGTTGTACTTAGCGATCGTAGCTCCCCCCCCCCCCAACGGGCAAGACATGGGCCTACAAGGCAAGTTTACCCCTGCGGGTTCCCTCTCAAATGTTAAACTGCTATTTGATGTCAGTTACCTGTCGCGTGTAAAGCATTCTGAGATATTCCGGAATAAAGGGCATCTGTATGTCAACAAAAAGGTTTTACCCTTGATGCAAATCAAACAGGTGTTAAGATGTTCATACACCAAATATAAAAAAATCTTTTGCAAAAAATTGGAGCATGTTTTTTTTTTGCATGTTCACCGTAAGTCCGTGTGGTTAATGCAGACGTGATTCCTTGAAAAAGGTTTCTATTTGGTGTATGAACATTTTAACTGCTATTTTATCGTCAGAAAGGGTAAAAGCTATTCTTATTGTTTCATATTTTGATCGTGGCTAAAAGGTCCGACATAATAGCTATGTAATTGTTTAATTTGAAGACTCGCTGTGGAGCATAAGGCTGCAACAAGCCCACGCCATGCCAGACGGTCTTTAGCAGCTTTCTCTGCTTCACCCCATGGTCTTTAGTTTGTCTAGAATGGTGCCTTCGCCAGATGGCCTTCGGCCTGCCCCGTCCGTGATCTTTTCCCTTGTGGTCTCCACCCTAGGGCAGTTTTCGCTATGGACTCGGGTTAAATTCTCAGCGCATGTCCCAGCCACCTGAGTTTGAAGACACTGTTACCCAATAAATAGATTGCGATTTTTTGTTGTGTCGTGTCCCCCCCCCCCAATTACGTTACTCAACAATTGCAGGAATTGTGAAATGTCAACAATGTAGAATGTGGGTACGCGGTATTTATTTTCAGCAGCAAAAAAACATTTTTCTTGCAACAACAATGCGTCCGATTAAAAACTTGCTCCTGCAAGTTGCGTTATCTAAATGAAGATCACGTGTGGCATGAAGGCAAGGTGAATTCGGTTGTAGCTGCTCTGCCGTAAATCCAGCCTGTAACCTCATTTTGTGCTCTCAGCGAACGCCACACGCCATTCTCCGTGACGATTACATTGGAATTCTACCAACCTTGTTGCTTGGTCCAAAATGGATGGCAAACAGAAGACATGTCACCTCATATCTAGTTTGATTCGGTTTTTAACTATCCTTTATCCAAATATGATTTATATAAATAATTCACAAACAAATTATCCAGAAACATGCCTTTACTGTATTCTTTATTGATGGATGCATTGATCTGGTTTGTGCATTCTATAAATCTAAACCACTCAAAGCGTGAGATGGACTAAAAAATCCACAGCTATGGCCCTTTACATGAACCTATACGAGATTACATCACACTTACTCATAATAAGTTAACTTTATAATAATTCACGTAAGTTTACACTCAATATATCCGAATTGTATAAAACAATTTGTCCTTTACCGAAAAGACCAAGAATATGAATCCTTGCAGTCACGAAAGCTTTAAATCGAAATTTCTCCTTTGTAAAGTACATGACCTGTTTGTGTTGTGTCAGGAGATGGTTGTCTGCATTATAAGTGTCTACAATATTCACGTATATGCTTTTCAGTCAGTGAGCCAATCTTGGGTGCTGACACCTGATACAATTGTTTGAAATGATAACATGTACTACGGACACGGTATCATACCATGAAGGCTTGCGTGATCGATGGTCACTTCTCGTCCTATTCTGCTCCCAGTCTAGAATGACCTTTTGTTTGGTTACCTCTCTCGTGGCCTTTTCCTTATCGTGGCCGTGGATTCCTCACCTTCCCGTCAGCATATCGAGAATTATATCAGCAGAGTACCGAGAGTTGGCCTTGTGTTCCTTTTGTAAGACCAAATTGAAGGCTGTAAGGACACAAGATACGGTGAACAATTTTTTTGGATCAATACTGCAATATATATTTCCATTTACTCAAACGTGTAAGACGTGCCTTCGCTGGGACATGGGAAAATGATGACGGCGTTAACAACACTTGTACTCCATAAATGCACGTTGCTATTTTTAGAAATCCATGCATGTCAGCCATGTGAGCGTTGTTCAGAATAGGGTAATGGCCAAATAACGACCCTAATACACTCGCTACTTGGACAGTTTCTCAGTCATGTCTAATTGAAGCAACTGACTGTACTCTAATATTCTGCCTAATTGTTGCCTAATCCTTAAAATGTTTAAAGCATAAGATTACACGCCAGTAATATTCTCATCCAGAGATGCCCCTTGGTCCGAAAACAGTGCCAGCAGCGACAAAATATAAAATAATACGAACTAAAATGTAAATTCGAATTCACCCGGCTAAACCATGATCATCCTAGTAAGATAAAAACTAGTTTAGTTTTATTTGTATATATTTTTGAAGTGATTTGTTTACCCTTCCTATACTTTGCACTCCTGTCGTGTTTTTGCATTGAATTTTGTTGTAACACTTCTTGTTGGTTCTTTCGGTAAAGTTACGTCGAAGGGAAATAATACAATAATAAAAATAAAACATAAAATAAAATTATCACGACTTTTCGGCCACAACACAAGCAGCCGTCTTCAGGTGAAGAAACAGAATTGTCGGGAAGACAACGCTCCAATGAACACTGCTAAGCTTGGCTGTTGTTGTAACGTCCTGACCCGCCCCTACTGGACATCTGTGAAAAAGAGCTTTTAGCTCATCGGATCCCCCCAGTATATATATAAATATTCTGATTTCGATCTTATGATTACACTTTGTCCCCATCATAGGAATGTGGAATTTCTACTGCCATCTTTGGTTTGCCAGTTTAAATGAGGCCCATCCGAAGATTGTTTGCGCATGGATATTATTTCACTTTTTATATGAAGGAGTGTACTTCAGCCGTCAAGAGGGTGCATTATAGTTGTACTGTACTGCTTGGTGGAGAGAGGCAGGAGGAAGTTAAGACACTCGTCCGTCTTTTCAATTGGCGCAATCGAATCAAACTGGCGACCTCTGGATTGAGAGTTCAGGGCGCTAACCAACATACCGCAGCAGCATCCCGAATTACACGGTACGTCGGTAAGCATTTACATATCGAGGTTAATCTGCACTAATTAATCAATTCTATGTAGGGCGTCTGTGAAAAAGAGCTTTTGTGGCTCATCGAATTCCTCTTGTATGAAGCAAGATTCTGATTCTGATCCACATATATTGATAATCCGTTTTCTCGTTTATCGCAAGCGGCATCTCGGGACCTACGGATGAATACTTTTCCCCGTGTGATTCACCGTTTTGACTTGGCGTGCGCCCCCTCGACTGTGCAGCGAAATTGGCATCTCCCGGCTCGCGCCATCAGCAGAAGGTGGCCTGAATCAGTTTGGAAATTATTTTGCAGGAGCGTTTTCGCAGCGGTCATCGCGAATCTCGCGCGCATTCAAAGCTTTTTTTTTTCTTCAGAGAGATGCAACGACAGTGGCAATAATGGTTGTACTGGAGAGACTGCGTAGGTGAGATTCCTTAAGTGTGAAGTAATATGCATGATTTTGTTCGTGTGGTTGTTGTTGCCTTCGTTTTACAATGCCTTTTTTGCAATTTTGTTATGGGTGGGTAGTGTTAAGTTGCGGGATGAAACGAATGCGATGACACTCGGTTACTGTTCTGAAGTATGGCTGATGGAGCGGTGATGATGTTGGTTGTGTGAGCGAGGCAGTACTGCTGCTAGTCTTGTTTATCTTTATCTTTTTTATCTCCGTAGATCCGTTGGCACTGCTCACGAGACTATCCCATTAATGTGCTGTTATCTGATGGTCACTTCTCTGGCTGATTGCTGTATTTGTGTAATATAATCAAGCGATGGCATTATAGACCCCTTGACCAGGGTTTTGGGTTTATTTATTCAATAATTTGTGCACAAGACCAACTCTGTGTATATTTGCTGCAATATTTTGTATGTATGTATGTTGAATTGCTTTCACATCATATGTAGCTAACCGTGCTAATTGGAGGTGCGGGAGGATGGTCAAAAATGTGTAGTGGTGAAACAGTGAATTCAGTCAGAGAAATGGCTCCCTGCTCAAATGAGAAATATCTTTGAACTCATTTCCATTACTGGCCCTGAGCTCATGACGGGAATTACACATTTCTGTGAGTGGGTAGAGTCTTGTCCCGAGGACAACTGATGTTGTGACGTCCCACAATGTAGTGGTAATTTTGTTCACCACTGGGAAATGTTCTTGTTAAAGTCCTGCCAATGGCGATGTAGCAAGCACTGTCACAGCACTGTCCATCCGGATCGCTGTCCCGTCATTGATGTTCAATCATCCGGATGGATGTTCAGTCATTGCCTTTTGGTGGAATGTTGGCGGGTTTGTGCACGAGCAAACCAATTTGGAAAATGCAATCGGAAACGAAGGCTGAAAACTTCTGGCCTATATAATGTAATATAAAATCTTCGAGTCTCAACGGTAATCACATCAAATTTGACCTGTATTACAGTTCATCCGAAGCCGAATGTTCACACAACTCTTATGATTTGTGTTGACGTTTCCATCCTGACAGCCGGCGGAGGAAGTATGGTGCTGGAACTTGCACATTGACATTCCTATAATATAATTCACAAGAATGGGTCATATTTTGTGCTGCCAAATCAATTCTTTTTTCAATTGCAAAATTAATCGCACCGAATTGAGAACTATAACAGTAATATTCCCGACCTTGTACTAAAGTCCCTTCCAGACATAGGTCGCATATCAATTTGTTCTCAGCTTCTTAACTTTAGGACAATGAATTGAACTCATCATTATTATTTATAGACATTTTGACTGTCAGAGAAATACTGGACCTGTTTTGTGGCTTATGGCATAAAAGGTGAGTTTATCGCTGGGCTAATGATTTGTGTGGGAAAAGCACACGTTTGGCAAGGAAGTGCGTGGCTTGCATCTCTGATAATAACGAATAGCGTTATAAAGAGAGGGCCCCAAAGCAGCAGAGGCTGGGCATTCCCGGCATCTTTCGGGCTACAGGACAGCCATCAGTCCGACATTGCACTCAAAGTGTTTGCCACAAATGAACCGCAATACCTTGCTGATCTTGTCAAGCAGCATAAACCATCAAGCAAACTCTGGTCATCCTCGCAGTGGCTTTTGGCTAGCCATCTATCAAAAATGGTCACCGCATCGTGTGGCGCTTTCATATGCGCTTCTGCGGCCGTCTGGAACACTCTTCCTTCTGATATTTTTGAAGCCACTGGGGCTATACACTTTTAATTCTAGGTTGAAAACTACGGTGCGAAAGAAAGTTCAACATGCATACGTACATACACTTTGGTTCTTTCGGTAAAGTTACGTAGGTATAAAATAAAATATATCACGACATTTCGGGCGCAACACAAGCTTTCCCACCTGATGACGGATTTATTTTATTTTATACCTACAGTGAGGGAAAAAAAGTATTTGATCCCCTGCTGATTTTGTACGTTTGTCCACTGACAAAGAAATGATCAGTCTATACTTTTAATGGTAGGTTTATTTGAACAGTGAGAGACAGAATAACAAAAAAAATCCAGAAAAACGCATGTCAAAAATGTTATGAATTGATTTGCATTTTAATGAGGGAAATAAGTAATTGACCCCTCTGCAAAACATGACTTAGTACTTGGTGGCAAAACCCTTGTTGGCAATCACAGAGGTCAGACGTTTCTTGTAGTTGGCCACCAGGTTTGCACACATCGCAGGAGGGATTTTGTCCCACTCCTCTTGGCAGATCTTCTCCAAGTCATTAAGGTTTCGAGGCTGACGTTTGGTAACTCGAACCTTCAGCTCCCTCCACAGACTTTCTATGGGATTAAGGTCTGGAGACTGGCTAGGCCACTCCAGGACCTTAATGTGCTTCTTCTTGAGCCACTCCTTTGTTGCCTTGGCCGTGTGTTTTGGGTCATTGTCATGCTGGAATACCCATCCACGACCCATTTTCAATGCCCTGGCTGAGGGAAGGAGGTTCTCACCCAAAATTTGACGGTACATGGTTCCGTCCATCGTCCCTTTGATGTGGTGAAGTTGTCCTGTCCCCTAAGCAGAAAGACACCCCCAAAGCATAATGTTTCCACCTCCATGTTTGACGGTGGGGATGGTGTTCTTGGGGTCATAGGCAGCATTCCTCCTCCTCCAAACACGGCGAGTTGAGTTGATGCCAAAGAGCTCCATTTTGGTCTCATCTGACCACAACACTTTCACCCAGTTGTCCTCCGAATCATTCAGATGTTCATTGGCAAACTTCAGACGGGCATGTATATGTGCTTTCTTGAGCAGGGGGACCTTGCGGGCGCTGCAGGATTTCAGTCCTTCAGGACGTAGTGTGTTACCAATTGTTTTCTTGGTGCTATGGTCCCAGCTGCCTTGAGATCATTGACAAGATCATCCCGTGTAGTTCTGGGCTGATTCCTCACCGTTCTCATGATCATTGCACCTCCACGAGGTGAGATCTTGCATGGAGCCCCAGGCCGAGGGAGATTGACAGTTCTTTTGTGTTTCTTCCATTTCCGAATAATCGCACCAACTGTTGTCACCTTCTCACCAAGCTGCTTGGCAATGGTCTTGTAGCCCATTCCAGCCTTGTGTAGGTCTACAATCTTGTCCCTGACATCCTTAGAGAGCTCTTTGGTCTTGGCCATGGTGGAGAGTTAGGAATCTGATTGATTGATTGTTTCTGTGGACAGGCGTCTTTTATACAGGTAACGAGCTGAGATTAGGAGCACTCCCTTTAAAAGTGTGCTCCTAATCTCAGCTCGTTACCTGTATAAAAGACACCTGGGAGCCAGAAATCTTTCTGATATAGAGGGGGTCAAATATTTATTTCCCTCATTGAAATGCATATCAATTTATAACATTTTTGACATGCGTTTTTCTGGATTTTGTTGTTGTTATTCTGTCTCTCACTGTTCAAATAAACCTACCATTAAAATTATAGACTGATCATTTCTTTGTCAGTGGGCAAACGTACAAAATCAGCAGGGGATCAAATACTTTTTTTCCCTCACTGTACGTGACTTTTTCGAAATAAGCGAAGAGTATGGATTCCTGCAGTCACGAAAGCTTCAAATCATACTTGCAGTTGGGGCGATGCTGTCATGAGGTAATCCCGATTGAGTAAATTTGCAGGTATTGTTTTTTTCCACCATTGCAATGTTTGGCCAATACCCATTACACTGTTTTTTCTATATCTATGCGAGGAATTCGGAGAACCCAGAGGGAACCCATGTAGAACAGGGTGAGAGCATACAAACTCCACACGCAGAAATATGCTCGAGTCGAGAGTTGATCCCAGGACCTTATTGCCGTCAGGTATGAGGTTACCACTGCTGCTCAAGTTAACGCGATGCAAAGTTAACATCTTAAGAACGTACTTACATTTTTTGCTGTCCAAAAGAGGAATTAAATGGTGCTCGCCTCTTGATCAACCTGAGACAGCCATTGGATGCTCTACATTCATTCATGTTGCAGGGACCAATCTCCATTGGGTCTGTGTTATGCGTAGTACGGAAACGGTATCTACATTACCACTTCTGAAAATGTTGGTCTTTTCTCCACATGCTGTGCACTCAAGCTGTTCACATGTAGTCAATGACAATATTAATCATTGAAGGGTTTCTTTGTGATGCACACTGAACTAAAGCAACATGCGTGCAAATGGAACTGCTGTTATGGTTCAAGCTGAAGGATTTACTTTCAATGCATTTGTAAATATGGTCAAAAAAAGTGTTAATTATTTATGCAGGCTTTATACCACGCTTACGACCATCCTTTTTTCGCAAAGTCACGATGCCCTTCTCCGAATATCGCGTTTTGTTTTCCATGGAGACGAGAGCGAATTTTTTTTCTCATCTTTTTGTTATAGTTTGTGAATGAGCAAAATGCGATTGCTCAGCAGGCTAAATTTTGATTTAAAGCTTTCGTGACTGCAGTAATTCATACTCTTAGTTTTTTCGGTAAAGTCACGTTGAAGAGAAACAACAAAATAACAAAATATATATTATGCAAACCGACACACCTGATGATGACCGTTTGAGTTATGGTCGAAACGTCGTGAGAATTTTTTATTGTTTTTATATATATTTTGTTATTTTGTTGTTTCTCTTCAACGTGACTTTACCGAAAAAACTAAGAGTATGCTCAGCAGGCGTTCGCAATGGTGGGGCTCTACCACCTCGCGCATCCTCCGCTCTGTTTTCCCCTCCCCTTTTCACCCCTTCCCATTAGCTTGCCCACGGCCACTCGCTCACTCGCACACGCATGCTCTCTCTCTCTCTCTCTCCCCCGCGGGATTATGCAGCAGGGAGCAGCGTTTGCGTCACTCGCCCAGCGACTAAAATAACGGCAGACGCTTTGCCGGTGGGCCCCGGCTTTATTCCCGTGCCTTGCCGACACCCGCCGGCGGATGAAAGCCGGCAATGGCTTTAGCAGCGCGGCCAGAAGGTCTGCGGCAGGAGCTAGCGGTGCAATAATAACAATTTATATATATATTTAAAAAAAAAAAACCGTTTTTATTTGTAGCGCTGACAGCCCGGGACGGGTCGACGTTTCGTCAGGGTGCGCCCTGCTGATCTGCGTTTCGGCAGAGTCCCGTGCCGGATTCATTTCGCGGGTTTGGTCGAGCTTGCGCGTTGGGCAGGAACCTCCGGTGGAAACGCCTCTGTGCATTACAGGCCGGCAGTCGCATATATATATCTCCCTGCGACTCTCGCTCCTTTGGCTGCGTTCACCTGTCGCAAGCCGCCGAGGAAAGGGATTCCGGAAATATTCACTCGCCCGTGGCTCGGCCTCGCTTTGACGCAGAGAGAGAGAGACCGTGTGTGAGTGTGGCCGGCAGAGGGGCGACCTCACGGCTGCCTACGTGAGCCAAGGCTACCGGAGATTTTTTGTCTGCGGCTTCTCGCCGTTTTTATTACGCCTGACGTCGACTGAGCTTGCGTGTGAATCCCGTAGATATTGCGCTGCAGCTGTTATTGCGGTTACTGCTCAGATGTTTTTTTTTCCCGTTCACATTTTTTTCATCGCTGCAAAATAATTTACCCGGTCCTTTGTTAACTTTAAATGCCGTTGCTAACTTCATTATTTATTACTGTTATTTATTTTAACGGCAACTTGAAGGACGTAACTGCCGGACATTGTGTCAACATTTTGTCGTTTGTTTTAACTTTAACCAGTAACCAGCATTAGCAATTTGCAGGATGGCATATGACGTTTGAGGCTCGTTATTTCAGCAGCATACCCCCACCACCCTTCCATCAAGAAAATAAATAAATCCCGTGTATGTTTAAACATCCTATCGGCTTCACGTAGACCACTGTAATGGGGTGAAAATAAATATTAGCGATCCGTATATCATTTAGGAACAGTCGACGGTCAAATGCCCTCTAACTTATGCAATTTTTCGAGTCTTTGATCAACATTAAAAAAAAACAACAACAAGGACCCTTTTTCTGCCGGCTCTTGGGAGGCTATATTTAGGAGACTTCTTCACGAGTGAGTTGAGCACATTGACGTTCCAAGGAAGCAAACGCATCTCTCACCCTGTCAAAGTCCAGCCACTTGAAGTTGGAACAGTCTGTACCAAACATGGCTGGACTCCATGATTCAGGCTTTTTTGAAATTAGTCTCAAGTCCCTGCTGAAGTCATGGAGCTGTGAGTATCCTGGTGTTTAATTACTTTATATACGTACATATTGTTTACCCATATCTCTTCACTGTTCCTAAAAATTGTGTGATGCAAATATTTTGCGTGATATGTCTCTTTTTGTAAAGATTACGCAAAAGTGTAACATCTGCGCAGATTGGTGCAGTGCATGAACATCTGAAATTCAAAATCTGAAGGTCATGAATTTACAATCCGGTCGGGAATCAACTCACACCTTCATCCCTCCGGCGTTAACAAATGTATACTTAACCACTGAGAGGAAAGTCAATACAGTAGTACTGCAGCAGTGCTCCTATGGATATGCTGGCCAGTGCCAAGGAATGTGGAATTTGCATCACTGTCTCAGGGACACCGAGAGAGATGAAGTGCTGCCCCATTACACATCAGAGCAGAAAGACACTGTGGCTTCTCTTGATAGCTAATGCACTCTTTTGAGTCGCTTTTTTGTCAATCTATAAACTGTTACTACATCTGTTATGCCTCGTTTATCCGTAGTTGCACAACAAATAATGTACACTTCCATCGGTTTCAAAAGTATATTGCGGTTATGCTCTCAGTTGTATACATTTATTAAAGGAAACAGCCATATTGAAAGTACTGGAAATAAATTAAGTGTTGTAATTTGAAGTCAGGTAGTCTGCAGAAAATTTCAAGTTAATGGGTATTAATTGTTTGCAAAATTACATTCTAATTACAAATTGTATGTGTTCTAAAAAACTGACATCCATCTGCATCAATATAGCTGATTTACTTGTCATATACTTACACGCTTTGCACATTGAACTTATTTTGCGCCATACGTTGCCAACCGTGCTAATCGGAGGTTCTTTGTGAGGTACTTTTTACGTTTCTCATTCGCACATGCACACACCCATCATCCTGGGCAATGATATTCTGGGCATGACCTTAAACTACATCCAACAGTCCATCGTTGCGTGCCCACCGTGGGCAGCGGACAGCGGCCTAAGCAAGGCACCGCTTGATAGCGTGATGTCCTGTGGGGCTTGTTCCCCAGTGGCCCTGAAGGCCTGCCAAGAGCCTGCCAAGAACCTCGAAAATGGTGGCCAATGAGGCTGTGGTGGCGTAGGTGCCGGGCAGCAACCACGTTTCCGGCCGGCATCGGCGGATGAGGTCCTCGCTATGTATGTACGCTCGCACGTGCTTTGAACTTCTTTGGCACCGTACGTTAGCAAACCGTGCTAATCCGTTTGTCGGGCACAGTGGAGAGCAGTTCACCGGTGACCCGGAAAGCAGGCCCTCGTTACTGCGCTCCGCATCCTCCCCTGTCCTAAAAGTGGGGGAGGAGTACCGTAGGTCATCGCCAAAAAGCATGCTACGGCTTACAAACCGACACACCACCCGGGGTTAAAGTCCCCTGCTTTCTACGGCTCCGCGTGTTGGCGTCACTTCGTGTCATGACACCCTGCCACGCCGCGACTTTATGAAGCGTGGCACCTCTTAGGGGACGCTGCCAGGCTGACCGTGGGCACCTTGCATGTGGCCCAATACGTGACCTACGTCCATGTCTCCTCGTAGCCAACTGGGATGTGTCCTCACTGTGGTGAATGTTGGATATCCAGAAGCCGTGGCAACGCGAACTCTCACGCTGCCGCATCAGGCAACCGTGCTTACTAGGCAACTCTGTGGCCCCGTGCTGGCTCAAGAGCATGATATGCACACATACTGCATACACGTGCGACGTGATGCCAGTTTTCTCCTTTAAACATCGTTATGCACACATACTGCATACACGTGCGACGTGATGCCAGTTTTCTCCTATAAGCGCATTCTGCCTGCACTGTGCTTACCCACCAAGAGTGCAGCATCAAGCTGTTTCACGCTACTCATTGAATACGTCGCGGGCATGTTACGCAAGGAGCCAGCGATGCAAGCAACACAGGCTCAACCAATACGTGTGCAGTATGCTGCCCAGCGTGGTGCTGCAGGGTGGCTGGCAAGCTGGGATCATAGTGGTGTCAACAACAAAGCATCCCTTTGCACTGTACACCGCTGCCTTCATGTGTAACGCAGGCCTGCCACGTTCGATATTGCCAGATAGCCTGTGTGCGGGGAATGGTAATCAGAAGGGCTGTGATGATTGTGTGATGCACTGGTCTGGCCTGGCCTGTAGCCTCACAGTACGTGAAAAACAAAGCCACAACAGGCAATTGTAAGTCACAATAGGACTGCTCAATTCCAGGCTGTAGATGTTATTGTAGGGAATGTAATGGCGAGGTAGGGGGACGACAAAAAAAGAAGCACATCTGAAAGCTCGCGATGCAGTGATCGTCTCGGTTCGATGGTTCATAATAATTCTGGACACATCAACAGTGTTAAAAGTCGTGTTTTATTTATGCCGTGTCATGCACATGAACTGCATTTCAAAAAGCTGTAGAATTTGGAGCACACGCAGCTTTCGCATGGAGGTGCGAGAAACTGCAAACAAACGGGAAGGCAGCCAGAAGCGGTGCCAACAATTGCCCAAGCTCTGTGGTCCTATATTTTGATGTTTGGCCAACGCCACTAATGAGCGTTTATACGTACGTGAGGAAACCGGAGTATCCGCAGAAGCCCTTTCTGTAAACGGCTACATTTGTGTGATTCGCAAAACCCAATGGGCACAACACAGTCCATCGGCAGGGCTACTACGTGTGGTGGGGTAATGTGTGGATACTACGACCTCTTCAAAGGAAAAAAAATATCCACTACAGAGGGTCTCCAGAGCTCTGACAGTGCCACCTGATGGGATAATGCAATGGTTAACACGAATCAAATTTGCAATGTGGTGTATACAGATCAGTACAGTATATATTATTTTATCCAAGTCAAAACATTACAGAAGACATTGTTTTCCCCTATTGTCATATAACTAGCCTTTTGCCCGTCTTAGGACGGAAGCTATAATATTTACGTAAAGAAACGTCTGCGTAGATTTGTTCATTTTAGTAACTTTCAATAAAGAAACGTCAAATTTAAATTGAATTTTTCTTCATCAGGTGAAGGGACGAGACTGTCTGGTAGGACAGCGCTGTCCTACCAGACAGTCTCGTCCCTTCACCTGATGAAGGCCGCTTGTGTTGTGGCCGAAACGTCGTGAGAATATTATTGTGTTATTTTATTTTATCAATTTATTATTTTATTCTCATTCTACGTGACTTTACCGAAAGAACCAAAGAAGATGAATCATTGCAGTCACGAAAGCTTTAAATCGAAATTTAAATTGAATTTGCGTAAAAAAATGTCTTGCATTATGACAGTAATGACGGGGGTACGGCCTCTTTTGCAGCGACGTCACGTACGGATGTGGCACTGTGCTGCGTAGATTTTTTTCTTGACCGTCACTTTCTGTAAAGAAACGTCATATTTGAAGCGACTTTGCCAAAAAAAATCTTTTCCACTCGACCTTTTTCCGCGTGAGTGTAAAAATCCACCCGCTCATGATTATCTCCTTATTAATGATAGGGGGGATGGGATGGGTTCGGCATGTTGAGTGACGTCACGCGCGTTACACACATTTCTGGGCTATTATAGTAGTAATGCTGTGTAGTGTGCATTCATAATGGTGATTTGGGATTTTTATTTACACAATTATTTTATCGAGTGCTCATACAAGAAAATGTGAGCAATGTTGGTTGTTTGGCATTGTTCGATAGACTTGGTTTGCTGTGCCAGCACATAGGAGGACGTGCGCACGTTTGTGGATGTTTGTGGGGAGCGCGAGCGCAACGGTCAGCACACTGCCTTACGAACCTGATGACATGGTCAACACCAGTGACGATTACCTGAACCGGTCCTGGGCCTCACCGAAGTCGACTCGGTCTCAAATGAGTACCTGGTGCCGGTGTGTAAACATCGCCACCGGGGAGACAAAGGCGGTCTTGCCTGGTGCTGGCCACCCACCGTGCCGGCCTTCCATGGGTGCTACTCGCTAACAGCACTTGCCCCAACAGTCTTGTAAGGCGATACGGTGGATCTTTGTCTTTGCAGTGGCATTATCCAGCTTTGTAATGCTCTGTCTCGGGCCTTGGCAGTAATTGCAGAAATGATGGGCTGTTTGACCGGGGAGTGATGCTGTCCCCGTGGTCGGTTATCACTCGCTTGAGAGCTGCGTTTCCTTTGCACCAGAGTGGTTGGGGCACCCCTGCGCACGAGACAAACGGGCTTTCCTCGTGAGCACACCTCGTTGGTATGGCGTCTGTCCGTGAATTTCGATTGAATTATCGGTATAAATGTACGTATGTATGTTAAACTTCTTTTGCACTGCACGTAGCCAACCGTGCTCATCGGAGGTGTGGAAATTTAATCAATGGGATGTAACAAGAGACCTCACAATGGGGGTTTTTTTTCACCGCTGAGTGCTCAATTTTGCTTTGCAGATTGCTAGTTGCACTGACTAGACAGGTACTCTTATACAGGATGACAATACTGTGCTGCTGTCATCATGAACTAGCAACTTTTCTCATGTGGTAGGGTTTGCTCATCATGGTGGTGGTTTGGTGATGACACCGGTGGTATGTGTTTTTTTAAATGTGCTTATATTATTTATGGATAGTACTATACTGGATAATGCTGTGCTGCAATGGTTAAAATACCAGACTTGTCATTCGCTATGTATCTGTCCTTCCAGCAGTATATACAGTGAGGGAAAATAGTATTTGATCCCCTGCTGATTTTGTACGTTTGCCCACTGACAAAGAAATGATCAGTCTATAATTTTAATGGTAGGTGTATTTGAACAGTGAGAGACAGAATAACAACAACAAAAATCCAGAAAAACGCATGTCAAAAATGTTATAAATTGATTTGCATTTTGATGAGGGAAATAAGTATTTGACCCCCTCTCAATCAGAAAGATTTCTGGCTTCCAGGTGTCTTTTATACAGGTAACGAGCTGAGATTAGGAGCACACTCTTAGAGGGAGTGCTCCTAATCTTAGCTTGTTACCTTGTTTAAAAGGCACCTGTCCACAGAAGCAATCAATCAGATTCCAAACTCTCCACCATGGCCAAGACCAAAGAGCTCTCCAAGGATGTCAGGGACAAGATTGTAGACCTACACAAGGCTGGAATGGGCTACAAGACCATTGCCAAGCAGCTTGGTGAGAAGGTGACAACAGTTGGTGCGATTATTCACAATTGGAAGAAACACAAAAGAACTGTCAATCTCCCTCGGCCTGGGGCTCCATGCAAGATCTCACCTCGTGGAGTTGCAATGATCATGAGAACGGTGAGGAATCAGCCCAGAACGACACGGGAGGATCTTGTCAATGATCTCAAGGCAGCTGGGACCATAGTCACCAAGAAAACAATTGGTAACACACTACGCCGTGAAGGACTGAAATCCTGCAGTGCCCGCAAGGTCCCCCTGCTCAAGAAAGCACATATACATGCCCGTCTGAAGTTTGCCAATGAACATCTGAATGATTCAGAGGACAACTGGGTGAAAGTGTTGTGGTCAGATGAGACCAAAATGGAGCTCTTTGGCATCAACTCAACTCGCCGTGTTTGGAGGAGGAGGAATGCTGCCTATGACCCCAAGAACACCATCCCCACCGTCAAATATGAAGGTGGAAACATTATGCTTTGGGGGTGTGTTTCTGCTAAGGGGACAGGACAACTTCACCGCATCAAAGGGACGATGGACGGAGCCATGTACCGTCAAATCTTGGGTGAGAACCTCCTTCCCTCAGCCAGGGCATTGAAAATGGGTCGTGGATGGGTATTCCAGCATGACAATGACCCAAAACACACGGCCAAGGCAACAAAGGAGTGGCTCAAGAAGAAGCACATTAAGGTCCTGCAGTGGCCTAGCCGGTCTCCAGACCTTAATCCCATAGAAAATCTGTGGAGGGAGCTGAAGGTTCGAGTTGCCAAACGTCAGCCTCGAAACCTTAATGACTTGGAGAAGATCTGCAAAGAGTAGTGGGACAAAATCCCTCCTGAGATGTGTGCAAACCTGGTGGCCAACTACAAGAAACGTCTGACCTCTGTGATTGCCAACAAGGGTTTTGCCACCAAGTACTAAGGCATGTTTTGCAGAGCGGTCAAATACTTATTTCCCTCATTAAAATGCAAATCAATTTATAACATTTTTGACATGCGTTTTTCTGGATTTTTGTTGTTGTTATTCTGTCTCTCACTGTTCAAATAAACCTACCATTAAAATTATAGACTGAACATGTCTTTGTCAGTGGGCAAACGTACAAAATCAGCAGGGGATCAAATACTTTTATCCCTCACTGTATGCGTTCACCACGGTTAGTCAATCGGCAGGGTTATGTGTGGTGGGGTAAATTGTGGATACTATCACCTCTTCCAACGCATCTGCTCGTGTGGGAAAAGTAGGCCAAATACCCTGTAGAGGAGCTTTCTATAGTCCCGCTTGTGAAGGTGGCGTAAGTGAGCGATCCCTGGGCTGCACTGTTAAAAATTCCGCTCCATTATTGACGCCTCCCAATGTGGCACTCATTCTACGAGGGTCAAGCCATCTCCCTAACAGGGATTTCAAGTCGCAGTCTTCTGACAGACGCCACTGACACGTTTGTGGTAAACATCGCAGGGCATTGTGGCTGAAGGGGGGGGGGGGGGGAAGGAGCTGCGTTTGAGAGTGCGTTGGACTGTGTTGAGTAATGCTGGTGGCAGATTCACGAAAAGGCCGACTTTCAGTGGAGGCAGTGTTTGAATCAAGTGCGAGCAACGGGAAGGCAATCGGTGATGGCGTTGACAGCTTTGTAAACACGAACTGAACTCACTTTAAAGCATACATAACGTACATCCGTCATCCAATTACCATACACGTTTTGTCGTCTAGATGAGCTAACGAAGACAATTATGAAAAAAATCTGACGAGACGAAGGCCTCTATTTTATTTTTTATTCTGTTAAGGTCTTTTGTACATTATCTCTACGCGCCCATCTTACCCATTCGGGCAGCATTCTGCCCAGCACAGGCTGCTGTTATACAGATAATCCGAGCCCAGAACATTTGAAACAGGCACATCCCAGAGTTAATCCCATAAAATTGTGATCTCAATTTTCATATTAACATGAAAAATCCCAAAAATCTGGCCTTATAACGCAATATCTTGGATGATCCAAAAACCTTTTTGTTTTTGATAGATTAAAACATAAGACGTCACCAGGAATGACGTCACTGCTAATGATGTTCTGACCGTTCGTGTCACCCCAAGAGGGTTGTCACGTGGCCTCAGGTAATGTTTCGCCAATTGGCACGAAGACGCGTTTAAGTATTATTACCATTACATGATGCAAATGATCCGAAAATTTGAAAAAAATATCCAACTTTTTTGCCTTAAAAAAATATCAAATATTTTGATCCCAAACTCGTCCCAAGTAGTCTAAACTAAACTTTAAACGAAACTATTTTTTTATTTTACCAAATAAGGCCCACTGAGCTATAGAGCTCTTTTTCAGACTTAACCTGGCTTATGTGGAAATGTGGAAGGAAAAACCGGAGGATGCTGAGAAAAATCCATGCGACCATGGGGAGGACATGCAAACTCCAAATATACAGCAGACGTCAGCGTTGGGATCGAATCCACAACCTCCTGTATGCAAGGAGAGGTAGTTAACATCTCTCCGAAGTGGCGCCGTGTCTTGTATAGCAGTAATCCACCAGGAGAGTGTCATGTTGCATCTCTGCAGATGATAAGGGGATCCGAGTGATCCAATAGGATTCTGTTTTCCTCCACCACACATTTTTGCACACTTTTATTTGGTACCTTGACAAAATGCAGTTCATCCAAATACAATACAGTTATGTGATTAGCTGCCTATCTAGCAGCTTTGCTGTGCCTGCGTTGATGATTCCTGCAGCATACACAATTAACAATGAATGCAAATAATCTTCAGAATGTCAGTCTGGCCCTATGGGCATCAGGCACTTAAACTGAACCATAATAATAATAATTATTTGTTCTTGTTATTGCCGCCTGAATACAGTATTAGTAGTTGCACATCGCATACCATAACACGGTGACTGCACATGCCCTCAAACCACGCTGGTTCTCTCGGGGATAAGAACTTTTATTTACCAGCGATTTATCTGCAGGCTTTTTCAGACATGTTCGTCCATGTTCTTCACAGTGACATCATTAGATTACGTTGCATTGCTTTTGTGTGTTTGTATTAAATAATGGGGCGTGTCCGTTGCTCGTGTGTGACGAAGAAATAAGTCACCACGTGTATATATTTGCACGCGGATATGTAAAAAAGCGAACATCCAAATGGTGAAAATTTACCTGAAAAATACACAATTTGGATTGCACACAGTGACATCGCTCTCCCGACTGAACACTTGGCAGGACCTTGCTGAAAAACAGTCTTGATACTCACTGAGGCTTTCCTGGGCAAACAGTCGTAATCATAGTAAGCGCATGTGGGAGTAATAATAATGTACAACCCACTGCTGGATGAAGGCCACTCTGTATGCATATAGACATTTAAAATGCTGGCAATGCGCAATATTTTTTCAGCTGGATTGAGATTCCCCGGTTATGTTTGTTTGTCTTTGATCCATCGGAGTGGAGGGAAGGAATGATGTGATGCGTTTGTCAGTGATCGTGTCTTCATGGGTCATGAAGGGATTGGCGCTGTGGTGCTAATCTAATCGAGAGTGGGTGATGTGTTTGTACGTATGTCTATGTATGGGATTGGAGAAATTCCAATGCCATTTACCTATCAATTGAGTCTAATATGGAGTCATTGCACTTTTACAGAGAAAAATAGTGCCGTAAAATAAATAATTTAACCTTAGCTCTCTATTGATGTGGCTACTGCGTGTTGTTGGGCATGCATGTATGTACTGTGTGTTGGACTTCTTTTGCACCATACGTAGCCAACTGTGCAAATCGGAGAGCATGTCTGACGTTTCGCTCCATGTGCTGGCAGCTTCTCAGGAATTTAACAGGAGTATCTCACATTCTCCCTCGATTATATAAAGTTTACTGGCTGCTACCAGTGTTTAATGTCGGCCGATGTGTTTTTTTTTATTATGACGAGAAAGTCGAGAGAGCTCACCCACAGTGCATACCCGGGTGATAGAACGGTACCCTATACGAGTCCACGTGACATAGCTCCACCAACTCCCTTGCACGTGGAGCATAACGTTGGATATCACACTTAGCAAGGCGCCGCGCTGCGAGCCAAAAACACACCACACCACAACCGCAAACAGCCAATAGTAGTAATTTAACCTGCTTTTCAAGCGCAGACAACAGTTGCGTTGTCTCAGTGAGCTTAGGAGGTTGTGCTCATATCTGTTCGTGGCGGCACGCATCCCGCATTTGTACGATAGTCTTCTTCTTCATATGGCTGATGTAGATGCAGAGCAACAACTACACTTTCACATTCAGGCGGTCAGGCCAGATAACCGCATCAGGAGTAGCGGAGCGGAGTGCTGTGATGCGTCCGTATTTGTGCCTCAAGCATCGCGTCGCTATACATTGTATGGTCTGTTCTGGATCACCACAGTCACAGCACATTGGTTCATTGACCTTGCCAAGGAGCCATGGGCCCATTTACAATATTTGCACCGTTTAAATACCACTCGAGCCAGTTATGACATAAGACAACCACACTATATATCTGTTTAAAATTATAATGGTGAGTGAACTGTGATACTTTGATCGCATTATCTGTGGTATAATGTATGGCAGTCCACATGATCGGAATCAGTTGGAATCTGAATGTGGCCTTAGCCTAACCGAGGTAAACTCTGGGTACCCTATTATGTGTCACGGCAGCCCTTAATGGTACTCACCAACAGCACGCTCCCCAAGTCTTTCTTTGGTAAATTCCCCGCAGCCACCGTGCATTCTGCAATTAATTTTCTCAAACTGCATAAACTACTACAGCATAAACGATTAAAAGTAAACTATTTATTAATTTGACCAGGTAAGGCCCAATGAGCTCTTTTTTTCAGAAGTGACTTGGCCACAAATGATAGCTAAAATAAATGCCTTCTCATGTGGAAACTTATAGCAGCCAAATACTCTAAACGCATGTTTCTAAATGTGTAGGGGAAAGGCCAGAGGACCCGGAGAAAAATCTACACATCCACGGGGAGAGAGAACACACAAACTCCAAATATACAGATATTGGCAGGGTCAGGAACGAACTCACGACCTCCTGTATTCCAACCAGGTAGTTAACATCTCACTACCCTGTGGTGCCCCTTAAGGGTAAGCGACTCATTATTCTATTCTTGCACGTGATGGCAACATGTTGAGGTGCTGATTACCCATGTTGAGGTCTGCTCGCCAAATAGGGCTTCGGGAGATAGTGTCGTTCAGCTATTCTCCCGTTTCTGGTCTTTACTGTTTTTCTGTGTCATTGCCATTAAACAACCTCGACCTTTAAGACCTGTTGCACCCAAATTAGTGTTTTTTAATTTTAGGTAATACATTGTCCGTATACAATATCGTTTGTTTACACTCAAAGTTCCATTTGACAGGTCAAAAGCTCTGTCAATAAATAACTTGTGTGAACAAGCACACACATGTTGTTAAATGGCCCAAAAAATATCGTCAGATTTCCACATTCAAAACACTATGCGGAATTTTTTAATATGGGGTCGTCTTTGTTGTGATTTGGAACACTTGTGTTTTGGTTATCCTTGTTACTGAATATACATAAGCAGTGTCTGGACAATATATTTTGTAGACAAAATAATAATACAAAAATAACTATACCAAGATTACAATTGCAATTAAGGGGTACAAATACTGAAACCACTTTATTTTATTCGCTGTAGACCCAGCACCCAAAATATCTACTGCATTGAACATCTCAGAAAACCTTTGCTTAGTGAATAATTTCCTTCTACGTTAAGAACAGAATAGTTTTAGCAGCACTTGGGCTTCGTCAGTTCCCATTAACTTGCTAGCCCAGGGTTCATTGCCCTTGTCAAAGAGCCACTGAGCCCATTTCTAAGAGTTGCACAGTTTAAATCCCACTGACATTCAGCTCAGTCGGCCATCGACTTGGCTCATCATCTCTCCCAGGTTCTAGGTGCGTCCCTTGCTGCTGACACGTCAGGCAAGCCAGCACCCTCGCTCATCTACGATTCTGTACCATCAGCGGAGCTCTTTCCACGTAATCCCAACAGGTGTTATGTCCCTTTGTGTTAGAGTTTTGCCTGCAGTTCATCAATAGCTATCCTCTCTTGGATGTTTCGTGGTGTTCAGCAGAAAGCAGGCTTCGCTCTTCTCTCCCGTGCCATGTTAAACCACCTCGACATTCATGTCAGATTTTAATTTCTGTGCAGGCCTCTTACTAAATACCAAATTCTGCTGTTTACAGGTGAATAGAGTGAGTTGTTCACTTTGAAACTGTCCGTCAAGTAAGCCTAGAGAGCTAGTACTTGATCAAAGTCCTTTCAAAAGCAGTAATTATTGATTTCATTGATGATGCAGGTTGAGGCCATGAAATTTACATTTCTTGTCGGAGCCTGGGATTTTAACCCACGTTCTCAGCGGTGTTGGCTCAGTCCTCTGACTTGGGAATATTGAGCATTAGTTTCCAGAGCCACCTCAAATTCTATTTTTTAATGTTTTTTTGGTTTTGGCAAAAAAAAGCATACGGTATCCGCTCTATCCCCAATGGCCCCATTAGCTGTGAACCCCTTTTGACAAACAGTGCAAACCCCCCATGTGTTCTAAGCTGGTGGGAAATTACCTGAGTGGCACAATTGCGGAAGTGCTGCAGGTAACACGTGTTGCCTCTTCTGTCTGAAGAGGTCTCCTGGACAGACGCCACCAGACTGCTGTGTTACATTGTGTTTTTTTTTCTTCCAGAAGGAAGCGCATGCTCAGGGCCAATTCTCACTAATGATGTTTTTGGCAGGGATTTTACGTCTCAAGAAATGGTTATTGTTCCATTTTCTTGAGAATTTTAAGCATACGGTAGAAAGATGTTTGGACGGCATGTTTGCGTGCCTGTCAGAAGCCAAGGTTGCTTCTTCCCCAGTCCGCTTTTGGGTTGGACTGCGCGATGTTTGGCACAATGTCCGACGTTTCGCTCCACATGTTGGGAGTTAATTTGCAATACGTTCCAAAAACACGGTTCCTGTAGAAGCCCCCCGGCGCACGGGGAGTTATGTACAGTATGTGTTTTGAACTTCTTTCGCAGCGTACGTAGCCAACCATGCTTAATTGGAGGTGCAGGGGAAGGCCAACAAACTAACACACACCATCGTGCCGATTAACTTGTGGCGTGACCTGAAACACAGCGGAGCGCTACGCAGCAACATAACTACGACCATTCCTCTGCAGTAGAAAAGGCTATGCATATCAACAGCGAGCATCGAGGGGAATGACACTCTGAAAAATGTTGACATGAGCGTCGACGTGATATAGGAAAATATGTTGATATATACGCTGTGCCGTGCACTTTAATTTATATGATGGCCTATTAATTGACTGGCCACGCTTTGGCAATGTTGCATTTCCAGAAATACCCAAAATGATCAACCCCCCCGCGTTGTGCGGAGTACGTACAACATGTAGAACCACGTAGACGTTTATTATAAATGCACTTGTAAACCCTGGACTGAATTTTAGTGAGAAAGGTATTTTTTTTGCAAGCACCTATTTAGCCTGTTGGCGTTAACACCATGCCATGCATGGATAGTTGCTTTCGTGTGAGTTTGACAATGTTCATCACACCGCACCAGGTAAAGGAATTTTAGGCTAAGTTGATCTATGCGGGTGGGTCAGAGCAGGTGCACACATTACGATACCGAATGATGTTACATTGAGATCACAGTTGTCATCCACGGTCAGCAATCAATCTGTGGTTGTCGGTCTTTTTTTTGTTATCGGCGACTTAAAAACGCGAGCCAAGTGGGGACCTTGCATGGGGTGGGGGGTAAAGATTGATTTGGTGGGGGGGGGGGGGGAGATGAGAGGGGAGAGAGAACCAACATACTAGGGGAAGACCAAGGATAAGGGGTGGGGGCTATTGAGATCTTAACCCAGTGCACTTGCCACCACATCGCCGTTTCCCACGTACTGTACGACGCAACATTTCAGAAAAATAAGATAATGGCAGAAATAAAACACTATTGCAAAGGATACGTGAACGGGTGTTTGAAATCACATTCTCTACGAGGCCTCTATCAGTCCTCGCCACAAGGAATGGAGAGCGAAGGAAAGTGAGGTTGAAAAAAATCCCTCCCTGCTGCAATGAAAAATTGGGGATGTGTCCCGAAGCGATTTTGTAAATTCCACATTTCCGAGACGAGGCCGCGGGTGTCTCCATGGTAAGAGGTGATCATCGTTCACAGCCTTCATCAAATCGAGAGTCGGCTTGTAGATGATTGGTGTGGAAAGAGATGGATGGGAGTTCCAAGCTGACCTGTGCAAAGCGCAAGAGGGGAGGGCTAGATGCATCTTCCTGCGGCGACGATGCCGATTCACATCAGCACGAGAGCGACAACAAACTGAACTTTCGGTAAAGTCACGTAGAAGGGAAATAAAGAAATATATATAAAACAATAAATTCTCACGACGTTTCGACTGTAACACAAGCCGTCGAAACGTCGTGAGAATTTTATTGTTATATATATTTAATGATTTTATTGTTTCCCTTCTACGTGACTTTACCGAAAGAACCAAGAATATGAATCCCTGCAGTCACGAAAGCTTTAAATCAAAACAAACTGAACACTAAAGCATTCCACCATATGTTGATTAACTGTGAGCAACCGATAATAGGTACTGCATATTCTCTGATCAACAAAATGTATGACCAAAAAAACTAAACATAAGAGAATTCCACTATGTTGATTAACTGTGAATAATTCAACCAACAATAGGTACTGCATGTTCTCAGATTAACAGGATTCATTGTAATTTATTTGACTACATTAATCCCCCTCTGGTCTTCGCACCTGATAGGCTCACAGTGATGACATCGCCTTTACTCTAAGACCAAAACAGGTTGATTTATTCACAATTCTGGCCAATCGCCTGACGAAGCTGGCTGTTATCACAAGCGAAACGTCGTGCTCGAATTGTAAATGTTGTTTGTGGGTTTACTCTCCCACGCACCGGTGTGCTGAAGTAGTAATTTATTGGCACGTCTTATTTACGTGACAAACCTTACTAATTTTCTGTGTTGGGTGGTGGCTGGTTTAGCGACACATTTATATTTACGCTATCTAACACAATAAAAAAAAAACTTTTATGGATTTTGGTGGCGAAAGCCTACGCGTTAAACTGCATCAGTAAGTGTGACATATTTCAAACTATGACTGAGGCCCGCCGAAAGGTTTCAATTTGCAGCACGTTGCTCAAGGGGGCGGGTTGCAATTGACGTACGTGGCTCGACTTCGTGGCCACGAAAAGACCCTGCGTGGCAAAGCGGGCAGGTGAGGTGCACAACAATTTACAGCCTAAAGCAATGACGAAGCAGAGGATCAGAGAAGATCGATGCGCCAGGCATTGTTGAAACCCGCAGTGCATCAGCAGTAAGAGAGCTTAGTGGCAGGAAGCTAGTCGCCTTCGGTCTCTGAGTACGTCTATAAAAGGCCCAGAAAAATCTTTTCCCCGAGCGATTATTTTTAATGGGCACTGAGTACGCATGTCCTGCATTGTTTGAATGGCCATCTACCAAAGCATTTAATTTATTGGGTTATATCTTTGGTTAGTGCTTGCTGTGTGAAATACATAATTTATGTACTCATATATAAACATTTTACTGCATAGAGAGTAATGTTGATTTTTTTTTCCCCCCCTTTCAGAGAATTACTTTGTTTTACTATGTCTTGCTGGGATCACCACATAAGCAGTATCTGTAAGATGTATCATCATTTTGTATTATTAAATCGCTTGCCTACCATGCATGCGAAGGTTGTGAATTTACAGCCATAGTGTTGTAGATATATTTAAAACCACGGTTTTAAACTGTGATACTGCAACACACTTGCCTTCACTTATTCATGAAGCAAGGCACCTTGAGAGTTCAGTGAATAGCCGGTGACGGGGGACATTACTTTAATGGAGTAGTTATCGCGCAGCTGTGGCAATTTAACCAGCAACTCTGTGCAAGGCAGGTACCCAAAACGTATTTCTATTCAGCTTCATCCGTGAGTCACAATGTAAGGTTTTGCACGTTTGCATGCATGATTGCTGTGCATGATGCTGTGCAATCCATATTTGACGGCGGTATTGTATATATGGCCACGATGGCTGTTGAATGCCAGGCCTTTTTTTGCGTGGATAATAGACCACATTTAGATGTTATTAACTATTGCACCACTATTACACCGCTCTTGTGCCATTGGATGATATTATTTTACCGAAAATGTTACATTTTTACAGGATGTAAATTATCTGAAAATCCGAAAAAAATATCTGAAATTTTGCTTCAAATCTGTAAATCATAAATTCCTTTCCTTTTGATCTAAAGCTCATGCCAGCTGAATGTGCAGCAGTTTTAATAAAATCAATATCTTGTTATGTACAAATTTATAATTATTGTAACGCGCCTTGGACTAAAGTGTTATATACATCGATGATAAGATTAGAAATAAAACCCAGGAAGGTCATTGTTATTCTTAGTTTTTTTATTATTTTGTTGTTTCTCTTCAACGTGACTTTACCGAAAAAACTAAGAATATGAATTACTGCAGTCACGAAAGCTTTAAATCAAAATTTAAGGTCATTGTTATTTATTAGTTATTAACCAGTGCAGCAGTAACTAACTCATGCCCTACTATGTCCTTGGGGGTAGAGCATGATATTTTCCTGATAAATTGGATCAATTGTGGGAACGTTGCCTGCAGGGTTCGGTCTATATCTGCTTGTCCGCATCACTGGACCCTTCCGATGCCTGTGGCTCTCTGTACCCTTGCCAGTTTAATTCAAAGTTAATCTATTGCGCAACACTAAGATGGGGCTACCTTTTGGTGACAACGTCTTTGGAGACCAGGCAACTTCACTCGAACTGCAGCTTGGTCAGCAAGTTCCTGCGCACCCGGCTCATGGAGTTGCCACTCGCCGAGAATTTGCATGAATGACAAATGCACCGCAGGGCTTTCGAAGCCAGCCCGGTGCGCGTAGCAGTGTCGTCACGCTGCCAAGTGCATCGCAGCAACAGCCGTGCCTGCTAAATGGATTTTTGTAAAGCTCTATCGAGACGAGAGCTTGTATCGTCATTTATTATATTTTCAGTGTTGTTGCTTGACTATTTTAATGGTTTCTTTCAATACCAGTGATGCTGTTTTAATGCCTTCTTTAATATATTTTGCTATGCTGTTTGCACGATTGTGGTAATAACTATTTACCCAACAGCAAGCAGTTTATATAAATGATTATCACAAAAAATGATTAATATATTGCATTACAGGCACTTACATCAGCAGTAATAATACTGATTTTAAATGTTATGTTGCTACATATGAACCAACTTTATCTTACGTCACCGTGAAACATCACATGCCCAGTAAATGCTGATGGAATTTTTTGATAAAATTTCCCTGCAATTTTTAGCGACAATTTTCCTGTCGCTGCCTCTGAGTAATGCGTCTGATCTTAATCTGCAGTGTCCGGATTCCATTATCAAAATTGTACGTGCCCCAGTAATGCATCCCGCTGCTCCGATGTACGGTACGGAATTGCATTAAGGTTGATCGGTCGGCTTTTCTAAAGCATTGGAGCTCTGTATAAAATAATAAAAATAAAGCAGGCATTAATCATCGCCCTAGCAATAATAATGACCGACGGACAGACGTACGCACGCACGCACGCACAGTCCGTGAGTATAGAGATTGAGCCGAGAGTGACGGTGGAAGGGTGCGGGATTTTGAGGGGGGCAATGCCTGCGAGGCCCAGGCGCGCACCCCCTCCCAGTGTTTTTGTGGGTGGTGACGTCAGCATCGGCGGGGTTGGGGGGGGGGGCACTGAAGAACGCTCGTGTGGACGCGGCATCGTCCTTCACGGCCACCTTGAAGGTGTTTTTTTTTTACCGCGTCATCGCTGCAAAAACCTCCGGTGTGCACTCTTTACGTAATTGTTCTAAATACGGATTTCGCCGATGAAGTCCCATTTTTCATCGTATGCAACGTCTATTAATATACGAATAGACATTGAGTTGATCATTGATTATCTGTCGGGCGATTATCCGGCTTCCAACATTAATCCAGCGGTCCTGGGCTGATATCGCGAAACCGGCAAAACTGATCTTAAAGGCTGTGTACCAGTCCAGCGATCGGCACCATGTGCGTTACACAAAAAGTATTTATGCTTCATTTTGGTGTCGAGTATGATGCATATAAAACCTACGTATGCAGTGCTCATTATGTGGGGTGCCGGATAGATCAGTGGTCAATGCATTCGCCAGTGAAACAGTTCGCAAAAAATGCCACATTTAGATTTCCTAAGGGGACCCCGCCCAGTATTTATTATCTGTGGAAAATTACCAACGCGCATTGTTCTGGAATTAATTTTGACGAGACCGTAAATGTCATCCACAAGAGTTGGAGAATGTTCTTGTTTCTCAACCCGAATGTCAAATCTGAAAGCTTCACATTTGCAAGGACTGCGAGTTGAAATTCTTGTTTGAGGTCAGTCCATCACATTCACGCATCCATCAAATAAGCACCTCTTTTGTGGGTTAATCAACACAGGGGGTGCCCTATTCATAGCCTGGCACTCGGCGTGGTAATGTGGAATTATCCGTGCACTTGTTCAGGGCCGAGAGCAGAAATTACTTCTCATGCCACATTTATTGGAGGCTATTAATCTCTTTGGGGTCTCATTTGAATAAAGGGCATTGGTGTTTTTTTATATATATGTGGCCACATCAATCACTCGTCACTTCATCACGAGATGAGTGCCCACTGGGTTACAACTTCTCTTCTGCATGCTGGAACTGTGTCAAAACCAATATACAGTGATCTTTTATACATGACGTTCAGCATATTAGCTAACAAATTATAAAAAATGTATGAGCATATTGCTTTCCCTTAGACGTGTATAATGTGTTCCACATTTGGGTCGTAGCCTGCTTTGTCAAACATGAAACATTAGGCCATTGTGTGCGTCATATCCTTCTTAAATCTTAATTCGACCCAAACTTTTTAAACATATCATTTATCCTCGCGTTATTTTCTTAAATAACAGTTCTATTATTGCGATGTTTACCGTCTTCAGATACGTTGAAGAATTCAAATTTAGATTATCATGTATCACTTTTATGTTTCGTCTTGGTGTATAAAACTGCACCGAGTGTTACATAAGCAATCACCCGAAATGCAACTAATCCCATGACACCTCAGAAGCCAAGCAGGCGTGGATGGGTGACCACGATTGACAACAACACAGGTGCAGTAGGTATTGTGGGCAGTAGAGGGCAGTGAGGAAAAGTTCACTGGACATCTGTGAAAGAGCTTTATAGCTCATCAGATTCATCGGGTATAAATACATCTTTTGATTCAGAAATATTCTGATTCACTGTGCTCCACTTGGCAGACTTTCACTCAACCCCTGATCCAGCCTGGTGAAGTCGGGTCAAATAACCCTCGCTACTGCCGGCATTGCGTGGGGAGACCCTCGTGCAGCAGTGGATCGTGATCCAAAGTGGCGCTGTAGTTGGGTAGGTCAACTCAAAATTAAATTGTCACCAGTTATGATCCTGATGGGGTTTGCCTCGCCCCCATCATTCCTTACAAATTGGTAAACTTAAGTATCACTTTGTGATGGGTCAACGGTGATCGTCGAATGGAAAGACAGATCCATGGGAAAGTAGAATTACTACGATTGAATAACTACTAAATAGTACCACTACTACTAAACTAAAAACGATTGTTCCTTTTCTAGGTAAGCAATAATAAGGGTTACATATGGAGGTGAGCTCCATCCACTCGCTGTGTTTTGAGAATGCCGTCGCTTTTTGGTTTGACTTGTGTGTCTACTGCACTATGAAACCTGACCACCTGGGGTCAATTCCTGTTAACGCGCATCAAAGTCGATTTTAATCTCAATCGGACCAGTGTCTCCTATTTGCAATGCAGTCTAAAATGTGTAAGTCATTCTGTGGTCAGCAGCATCGGCACTGAGATGGGGCAAGACTTTTTTTTAATGGACGCAATTGTGAACAACAGCCATATCATACATTAGTACATCTAATCGGCATCATCATTGGTTCACTGCAGCTCAAAGGCTCGGTCCTACGAGGCGTGTGGTGCTTTGTTTCTTGTGGCAATTGAGAGTAAGATTCAAAGGTTGCTGACCGTTGACCACAGACACACTTGAGCAGTGTGGTGGAGGTGTACGCTATACATGTCCTGATCTAAAAGCATCAGAAGACTCGACAGAGCGTGCTCAGGCACGAGCCACTCGGTTAAGGGTGACGTGTGACCAGCGCTATATATATTTTTTTATACCCCCACTACACCATTAGACTTGGTCTGGCTGTGAACAGTCCACTTTTTGTGTTGCAATTTGGCATCGGTAGGTGCACACCAGCATCGCCTGGCCCCTCAGCACTCTAAAGATCCTGTGTGGGGGGGGGGGGGGGGATTGTTGCATGTGGTTGTTTGGCTGTGTTCTTTGCAGCTGTGCAGCGGTGATAAATGCTACACGTTTTGCGGCCGATGCCAGTTTTGATCACGTACAACATTGGATGGTCACAGTCGTGCTGTTGCTGATAAGACTTGCCCTTGCGTGTTGTCCGGCCGTAATTTTTCTTCCGTGAAAATAGCACAAATGTCATGGTGGCCCCCACTTCCATTGTACAGACAGAGGCATTCAACTTTGGTTTTCAGCAGGGAAAATAAATTGTGAGGCTGGGACATGTTACACTTTATTTCCGCACATTCATGGTGACAGCTACAATAGAACATTTTGCTCTAGTCCCAGACTTTTGGGGAGCAATGTTTTTTTTAATGTAATGATATATTTGCTGTTTACTGCACACAAGATCAGCGTGTTTTATATGAGACGCCGTTTAAGTTAAACAAGCTGGGAAAACCAACCACCACCGAAAGCAACTTTTGTTTTGGCATGCTTGGCAATTTATTTTAATCAAACACTTGCTCATTTTCAAAAGCTAACGGCAGAAATCCTTTGACTTGAAAATAATAATTTGCAGCTCTTCGCGATTCCTTCATATGCCATGTTGATCATAGGGGGGGGGGGGGGGTGTTTGACCATACTTCACCACACTTGTTAATGCGGGTTGATAAAAGCGAGGCTTAGGACTGGTTCAGATAGCACTCGCCACTAATGCTAGCCATGGCCAGTAATTGAATCCCAGCTGAGCTGTTCCATAGCACAGCGTGCTCACTTCTAGCCATGACAGGGAATCCAAATTAGGTCACCGGGTTCATAGGTGCATGGATGGATTTTGGTAGTATTTCTTACGTGAGACTTAGGGCTTTGTTACGAGCAGGCAATGGTCGACTGTTGCCTTTGTTACCACAGAGTGTTTTAAGCCCACTTTGCGGCAGATAGCATGCTTTGGGAAATTTTGTATCACCGTATCTGTCGAAATCCAACCATCAACTCGGTTGATGGTTGGATGTGCCGTTCATACAGTTGCAAGGGGTATCCGTGTAGATTCACGGCAAGGGCTGTTGTGTTGGCAAGCACCGTTTAAGGCCAGTGTGGCACATGAGGTGGAGTGGCCGGCACTGTTCCTGGCCATGGATTTTTGTTTTTTTTATATGCTGATGGTGGCCATACTCCTACATGCATGAATGAATGTTAGACGAGTGGAGGCCCAATCCTGGTACAGCTGCTGACTATCATGGTGTTGTAGTCACATTGCGCACTCACCAATTTGCTAACCATCCCAAATATATGATTGGCCCATCATTACTCCAGGATAATTAAAAAAATAAGTGTCAATTTGTGCCCCCTGGCTATAGAAATGTAAAATGTGCCTTCAGACCCCCCTGTCTTGGCTTGTACATATGGAGTTTAAGTATGCCATACTTATTTTACCACCTCCTAGGTGAAGGACAATCTACCAGCAGTGACGTGAGCAAGCGATTGCAGGGATGCAGCTTTGCAATTTTTTTTCTTTAACATCCTACGCGGTTGTAGCTTCTCAATATAATGCGACGACTGCAGTTGTTCATTGTGCTCACGTGCACAGTGTGCCGTCTCTGTACATTTCCTCGTTCGATATGATGCGGAAAACACAAACGACAGCGGCCTTTGACTACATTCCCCCCCAACCCACTCATTGGTGGCGAAAGACCCTCCAATTCAGCCGACTTTCCGATCGTGCAAAAATAATGATCGGCGTGTTTTAGAACCCGTCTTGTAGTCTGGTAGTCATATGCCAAGTGGACACGGAGTGATTTATAAGTACTTGCTACTGCCACGTGTTCAACACTGCATTAAAAAAACCACACTCGGACCCTTAATCATGTGTTGCCTTCTACAAGAGTCTTTAACAGTTTATTGCTCGTCGATAAGAGTGTAAAGGCACGTTAAAAGATAGAATGGTGGTGGAAGAGAGATAAAAAGATAACAGGCATCCAAGGTTAATGCCTTTTCAGTGCAGTAATTCACCATAAGCGCTGCCTGCTTTATGAGCATATAACACAACACCACTGTGTGTATATATAAAAGGCAGTCAAATAGTTTTTTAGAATGGGATCCCAAAAAATAACTATCCAACTTTTTTCAAGAACTCTTCACAAGTTATACCGTACCCTCAGTCTACCCATTGCTCAAAACAGACTTCATCTCTTGGTGGCCACAAGTCAGAAGCCAGTGGTGCAAATTCCACATTCTCATGGCAGGGACCTGTTTATCAATAAGACAACCATGTAATTTCTCACTGAGTGTTGTTCACATGTTTGTATTCAGTTTCTCGTGATACTGGCGGATTGAAGGACTGAGTTGATTCTTTTTGCAATTTTTATTAATGACTGAAGTGAATGCTGATCTTCCAGCTAAGTAATGCCAGGCCTTTGGTCTTCAACATGTTCAAACCTGCACTGTTACTGCACACGGCATGACCTAGAACTGCACATACTGTTTGCGTTGTGGTTCATGAAACGATGTGTCTTCAAAGTGGACCATTATATTAAAAAGAAGATGTGTTATATAAATGACAACAACAACAACATCAATCTTGTTATTCGATTGCAACTTACGTTTCATCAAAAATTCTCAAAAGCCTTTAAACTGCCTCGATAATGTGTGTATACTCAGCGGAAAATAATTACTTGCTGTGGTTTATGGACCTCAGCATCGAGGAGATAAAGGCAGCCACCAATGCTTGATATTGGTCATGTCACAACCTTGTGGGTCACGGTGGAAAGATGTTAACTACCTCGCCTGGTATGCAGGAGGTTATGGGTTCAATCCCGACCCCGACATCTGTATATTTGAAGTTTGCGTGTTCTCCCTGTGGACACGTGGATTTTATCTCCGGGTCTTCCAGTTTTTCTCTCCACATGCGTTTAGAGTATTTGGCTGGTATAAAATTCCACATAAGCCACTTTTTGTTGAGCTTTCATTTGTGGCCAAGTTGCTTCTGAAAAAGAGCTATATAGCTGAGTGGGCCTTACCTGGTAAAATATAAAAACAGTAAAACCTTGGATTGCGAGTATAATTCGTTCCGGAAACGTGTTTGTAATCCAAAGCACTCGTATATAGCACTCGTATATAAGTTGTGATCACGTGACGCTAGGCAGACAAAGCGTATACGTACACAACTCGTATTGCAAGACCTCGCTCGTTTATCAAATTAATATTCATTTAAAAATTTTGCTCGTCTTGCAAAACACTCGCAGATCAAGTTACTCGCAATCCAAGGTTTTACTGTAGTTTAGTTTCTGATATGTGAAATACAAATTTATGCCACTGAATATTTACCCCCTGTTGCAATGTCCATGTCTAAAGTTGATATCTGCAAAGTGTCCTTTGCACATATTTTAGGTGTGAGAGATTAAGTATTCTTTCATTCCAGTTATGTCAGGACAATGATCAATGTGAACGATTTTATTTAATATAACATGCTAAACACAGCACTCGTCCATTAACTGTAGACATGTTCCAGAGAAGATTCTGTAAGCATGTAAAAAATGTCCCCCCAACGCACGGTGTCCAAACACCTACGGGAAATATTTTACGGTTTTGTTGTCCATGTTAATACCCAGAACGTCAAGAGAATTGCACGAACAACCGTAACCCAGTAATTCAGACAGGGTGGTTGTTTTTGGGTTACAGTGAGGGGAAAAAAGTATTTGATCCCCTGCTGATTTTGTACGTTTGCCCACTGACAAAGAAATGATTAGTCTATAATCTTAATGGTAGGTTTATTTAAACAGTGAAAGAGAATAACAACAAAAAATACAGATAAACGCATGTCAAAAATGTTATAAATTGATTTGCATTTTAATTAGGGAAATAAGTATTTGACCCCTCTGCAAAACATGACTTAGTACTTGGTGGCAAAACCCTTGTTGGCAATCACAGAGGTCAGACGTTTCTTGTAGTTGGCCACCAGGTTTGCACACATCTCAGGAGGGATTTTGTCCCACTCCTCTTTGCAGATCTCCAAGTCATTAAGGTTTCGAGGCTGACGTTTGGCAACTCGAACCTTTAGCTTCCTCCACAGATTTTCTATGGGATTAAGGTCTGGAGACTGGCTAGACCACTCCAAGACCTTAATGTGCTTCTTCTTGAGCCACTCCTTTGTTGCCTTGGCCGTGTGTTTTGGGTCCTTGTCATGCTGGAATACCCATCCACGACGCATTTTCAATGCCCTGGCTGAGGGAAGGAGGTTCTCACCCAAGATTTGACGGTACATGGCCCCGTCCATCGTTCCTTTGATGCGGTGAAGTTGTTCTGCCCCCTTAGCAGAAAAACACCCCCAACGCATAATGTTTCCACCTCCATGTTTGACGGTGGGGATGGTGTTCCTCCTCCAAACACAGCGAGTTGAGTTGATGCCAAAGAGCTCCATTTTGGTCTCATCTGACCACAACACTTTCTCCCACTTGTCCTCTGAATCATTCATATCTTCATTGGCAAACTTCAAACGGGCATGTATATGTGCTTTCTTGAGCAGGGAGACCTTGCGGGCGCTGCATGATTTCAGTCCTTCACGGCGTAGTGTGTTACCAATTGTTTTCTTGGTAACTATGGTCCCAGCTGCCTTGAGATCATTGGCAAGATCCTCCCGTGTAGTTCTGGGCTGATTCCTCACCGTTCTCATGATCATTGCAACCCCAGGCCGAGGGAGATTGACAGTTCTTTTGTGTTTCTTCCATTTGCGAATAATCGCACCAACTGCTTGGCAATGGTCTTGTAGCCCATTCCAGCCTTGTGTAGGTCTACAATATTGTCCCTGACATCCTTGGAGAGCTCTTTGGTCTTGGCCATGGTGGAGAGTTTGGAATCTGATTGATTGATTGCTTCTGTGGATAGGTGTCTTTTATACAGGTAACAAGCTGAGATTAGGAGCACTCCCTTTAAAAGTGTGCTCCTAATCTCAGCTCGTTACCTGTATAAAAGACACCTAGGAGCCAGAACTCTTTCTGATTGAGAGGGAGTCAAATACTTATTTCCCTCATTAAAATGCAAATCAATTTATAACATTTTTGACATGCTTTTTTCCGTATTTTTCTGTTGTTATTCTGTCTCTCACTGTTCAAATAAACCTACCATGAAAATTATAGACTGATCATTTCTTTGTCAGTGGGCAAACATACAAAATCAGCAGGGGATCAAATACTTTTTTCCCCTCACTGAACGTCTGAGGAGATAAGGACATTCGGTGTAATTGGTGTTGAGTCCCCTTGCTGATCTTCTGTTTACATCCCCTTGATCTTTGTGGTTGAGTGTCTCACGTTGGTCAGGTCGCTTGCTTTGCCGTGGGTCCTTTTATCTGCTCATGCAAATTGCTTAAACAAGATTCCACAACTGCTATTGTGGGCTAAATTATTGTACGGAGTAATGTGGTACACTGTGTTCCATTAACGTGATGAACGTGTATGAAGGTAAATAAAAAAAACCTTCATATATTAAGTCATTTGTGATTGTGTAGAAGTGTTAGCGTGGCATTTAACAACTCTGCACTTTGAATCTGATGGTTTGACTTCCAATTCCTGGTCATGGCTAACATCATTGGCAAGTGATATCTGTAGTAATAACAATTATATATCGTTTTTAGACCACCAACTCAAAACAATATTTTTTAGAAAATGTGACCCAACCAACCAGATGCAATGGGGTATTTTTGTCATCGTTTATAGTTTTGAATTGAATGGGAGGCTGGCGACAACCTCTTCGGATATCCCTCACCACTGGTATAAAAAAACGTGGCCAGGAATCGCATGCACATCACCAGCGATTCATCGTTCAGCGCGCTAACGACTGCACCGCAGTCCCAGCCGTGTCGTCATATATCGCTGCTTTAAATGCAACCCATATGGACTGCTTTGGCACCCATCCAGCATTGGCGTTTGCCTGACGCTGGGAGTAGTTGCTGTTACGCGCCATGTGCTTCATGCTGTGTGTAAAAGTGTGCGCGCATGCCCTGATATGAGCCCTCTTCCCAACACAGGTGTTCTGCCACCAGCCGAACAGCACATACAGGAAATGGAACATTTTTACAAATGTGAGATACAGAAAAACAAAAAAAAACATAATGTATATCGATCGTTAGCCAGGGCGAAGTGTTTCATTATCGGTTACACGTTTCTCCCATCATTGTGATCACTGGGAGTCTATGCATGTTTTAATGAAAAAAAATCCTGTTAAGTAATGAGAATATTAGCATGCAATTGGTATTTGCAGTGCAATTATTGTTTTTTATTTATTCAGATGAGCATCTATTACAACCCATAACATCTTCTACATTGGAATGTTCTGTCATTTTAATTACTCATGAATAATCATTATTTTCTGATATGGAGTATTGTAGTGGCATGTTACCTTCAATTATAAGATCTGGACGTTAACTCCAGTACACAATAGTCTGCCGATATTACAATATCATTACTCACAGTCCTTCATCAGTCCACTGCAAGATGAAGGCTTCCCCATGCCATGACAAAGGGATTGTTTGTCCATACTTCACCACGCTGGTCACTGAGTTGATTAAAGAGGTCCTTGGACTTTTTCTGCTATGACTCGCCTTTGAGGATAGCCATAGATCAGTGGTTCTTAACCTTTACTGCAGCCTGCACCCCTTTGGTTCTCAGAAAGGGCATCTCACACCCCCAGTGGGTGCGTGCACCCCAGGCTAAGAATCAATTCCATAGATGTAAGTCAAACTCTGGTCGCTGGGTTCAGAGCACAGTGCGCTAACCACTGTACCACCACTCCAAACACATAATGTACAATCGAACAATCACTATGGCATGCCCACCCGTCCTCCTGGTAACATCTTGCGAATATTACCTGTAAGGTTGTGGGATTTGAACTGTCGCCTCGGTGCAAACCGGCTCACTGGCTACAGTAGAGTCCACAAGGTTTTCAGTCACTGGTAGCTGTGTGCGGCAGCATCTCCAATCAGCACGATTGGCTATGGACAGTGCGAAAGAAGTTCATACGTGTGTACACAGTCAGAATCAGAATATGTATTCATGCTGGAGGAATCCGATGAGCTATAAAGCTTTTTTTCATGGATGCCCGTACATACCTACGCTGCATACGTTAATCTATTTCTGTATTCATACGCAAAAGAAGACCCTGGCAATGGGCAGAACGCCTATAATTTATGGTCAGTCAATTGAGTCTCACTCCACCGTAAGCCCATTTCGGCTGAGTGCCTCGCCTCTTTCATCATTTCTCACGACGTCCATCGTCACGGAAAATTGAATGGCGATAAAGTGCAGTGAAGCCAGACCGTGCTTTAAACGTCAAACCGTGAAGAGTGTTGAGCGCTGAGCCAGGGTCCAGATTGGTTGCTTATTAGAGTAGCTCACCTTGATCATCTGCAGCCATTCCGATTGCAGTGAAAATTCTCATTTATCCTTTTCCAAGTCGGTATATTCGTTTTTATATCTTGACTTAAAGCTTTCGTGACTGCAGGAATTCATATTCTTTGGGTCTTTCCGTAAAGCCACGTGGATAGAAAAATAATAAAATAAATATAATAACAATATCACGACGTTTTGATCGCAACACAAGCAATCGTCATCAGGTGAAAAATATAGCGGGAGAGCTGCTAAGGCAGGGAGTTATAAAGGTTTGAGATGGGTGTAGCCCAAGGGTCAGTGGGCGGGGCTAGAGATGAAATTTGCATGTAAATGTAATCTTGACAAACGAAGCTGTGGGGGTGGCCATTGTATTGTGAGAGCTTAGCATGTCAGTGTAAGAAATTTGCTTGTAAATGTAGGATCGGAGAAAGCTCGGAAAGAGCCACCACCACATCGAAAGCGAACAACGGTGTGGCTGTGTTAGTGAATGTGTAGTGAGTCCAACTGAGTCGCAGACGTTGTCTCGGGAGCAACACTTTATTCAATAAATCAACATAGCATAACACAACCTACACATGGGTGTTGAATGCCCATCTAGCCACGCTACGGCAGAACTAGACACGGTTCGCTATCCCGGCCCGGACCACAAGCTGGGTCCCGGACCACGTGACTAGAGGCTTCTTTTACCCGACGTGCATCTTCATCACCAGCAACACGAAGAACCCCGAGCCCCTCACGGGGCCCCCGTTATATCGGCCTGGGCTGGGGCTGGCTCCGCCCCTTGCCCCGCCCACCTTTTAGACCTCTCGAGCTCTTTCCCAAAGGCTCCCCGAGAGCTCCTTTATATCACGTGACCGCCCAGCGGCCCCCTTCCACTGGTGGCCCCCCTCCCAATATCATCCGTTCACGTGTCGGCAGGTCAACCAGTGTATCATGCCGATATTCAGACTACACAATCCGTAAAGCTATTACCCCAACCGTTGGGAAAGAACCATCTGAGGACCCAAACAGGTCCCTGCAGGGTGGGCTGGTAGGAACATTGGAATTTTGCGCAATTTTATTTTTACACCCCAACAGCACGAGATTTCACTTCGTTAAAGTATTGAAAGGGGACGGACGGACGGACACATTAATCTATTGCAGGCTGGTACACTCAGTTTACAACTTCGTTCCTACCAGTATAAAAACCATTACCTTGCCATACATAGTAGGGGTCACCAAAAAGGTTTCCAAAATCATGAGCAAACACAAGATCCAGGTCCAATTCAACACAGTACATAAAATTCGTGATTTGATCCCATCTGCGAAGGATGTGATCCCTGACGTGCAATACCCCGGTGTCTACAAATTAAGCTGTGCCTGCGGCGGCAGTTACATTGGGGAAACTAAGCGACGTGTCTCGGACCGGATTCGTGAACATAAGGCAGATCTGAAACACGGTAGAACCAATACCTCGGCCATGGCTGATCATTGTTTTAACGCTGTGGGCACACACGAAAATTATTTCGCCAAGACAAAGGTACTCTGCAAACCCACTGGCTATCAACAAAGATTCGTTCGTGAAGCCATCTAGATATTTTAACACGGACACAATTTCAACCGAGAAGATGCGTACAAACTGAACAATATATGTTTACATGCAACTTTAATCTCTAGCCCCGCCTACTGACCCTTGGGCTACATTCATCTCAAACCTTTATAACACCCTGCCTTAGCAGCTCTCCCGCCATATATTTTTCCTGCCTCGGCACCTCTGATGACGATTGCTTGTGTTGCGATCGAAACGTCGTGATCTTGTTATTATTTTATTTATTTTATTATTTTTCTATCTACATGGCTTTACCGAAAGACCCAAAGAATATAAATATTCATTTTTATGTTTTGCATATCTACATCGTTTGTAGTATAATTCAAAGAGACGTATTTTTTTAAATCCATAAACTATGTCGGGGAAATGCATTTGGTGTTTAAGAAAGTGCTCTCATTTCAGGACAGTTTCGAATGCAGTACAGCAAATCAAGAGATCGCCAGTTCGATTTCATTCTCCTGGCGCGGCAGTTAAAATAATAACACCTCTTCAATTCCTTGCCCCTGTCCACCCGGCAGTGCAGATGGGCGCAGCGCAAGTTCGTCTCTCTCACCAGGTTGTGTGCGGTGGGGCAAAATATGGGTCCTCCGAATTCTTCCGAGATGGAAGAGTGGAACAAATCACCGGGGCTCTAGAGCTTTCTCTAGAGTAGGGTTATCCATCGGTCATGGCGTGAGCAGGCCATTGTAGGGCTGCACTTTCCCATTTGATGTACATTATTTGTGCACAAACGATTGTGGCAATACCTGCAGATGGTTAATCCCCGAGCATTCGTATACAGAATATGTTCCTACTTTGTCAGTTTAGCATCGACAAACCAATATCATTGCCTCAGAAGCTCGTTCTTCCAGTAGGACCTCATTTGTCTTTATTCTCTCATTTATTTTGAGAGTAAAATGCCGTTACGGAGATATGTCCTCCAATGTGCAGCTTTCAGAATTGGCAGCAGACCGTCCTCATAAACATGTGTTCGAACAGAACAGATGGTTTTGATGAATGGGGTACTTAGAGGCGAGGATAGTTTAATTAAAAATGTTTAAATTACATTCCTTGTGGCTACTACATGTATGCACAGGTGTTATGATTTATACAGTTGAGACTGTTTGACAGATTCGAGAGCATATTTTGTTACTGCAGACAGCTGCAGTTAATCCAAGCATGGCATTATTGCGCACGTTAATTTGAACAACAACAAATTGTCATCAACAACGCGTTGACATGTTCAGTCGACGGTCAAGATAAGGACGATCGCAGCGCATGAGTCCGTCATAACAATTGTAACACGTCCGTCCGTCTTATTGCGTTAAGATGTGCTGGCTTCCTCGTGTGCTTACGATTGTTGCTCCCCGAGGGTTCCTTGCCAAAACAGAGGTCACCTAGGGTCACAATAGGGATCTTTTGTGTCAATAACGAAGGCCCGGCATCAATATTGATCATTCATTCACGTGTTGTGTTGCGAGAAGAATATGCTATGGCTACATCGAAGGAATTGCATCTCAGCATTGCAACAAACCTCTGAACTGCACAACCACTATGATTGCGAATGCTGGCACGTGTGTGCGTGTATGCGGAACTTCTTCATAGCATAGTGTGTAGCCAACGGTATAGATCGCTCGCCAATGCAGCGCAACATCGACGCAGTTTAATGCTTTTAATATCATCATGGGGACTGAATCGCATCGAATATATGATTCTGAACGAAGTCAACTATTTCTGTGCACATTAAATCCATATAAACAAAAGTATTGATCTAAATAAACCAATGCATTTAATTTGCCCGATATTGATCATGATCCAATTGATTGTAGCAAAGTTCAGCTGGTCTGCAGAACTGACAACTCGATGGGACAGAGATCATACAATTTCCCATAATGATCATATTCAGTGGTAAAGGCCCTCTGCAACACCATGGTAAATGTGACTCATTAAAATCTGTGAATTTACACTTAACCTATTTGTGACGATTACTACATATTTAATTCAGTGAGTGGAGCAGTGGTGCAGTGGTGTTAGCACAGTGCGCTGTGAACCTGCCAATCTGAGTTTGATTCCCAGCCACAGTTAACATCAGTGGCGAAGCGATATCTTACCCGGTCTAACCACCTCCCCCCCCCCCCCCTCTTTCACCAATTTAACTAGCACGGTGAAGTATGGCTAATACAGCATGAGGAGGCTTCATGCTGCAGGGCACTGGAAAAGGGTATTTGTGACTACTTTAGTTATCCTTAACTGCTCTTACTCACCCAGTGACCTTCAGGGGGGAATCTTGACTCAAGTGTCTCTCACCCTCGGGGGGGGTGGGGGTGGGTAAGAGTAAAAGGGAAAAGTCGTGAGAGTCGTCGCCCCACCTCGGAGAGTGACCTGGACACGTTTTAAAGGCTCGGCGGAAAGAGGGCAAACACCGATAGCTGTTGGAATTTCTGTCGGGTTATGATGCCTCGTGTACATAACATGACAGGGCATCTGTGATTTATTTGTCACGAGCATTCGTGTACAGTCACTTATTTAAGCCAATGGCCAGACAGTAATAGCATTCATATGGCGCTTATTTCAGTCGTTTTGCTTCATTTATGCCGTATATATTTGAAGAAAAAACCCAGACTAATGTTTAAAGTCCAAGTGCGGCTCCCGTATTCATGTGAGTGGGCGGTGGTTCACATATTTGGTCCCGAACCAGTGGTAGAAATTCAACGTACACGTAGCACGGAGCCTTCTTCTACACCGAACACAGCCACGTGAACTGCAAACAAATTTACTTTTTTTTTTCCAAAGGAAAATGCAAGTGTGTCTTGAAATGGTGCTTATTGTTTAGGGGGCGACTGCAAGGGAACATAACGTACTTATTCAGAGTGCCCAAAGAAAACAGGTTATCCATTCAGATATTGTCCAAGGGCAAAGTGTTTTGCTGCTTACGCAAAAACCCATTAAGGTAAATCTGCGTCACGTTCAATGCCCATTGCTCATTGTGTTTTTGTGTCCTGTTTTGCGTTTGGACTGCAGTGGGCACGATATCGCCCAGGAAACAGACCGGTGTGTGCAATAGGGGGATCTTTGTTCTCTGGGCCCCGATTTGCATAGCCCTTCTCACTGCCGTGCATTTTCTTTTATCAAAAACGGCCTGATCCCATTTTTTTTTTTTGCCCCTGGAGCTGCCAGCGTGGAAATTGGATAGCTTTGGTGTGACCAGTGAGGTCGCATCGTGTCCCGGTGCCGTACCGCTTCAACTATTTCTTTTCCGCTCTTGCATCAGAAGGCGTTACTGTTTTTGAGACGCGGATGTCTGATTATTTAACTAATTTATTAAATATTAAGGGGGATCAGTTATGGTTTACCCCACCAATTTGATTTAAAAAAAATGATTTGAGGGGGTGGAATCATTAACATGACCCCATTGTCATGCTGGGTGTGGTTTAGTGGAGCGGTTTCCTGCATTCGTGATGTAGGATGGGGGGAGAGGACGCGGCAGCTGTCGTGTTGTTAATTGTCCGAGTAATCGAGCACAGAAAAATAGTATTTTTCAAATTTTTCGTCGATCAATTGATTAATTATTCTCATCCTGTTATGGGGGGGGGGGGGGTGTGGGGGGGTCAGCTCAGCTCACAATTCTTCTGAGGTGAATAAAATAAAAAAAAATTGTCGGAGTCAATGATGGTTGTGCAATGATAATTCTGCTCCCCTCCCCCCCCCTAATGAAAGAGAGAGAGAGTCTGGATTCGTGAGCAAGTGGCTCGGGGCTCCCAGCAGAGAGATGGGCACCGCCTCATTGCCGATTCGAGCCGGCACATGTGTAGTGGCCTTATTGACGTCGGAGACTGTTCTTTGGAGGCAACACGTATTTATTACGGACACTTCAATTACAGTGGCGAATCTGATACTTGAAGAGGTAACGGCCTCTTCGCCCGTACTCTACAGAGGGAAACGTTCCCCGAGCTTTAGCCCACGCTAGCTCCATGGTTCCCTCTATCCTGGTCCTCTCTCAGGAGGCTATCTGAGCTGGCCCAGCTTCGGCGCAGGTCCCGATCACCAGCCACACGAGTCCGGCCCTCAGAAGGACATGGGGCCTCTCGGCTCTGGTGTCACACCCCCTGGCTTGCTTTGCCCGGCCCTCAGAAGGGCAGCGGGCCTAAAGGAGTTCCAGGGTCTAGCTAGTCGCTCTTCTTTCTTCACTGGCTCGTCATCTTGCTTGAGTCGAACTGCCCTCTCAGCTCTCCGGGTCCCACCTTTTATACAGTCCCTCACCGTGGGGCGGGGCTGGGAGGGATCACAGCGTCCCCCCAAAGGCCCCACCAGGGTGGTGGCCGTAGCGGACGTGGTTGTGGCCACCGCCCTACAACCGCGTGTCACCCTGCCGTAACACCTCTACACATGCACCACGCTGCCCCACTCGGTTTCATCCACTTGATACGAAAACAACACGCAAGGCTTTCTTGCCCCTTGGAAACGAGATGACACTGCGGCACGATGGTGCGACGCATACCTTCGCTTAATTGTACGGGCAGCCCTGGGTTAACCGTGCGAGCACAGCAAGGAAAGCGGAGGCTGACCTTGAACAACCTTCGAGGAGGCGGCCGCGCACGCTGTTTCCATCTGACAGCTGTTAAAATCTGGAGCCAGGTTCCACCTGCCATCTGCGCTAGCTCGGGATGTGGCGATAGCGTATCGGCATAGCTGACGAGCTTCTTTTAATCTGCGTTCTCTCCATTGAATGTCCGAGCACGTACGCACGCACCCGTGGGCTCACGGGTGGAATTGACTTCGCTGCTAAGTGCTGTGTAGCGAGCCGCCCAGTCTTCTAAACTCTACAAACAAAATCTACGTTTAATATACTGCCGGTATTTTTATACTTTCGCTGCAAGTATATTCGAGTGACAAGCTGGGTGAATTACATAAAATGATTATGCGATTGCCTGGAACAAAATAATGCGCTTTCTAAATACACACAGGCAAGGAACCTTTTCACTGGCAAAAAAAAAACCGTGAATGTTTAAGTCCATCAGCCAATGTACCTCCTGCGAGTCTCATCGGCAGGATGTGGCCTGTGACAAATGCTGCTGGGTCGCATTTAGTTCGAGGCAAGGTGCCCGCCACAGTCACTGATGGGGCCAATCAGCTCAGTCGTTGTCTGATGATTGTTCAACATGGCAATGATCGTGGACCACGTAAGATTAGGATGCTCTATTGCTGTTTTATTCAAGATTTATATGACATTACTCATGCCCTTTTTAAATATGGGAGCTGCATTTTCTTTGTCACCAATGTAACCCTTGTGGTGGATGACGGTAGAACGTTAATTATTTTAAGGTTGTTAACAGTTTTGGACAATTTATTATCCGCTAATTTCTGAATTCAGTTTGTCTCATATATATATTTTTTCTTCAGATGACAATCCATCATGACACGCTTTACTTGAGAGACATGGGAAATGTGTACCGAGAAAAGACTTATTAGGATTTTGAGTTTTCAGTGTTAATGTCAAAATGAATCTCAGAGAACCGTATTGAGATGACGAGAATTCTAACGCCAGTGGGTCATGGAGCCAAAAGCAGAACTACCACAGACAATTATTATTAGTCTTCTGTCTAAATAGCGAGTAAAAAAATGTAAGATTTAAGTGACTCCACCACATATGCATACAAACAGCCGCTATAATGTTTCACTGTAAAAGACGGGTGTTATATTTTGGTAATGCCTTGCAGTACTACTGGGCAACTTTAGCCCTCAAATAGCTATGTGGTGAACACATTGACCACTAAGCTTATATATACACACACACATACCTCCACATTGTACACCGTTAACTTGCATTGCAGTAACTTATTCCTGCTGCATTAATGTGTTTGCATTGTTATAATGAGGGCTTTCGTCTGACGTGGAAACCTATTTCCCACACGTGTGATTCATTAATTAATTGTCACCACTCGGCCAATGCCATGGTAAAATGCAGTCATTTCATGAAACGTGCAGCATAAATGCCATGAGCATACTATTATACAATGATGGTACGCTCTTTTGAATATGCTGCCCTTGAGCCTTTCGTAAAATATTATTTGTTTTGTTTGCAAGAACTTGCTTGTGTAGAAACTGAATGCGTTGCTGTGGTGTTCATAAGCAGTGGTTTTGTTCACCCTACAGAGAGAGAATTGACCCCTGGACCACATGACTGGTGCTGGACCGCCAACAGAGATGATTACCGCCCACAGCTCATTGCCGGTGTGCTGTCAGACACCGTGACTACGAATGGCTCTCGTGTTAACAAAGAAAAAAAATCACTTTTTGTCTTTTTATACGGAAGTACTCAAGTGCTTGAGCATATTGGCACGAGACAAGAGGAAAGTGGAAAGAAATGACGAACTGTGCAGTGGACACCTACGGCCTATCTGCCCATGGATCGTGATGATGATATGGGAGTGATGGTGCACTAGTTCGCGAACTGTGCTATGAACCCATTCATCACCAGCATTAATCGCGACTAATGCTGGTGATGAATGATATCTGATTTCTCATCCACGCTCGTCTCTTAGCTAATACTAACAATCGGCAAATCCCTTAAATCGACACCCGGGGCGACCCTCTTCACAAGCGTGCACTACTGACAAGCTTGTGAAGAGGCTGGTCAAGTAACTTCCCCAGTGGCCGATGCAGCATGAGGAAGCCTTTCGTCCAGCAGTGGATGAGGACCTATGTACGTGGTGGTCGAAGGTCGCACAGTCTCGAGTCTCAAACGGGTAATGAGGACCATAAAGTGCCACGTTCTTATAAACGTGAGGGACCAGAGCGTTTGCAGAATGACCACTTCATAACAAAGGTTATATTGGGTTTGATCCCGTAAGTACTGTATAAATGTGTCGTTAGGCCACCACTCGATACAGCCAACCAGTAAGGTTTGTAATGTAAACAAAACATGCCAATTAGCTACTACTTCAGACCACGTTTTGTTGGAGAGTAAACCCACAACATTTACAATTTCAGTACCGTGACGCATCGCTGGTAATTACATCGAGCATGATCGGGCGATTTTTACCATCTAGCCAAAAAAGCATTTCTTATGAATAGTATTGATCGCGAAAGCCTACGTGACAAACGGAACGCCCACTGTTTATCTTTATTGATGTCTGAGATAAAAATGCCGAGTTTACCCCCCCTCCCCTCGCTGACTAGGATTTGAACTTTGAAATCTTCTTCTCGTGTCACATTGCTCTCACCACAACAAACACCCCTGTGGCCTGCATTTTGGCGTGACATATTGCACTTAGAAAACAATGCATTCAACCTTTGAAATGATGCATTTCGCACAGTGTAAAGATTTTCTAAATGACGTATGGATCGACAAATTCCGGCATTTGCATGCCCATGTGACGTTGATTGCCGATGCGTCAATGTCATCCGCGTGTGGTTTGGAGCAGGGAGTTCCAGTGCACGTGGGAAATATAGTCTAAGTGCAAACATGAGGTTCGAGGTGATTCATAAGGCTCATAATGCAATTGTTAGAGAAATGAGTCAACTCTGTTTGAGATCCTGGGTCCAAATTCGATTACACCCCACTGATTAAACCTGGCTCTCAAGTAAAGCGAGTCGATGACCTAAGTCCAGTTACGAAGCTGCATGATGAGAAAAAAACCGATCTTAAAATAGATTTTGACTTAAAACTTTCGTGACTGCAGGAATTCATATTCTTGGTTCTTTCGGTTAAAGTCACATAAATAGAAAATTAAAATTAAATTAAAATATAAAAATAAATTCAAAATAAAAGCAAAAAAACCATGACGTTTCGATCGCAACACAAGCGGTCTTCATCAGGTGACTTTACCGAGAGAACCAAGAATATATAATATAAAAATAGTACATACTATACGTAAATTTTCACTTCATTTGACCTTGGGTCGCTCTGAGGTTTAAACTTTAATAACAGAATTGGTCATTGAAATGCGGCAATCCACATTGTACGGAGTGTGACCGGGAGCTGTCCAGTGTTCTATTATTAGCGTGGCCTCTTGTCATGACTTCAGAAGTAGTTCTTAGTTCTCATCCTCAAGGGCCATTCTGACCACGACTTTATACGCCGCTGACGCAAGGTGTTCTAGAGAGACATTTCTTCACCTCGTGACAGTAAATCCGATATCACAATCTGCTCCGCTGCAGCTGTAATTTAATATAAGTGCTCCGTCTTCTCCTGCGCCGTCTCCTGCAGCTGCTGTTCCTTCTGAGCCGCCATTTATGTCTAATGTCGTTCATCTTTTGTCATCCATTCGCGGCTTCCCGCTCTTCACAAGTCGCCTTTCATACATTTCCTATTGCCGTGGTGAAAGTAATGCCTTGGAAATTGTTTTAAAGTGCACTGCAATTCAGATTTATGTCATGCTGACGCTACTTGATTCTAAGTTTAAACGTAGCTGGATGGCACGATGTGTACTTGGATGAAAAGTCAAAGCTAAGGTGTTAACCCCTTCTTGCCATATATATAAACTGATCACATTCATCATTAACAGTGCCTGATAACAGATTCATATATCAGAATCGGTATATTTGTGTATACTGGAGGAATCTGATGAGTGATAAATCTCCTTTTCACAAATGTCCAGTAGGAGCGTGTCAGAACGTTACAACAACAAAGAGATAATAATTGCCTAATGGTTAGAGCGATAGGAAAGTGAAACTCCGCGGAAGGAGCAATGCCCCGCAATGTCAGCCTATCACCTATATATTTCCTGTTATAAGGCAGTGTTTACGATGAATGTGGGGAAAAATATATATATTTATTTAACAGTTCTAAATATCACCACGGCATCTGCTATGATGTGTCCAGAGTGATGTTCGCATGTACACGTACGGCCAGTTTGTCAATCCACCAGCAGCCGGGTAAAGGGCTTCCTTGTGCAGCACAATGTAATGCCCGTTATTTGACCATACTTCATCGTGCTGGTCAATGCGGGCTTGTGACGTTTGGGGGGTGGGGGGGGTGTAGAACAACAGGGATTTGTTTTTTGGTTGCACTGCCCACATCACCTGCCACACTTGTTCTGTTGTCATTTGTGGGCACACCCATCCAAGCAATATCCACGCTGGACCCTGCTTATGACAATGTTATTTTATTTTAGAGAGACTGTGTGTTTGTTGTCTCTTGCTGTGGTCTGGGGCTGTCCTTGCTGTTGTTTTGCTGCCTTGCTCAAGCTTTCGAATTGGTTTACTTATGAAATTTGAACTTTATATATTTAATCTATTTTACGTATTTATTTTTAGTGATTTGCTTATCTTACCTATACACTGCACCCTTTTGATTGTTTTGTGTAGATTTTTGTTGTAACTTTCTGACCCGGCCCTACTGGACATCTGTGAAAAAGAGCTTCATAGGTCATTTGCTTTCTCCAGGATATGTAAAGATTCTGAATCTGATTCTCCCCAGGCCTGATGGGATCTTGTGCATTCTGAGTGGTTTGATCAAATTAAGAAAAGCTTCCACACTCGCGTCCTGTTCAGCAATGGTGGAACATCACTCGTCAGCCGAAATTAATGGGCTCCCCTGGGGAACAACACAAATACCCTGCACCAACGCTGTTGTGGTGAGAGCCGTTCATTAAGGGGGAACAGCCTGATCTTCTGTTGCTGTACATACAGCTTGTGGGAAACTGAAGTTGCATAGGCCCGAGAAATGCAATTTAAAGATGACGCAGAGCGTGTTGTGGTAAAGGCCGAGTGTAGTGGCATCCACGGTGTTGTAGTTTTATGTGCGCAGCACTTGCACGTGGTATTTCTGTTGATTGCTATTGAATTGTTTGAAGAGAACTTCGGTATAGGGGATTGTTTTTGTCCTTTCTTCGGTGTTAAAACAAGGATGTAGAAAATCAAAAGCGAATTTCAATGAGTGACATTCACAATACACGGTGCTGAGGTAAAAAGGAAATTTTATGGAAAACTTTCCAATGGGGACCTTTTGTACTTGTTCATTTTTCAAAAACTACTTTTTGAATCTCACGCAATTCAATAATTATTTGAACTCATGGGAAATGCATTGACTTAATTGCTGAGAAAGTCATGCCAGTATTGCATTGGCAATTCTCATGGGATATTTAGCAGGTTTTTTACCGGTTGTGATTGGGCACATTTGTTAATATACAATAATGGTTTGAAAGTATATTTGGCTGCTGTAAATTTCCACGGAACAAGCCACTTTGTAGAGATTTAATTTGTGGCCAGTTTGCTTCAGAAAAAAGTGCCATATAGCTCAGTGGGCCTTACCTGGTAAAATAAGAAGCTTCGTTTTTATTTTAGAAGAAATTTGAAGTGTAAGGGCGAAAATATTCTTACGCTTAGATTATTTTAAGTTAAGTACACCTTGCCTGGTGTGTGAGTGTGCCAAGCACAGTGCTTCATTTGTTTTGGGTTAAACCGAAGCTATGGGCAGGAGGATATTACACCATCACTCCTGTCAGATGTGACCTTAAAACCAATAAGTTCTGCCCCAACCATAGCTTAAAAATATGAGCCCTACGTTACAGGATATCTGAAATGCGTCACTAAATGGGTGCAGTGATTGCTTGATTCACCCTATATTATTGCTCATTCGGCTGGTATGGTCGTGTTGAATGTTAAGGAGTTTTGTTTTAATCCATTAATTCTGTCAATGACGATGGCTGTTTTGATTGTGAAATTTTGGTGAGGTTCAGATACCACTTGCCTCTGCTTATGAAACGTGGTTGTCTGGGAGCGCATCACCTTCGTGCTAACCGCTGGACTTTATTGGCTTAATAGAGCTTAATTTCCAAAGTCCAGAGACAAAGCCAGCAAACACAGCACACCTCACCAGGTACTTGTTTCAGTCAGCCGAGGGGAGACCCATTGGAGGATTTAGAAACCACTTGCTACTGATTTAAGCTGTAGCCACTGCACCATATACACACTGTACATAGACAAAGATCCCCCATATAGCCTATAGCAGACTGTTTAGGGCAAGTGCTGTTAGCAAGTAGCACCTATGAAGGCCGGCATAGTACACGAAGAGGATGGGTGGCCAGCACCACGCCACACCGCTTTTGTCTCCCCAGTGGCGATGTTTACACACTGCACCAGGTACTCATTGGAGGCTGAGGCGACCTAGGGGAGGCCCAGGACCTATTCAGATAATCGTACTTGGTGTTGGCCGTGAGCGGGAAAACGACCTCAGGTCACTGGGTTCATAGTGCGGCGCGCTAACCACTCCACCACCGCTCCCCACGAAAATCCATATTTACACACTGTACACAAACATCCATATATACAGCACACATGTAGTGAGCTGTGCGGTTCAGAAAAAAATACGTTTGTCTTTGTAGAAGAGCTTATCCACAAAACACTTTTGTGTGAATGTCTGCTGGGGATTTGTGGAGCCAGGCATTGATTGAAATAAAGCGTAGACTCAGGGCAAGCGTGCATATATGTTAAAATATATTGTTAAGAATTTCACTCGGAGCAATGGGGAGGGGCGGTGCCATTTTTCCCTGTATAATTAAATAAGTTAGCCATTGCAAGTCACTTTAAAAAAAAAATTACTTTCAAGGCTCGACCTTTGTGTCAACTTACTGTCGCATTATAATGCAGCCGTCTGGCTGAAAGTACAGTTGATGGGACAACAGATGATTTAAAAATATCCCTGCATGTGAGCTTGCGGCTGGTACAATCTTTTATATACTGCCTCTAAAAGGCTCGGGTATGACATTGACCATAAGAATCCTTTTACGTTTAAGTAATGGCCTGGTGGGCACAAGCTAACTCAGCCCCTGGCCTGCTAGCGGGCATTAGGCTGCCAGTAAGGGGGTGTTGATTGCTTCTCTGTGTAATCCCAATTAAGTGATTTGGGGTAATCTTCAAATTTGCCAAGTTTGTACCAGTGCGCACACATTGGCCAACTTGTTTCTAACGACGTCGGGATTTTTAACGTCCTCTGTGACCCAGATGGTGAGAATTTCATGGGTGATGCACACCGCGGTAGTAGTCACCAGGGAAACCTGCTGGATTCGAACTACGAACATCCGCAACGATTGACGAAATACGCTTACCCCTGGGCCGTGCCAGCGCCCCCAATATGCAGTTAAGATTAATTGCTCTAAATTGTACTTATTCTGGCTTTTTTGGTGACTTGCCTTTTCTTTTGTCATCTTTTCTTGTTCGCTGACAGTGAATATATGTGTAACACCTTTGTGCTTAACATTGGCTCAGAACATAATTAATTTCAGTAGGTTATTGTCGTGGGCTATGGCGCTTCTTCGGATCTCTGAAGAGAGTTGTTGTCTGGTACGTTAGCTAGCGCGCTGCGCTAAGAACCTAGGTGAACTGACTACGATTGTCAGCCGCGACCAACATCATCGGCCAGTGATATCAGAACCGGGTACCTCCGCATCCCCCATTCACCAACACACACCGACCAGCATGGTGAAGTATGGCCAACAAATCCCAGTGAAGTGACATGGTGTGGTGGGGGAGACCATCAATTGGTGGATTGAAAGAGCGGCTGCAAATACGTTAAATGTTTGTTTTACCTAATTGAGTGCACTGTACACGGTCTATTAATGACGATAGCGGTCGTGCGTTTCTCATTTGTACTCGTACGCTACCGGCAACGCGATCGCTTAATCATTTACGCGGCATTTAATATTCATGCGCTTCCCCCCCCCGCCCGCCCGCCCGCCCCTCGTCCACCCCAGCAGCGTCGCCACCGTCGGCCAACGGCCTGAACCGCTCTCCCGCTGCGCCTCCTCTTCCGTCGAGCGGCCACCCGTCGTCTCTCGAGCCCCTGGGCCGCAGCCGCAGGGGGGGCTCGGGGGGGGGCGCCGGGGGGGCGGCCGTCACAGCCGCGGCCGCACCGGCCTCCTCGGCGGGGGCCATGTCGTCGTCGCCGCACGTGGACCCGGACGTGAAGCCCGGCGAGTTCGTGCTGCGCTCCCTCATCGCCGAGTTCACGGTGCACGCCGAGCTTAAGCTGCACTCGGTGCTAGTGGAGTCGCTGGTGAGTGGGGCGGGGGGCGGGTGGGGTGGGTGGGGGGGGGCAGGGGGAGGGTGGCCGCCACGCGTCAAGTCACAAACGTGCCCGCGGAACTGCCCGTCGCATCCTGTGAAATCCGCACAGCTTTTGGCTGGCCACTTTTTTTTTTTGTGCAGGTCTCATTAATTTCACACAAAGTGCTTTGCCACAAGTGAACCACAATACCTTCCTGATCACGTGAAGGAGCACAAACCATCGTGCGAGCTCGGTCATCCCCGTAGCAGTTTTTGGCTGGCCATCAAACAAAGACGGTCACCGCATCGCTCGCTTTCAAATGCGCTTCTGAGGCCGTCTAGAGTGCTCTGCCTTCCAATATTACGTAAGCCACTGGAGCTATGCACTTTTAAATAATCTAGAATGAAAATCCATTTCTATCGAACTTATTTTTGTGTTTAGTTCGTTCTCCTTCCCCCATACCTCCAATTAGCACGGTTGGCTACGTATGGTGCATAGCTCCAGTGGCTTCCTGATATCGTGAAGCCACTCTGAATATCGGTAAGCCACACACACGCCCCAACTGTATATTTAGCATCCTGCTTTTACGCAGTTCTTTTCTAGAGTGTTTTGCATGTATATGGAGAAAATATAATCTGAAATACCCACAGACGTGTCAGGATTCTGCCTTCCCTGCTGACATCTTTTAGCCACTGTGTAGCTCAGTAATTTGGGAATCTTTCAGCACATGGTGATCTCTGAATCATCCACCAACCCTACCTCAGAAGTGCTGAATTACAGATTTAAACTACAAGCCCACAGAGATTATCCTATGGATAGTCTGGCCCCTGTCATAAGAATGTGGAAATGTGTAAGCTGGTTTGAGGAACCCAACGAATATAAGTACACCGTCTAACACTCCAATTATCCTGATTTATATGATGCATTATTATTAATATATGTCACAAACTAAAAGGACATCAATGGATCCTCCAACTGCAAACACAATTGTAATCTTAACTGTATCCATAATTCTCTTACATAACACTCACCGTCGATCGGCCCATTGTGACTCTTATAAGCCACCCTTATCCTTGCTTTGGATATAGAATGTGGGCATGTAAAACCTTGCGGGTATGCTGACGTTATTTTGAATGAGAAAGCTTGTTGCAAAAACACAACGCACCGTCAAATTGAGACCAAGCTGGCATTGCTCGCGCAAAGTAGAAAATCATTTGCATTTTTCAAGAGGGCTCGCTGTGTGTGCGCGCGCATGTTGTGTGCATGCCCTTCATGGTGCGATGTGATTTTTTGAATGAATGCTGCACATGCCGATATTATTAGTCGTAGTAGTACGGTTAATGCTCTCATTCGCATGGCAGAGTTAAGGCATTATAATGGCTTAGATGTCATTTACTTTCTCAGCCAAGTTTCTTCTTTTTTTTCTCGTCATAACATTCTTTGCATTGTGCACTCACGCCAGGCTAATCGCGCACGTCAAAATGGAACGCAGCTAGCTCAGTTGGCACCAACGCATTCCATGCTGCTATCTCGTACCGAATGTATCGCCATGACCATGTAAAGACACGACCTGGCGTGTGTGGATATACTCCGTTGTTATTGCTGCAATCTTCATTATATCCTGCCTGGTGGTGTCGTGGGTAGAGCGCACAAGTAACAGAAGGCTTAAAAGTTAACATTTCAAGTGGTAACCAGTTAATCTTTCATCCATCTGGGGGTGATAAATTGTGTAACAATTTGTGGAAATTCAACAGTGGTTGTCCTATGGTGAGACAGATCCCTTCTCGAAGAAAGGTTTCTCTATAAGCGCGTTAAAAAATGGTAATGTGAGTGACATGCATTGCAGGTTTATTAAAGTGGGTGGAGTGCGCAAAATTGGTGGGTGTTTAATTACAATAAGCAATCATAGCCGATTTATAAATATTTATTTGTTTTATCATGATGCTTGTTTACCCAGGAAAGCCTCACTGAGTCTCAAGACACTTTCAGGCGAGTAGTGTCAAGTTTTCTTAGTAGAGGGTGATATTTCTGTATGTAATGCAAATAAATTTGCATTTAATAATTCAGCATTGGGATGCTTTGGCATATATATTAATTAGATGGTTTTGCTTTGGAACACAACCAGAGAACCCAGGGAAAATCCCATGCAGAACAGGAGGAGATAATACAAACTCCGCACACAGAAAGGAGGCGGAGTTGGGAATTGACCCCGAGGGTATCTTACTGTGAAGCGCGACTGCCCTGCAACTCGGCCCAGACTGGCCAGAGGGCAGCAGTCCGTAGGGCAAATGCCCTTTGGGGGCCGGTCTTTGTGGGGAAACTGGAAATGTGATCAGACTAAAACATTTGAATATATTTTTTTTTATTAAACTATTTTACCACCTCTAAGTTGCACGCTGCATTGCTAATTTAGGCTCTTAGTAGGCAAGTCCCATATTCGGCAGCCCCAAAGAGTTTTCCTATCCGGCCTATTTGATTTTGGACCCAGCTCAAATGGGCCAATGAGATGGCACGGCAAGATCACGCTAATATGTCACATCACAAATATACCTACGTGTATACATTTTGTCGCACAGCCGATTTTTTGTTCATTAAAAAAATAATTTCCCATAATCTCGAATTTGGGCCAGTGTGTTTACAAATGTTTGGGCCGATTTTATTTGTCCCAGTCCATCACTTGTCTGCAGCACCCATGTGACGGAGCTAGACCGCATCGGCAGTTGCATCAGAAGGTAACCATGCTTCACCGGTTAATAAACAGTTATTTTTTTCAGTGTTTACCTGATAAAAAAAATATAACTAGATTTAAAGTTTTCGTGACTGCAGGGATCCATACCCTTTGGTTCTTTCAGTAAAGTCACGTAGGTATAAAATAAATTAAATGAAGTCACGACGTTTCGGGCGCCAACACAAGCGTCCGTCATCAGGTGGGACAACCACAGCAAGAAACAATTGCTGAAGTGGGCAAAAGGGCTGCCGTGATTTAATTTATTTTATTTTATACCTACGTGACTTTATTGAAAAAATAAAATCGTATTAACACAACGTAAATAATGTCCACCGTAATTGAAGACACATTTTAACATTGAGTACTGTACGGAGAACCAAATGTCAACCCATTTACGTACCCCATGTGTTGGAGGATTAGTTTCCACTGAACCTACTCTCTTCCCATTTATCTGTATACTTTATAACATGGAGCATCCCGTGTTTGCATTGGTCCCCGCATAAGCCTCTGGTGTTACGGTGTTGCCGCTAATTGCACTACATTTCAAAATTTTAAGAGTATGGCGGGGCACAGCTCAGCTTCTTCTTGTCGTCAATTTAGTGCCAAAAATACATTGTACGTAAAAAAAAAGACATTTACAATGTGTGGTGTATAACAATGTGTGGTGTATAACCCATACATAAGATGATGATTACTGGTGGTTGAAGGGTCATCTTTCACGTCGAATGCATTTAATTCATTTGACATGGTGAGAGTTAATGGATGTGGAGGACAAATTTGTACAGACTCATTAGCTAACTGCAATTATAATGGTACCTTTATTTCTGCAGTTGAGCATTATATGCACGCAAAAATATTTTCGGGAGGTGGGGGGAATTTGAGAATCAGGATCTTGATTTAAGCTGGAGGAATCGTATGAGCCTGTGAAGCCCTTTTTGTCACAGATGTCCAGGAAACCTCTGGTGCCAACACGTAGCAGCTCTCGTACCAGTGAGCCTGGTAGGACGCATCGCTAGAAGGGATGATGGCCCATGGTCAAGAATGCTGATGGAATGACAGCCAATGAAAGGGATGCATCCGAAAGGATGTTGTGCACCAAGGAGATGGTGGGTTAAACCCGGCTCATGGTGTAGAAACTCGGTAGATTGCTACGTCGCAGGACTGTGAGAGATGGCGACGGATTGGGGGGAGGCCTTCAACCAGCAGGGGACTGATTGTGGGTGATGAATGCTGATGACCAGCACACATGCTTTTTGTTATGCCCCATCACTCCATGGATTTCGTTGTTCGTCGATTTGTTTTCATCCTAATCGCTGTCATCACGGGCATGATATAACCATCTCGATTTAAAGCTTTCGTGACTGCAATGATTCATCTTCTTTGGTTCTTTCGGTAAAGTCACGTAGAATGAGAATAAAATAATAAATTGATAAAATAAAATAACACAATTCCACTCCAGCGCTGTCCTACCAGACACTCTCGTCCCTTCACCTGATGAAGGCCGCTTGTGTTGTGGCCGAAACGTCGTGATAATATTATTGTGTTATTTTATTTTATCAATTTATTATTTTATTCTCATTCTACGTGACTTTACCGAAATAACCAAAGAAGATATAACCATCGTTATCCTCAATTTGGAAAAGAGACTCGTGGAATACAACTCAGCATGCAAAATAGCTGCGGGTGAACTAAGTGGCCGTTATATCCATGGCTTTATAAGTGTATGTCCAGTCATCTTCATTGCCATCAGCATCATCGTCACCACCATTGTGATAGCGGTCCACCGGGGCACAGAATGCTGCATTATGGAATCGGTCAAACATCCCAAAAATACTTTGCCAAAAAAAGACAGTCGAGACTCAGTCTAGGCTTTTCCAGATAAATAAATAGACATTGTTGTTATTATTATTATTATTAGCTGGAAATGTCATGTGATTGCCCTTTAGATATGTTGCTCATGGATAAATTGTACAAGATAATGTCCTGTTCAGTGTCTGTGGAATGAATCACAGAGCAATTATGTAAGTCTGCCCTTTCCTCTATCCCTCCCACTCATTCCCTCCGTCTCCCTTGCATTACACACTCGCATCATAACCATGTATCCGTGACTACGTGATGTGTGCGTATATATACAGTGTACAGTGTCATAAAACACGTCTAGAAAACACATTGTTACGTGGTGTGTGACCTAATGCACACATTTTATTCACCAAAGCCGACCTCTGTGCATTGGTGTAGATATTGCCAGCAGGTAGCATCTTCCCAGAGCGGTTTCACGGAACGCATATCACGAATATTCACACTGTGGCCCGGTAAACTGTAATTCAGAAATGGCGTCACGTATCTGACCGTGCCATATCCACTCTGACCAAGTAACCGCCCACACCCATGTTAGTATTTTTGCACTGTGTAATTATCATTGCCCACCGGTCCAGCTTCCGATAATGTACTATACACTGATTAGAATATCTTATTCTTTGTTGGTAGCCCTAATGGCTACAGCAGGGAGAATTCCACATTCCTATGACGTGGATTACTCCTTTGGACCAAACGCTATTGATTTCCCACAATTATGTTTTAAACATGGAGAAATCATGGGCTGAGTTACCCTATCATTTTTCAACCTTGTAATTGGTAGCGAAGTGCATTGACCACAGAGCCGCCCAGACAGATTGCACCTGAAGGTTAGAAACAGGAGTATAATGGTGGATTGTGGGGGATTTATTATGAGGGAAGGCAAGGGCAAATATCAAACATTTAGCATTATAATGATTCGTCCCTGACACGATGTAATGAATTGTCATCATAGAGGGTCACAATTTCCTGAAAGAATGGGTTTTATGTGCTGCTGTTGTAGAAAATGTTGTGCCTCTAGTGGCTGCAGGTGTCCACATTGAACCTGTTCCGTATGGAGTATACAATTTACATCTGACCAAATCGCCTGGACTAGACATCTGTAAAAAAAAAACTACTGGACATTTGTGAACAAGAGTTTTATAGCTCATCGGATTCCTCCAGTATAAATAAATATTCTTTTTCTGATGTGCTGCCACGTCTATGCTGTCCGCCTTCACCAAACCGCACTCCGTGACTCATACGGCACACAGGCCTTGATCCAGCAGTGGACTTTAAAAAGGGATCTACATCTACATCCATGCAAATACACAAAATCGTTTCCGTGCGCGCATCATGATTCTATGCATGCACCGACTCAACCAGGGATTTGTTGCTGCTGCTGCTTAGCACGCCTGGGGTCGTTTTTGCGGCATGATGCAACGCTTCCGTTTTTAGCCCCGGGAGCTGCGACCCGAGACACAGTGAACCCATGAGGGTGAGCGCAGTGGGAGCCATATCCAGTTACTAGGAAATGCTTGTTTTGTTGGCCTACGGGGCGGGCTCCCGACGACTTGGTGGGAAAGTGGAGGTTGTGTGTGCGCTCCTGCTTAGGAATGCGAGCACCGTGTACTGGGAGGAATGATTATTTCTGGGTACACCACAACGTACGTATTGTATGCAGAACTTCCTTCGCACCGTACATAGCCGAGCGTGCTAATCGGAGATGCGGGGATGCTGCCGTGGTGCAACGGTTCACACACTGAACCTTCTTTAATCCCCCCCCCCTCCCCCCCGCTTATGTCCATCTAGCAATATAAATGGGTACAACACAGTCGATTGGCGGGCCTTGGGTGTGGGTAACTCGTACCCCTTCAAAGACGTCTGGCCAGTGCGGAATAAGTAAGTATGATGATGTACACGTACGTCATCAGTTTTTCTTCCGACTCCATTCCTCTTGCATACGTTTACCTCATTGTAACGGAATCGGAAGTAAAAGACCGTGTGGGAGTGCGTGTGGCACGGTCTGACGCCAGCTATCGTAGGGTGCGGTCGTGTCGCTCCAGTTCTGTGCGGTGCGTGCAGTCTTAAAACAGTGGCGCTATGCCTCTCTAAATAAAATTAAAAATTGAACCACTTGCGCGTTCCGAGATTGAGCGGTGAACAGGACCCACACCCTGCAACTTGGATTTAAGAGAGCTCCAATTCACCCTGGAAGCTCCTATTCACCCTGGAAGTGTCAATAGGAGCTCTCTCTCATGGAGGCTCTCCTGCAAAAAGTGGCGTGATGACGCTATTTCAGGGCTGCACCTTTATCTTTTATGCACGACATGTATTCATCTGATTGCAGGGTGCTGGAGCAGAGTGCTTGATGCACAGTGGGAAGGTTGCAAGTTCAAACCCCAGTCAGTGCATCACTTGATCCATCACATTTATGACTTTGATTAAATGAATACTGCTTTGTGGGAAGTGGGCAGTATTTGTCCTGTGGATGGACCATTTATTTCCTTCGTAATGTAGAATTTCAATGAAATGTCAGGAATACGAGTGATTTAGATTCACCTTAACTGGCATGTTGTAGAAGTCCTTCTTTGTAAATGATTTATTTGAACACATTAGCAAAGTCGATTATCATGGTTAGCTCCGTACGGTGCGAAAGAAGTTCAACATACATAAGTGGTATTTAGTTTAACACGTAGGCTTTCGCGACCAATATTATTCATAATAAAGGTTTTTGGGTTAGATCGCGTTTATTTATAAATGTGTCGTAACCCTCCACCACCCGACACGGCCAATCAGCAAAAAAAAAGTGTCACGTTGACAAAAGACAAATAATTCACTACTTCAGCCCACCGGTGTGTTGAAGAGTTAATCCACATTTACAGTTTGGCCGTGTCGGGTGGTGGAGGGTTACGACACATTTATAAATAAACGCGATCTAACCCAAAAACCTTTATTATGAATAAGTGGTATTTACATGATTTAACAAAAAATAGAATCGTCATTGATGTCCTTGTCCTTTATTGGGTATTTGTGGTGATGCTTCCCAAATTGCTAGCCGTATGTTCAATGGAGTTGATTGCCACTTTTGTTGAAAAAAAAAGTTTCAAGCTCAGACTTTCTTTGCACGTCTACATAGCGCAGTTTTATTTTAATACACAAAGAGGCAGGCGTGTTGTTTTACTTCCTCATTTTTGCTTTGTACTTATCCTGCAATGCTGCCATGTGCCCGGGATTTTCTCTTGTCTCTGGTAAGAAGAAGGACACTTTGTGTCCCTGAGCCTCTCGTTTCATTATAAGGATCGGAATAGGCTTTAGCTGGCAGCTTGATGTTTAAGCAGCTGGGTCTGTTTTGGCTCAGAAAATTGCTTATTTACCATGAGCGGTTTATTTTGGCTGACACTTGTTGCACAAAGGTGCGGCCTTTCCTTTTTTTTTCTAGGGGCTTACAAGACTGGATCAGATGTCCCCCGCAGTTAATCTGCTGTCTCTACGCGTGTAGCGCTGTCATTACTATGTCACGACTTGTTGCGTGGCTGCTGGTATGAAGCATTCGCTCGCATCTTTTGAATCCTTGATGCCTGCCGCGGTGCAGCATCTGCCGTTGATAGATTGCGCAGTGGGGAGAAAGTGTGGTTTCGAGCGAAGCATCGCATAAATGCGACTTTGACGAAGGCGATGATTTGTGGCGATTTTGGTGCCAGCTTGTTTGTTGCATGATTGCGCACACGACATTCCCCCATCACGTCATGTTCCCCGTCATCAGAGCTCAGTCAAATACCGGCGTTTGATATTCAACTGGCATGCATAGTAGTTGAATACAGGTGCATTTTATGGAAATCTATTGCCGTATAAATGTTTATAAAGTGTATGTGTGTAGACCTTCTTTCACACCGTACGTAGCCAACCGTGCTAGTTGGAGGTGCTGCGGTCTGAAGGACAACACAAACTAAACACAAAAAACATTTATAAATAAATAACTTTCAATTTAGATTTAAAAGTGCATAGCTCCAGTGACTTCCTAATATCAGAAGTAAGAGCGTTCCAGATGTCCACAGAAGATTTTAAGGAACATCTCAGTCCTTTTGTTTAACATTAATGAAGGCTACGTTTAGCCCAACCAGCCTACCCCCCCCCCCCCCCACCTACCGAACTTGTATCATAAGCCAAAGACTTCACTCAACCTCTGCAGAAGAATTGTGCTGCGTTTCACCAGCCATTGGAAACTCATTCTGAGCCAGGCTGGGCTGTTGTCCTGGGTACGGCCCGATGTGGCTTTGATCTTTGTCCCCAACGCATCGTGGTGGCAGTGCATTGTGGGCTTGTCTCCTCTCTCCTGAATTGCCTATGCCCTCATTTCCCTCCATGTCCAAAGAGAAGCAATCATTTGAATTTATTTCATGTTTTATAAAGTTTAGTATATGGTTGCGTTTAGCTTTTGCTACCCCCGAGCCAACATCTTAATATTTATTTTAATGCTTTGCAATGTTTAAAAAATACCCCAGCATTGTCAAGACTGGCTTTAAAGGCACCCGGTGTAAAAGGAGTAGCTTCGTTCGCTTGTGCCACTGCATTGGGAACCCAGCGATTTGAGTTTCACCCCGGCCATCGCTAACATTAGCGTCGAACTTATCCCCCTTTATATGAATCTCCACTGACCAGAGTGGTGAGGTATGGCCGATGAGCTTCGTTGACCAACATGGCATGTGGGGAGGTCAAGCGATGAATTCAGAGCTGTAAATTATGGTTACGAATGACATTGTAAAATGAGAATGGTAAAAAAATCTAATTTTACTCTTGATTTTCCATAATGATGATGAACCATCCGATTGGTCCACGAAGAAGAAAACATTAACACCTTGGATTGCGAGCATAATTCGTTTGTAATACAAAGCACTCGTATATCAAAGCACTCGTATATCAGTTGTGATCACGTGACACTCGGCAGACAAAGCGTATACATACACTACTCGTATTGCAAGACCTCGTTCGTTTAACAAATTAATATTTTTGATTTAAAGCTTTCGTGACTGCAGTAATTCATATTCTTAGTTTTTTCTGTAAAGTCACGTTGAAGAGAAACAACAAAATAATATAATATATATAAAACAATAAAAATTCTCACGACGTTTCGTGAAACGTCGTGAGAATTTTTATTGTTATTATTTTGTTGTTTCTCTTCAACGTGACTTTACCGAAAAAACTAAGAATATAAATTAATATTTATTTACAATTTTTGCTCGTCTTGCAAAACACTTGCAGACCAAGTTACTCGCAATCCAAGGTCTTACTGTATATACTTGAGCCATTGTGCTACACGCGTAATGTATCCCTCAGAGACACCGTCTCATCTTTACGTATATTTATTATGAATAAAGTCCGCTGACAACTTAACGAGTAACCGCGAGTGACTACACACGCTTGGGTAATTAGACGACTCTATTCTGAGACAACATAGCTTCTAGTCCCAAGACATCTTGAAGACGATGGAGGCGACGGCGACTCCCCACACCACCAACAGCCACCAGCTCCGGTTCGCGCTGGCCCTGTCAATCTCCGTCAATTTCCGCCCTGAATACACTTTGCCTGGATCCCATCACGTGACCCTGTCAACGCTTGCCGTCCCGTCAGTCATCAATAGCACCATCATTAGCAGCACCATCATTAGTAACCGTTGTCCCGGGGAACAATACTCTCCCTCTATTCCTTCGTACTGTCTTTACAAATGTATTGATGCAGTTTCAACTGACTGTTCAATGTATTATCAAGACGCCGTGTCAAGTTAACGTGAATGCATTTGCCATACCACAGTAAGGCTTAATCTGAGCCATTTACGCCGATGAAAGGTCAACTCGTTTTTGTGTTTAAATGAAAAAAAAAGATTTAGCAATAACAAAGTGTCCTGCTTCTGATGAAAAACATTCTCAATTTAAAAAAAATATATATATACGATTAAGACGTGCCACTAACACATGCATTGTAAATGTTATTGTTTCTAAACTCTCACAGCATGTGGCGTTCGTAGACCCAGTGCTCTACGGGACAAGGGCATGATGTGATGTTCACTTGGCTTTTTGCATTATCTTGTTTGTGCCTGCAGGAAAAGCCTCTGTCCAAGTCATTACAGAGAGGAGAAGACCCACATTTTGATCAGGTAAGTTCAGTAGAATAACAACAACCGCCATTCGCCACCAAGTGGCGGTGATGTCACCACGACGCTTGTGCCAGGCCATGTGCACCTTGAGGCCATTACCACTAAACCACGGCCGAAATATCAGTAGAACTAGCTCACGCACACATACATTTGGATTGTTTTGGAGTTAGAGTTTATTGGTGTAAGCCTGCATGTGTGTGCTTTTTGTCCTGCACCTTGACCTCTGGTTGAAAGGTATTTTAGAAATGTAAATTATTATTTTTCACAAGTACATGTGCCTTATGCAAATGTATGACATGTAGAAGTACATGTTTCATGGAGGTGTGTGCGTGCACGTTGTGAAACATTTTTTGCAGGCTTGTCTTACACATCATCATCACAATCATCTCGACACTAATGTGCTGTTTACATAGCGCCTTTAAATTAAGATCGTGGTTCAATTTGTGACTCATATCATCCACAGTGTGCGTAGTTCACAAATAACTCACATTATTTAATAGAAAGCCAGATATAACAGCTAGGACACCCCACAAAATAAATGGGAGCGTGAAATAATAAGAACAATAATGCAGTGAGAACATTTCGCATCACACATTTCCTGGTACAGTATAACAAAAAATGGCAGTTAAAATAAACAATAGTATATTTCAAGGAAAGTTACTTGAAAAAAGTCAAGTTTACATAAAGTGTCGCCAATTGAGTGTAATCCAGCGGACATCTTATAGACACACTTTTGTAGTTTCCACAGCCATGATTAAAATGCATATTTCAACTTTATTCGGATGTGATTGCATCACCGGCCGTTTCTTACAAACAAGCATTTGTAGTGTGCAGTGAATACCCGTGTGCAGGCATACATCATATACCGTGAAAAAGAGCGGCTGCCTTGCACAGATTCGCGCCTGACGAAGTCACGCGTCCTTGTCCCCGTGCAGGTGCTCATGTGCGGTGCGAGTGAGTGCGGCGTTCCGAGCCTAGGCCAGGTGGACGGCTTCAGGGCAAAGCGCCACTTGAGCTTTATGTGTCAAGTGGTGAGCTACGTAGCATCACCATGATGCATCCGAGTCTTTGAGTCAATAATCACGTGGCTTGGTGCGTGTGTGTGTGTGGTAGTGTCGTGGTTAGGATGGGGAGTGGTAATGCAACTGTTAGCGCGCTGCGCTACGAAGCCGGTGACCAGAGTTCGATTGCCGCTTACTGTCAACACCAGTGACGATTATCTTAACCGGTCCTGGACCACCCCTAGGTCGACTCGGCCTCAAATGAGTATTTGATGCAGTGTGTAAACATAGCCACTTAAGGAGACAAAGGCGGCCGGGCGTGGTGCTGGCCACCCACCCCTTCGTGTACCGTGCCAGCTTTCATAGGCGCATGCTAACAGCTTTTGCCTCAACAGCCTGTTAAGGCTATACAGGAGATCTTTTTCTTCGTAGTGGTTAGGGCTCTGCGCTACCAACCCGGCAAGCCGAGATTGGTTCTCGTTTGTGGCTTACATCAGTGGCGAAAATCTGAAGTAGTCTTGAACCTCCCCTGGGTCGCCTCAGCCTTAAATGAGTACCTGGTGCAGTGTGTAAACATCAACTTTGATGAGACCAAGGCAGCTGGACATGGTGCTGGTGACATTAAGCCCTCGTACACCGTGCCAGCCTTAATTGGTTCTCGCTAAGGGTGCTTCTTCTTACTGCAGTCTGTGAGAATGCAGGGATCCGTCTTTGTGCGATGAAAATAAGTAAAATTTAACCCGCGCATGTCTGGATTCTAAGTAGGCCAGCATTAAACAACCAATATAAAATCACCTTGTGAAACCTGTTTTATTGTTCAAATGTCAAAGCAATGTATTCTAATAACTGGCATTAAAGGTATATTTTGTTTATCAATTCGAAATTAATTTTGAATAGGCCAGAATATCCTCTAAGTCATAATGTGCAAATCGTCCAAACGGGTGATGCAGTGGAGCATTATGAGCACAGATTGCACAAATGTACAACCTAATTTAAGTTTAACCTTGATTGAAGTGGAATTTGTGCATGTCCTAATGCGACTTGTAATAGATAGCATCTGTCTCCGTGAATTTTACTTACATCTAATCATAAGTTCAATGACAGTTAGCAATTTGTGTGAATCATGTTAGAGCTGCGAGATGTGGCAGTTGTAATCTTGTTTGCGATATTTGGCCTTACTCCAACATACATCAATAATGGCACTGTGCCTTTATTATTGCAGCGATACTCGACTAATCTCAAATAGCCTTTGCCAGACATTTAATAAAATAAGGCAATAATTTTTCTCAATGTTGTCTCAAGTTTTGTACGGCAATCATCGCCTGACCTTCCTGGGCTACTCATTAAAATTCTAAATTTCTAAGCAGAATTCCAGTGCTATATATTCATAGGGCCAAAGTGTTTTTGATAACCAGTTGATTGTTAATGTATCGGTTATTCACTTCAGAATATACTGTAGTACAGTGAAACTCCTCTTATCTGTGGCCATATTTTCCACTGCTATTTATATCCATACCTCCATGTAATTTGGAGAAACTCCTGTAGTCTTAGTGGTGTGTCTTAACCACCTCGCCTGGTATACAGGAGCTTCATGGGTTCGATCCCGACCCTGACGCCTGCTGTATATTTGGAGTTTGCATGTCTCTCTCCCCGTGGTTGCGTGGATTTTTCGGGTCTTCTGGATTTCCAGTCCACATTAAGAATCAACACGCATTTAGAGTATTTTGGTGCTATACTTTTCCACATGATAAGCCACTTCGTCGAGCTATCATTTGTGACCAGGTTGCTTTTGAAATAGAGCTATATAGCTCAGTGGGCCTTACCTGGTCAATTAAAACATGTTAGTAAATCCTTTGGTGGTTACATGTGGGTCAGAGGAGCCACACAGCAGTGTTGCCAAATGAATTATGTTATCCGCAGTTACCCATGGATAAGAGTCCCTTGGAAGTGGTGGAAATTTAATCCTATTGTTCATCTTAATGCATGAGAAACCACGCAAAAGCATGGAATTATTTTCGCAGATTGGCACCGGAAAATTGTATCCACCAATGGAGTCCCCCGCCCACACACACCAATGTTGATGAGGAGAATTTTCACTGCAAAAGTCAGGCGATGTACGGTGTGTGCGATCGTTTGTTACGGATGCACAAGTTAAACGGAAACAAACGTTGCAGTTACAGAACTATGAAAGCATAATGAACAACATGAAGTGCACAGTTTGTTCGTCGAGCGTGACACCCGCCCTGCCCGCATAGCTGGAGGTGAAGTTAATTCACTGATTGGGTGTTGAGAGAGAAGTCTTAATGGAGCAGCTGTTCAACGGGGTTTGGCAGGAACAAGGGTCAGGGCAGGTGTTTGTCAGCTTCAATAGAGGATACAATATTTAACTTAATTTTTTTTTGTGTTGGGATGGCTCTTGTTGGCTGCCTACAAGGAGGGGGGCAAGTGCCTTTACACAAGGACACTTCCCACTACTTAAAGGCGCTAGCCAAGCACAAAAAAAGATCATCGCGAGGCCATCCTTCGCCGCCTCTCGTTGCCACGCAAAAAGGGGGCTTTGGGAGTATCGTGTGGCCTGGAGCTCTTAAATGAGAAGACGGCGGCTTTCTTATCAGCTCTTGCGCATTGATGGCGAATTTGGTAATGGTTCGCAATCCCCCAAATTCACCTTCTCCCTTTCTGCACTTTGGGTTCTATCTCTGAATTTAAAAAAACACAAATACCGCACTCTAGTGCCATAGAGAAATGGTAATGTCATTGTAATGAAAACCCCTTTTGGCCATAAGTGATGGCTATCTTTGCTGTGCGTCCATCACAAGCCCCCTTTTTACCAGGCGAGAAGAGAGACATGCCCTCATGAGTCCGGCCTGGGAGACCTTGGGTTCGGTAACCTTGGGTGGTGCGCTAATCACTTTGGTGTTGCATTACAGACACGGGATGAAGCTCGAATAGCATTGCTTCCTGAAGCGCCATGCTGTCATATCTTGAGCGTGTTCTTCAGAGGGCCTTGATAGCTCAATTGCCCCACTCGGGAGTGTGTTATAGGCGCTCATGACTGGCTCGGGGACACATTTCTGCTGTCCGAGTTAGAGGCTCGGCAGTTTGAAACTCAATCCGGTTGCATGGCTCTGACCGAGTGAAAATCATAACACTTGGCTGGAACGTTGCACAGAGGCACCCGTTACTTGGCTGATTTAAGGCATCCCGTAACACTGAACATTGGTAAGATCGCTCTGCCACGGTGACTTTTTAAATCCAAGTTTAAAATTTTTACATCAACAAAGTCACTCAAATCGCCTCCCCACCCGCGTGAGTGTGAGGCCATGATTATCTGTTGGTGGAAACTGAGCATCTGTGGAATTTCCACATTGTCTATTGTGGTAACCACTCTCCACGGGAAGACCATTGTTGATTTCCCACTAAGCAGTACTCATTTCATGAACCCAATAATGGTGGTGAGCTCAGTACAATGGTACATTTGTCAAATTAATTTCTGTAGAGCCATTGATGACCAAGTTAAAACCATAATTTCACTAATCTTGGTTCGAAATGTAATCATGAGTTTTGAATATAGGATTCGAATCCAGGACCTTATAATTGGATGCTCGCAGCTCCAATACAGTCATTAGGTCCCTGAGCATCACGACTTAATAATATTGGTTAAGTTAGCTGTCAATCTTTTTTCATTCATTTTGGAGGAGGTTTCCAGATGAGGCGTAGAGCCTTAAATCCCTCACACAACAAACCTGGCATCTTGAATCAATAAAGGCTAAATGAGGCATTAGCTGTTCTAACTTTAGGGTTTGACTGGAAACCAAGTGTCCAATAAATGCTGAGCATGGCCAAGTTGCAATAAGTTTCGTGTCTGTGGCCTAATTCATCCCTTATTATGTACAGTACGTTTCTTAAGAAACATTTTACCTTTGAGCTGAATTGCATGGTATTGCCCAAGAAGGTGCTTTCCAATTAGTTTCCTAATATAATGCTTTTTTTGCCACGTGGCGCTGCGTTCACAGTCAAAAGGTCATACGTTAAAATCGTGATTGCCAATTGACCTTTTCGTTGGAATTGAAGTAGTCTTGAGCAACAGCTGGTCCCAGCTATTGCAATGTAAATTTCTCACCGGTGTGGCTTCGGGCTAACAATCAAGATGAACATTGCTCTTGTTTCTTTTACAGGTGGAAATGTTTTTTTTTTACTTTTTGTTCTTGCTGTTTGTGTATATTGGTAAAGACAATACCCCCTCTCCCCCTTCGGGTGGAGTGGTGGCGAAGTGGTTAGCTATAGCTGCACTATTGATCAGCTAACTTGGGTTCAACTACATGTGATGGTTAGCTTTAGTGGCGAGTGATATTTGAATTGGTCCTCAGGCTTGCTCTCTTCCCAAACCCAAACTGACCGGCATGGTGAAGTATGGTCAAATTAAACTACCCCCACGAGAGACATGGCATGAGGAGAACTTTATTGAGCAGTGGATTGACAAAGGTCTGTAAAACGACCTCTAATTCTGTATTTATTATATATATAACCTTAAATAATCAATTAAGAAACATCGTATTGCATATTTGTTCCACCACCACTGTCATGGCCGTGTGATTACCTGACATTTGATGATGTACAAAGCTGAGTGCCGTCGCCCTTTACACAATTGAGGGCTTCTCTAATTTCACCATTGTTCAATGGGCTCACTGATGACCTGCTATGTTCATTACATGTCGTGGCAGTCTGTCTTCCTGTCTCCGGCCCCCTCTTGATGAGTGTGCAATTGCCTTTGTTGGCAGCGGTAAGCTTTTTTGCAGAGGAGAGTCATTCCTTAGCTCAAAAGGCACTGCCACCAGTGCAGTTGAACAATAATTAAATCAATACATTTGTTTTGAGCCAGCAAGCCAAACTTTGAATGAAGATAAAATGCCTTTTGAGCAGTGAGGAGTAGAGAGGTTGGACATCATGCAGTTGTCAGAAGGACACATACACATTGAGAATGTGTGTGTTGTCAGGAGGAGACATACGCATTGAGATTGTGTGTGTGTTGTCAATAAGACACACACGCATTGAGATTGTGTGTGTTGTCAGGGAGGAGACGTAGGCATTGAGATATTGTGTGTGTCTGTTGTGAGTGGAACATGCACATTGGGATTGTGTATGTGTGAGAGAGACAGAAAACAATAGTAGAGTGGTACCACAGTGCTGAGCACACTGGGCTCTGATTGCGGTGACTTTGGCTTGATTTCCAGCCATGAATATCATCAGTGGCAAGCTCCTGAGTCACTCTGGGGTTGGCTCAGACTGAAAAAGGGAGGCAATTTTGCTGGCAACTCAAATGAGTACCTCGTGCAGTGTAGATAGACGTATGTAACTGGAGAGGCAAAGTCGGTCGGGCGTCATGGAGCCTCACCATTCCCCCGTGCACCATGATGGCTCTTTACGAGCTGTGGTGGCTTTAAGAGCTATTCGCTAACAGCACTTGCCCCTATCAGTCTGTATGGGAGGGGGGGGTCTTTGGCCTTGTATTTCAGGAATATTCGTACATTTTTGTCTCAATTCACTCTAGGTTCTTGGTCGAGTTCTGTAAACGAATTTGAGGTGACCCCACCAGAAAAATAATTAAAATAAATATTAATGATGATAATAAATAAAATATTACCCTAAAGAATAAACAATAAAAAATGTTAGTGCCAGTGTTAAAATAAATTAAATAACCCAATGTGTCCTGATTTTTGGGCCACCCTAAACGGCCAGGCGGTACTGTAGCATAGAAGAGCAGCTGAATAAATATATATCATCAGAAGTCAAGTTCAAATTCATGTTTGGGGGGGTTGACTTGGCCCTTCATCCCTGAAAGCATCAATACAATCAGGACCATATTGTTGAAAGTGGTACCCACTTCCCACAAGGGCAGACTGACACCGTTCATGCACGGCTTAGCAGTGGGGCAGTTTCATTAAGATTGTGGAGGTGACCAAAAGAGGTCCTTCAGTTATGATATGGTTTGGAAATTCTAGTTTGCCATCATCAGCATGCCAAATGTTGCCTTAAGGCAGTTTGGCATGCAAATTCCGTGTTTGGAAACTCAGCACATAGATGTGTAGTTATGACAAGCAAAAACGTTGATGGTTTTCATGCTCACGACCTGCTGTTGGCAACGTAGATACTTAATCTTCTGAGTAATGTAGTTATTATACATTGTGAGTGATCCCAGACATTCCAAACTGTATGCACAAGGGCTCATCTGATGTCAAGTTGCTATCGATCTCAAGGGATTATGAACAGCTTTACTATGGGGTGTGTGTGTGTGTGCATCTGTACTTGACTTTCAGGATCCATACCCAGGCTTAACATAAAGAAGCATTCATTTAATCTAGGATGACACATTGCATCGCAGGATTATGAGAAATGGTGGCGGCTTAGAGCGGCCTTCATCCAGCAGTAGATTGAGCATGGATCATAATGATGATGAGAGCGGAGATGAGTTGAGTCATCTCTTGATTGGGAATTGAACTGGCAATCTTCCATTTGATAGCCAAATGCTTTGCCCCATCAACATCCAGTCAAAAGTCGCATTCTGAACTTGTATTAATACGTGCTTGCCTACAGCACTGGCCTAGTCGGTTTTCATGCATTCGAGTTTGAGGCATTGAGAGTGATGTTGCGAATCTATTAATGCGGGGGGGGGGTGGTGGTATAGCAGTACTGAATGGAAAATGCAATCCAGGTTTCTATAGCAATTTGAAGCCACTCGTTAATGTGAAAGAGAGGTCGGACACACGAGCGTCAACTCATCATGTGTGATGTGCGTGGCATCACAGCATAAAAATTAAATTAATTAACGTGACTGTCAGCCTTGCCCATAAGTTTATGGGTGAGCCGGGTTGAACCGGCGTGGTCTGTCCAGTGTGAATGCCTCAGAAGCGCCTGCTGCATAAAATCCCTTCCCAAATTTTTGAAGGCCGCTCGGTTCAGCATTTAACGGTGGTTAATTTTTATGTTCTGATCGGAGTTAATGGCTATATTCGCAAAGCAAGGTCAGGAGATCATCACTGGCAATACTTTTGACGTTGATGATCGTCTTGATCACAATCGCACAACGATCACACCGAGGGGATTCTGTGCGAGTGTTTGTAGCAACGTCTCCCGATCTTCCATGGCAAGGCCCCTTTACATTGCTTTTGAAATGAGAACGAGTGACTTTGCAGCAGAGTGCTTGCCCCACACTTGAAGGTTGCGAGTTCAAATCCTGCTCAGGGGTTGACTCGGTCTATTAACCTTGCCGGATGGATACAGGGGGCACCATGGCAGCAGTGGATTGACCAATGGGGTAACCACCAGTAATGCATTGGCATGTTTTGTTTACGTGATAAACCTTGCTAATTGGTTGTGTCAGGTGGTGGCGGGTTTGACGACACACATTTATGTCATCTGACCCAAAAACATCTTATGGATAATATTGGTCGCGAAAGCTTACGTGCTAAACCACCAGTCTATTAATTGGCATTTGCATAGACTGGTCTCTACCATAGGAGAGTGGAATTTACACCATTGGCTCAGGGACTTCTTATGGAGTTGATCACCCACCCCTTGCTCGAGAATGTAAACACTTTGAACATTATTGAATAAAGGCTTTGTAAGACTTTTAACTAATTATCTTTAATGTAGCACGTTATAAATTCCCGCTGGAGAATATGTTCACAATATTGAACACATTTTGATTTTGGTAAATGTTTGGTTTAACTACACTTATTGAAAGTTAAATTTGCACTCACGTAAACATAATGTGCCACTTGTTGCACACCATACTGGAGGAATCCGATGTGCGATTAAGCTCGTTTTCACAGATGTCCAGTAAGGGTGGGTCAGAACGTTACAACAGCAAACTATACAATGACACAATATGAGTGCAAAATATAGGAAAGGTAAGCAAATCATTAACAATTACAAATAAAACTAAGCTATTTTTTTTATTTGATCAGGTAAAGCCCACTGAGCTATTAGCTCATTTTTCAGAAGTGATCTGGCTGCAAATGGTAGCACAACGACGTGGCTTAACATGTGATAATTTATAGCAGCCAAATAGCCGAAATAATCTAAATGCATGTTTAAATAATAATAATAATAATCTAAATGCATGTTTAGATTATTTGTGTCTCACAGCAAGAAGGCTCAGGCCCCTTTCTGCATGGCGTTTGTATTTTCTCCCCCTGTTGTTCTGCACCGGATCCTTCTTGGTCCTCCGGTTTCTTCCCATTGCAAAACAATACTTACATTGTTACCGGTTTTCGTCTAAAATATCCCATTGCTAAAATAAATTACCTTCAAATCACTCAATTGGCATTACACAAAGCGACATCGCACCCGACTTGAGAAACTTGACAGGACCCCTCCTGAAAAAGAGTCTTGAGACTCGGTGAGATATTCCTTGGTAACAAGCATCATAATAATAAAAAGAATATGTATCAAAGGCTGGCTTTTGTGCTGGCTGTAGTGTGGAATTTGTGGGCGTCTTAAAAGTTAAACCAAAGTTAAACCATCAGTAAGGTAAACATATGAAGAGGCATTCATGGATACGCAATGGAAATCTAGAGCAGATCAACTGCAGATTACACTCGTTCAGATTAGAAGAAACACTACGCCCAGTTATGCCCCATTGCTGTTGACTCGCGTTCCATTATTGTCATTTTAAAAAACGATTTACCATTTATGGTCACTGCAAAGCACTTCTTTTTTATCGCTTCCTGAAGCCGTTTTTTTTGTTGTTGTTCCGTGGCACTGCACCCTATTCGAATTTCAAAACCTGTACCTGCTCATAAACAAAAACCTACGTTCCCATCCTATGATGCAACACCGCACAGAGTAATCAATGCAGTTCAATTTTAGAAACTGAGAGGCGCAGCAAAATACAACACTTTTAATACAACACGCTGACAGCCTTAGTTAATTTCATGAAGACAAAATAAAAAAGCTTTTTTTGCTTGCGATTTTAGAAATTTCGAGGCCGAGACATGCACAGAGAAACACATTGGTTGACGATGACCAAAGATATTTATTGAGACACGCGTGAATAGCTTTTGGGCACTTGTATATGACGTTTTGCGACATTTGAACATTAACTTGAAAAAGTGATAGTTAAGTCAAAATTTGTTGGCTTCAATAAGCGGAGGTCTGGTCCACCTCTGTGGGTAGTCCTGAGCCAATGGTAGAGATCTGCCACACTTCCACGGTGCGGTCACTCTCTCCATGGGGTGACCATCGCTGACTTCCCACAAAGTGACAGTCATTTAAATGACCTTGGACGGATGAGTCCAACTTATAGTAAAACTTTTAATCTTTCCATTGTGCGTGGAACACTCTGCCACGGCCTCAGACCGCTCTAAAGCGCACATTTGTTTCCGGTGGCATGAATTACAACGATCGCAGTCAGAGAGCCAGAGACACACACACGGTACTATCAGGACTCACAAAGCCAATGCCAGGTTTGAGATGGATGAGAAAAGATAAAGTTCACACAAAAATTCCCAGGTTTAGCCTCAAGGACAGCAAGACTGATGTGTTAATTATGCCCACAATGTAGTATGATGCCTATGGGAGATTTTATTATGTAGGGTTATTCATCTGCAAGACTGCTAGACCTTTATGTAAGAGTGACATCACCTTTTAATTATAAATAAGAAAGACGGTGGCTTATTGAAAACACTGGCTCAAAGTGCAGGGCATAATTGAGCTTCAAGATTACTCATTGTTTTGACACTCAGATATGCAGTCATTCCTCATTTGCTGTCTCAAATTTAAACATAAAATAAAACTGCCCATCTTGCCAAGATGATGACTGTGGAAAGGCAAATAGCAAAACATAAATACTATTTTGATTTGAAGCTTTCGTGACTGCAGTAATCCATTCTCTTTGGTTCTTTCGGTAAAGTCACGTAGGTAGAAAAATAATAGATCACGACGTATTGATCGCAACACAAACAGTCGTCATCAAGTGGGACCACAGCAAGAAAAAACTGCTGAAGTAGGCGAGATATCTGCTGTGGCACGAGGTGATATAGGCCTCGGCAGTAGGGGGGGAGAGAGGGGGCGGGGCAGAAAGTGGACCCCTCGGCAGCACTTAGAGAGATTTGAGAGATCGGCTGCAGGGGGGGAGAGAGAAGGGGGTGGGGGGCGAGGCAGAAAGTGGACCCCGCGGCAACACCCGGGTTACTGGAGGGAAGATCGGAGAGAGATGCACAGAGAGAGAGAGAGAAAGACACAGAGAGTCGGAAATAACAGCTGACATAGGCAGGTAGGATGGAAACATCACAGTCATTTAAGACTTTACCTGGTTAATAACGTCCTTCCAATGATTGCTCAGTTTGTACCCATCTTCTCGGTTGAAGTTGTGTCTGTGTTTATATATCTGGATGGCTTCATGAACAAATCTCTAATAATAGCCGGTGGGTTTGCAAAGTACCTTCGTCTTGGAAAAGTCAATTTCGTGTGAGCCCACTGCGTTAAAACAATGATCAGCAATGGCAGAGGTATTGGTCCTACTGTGTTTCAGATCTGCCTTGTGTTTGCGAACCCGGTCAGAGACATGGCGTTTCGTTTCCCCAATGTAACTTCTGCCGCAGCCACAACTCAGTTTGTAGATACCCGGGTATTGCAGGAATCTCCCTTATCGCCAGTGGTAGCGAATGTTTTCATGGAAAATTTAGAGACAGATGCCATCCAGACATCCACCCTACGTCCGTCCTTGTGGAAGAGATACGTAGATGACACGTTCGTCATCTGGCCACATGGCCTGCCAGCACTGAACCAATTTCTCAACCACATCAATTCCATGCACCCATCTATCAAATTCACCATGGAAGTGGAAAAGGATGGCAAGCTACCATTCCTGGATGTTTTGATTGAGAACAGACCTGATGGCTCGTTGAGACATTCGGTCTACAGGAAAGCCACCCACACGGATGCCTATCTAAAGCCTGACTCCCACCACCATCCAGCTCAGAAGAATTCCCTCATCAAAACACTACACCATAGGGCCCATTGCATCTCCGACCAGCATCACCTAGCCAGTGAGCTGTAGCACATACACCAAGCCCTCAGGACGAACGGTTATTCTGACCGTACAATCCGCAAAGCTGTCTCCCCAGCCATGGGGGGACAACCATCTGAGGATCCAACCAATACCATCACTTTGCCATACATAGCAGGGGTTACCAAAAAGATTTTCCAAAATCTTAAACAAACACAAGATCCAGGTTAATTTCAACACAGTACACAAAATCCGTGATTTGATCCCATCTGTAAAGGATGTGATTCCTGATATGCAATACCAGAGTGTCTACAAACTGAGTTGTGGCTGCGGCAGCAGTTACATTGGGGAAATGAAACGACATGTCTCGGACTGCGTTCGCAAACACAAGGCAGATCTGAAACACGGTAGGACCAATACCTCTGCCGTTGCTGATCATTTTCTTAACGCAGTGGGCTAACACTAAATAGATTTTTGTAAGACGGAGGTACTCTGCAAACCTACCGGCTACCTTCAGAGATTTGTTCATGAAGCCATCCAGATATATAAACACAGACACAACTTCAACCGAGAAGATGGATACAAACTGAGCAATCATTGGAAGGACGTTATTAACCAGGTAAAGCCTTAACTGACTGTGATGTTTCCATCCTCCAGGCCTATGTCAGCTGTTATTTCCAGTACTCCAGTAACCCGGGTGCTGCCACGGGGTCCACTTTCTGCTCCGCCCCCTCTCTCCCCCTACCTCCTCTCTCCCCCCCCCTACTGCCGAGGCCTATATCACCTCGTGCCACGGCAGCTCTTTCGCCTACTTCAGCAGTTTTTTCTTGCTGTGGTTGTCCCACCTGATGACGATTGCTTGTGTTGCGATCAAAACAGCGTGATCTATTATTTTTCTACCTACATGACTTTACCGAAAGAACCAAAGAGGTTGAATGCTATAACTAAACTATGTAATTAACCTTGATTTGAAGCTTTCGCGACTGCAGAAATCCATACTCTTTGGTTATTTCGGTAACGTCACGTAGGTAGAAAATAAAATAAACAAAAAATAATATATCACGACGTTTCGATTGCAACACAAGCGGTTGTCCTCAGGCAGAAAATAATAATCCAGCAGTGGAACTGCTGATTCAGCGATATAGCTGTTACAACAAGAGGTTATTTCTGTGGCGATGGGCAAGCAAGCGGGGTCTGAGCTGGAAACGAATTCCATCCCCGGACGCAAGCACGTCAGTTGTGTTAATAGGGGAGATTAGGGAGAAGAGAGATTAGGGAGAGAGATGAGCATGAAATGTGCTTTCGTCGCCGCATAAGAGTATCGCCCCCGCATATGCGCACAACAGCAGTGTTAATGGGAGATTAGCACTATGTTGATGGGAGAGATTAGGCAGGGCGATTATGGGGATTAGTAAGTTAATGCCATGTCTATGAGGACGTACCGCTTGTGTTGCAATCGAAACGTCGTGAAATATTACATATTCTTTTTTGTTTTATTTTCTACCTACGTGACTTTACCGAAATAACCAAAGAGTGTGTAATTAACGTGACCAATACAGATTTTCGAATGTCCGTACAACATCATTGACAAGTGAATAAGGTGAACGTATTTTGTTCAGGCAGTCAGTCTATCATTTACCAGTGGTCACCATTCAGCAACACCTGAAGTCACATTTCAACACTTGAGGGATGCTGTGGGTGGTGCATTGGTTCGCGTACCAGGCTTGCGATCCTTAGGTCGCCGGTTCATTTCAATCTCCCGTCCCAGCAGTTGAAACAATGGGCCGCCCTTCTTGAGTCCCGCCACCTCTGCCTCCGCCAGTATGAATGGGTGTACCGCAGTCCATCAATCGGCAGGTCGCGTGAGTTGGGGTAAAGTGTGGGTACGTCCACCTCTTCCGAGACGTCTGGCCAACGTGGAAGAGGAGGCCAAATGCCCTCATGTGGGGTTCCCTGTAGCTCCGTCTCGTGGAGGCTCTTCTGCCAGCAGTGGCTTCAATCGATAAATCAATCTTTATTTTGTGTGCCAATATCGTCCTCAATAAAGTAGACGTCAGTAGGCTTTGGCACCTTATCTTTTACCTGGGAACATCTCTTGTATTTGTATTCACGTACACATGCAGCGACGCTTGAAAATTGGCAGTTTTCTTCTTCTATCTCGCTCTGTTGAATGTACAATACATATGCCTCCTATTATTTTGCTTGCTAGCGCATTACAGTAGGTAGTGTTCAGTCATGTTTGGTTCCAAATTGCAAAACTAAATAACAGGATATGTTCAACAATGAATGCGGTCTTTCAACACTCACATGAAAAACATGTCCTGTTGAATAAACCTTGAGACCTTTGGACGCGCTAAAACAAAACATAGCTTGGTGCACCCACAGGAATGTTTGGTGCATGCTACCGTCTGAGGAGTCAGTGTCATGTCAAAATAGGGCTTCGATGCCAGATAAATTTGACAGGTATTGCTCTGAAACAAGTCCTCCTGGTGTTCCACCCCAGTGAGTGAGGTTGTGTCTCAGAAAATCTTTGTTGAGATGAACAAAAATTTTTTTATAAGGCGCAGCAGACCCCACCAAAGGGCCTCAGAGTGCCAGATGGTAAAAACAAACAAAAACATCTCAAATGTATCTAACATATCATGGCAAATAAGTAGGTTTTATTTTCTTTATAATTGGGAGAATCTCGCCGGTTAGGTGCAGTTCTTGAAGCAGTGCGTTCCAAATTTTGAGGGCACAAGGACCGACAAAGCCTGAGCTCTGAAACTTTTTTCCCCCGATATCTTAACAGTACTCATTGGTTTTTTTCGGTAAAGTCACGTATGTAGAAATACAATAAAATTATATTAAAACAAAAAACAATCACGACGTTTCGATCACAACGCAAGCGATCTTCATCAGGTGTCAAGAACAAATCACGGAGGTAAATATAACAAAAAGATGAGAGACGAGAATTCAACAAACCTGAAAAAACATTATGTGAAGCACATCCAGTCAGGCCAACAACACAGACACTTCCTGGCGGACCACGAATTTCAGAAGAGTGTTAAATTTCGTGTTCAACCTTTGGATTGCACATACCAGCATAGATAGAATGAAAAATACGAGGTACACGGTCAGTAGAAATACATATACAAGTCCACCAAGAGGTAAGGAGGGAGGAAAGACTAATGGCAGATAGTGGAGAATATTTGACGGAGTGTCAACCAAAGAACAGAATGTTTCTGAGAGGACATCCACCCAGGAGGTGGAGCAATGAAATCCGCTTTGTGTGCAGCCACATGGTGGATTCTTTTTTCTCAGGATTGTGAGAGATGGTGGCGGATTGGGGAGGCCTTCATCCGGCAAGTGGATTAACTCAGGCTGAGTGCTAATTTCATACGAAGAGTTTGAATGTGCAGTAAAGAAAATGGGAAAAAAATTGTGAAATCAGTCTTTGTGTCTCTACAGATTTTTCATCGCTTGAGTTTGTACGTTTTCTCTCCCCCTATTCTGCATGGGTTTCTTCCGGGTACTTCGGTTTCCTTACATAGAAAACAACAATGGAACTGGTCTTGACAGAACAATTACCTGCAACTTTCTTAATTGGGATTAAACACAGCAACAGCAACATCGCAGCCGCACTGCGAGAAACTTGGCAGAAACCTCCTGAAATAGACTTTGGAGGCTCAGTGAGGCTTTCCTGGGCAAACAAGTGGAATGATAAAAATATAATTAGTGGCCCTTGGTGCTGTTCAAGACCAAATAAAGTAAAACAAAACTCGCGTATGATGTGGTATTTGTCTTTGGAATCATTGGTGACCGGGCTGAGACCCGGTAACTCACTTTCCATCAGAGCCTCGTTTTCATCACGGGCGGCTGTCCCGCACTCACACCAGGATCTCAGCTGCGCTGGTTCAATGCTAACGCAGACATTAGCCTACTGAGCAAACCTGCCACAGTATTTCCACGCTCTGTTTACTTGACCACATTCCACAAAGCACCGGGGTGGAAATATTGCCATCCGCAAACGAGGCGGCAACGTATGCAAATCCGGCCGCCTACGTGGCACTCCGTGGCCCGGAACGGTTGTCTCACAAGTTGATGATTGCGAGTTCACGTCCCAAACGGGGGGGGGGGGGGGGGGGGATAACGTTCTTCCATCATCACTCTGGGGCACGGGGTGGGAAACCTGCGGCTCCAGAGCCGCATGCGGCTCTTTAAGGATTTCTTCGAGACGTTATTCGCATGCATTACGGCTCTTGATATATTGAGGGTTTTTTTTTTACCGAATTCTAAGAAAATTTGCTGCTATTGTTATTTTATTTGCAGGCCCCTGCTCTGGGGTCAGTATAAGGCTTACGTCAGAAGTTAACAATGATCACTGTATGGGGAGTGGTAGTGAGATGTGAACTTCCTCGCTTGGTATGCAGGAGTTCCTGGGTTCGATCTTGACCCTGATGCCTGTATATTTGGAGTTTGCATGGCTCTCTCCCCATGGGGCCACGTGGATTTTTCTCCGGGTTCTCCGTTTTTTCCTTCCACATTTAGAAACGTGCCTTTAGAGTATTTGGCTGTAATAATGTTCCACGTAATAAGCCACTTCGTTGAGCTATCATTTGTGACCAGGTCACTTCTCAAAATAGCTATATAGCTTAGTGGGGCCTTACCCGGTAAAATAAAAATAGTAAAAAGAAAATAGACAGGCCCTGTCGTGGGCATGTGAAATTTCCATCAACAGAGATTAGCCGTACCTTATATTGACATGAGCAGGAAAACACTGTCATTTATGTAAATATGTGAATATAACCGGATATAGTTTATGCTTTTAATTTAAAGCTTTCGTGACTGCAGGGATTCATATTTTTGGTTCTTTCGGTAAAGTCACGTATAAGGGAAACAATAAAATAAAATATATAGAAAAATACAATTCTCACGACGTTTCGACTGCAACACAAGCAATCCTCATCAGGTGTGAAAACCACAGCAAGAAAATTTGAAAAAATTTGGTGTTGGAAGATCTTAATCCCTGTTGTTTTATTACCTTTTCTTATTGTTTACTATTGTTTCATCAGTAATCCGATTGCTTCGGTAAGGGAAGTGCTCTCATTCACCGAATTCTCTTACAGATAGTAGCATGATGCAGAGAGCACGTGTTAACCAGCTTGTCGTCGTTGTTGTTTCACTGTGACGGCAGCTCATAAGCTCGCTGAGCGCAGTGGCCGAGTACTGCCTGCCCTCCCTGCTGCGCACGCTCTTCGACTGGTACCGGCGGCAGATAGCGTGCGAGGATGGCGCACACAGCTATCGGCCACGCTCCAGCACAAAATCCAAAGGGTGAGTCCTGAGAAATGAGGAGTATGTACAGCTCATTTCAGTTTAACACCTGGATTATGGACAGTCCATTCCTTTAGAATAGTTTTTTGTTTTTGTTTAGATTGTTGTCCTTCCCCCGTGCCTCCGGTTATCACGGTCGGCTACGTACGGTGCGAAAGAAGTTCAACATATGGGACCTCCTTTGCCAGTACCAAAATATGAGAATAGGTTTTCCCCTTTTTTCTGGCAACAAAACAGGTTTGAAGCTTTCGTGACTTTACCGAAAGAACCGAAGAGTAATAAAACAGCTGTGTTAAGGTGTTTAAACACCAAACTGAAACTTTTTACAAGGAATCATGTCTGCATTAACCACAATACTTTTGGTCAGAATGCAAAAAAAAATCAGTTTCAAAGACAATGCATATATTATCAGAGTATGTTTTTTGTTTGCATTCTGACCAAAAGTATTGTAGTTAATGCAGACATGGTTCCTTGTAAAAGGTTTCAGTTTGGTGTTTTAACATCTTAACACCTGTTTTGTTGACAGAAAAAAGGGGAAAACCTATTCTCAAGTTCAACATACATATTAACTTCACTATACACTACACTCTACACTACTATACACTACATTATTCACCTAAATATACACTACATTATACACTACACTAGTATACACTACACCACTATACTCAATTTCTTTAGAACTACTTTTTGGCTTTAGTTTGTTAACCTTTCTCCCGCACCTCCGATTAGCACGGTTGGCTACGTACGCTACGAAATAAGTTCAACATGCATAAGCCAGTGCATCAGTGTGTGTGTGTGTGTATCAGTTCATTGTCTGTGTGTGTTTCAGTGTGTGCCTTTGGGATATGAGTCTTACAGGTTCCAAGTTCAAATCCTAGTTGGTGGTTGACTCGATCTGTAATCCTTCCAGGTTCAGATAAAATAAGTGCCCCCAATGTGGAATGGCAATGCTGCTTGTCCCATAGAGACACTGCTGGCCCCGGCCATCAGAATGTGGAGTGTCGGTCACTTGAGCCAGGGTCCGCCATTGTAGATGAATGCTTACGCCATTGCTTGATGGAGCAGGGAGACACTTTGACTTGAGCGCTCCGTTGTGTTTTTTAGGTTGTAAATCCCCTTTATTGTCTTGGCATACGGTGTCTGACGTTTTTGCTGTCCGTGTGCTGGCAGCTTCTTTTTGCTGCAAGCTTCAACTGAATTTAGTTCCTGAAGGAGGCCCCCGAATTGCATTTTTGAATTTTAAATTTTTAATTGAATACAATTTTTGCTGCGAGCTTCGACTGAATTCAGATCCCGAAGAAGGACACGAATTTAATTTCAGAATTGAATCTTTGAATTGAATTTTTGCTGCGAGCTCAAACTGGATTCAGTTCCTGAATGAGGAGGACCTGAATTACTACCCGGAAACACGTCGGGAGAGAGCTTATACAGTGCACCCACGAAAACCTACGTTTGTGGTCCATTTTGACTTTTCCTAAAAAATCGAGCTGTTTTAACCTGTGTAGTGGGTCCAATCAGGTGCACACTAGAACTTGGAGGCAACACGGTTTATTAACTAACATCACATAACCCTTAACGGAATAACAACATAAGGTGGTAACCCACCGTTCCTACACTTAGCTATATACACTTGGAGTAGATGGCTATTTACATTCTGGATGGGCAACTACAAACCGGACCGGGTCAGCCAACGCGCTCCTGGTCCACGTGCGTGACGCCCGGAGACCCGAAGACCCACCGCCGACAATGGTTTCTTCCAGCAGCATCGACCCCTAGTCCCCCCCCCCGCCAGTCCTCCCCCCCCGGGGCTCGGCTTTTATCCTTACTGCATGGCCAGGCCCCGCTTTTGGCCACGCCTCTTTTCCCCGATCCTTCGTGAGGGCTCAGGGCCAACCTCACGTGTTCCTCAACCCTGGCACCCCCGTCCACCACCACCTCTGGTCACGTGCCCCTTCCTGTTTACCCAGCCTCCCCTGGTATGCCCATCCGGTGTCCCGGGAGAGGCTCCGCCCCTACAGTAGCAACCCACACGGTGGTACTGTCTCTACACAACGGTACTCACACCAACAACACTACATCTGTAACACTCGATTCCTGATAACCTCGTGCTGGCCAATGTTAACTCAGCGTGGCTTCAAAGTGCGCACCTAGCCTGACACATTCGCCACTTAACAGTGAATGGCGGCTGTTATTGCCACATGCTTGGTGTGCCGCATGCCAGGCTACGCGCAATACGTCAGCTTGGCATGCAAATATTTACCAAGCAATGAACATTCGCAACGGGAAGACGGAGACAGCCAAGGATTGCATTGGTGCATTCGCGAGCAATGTGGTTGAGCCATAAATCCAGTGGAGCGGTCAGCTCGACTACATACAAATGTGAGGGGAGGTTACTGAATGCCTCCAGCTAACCCCCACCAGCCCCCCCCCCCTCCACACATCAGTTTTGGTTGAGGTCTCAGGACAGAAAAATCAATGCTTTACACGGTGAAAGTAAAAGTTCTCTTCGCAACCCCTCCGACTGCCATCATCCAATGCCTCGACTGGACGTAAAATATCAATAGCTCAGGGATGCTCTGATGCCGCTCATGGGGAATTCTTGCCTGCCTTTGAGACATTTACTACATGCGGCACACACAGCATAGTCTCCGGAATATTTTTTGTTAAATAGGTTTTGCCAATTCCTTCAAAATAAACTGGTCTCTGCCATGGGAATGTGAATGTTTCAACCCTCTGGCTTAGCTGTCAACAGAGATGAGCACAGATTATATTATCTTGAGAATGGACCCTGATTTAATTAACGCTCAAATTGGAACAGTTGATGCATCTTATTCTTCGATGTGAAAAGTTTCATTATTGCCTTGTTTGTATTGTACATGTGTATACGATGCAAACATTGTTCTACAGCATATTGGTAATATATTTATTATTTCCATTTACACACAGTAACTCATTCATTCCAATGTGTGCTGTCTCACCTGACATTGAATTGTACAAAATTAGAGAAATGATTACATATCTTTCATTATGCAGGCCCTCATATTGTTCAGTGCCGTACAATACCATATACTGCATTCAAGTAGGTAATTCTGTGTACACGCATACGTGTGAGAATACTCACATTCACCTGCATGCCTGTGTGTATAAACCGTGAGGTTGTGATGCTCGCACCGCATTATAATCTCAACACACTGGTATTGATTCATGCACAAGACCAGTAGCAACTGATGTCTGAACTTGACATAAGCCTCTCCTGGGCCTATCAACCTCGGTACCGCAGAGAGAGAGGGGGCCAGGCACGGTTCCGGTCACACCACCTCCTATGATGTTCTGTGTATGTACGTATGCTGAACTTATTTTGCACCATCGGAGGTGCGGGTTAAGGACACCAAACTAAACACGAAAAGCAGTTCTATAGAAATGAGTTTTTAAACTAGATTTAAAAGTGCATATTTTGGCCTTAATAGGCGCTCGCTAATGGCTCTCCCTCCAACAGTCTGCGTGACTGAATGCGGACAATCTTCGCCATGGCTTGTGTTGTGCGGAGGCCAGTATGTGTTTACACGCGAGCGAGCGAGCGTGCGTGCGTGTGCACGTGCCTCCGAGTGCCTCTGCGTCAAGTTAATTGTCAAAGGCACGGCTGGTGTGCCACTTGTCGGAGCACGCTAAGCCCCGTGTTGACATCCGAGCGTGCCCTGCAGTGCTTGCTTTGTTACTTTGTTTGCAGGGACGAGCCTTCACGAGAGCGGGATCCCGTGATGGAGAAACGCGAGCTGGCGATCGACTTCATCTTCTGCCTCGTGTTGATTGAAGTCCTCAAGCAGGTGCAGTCCGCTTTTCCACCCCATTTAGAGTTATGAATGCACCATGTGTTTTCGAATCGAAAATCCTATCTTATTTTTTTTACTTATGTGACGCTTTAACCAAGGCGCTGAACAAAGAGTCAGCTATTTTAGAGCAGAAGTGTGTGATGAGATGAGACGAGTCGATGAGAAGGATGGTAGTTGCATGAATAGGATTCTGTGTGAAATGAACGATGATGAAAGTGACAATGAATGGTTAATGATGAGCGAGTGATGATGAATGGGTAGGGAAGTTGGTAAAGGGGATGATGATGGTGTTAATGATGGGGAAGGGAGGGAAATTAAGTGAGAGTTTAAGGAAAGAATGAAAAATAGACTGAGGTCTGATTGACGTGTCAGGGCAGCTTGTTCCAGTATCAGAATATTTATTTATACTGAAGGAATACGATAAACTATGAAGCTATTTTTCACAGATGTTCAGTAAGGACATGAGGTCCGAATGTTACAACAACGATCAGAATGTTACAACAACGATCAGAACGTTACAACAACAAAGGGAGCCAGAAGCGAACAAGAATGGAATCGTGATAGGGCACAGGGAGGATATAAAAAGACCATGTCACCCCAGTGCTCCAGTCTTTTCGCTGGCTCCCAATTCAATCCCAGATCAAATTTAAGATCCCTCTCACCATCTTCAATATCCCCCATGGACTTGCTCCTGCCTACCTCTTCCCACTCATCTTACTCTACTCCCTTCCATATACTCTGCTCCAGCAACCAGCCATTTATCCTAAAGCTCTCAGTCAACTTTCACTCGGTGGGATATTGCTCATTCTCCTCTGTTGACCCCAATAATCTGGAACTCATTTTCATGAGTCATCCTTTCTAATGACTCCATTGAAATCCAGCCTCAAGATCGTTCTTTTCTTTTTCCATCTGTCTGTTTTTACTCTAGAAACTTCAACGTATCAACTATCTCCATACAGCATCTCGCAATGCGGTTGCATATAAATGCAGACACATTGCGAGATCCTGTACAGTTCTGTACCGCTGTGTTCTATTCCCCCGTGTTCGCGTATTCTCTGGTTGTCTCTACCTTTCTTACCATGCACTGAATATTCAAGAAGGGAAATGTGGCTTTGTGACTCAAGGCAGAGCGTTTAATCGCGATCACTGAGACCCCCTGAGGTTCAATCTGGGCAGTCACCTGTGATTAATCCAGGTTCTCAAGAGTAGCGAGTTGTGGGCTAAGCAGCCTGGTCAGCGTTGACTGCACGCAAAATGTCATCTCGTTAATCTTAGCATTTTACTTAATTTGGAAAAGTTGAAGCTTTGAAAAAATTCCATTTTATCGTCACGTGAATTAACATTTAAGTTTCAAGGTCGGTGCGTATGGTGTGCGGTTGAGGATATGCACCTTCTATTGTGCGGATACAAAAGGGCGCTTTGAACAGATGTGAGAAGTAGTTTCATGAAATGTTTCTGCGAGAATTTCTAAAACACATGGCGGTGGTAGTGCCGGGGGGGGGGGGGGGGGCGGTTAGAGGATAGGCTGCCAAACTAGATGCCAGTTGCGCGATTGGAATACATTTTGGGGAAAAAGAAAAACATCTTTATTAATCCACAAAACGGATTTGCTAAACAACCAAATGGAGGATCATCCTGAAAGTCTAGGGACTCGGTGAAGTTCTACCGGATAAAGAAAGGATATTTTTTTTTTGTAAATGGAGAGAATTCTAAATATTGTTAAGGTAAAAAAACCGTCATGATTATGTATTGGCAGATTGATTGCATTCCCTTCTGTATGCGTTTTCTCTTTGGGAAATTTTATTTTAAAAAGTCTTATTTTCATAATAAACACGCTATGTTTGGTTTGGAAATGTGAAATTAATGAGTCTCTTTTATTTGTATGCATTATGAGCTGATCCTTAAGCAATGATTAATTTCCACAAACATTCTTCCAAAATCTTGACTTAAAGCCTTCGTGACTGCAGGAATTCATATTCCTGGATCTTCCGGTAAAGCCACGTCGATAGGTTCTTCCTGAAGACGACCGCTTGTGTTGCGATCGAAATGTCGTAATTTTTTGTTATTTTTTTGTTATTTTATTTGAACCTATCTCCGTGACTTTACCGAAAGACCCAAGATTATATATTCTTGCAAAAATGTACAAATCTTGTTTTTGCCGGTAGGCAACTGTTGCATGTTTAAGCATTGACAGGTGTATATTTAATTAAGAATCATCATCTTTATTTAGACTGCAGGAGGAATCCGATGAGGTATGAAGCTCTTTTTTGACAGATGTCCATTATGGGCAAGTCAGCAAGTTACAACAGCAAACAATACAAAAACACAATAGGAGTTCAAAATAAAGAACAAGTTAAGCAAGTCACTTAAGTATAACTGCATAACCTATAAGTCCAATTGATCAAGCTTGGGCAAGGCAGCAAAACAACAACGAAACAGTCCCAGACTACACCGAGATAACACCGCACAGCAGTAGTCCCTCAATAAAATGCCACATTAACATTGAACTATCGATACACGGGTAAGGATAAAAGTTACAAATCACATTTGCAAATGTGAGTGCTGTATCTCTTAGCACTAATCTTCTGCTTCAGGATATTTTTTAAAGGAAAATTTACGATTTTAAGGGAGGAAGCAAGGTTAGGTTGTTGTTGTTCCAAAACGTTGGTGCTGCAACGGCAAAGTCTTTGTCACCTATTAGTGGCGGGGTACTCCACTCGCAGTGGCCCTGCTCCCATCCCTGGCCCCGACCCCCTTTGTCTTCCCAGTGCAATGCCTCATTACTTTTCTGCGCCCCAACTTTCCGTCGCCCCCCAGCCTCCACCCCAAGATACGGCCATGCCTATCCCAAACCCCTCCTTATATCACTCTCTCCTGTTCTACCGTAACTCGAACTACACCACTTTCAATAACACAATTTTTCATTTCAAATAATTATCATCTTGTGTACAATTGTATAATTGCTCTAAAGTGCCTAGGAAAAGGCGCTGTGCAAATCTAGAAAAGATAAGATAAGACTGTAATGTTTCAGATGGATACAGTACTTATTATGGCAAGGTCAGTGCACACAGTATAAACCAGAATTTAAATAAGCAAAGCAAATTAATTTTCCAAAACACCAGGGTCTATTAGACTCACCAGAGTCTATTAGGCTCGTTATTAGAGGCTGGCCTCGTGCCACAATATAAAGCATTTATATTTTCATTTTGCGTTTGACTAAAACTTAAATGGCAAAGATATAACTTCTATATATATGAAAGGGAAATTTGTGAATTTGTGTGTCTGTTCGAAATGTTTAGCATACTTCCCGATATGCAACAAACTTGAAATTTGGCATTTGGGTAGCTTCCAGACTGTACACAATGCAAAAAGTATAAAAATTGACTTTTGTATTTTGGGGGGCGGGGGGGGCGCAATAATGTATATATTTTGCACGACAAGTGAGTGGTGATGTCACATCTGTGACGTCATCTGTGACGTCACCCGCATGCGGCAGCGTTACGCAGTGTGCCTGCTGACGTCACGGATTCCCCCCCCCCCCACCCTCCGCGTAGGCCGTGTATTAATCCAAGACAAGAATCCAAGTGAAATTTCGATTTAAAGCTTTTGTGACTGCAGGGATTCATCTTCTTGGTTCTTTCGGTAAAGTCACGTAGAATGGAAATAAGATAATAAAAATAAAGCATAATAAAATAAAATTATCACAACGTTTCGGCCACAACACAAGCAGCCGTCTTCAGGTGAAGGAACAGAACTGTCGGGAAGACAGCGCTCCAATGAACACTGCTAAGCTTGGCAGCGTCTTTTAAGCTGGGTGGGAGGAGCAGAGCGCCTTGACAAAGGAGTTTACATATCAAACAGGAGAATTTAGCATTGAAATAGCTGTGTTAAAGTGTTGGATTAGCAGGGTGTTAAAGTCAGAAATTAGCATGTAACTGTTAAAGTCAGAGTTTACATATCAACAGAGGCATTTAGTATATTGACGCTCAAGAACTGCAACTACCCAACTATCATACAATAGGCCGATGTGAAAGAACCAAGTATAAACTTAATCAATATAATAAATGTACTCAATATATTCTTCAATAAGTTGAGCTATTAACATAAAGTAGCTGGGTATACACTACACTATATAATGAATAAAAAAACTAAAATATAAACTACGTCAATGTTATCAATAAACTCAATATACTCTCCAATCAGCTGAGCTACTAACAATAAGTCGTTATACATTACAATTCTACGTCAAAAAAAGTGGCGTTTTTTTCTTTTCAACGTTAGCACCACGGAAAGCGACGAGCTTTGTTCAGACGGACGAGTCCATCTATGCTCGGAACTGAGGAGGGGGGAGAAACAGCCACCATGCGCTGCTCTGTCCTGTGTTGCGTTACAACTATGTTATAAACTAGACTATTGTACATTGCAATGTTATACCTTCCAATCTAAACTACATTGTATAATATTCTTAGTTTTTTCGGTAAAGTCACGTTGAAGGGAAACAACAAAATAATAAAATATATATAAAACAATAAAAAAATTCTCACGACGTTTCGACCATAACTCAAACGGTCGTCTTCAGGTGTGTTGGTTTGCATAAATTTATTTTTAAACACACCTGAAGACGACCGTTTGAGTTATGGTCGAAACGTCGTGAGAATTTTTTTTATTGTTTTATATATATTTTATTATTTTGTTGTTTCCCTTCAACGTGACTTTACCGAAAAAACTAAGAATATGAATTACTGCAGTCACGAAAGCTTTAAATCAAAATACATTGTATAATATCGTATACACAGCCCAATGTAAGCTCTAACATTATGCATTATATTGATATGTCTCCAACTAAACTGTTTTTTTCTACATTACACGACTATACACCGTAATATACACTGCCATAGACAAACCCCACCCTTGAATTATACAATGCGTTACTATACACTACCCTATACTTTAGACTATAAAATATTAGACTTGTAATATTACACTGTATTATTCTACCAACCCTACTGTATAGCACACTGCTGTATATTCACTATACAATTACAATACTATATATTGCCTTATGAATTATGTTAAACATTACATTGTTATACTATTTATTATTATACAACATGCTATAAACCATAACATAGACTGTCGTGTGAAACGTATTAAGAAGCAGTTTTATTTTTATTATTTTATTTCCATTCTACGTGACTTTACCGAAAGAACCAAGAAGAAGAATCCAAGTCTCGGGCGAAGCCGGGTAGTAAAGCTAGTTATTTCATTAAAAAATATTAGTGTTCCCATTATTAACCCATGGTCCACTCTTCCATCTCTTCCAATAGACATTTCCAGGCAGAATACATCGTCTGAATAATTCACATATTCATGATGTAGTTTAGCACACACGGTAGTTTGGTCGATTCGTACCATAGAGTGACGGCTTCTAGTCCAAAGTTTTCTCTTGACTGATGTAAACAAGGAAGCATCATCACCGTGGAGCGTGATGTTATTGCTTGGCGTGTGGCGTCATCACGTAGAGCGTGGCGTCATCAACGTGGCCGAAAAGGCTGATTTGTTTTTTTTTGCCTACTTACGAGTAACCCATTGATAAATTTATAGCACAAATCTATACAAAAGATTTTACTTATATTGGATATTTTTTTACGAGCATTATCATGAACCCCCGCTGCCGATTGAGGGGAGCTTTTCAACCATAGTTGGGGAAGTGTTAAAATGCACACGTAAAACAATTGATGGGGCAGGGCATCGTAAAAAAAATAATATTTTTCTTGAGAACCCCACAGATACAGCGAGGACAAGAGATTAATTGTGTTGCATACTTTGGACCTTGTATTAAATATTTTTGTTTGAAAACCCAGATTATGATGAATAGCATTTTTACACTTGTGTATGGAATTACGTTCAGGAGCTAATGCCAATGTCGAGGTTTGATAGCCACGAGAGGGCTTCAGGAGAGACGGAGAGTTTGTGTAGTTTTGCAATTTCTCTGTTGAAGGAGTGAAAACTACACTGGTTTACTCAATGGTTCATAGTTTGAGTTGCACGGCCACAGTCACACGACTGTGGCTGGTCTTAAATATATCTCTATGGGTCTCTGTGTATCTCGATGTGGTCTTTATGTGTCTCTATATATCTTTCTGAACTTTTTAGTAAACCCATAGAGACACAAGTCACAATTGCACTGTGGCTTGTCATTAAATTTCTATTCATGAAGGAGATGTGTGCATCGGCCTGTTGATGTTCTTGATTTGGTTGATGGTTCCCAGCTAGTGTCATTGAGGAGTAATGTCATAGCCAGGAGGTGGGGTGTTTTTGTCTCGAAGAGCATTGGTAATTTTAAATGCTGTGATCTAGCATTTTTATCTGAAATAATTCACTTTGGCAAAGTGTTGGGAAATTTGGAGGTTAATTAGTTTCCACGATGTATGGCCGACATCATAAATTGTCCTTATTGATTTTCTTTTTATGGACGTTTACATATCTCAGTGACGAGCAACAGTAATCTCATCCGTTTGTAAACGTTCACCTTGCAGAAGTTTGTCCTAATTGAGGTTGATAATAGTACAACTTTTACATTTGATGTGGGGAATTTATGGAAAAAATAAGGCACCGATGAGGATGTCACGCTTGGTGACTGCATGTGGTCAAGAGGAATTTAAGGGTGGCAATTAAGCAGAGCGCTTCACTCAACATTTTTACAGCTAGCATCACGACTTTGGCAATTCCCCGTATAAAATGACATTGGTGGCTTAAAAAATACAATTTTCAGCTAATCCAACCACTTAAAAATTACAACTCATTTATGTCTAGTAAAGTCAAACTGTCTCCACTAAAACTAGGATTGGGGCAGTGCTCATGACCACTGTTGACTTCCTCTGAGTTGGTTATTATTTTATCATCCACCAAAGCAATGTTGGCCTGAGGTGACCCCCTCACTGGCATTTAAACTCCCAACCGTCCGATGCTATGTGAAGCACTCTAACTACAGATACACCTGATCATACCACATTATCGGTGGTGTTAACAATATGTATTTAGGTGTGTTGAAGGTCTTTCGCACCGTACATAGCCAACCGTGCTAATCGGAGGTGTATACCGATAGAGGTTTATTTTAGTGGGAGATCGAATAAGGAGCACCTCCGATTAGCACCTCCGATTAGCAAGGTTGGCTATGTACAGCCCAAGAGAAGTTAAACATATGAAGCATTTAGAGATGGGAATGGCTTAAGAGGCACTTTATTCAGCTGTAGATAGATCATGACTTATGGTGGTGGTGATTGTGATTACTCGAATAATACTTACGAAAGAGCTTTCAGGCATTCCATTTTCTAAACATGATGGTTCACTCACGGTTACCTTTACATTCCAGATTTCCTCGGCCTCTTTTGGGACTTTTGAATTCACTGCATTTTAAAAGTCAAATCGCTTATTTAAAATAGGCACACGGCTCATAATTACTTTGAGAATACTGCCGGCAAATGTTCTTTTAAGGTCAGATGGGGCGAGGCATAAACTGTGCCTGGAGCATTTGGCAATATTTCCAGTTTATAATGTAATGTCACTTTGTTTACTTTGCAGATTCCTGTCCACCCTGTTCCAGATTCGTTGCTGCAAGATGTGATGAACTTAGCTTTTAAGCACTTTAAACCCAAAGAAGGGTAAGTCTTGCCGACATCATGCACATTTTCCTGACAGCAAGTGTAACCATGTAATTAATTATATTTTTGCAACCAGTTACATCGCGTGTCTGTCAGCAAAGGGGGCTTGCATATTGACGTTCGTGCACCTCCTTAGAATGTTGTTTTGCCTCAATGTTTGAGCTTTAGTCAATGCTTGATCGAAATCGGTTGAGTCAGTGCACCAAATTTGAGACCGCACCCAGGTAATCACATGCAGTTGTTATTGCTTCGCTGTATTGAACTATGCGTGTGACGAGTTTGGAGGATGAGAAAATAATAGTACAGGCAAATCCATACGAAGAGCTCCACTTTATTTTCAACATCGCAAACTTACCATGACTGTCGTTGCATTATCACACAATATGAATACGTAAAAATTGGTTTTCAAAATTGAACCTTGCATTAGTTCAGCGTAGCTATTTGAACGACAGCTGTCTTAAAGCATCTGCAACTTATCAGATGTATATCACTATAGGTATACGCACTACAACTTACTCAATAGGGATTACACATGGCAATCATCGCCCCCTACCGGCAGACTAATTCCCACCAGCAGGCCAGTGCTGAGCCAACTTGTACTGCACAGGCACAGCTGGAAATGGGGGCTCCCCTTCGAATGTTTGAGATGGGATGTGACGCAAGGAGCTTTGAGGTGCGGAGGCTGTTAAGCAAGCGGCATATGCATGCAAAGGATTATTATTAGGGTATAATTATGATTAACTTGGCTACAAATGTCATATAAGGAAGAATTTTACTGAATTTTTTTCATAGGTGTTTTATAATGGTAAACTCAAGTATACATGCATAGCTAGTTCAATATGAGTCGTTGGGCAGAGTATTTGAATAATGTAAGGAACACATGATAAAACTAACATCCAACTAATAACGTAACATTTTGCCCATATTTGGATAATTGTTCTTGGCAAGCAGCTGGCCATATTATGTGATTCAAAGTCGATTTAAGCACATTCCACCATGGATATGGAATGCTTGTGAAGCCTAAGGGTAAAACAAAATACCTTGACACTCCTCCCAAGTTCAATTGTAGCTTAAAAAAAACTGCACAATAAAATTACTGCAACGTGAAAGGTGTGAAATCACAGTGAATAAACACTTCGGTTGTATCTTCTTTGGTTCTTTCGGTAAAGTCACGTAGAATGAGAATAAAATAATAAATTGATAAAATAAAATAACACAATAATATTCTCACGACGTTTCGGCCACAACACAAGCGGCCTTCATCAGGTGAAGGGACGAGACTGTCTGGTAGGACAGCGCTGGAGTGAAAGAGCCACGGTTGTATTTAAGGTGTTGAAATGAAACGCGTGGGAATAGGATTTTGGAGAAACTTTCTTCTGGTGGTGGTGCGTTTCATTGTTTTTTATGTTCGGATGAATTGTCCGCTGACGGTGACATCCCCGCTGCCGCTGCAGGTACAATGGACCGAACACTGCGAATTTGCACATTGTCGCAGACCTCTATGCGGAGGTGATTGGCGTTCTAGCACAATCAAAGTAAGTTCCGCTCGCTCACCTGCAGAACACTCCGCTGGCATTCAAACTGCAATGTATCTTATACTGTAATATGTCAGGTGTGCATAACGCAACAACAAAAAGTCAGCATTCAGCCAGAGTGTCTCCCTGCTTTACAAATAATCGGGTTTAGCTCACATCTGTCAGTAGCTCTGAGCCCCGGGGAAGAAAATGTCACATTCCTGTGATAGTCCAGTCTCTCCATAGGATAACTCACTGCTGATTTCTCACGGTAATATTAACTTTTGAATTGAGTCCAGTGGGATACTAGGCTGAGTTAACCCGCTGACCAACGTTTGAATTCCCAGCCTTTCATTGTGAGTTGAGCACTCTTGCCACCGTACCATCCGGACAGATTTAACTTTTCACTTGCACGTGATTTGGGATTTGTGCTATAGCACTGCCACACAATTGTTTACTCCTTAAAGAGTGTTCGACTCCTTATCACTGGCTGCAAGTCGACGCAGGACCCCTTACAGTAATGGGTGGTTTTCCACTGCCTTTTTTCAAAGTTGAGCCAGAACCAAACAATGCCACGCTGGACCTCCAAAAACATCTGAACCTTGCTTGGGGCCAAGCGGCGGTGATAATACATCCATTGCGTGTGACGTAAGTCCATGAACTACGTGCGTCTTGACGTGTCCATTGCGTGTGAATCCACCGGTACGACTCTGCTTCTAAAACAACCTAGCGCTTCCTGAGCCAAGCTGGCCTGTCTTGGCACGAATCCAGTACGGCTCGGTTGTACTGTGAAAAAGGGGTTGTTAAAGTCCATGTTAATGTAGCTGATGGCACAAGTTGTGGTGGTGACTCCTGCAGAATGTAACAGCCGCTTACACGAACCGAGTTGAGTTGGCTCGCTCGAGAGCAACATTCGCAGCTTCAGGGTTCAATGATGAGCTCACGAAACCCCCCCTCCGCCACGTGTTCACTAAATCCGTTCAGGTTCCAGGCGGTGAGGAAGAAGTTCATGACGGAGCTGAAGGAGCTGCGGCAGAAAGAGCAGAGTCCCCTGGTCGTTCAGAGCATCATCAGCCTGATCGTTGGCCTAAAGTTCTTCAGGGTCAAGATGTACCCGGTGGAAGAGTTTGAAGACTCCTTTCAATTCATGGGGGTGAGGAGGAGGCTCTTGCCTCCTCATACACACACACAGCACATTCGAACAACGATGGATCCTGTCCGCTCTGGCTCTGTGCGATAATAATGATCAGCCAGGCCAAGTTGTGTCCCCGTGAATAATGATGTTTATGAGCATTTGCCTCCCAAATTCCCATGGTTAAATGTTAATGTGCATGTGGAGTGTTTGTATGAGATTGTGTTGATAATGGAGGCACAGTCATTACCACAGTGCACTATGATACTTGGCAATTCGATGTCAATTTCTGAACGTGCTTTCTCGTGGGATTTGGTCCATTAGGCTTACCTGGCCCTGCCCTACATTGATTTGGCTTAAAATGAGCACCTGGTGCGCTGTGTTCAGCATCCGTGTACTGTGCAAAAAAAATTGTCCAGGAATGTGTGTTTCTGCCACCACCCCCTTGTTTGTCCTGCTGACCTTAATTGGTGCTGGCTAATAGCAGGGGATGTTTATCCGTGTGTATACACTTGTATATGCAGAAGTGGGCCAAATACTTCCTGGAAGTCAAGGATAAGGACATCAAGCACAGCAGTGTAGCGGTTGGTTAGCACGCCGCGCTTCGAACCCAGCCACCCGAGTTCGATTCCCGCTCACGGTCAACACCAGTGACGATTATCTGAACCGATCCTGGGCCTAGGTCTACTCGGCCTCAAATGAGTACCTGGTGCTGTGTGCAAACATCGCCACTTAGGGAGACAAAGGTCGGATGGGCGTGGTGCTGGCCAACCACCCCCTCGTGTGCCGTGCCAGCTTTTATAGGTGCTCACTAACAGCGCTTGCCCCAACCGTCTGTTAAGGCTATATTGGGGTGTTTTTTGTCTTTGTATGTGCAGGAGTGTGCCAAATACTTCCTGGAAGTCAAGGATAAGGACATCAAGCACGCCCTGGCTGGCCTCTTTGTGGAAATTCTAATTCCCGTTGCAGCAGTAAGTCACATTACAAATGCTCAATTGCACGTACGTGTCTGCAAGCCGATGTTTAATGGTAAAACAAGAAATCACGTGATACAACATGGCATAAAACTACATTTATTGGAAACAATACTGTTACGTATTATATACTTATTTTTAATAAAAAATGTTGTTGACCGCACATTATTTAAATAGATAGTCTCACTCATTGCATGCAATGTCATACTTTTTAAAGTTATAATTCAGTAACAGAGCACGTAACAAATGGTTCAGTGTCTTTTGCATTAATGAGTTTTTGGGTCAAACAAGACTATCAAACCGAACTATCTTTCAAATGGCTGCATATTTGACAGAAACGAATGGAATTCAGTTCATTGCATTTTAGCCATTTTCCATCATCTGCACAGCTGTGAATTGCAGTGGTACTTTCACTGTTGATGAATGTCCCCGGCGTCTCGTTCACAACCATTCCCTATCATTCTTCTTGCCAAGCTGTGGAACGTGCTCTGAACCGCATGGTTACGCATCGGGACCTACGACTTGCCATTACATTGGGCTGATAAATTAAGCTATTTCTGGTTGCCTGGCTGTGTTAAGAGACACAGATGTCACCACGTCCCCCTGTGTTGTGTTCCTGCGCATGGGAAAATGATGTTGGTGTCTTCTGGTTCAAAAATGTTGCTGTTCTCACTGAGCTTAAAATGGTGTGTTGAATACGTCCTGAGCCAGTGTTGCATGAACATTCCACATTTCTATGACATACTACTCTTATCAGATATGGTAATCCAATAGCTTGACATTGTTTTCATTATTTGTACCTGGCACGTAACATTGTGTTACTTACTCTTTGGTTCTTTCGGTAAAGTCACGTAGGTATAAAATAAATCATGACGTTTCGGGCGCAACACAAGCGGCGGACTGGTGCTGCCTCAGCAGCAGACCACGTTTTCCCACCTGATGATGGACGCTTGGTTGTGCGCCCGAAACGTCGTGATTTATTTAATTTTATACCTACGTGACTTTACCAAAAGAACCAAGAAGTATGGTTTCCTGCAGTCACGAAAGCTTCAAATCAAGATTGTATTACTTTTCAAGACTAAGTGTTGTGAGCACACCTTGGTGTGTTGCTAAATACGTTTTACTGACCGTGTAGACACTGATGATGATGGGGCTGAGGTTAGATGACCTGAGTCAGGATTTGAACTCAGGTCCTCTTGACTGGAAGCCTGCTGCTCTACTGCCGCAACTAGAATCCAGCTGAACCTTTTGATTAAAATAACAATAATTTTATTCTCAGCTGTCACCTCGTATGCATTTGTGCTGATCTGGAGTTGAACATTATATTTATTTCTTTAATCTGTAGGCTACAGAACTGCCTGATGTAATCATATATATAGAGCAAAGTAAGGTATTAGGCATACTTTCAAATTGGATTTTATCCCTACTCAAAAGAACATGAGGCAGTGTTGATCTCTATCATGCCCCTAAGTCAGTGGTATAAATGGCACATTCCTGTGAAAGGGTCCAATTATGGAAATGTACAACCTCTGTTTACTTCCTGCAAAATGGTACTTATTTTATACACCCTAGGGGAATAGATGGATGAGTCAAGCCGAGCCCTGGGATTTCAACTGTTAACCTGTCATTTGCAAGGCACCACCCAGCCGGTTGAAAACTCTTGCATTACAATGAGTTCAATTCAGTATGCTAAATAGCAAGTCATCATCACAGCAATTTGGAGATCTGTTGATGTACGCTATGTATATGACCACGAACACTTTAACACTAATTTAGATTATTTCTGTAGTTGCTGATAGCTCAGAAATTAATCAGTGTGGCCTGACAATTTTGTGGCGTTTTGCTAGATATAAAAGCACTAGGATTTAGTCGAAGGTGCTGAATTTTTAAATGCTATAAATGTGTAGTAGAGCATGCCTTACCAGTAATGGCTTTCATGTAGCTCTAGGGGGAGCACAGAAATAGTGGCGTCCATGTACTGAACGGAAGTGAAGGGAAGATTACAGTGGGATGAGAATAGCCTGGAAGGAATTCAATTAAAGTGTGCACATTTATCGCAATAAGGGACCAGGCTGGCACACAATTTATTATCGCAAGGGTATGGAACAATAACCTAATTTTAATTAAATATTGCAATATTTTATTATGTTAATGTTACTGCTTATATTTGCCATCACCTTTTGTAATGCGAAGTTTATAGTAACATACAATATCTTTTTTACTTCTCATGTTAAAGCTTTTCTTTAAATATTTAAGCTAATCTAAAAAACAAGCCACATTTGTATTGCTTTTCTACTTATTTTACTGCTCGTTGTGTATTCACAAATGTATTTAGTTATATCCACATTTAACACTTGACAATAAGCCAAGGGTCAATGTATCTCTGCATGAAAATATATATCAAGACAGCACTTCCAATGGCAGCCCTATGTATTTGTGGAATTTCCACAGTCCTGTGGCAGGGACCAGTATATTTATAGCAGTGTTCTTCACTCATTTTCAGAGGTGGGCCACTTTCGCTAGTACGACGTTAGTGTGAGGGCCGCCACTCATTTTGAAACCATTGGGGTTGGACGGCATGATGGGGTATTTTCACATTTGTGTATTGCCAGGGGCTGCACATCAGGGGCATTGCAATGGAGAACACTGATTCATAGGGTGGCCACTGGTGAATTCCTGCAAGTGGTACTCATTTTGTAAACCCTGGAAGGATGATAGGCCGACTTGATCCCTGCTCCTATGACTGTGCCACTCAGTGGGATGCTATGTAGCTCGCCGTTTGCCTTCACGGGGGATCCATGAGATTCGAATTGCCCAGTAGCCGAGAGTGGAGAATACATCTGCTATACATTGACACCTCCCTCGACCTCGTCAGCCCCAACGATGCTCATGTACATGGTGATCCATTGATGGATATCCCACGGATTTCCACCAACCCGCTAAGATGTCACTGACCTCCGCTTGCACATCATTGGCGCAAATCACGCTGGCTATGTTGGGCAAAGTGTATCAGCAGAGAGTTAAACCGCTTAGTTCATGTTTTGAGACATTTCGAGGCTTTGAATTAAAATGTTGCTTTCTCCAAATATCGCCCCATTATTTTAGTCGGGGGGGTATCCATAAACGGAACGGCCAGTTTACCCGCATGTTCCATTACAGAGCTGTGTGTGGGTGCCGTATATAATTAATGTTGCGTTGTGTTTCGTGTGTTTTTGTTTTGTTTCCAGACGGTTAAAAACGAAGTGAACGTCCCGTGCCTGCGTACCTTTGTGGAACTACTCTACCAGACCACCTTTGAGTTGTCATCTCGTAGAAAACACTCCCTGGTGAGACGCGCATCTCTTCGAGCGCCACGGTGGCTAGGAGACGTTAACTACCTTGCCTGGTATACAGGAGGCATGGGTTCGATCCCTACCCTGTGACGCATGCTGTTATATTTGCGGTTTGCGTCTCTCTCGCTCTTTCTCTCCCCGTGGTCACGTAGAGTTTTGTCAGGGTCCTCCGTTTTTTCCCTCCACATTTAGAATCAACATGCGTTTCGAGTTTTTGGCTACTATAAATGTCTACGTGATAAGCCACTTTCTTGAGCTATCGTTTGTGGCGAAGGTCGCTTCTGAAAAATAGCTATGTTACTTAGTTGGCCTAACCTAGGAAAAAAAAAAGTTTAGTTTCATAATAGTTTTTCTTTGCATGCTTCTCTGGTTATCTCTACAGTCATCTCATCATGCATTCCCACTGCTCTCTTCAATGAAGAAGTCATCGTGGTCAATGCCTTCGGTTCTACAAAGCATTGCCATTGCTTCTTACCTTTTTGCCAGATTTTGCAAACATTGTGGATTAGACACTCGACTTCACAGTCTGCCTTTAAAGTAGCCCAAACCTCCCCTTCTGTGTGGACCAGAGGTCACTTGCATGTATTTCAGCAGTAGCTCTGTGATATCCACTTCCGCGAACCATTCTCTAACATGCTCTACGAGAGATCCGAATGGATACTGCATCTCATCACTTGATGCTGATAGCACAATCGGGATAAGATTGTGAGAAAATTAATGTAAACAAAAAATGAATGTAAAAGTCCTATCTTATGGCTTGAAAACCACAGTGCTTCTGTTCTGTATTGTTCCCAATAACATTATTACAGTATCCATGATTACAGGAAAAGATATATTCCCGATTTTGTTTCACAAAACGTTTTGAAATAAATAATTTTAGTCTCATTCACTTTCATTGTTTTTGTCAAAATGGTTACATTATACCTGCCTTTTTCATATGAAGAGGCTATTGATGCCATGGTGCGTTGCATTATGTAAAAGGTTTGGTCGTTGCAGTGCATTAAAGTGAGAAATCATATAGTTGAGATTTAGAAATTAACATTTTTTGCTGCATTAGTATTAATGGCTGATGTAATGCGATTTATTAAATCACATTACATCATCGCAAAACTTGTTTTAAATTGGAATTAACCAAACATGCTTATGCAGAATCCTGCTCTGAAATATTTTTGACATTCGGGGAGAATTTATTGGCTAAATAAATATTATGATGATTTTCTTTGTTATTTCATGACGGTTTGAGTTGGAAAATCACCACCTTGGAATGTTGTTCGCAGGCACTCTTCCCGTTGACCACGTGTCTACTCTGCGTCAGTCAGAAGCAGTTTTTTCTTAACAACTGGCACATCTTTCTCAACAACTGTCTATCCCACCTCAAGGTGAGCAGTGCGAAATACGCAACATGGAAAATACATCTCCGCCGAGTTAACTGGACACTTTGGTACATTGCATTGAAGCATGAAAGCATTGAAAATATAGTTAACTGTAGTCGTCATAATGATTACAGCTTGTACTCATTAAAGCGTAATATCTTCACCACCAATGCAAACAAACATAATTTTACAATGACACACAGTGCGTTTGACACTTTTATAACGTTAAATGTGGAAAACAAATACATTGTTTGTCAATACATTCTACAACAAGGGAGGACTGTCTAAATCAAGCCTTGTTTTAGTGGCCACTAACTTTGAGATTCTGAGTTTTTGACTTAAGGCATCAGGCAGTCGTTATGTTATTTTTCTTTGATTTGGCTGTATCCATCCATGAGACTGAAATAAGGCAGTAGACAATGTCTAGTACTATTGCCTCCACATTTTAAGAGCGTCTTGTACAGAGTGCAATCGTTAAGGGAAGCACATTGCATTTGTGGATATCCTGTAGAGCCTAATTCCAGGACCATTCCTTGCCAGTGAATTTCCATCTGGGAAGCAGTTATGAAGATGGAATATAGATTTTCGCTATAATTTCTGCTAGTCACGCAATTGGCAAAAAAAAACAATGACATTCTGAAAATGCAGTTTAGCTTGCACCCATGTGCTAATCTTCTATTCAAAGTAAATGACCTATGATTCAATCATTCTGGCAAGACAACCCTTAACACTTACCTACAAACTCTTTGGTTCTTTCAGTAAAGTCACGTAGGTATAAAATCAAATAAATCACGACGTTTCGGGCGCAACCCAAGCGTCCGTCATCAGGTGGGAAAGCATGGTCTGCTGCTGAGGGAGACTGTTTTATAACCTTACTCAAGAGAGATTAAAAAAAACCCCACGACAAATGGTCTTCCACGATTTTAACAACTTTGTGGTCAGGTGTCTCTGCCATGAGAAATTGCATTTGCTAGTTAATAAGTGGAATTGCAAGGGTGTGTGGCAGTTGTTTTGGAGAATGGGGTATTATACGATACCCACTCTAGATTGTTGTCCTTCCCCCCACACCTCCCATTAGCACGGTTGGCTACGTACTGTGTGAAATAAGTTCACCATACATAGATAGGCTGTGCAACAGGACCTCGAGACTGGTGCTGTCTCCCATAATTGTATATTATGGCTAGAGGGCAGGAGGTTACTGGCCATAAGATGTGACTGATGAGGGGCTGTGCCAGAGGCACATTTATAGCGGTCCGTAATATATTATTTCGCTGCCCTGGTGCATGAGCGCGTGAAGGTTCAAGGGCTTCAATTAAAAAGAGATGCACGTGTCAATCGTTGAGAGTACATTGGAGCCTGAAGCCCGAATCTCAAGGGCTGCCCTTTCTCACTTCTGCATTGGTCTCTTGCACCTCCTTTGCAGAGTTCCCAGCAGTGGGCTGCAGATCAGCACATTGATTTTAAAGCACATGTCTAGAAATTGTACCTCACTTGTTTATTGCTGATGTCAGTGCAGAGAGTATGGTGAGGAGCAGTTGAAGAATGTACTCTTCAACTGGCACAGATTAGTGAGCGGTTTGCTATTGGTCAAACTTCTCAGTGTCTTCTCTGTTGGCGATCCTTAAATAGTAGTTCTAAATTCGACATTCCAGTGGCAGGAGCGGGTCTATCTAGAGGACAACCACTGTTCCTTTCTCATGATACTCTAGGCTGCATAGTCCTTGGGGATGTTATCTTGCCAAGTGCTCTCACTAAAATCCCACCTGGCTGGATTCACTCTATGAGAAATCGAGATATCAGACACTGGCCCCTCTGCAGCCAAATCGTTTATTTCCAGTGGTTTTGGCCATCAGACTTAACAAGCCCACCCTTTAAAATACTCAAGTTATTCACTTGGCCAAAATTACCTCTGGAGATAATGAGGAGGCAGGTTCGACATCAACAGATACATCTTGGGGTTCTATGAGGACAAACATTTAGCGAAGCCAGCCTCACTCTCGTGCTCTCCCCAACTGTGCTGACAATGGGAATTTCTTAATTGCCGATTATTGACCAGCAGCCCCCCACCCCCTTGGCACACCCGGCACTTCATTTGTAAATTGCTTTTACACAAAGTGCTCCAGCATTAGAATACAATTAGGGTGCTGCAGAAACATTTGCCGTTTGGCCATTGCGCTCTGTGGTTTAAAAGTATTTCGCTCGCAATCAGGTCATGATTCCAGTCCCCTGTTCGGGTGAAACTCGGCCCCGCACTCCGCCTTTGTGTCAATGATATGAAGTTGACGGTGGTTGCCCCATCGAGATGCTTGCCTCCTGTCCCAGGATGTGGTAAAACTAAACTAAACAATTTTTTTTTATTTTACCAGGTAAGGCCCACTGAGCTGTATAGCTCCGTTTTAGAAGCGACCTGACCACAACTCATAACTCAAACAAGTGGCTTATCATGTGGACATTTATAGCAGCGAAATGCTCTAAACTAATGTTTCTAAATGTGGAGGGGAAAATCTGAGAACACAGAGAAAAATCCACGCGACCACAGGGAGAACATGCAAACTCCAAATATACAGGCGTCAGGGTTGGCATTGAACCCACGATCTTTTGTATCCCAGGCAAGAGAGTTAACATCTCGCCACCATGGCAAGAGCAACTGCTGGCTCAGGCTTACTGGTGGAGAGTCTCACTTCTTCAGTGTTTACTTGACACTTTGAACTTGATGTAAAAAAAGTGTAATAATAAGTAAGCAGAATTTATATTGACAATAGGGAATGGTGGTGTTAAGCAGGGACAAGCACACAAGGATCCTAGAAACATTGGCAGTGCAAGTGACAAGAATGACATCACGCTCCATTATTCTTGCAACACTTTTCCCTGTACACTTGGCCTATCGCTGGGGTGAGACCTAAGGGTGAGCAATTTACCAACGAAGCATTTGCGTTCATATCACGCGCGGCAGGTGGCACATGGATGAACTAGCGTGATATGTTCCTAGCGTTGCAGTGTCATTAAGGATAGGAGGTGAAAAACATTGGGCATATTTAGACTTCAAAATAGGGCTTCCTCTTATTCTTAGTTTTTTCGGTAAAGTCACGTTGAAGAGAAACAACAAAATAATAAAATATATATTATTTTGTTGTTTCTCTTCAACGTGACTTTACCGAAAAAACTAAGAATATGAATTACTGCAGTCACGAAAGCTTTAAATCAAAATTTAGGGCTTCCTCTGTTTAGAATATCTACCCGTGTGGCACTGTGGTTCGGTCCCGTAGCTCACAAATGGAAGGATGCACGTTTGGGTTCAGCCATTGGTTGATTCGGCATTTTTTTTCTCTCCAGGTGTGGTAACATGAGCTGTAGTGCGAGGGTAATCAACATTGTTTGGTATATGGACATCTGATTTCCATCACTGGCACCTGACTGTTAACATGAGATTAGCACCACTCAGTACTTGCTTTTAAGCGATAGACTACCTTGATAATTGTGTTGTTTTACAATCACGCTTCGTGGTGTAATGGCTAGCACACCGGTCTTGCATTCCAGAGATAATCAGTTTGATCCTTCAACATGGCATTGAAGACAATGGGCAAGTTTCTTAGATACTTCCTCCCACCACCTCTGTCCAACCAGCAGTATAAATGGGTTCACCATAGTGAATCGATCAGCAAGTCGTGCGTGGTGGGGTAAAGTGTGGGTACTCCCACCGTTACCAAAACAATTTGACCAGCCTGGAAGAGTAGGCCAAATATTCTCTAACAGTGACTTCCTAGAGCTCCCTCTACTGGAGGCCCTTCTACCATTGGTTGTTTGAGCAAGTAATTGCAGGGCTGCACCTTTACCTAGTACAATGTTGCTCGTGGTTACTGTCCTCTCGCTCAAACATGGACACTGATGTGTGTAGTCCGTCTTGTGTGAGCATTATACTTTGTTCATAAATGTGACAGTAACCAGTCACTCCATTGGAGAGCGACTTGTGTTTTATCAGATTCTTAACCCAGAACAGCGTGTGCAGAAAACACACTGCACCCGGAGCGAAGTGCACGTTTTCACTAATGTGATTATATTATCAGTGTCACCTTGTTCTTCCCAATGATGGGTTCCTATGCAGTGACTTGGGCAAGTGGACGTGATCCATTTAAGCAGGTTTAATGTGACGTCTCTTTTATGAAGGAGGCCTGGCCGGGGAATAGTAAACATGGCGTGTTCTTTAAATATCAGGTAATAGCCCATTTTAATAGAATATATTTTGAAAGTATTCGCTGGACAGATGATCATAAAATATTAAAACTGTTTCCATAGGATTGCAAAATTGAAACTGCATCAAATGATTGTTTATCCAGTGCATTTTTTCTTTTATAAATGGGCGGCTGTAAGTTTCTACAGTGGGTGAACATAGTGGTTCTTAATCAATCCTAGGATTGCTTTTTTTCTTGCGGGCACTGGGGGAGGGGGTGGCCTTTGCCCTGAGTTTACAAGCACACGTGCCACTTTGACCTTGGCACTGCAATGTAAAGTGACCAGCTTTACACACGTGACGTGCATTCACCATTGTGTCCGCACGTAGCTTGCGCAACCGTAGTTATCTGCCCCTGCTACATTTGCAATGTGTTGTTTACCTCATAGCAATGCATGTTTGTCATTGATTACCTTCGTTGAGGGTTTAATTTTTTTACCTGTAAGCTGTTGATTCTTTGGCAGGGTGGCCCCTGTTTAGTTTTCCTCGACCCGCAATTGTAAGGTTTTTGAGTTGTTGTTCAGGCATCGGTGCAGTTGAAAAATACTTTTGGAGGAATTCAACAGTGGCCACTCCCTGGATAGACTGGTCTCCACACAATAGCAATGTGGAAGTTGTCATACTGAATCAGGCCTGCCAACAGGGATGGTGCCTCTGTGTTATTTATTTGCTTTGGTATTAAGTGCTGTAATTTATTCTGATTAAATGTGTACTAGTTTCTATCAAGGTAATTCCTGTCAGAACAGCCTCTACTAGAACGGTGCTCGAGAGGGGTTATCTGAAGGTTATTTTGGCCTACTCTTCCACACAGGCCACGCATTTTGGAAGCAATGGAAGTACCCTCACTTTAACCCACCACACGCGACCAGCCGATCGATTATTATCAATTAGTGTTGAGGTTGATTTGAATACTGCACTAAGTTACTCTTTGAGCTTTTTTTATATATGTCGTAAATTACCTCGCATAAATATACGCTTTGTGGCAAGCTATTTTTAAATATATTACAATAGAACTACAGCCACATTCCAGCAAATTATATGCAGGTTTGGTGGTTCATTATAAGAATCTTGTGTGTGAGACATCCATCTCTAGGGTTAGTGGTATGTCTGTAAGCAACAGTACAGCAAGTAGGCTGATGATCTATCCGGGTGGAATTTAATTGTTCTAGCATCATTCTCTTGTTTTCCTCGTATCTGATACCAGAAAGTAATTAATCAGACTGATTCGTTTTTAAAAGCAACCCTTTAAACACTGACATCCCATGAAGTCAAAGTAATCAAAAGTAAATGTCCACTCTCAAAACTGTTTAAAATTAAAGATGAATGCATAGCTTGCATCAGCATTTTGACTTTGCATTTGAAGGGAAAAGGGTGGTCAACATACTAACACCATGGGGGTGTGTGGGAATGGAGTTTGGAAATGTCTGCTTTACAGGATGCCTTTTCCAGCAATTGTTAACATTGTTGTCTCAAAGTGTACACTCGCGTATTACGCAATGTTATTTATATCCCGGCTGGGTAAAAATGTGGAGAAGGCTCTCAACTCGCAATCAGAAAATATTGGCAGTTGAAATCCCAGCTTAGGGGCCTGGTCAACCTATAATGTCACTGAGTTTGATAAACTAGGTCAGCAGTGGTTGCCCTTTGGGAAGACTGCCCCTCCGCCATAGGACTGTGGAACTTCCACCACTGGTTGGAGCCACCAACAAAGATGAACGTTTGGGTAGAGAGACACTTTGATATATTTTCTTACTTGATATTATTTATATTTGGCCGTATTTATTTTCTTAAAACGTTTATTTTCAGTTAACTCCTGTAATCTTCAAACTATTTGCTTAATACCATTTCGAAATTGCTTAATGTCAACACTTGCTGAGAAAACGGTTTTCTTTAGGTGTGAAACACATTAACCTGGTTTTGCTTTGCTTCAGTATTTTTGTCCGCTTTTAAAATGTGTGTTTTTTTGCTTTTGCATTAAAGAAATACCGTGTTTGCCATTTTTTGTTTTGGTTGTGCTTAATACGCATGCTTTATGTTTGTTTTCCTTTATGCCTCCCACGTTTGTTATTTTACTTTTGGCTATGCCTCGCTTAAAATATAGATGCCATCCACCAGCACGCTCAGAAAGCCAATCGATTCACTGCAGGTAAGTTTGAAAATAAAACCATCGACTGCTTTTTTTCTTGATTAAATATGCCTTGTTTGTTTTCTAACAATGCGCAAGCTCTTCACACGACATCACGTGTGCCGCTTTTCTTGTTTGTTAGCAGGGCCGACTGCGAATAGAATGCTACACCGATACAATTTTATTGTCGTCCATCTAATTTTATATAAATAACAGTCGTTTAATTTTTGCAAACTCAACATTTTGAAAAGAGTGCATTCAACCTAATCAAAGGCAATATTTGGTGAACATTTGCTTTGAGGAGTTATTTAAAGAACAATGTAAATTACTACGGACATACCTATATCAGTAATAAAGTAACATTATTGTCAATAATCCTGTCAGGGCCAATGTATTACAGGAGCACGTGTGTAAGCAGGCAAACTCGGATCTGGTTTCTACTTGCCAAATTTGATCAGCAACAACCGTACCTGGTGAACAAATGCGAGATGGGTGGGCAAATCCTGTAGGCTGGACCCATCCACATATGATCTGTGATCTGTCTTTGCAAAAGAGAAAAAAAAACAGATATTGTACCCATGTAAATGTGAAATTTCGTGTTTGGTCACTCAGCATATGAGCCATCTGAGCCAACATTTAATGGGAGAATTTGTATAAACTTGAAAACTTTTCACTCGTCTTCGAGTCTTATTGGCAGAGGCGTGATTTATGCTAATTCAGTATGCTAATTCATTATGCTAATTCATTATGCTAATTCATTATGCTAATTTAGTATGCTAATTAATTATTGTTGTTCTCGCGGGCAACACACATTGCATGGGATTTTTACATTTTTGACGTTTTGCACTGAATGGGGACCCACGGAGCATTTGGATGAATGGCTCTAGCCAATAACGAGGGCTGTCCTGCAGCATTTGTTCTTGAGGCTTCCTTAAGTCTAGACGTCTGCTTATGCTGCTGTAAAACAATGGCCCAGAATGCCTTGGGGCTGAGGGATTAATGTGTTATTTTCACAAGCAGACGGATGGCTTTTTGGTTGTTATTTTTCCATCAACCATTTCGCAGTGATACATAAGGAATATTGCCATTTAAACTTTGTTTATGCACAAAAAAACACATGGTGAATGCAAGTTTACATTTGTGTTTCTTCAGCTATAATACGAAGTTTGTCAGATTAAAATGTATACAAGACCTCATTATTTTTAGGCTAGAACATGTTAAACATCTACAATATTGACATTGCAATAACCAGTACTAGCTTTTGCCCCATGTAGAATACATTCTGGGAGTGAGCGTACATTTTATATCACTATATTTCACTTTTCACTGATCCTGACAATACTAAATTCCTTTTATTGTGATCTCAAATCACAATTATCATTTGCATGTATAACATGCCTCACATGATATTTAATCCCAAATCATTCCGATGTCCAGAGAGAGTAGCTTTCAGCCTCGGGAAACCCGCAGTGGCAGCCGTCCCTGTGTGGCACGAGGTGTGCACAGCACCGTCACATCATCGTTGGTGTTCATCACGAATCAGACGGCACTTCTTATGTCACGGTTATTCCACCCGCAGTATTAAGCAGGATGGCCAAACCCCTGCAAGAGGCAGCAAGGGCACTACCGCTCAACCATGTCACTGCCCCAGATGATTTAACGCTACCTGTTTCATGGTCGCAAAATTCTGACCGCATAGCGGTAGTGTTTATAACGGTCCAACTGCTGTGATTACACTATCTACTTGATCACATTTCCCATTGTGTTTAACTAAGCATTGTATTTGTATTCACCACAAAGCGGTCCATAAATAGCGTCGTGTTCTTGAAGACAGATAGAATACATTGATGTGCCTCTGTTTAATGGGGACACACAGCATTGGGATACGCACATTGACTCGCACTCGCATCTGAACACAGAGTTTTCTTACCAGAGTAAAGTAAAGTCAGTGCAATGCTGAGGACCACGGAGACAGGAGAATAGACTGTGAAATGCACTACCAGGTGCAGCTCATTAGAGGTTAGGGTTAAAGCCTAATAATGCCTGTACTGGAATACAATCAAGCTTTTTTTAGTGCCATTTAACAACATTTATCCAATGCATTTACAATCTAAAAGGAAGTACAGCATTCAAATACAAATACAGTCCAACCATGCTCAGCCGGTCTCCATGGTTGTCCTTGTGTTAAGCAAATGCTACAGAAACCCCATTTGTCTTCAGGCGTGTTGTTTAATGGACTTAAATGGTGCATTAAAATTAGATCGAAACACGTTTTAAAGATATTTATTTATAACCAACAAACTCCACTTTTCTCTCAAGTATTGTTTTTCATTCGAGAAAATTGACAATTGGACCATGCGCAGCCCATCGTGAGACTGTTAATACAATAATATACAGCTTTTTCTCAATCTACTGCTTGATAAATGCCTCTCTACACCGTGTTAGTCCATGGGGAATTGTTTGACCATACTTTACCATGTTTATCAGTGCAGGTTGATGAATGAGGAGCATTCCAGGCCCTGTTCGTATATCACTGGCCATTGATTTTAGCTGTGGCCCAGAATTGATTCCAGATCGCCAAGTTCATAGCGCAATGTGCCAACCACTGCTCCACCACTCAATCCACGGGGCTATTAGCTAGCTGCAATTGCAGATGCAGGCTACACTTCGATAATTTATCTTGCTTAGCAAAATTTATGAAATCCCGAAAGCAAAATGTGCCTGACATGAACCAAAAAAACCCCCAAATTGCAATGAATTTAAAATATAATGCAGGCGGCACGTTGCCCTGATGTTGTGTGGCCCCTAACTGCGCATGGTTACCGGAGGTGTAAACCGAGCGTGGGTGCTGCTTTGCTGTGGCTGCATTAGAACCGGGATCCGAAGATGTCGCGAGTGGCCCTGGAGTCACTGTACCGCCTGCTCTGGGTGTACATGGTGCGCATCAAGGGCGAGAGCAACACCACCACGCAGAGGTGGGCACAACAAAGCAAAGATCCATCCCAACTTGTAGCCGTACGTAGGCTGTTGGGAAAAGCGCCCTTAGCGAGCGCCTATGAAGGCCAACACGGCACACGAGAGGGTGGTGTGGTCAGCACCACGCCCGGCCGCCTTTGTCTCCCCAGTGGTGATGTTTACCTGCCGTACCAGGTACTCTTTGAAGGCGGAGTCAAACCTAGGGTAGGCCCTGGATCTGTGTGCAAAACATGCGTTCACAGACACACGTGACTAGCATTGGAACAGCACCATCTACGGAAACATCTGCTGTATTGCATTGGTATAAGGACAATGACCGCCCTGGTTTCATTATGATTGTGATTTGTTTTATACTATATTTCATTAACTTAATTGCATTTATTTAGTTATCTAGCCAGATAACTAACAGTTGAATCTCGTTCGGAGTCGGCTCAGCTCACAGCTCACAGTTCCGAAAAATAGTCAGTGCTCCTGTGCAGTAAAATTAAACAGCGGCTGTTCTCATGCGATACTGGTGGCCGTTTTTTTTTGTTTAAATGTAGAATCACCACCACCACCACCACTGACTTAGGGGGCTAACAAATGCCATGGAGCACCAATCCAAATCTCATTCGAGCGGGCAGACACTTCGGCCAACATTTTGACCACGGTCGGCGAGAGTGCACGAACGCGAGAGTCGCAGATGACGGAAGAGCTCTCGTCTCTCTCTCTTCCCGTACAGCCGGCTGCAAAGCATCGTGTCGGCGCTCTTCCCCAAGGGCTCGCGGAGCGTCGTTCCCAGGGACACCCCTCTCAACATCTTCGTCAAGATCATCCAGTTCATTGCGCAGGTGAGCTGCCGAGTCTGCGGCGTTGCTACACAGTACGGTCATTTGGGCCCCAAATCGATTTTCGATACACGAGGATGAGGCTAAAATACATCATTGCATCCGCTTAAAGGATGATAGCTTCATGGAAATTGTTGAATAATCCATTAAATTGTTGAATTTCTTGTGGGTGGAAGAGTGCTTGACGGGCAGTTTGAAGTTTGCAAATTCGGTCCGTGGTAAAATTAGTCCATAATCCTTCTGGGTTTGTTAAAATTAGATACCACCGTGTGGGTAGTGAATGGTTTTAGTCCTGTGGATGGACTGGCCTACACCATGGCAATATGAAATATGTTTCACTCGTTTAGGGCCTACAATTAATATGTGCGTCAATCTCTTGATTATATTTCATAAACTATAGATTTTTTTTTATCAGGGCCTCGTGGTGTATAGTGCAGTCCCCAACTGTTATTCACTCCATCTCTTTGGCGCCTCTGTGTGCGATGAAGTAGGGCCATTTGCCGAAAACGTCCCCCGTTTATATTTGTTTCCCCTTAATAACAATAGAATTGCAAATTGTGCCAAGGGAAATTGCTGTTGTCGAATGTGTGACGTTTTCATTATGATTGGCTTTGCTCGAAGCATCTGGACACTTTGAATGCGTTGAATACTACCGGCGTATTTGTGAGCCTCTGAACAAAGCAAATGTTCCCTTCCGCCTCTGATCCAATTCCCTCGACAGGAACGGCTGGATTACGCAATGCGCGAGATTATATTCGACCTCCTCAGCGTCGCCATCAAGATGCCCAAGACGCTCGCCATCAACCCGGAGCGCATGAACATTGGCCTGCGGGCCTTCCTGGTCATTGCCGACAGCCTCCAGAAGAAGGAGTGCGAGCCGCCCATGCCGACCACCAGCGTGGTGCTGCCATCGGGCAGCACTCTGCGCGTCAAGAAAACCTTCCTCAACAAGACGCTCACGGAAGAGGAGGCCAAAGTGATCGGTGGGTAGGCGATGGCGATCCTCTCCTATCGGCGGTCTCATTGGGCTGGCGCTGACGTTGCCGCACTTGTCGTCATTGCTGTCGATGTGTTCACGTTGTCGTCGTCGTCATCGTAGTCATCGTCGGCCACGGTCCTTCCTCTGCTTGACGGCCTCCCCAAAGTCGTCGCCATCTTCGATCGATGCGACAAACCACCCAGCACTTGCGCACGAGCCGATTTCATGATTCCATCTCTCCGTTGTATGTCCTCCCGGACTCGTTCCCATTATTTTGGTTGCCACTTATCATGCGTCTTGATCCATCGGCAATCATCCCTTCTCACTACGTGTCCTGCCCAAGAGCACTTACTTTTCTTAACAGTTTGAGTTCTGTCTTTAACTTGCGGGCTGTGTTCTCTTAATGACATGTTCCTCTTTCTATCTCTCAGTGTAATTCCAGGCATGCATCTCTCCATGCTTCCTCGCACACTTTTCATCAATCCGCACTGAAACATCGTTGATATCATGTATTAATAATAATTTAATTCAAGCTAATTCCATCTCGCAATTGCATACAGTAATTGCATCCAAAATTGCATTCAAGGCTAAATCCTATTTATTACAATTAGGATTAATAACCACCGTCCTTATTTGGCCAAGTGTCGTTGTGGTTAGAGCTCTCAACTGGTGATCGGGAAGTGAGATTTCACACCCGGTAGAGACGAGTGTCATTCCACGATCGATTTGAGCGGAAATTACTTATTTTTTTGTTGTCATCGTCAAAAAACTAAATTGTTGACCTCATATATTTCTTCAATCACTTTGTTTATACCACTCAGTTACTCGACTTATCTGACGTCATTGCTGTGGCATTTTCGTGGGGCCGGTGTTGGATTTGAATTCACAGTTCCCCGAGTCCCGTACTCGCGCCCTCATCCCATCACCGCTAGGCCGTGTCCCTTTGCCGTTGTCGACGTTATTCCTTGTCGTCTGCCACTACCCTTCCAGGCATGTCGCAGTTCTACCCGCAAGTGCGCAAGATCCTTGATCTCATGCTACGGCAGCTCGACAAGGAGGTGGGACGAAGCATGACCCTGGGCGGCGGGCAGAACGTCGCCAAGGAGACTGAGATCACGTGAGCCCCCCCCAACTTCCTTATGCTCCGCCACTGAGAGAATCAGAATATATATGTTTTAGAAAATGTATCTATACTGGAGGAATGCGATGAACTGTGAAGCTCTTTTTCGGAGATGTTCAGTAGTGATCGGTGGGTATGCATTGGAGGTCTCTCATATCAGCAGTCTCTATGGCTGGCACTGACGTTGCCATGATTGTCGTCATTCCGTGTCTAAATTGGAAGGTGCTTTCGATTCACAGGATAGCTGTTATCATCGTCGTCATCATCATCACCACCAGCCATGGTCCTTCCACTGCTAGGATATCTGCTTTCCATACACTACTAGGAGGGACATCTTTGCCGCTCGGATTGTTGTGAGGGTGACCTTTTTTTTAAAGATAAACGCTGATCGCCATCGAATTGAGGTTTTTATAAGTAATGTAATGCCACCCAAATCTCAAATTTCGTTTCGTTTTAGTGTAAATATGTGATTGTTTTTATTATTTCAAAATTATTTAGGAGGATTATGACAACACGTTCACAGCAGCATGGTAACTCACCCAGCATGGTTAACTCGCCCTTGAATGAGTAGCTGGTGTGACGTTAAACATCAGCAGTGGGGAGACAAAGGTGTCCAGGCATGGTGTTAGCCACACAACCTCCTCATGCACTGTGCTGGCCTTCATAGATATTTGCTGACAGCACTTGTCCTGACGGTCCACAAGCATAATGCCGGGCGGTGTTGGTGCCGCATGCTTGTAATCCAACACTGGAGGCGGGGGTTGGTGTATCACAAAAATGTTGAAAAAACTCCTTTCCTGTGGGCCATTGAGGTCCCATACCCTAGCTTGCAGGTTAAGTAAATGTGGAGTTTTCCTGTTTTGTCTGTATGGAATCGAGTGTTGCATCCTCACTCACATGCGTGGATTTTCTCCAGGTGCTCCGGTTTTCACCCACATGTAAATACTCATTAATCGGCTGATGACACCTTTATATAGAGGACTGCAGCTTCGAGGGGAATGTGGCAACGGCTCATTGCCTGGCTGCTGCCTTCCACTTGTCTGTGGTTCCTCCCGAGTCATTATCTCTCATCGAGTGAACGAATACTTTGTGCCATGCTACAAGTTGAACTTTATTATTATTATTGCTACAATGTAGGACATTTGTCTTTGTGTTTTTGTCTGCTTATGCAGGGGCGAGAGGAAACCTAAGATCGACCTCTTCCGTACGTGCGTGGCAGCCATACCCCGGCTACTGCCAGATGGGATGAGTCACTCGGAGCTGCTGGAGATGCTGGCGAGGTACCTCCTCAAGCTAAAGCCATAACCCTACATTTTCTCTAACTCTCGTTGTTATTTGCATGTATTCATTGGCCCGTGTGAAGTAATATCCAGCCAGGCGGCACTCTGTTTCGAGCACTTGACTCATAGCTTGCTCTCAATTTAGCTCTTCATCCCTCAGTGAGTTCCACTTTGGAGGAAGTTGTCAGTGGTAGTCTTACAAAATACGTTTTTCTTTCTTCTCCCAAATTGTGTTCCAGTTGCTATTAGTGTCGTGCTGGCTTGAATCAGACACGCACATTTCCATTTGGATCTCTTGCAGCCAGAATTGCACCACCTTCTGGCAGTGAATGTCACTGCAATTAGGCTTGTGGGGAAGCGGTAGTGTAGCGGTTAGCGCTCTGCGCTACAAACCTGGCAGCCTGAGTTCGATTCCCGCTCACGGCCTACATCAGTGATGATTATCTGAACCGGTCCTGGACCTCCCCCAGGTCGATTCAACCTCAAATGAGTACCTGGTGCGATGCGTAAAAACATCGCCACTCGGGAGACAAAGGCGGTCGGGCGTGGTGCTGGTCACCCACCCACTCGTGTGCTGTTCTGGTTTTCATAGGTGCTCGCTAAACAGCACTTGCCCCAACAGTATGTTAAGGCTATATGGGGGGTCTTTGTCTTTGTTAGCCACAGTTGGACCATTTAAAACTCTTCAGTGTGCTATTGTGGTCATCCAGAACAGACCATACGAGATATAACGACGTAATGCCCAATGCGCAAATACAAAGGAGACATTACAGCGATACACAAGTCTGCTCCTGACGCGGTTATCTGGCTTGATCACCACCTGAATGTGAAATTGTAAGTTGTTACTCTGCATCTACATCGGCCGTATGAAAGAAGAAGAAGAAGCAACCACAGTAGGGGCACAGCTTCTGTATTTCCTTCTCAAGGTTTTCCTCACGTGTCAACATAATAAAAACAAATGTAAATGTTAGAGCTTGAATTTTACCCGAATGAAGTGGAAAAGCTTTTCATTTTTATCGTACTTCTCTTACGGTCATCTGTGACCGTAAAACTTGCTTCTCTTAAGAAACTATGAAACTAAACAATCGAAACGTCGTGAGAATTTTATTGTTTTATTATTATTTTATTATTTCCCTTCTGCGTGACTTTACCGAAAGAACCAATAATATGAATCCCTGCAGTCACGAAAGCTTTAAATCGAAAACTAAACTGTTTATTATTTTACCAGGTAAGCCCCACTGAGCTATATAGCTCTTTTTCAGTAGCGACCTGGCCACAAATGATAGCTCAACGAAGTGGCTTTTCACGTTAAAATTTAAAGGAACCAAATACTCCTAATGCACATTTTTGAATGTGGAGGGAAAAAAAACGGAGAACCCAGAGAAAAATCCACGCGACCACGGGGAGAGAGACACACAGACTCGAAATATACAACAGGTGTCAGGGCCATGATCGAACCCACAACCTCCTGTATACCAGGCGAGGAAGTTAACATCTCGCCACCGTGGCACCCCGTTTAATTTATCAGTGGCTCCCCTGTAGTTGACCAGAGCTGCATGTATGTATGTTGAACTTTTTTGCGCACCGTACGTAGCCAACCGTGCCAATCGGAGGTGTGGGGGACCGGAGGATCTCAGCACTGCCAGTTTACTTACTTTAACACTGGGGATCAGTCTCCTGCGCCACTCGGCCACCTCCCCTTTTGCTATCGCCGGCAATGGGGAGTTGCCGTGGTGTCCACGGTTAACTCGTTAGAGGTAGCCAGTGTCGATATCCCATCGTGGCAATTGAATCGGTGGATTTTTTTTATTCTTTTTCTTTTCCAATCCCTCCACCTCGGGCCATCCAGCAGTGTAATCCCGGAAGCACCGCGGGGTAGGCGGTCGTCAATTCGTTGGGGTGGGGTAAAGTGTGTGTGCTCCCATTGCTTCCAAGACGTCGAGGTGTTAACAACGTGCCTTCCCTGCAACGTGCTGTGCTGTGAACGTTATCCTTGAAAAAATTATGACTGATTAACTGGAGTTTTTTAAATAATGTAACATAAAATGCTGGGTTTTACTATGCGATGAGCACTCTTTGATGATATTAGGGTGGAAGAGCATACCAATATATTGTCTGGAGGAGCAACTAGACCTCCTGCTAGTGCAGGCCCTTCCACCAGCAGTGAGGTGAGTAAGCAATTGCAGGTCTTTACGTTTATTTACCCTAGTCTTTTCGTATGGATATGAATTTAGTAGCAACTTTCAGTCGATAAATCCGGGTGCTGGTTTCCTGGCACAACAAGTGAATCCCACCTGGGCCCTCACAATGCTCACAGTAGAAATGAGTTTACACACCCATAGACTCGCACAGAGACCCATAGACTGGCACAGATACCCATAGACTCGCACAGAGATTCATACTCGCACAGAGACGCATAGACTCATAGTGAACATTTCACGATGCTTTCCTCTCTTTGTCGTGATGCGGTCACACTTGGGCAATTCATTTATTTTTCAGTTTAACACGTAGGCTTTCGCGACCAATATCATCCATAATAGAGATTTTTTTTTGGGGTTAGCTCATGTGAAATTTATTTTCTATTGCCAGTTTGGATATACTTGAAGGTAGCCAACTACTTGCAGTGAGCTTCTTGATGTCTGGGTGGTGCTGGTGGGAGTAGTGGGAACCTCAAAGGGATTTGCCCTTTGACATCACAGTGTACATTGGGGTCTGCCATCTCCGACCTCGTGCTGAAGCAGCCTCTGGCTATAGACAGCGTCGGTCGCCCCTCCCCCCGCACATTGCGCTCAGCAATCTCTCCCCCCCCCCTTCAACCACCCGCACTTCCCTCCCTTCCCAGGCTAACAACGCACGCAGACGAGGAGCTGCGCAGCTTGGCGTGCGCGTCGCTGCAGAGCCTCATGCTGGACTTCCCGGTGTGGCGCGAGGACGCACTCATCACCTTCCTGGCATTCGTGTCGCGCGACGTGGGCGAGCACCACGCGGCAGCGCTCGACAACGCCCTGCGCATGCTGCTGCAGCTGCTCACGCAGTGGCGCCTCGCTGTGCAGGCGACCGCGGCAACGACGGCGCCAACCGCAGCCGCGAACATGACCACGGCCGCCGTGGCCGCCAAGGTGCAGGATGAGCGGCAGGGCAGGGTGAGCGGCAGGGCAGCCGAGTGATTTGGTGGCCGCGTTGGAGAGGTGTTAACTGCCTCGCCCCGGCATGCAGGGGGTCGTGGGTTTGATCTGAATCTTGACCGTAGTATTGTGGTTTGAACTTTGCCCAACCGGGCAAATTATTTGTTTGTTACTTTATTTCTCCGGATTATAAGAATGCTCGGGAAAGTGAGATGCACCTAAACTTTTGTCCAGGTCAGTAAAGTTATACACCTACTCAATCAATGGGAAAAAGTGTGCCTGATCATCTGAAGAATACGGATTATTACCGTGGCAGAATGCTCCAACTCGCATATGGATAGTTGCGAGTTCATGTCACTGTTGGCGACCCAGGTACTTTAGATTCTTCGTCACGAATGCGCAACGGCGGGGGGGGTGCCTGTTGTGCCGCTGACAGGCGGAGTGTGCTGCTGCATTGGCAGTGGCGGCGGCTAGCGAGCGGCCGCTGCACCACTCGCCCGTGCTGCACGCCGTGGAGGGCCTGGCGCTCGTCATGCTGTGCAACACAACCGTGGGCACGCGGCGCCTCGCCGTGCTGCTGCTGCGCGAGACGCGTGCCCTCGCGACCACCCTGGGCCACTGCAAGGTGCGCACATGCGTCGCTGCCCTCGAAGCTGCTGCGTGCATGCCTGCTGCGTGCATGCCTGCTGCGTGCGTGACTGTGAGCGTTGCTTTGAGCGTTGTTCAGCGAGCGTTGCTTTGAGCGTTGTTCAGCGAGTGTTACCTTGAGCGTTGCTGAGAAAGTTGCTGCAAGCGTTGCTGTGCACAAACGTTCATTGGTGTATGGTGTGCTCAAATGATATGTATGTATGTGTGTTTGGGAATGTGTGTAGGAATATGTGTGCATGCGTGGATGTCTGTAGGTGTGCGGGGTGGGGGGGAGTGAGAGCGCAGCGGTTAGCGCGCTGCACTTCGAACCCGGCGATTCCCGCTCAAGGCCAACATCAGTGGCGATTATCTGAACCGGCCCTGGGCCTCTCCTAGGTCTACTCAATCTTAAATGAGTACCTGCTGTTGTATAAACATCGCCAATGGGGAGCCAGCCACCCACCCCCTCGGTGTAATGTGCCAGCCTTCATGAACAAGTGCAATGAACGAGTGTAATTATAATAAAAAAATATATATAATCGTGAAGGGTTTTTTTCCCCATGTACACAGGACTCTGGGGGGCTTCAGTAATAAATAGCATCCATCCGTGCTGTATGTATGTACGTTCAACTTATTTTTCATTGTACGTAGCCAACCATGCTAATCGGAGGTGCTGTCATCTGCTCTTCAGGTGGACGAGGAGCTCGTGATCGACATCCTGGAAAAACTGAGTCCCTCTGTCCTGGAGAGCTTCATCCACTTGACCAATGCTGAGCAGGTCGGTTAATGTCCACCCACACCACCCGTGATACCTACGAGAAACATTCATGGGCATTTCGATTCGCGAAATGGAAAGGCCTTTTCTAGCCTAAATGAGTGCATTTTCTTAACTTTTAAGTTGGTGTTTTTAGGCCTTTAAAATTAAATACTGAAATTGAGGACGTCGTGACTATTAATGACGGGTACCTTTGTCAACAATGCAACGAGATTGGCGGAATACAGAGACAAATGGAAACATATGCTGTGTGTGGTGCCAACCATGAGGAAAGAGGATGGCACTAGACTAGACGATATTATTGAAGATGCTGCATTGTGTTTGATATACGTATATAAAATGTGTGATGTTTACGTCCGTTATGTGTATTGCGTCATGTACATATGTAATGTGTTATGTATCAACAAATTAGTGTCCACTCCGAAATAGTCCATTCCTCGCACAAAGACAGTAACTGCATCGCATGCTTTTAGATTGGATTCTGTGGCCGTCTGGAACGCTCTTCCTTTCGATATTAGAAAGCCACTGTAGGCAATTTCAAATCTAGGTTGAAAATGAATTTCTTTTTTACTGAATTTTTGTGTTTAGCTTGTTGTTCTTCCCCCACACCTCCCATAAGGAAGAATTGGCATCGTAGGGTCCGAAAGAAGTTGAACATACATACACAGTCCCTCTGCTCCACGGACTTTGTCCTCTTCCTTGCTCCCATGATCTACTGCTCTACCACTGGCGGCCACTTTCGTATCCACTCCTGCCCTCCCCTCTGGAACTCCCTAGCCAGGAAACTTCATCTGTGACCCCTTCTCTCTCTCTCTCTCTACTTTCCAGTCTCTTGAAAAAACCTTCCTCTTCAAACTGTGTTTAGATTATTTAGAGTATTTGGCTGTTATAAATATCCATGTAATAAGCCACTTCGTTGAGCTATCGTTTGTGGCCAGGTCTCTTCTGAGAAAGAAGCTAATATCTCTGTGAGCTTTACCTGGTAAAGTAAATATATAGTTGTTTTTGCGACTTATTTACCTTTCCTATACTTTGCACTTCTATCTTGTTTTGGTATTGTTTGTTGTTGTAACTTTCTGTACATCTGTGGAACAAAGAGCGTTATAGCTCATCGGATTCTTCCAGTATAAATAAAGATTCTGATTCTGCCTCCGGATCTCCTGCAATCACTTCCTTTCTCTCCTTCCCTTCGCTCAGTCCCTTTCTTTCCCTCGCAAATGTTCACGTGCATTTCTGCGCACTGGGTCGTTTGTTATGTTATCGGCGTAACTTGTTAAGATCAAAGCTCGCGTTATTCCCCCCACTGCCTCTACTCCCTTACTTAAGTTCTTCCTCCCTCACTTTCCCTTCCCCACATTAAAATAAAGAGAAACGGCTCGCGGTCCCCACTCGGTGGACCAGCGAGCCCAATCTCCTTCCTCCTCTAAAGCCAGGAGCACAGTTCGGGACCTACAGTATCTCCACAGAGTTTCTGTACCCCCTCCCTGCATCGCGGTTTGTGGTCTGTACCGGACTCCTATTGAAATATAATTAAAACAGTTGAATAAAATCTCGCGTTATAATTACGACCAACGCTGCTGCCCCTCCCCCCCCCCCGCACGCGTTTCGTGTTCCCTGGGCCAGACCACGCTGCTGCAGCTGCCTCCGGCTGTGGACCTGCAGTGGCTGAGCGAGGGCACAGGCGTGCCCGAGTGCAGCATGCTCGACACGCGCAGCGCCTCGCACGTGTGGCTCTTCGCTCAGGCGCGTGACCCCTGGCTGCTGGCTCTCGCCTCCCTCCTCGGGCACGAGCACTTCCAGCGGAGCTGCCCGCTGGCGCAGGCGTGGGCCTGGTCGTATGGCATGGTGCGCCTCACGGCGCTCACGCCACTCGTCGACCCGGGGTGAGGCCCGTCGTCGCATCGCGGTGAAAACGATGGCGTCCATGGTGATAGGCTATTGGCTTAGGCTGAGTACATCATTGGAACTCGGACTAAAATCTTGACTCCCAAGAGCTTGTCCAGATGATGCTTGACGTAGTTTCAAGCGAAACGTGACGTTATCTACTTGCGAAATTCACTTACGAGAATTTATCTTCAGTCTGCCGGTAAGCTTAAACAATGTTTGGCGCGTTAAACACTTGTAAACGTGAGGATTTAATTTATTTGCCGATGTCTTATTAACACAAATTGGCCAGATCATGATGGTGGCCTAACCTAAAAATCAATTGTCGATCTTATTGGCTCGGAAAACCTAAATTATCCTCGGCTCTGTAGAGAGCACTCTAGTGGAGGTCCTTCCAGCAGTGAAACAAGTCATTTCACCCCAATATTCATCAGGCAGCATCATCTCACACGACATTCAGACACTGCCGCCACCACGGCGCGACATTATCATGAAAGTTACACTCCTGTTCCCGTCTCTCTCTGCTGACCGCGTGTTCCGGCACAGGAACCCCGCGAACGCCAAGCGGATCAGCGCCGTCCCTACCACCGACTCCCCCGTGGGGCTCTGGCGGAACTACCTGGTCCTGTGCTGCAGCCTGAGTCCCGCGGGCGTCTCGGCCGGAGGCGGCCACCAGCTCCGCGGCAGCTCCCCCGAGACTCTGGCCTCCACTCCGGAGAGCTCCTACAGTTTTGACGGCAAGGTGTGTGTGGCGAGTGGTTAACCGCCTCGCCTGGTGTGCAAGAGGTCGCCGGTTCGATCCCGACCCCTGACGCCTGCTGCATAATTGGAGTTTGCGTGGCTTTTTTCGTGGTCGAGTAGATTTTTCTCAGGGTCCTTCCTCTTGGTTTTTCTCTCCATATTTAGAATTAACGTGCGTTTAGAGTATTTGGCTGCAATAGATTTTCACGTGATAAGCCACTTGGTTGAACTGTCATTTGCAGCCAGATCGCTTCTGAAAAAGAGCTACGCAGCTCAATGGTCCTCGCCTGGTAAAAGAACAATAGTTTCGTTTTAGTTTATGTCTGTTATGTACCAATGGACAGCCCCAAGCGAGCTGTCAAAATGTAAAATTCCCATAGTGGGAGCCAGTTTCTCAATATGATGACCCCGACCAGGATTTTAACTTCGAATTAAAATCCCAGCACTCGAATCACACGCAATGCCCGATGCACAAACACGAAGGAGACATCGATACACTCCACTGCTCCTGATGGGGTTGTCTGGCTTGACGACCTGATATGTAGTTGTTTCCCTGCTCAAACGCGCGACGGGGTGGCGCGTATATTCATCGGTCGCCCAGAGCTAGTCGAAAACATTCCTCATTCTCATGGTAGATGCCAGGTTCTCTGTACAGTGGCCACTGTTGACTTGCCCTCAACGTTTTTATTGGCTCACGGTTTTAACCCGTATCCTTTCTCCTGTGAGGAAAACACTCCAACCCTGCTGCCACCTCGCTGAATTGTACAACTTGTTCATACACGTTTGTGGTGTGAATTCTTGTGATTCTGGATTGTGTTCTCATACAATTATTATTTCCCGGCTCATTTATACAGTCTCATTTGTGATGTTAATAATGTTTATATTTTGCTTATAAGTAGCTGTCATATAACATTGGCAGCTAATTTTCAGAAATCAAAACCGATTTGGATGACTAGCCACGAGGCTCGTCGCTGGTTGCGTATCTGACACAGGTGCCATGTGCGCCCTGCCTCTGCTGTGTGTGAGCAGAGTGTGGGGGGCTCATCCCCGGCTGCCCTCTTCCACTTGGTGGTACCGCTCATGCGCTGTGAGAGTCTGGAGCTCACAGAGTGCTTGGTGCTGGGTCTTGGGTGCACCAACTCGGGCGCCTTCCGGTAAGCACTGCCTAGATCGGTGTGCATGCGTGTGTGCATGTGTGCATGCATGTGTGCATGCGTGTGTGCATGCGCGCATGTTAGGGGAGGAGTGTTTAATGCACTGCTCTACAAACCCGGCCACCCGAGTTGGATTCTCTCTCATCGTCAACACCAGTGGTGACTATCTGAATCGGTCCTGGGCCTCTCCTCGGTCAACTCGGCTTCAAAATGAGTACCTGATGCAGTGTGCAAACATCGCCACTTGGGAGAGAAAGGCAGCTGGGCATGGTGCTGGCAACCTACCCCGTCGTGTGCCATGCTGGCCCTATTTATAGGTGGTCATGAAAAGCCCTTTCCCCAACAGTCTGCATGTCTATACAGGAATCTGCCTTCTTTACATATGGGGGACAGTGGCACAGTGGTTTGTGCTCTCATTATGATCGAAGTGAGCTGGGTTCAATTCCCATTCAAAGATTAAATCCATGGCATGTGGTATTATGCGTCTGTCCTGGGCCTTTACCATAAGTTTACCAAGCTTTAAATGAGAACTCAGTAAAGTGTATACACAGTAGCACTCGGGAGACAAAAGTGAAGTGGCTTGGTGTTGGCCACACAACCCCCTTGCATGCCGTGTTGTAACCTAACAGGTTGCTCTGTCTTGCAGTGAACTGATGGAGGAGCTGAACCCGATAATAAAAGAGGTCCTGGATAAGAAGCAAGAGGTAACGTGACTCCTCTTTGACTCAAAACGTCTGCTTACAAATAATTTTGCATGTATGTATGTTGAACTCCTTTCGCACCATACATAGCCAACCATGCTAATCGTAAGTATGGGTCAAGGACAACAAACTAAACACAAAGCAGTTCTAAATAAGTGAGTTTTCAATATAGATTTAAAGGTGCATAGCTCCAGTGGCTTCCTAATATCAGCATAAATATCTTTCAAGCCGCAGAAGTGCATCTGAAAGTGCGCGATGCAGCGACCATCTTTGTTTGATGGTTCGCCAAGAGCCGCTGCGAGGATGACCGGAGTTTGTGATGGTTACTTATGCTCCTAAACGAGATCAGCAATGTATTGCGGTTCATTTGTGGCAAGCACGTTATGTGTTATGAGTGCAACCTTATAATGTAACAACAAGGCTCCTCTTTTCTATCATCGTGAGTTTAGTCCTCACCACAAGTTAACTGAGACCATTATCTCTCCTGGGTCGGTAAAACAAGCACCACAGTGAGAAGTCAACAACATTGTCCTATGGATATAATGGTCCCTGGCATATTCATGTTGAATTTCCACCACTGGCTCAGGATTACCTACCAGCGGATAGTGCCACATCACGATGCTCATTTGAACGTTTGGGAAAAAGAAGTACAGTAATTTAATTGTAATATTAATGTCGTAATTTTAATTGAGCATCTGCAATCTACAGTGTGCAGAATAGGGCTCGGCTTCAGTGATGTACAGAGCTGCTTCTTAAAGAGCATTTAATAAATTCCTTTGCTTTCAAATCCAGGCTACAATACCTCTGTAGAGCCGTGATGATTGGGACTGATGCCATTCATTATTAAATTCACACCAAGACTCGGAGCTTCCAACATCCCATTCTCCATCAGGCTGTCAATCACTGCCTTTATTCAGGAGTTCAGTCCATTCTTGTTGAATAATGTGACCTTCCTTCAAAGACGCCTGAAAACCTTTTCAAAATACAGTTGTGCATGAATCTAGGAAATTATTTATTTTCATTTTTGTAAAAACTGAAGTGTATAATTTTCGTATGTATTCATCAGTTTAGATATAGATCACAAAATGTAATGCTAAAATACAACAAAACCATATCATATAGCAAATGTAATACACCCCATTTACTATACAACACATATAATTATGCAAAATAGTTGTGATGATCTTATATATTTGGTGACTTGAAATATTGTTTGGTTAATGAAAGTGCATAAGGCCATACTGCAATTATAAACAAAAGCAAATTAATACTGTCTTCAGGCACCAATGAATGTTGGATAGTGCTCATCTCAGATGAGTGAACTGCACTGGGCCAGCTATGTAAATTCCACTTTTTTCTGAAGCGTCAAGTCTATCCATCAGAGAAAAAAAAATGCTTTCTACAAAGCGTTATCTGCTGCATGATGAGCTGTGTATTTGTTGTTGTTGTAACTTTCTGACCTTCACCAACTGGACATCTGTGAAAAAGAGCTTCATAGCTCATCGGATTTCTCCATGATGAATAAAGATTCTGATTCTACAAATCCTTCCATCCAGAATTGAATGTCATTACGTTCATCGTCGCCCTTTCCCTTACAGAATGTGCGTAAGAGAAAGAAACGAGACATCCTGCGGGTGCAGCTGGTGCGAATCTTTGAGCTTCTTGCCGACACTGGGGTCATCAGCCACAGGTAAATGCCGAGCCAATTATCGGTAACTTTTCAAATGCTCAGACAGGGACCAATATAGGCATCTTGGCAATGACAATTAAACTAAACCTACTAAAACTAAACAATTTTTATTTTTATTTTACTGGTGAAGCCCACTGAACTACAGTAAAACCTTGGATTGTGAGCATAATTCGTTCTGGAAACGTGTTTGTAATCCAAAGCACTCGTATATCAGTTGTGATCACGTGACGCTCGGCAGACAAAGCGCAAGACCTCGCTCGTTTATCAAATTAATATTTATTTATACATTTTGTTCGTCTTGCAAAACACTCGCAGACCAAGTTACTCGCAATCCAAGGTTTTACTGTACATCTCTCACGATCACTCTTTTTCAAAAACGACCTGGCCACAAATGATAGATCAACGAAGTGGCTTATCATGTGGAAATTTATAGCAGCTAAATAATCTAAATGCATGTTTCTAAACGTGGATGGAAAAACCGGAGGACTCGGAGTAAAATCCACGCAACCACAGGGAGACAGACGTGCAAATTCCAAATATACATGTGTCAGGTTCGGGATCGAATCCACGCCCTCCTGTCTACCAGGCGAGGCAGATACCATCTTGCCACGATGATGATGATGATGTTGATTGGTCGGTGTGCCGGACAGGGGTAGCGGTGGTCTCGAGGCAAGCACGCACACTCTGAGCAGCTCGCTGCTGGAGTACGTGGACCAGACCCGGCAGCTACTGGAGGTGGAGAATGACAAGGACTCGGACTCCGTGCGCGACGCGAGGATGCACTTCAGTGCACTCATCGCCAACCTCATCTCGCACCTTCCCAGTGAGGACTCGCACTGTGTGTGTGCGCCTGTGTGTTGAACTTATTCTGCACCGTACGTAGCCAACCGCGCTAATCGGACGTGCGGGGGAAGGACAACAAACTAAACACGTAAAGCAGTGAATCTGGGTGACTTGAAAGTGCTTAGATCCAGTGGCTTCCTAATATCGGAATGAAGAGCATTCCAGATGGCCGCAGAAGCGCATCTGAAAGTGCCCAATGCAGTGACTGTCTTTGTTGTTTGATGGCCAGCCAAAATCCACTGTGGAACAGCAAGCCCAGTGCTTTCTATGGGTTCGGCCTATCACTGATTATGTCACTTTTCATCTGAAATGGAATGAGGTAGTTCAGTTACTGAGTTGCCAACTCTTGAGTTCCTGGTTGTAATACCTGAGCAGGGGCAGGCATTCATTGGGATTTTCTGTGACAGACAACGGAATACGGAATATATACCACGTGAAAGCTTGTATCAGTTTAAACAGTAATTGCTTCCCTGCGAAAATGGGTGTGGAGCAGTCTTTAAGTCCTGACATTGCTGAGAAAATATATATTTATATGGTGATGACCAGTCAGAATAATGTGACCCTCCAAAACAGTGGCTGCATGTTTCCTTTATAGGTCACGTTTCACCTAGAAGTGACATTGCTGCTCTGTGTTGCCTTTCCTTTCACTTCTTGTGAGCAGTATCGGAGCGACGCTGGCTGTTCCCCCAGCAGAGCTTACGGCACAGTTTATTCCACCTTCTCAGCCAGTGGGCAGGGCCGTTCCGTCTCATCTCCACGCAGCTCGAGTGGAGTACGGAGAGGAGTCAGCCCATCACACGCCAGAACTTCCTCGCTCTCAAGGTGACCTCGCCGCTCTAGTTTTCCGCGGTATGCGCCCAGTCGCTCAACTCCATGGTGCCCTGATTCCAGACTACTTGCACCTTCAGCTGATTATTGCCAAGGTCAAGAGGTGACAATGGCCAATGGCACCACGCCACCTTCAAAAGCTAGCTCTTACAGTGTCCCACCATCTAGGTTTAGGTATTACCATTGGTTGCTGATCTGTGGGTTTTCTTGAGGGCCTGTCATGATAATGTGCCACCCTCTCTCATGCACACATGATCCACCCATTGCATAATCCTCTTCCTGATTACTCTCCAATACTTTTCTGCCGTGCCCTATTCTGAACTTTTAAGTGGCTTACCTTACCTTGCCATGGAATTCCAAATATTCCTCTCATCCATATTCGAAAACTTGTTTTCTAGTTGCTTTGCATGCATCTATATTTCAAGGTCAGAAATGTATTTGTAGACGATTGTGTTAAAAGCTAGCTGATTGATGCACACAGTGCAGCCATTACCCGTCTAAAACATCCATCTCTTTGTACTAAAGTTGCCCTCTCTTTGAAGGTGGTTTATGCGGTCAATAAAAACTCCACCTTGCAAAAGCAACACATTCTCACAACCGCGTGAACATGGAGCCGCACTTGAGTCGGTCACTGTTTGGGATTCAGCGTCATGTTAAGTTTATTATTCAATGACTGCTGTCGCAGCATTATTGCGATGACAGAGGTGGTGCTGCGGTTAAAGTGCTCGACTCCAAAATTGGCAATTTGTGACTTTAAAGTCCAGTTAAGATAAAGGCACAGGCCTGAAATCGTTTGCTCACTCCTCTGCTGGCAGAAGGACCTCCGATAGATGAACCTGTAGAGGGTCACTTTTAAAGGATATTCTATGGATGTATGTTACCTTGCTTTTAAAGGTACCGTTTTATCAGAAACGAATGTTTGACGGTAACCTTCACAACAACACTGCGTGGTGCAAGGGAGGCTTTCTGTTTACGCTGCGTGTTGCTCCCAGGCTATGGCGGCCGTGCTGTGCTGCGGTCCCCTGCTGGAGAGCGTCGGTCTCCCCATGGACGGGTACCTGCAGCGCTGGTTGGACAGCATTCTGGGACATCCGGATCCGCAGGTAAGTCGGTGAAGGAACGTTATTGTTTTTATTGTTTTGCTTGTTATATCCCAGCAGAGCTCTCACTGATTCACAAGGGCTCGTCTTCAGGAGGGCCCTGTCAGTTTTTTGCAGAAGCGGGCGGGAGGGGGTGGGGGGGGCGTTCTGGCTGTTGAGTACAATCCCAGTGGAGTGATATTGCAGGGTGCTTTGTCAGCATTGGCATGTTTTTCCCCCAATACCAGTTTCATTCGGTGTTTCCATTAAATTAATGAAATAATTGTTCAATATGGAGCAATATACTTTGGGGAGTGTCTTCATTGTGTTGACGATTCATTGCAACGCTAATGCATGCATGCAAAATATACATTACTATGGACGTGTGTACATACTCGATGGATGAATTATTATGACTGCAATGTACATGCGTGCATGTATTTGTATCGAATCCTTTTTTTTCATGCCGTATGGGTCATGGCGGTTATTTGACCGCAGTTAACCATGCGGGTCAGTATGGGTTGGCGAGGGTGGGGAAGGGGCATTGGAAGGGTGGCAATATAGGTCGGTGAACAGTACTTTACAATACAACGTTGCACTGTATTCACCTGTACTGTCTGCGAAATGGTGATAAGCCATGAGCACTTTCCAGATTCAGCACTACTTAGTTTCTAACATGTGACGTGATCGAGTGCGTTCCATTGATGTGTTCGTAGGAAATATATGCAGGGGTGGCGCAAAAAGTCAGGGCAAATAGGGTTATATTTTAACAAATCACGTGGGATTATTTAATTTATTTGAATGCATGACTTCTTGAAATTGATTAGGATTTTTTTTTTAAGGTCACAGGTGTTCGTCTTGGGACATTTATCATATTGTGTTTCGTCTGAATGTCATTCACGGTTCTGGGTTGACTTTTGTAAACCACGGATTTGAGGTGAAGCCATAGGAAGAAGAAGAAGAATGTGATACGAATAATGATAATACATCAAGCAATTGTTTAGAGAACTTCAAGAATAAACAATTACAACGTTTTGATGCCAGTGTAAAAATAAATGAAATAACCCTATATATACACACACAGTAGATGTGTTCCTGGAGCTTTGTACATTGAATTACTGATAACATTAGTACTACGAGGATCCGTTCCAAGCCTTCGTAACTTACCATTTCATACTGCAAAGACTTCATAACTTAAACGTTAATAATTGTAAACAAAGACGACTTATATTCAAGGTATGGATATTATACCGGACAGTATTAACATAAAAAAGCGATGTAAATAAAATAAACATGGAATAAACGTAATGTTATTCTTATTTGTAAAGTAACAGAGGTCGACGCATTATTTATTTCTGTGCATTTAAATATTATTTTGGTTTTATTTTTTTTTGCTTTCTGTGTAAAATAACGGTTAAAAAAGCTCGTTATACCGAAACGTTGTTTACCAAATATGCGCATGTGAGTGGTATTGCTCTGTATGTGTGTATACGTAAATCCTGTTGACGAATGTTAAAGATTACACCTGTGATCTTTAAAAAAGACGGCAAATCCATTTCAAAAGAGAACTAATGTGCACATTAATGTGAACGGAAGTCGGCTTGAAGTAAAAATGAAATAATCCCTGGTGTGGACCAATTAGTTTCAAAGACGATGCATATACTATCAGAGTGTGTTTTTTGTTTGCATTCTGACCACTAGTATATGTGGTTAATGCAGACATGATTCCTTGTAAAAGGTTTCTGTTTGGTGTTTTAACATCTTAACGCCTGTTTTGTTGCCAGAAAAAAGGGGAAAACCTATTTTCATATTTTGGCATTGGCAAAGGAGGTCCCATGATGGCATAATCCCATGCGATTTGTTCAAATGAATGCAATAACCCTACGCGCCCTAACTTGTGTATTTAGGTGCACCAGCTGGGCTGCGAGATGGTGGTGCTGCTGCTGGAGCTGAACCCCGAGCTGAGCTACCTGCTGCAGTGGGCCGTCGACCGCTGCTACACAGGCTCGCCGCTAGTGGCCGCTGGCTGTTTCACCGCCATCGCGACCACCTTCACCAGCAGGTCAGAGCTCACCCACATGCCCTGCGCTCATTGCACCTCACGTGTGTGTATGTGTGTGTCTGGTGGGGAGCGGTGGTGTAGCGGTTGGCGCGCTGCACTACGAAGCACAGCAACCAGAGTTCGATTGCCACTCACGGCCACCACCAGTGACGATTAATTGAATCGGTCCTGGGCCTCCCCTAGGTCGACTCAGCCTCAAATGAGTACCTGGTGCAGTGTGTAAACATCACCACTGGGGAAGACAAAGGCATCCGAGCGTGGTGCTGGCCACCCACCTTCATAGGTGCTCCCTAACAGCACTTGCCTCAAATGTCTATTGAGGCTATGGGGGTGGGGATTTTTGTCTTTATGGGGAGCGGTAGCAAAGTGGTTGGTGCACTGCACCCGAGTTTTATGCCCGTTCGTGGCCACCAACACCAGTGACAAATATCTGCGGTGTATAAACACTACCACTCTTGACGACAGCCAGCTGTGGCGCTGCCCATCCACTCCCTCGTGTAGCTCTATGAAGGATCTTTGTGTGCGTGTCATTCCTCTGTCAAAAATATCTGTAATGATTCACGCCCTCGCAGTTTGGTGAATTGTCACAATTTGGCAATGCAATTTGATTTTAAAATCTATTCGTTAATTTTTTTCCCCGCTGTAGTGTATATAGCAGCCTTTAGTGGCAGTACCCCTAATATCAGACGTGTGCCTTCTTGTAGAGTCCAATACTTTGTGAATAACAGCTGATGGCTAATGTGGTGGCTATAATGGGCCCCTGTGTGCTGTTTGCCGTGTGTGCGACAGGGACTGGCCAATGGGCATGGTCACTTTGCTCAACCTGATCCTGTTTAAAGCGGCTGACCCATCCCAGGAGATCTACGAGATGGCACTGCAGCTCATGCAGGTGTGCATTCAAATTCACTCTGAAGATTGACTGAGGCTTTTGCTCCGATAAAAATACGATGCTGTTGTATACAACAGATATAGACAGACAGGTGCCGGGGTGCAGACCTTGCAGTTACTTACTGACACCCTCTGCTGGCAGGCTGAAGGGTCTCCACCAGAGGAAGCTGTAGAGGGTATTTGGCCTGCTGTTACACACTGGCCAGATATATTACAAGAGGGGGGAGTTACCCACACTTTACTGCTCCACATGTGACCTGTCAGTCAGCTAACTGTAGTGAACACCTGTGTACTGCTGGGCGGGGGGCGGGATTTAAGAAACGTTCCCCATTGATTTAACTGCCACACCAGAAGATTGAATCGAACCGGCGACCTCCGGATTGCAAGCCGCCGTGTGTGCCGAACCATTGCGGCAGCAGCATTCCATGACAAGAGAAATCTCACGATATGATTATCAACGTCGAAAGCGCATTTAGAAAAAGAACATACGTTATTCCTTTTGCTTTTAGTTTTTTGGATCTCCTCAGAATTAAACTGTGTCCGTGTTACTGGTGTCTCTTAATAAGATGACGATGATACAATGTGCATTTCTGCACACACGCGCACACCCACACCACCAGTACGGGTGAATTACAAATCGCCAGCAGACGCCCGCAGTATTAACCGTGGTTGTCGCTGTGTCCTTCCACCAGGTGATGGAGGAGAAATTATTTGGGTACACAGAGCGAGACGAGTCGGGAGACGTGGACGGCCTGCTGAGCTCGCCTATGGCGCTGCCTCCGCTCTACTCCCTCTCGGCGTACTCGCTCTCCGAAGAGCTCGCGCGCCTCTACCCCGAGCTCACCCTCCCACTCTTCTCCGGTGCGGACAGAATGCACCCCCACTTCTCCATCACTTGCGCGTGGCTATGGCTGCCTAATATCCTCTAATATGCATGTTGAACTTCTTTCGCACTGTGGACGTAGCAAACCGTGCTAATCGGAGGTACGGGGGAGGGACAATAAACTAGACACAAAAAAAGTCGTTCAAAAGAAATTAGTTTTCAATCGAGATTTCAAAGTGCATAACTCCAGTGGCTTCCTGATATCAGAGGGAAAAGTGTCTCCAGACAGCTGCAGAAAGCGCATCTGAAAGCGCGGTGCGGTGACCGTTGTTGTTTGATGGCCAGCCAAAAGCCGCTCTGTGTCTTCACACCTCCGAACTCTTTGTTGCCTTTCCCCCGCACCTCCACTTAGCATGGTTGGCTACGTACGGTGCGAAAGAAGTTCATACATACATACATCCATACATTTGAAGTTGCACGATAGATTAATCAACAGTGCAGCAGCAGTGCGCAGGTCTCACAGCCTGACTAAATGCACCTGTGGCAGGATTCAAACCTGTCGACCACTTCACGTGCTCATGCTTCGATCCCACCTCCCCACCACCGTTGGACCCCCGTCCACCCTTACAGAGCTGAGCCGGCGCTTCCAGACCACTCAAACCCCAGGCCGCCAGGTGCTGCTCTCCTACCTCCAGCCGTGGCTCAGCAACATTCAGCTGGTGGCGGGTGGCGCCGGCGGCGCCTGGGGCCTCCCAGGCGATGCGGGGAGTGTCGGCGGCGGCGGTGGTGGCGGCACGCCGGAGCGGAGCGCCGTCGAAGGCGCCGGCTGGGACGAGGAGGAAGATGCGGAGGCGAGGCGCGACTCCGGGCAGGGACGGCGCTGGCTCAAAGGCTCCGGCTGGGGGTCGCCGCTCGCCACCGCGCTGGTGCTCAACAACCTCCTGCACATGACCGCTCAGGTACGAGCTCCCAGAGGCATCGTGGTCGTCATCATCATCGTCATCGCAAGCCGTGATCGATCCACTGTTGGATGAGAGCCGCCTCCCCTAGCTGTCACCCTATCTTTCCTGATCCTGATGAGGATTGCTTGTGTTGCGATCGAAACGTCGTTATATTTTTATTATGATTTGTATTCACTTTACTTTAATTATTTTATTGTTGCTATTTTTTTCTATCTACGTGACTTTACCGAAAGCACCATAGAATATGAATACCTGCAGTCACGAATGTTTTAAGTCAACATTTGATCACAGGGCACCTGTGCACAGGTTTTGTGCATGTGGTGCGAGTTCTCAAGAGTTGGCAGTGCGGCATTATAGAGCAGTGTTCCAACAACTTTGGTGATGTTTTTGTTCATATTGATACAAATCTAACGTAAAAATATTTCTCTGATTAAAAAAAAAGTTGTGGGCAGTGTTCGTCTGCCTTGGTAGCTCTGAGACTGGTAGAAATTCCACATCACTATGGCGGTGGAAAGTCTACCCATATGACAACAACTGTTGATATTCTTAGTTTTTTTGGTAAAGTCACATTGAAAGGAAACAACAAAATAATAAAATTGTTTTATATATATTATTATTTTGTTGTTTCCCTTCAACGTGACTTTACCGAAAAAACTAAGAATATCAATTACTGCAGTCACGAAAGCTTTAAATCAAAACAACTGTTGACTTTCTCCAAAGCGGTACTCAATTTATCATCCCTTTCGGGGTTGCAAGTAAAATCTCCCTCCCACCTTACGTTTACAATCCATGTGCCGTGACCACAGTACCGCTCATCTTAACTGGGTCAACAGTGCACATGCATATATGTATGTACGTTGAACTTCTTTCGCACCACACGCAGTAGCCAGCCGTGCTAATCGGGGGGGCTCGCACGTATGCACGGTGGCAACGTGTTTCTTGCCGGATTGTTTCCCGAGTAATAATCACCGCAACCAACGCTCTCGCATGCCAGTACGGGGAGGGCTTCCCGAGTGCGGAGTTGGAGAGCGTGTGGACGGCGCTGGCCGACAGCTGGCCCGGGAACCTGCGCGTCATCCTGCAGTTCCTTATCGCACTCTGCGGTGTGCGCAGTGAGCCCGACCTGCTGCCCTCTGTGAGTTTCATTTTTTTTTTTTTTTCATTTGGTATGGCCCCGTGAGCCAATTCGGCTCTTGAATCGGGTGCAACCGTAACAAACAAAAAACAGGAACAGGAAACATCTTAAAGTGCAAAGAGAAAAATCGAGGAAAAAACAGCAAAATCTTCCAGAAAATCACCGTATATCAATGCTGTGTGCAAAAATCCCAGTGGGATGCAAGTCAAACAATAACAACCATAAGACAGTTTAGATTTAAGTTATCAGTCTAACTCTGTACTGCAACAAACAAATATGGCTAAACCAAAATGTTTTCGAAATCACCAAAAATGAAGCTATAAAAGCAATGTAAAGGTGATCATAGGAACTGCGATTGAAATTTTACAATAAACGATATGCATAACACGTACTACCAAACTTTGCAGCCATAGCTGACTGCGTGAGTCACTCCATAACAGCAGGAGTATCAGTAATAGTTACACCCATTGCCCCTTGACAGTCCTCGCAACCTTGGCCAAATCACAGCTTAGGTATTGCTTCGAATGTATGTTCCTATTTACCTATGGACAAGAAGCAAGAAACGTCTGCTTACAACTCACTCTGTATGCACAAAGAAAAACAGTTCTAAAGAAATTAGTTTTCAAACTAGATTTAAAGGGGCTTAGCTCCAGTAGCTTCCTAATATATTTGAAGGAAGAGTGTTCCAGTTCGCCGCAGCAGCGTACCGTAAAGCGCGCGATGCGGTGACCACCGTCTTTGTTTAATGGCTAGCCAAAAGCCGCTGCTGCGAGGAGTAACCGGAGTTCGCGCGATGGTTTATGCTCCTTGACGAGATGATTGCTATGAGTACAGGGCTCATTTAAGGAGATATTAGCACCGATCATAGGGCTTGGCATTTATTGATGCAAGTTTATAGTGTTACGGCCTCTCGCGGCGGAACAGTGCTTTTAATTGCTCCTCGTGACGTCTGCCGCCACACTTTGCTTTGCTTTGTTCTCTTGCCATCTCCTACCTCTCCCTGCTCTCTGCTCGTCGATTTTTCTCCTCTGCTTCATGCGTGCTTCCCCTCCCATCGTCACGCCGTGCTCCCTGGCCCTGCGAGCAGATCAAGAAGGTGGTGATCTTCATCTGTCGGGAGAAGACGGTGGAGACCCTGGAAGAGCTGCTGCCCGAGCTGGAGCGCATGGAGCCTGTAAACTCCATCCTCATCCGCACCAAGAACCCGCCGTTCTACAGGCTTCTCACGGGCCAGCGGACCTCCCCGTCAGCCTCTGGTACTGCTCTCTCTCTCTCTCATCTCAGTCCTTGCTCTCACCTTCTCACAGCTCAATTCTTCATCCTTTACCTCATCGTAATAATTTTATGTTACGATGAAGATGATGATGATGATGGTTAGGATGAGGAGCTTGTGAGTTCAAATCCCGATCAGAGGTTGACTCGCGTAATCGTCCTTTTTGAGGCTGATAAAAATGAGGAGCACTTTGTGGAATTATAAAAAAATGTTTTTTCGTATAGATAGGCTGGCTCCCTACCATTTAATGTGGAATTTCCAATACTGGCTCATGAATATCATTGAAGATAAGCACTGTCTCATGCTGGATTGAGCCTGGAGACATTATAACTGTCAACTAGGATATTGATCATTACATTATCCAGGAATATTTTTTAACAAGCTTAGTAATCTACTAAGTTGCTGTAGGCGTTAGCTGATGTATGCATTACGTTGAACTTCTTTTGCACTTACGTAGCCAACCATGCTCATGGGAGGTGTGGGGAAAGGACAACAAGCTCAAAAGCACGTGTGTCAGTAATTAAGAGCTGACCATTTTTATTCTCGTTCCCTGCAGTCACGAAAGCTTTAAGTCAAGATTCATTTTTATTCTCGTTTCATGACCTCAAATATAACGTGTTTACACGTAATTGCAAACCAGTTTGAATGTCAATTTCTTCATTTCTTTCTGAGACCGTACGTACGTGTGTGTATGCATCTTGAATTTATTTTTTCGCAAACGTACCTAGCCAACCGTGCGAATTGTGCCCCCTTACCGGTTCGTGCGGCCACACGTGAACCACTTCTCGCCACCGTGTCACTGCAATTCCCTTCTGCCCCCTTCCCCTTGCATGCAGGCACGAGTTCCAGCAGCCACACGCTCGCAGGGAGCGGTGGCGCTGCCGGGAGTGCACAAGGGCCCGACAACAAGATGGTCAACGGGGCGAGCTTTGAAGAGAGGTGCGCCACCTCAACGCAACCGCTCGGCGTGTCCCCCTGCGCGCACTCAGTCACACGGAGACCTGGTCGCCCACTGCCAACGGTGGCCCTCATAGTGACGGGGAGGCATAGCTGGCAATGGTGAACATCTAGCTAATCAGTCTGCCATTGATCATCGTTTATCATTATTTGAGAGCCCGTTGAGTTCAGTACTTTCTTTTCTATATATATGAGAGACCTGGAGTCAAATCCAGAGGTAAACATCATGTGCAAGCAGTAGAGAAGTGCCGGTCTCTGCTGCCAGCCCTTAGCCAGTGATAGAAATTTCACGTTCCCATGGCAGGGGCCGGTTTCTCCATAGGATGACTGCTGTGGACTTATCACGAAGTGGTTTTAACTTTTTTAGACCTAAGAAATGAACCCCGCAATGCAAAGTTCCAAAAACAAGAATAACAACAGCAACACAAAAACATGTACTGTTCGTACAAAACACTCTCGACCTTTAAGCCTTGTGCAAACCCATCATTTCCTGAAGAACTACTGCATTGTGGTTATCTTGACTTAGGTCGCCATCAAAAACTTAAGAAAATGTGACGAACCAACAGGCAGCAGTGAGACAGACAACTGTAGACCGGTTTCTTGCTTATTAGAACTCATCGTTACGGTAATCTTCAATGCTCGATGCTGCCAAGTCTTCCGCTGGAAACCTCCTATGTGTAGAGACGTGATGTCTACACGACGGGGAGCTATTTACTCGCCTCATGGAATCAATAATAAAAATCTGTACATGACGAGAAAATCCACCACAACAAAAATAAAGAATCGCCTGCATGAACGTTTATGTCCGTGGCAAGATGTTGACTACCCCGCCTGGTATACAGGAGGTTGTGGGTTCGAGCCGGACCCTGGCGCACATATATTTCGAGTTTCCATGTTCTCCCCGTGGTCTTGTGGATTTTTCTCTTAGTCTTCCGGTTTTTCCCTCCTCATTTAGAAACATGCGTTTAGAGTATTTGGCTGCTATAAATTTCCACATGGTAAGCCACGTCATTGAGCTATCTTTTGTGGCCAGGTGGCTTCTGACAGAGGTCTCTGTAGCTCAGTGGGCCTTAGCTGATAAAAAAACAAAGTTTTGTTTATTCTTTAGTTTAATGTTTGCTACGTGTGTTGTTTCTCATCGCCTGGGACAGCCACCCTCACCAGGAGGTGAACTACGGCATCATGAGGCCGCACCCCCGGCTTGAGTCGCGCTACAGCAATGGCTCGGGCAGCTCCAGCGAGGACGACAAAAGTACGTGACCTTAGCAGACTGTTGGGGCAAGTGCTTGTTAGCTCGCCCTGGTGTACAAAGACAGAGATCCCCTGTATAGCCTGTTGGGGTAAGTGATGTTAGTGAAACCCAGCGTGCAAACACAGATCCCCCTGTATAGCCTTAGCCAGACTGTTGGTGCAGGTGGTGTTAGCGAGAGCACCTATGAAGGCCGGCACGGCACACGAGGGGTGGGCGGCCAACACCACTCCCTGGCCTCCTTTGTCTCCCTAGTGGGTGATGTTTATATGCCGCAAAAGGTACTCAGGGAGCCTTCAGAGTTAATATTACCGAAGAAATCTAGCGATGCTGTTATCCTTAGGACAACACATTTCCATGAACACTATGTCCTGCATGCTTCATGTGCCACTGCCATGTATGCTGTCCATGATGCGGAATGCCATCCGCTCTGTTAACGCGTCGCTATTTGTGCTTCCTTAACACGATGACGGGAATGTTTTGTTGAAGCGCTTCGAAGCTTGCTCCATTAGCGTTAATGCAATGCCCGATACGCTCTGTTAACGCAATGGGGTAGGGGTAGGGGGTGGTGTGCGACGCGTTAACAGCTGAGCCGGCGTACATGGCCAAAGGGTGCTCTGTTAACACAATGGGGGGGGGGGGGTTGTGACGTTGTTAACAGCTGAGCCAGCATACATGGGCTGGAGGGTGCGGATGGCGGAGGCAACACGCCCGGAACCCCTGCCCATGCCTGCCTCCTTAGGCTACTGGGCTCGTCTTACAGATCACCTGCCTGAGACCTTCAGCCAGGCCCCTCCCCTCCACAGGTGAGAGGGCATGGGGTATGCTTGTTGAAGTTTTCACCATACATAGCCAACCGTGCCAATCGCAGGTTGCGGTACTTTTGTTATCGTTTGTTTTGATGCAATTAATTTAATTCGGGTTTTTTTTGTGCTTCTGAATTCTCTACGCACCAAACCCAAAGGCAACATTTTTTAAACTTGAGTGTGAAGGTTAAAGGCACAGCCCTCCAACTGTTCACACAGGCCACTGCTGGCTGAAGAACCTGCACTATACCGAAGAGGCCACAGCAGAGAGGTAGAAAAGGAATCTTCAAGACATGGTTTGAGTCCTGAGCCGTTAAATTAAAAATATATGAGGGACCAGGACACAATTCACGAATAGACCATCACATCACCATCAGTCCTCCATAACCACATTTGTCTTATGTCCCCATGAAGTTATGAATAATCATAAGCTCTGATTTTTCCTCACCAGATTCTTAAAAACAGATCCCAGGACAAATGCTTTCGCAGCCCCTGTTCCATTAGCAAGGCAATCAAATCATGAATACAGAGAGAAGTAGTGAGAGAAATCTATTATTATTATTGTCGTTGTTATCCAGGTGATCTCATGAATGATTGACTCTTCTTCAGGGATTATATGGTGTAAAGATCCAATTACACTGTTCGCAAGAGTAGGCCTGTTGTGTGCCAGTTCAATTATTTAATGGGAATATACATATCATTCATGGCCCCTTACTGCAAATATTGTCAGGGCTCGACTGAAAAAAATCCATAACATTCAGTAAGACTTTCCTCATTCAACAAGTGTATTAAAAATTAATTAACACAAAAGTACCGTATAAAATACGAAGTGGAATTAAATATATGCAGGGTGTGAGACACTGATGAGAAACATTGTAATTGATGCAAACATGCAAAATTCTGCACTGTCACCTTAAAGTATCGATTGTGGATTTATATTTGTTTTCTATGATCAAAAAAATTAGTAAAAAGTGTTGGGTGGAGGGGGGGGTCTAGAGAAAATGTATCATGTACCAATTCTGTACTGACCGGGCGGCGTGTGCTCTCACACAGGTGCAGCATCGCGATGATTCTGCTGACGGGACTCGTAGTGGACCATGGAGTGCATTTGGAGTGGAGCATTCATTTACCTGTGCTCCTGCACGCCGTCTTCCTGGGTTTGTTCAGCACGCACTCGTTTGCATTTTGACCACAAGTACGGTGGTTAGCGCACGCATGATTCCTTGTAAAAAGGTTTCAGTTTTGTTGCCGGAAAAAAGGGGACAACCCTATTATTATTATTTCTTGGTATTGGCAAAGGAGGTCTAATGATGTAGATGCTTACCCCGAGCCCTCATTACTTTGATAGTGCATTGTCTTTGAGCTGTGAACGCCTTTTTGGCGTCCTCTGGTCTAGCACCAATTGAGACGAGGCTCAAAAGAAAGCCGTCTCTGTGTGGACCAATCAGTTTCAAGGACAATGCTTCATATTCTCAGAGTGTGTTTTTTTCGTTTGCATTTTGACCACAAGTATTATGGTGAATGCACACATGATTCCTCGTAAAAAAAAGATTTCAGTTTTGTTGCCAGAAAAAAGGGGGAAAACCCTACTATTATTATACACACAAAGTGCTCGCCACAAATGAACCAGAGCACCTCGCTGGTCTCGTCCAGTCATGCTCGCGACGGCTTTTGGCTGCTGGCCATCCAACAAAGATGGGGGCCACCGCATCGCGCGCTTTCAGATGCACTTCTGTGGCCATCTGGAACGCTCTTCCTTCCGATGTTAGGAAGCCACTGGAGCTATGTACTTTTCAATCTAGATTAAAAAAAAAAATTCTTTCGAAATGCTATTTGTTTGTCCATCCCCCGCACCTCCCGATTAGCATGGTTGGCTATGTATGGTGCGAAATAAATTCTGCAGACATAAACTTCGCACCATGTACAAGACGCAGTGCGTTTAAGGTTGAATACCTTCGTATCAATAGACGTGAGTGTGATGGTCCTTATCGTAAGTGAGAGCGAGCAAGCAATATCAAAATGTGTGCAGCACAATGAAAGCTCTATTACAGTCTCTTTGTGCATCAATGGAAAGCGATCGTGAGAGATGTACAGTAAAACCTTGGATTGCGAGTGTTTTGCAAGACGAGCAAAAAAATTAAATACATTTTAACTTGATAAACGAGCGAGGTCTTGCAATACGAGCAGTACGCATACGCTTTGTCTGCCGAGCGTAACGTGATCACAACTGAGCCGATGGTTCTTCACTCTCACTCGCTGCGGGATTGTGGGTAATCGTCTCCCATGCTCAGTCTCAGTCGGCGTGCCTCACTCGTATAGTCAACATCCGTGCGAGCGTATACTGTTTACTTTAGTGCTGTGACCACGTGTGTGTGCGTAAAGCATTTTTTTATTTTGTGTCCAAGTGTCGTGAGTTTTTTAGTAACTGTACTGTAACAATGGCCCCCTCCTCTCTTCTCGTCTCCCTCACACCAGCCACGATTACATTTAGTAAATCAATTTGATTACTTTTTAATTAAATTTAAATAATAAAAATATAAAAAGTATTTTGTATTAATAATTTTTACATGAATATTTTTGGTGTTGTGGAACGAATCATCTGAGTTTCCATTATTTCTTATGGGGAAATTCGCTTTGATATACGAGTGCTTTGGATTACAAACACGTTTCCGGAACGAATTATGCTCGCAATCCAAGGTTTTTTTTTTACTGTAGTGGCTAATATACAAAGTAGATTCAATGGCTTCAGTTCTCTACTAAACTTTAGTTTCACCAACGTGCCAGCACAAATTCTTCTTCACCAAGACACTTTGTAACCAGGGTCCTCCTTCATATACTGGGGTGCATTCTAGCCACATGACTACAACCGTTGGCTTGTAATAACGTGGGACTCATTGTATTAACCTTTAAGGCATCGTGCATTGCATCATCCCCTGGCTGGTATCTGAACCGTGCACTTTTAAATTGTGAGTTAAACACATGAACCCAGAGCGTCATCTGGTGATGCTAAAAATGAGCATATCGTACTTGGTGTCCAGGATGCTGCCACGATGTAAAGGTTTAGCACACTGGGCAATGCTGAGGTTGCCACTTTGATCTCCCAGCGTGGCAATTGGAACATTTTCCTAAATCCCCCATCCACCCAGCAGCAGTATGAATGGGTTCACCGCAGTCAGTCGGCACGTCTGCGTGTGGTGGGTTAGAGTGTACTTACTCCCACCTCTTCCAAGACATCTCTGGCCAAATACCTTCCAGAGGGCTCTCGAGCTCCCCTATCGTGGAGGCCATTCCACCAGCAGTGGCGTGAGCAAGACATTTCAGGGCTGCGCCGTTACCTTTTTTTTTTACAATAAAATGCTAAAGCTGATAATATTGGTGCTCAAGGCGACGATGACGGCGATGATGGCGATGATGGCGATGACGATGACAGTGATGACGGTGGTGATAATGCTGATGACGATGCCAATGTGTGGGGTAAACCGCGGTCCGCAGGCTTCGACCACCAGCACCCGCAGGTGCCCGAGCACAGCAAGCAGCTGCTACTGCACCTGCTGCTGGTGCAGGTTGGGGGGTTGGATGTCCACCGCTCGGTGGCACGGGTCCTCCTCGCCAACCGAGACATCAACCACAGCAAGATCCTGGCCGTGCAGGCATCGCCTGCCCAGCACAGCGCATTCCTCGGTGAGACTGCCCAGCACTACGGAGCTGCGAGGGTGAAAAGAGGCTGGGGTGGATATGTGAAATACACGCCATTGGGAATAAACTTCCCCTGTACATTACCTACGATTAGAACGGTTGGCTACGTGTGGTGCGAAAGAAGTTCGACAAACATTAAGCAGTTCCCCTCCTTAATCTCCTTCCCTTCCTCATTTAAAGCGTACCTCTGCTCCATTGCCCATTCTCTTCATCTTCCCTCCCCTTGTCCCTCCACCCTTTCCCAGTCGTGATCCCTCTATCACTCATTCCTCAATGCATGCTCCCTGTCATCTAACTTATTATTTTCTGTGACTGTGTTTTTTTAAACTGTTGTCAGGTGCCTTAGCCAATTATATTAGAACTGGCGTGCCAGAAGGCTGCATTTGAACTGGTGACCTCCGGATCACAGGGTCCAGAGTGCTGTTGCACCACGACAGCTCTCCGCCCCAATTTGAAACGTACCGCTTATATTATTTTTTTTATTGTTGTCATCATCGTTTTGTGCGTGCCACGTCCCATGTTGCAGGAGCCAGCGAGCTGCGTCAGATCTCGCAGAGTCCCTCAGCCACCGACTCGGGCCTGAGCCCCAGCTCGACGGGCTCCAGCCTGAGCCTGGGCAGCATGGGCGAGCACGCGGCTGCTCACGCGCCCGCGCCGCTCCACGCGGCGCTCACGGTCGCGCCGCCCGGCGAGCGGGACGCCTCGTGCGACGTGGAGGAGAGGGCACGCGCCCTCGTCCATTTCATCAGCACCAGGTTCGCCCGCCCGTGCTTTCTAGTTGAGCCGCGCTCGCATCTGCGACCCAGAGGGGGGGTTTTTTTTTTTTTACACACAACTCTTATTAGCGATTTACTTTTTTTATTATTTTACCAGGGAATGCCCACCGAGCTATTAGTTACTCTTTCAGAAGCGGACCTGGTCACAAATGATAGCTCAATTAATTGGCTTATTTGGACTTTTTTTTTTTGCATCCAAATACTCTAAATGCGTGTTGATTCTAAATGTGGATGAAAGAACTGGAGGATCTGGAGAAAAATCCTACGCGACCACGGGGAGAACATGCAAACTCCAAATATACAGCAGACGCCAGGGTCGTGATCGAATCCGTGACCTCCTGTATACCGGGCGGGGAAGTTAACGTATTTCCACAAAACGCTGATCACAGAACAGAAGGGGAACAGACACTCCGCAAACAGCAGCCCGGCTTTGGTGCGACATGGCCCAATGAAGGGGGGAAATTGGGCTCACTGCCCCACCCAGGTGCAGACCACATGCGTAGACATGAAGGTTTTTATGGGGAGGTGAGAGTGGTAAGGGGGAGGATAACGAACATACTGGAATAAAGAAAGGGACAGGGGGAGGGAGGAAGGGGAGGGGGGAACTAGGGGGAGGGGAATTTTGAGGGGCAACCCAGGGTTGTTAAGGAGCAACCAACCATTCATCCTTACCCACGTGTATAGATCTGTTCAATGTTCGTGTGCAATTTTATTGAGGGGAATGTGTGTTGTCTTGTTGTGGTCTGGACTTCTCTTGCTGTTGTTTTGCTACTCTGCCCAAGAATGGTAATTGGTGTACTTTTGCAATTTGAACATATATATTATTTCTGTTTTACATATTTATTTTTAAACTTGATTTGAAGCTTTCGTGACTGCAGGAATTACTTTTTGGTTCTTTCGGTAAAGTCACGTAGAAAGAAAATACAAGAAATAACAGAATATGACGTTTCGATTGCAACACAAGCAACCGCCATCAGGTGTGAATGCAAGCTCGGAGAGAGACACAGACACGGAGAGAGACACAGAGAGAGAGAGAAAGACACAGTGAGAGAGACAAACACACAGAGAGAGAGACACACACACATAGAGGAGAGACATAGAGAGACACACGCAGAGAGAGACGCACACAGAGACACAGAGAAACAACGCCTCTGTGACGAGGCATTTTATATATATAGAGAGGGGGGGGGGCAGATAAATTAGCATGTCAATGAGAGCGCCAGGGGGAGAGAAATTGGAAGGTTTTTTTTGTTGTGTGTGTCTCTCTGTGGGTGTTGTCTCTCTCTCTGCGTGTGTCTCTCTCTCTGGGTGTTTGTCTCTCTCTGTCTCTGTGTCTCTCTCTGTGTATGTGTATGTGTCTCTGTCCATGTCTGTGTTTGTCTATCTCTCTGTATATGTGTCTCTCTCCGAGCTTGCATTCACACCTGATGACGGTTGCTTGTGTTGCAATCGAAATGTCGTATTCTATTATTTATTTTCTTTTCTTTCTACGTGACTTTACCGAAAGAACCAAAGAGTATATTTGTTTGTAGTGATTTTCTTACCTTTCATATACGTCTCACTCCTGTCGTTTGCTGTATTCTTTGTTTTGTTGTTGCGACTTTCCTACCTGCCCCCTCCTGGACATCTGTGAAAAAGAGCTTCCTGGCAGATTAATGCAGATTCCGATTATGATTTTACCAGCTGAGGGAGCTTTCTGACAGTGTTGAAGTAACGAATGTGTGTGTGGGCCCAGTGTGTGCTCTTCCTCCTCCTTGGGTTGCGTGTTGTATTAAATTCACGTGTGAAGTGTACTGAGTGTAATATTTATTGAGTGGAGTAACAGATTTTAAAAAAACGTGAATTCTCATTTCACAATGGGTGAAGGCCTCCCCCATTTCACGTCTATCTTCCCAGGGTGTTTTCTACACCATACTTTACTCAGCGTGTTCGTAAAGGTGCGGAGGAGGACAGTACTGGTTCTCTTATCACTCACCACTGTTCAGTTCAGTTTAGTTCAGTTTATTTTGGTATAGCCCTGTGAGCCATTCGGCTCTTGAATCGTGTGCAACCACAACAAACAAAAAAACACGAACAAGAAAAACATCTTAAAGTGACTGTGACTGTGCAAACAGAAAATCCATGGAAAAAAAACAGCAAAAATATTCCTGAAAAAAGCACCGTACACCAACGCTGTGTGCAAAAAATCCCAGTGGGATGCAAGTTAAACAACAACAACCACAAAAACTTAGATTAAGGCCATCAGTCTAACTCCGTACTACAACAAAACTAACATGTCCAAACCAAAAAACGTTTTCCAAATCACCAAAAAATAAAGCCATAATTGCAACGTAACAGTGATCACAAGGACTGTGACCGAATTTTTACAATAAACTACATAAATAACATGTAGCACCAAATCCTAGAGCCATAACTGGCTGCATGAGTTACTCCACAACAACAGAAGCATCGGTCGGAGTATCAAATTTTTCAATGCACCTTTAAGATCAGCACGCTAAATCAAAATACACATAATACTTTGTAGCGTCATCCGGAGCGAAACATTTTATTTTATTTTACGCCAATGAATAGCAGTGGCAGCTAGGGGTGTACAACTCCTCTAGAGCAGTTTTGAGAGAAGATCTCATTGGTAGTGATTCAAGTTGCAGTTTATTGGCAATAGCATTCCAGACTCTGGGGGCATCAATAGATATAAACTGTGGACGGGAATCCAACTCTGCTTGCCAGGTTCATAGCGCAGCACCGCTAACCACTTTACTCATTAAGTTTAACGAGTATTTATTAATTGTCTATTTTTTTTGCATGTTTGTTTTTTCAGAAATATTGTTGTTAACCATTTAAAATAACAAATTATTTCCAGGCCAGTAAACAAATTCATTTTCTTTGCATTTTACGCGAGACCTTGTAATGTAGTATCTATCCACTTGACTACAGCAACTATTGACTGACCGACATCAAACTTGACTTAATCCATAGACCAGAGTGCATTCATGTTTTGAATGTACTGTGGTTATATTTACCTGCACAAGGTATTCGATAATGTGGCTCCTAATCCTTGACCATGGGAGAATGCTGGACCGAGTTGATCCCTCCACCCTTGCACTTGCAATTAAATTGATGTAACCAAAGTTACACTCAGTCATATTCCCTTGAGAATAGGTGGCAAAAAAAATATATTAAAAACATTAAGCGACGTTTTTAGCCACTTATATGGAGCAATACAGCTTCAGATGACATTGATATAATTACCAGAAATATTTGCCTGGCTTTGATACAGAATTTGGGTCATTTAGGCGCGCGCATTTAAACCTTCGACATCAACACAAATCGACTTGGACAACTATAATAGCAGTTCCTATTACCACATTTTTCACGAGTAATAAGAATAACCCTAGCCGGGGTAAGGTCACCCAGAGAAGTCAGTGCCGCCACACTCAATCAAGCGTGGCCTGCTGTTCATCTCCACAGGCGGCCGTCAACAAGCTAGTTTTTTTTTCCCTCTCCTTATTTCTAGATGCTTAGCCAATTTGCAATTAACGGTGATTTCTGTCTCGCACCCCCCAGTGGCTAGTTTGAATAATTTCACGTTAGAAAAAAAATTGCGCTTAAAAAAAACAACTGTAAAACAGCACAGTGGCTCGTTGTTGAGCACTACTCTGCGGGACATTCCGCTGCGTACGAGCAGAAGGAACGTTCCCCAAAGAGGTGGGGGTGGGGGGGGGGGGTGCACATGAGTGTCATAATGTTCCTGTAACACATCAGCAGCAGCACGTGCAACAGTGTGAAGGGATGATGCATGTTTTTTTAATGCCTCTGGGAAGAGGCACATGCTGGCTGTTTCGGGGTGTGTGTGTGTGTTTTTGTGTGCGAGCGCTTCTTAAAAAAACTTTAGATGTCGGGCCAACATGTTCGCAGCGGTTGTGTTACGGAGGGAAACGTCCGTGTTGTGTTCCCCGCGATGCTCAAGCCTCGTGAAATGAGTGTGTAGGTAGTTGAAAGGCAACCATATTATATCAGTGCCAATGTGAAGTGTTTGTAACACAGGTGTGGTGTCTTAATCTGTAAGTCGTTCGACTGGACATGTTCATTAAGCAAATTAAAAAGTGTGTATTTTATTGACATTGTAAGTTAGACGAATGCAAGACGAGGATCTAGTTTTCAGAAATGCAAAATTTAAGTTATTTCAATAACTAATGTGAGGCATTTATTGTACAGTAACTATTATAAATATGACGTATAAATGTTTGTCAGGTTTAATAAGTCCTTGTCCTGCTTTGTGAACTGATCCTTTGCCGAGGTATTATGCTATTTGGCCACATATTCAGTACTATTTCGTTTAATTGTCCATATACTTCTAATCATTGTGCGGAACAGCTGATTGTGTGTGACAATATGTGAATGTAAAATTTCTTGCGCTAATTGTAACCGTGATTCTCTTGGGCTTTTGCTCATTAAAAAGTTGTTATTCATTTACATAATTTTCAGGGTCAAGCACAATTTTGACCCTGTGGCCATTTCCCAAGCTTGCCTGAGTATAAAGTTATTTAAGTTGAGATAATGTCATCGAACACTTTGGTAAATGAATACTTTACCAACTTGTTGGGAAACATTTTAGCTTGGCTGCAAAGAACAGATTCAAAAATCCTCTAAGCACAACAGCAGTGGACATAGACGGCCCTCCTCCAACTCTGGCTTCTGGACACAACAACTTCGCAGCCTTCCATCACAGTATGATTATTAGGTTCCTGCACTGCACACTGGTACTGCCTAGAGACGTCGCTTTAACACTGTGGGGCGCCGCGGTGGCGAGATGTTAAATTAATCGCCTGGTATACAGGTAGGTTGTGGGTTCGATCCCGACCCTGACACCTGTATATTTGGAGTTTGCACGTCTCTCTCTCCGTGGTTATGTGGATTTTTCTCCGGGTCCTATGGTTTGTCCCTCCACAATTAGAAACATGTGTTTAGACAATTTGGCTGTTTTACATTTCCACAGGATAAGCCACTTCATTGGCCTATCATTTGTGGCCAGGTCTCTTCTGAAAATAAGCTATATAGCTCAGTGGTGAAGGCTGTGCTGCTATTGATGTGTGGAAGCCACAGCTGAAGTATGTTGGGCGGAGAAAGCTCAAGGCTGAGGCTGCCATCTGCTTCTGTTGCGCTTAGACACTTGTTAAACATATATAATTCTGGTTGACTGTGAGGGTTATGTACAAGATGAAATGTGTGCCTAACAAAACAAAACAGTTTCACCGATCGATCATCGTCGGCAGCGGGAAATGGAAGCAGTTCGAAACGATCGCACGCATCAAGATGTTGCTGAACGACCAGGGCTCTCTGAAGTATTCAGAGGATGTGTGTCGTCAGTTCCATTGCAGACCTGTGAGGGGTTAGCATGATCAAACTCACCATAGAATTAATCATCGTACTACCAAGTGACGTGAGAGATGGAGGAGGCTTGGGGAAATCTTACTCCAGCAGTGGATTGACCATGCCTGATGATGATGATGAGTACCAAGTGTATGTGTAGTTTATCAACCTAACTCAAACCGCTGTCTAATTATAATTTCTGAACAATGTATGATTATACCTTTATGGACACCCTGTTTATTAACGAATATATGTTTAGTTTAATAACAGAGTATATATCCACAGAAGTAGGCATGATTTTCTTGCTTTATTTTCCCTTCCTGTGTCTGCAGAAAGTATGGGCCCCTGTGGAATTACGAAGACATCTCCACCAAGAATCAAAACATTCAGAGTGCAGAGCAACTTAGCAAGTTCCTCTTGCATGTTGTTTCAATCTTCAAGGACAGCAGGCCAGGTGTGTGTGTGTCTCTGTGCGTGTCAGAACGTGTGTTATGGTGAGCGGTAGTGCAGCAGTAAGTGCGCTGCTATACGAACCAGGTGACCTGGGTACAATTCCCGCTCACGGCCGATACCAGTGACGATTATCTAAACTGGTCCTGGGCATCCCCTAGGTCGACTCCACCTTAAATGAGTACCTGGTGTGCTGTCTAAACATCGCCACTCAGGAGACAAAGGCAGTCAGATGTGGTGCTGGCAACCCACCCTCTCATCTGTTGTGGCGGCTCATTGGTGCTCACTAACAGCCCTTGCCCCAACAATTTGTCAAGGCTATATGGGGGATCTTTGTCTTTTTTGAGTGTGTGTGTGCGCATTTGAATGTGTGTAAACGGAGCCTAATAAAACTAAAAGTCCATCAGGCACAGACTCAGAACTGAAAGAAAACAGGCGAATTTGTGTCTTTTCATTCACATAAAGTCAGAAAAAAACAACATGAATAAAAATTAACATGTATTTATACTCAAGGCAGATGGGCCAACTCTGTGGGATAACCACTGTGAACTTTCTATGAAAGTAAGAAGCTTAATCATGCCCCAGCCAGGATGTTAACACAACACTTATTTCCTGCAACTTGCAATCATAGTACTGGAACAGCAGGATAACCTCAGTGCCAGCTGGCTAGAATGCGAGTGCACGGTTAATATGTGATTATGCGAGATGATAATGCACAGATTAAACAGTGAATGTCCTTAAAACTTTCGTGACTGCAGGAATTCATATTCTTTGGTCACGTAGATAGAAAAATAATACAAAATAAAGTGAATACAAATAAAAGAATAAAAAGGAACGAAAAATAATAACCATTAATGGAGACTGTAGCCTGGTTCTTAATCAGAGTGAGTGTACTGGCAGTCTATAGTGTAGGCTGTAGCCTGGTTATTAAGTTTGGTGAGTGTACTGGCAGTTTATAATGTAGACTGTAGCCTGGTTCTTAACCTCGGTGAGCGCACTAGCAGTCTATAATGTAGACTGTAGCCTGGTATTTAAGCTGTTCCTGACACCATTGCAATCATTGAAGATTTGGTTCCAACAAGGACTAAATGCTGATGTTCCAAACCTGGTGAGACACTGCCTTACCATCACTTACTTCACCTGGAATGGTACATTCTGCAAACAAGATGAAGGTACCCCAATGGGTTCTCCCTTATCACCAGTGGTAGCCAATATTTTGTGGAAGAGATACGTGGATGACACGTTCGTCATCTGGCCACATGGCCCACTAGCACTGAACCAATTTCTCAACTACATCAATTTCATACACCCAGCCATGAAATTCACCATGGAATTGGAAAAGGAAGGCAAGTTACCATTCTTGGATGTTTTAATCGAAAAGAGACCAGATGGCTCATTGGGACACTGTCTACGGAAAAGCCACCCACACGAATGCCTATCTGAAACCTGACTCCCACCACCATCCAGCCCAGAAGAATTCCCTCATCAAAACCCTACGCCATAGGGCCTGTTGCATCTCCGACCAGCACCACCTAGCCAGTGAACTGGAGCAAGTTCACCAAGCCCTCAAGATGAATGGATATTCGGACTGCACAATCTGCAAAGCTGTCACCCCAACCTTGGGGAGAGAACCATCTGAGGACCCAGTCAAAACCATCACCTTGTCATACATAGCAGGGGTTACCAAAAATATTTCCAAAATCATGAACAAACACAAGATCCAGGTTTGATTCAACACAGTACATACAATTCGTGATCTGATCCCATCTGTGAAGGATGTGATCCCTGACATGCCCCGGTGTCTACAAACTAAGCTGTGTCTGCGGCAGTAGTTACATTGGGGAAACTAGACGACATGTCTCGGACCGTGTTCGTGAACACAAGGCAGATCTGAAACACGGTAGGACCAATGCCTCGGCTGTGGTTGATCACTGTTTTAACGCTGTGGGCTCACATGAAATAGATTTTTCCAAGACGAAGGTACTACGTAAACCCACTGGCTATCATCAAAGATTTGTCTATGAAGCCATCCAGATATACAAACACAGACACAACCTCATTCGAGAAGATGGGTACAAATTGAGCAATCATTGTAAGGACGTGATTAACCGGGTAAAGTCTTAACCTGCTGTGATGTTTCTATCCTTCCTGCCGATGTTGGCTGACTCTCTTAAGTTGCATTACTAGGTTGTATGTCTTTGTATTGAGATCCTGGATGTCCTACTCGATCTGCCACCGATGCATCATTGGCTTGCTAATCTCTCACAATACAATGGCGACTTCCACAGCCTCAGGGAAATCATCGCCCTCTTACCCTGAGGGGACTCCCATCTCAGGCCTATCTAAGACCTCGTTTCAGTAGCTTTCTCTCTCTCACCTGAAGACGATTGCCTGTGTTGCGATCGAAATGTCGTGATGTATTATTTTTCTATCTACATGACTTTACCGAAAGACCCAAAGAGTATGAATTCGTGCAGTCACGAAAGCTTTAAATCAAGACGTAGCAATGGTTAATAAACTGAGTGCGTGTACTGGCAGTCTATAATGTAGAATGATTTTTTTTGTTCTTTCGGTAATCAAAAAATTAGATACAAATTAAGAACAAAAACCACGACGTTTCTATCACAACAAAAGCGATCGTTTTCAAGGGGGAAAGTCACCGATGGAAACCATTTATAAATGTTTCAAAAATGGGTGTGACACAAGAGCTCCTGTGGCACAACGAAGTGGGCGGGACATATGTGCCCTGGGGTCAGAGAACACCACTGTGAAACACGGAACATGCAGTGCCACAAAAAAACTTCTCGGTGTGAGAACGGAGTGGGCTGGGCATATGTGCCCTGGGGTAAGATAACAAGAAAACGACACGAATCAAGTCATGACTTGACCTGTAACCCGGCTACAGTCTACATGAAAGACTGCCAGTATGTTCACCGAGGTTAAGAACCAGGAACAAGTCTACATTATAGACTGCCAGTGCACTCACCCAGCTTAATAACCTATCTACGTGACTTTACCGAAATAACCAAATAGTAAAGTGAATATCCTGTGGAAGAACTGATTCCCACCATAGGGATGTAGGCTGGCTCTGGACTATCGATGGAAATGAGCACTGCCCCTGTCGCTCATTCGAGCAGGGAGACACTTGGACTCTTTACTTGTCCTGGGCAGAGACCGGCTGTCCATCACAGGAATGTGGAATTTTCATAACTAGCTTAGGACCACCAACTGCAAAAACAGCACCCCATGTTCATTTCAACACGCAGAAACTTTGACTTGGACTATGATATTAAAAGCATATATATTTATCATTCTCCTTGACGTAGCAGCAGTCGAAGCTTGAAGCGAGGTGTATAGAGACGACACGAGCTTGACGAAGGACCATTTGCGGGCTAGTGCTATGCACACCTTGTGCCACACGGAGGGGTTTGGTGGGTGGGTTCTGGGTAGGTGGGTGGGTACTGGGTGGGTGGGTTCCCCTCGGCTAGACTGCAGCAGGGCAGTGGAATGATTGAGATGAGATGCTTTGAGTCGCTGGGCCTTTTAAGCAAATCGCCCTATAAATCTCGTACCTTTTTGATGCTTTCTTTACTCCCGCCCTACCCCCAAAACCCACCCGGCCTTGGTTCCGTGACGTCGATCCCGCAGGCTCCAACTTGGAGCAGCGACTCGGCGAGATGGCGCTGCGCCTGGCGCTCGCGTGCCCGTCGCGCCACTATGCCGGGCGCTCCTTTCAGATGCTGCGCGCCCTGCGTCAGCCGCTGGGCATGCACAGCCTCTCGCTGCTGCTGTCGCGCCTCGTCGAGAGGGTGGGCGACGCGGCGGAGGAGACTCAGGTGCGACGCCCCATTCCCTCGACCTCCCCGCACCACCGCACGCTCTTCCGTTGCTCTCCTCGATTTTAGTTTTGTTTGTCCTGTCATCGGTATTGTCATTGTTCATCGTCACGTGCGTCAGCTTGTCGGGGTTGGGTGCGACTACTTTGTCATTCTGGGTAAGCACACATTTACACAATTGTTAGATGTTTGCAGTCTTTGACAAGTATATTAGCACTAGGTTGAGGACCAATCTTATTCTTAATAAAGTTTTTTCTTTTTGTGTTCGATTGCGTAAATATAAATGTGTCATTAACTCACCACCACCCGACAAAGTCAATTAGTAAGGTGCCCATCACTTACTACTTCAGCTTACTGGTGTGTTGGAGAGTAAACCGACAACATTTGCAGTTTGAGTGACTTTTTGCTGGTGATTACCACCAGCTTCAGATGATTTGCAAAAATTGTGAAGTCTTCCTTTATCTTAAATAGATTGACAGCTTGCTTGTGGTGGGGTAGAGTGTGGGTACTCCCACTTCTTCCAAGTTGTCAGGCATACGTGTAAGAGTAGGTCAAATACCGTCTATATGGGGCTTGCTAGAACTCTCGATTAGCCCCTTTCCGCTAGCAGTGGTGTGAGCAAGCAGTTTCAAGGCCTGCACCTTTAGCTTCAGGTCAGCGGTTAATACCACCCACCTCATGTGTGCTGGCCAGTTATTTGAAAAAAGTCAGAGACACAATTGCATTGTGTTTCTGCACATCCGAGAGCTGCAACTCCCCCGATCGAGAGTTGAGTGCAACATCACTGCGCCATCCAGCTGGATTATGAGACAAAAATTTACAGGGGAGATTTAGTTTACAATTGTGAGAGAATCGGGTGAAACCAAGGGATCCAGGGGACTCTTGTAGCAGAAGGTCGTGTTCACATTTGATTCATGCCCCTTTCATCTTTTTATAAACGTAATTTGTTGTCTGTCCGTCTGTCAGTCCGTCTGTCTGTCCGTCTGTCTGTGGATGCAACTTGCGAAGGATTTGGCTCGCAAACCGTGGGGTTTCCTTTCAAAAAAAATTAGCCAGGTACCACGCCGTCAGCCCCGTGGTGAACCAGCGCTATTCCGTTTTCCCATCTGTCAACTTTAAAGTAGTTAAATTAACAATTCAGTGCTATTCAATATTATTTAATTATTTCCTCGCGCCGCTCAGCATGCATTTGCGCATGCGCTATAAAGCTGACGGGGATTGCCCATAGCAATGCACATGCCTTCGAAGGGAGGGGGGGACATATTTATTTTTCGCTTCAAAAATGCAAAAATAATACAATGCTGAGGTAATTTCTTCAAAGTGTCATGTCCTCTTCTCCCCCCCCACCCCATGTGTGCACTTACCACTATAGGGTCGGTTGATAATAATATTATAGCGCTTAGATAGTATTATTGTAATGGCGGGTGGGGGGATAGTGGGGGGGGGGTAGCGGCCCAGCCTGCCAAGGTGCCACCTTGGCCAGCTGGGTAATCTAGGCGGGACCGGGGGCTCTGCACGGCAAAGTTAAGTAAGTTATATTTTCTTGCTTCTTTTGCTAAACTCACGTGAGATGGAAAACTAATATTTAAAAAATAAGTTTGCAAATATTTAAATAATAATAATTATTGTGTGTAGACAACTAATTTTTCTAAATTAAGTTTGTAAATATTTAAATAATAATGTTTGTGTCCAAGTCCTTGTGTGCGTGTGAGTTAATGTGCGTGTCTGCGACGGTGTGTGTGTGTACGTCCGTGTGTGTGTATAAGTCGATATGTGTGTGTGTGTCAGTCGATGTGTGTGCGTGGGTCCATGTGAGTGTCAGTCCAATTCTCTATGTGTAGGTCCGTGTGTGTGTAAGTCGATGTGTGTGAGTGTGGGTCGATGTGTGTGTGTAAGTCTGTGTGTCAGTCGATGTGTGTGTGTGTGAGTCACTGTGTGTGTACGTCGATATGTCTGCGTGTAAGCAGATGTGTGTGTGGCTCTTTGTGCGTGTGTGAGTCGATGTGTGTGTGTGTGTGTAAGTCTGTGTGTGTGCGTGGGTCCATGTGTGTGTAAGTCCATGTGTGTTGTGTGTTCGTAAATATGTGTGTGTGTGTGTAAGTGCATATGTGTGTGTGTGTGTGTAAGTGCATATGTGTGTGTCTAGGTCGATGTCTGTGTAAAGTCTATGTATGTGTGTGTGCGAGTCCATGTGTGTGTGGGAGCGGTAGTGTAGCGGTTAGCGCGCTGCGCTATGAACCTGGCGACCCAGGTTCGATTCCCGCTCACGGTCAACACCAGTGACGATTATCTTAACCGGTCCTGAGCCTCCCCTAGGTCGACTCAGCCTCAAATGAGTACCTGGTGCAGTGTGTAAACATCGCCACTGGGGAGACAAAGGCGGTCGGGCGTGGTGCTGGCCACCCACCCCCTCGTGTACCGTTCCGGCCTTCATAGGTGCTCGCTAACAGCACTTGCCCCTACAGTCTGTTAAGGTTATATGGGGGATCTTTTTTTGTCTTTGTGTGTGGGTCGATGTGTTTGTGTGTGTGTGGGTCAATGTCTGTGTATGTGTAAGTCGATGTGTGTGTCTTTTTCGCCCGGGCAACGCCGGGAAGTGGCTAGTCTGTGTATATAGGTCCACCCAAGGAATCCTGTTAGTGGGTCTTTGTCACTCATTGGGGCTTTGCTGTGCACCAGGCATTGTACAAACACTATTTTTACTTCACATCTATTTAGGCGTGGCTGGTGTATGTTATTTCACGAATGTAAAATGTATTAAAATACTGATTGAGCAATTTATAGAAACGTTACTTTCGATGGCTCCCATATCTTATGAAAGATTAGATGGTTGTATTGACATTGGTGAAACACACGTAGAGGCTTTGAACATAAATATTTTCAGTGCGTTATTTTATGAGAGCATCGATAAATGGATCATCCCTGTGTATCTGTACCAACGATCTTAGCTCACAATCAGAAGGCTGTGAGATCAAACCCAACTCGGCCCATCATCTCTATCATGTCAATAAAATGAGTACCACTTTTGTGGGAAGTCATCCCATATATTGAATGGCCACAAAAATGTGGAATTTCACCACTGGCTCCGGGCTGCCAATGGAGATGATTTCCACTCCATGTCTTGTTTATAAATAAAACTTTTTAAACAGAAAATGAAGTAAATTTTTGTTTACTAACAAAATGTTTTTTTTCTGACTTAGCAATGTGTATGTTGCGTTACTTTAAATTTATTTGCTTTATTGCTGACATGCAATAACACAAATAAATATAAAGTAACTGTCCACAGGTCATCAATAATGTATCACCGTGAGTAATGGTGTCTGTTTTATTTGACAGGGAAATGTCCTGGAGGTGCTTTTGACTCTGGAAACCGCCGTGGATACAATAGCGGAGTGCTCCAAACTAAACAACTTTCTCATTGCATTCTCTGGGTGAGTGGCATTAAGCAGCACTAAGCAAAAAATGGCACATCATAAAGGACATTCGGCCAAAGATGGTGATGTAACGTCTAGGTTTTTCCCCCAACCGTGGTGTATGGTTCTGCTTCGGTACGTAGTTTCTGGAATAGAAAATTAGAACATGCCTCAAGCTTTGCCATGACATTGGAAATGTTACTAATGGGATGGCAGGTCTGGTCCAAATGTCTCCATGCTCAAATGGGCATGAAAACACCCCCATGCGACACTCATCGCTGTTCCTCGCCCTGAGCCAATCAATGCAAATTTGCATTTATATTGGAGTTTTCATTCTTTCCCAGTAGGACGCCTGCATCCTGTAAAGTGGGGTATGCAGTTTGATGTGTGATAGACTGTTAAGAAAAAGAAGTAATTCAGTGTTGGTAATTAATTATTGAACATGCTTGTAATGCAGTGCGTTTGGAGGAAGGGTTGCTAGAGGTCTCAGATTTCATTACGTGTGATGAAACTCCCATAACCCACTAGGACACGAGGTGGCCAGGCAATGGCAAAACATCCAATGGTTAGAAACCCATCAGTATGGCTTTCAGGCTAAGTTTTTTTTATTTTAGGAAAGGCAATACATGCGTAATGTTGATTTATTTTTTTCTATTCATAATCGGGACATCAGCAAATGTTTATAAAAAAAAATTCTGGCAAAGGTGAACTTTCATCAATGAGAGAATCTGGCTGTTGGAGTGCTGTCTCTTCTTATCAGAGCAATGTGATATTTAAAAAAAAATGTCCTTGAAGAATAATTTCACAAACTTCTTCAATGCAGAAAACCTGCTCACAAAATAAACTGAGACTTGGTGAGACTTCCCTGTGAAAATGTAGTACAGTAAAACCTTGGATTGCGAGCATAATTCGTTCCGGAAACGTGCTTGTAATCCAAAGCACTCGTATATCAAAGCACTCGTTTATTAGTTGTGATCACGTGACGCTCGGCAGACAAAGCGTATACGTACTACTACTCGTATTGCAAGAACCTCGCTCGTTTATCAAATTAATATTTATTTAAAATGTTTGCTCGTCTTGCAAAACACTCGCAGACCAAGTTACTCGCAATCCAAGGTTTTACTGTATATACTTGAGCCATTGTATATTACATTTCCTACTGTGTAAGTTTTCATGGTTGCACTGTAAAGTTCTTTACTATGCGTGTTTGGGTTGTACCACGTGTTGTTTGCATGATATCCGACGTTTTCTCCACACGCTGCGAGCTTCTTTAACTACTCGTGCAGGAACGGTACGACCTGAGCGCACGTCGGAGATTTATTACATTCATTTATCGCCTCTCTGTTGCTCAGCTCCCTGGACCCGGCGCTCTCCACCAAGATGGAACCGAGCCGCTGCAGCACGGGGCAGCTGCATCTCAGCTCGAGCCCCATCCGCACTGGTAGCCTGTCGAGTTGCCACAGCGCCAGCCCCAACATCATCATCAGCAACATCATCAGCGGCATGGGCAGGCGCAAGCGCAGCAACTCGGCCTCGCAGAAGCACGCGCTGCTGGCGGATGGGGGCTCCGAGTGGCGCAGCATCACGCTGGACCGTCCGTACGAGCGCGTCCGTCGCAGCAGCCCCCTCGCCAAGGCCCGCAGCCTCACCTCGCTTGCCGATGGTAGCGGTGATGGCGGAGCGGCGGGGGGCGTGGCGGGGTCGGGAGCGGGATCGGGGATAGGCACGCCGCCATCGGACCCCTTGGCTCTGCTCACGGTCATGTTCTGGGGGGCAAGTGCCCTGCTCGAATCGGACTACGAGAGCGAGTATCTCATGGGACTCCGCCTTCTCGAAAGGCTGCTGGGTGAGTTCGGGCAGTCAGCTCGGCAAGCACGAGACGCAGAATCCAGCCAATTTCTCACCAGAGTAGTTGTAACCCATCGTGTCCCTGGGTAAACAAGCTTTGTAATAATAACATTAACGTTAGGGAACAGCCCACAGAAGCAGATAATACAGAAGCTACCTTTGAGAGCCCTTGAAGTAACTTCTCATCGACATATCAGTGTGCAGAATTGTCCCACGTGGTAAATATGTGGGTAATGTTCGACCCAAGGCAGTCAAACCAATATATTTTGTTCAATTAATGGACGACCAAATTTAAGTTTCCAGGAAGATTGACCCAATCCTTCATCCCAATTCCAGGGTCGATACCATAATTACCTAATTTGGGCATTAATCGTGGGCCATGACTGTCATCACCATAGCAGCGTGGCAATTATTTTGACAACGATTAAGTCACGGTCGATGATGGCTTTCGAGCAGTTATTGGCAAACTGTGACTTGAACCGAGTGAGCTGCATTTGATTCCCGGCCACAGGTAACATCGGCATCGAACGGTATGGAGAAGTATGGTCAAACGTCTCCCGTGACCGAAAAGGCGTGGGCAGTCCTCCAGCAATAGCTTGACCAAGGGCAGTACAGCATTTTACATACGTAATAAATGAGTGCTGTTCATGGTCATTTGAGCGTGAAGCTTACAAATACAATCTAGATTTGAAGTTTTCGTGACTGCAGGAATTCCATACTCTTTGGTTCTTTCGGTAAAGTCACGTAGGTATAAAATAAAATAAATCACGACGTTTCGGGCGCAACACAAGCGTCCGTCATCAGGTGGGGACAACCACACCAAGAAACAATTGCTATAGTGGGCAAAAGGGCTCCTGTAACTAGAGGCTATTGCTCCTCCCCCCCTCTCTTACCGATATATTTATAATTCATAATACATTTATTTTATTATGAACTATAAATAAAATGATAAAAATAAAACATTGTAAAATTATTTTATTATGTTTTATTTATCATTCATAATAAAATTATTTTATTGTGTTTTATTTTTATTATTTTACTTCCATTCTACGTGACTTTACCGAAAGAACCAAGACGATAATTGGTGATGCTCCATTGGCAGTGATTCACAAGCACAATTGAAAAAAAAAACCTTCCCACGTTCATCAAAAAACATTTCCTCAAAGGAAAGATATATATAACAGATGACATTTCTTGCATTAGCTCTTTTTCATAATATGTACATGTGGGTGGCAGCACTTTCCCCCCACGTACTCTGCTTCAGAGAAAAAAAATGTTCGTTTAAGTGACAGTCAACGAAAAAAAGTAAACATTTTTGGTGGAAATCGGTGCGAGTTCACGTTTAGTACAAAGTTTGTCACATTGCGGTGGAATTTGTGTCTTCTAATCTGAGAGCTGGAATTTTGCCATATTTTAGTGAAAAGCCAAAATTAATATGCTTGGTTTTTATGCAATTCTTGGTAACCAGACTGAGGGCCAGCAGCTAATTAAATGTGGAGGGAAAATCCGGAGGACCTGGAGAAAATTCCATGCGACCACGGGGAGAGAAAAATAAAGACACGCAAACTCCAAATATACAGCAGGCATCAGGGTCGGGATCTAACCTCCGACCTCCTGTAAACAAGGCGCGGTAGTTAACATCTCACCATGGCTGATAATCTGGCGTTTCAGGTCAGCCATCGGTGAACTTGGTTCATCTTCATATATACTGTAATACACAATTACCATGTTTTGGTCTTCCTCAGTGCAATGTAGTCTCTAATAATTTGGCTAAGTTTGCCTATCTTCGACACTATCTTCATTAAGATGGATAAACTTTGTCTCATTGGCGTTCAGTCCCTGGTGGGTAGTTGTAATCATCGCCATGCTTGATGATGTTCACCCACTATGTCATTGATTTAAAATTTAAAATAAAAGTTTTATTGATGAATATTTTCGTCAATAATTTCATTGCCAGGCATCAGCCTGCATATAAGGCAAACAAGGCTGTGCTTAATTGCTATTTCCTTCAAAAATGAAAGTCTCGCCCTGTTATGATCGGGGTCAACGTGCAATCTGACACCGCTGCCCATTCACCGCATGTACAAGAGATACGGACGCTATACATCTAGCAACTCCTGATGCCATCAATTGGCATCGGACACTACCGTGGCGAGATGTCAACTACCTCGACCTGGTATGGAGGAGGTGGGTTAGATCCTGACCCTGAATCCTGCTGTATATTTGAAGTTTGCATGTCTCTCTCCCCATGGTCCTGTGGATTTTTCTCCAAGTTCTCCGGTTTTTGCCTCCACATTCAAAAACATGCGTTTAGAGTATTTGGCTCCTATAAATTTCCACGTGAGAAGCAACTTCGTTGAGCTATCATTTGTGGCCAGGTCACTTCTTAAAAATACCTATATAGCTCAGTGGGCCTTACCTGGTAAAATAAAAATAGTTTAGTTTTTTTTTAGTTTTAAGAACTCCGTTGGGAACACAATAATGGAATTCTGCACATGGTTGCCACTTGCCCTGTCTTCCCAGGAACATCCCCTATTTGAAATCGCTGTCCTGGTATATCTGTTAATGTTCCTAGGACATTGGTCATCCTGTTTTTTGTTAACCCTTTTCCATTCTGATGCCGTACATGTACGTCATCGGGATTGGATTTTTTTTTTGCGGACTTGTCGGTCACTTTTCAAATGCCGTACGCAAAAAAAGTAAGATCAAGTTCATGTGAAAAAAAGATAACTTTTCCGTCCCTACACCCCTCATTGGGCTCCTACCACTGACGCAGGCCACGCGCTACCTCTGGATGATGGAGCCAGTAGCAAGGTGTGGGAGCGCCTGGAGAAGGCCCTGGCCCAGCTGCGGTGGGCCGGATTCCCAGGCCTGCAGCTGCTGCTGCTCAAGGGGCTGACGTCCCAGGCCACTGTGGAGCTCACGACACGCCTGCTCAGCCGCCTCACCCCCGTCTCCCGTGTCGCCGTTATCGACGCCTCCCAGGCAACAGGTGAGGGCTGCGAATCTGTGCCTCACCTTTGTCCATGGTCACTTTTAAAACAATATACTTTTACCCTACATTTACACATACTGTAACAAAAATATATCGTATTCTTGACGCTATAAAACACGCCTTATTTTAAGGTAAAGGTTGGGGGGGGGTGAGGTGCATCTTATAATCCGGAGACTTCATGGTCTTCTGGAAAGCTGTGGTTTAATCTAGTTCAGGGATCGGCAACCTGCAGCTCCGGACCCGCATGTGGCTCTTTGGGGGCTGCTTCGTGACCACCGTCTTGTATTCACCACCACAGTGCATTGCCGCTCTTGAAATATTTAGGGTTTTTTTTACCGAATTCTCAAAAAGTGGCTCTTGTTACTTTGGCGGCTGACCCCTGATCAAGTTGTTATTCATTTCAAAGGCATGATGGGCTGAGTTGACCTCTCGCTGTGGATTTGAGCTTATTCTTTGCGAGTTAAACTCTATTATCACAGAGCTACTACACTATGCAAAATTACAGTATAACGATGGGGGGGAATAGTGGCACAGCGGTTCCGGCACTGTGCTGTGCATCCCGTGACCCGAGTTCGATTCCTGTCTGTGGCTAAGATGAGTGGTGAGTGATGACTGAGTGAATCGCTCCTCCCCCCCCCCCCCTCAAGCCGTTAGCAGCCCACAGCGACCAGCGTGGTGGATTGACAAAGAGCTGTGAACTGCCAATGTGTTTTTTTATTCGACAACATGTACGAAACGCAAGCGCTCGCACGTTGATTTATTTTGTACATAGGGACATTTATGATACGTTTCCGGGTAGAAGGGCCAACTCAATTGCATTTGACTTTAAAACAAATTCTATCATTATCAGGTGTGAACAAGCTCCGATGCTTTTTGGTTTATAGATCTCCACCATCACTGCGGTGTTTGGATCTTATCACCCGTAATAATATGAGGAAGGCAACGAGATAGGTCGCCATAATGTGGAGGGAAAAGATAAGAAAAAATAAACTAGTTCATTAAAAGGCCTGTCTTGTTATGATAGATAACCCAAGCTGTGCGATTAGAGATGAAGGTTTTTTACAAAGTTAAACATTTTGATGATGCACATTTATGGTTCAATAGCGACACGATGCTGTGGGTAGAGGCATTGGTGGTTTTGCCAGTGTGCCTCTCGTTGACTTGGCATTGTCACTCCATGTTGAGATCTTCTCATTACCGTCCCTCCTTGAACAACATGACTGCCGTGCAGTGCATACAGCAGCAGCAGCCCCAGCCCCAAGCCTCAACGCATAATGAGCCCCAGTGTCTATTAAAATAATGAGGAAACACCCTCAGCCAAACCCAAGTGGCTATCCGCAACTTGTAGTGATTATGTCTGGTGTGCATTGCCTTCAGCTAGTGTAGTCCATGTGTTATCACAGATTGGACTATTTTATTAATCGTAATTGCCCAGTAACTCCTGCGAGGAAGTATCAGAAGTATTCCCTGCATTGCTCATTTGTCAAATCAACGTGGAAGACGACCCCGTGTGCCGTTGTCACCGAGTGGGTTTGCGGCCGTTTTCTCCACTCATTTGCGATTTTCGTGCGATTGTGTGTGCGCGTCGCAGGTTTCCCACTTAACGTCCTGTGCCTCCTGCCACACCTGGTGCTGCACTTTGACAACCCCACACCGTTCTGCAAAGAGTGCGCTGACAAAATAGCGAAGGTAAAGTCTGCCTTTCACGACTGTGCCGACCGAGCCAGGTGGCTCTCAAGGGGTTAAGTAATGAGCCGGAACCGTTGAGATATCCTGGATTTTAATCCCGACAGCCGCCAGTGATTAAAGTTTGTTCTCGAGTGTAGCGATTTAGTGGTCTCAGTCCAGTTACCAATGATTGCACAAAACCCATTACGTTACATTTTGGTCTTCCTCTGACGATGGCAAGATTCCAGCTCTGGTAACAAAATACCTTTGGCCGTTTGTGGGTGCAGGTGTGCCTGGAAGAGAAGACGACGAAACTGCCCAACCTAGCCCACGTGATGTCAATGTACAGCAACCGCACGTACACGCGCGACTGCACGGTGTGGATCAGCGTGGTGTGCTGCTACATCCACGACACCTATGGCGACTACACACTCAACCTCGTGGGCTACTTGGCAGAGGTGACGAAGCATTCCTCTATACCAGCACAGAAATACTGTCGTACGGATGCTCACCATATATATGCTTAAGACCTTATTAACCCTTTCCCGTTCCGACGACGGACATGTACGTCATCAGTCTTCCGATTCTGTTCCGGTGACTTACACGTTCCGATGACGTATTTGTAAATACGTGTATGTCATCGGAACAGAATCGGAAGAAAAACTCAAACAAAATAACCTAATCGGTAACGAGGTACCTAACAAGGCCATGCGGGAGGGCGTGGCACAGTTTGGCGCCAGCTATCATATAGAGTGCAGTCGTGTCGCTACAGTTCTCTACGGTGACTACAGTGTTTTTAAGAACAATGGCGCTACGCCTCTCTAAATAAAATTAACGCCGAACCGCATTCGCGTTGCGAGATTCAGCGGTGAACAGGATCATCCCTGCAACTTGGAGACGTCTCGGAAAGGGAAATGGTTAAGACATAGAATTGTCGAGGTGTGGTCCTGAGATTGTTTGCTCACGCCACTGCTGGTGAAAAGGTCTCTGCTCGAGTGAACTTGAGGGGTCCATAACAGAGTTTTTTTTGGGATATATCGTGTAAATTTAAATGTGTTTTTGAACCCGTCACCACCCAACACAGCCGCCAATCAGCAAGGTTTGTCACTTAAACGGAACATACCAATTCGTTACTAGTACAGTACAACCGGTGTGTTGGAGAGAAAATCCAAAACATTTACAATCTGAGTTCGACGTTTCGCCAGTAATTTACAACTAGCATCATCAGGCGACAGCCAGATTTACCGACATATTTACGCGCTCTAACCCAAAACAACCTGCATTTTGGATGATATTGGTCATGATAGCCCCTATGTGTTAAACTGAACATTTGAGGTTGTTTGGACTACTCTTCCACATTGACTAAATGTGTTGGAAGAGGGGTGCATAAGCACACTCTACCTCGCCACACGCGGAGCTGCGGAGCAACCGACTCTGCTGTGCCCGTGTGGTACTGCGGAGTAGAAAGAGGCGGGGGTGATGTGAGAAACGTACCCCATTGTTTTAACTGGTTCCGCCGGACGATTTAATGGAAACGGCAAGCTTGGGATTGCAAGTCCAGTGTGTAAACCGCTATGCCGTGCAAGCTCCCTCAGGCAATATTATATATGCTCATATGTTTCACGCCTTATTATATATGCGTATTTGCTTTACACTTTGTGAGATGTTTTCTCGCGAGACTTGGGAAACTGTAATATGAGACTGCAATTAATGTGCCTCGAAGTTAAGTTTTTTATTATGGCAAAATTATTTAAGCATGGGTCCTTCGCAGAAGACTAATGTAGCCCTGCTGTCATCCTGGATTAATATCAGGCAGTCACCCATGCCTAAGTCATGTTCTTGCATGCAGCTTTAATATTTAAGTCTAATCACCAATGAATGCATAGAAATCCCTCTATAAACATTTAATGTTACGCTTAATTCTTCCAAGATCTGCTTCGAGGGTTTATTTTTCAGATAGAATGAGCAATGAACGTGTATACGCACAACTAACAACTGCATCATAGTTGATACATAAAAGACCCTTTGAGAATATTGAGAAAAGGCCCCGTGATTTCGGCAGAACTCTGCTCTAGTGGTAAAAAAAACATAACACAGGAATGCATAATTGAGCGCTACAGGTTTACTCAATGGATGGATGTTTAATTGTGAAATTAATTGCACAAGACGAATGAAAGGATGTGTGTGTGTGCGTGTGCCAGTGTGCGGCGCATGTGTACGTGTGTTTCGGTGGGAGGGGTGGCACAAAGGCTCGTTCGCGTTACTAACCTGGCAAACTGGGCTCGGTTTCCAGCCAACGATAACATCAATGGGAAGTGGTGTCTAAACCTGTGCAGGACCTCAAGGTCAACTGGCCCTTTAATAACTAATCAGCGCAAAACGTAAGGCAACGGCCCCGGAGAGATACAAAGGTCGCTTGTAATATGGGCCTTCACCACCCCCTACCATCGGTCGTGCCTACCCTGGGTGCTCGCTCACAAACCCGTGCCTCCTGTAACGGCAAAAGCGAAGGTGCGCGGCACCTGCAATTGCTTGCTCGTGCCACTGCTGGTGGAAGGGCCCACGACTGGGGGGGGGGGGGGTTTATTTTGGCCTTCTCTCTTCCACGCTGGAGCGTGATGCTTTGGAAATAGGTGAGAGTACCCACGCTTAGCACCACAACAGGCAACCTGCCAAAAAGGAGAAACTGAAGGTCCCCATGTGTACGTGCACGCGTCTGCACTTGTTTCCTTACATATCCGCACCTCCGATTTTAGCACGGTTGGATTCGTACGGTGCGAAAAAAGTTCAACATACATTCAATACGTGATGCCCATACATCGCAACGCCCATTCATACTTCTGGGTGCACAGAGGTGCGTGGCGGGGGACTTAATAAACCTGCACCATCGTTTCAACCGCTGTGCCGGGAAATCGAACCGGTGACCTACTTTGACAAGTTCGTTGTGCGCTAACTATTATGCTGCATTACACCACAGCGGCATCCCTTACCCCTGGAATGCATGAGGCTAAATGGATCGTTATTAGTGTGTGTGTGTACAGGCATTGGGGAGCGGGTGGTGTAGCGATTAGCAAGCCGCACTATGAACACGGTGATCCGGGTTCCATTCCCACTCACAGCCAACACCAGTGACGATTATCTGAATCGGTTCTGGGCCTCCCCTCGGTCGACTCGGCCTCAAATGAGTACTTGGTGAGGTGTGTAAGCATCGCCACTCAGGAGACAAAGGCAGCCAGGCTCCGTGTTGTCCACCCACCTTCCCTCGTGTGCCCGCAGCCGGTCTTCAGAGGTGCTCCCTAGCAGCACTTGTCCCAACAGTCTGTTAAGGCTACACGGTGGGGGGGGTGGATCTTTGTCTTTGTGCCGGCAGCTGCTGGAAAAGGGTCTGGCCAGCATGCAGCGCTCCATCCTGCTCACGATGCACAGCCTCCTCAGCCAAGTGGAGCTCACGGCCGCTCCCCTCAAGCACTTCAACCTAGAAGTCATGAAGGTCGTCAGCAAGTATGTCCAGGTATGCGTACTGCCAGCAGGGAGATCTCCAAGGGGCACTCGGAACGGTGGTTGGCTTTTGTGTTGTTTCCTTCGTCTCGCAGTAAATGTAGGATCATGCAGACCGAAGATATTTCGCTGTTGTCTAAATTACCAACATCTTTCATGCTTACTCTCACCCACAGTGACTTATTTCTTGAATGCACAGTAATGAGCCATGTGTCTGTGTTGTGCTCCTATTTTGTTTACTTCTATAAAACTATTAACTTTTTTTTAATTTTACGAGGTAAGGCCCACTGAGCTATATGGTTCTTTTTCATCAGTGACCTGCCTATCACAAATGATAGCTCAACGAAAGTGGCTCATCACGTGGGCATTTATAGCAGCCAAATACTCTAAACTATCATTTTAAAACCTTTACTCTCTTCGGCAAACGACAGCATTTTTTTGTGAGTTGGCCGGCGTTCATATTGAATTCGAAATGTGCAGTCGGTCACCCATGACCACGCTGGTAGCTGGTAGAAGCTGGCCCCACCCACCTCGCTCACCAATTTTGAGTGTATTTTTATCTTCAGCTGTTAGCACAATACATTTTTACCAAAATGCCTTTAACTCCTTGTCATCTGTTATTGCACGTGTGAACAGGCAGTTTAAGGCTGTCGTGTTCTCTCGCTGTGTGTGTATGGTCCTTGAGATGCGTAACACTGTCCATTACTCGTTGATCCAGATCACTCTTGCAAAAGAGACTTGTCATCCCTACGAGTTCACACCGAGTGAAATTAAGCAGAGGTAAAGGTGCGGCCCTGCACTCGCTTGCTGATGCCAATGCCGGCGAGAGGTCCCTCCGTTCGTGCAAAGCTCTCGAGCCACTTGGAGCCCCTGGTGGCCTTCAGCGCGGCCCCTTATGTGCGACCCCCGACACAATACACAAATGGTGAAAACACCCCTTTTCAGGCGGTGTGGCGGCCCTCCCACTGAAGATCTCTTATCGGTGACAACGGTCCCCTTCCCTCTGAAAATGAGTGAAGATCCCTGATTTGTAGGCACGAGAGACGCTACATAGAGCGTTTGACCTACTCTTCCACCCTGACCAGATGACTTGAGGGGGGGTGGGAGTTGCCACACTACACCACCACATGGAACCCCTGCCGATTGATTAACTACGGTTTACCCATTTACAGTACTGGGTAAACAGGGGCTGGAGGATTTAAGAAATATGCCCATTGTTTCCAATGCTGTGCCAGGAGAATGAACCAGTGACATCTAGATTGAAAGTCCAATGGTTGCTGTGACCATTACACCATAGCAGCATCATAGAAATAAAGTATATTATTACTCTGACTATCCCCAGAGCCCGCACTGGAAAGAGGCACTCAATATCCTAAAGCTTGTGGTTGGCCGATCAGCCAGCCTTGGTGCCTCCAGCTCTGTTGCGGGAAATGCCTACAAGGGTCTGCCTGGAAAAACCCTGGAGTTCCAGTTTGACATCACAGAGGTAAGTGTGCATTCACGATGTCTTCGCACCATGTCGAGATCGTCGTATGCCGAGATAATATATTGCCTCCCCGTACTGCGAGGCACCAATACGTGGTAGTGCTTCACACGTGGGTTCAAGCGATCTTGATCAGTACAAGTACTCATGTAAATGTACAGCCATTGTTAGTCCGCTGTTGATGAGGGCCTCCACCACACGATTTGGGTCGTGGGGGTTATTTGACCATACTTCACACCGTTGCTGGTTAGTAAGATTTTGCGTTGCGTAGAAATGCAATAGAAGTATACTTTTTCCACTCAGCTCTCTGCTGCCGACGATACAGCCGACCAATCTATCGCCTTTAACAGCTGTCATGCATGGGTGGTCTTCCATCCAAGCACTTTCAGGATCTTCTGAGATTGGGAGCATTCTGGGCGATGGGGGCTCCACGTATGAATGTTTTTGTGTGCATGCATGCATGTTCATTCGCACGCGTGTGCATTTTTCTCTCAACGGGGAGAGCGGTAGCGTGCGGCACGCTGCGCTACGAACCCAGCATCCCGAGTTCGATTCCCGCTCATGGCCAACGCCAGTGACTGATTATTTGAACCGATTTTGGGCCTCCCCTAGGTCGACCCAGCCTCAATTGAATACCGAGGACGATGTGTAAAAACATCGCCACTCCGGAGACAAAGGCGGCCGGGCGTGGTGCTGGCCACCCACCCCTTTTGTGTGCCGTGCCTGGCCTTCATAGATGCTCGCTAACAGCACTTGCCCCAACAGTCTGTTAAGGCTACACGGGGGTCTTTGTCGTGGCTCGCGAACCTCAGATCCCGATAGTTGGGAAGCGGCGGGACGATCGGTTGGGTCGACTGGGGCCGGACGGGCTCCTGCGCGGCATGGCGGTCAGTCGCAGCGTCTCCTCCGCCTCGTCCGGATCGGGAGCCGGATCCGGAACTGGGACCGGGACGTTGCTCCACGTCGGTTGGAAGAGACCCCATCTGTCGCAGGTTGGCAGGAAACACCTAGTGGGGGACGTTTATCGCCACCGTGCATAGAGTGATCATTCAGGTCAGGTCAAGTTCGTCCCCACGTTCAAAGAAGTCATAGCGAGTAGTGCTTATTTCCTCTGGAAGACTTAACCCATTAATGGAAAGTCCATGTTTTTGTGACAGGGGCCAGTTATTTTTCTGTTATTTTCTTTGACTTTACCAAAAGACCCAATAATATAGAGGCCAGTTCTTTTCATAAGGCAATCGATGCGTAAGAATGAGAGTCAAAAACTTGAATCAAATTGCCACCAAGCCAGATCACTTATTATTATTCCCCACTAATCATCTCTCTTCATAATAAAGGTTTTTTCGTTAGATCGCGTTATTTATAAATGTGTCGCAACCCTCCACCACCCAACACGGCCAATCAGTAAAAAATGTGTCATGTTGACAAAAGACAAATAGTTCACTACTTTAGCCCACCGGTGTGTTGAAGAGTGAATCCACAACATTTACAATTTTTGAGTACGACATTTCGCTGGTAATTACATCCAGCATCATCGGGCAATTTGCCAGAATGGTAAAGCCCTCACTTGCTCCAGATCTTAAATAGAGCAGCAGGGTGCCGTCATCATTTAACCCAATCAGGTGCAGAGATCAGAGGCGGAGAGGGGGGGATATTGTAATTATATAATAGATTAGTAATCAGTTCATTGTTATGATTAGTAATCAGTTGTAGATTAGTAATTAGTTATGTGTATTATTTAATAACTGAACCCAATCACGATACCCAATCAGGTGCAGAAATCAGAGGTGGCGGAGGGGGGGGGAGGGCATTAACAGGCACATGGGAAGAAAAAAAAACATACAATGAATTTAAACAACGTAACCTTGTTCTTCCCCCTCACCTCCGGTCAGCACGGTTCGCTACGTACAATGCAAAATAAGTTGATACGAAAATACAAAGCATTTAAAAGGAACACATATAGTGCCAGGGTTGTGTAGTTCAATGTTTCAGTGAGATACTTCTGCGCTGTGTCAAAGTGTTGACTTAACAGCCCCGGCCTCGCGCGTTTTGCCCGGCTTTGTTTCACAGCGGAGGGTACGAGAGCGACTGGTGAACGTACTGTCCCTTTGCGGTGAAAAGGTTGGCCTGACGAAGAACCCATCCGTGAGTAGTGAGCCCTTGCACCCATCGTAGTGGCTCCAATTCGTTAATGTGGCCACGTGGCGCTGATAAGAGAACTTGATTCACGAGTTGCATGGGTTGTAGATTTGATCCCTGATTTATTATCTTTGGGTCGGTGGGCAAGTCAACAGGCACCCATCATGTGGTTAGATTGACGCCCATCGTAGCTGTGTGCAACTCTTAACCACTTACTCAGGGCCCCCAACGAACACGAGCGCCGTGCCCAACTCATTCGAGAAGGGAGACAATTGGACTCTGTATGAGACCGCATCACAAGGTATACACTTCAAGGTGAACTTGTTTGACCTTTGACCGTGAACTCTGTGGTAAAAGTTAACAGCTACAATTCCCATTCGTTTACATGAACACATGGCCATTCGTTGTCATGACCAGAAGCCCATTCGTTGACATGAGCACTAACCCATTCATGTGCATGAACACGTGGCCCATCGTTGACACGTGCATGCTCGGGCCTGCGTGGGGTGACCTTACAGGTGATCTTCTCGTCCGACGGGGAGCTCGAGCTGCTGGAGCAGCAGGCGGGGCTGGGCGGCAGCTGCGAGGAGGCCGGCAGCCAGGACATTGAGTCGACGGAAGACACGACTAGCGAGCAGCAGTTTGGCGTCTTCAAGGACTTTGACTTCTTGGACGTGGAGCTCGAGGACGTGGAGGTGAGGGCTGCGTTGTGCGCGTCTGGCCGAGCGGCGGTGCCGGCAACACATTTGGCTGGTGTGCGGTGCCGGTGGGGTCATCGTGCTGCAGTGGAGTCCGCATGGGACACGTGCGCTCGTGGTGCCTGTAGGAGAAAGGGTCAAGTCGGTGTCTGGTCTATTGATGTGAAGGTTTGAACGCGTTTTCCCCATGATAGTTCCGTCGATGATGTGTTTCCGGGTCGTACCCGCATGTTGTTTGGCACGATGTCAGATGCTTGGCTCCACGTGCCGGGAGCTTCTTCAGGAACTGCCAACATGTGGAGTGAGGCGTCTCGCATTGTGCGGGACAGCACCGCGACGGAACACGCAAAAAAAAAACGTCCCAGAGCGATGCAAGTCCGAGGCCAAGATCCTTGCTTCTCATCAGAAGTTACGACGTCTGAATGTGCCAGTTTCCATTGTCTCAAGCTCCGTAGAAACACGTATCAATCTCAAGTTGCTGGGTGTTACACTCGACAGACGTCTCGCCCTTTGAATCACGCATCAGCGCGCTAATCCGGTGATGCGCTCACCACACCCGAGCGCCACGTGACATCGGACAAGGATGCCGCAGTACCGTCGCTTGTAGTCAGGTTTCCACATTCCTTGATTATCTCAACTTCCTGCTGTACGGAGTCAACAATCATCTTGGCAAACGCCACCAGCGTCTCCAGAACACCCTCCTAATCAGAACCGTTTGCCTGGCCCCCACGTCTTGCGAGCTCTTCAAACCCTTTGAAGTCGCTCTGCACTGGTTACCGGTGCTCGAGAGAGTCCAGTTCAAGGTCCGCAAGCACTCGATTTCATAGCAAAGAGAAACCGGTCAACCAACCTACCTGAGCAATGCCATCCACCCATATGTATCATCACAAAAGCTACACTCATCTCCTATGGAGAAGGGTTGCTCTGTGTGAAATCCACTGAGCTTAGGAGAGCAGAACTAAAGTTTTGTATCTGCAGCCCCATGGTCTGGAACAGTCTGTGCCAACTTAAGTCAGCTCAGCCGTGACAATTGGTGCTTTTAAGACCAGACTCAAAATGTTTAGTTACATTTTCTCAGTGCCATTCATGTTATGCATCTCGATGTCTTTCTGACTACGGTGCATTATAAATCTGATTGAAATTATAATAATAGGGTTTTTCCCCTTTTTTCTGGCAACAAAACTGAAACCATATCACAATGATTCATGTCTTCATTAACCACAATACTTGCAGCCAAAAGGCCTTTTGGCGTCATCTGGTCGAGCACCAATTGGGTCGAGGCTCAAAAGAAAGCCGTCCCTTGGTGTGGACCAATCAGTTTCAAGGACAATGCCACATATATTATCATAGTATGTTTTTTGTTTGCATTATGACTGCAAGTATTGTGGTTAATGCAGTAACATGAATCCTTGTAATAAGGTTTCAGTTTTGTTGCCAAAAAAAAGGGGGAAAACCCTATTATTATTATTATATATTGGTACTGGCAAAGGAGGTCTAATGATGATGTAATTATATGATTATCATTCCCTTGCGGGTGAAAATTGAGCCATTGTCTCATGCTCAAACTTGCAATGTGGCAGCTTTTCAGTGACTCTTGAGGTTCACATTCCCATACCACGGCCAGTGATCATACTTTGGATGCACCGGCTCCTGTCATGGGAAAGTGGAATGTTGACGACTGAGCATCAAGAATCAAGACGACCGCTCTCCCACTGTTTGTGCAAGGAAACACTTTGGCTTACTTTTGCTTCGTTCGATGCCCACATTATAGAAGTAGGTTATGGATTAGAATATGTATTTATACTGAAGGAATCCGATGAGCTATAAAGCTCTTTTGCACAAATATCCAGTAGTTTTCACAGACGAATGCCATAGCACGGGTGGGGCGGGGCGGCTGGAGGCGCAGAGCAATCCCGCTCGCAGACCCCGCGGCGATCCTGCCCGTCCCGAAAGCCTGGTCACGGCACACCGCCATGCGAGTTGGCCAGCCTTGGGTTGTAATGCAAAGAAATTCCACCATGGCTTATGCGCCGGTCAGACATACATTGCACGGGAGGAATTCTTGAAAGCCACAGCAAGGAATGGAGCAAGTCAGAATGATGGGGGACTAAACAAAAGGCCACGACTAAATAAAATGCAACTCTCACAGTCGACAGGACGTTCCCACCCACACTCGCTGTCAGATTAAAACCATCTTCACGATGCATATGAAGGCAAGCGTGTTTGCAGCGTTATTTACCCGCAAACGCACTGGGATAGCCCCGGCAATCTCTCACCCGTGTGTGCTACATACTCGGTTTGATTTATCCAACGATGGTGGTTTCTACCAGATTCCACTCGTGGTATTTCTTTAACAAGGCGTGCTGGCCTGTTGCTGCCAACCTGGTTCGGTCATTTTCCTGTTGAACCAAAAACAGCCTGTCTAGTAGTATAGATTATTTAAAGCCACATTTCCCAATATTCTATGGTCTCCATGCTTGAATAAGCATTGAATAATGTTCATTTCCATTGGTGGCCTTTAGCCAATGATGGAAATTACATATTCCGAAGGCGTGGTCATCGATGATTATGAGTATTAATGGCAGGGACCAAATTATAGTGAAATTCATATGGGAAGTCAAACATTATTTGAAGCCTATAATTCAAGGCAGTGAAATGGACTTTAACGAAAAGTACTCTTCTAGATACTTAATTGTATCTATACTTGTGTGTGTAGTCCTATTTTTATGCACAGCACTTTTAGATACTTCTACATGAAAGGTGCTTCATAAATGAGTGGCTCTTCTTATTATTATAGATACAGTTAGCCACAGGATGTCTGCTACAGCAGATACACGCTCCGACAGAGCTTTGAAAGAAATGTTGGAACAATTATATTTTGGCAGGTGACAGAATTCATTTAATTGCAGCTGCAACTGAACAACAAAGTTGCACTAATATAATAGGAGATTTGATCCAAGAGGGAATGGTGCATGACGATGACGACGACGATCATGACGATGACCTTGGGAACACTTGTTGAGGGACATGAGCGGGATTCGGTTCCCAAAGAATTCGATGCCTTTCGTACTTCCTCGTTGTGGTCGATGCTCGGTTCGATTTGGGACGTTTGTTTTACCTTCCTCGTTTCCGTAATAACGCGGTCCCTTCTCTCCTCACTCCCGCTGACTTGCAGGAGCTACAGGTAAGCTCACGTTTCGGTCAGCCGTCTTCGTCGCAAGTGATGCATGCTTTCTGCCGAGTTGCGTTTGTCAGTGCATCTGTCACGCTGCCCCCCGCCGCCCCCCGTGTTATGTTAACTGCCTCTGCGCTTTCAAGGTTGGTTCGTGACATCACCACGCACGTTGATCAGATGCAGTCCGCGGCCACATGCGTTTGGCGAGTGGCATCCTTGCCATTGAATCGGTTTTACACTGTCAGGCGTTCAAGGAATGTTGATTTACTTAACCACACCATTAGTCTACGGTAAGGAGTAGGTCATGGCATGGTGGTAAAAGGTAAAGGTGCAGCCTGGCATTATGTTGCTGAAGCCACCATTTTGTGAAATGGAAGGGCCTCAGGGTATTTTGGCCTACTCATCCACTCGAGGCAAAAGCCTTGGAGAAGGAGGGAGTACTCACACTTTATCCCACCACATGTGGCCTACTGATCGACTGTCGTTGTGGTATCATGGTGACATCGGGGTAGCAAGACCAAAATGTACGTGTGTATGGTGAACTTATTTCGCACCATACGTAGCAAACCGTGATAATCTGAGGTGGCATTTTTGCCGCTTTATCAAAGTAAATAGTTTGTTGTCGTTTTTGTTGTACTTGAAATGAAGGCCCCCCCACCCCTCCGCCGCCAGTGCCCTCTCACCGTCGCGTTTCTGCCCTTGGCGTCCCTTTGACTCGGCCGCAGGGCGAGAGCGTCGACAACTTCAACTGGGGCGTGCGGCGTCGCTCGCTCGACAGCATCGGCAAGGACGGCCCGCCCGCCGCCCAGGAGTCCAACTTCGCGGGCTCCACGCCCAGCCTGCACCGCCTCAACCCCGACGACACGGACGAGTCGAGCGAGGAGGATCAACTAACCGTCAGCCAGATCCTCACCCAGTCGCAGGTGCGCAGCGCTCGCAGAGAAGAGGGCCTTGTTGTTTTTGTTGCGCTCGCTTTCGCTCGAATCACCGGTGCTTCAGGGGACTCTTCCCGAGGTGGATGACGGACCAATAAGTGGTGCTTGTGACAATGTGAACCTTTTGACTTCTGCTATTATCTACTTGGAACAAAATTGTTATTCCGTAGAAAACCTTTTTTTTTGCAGTGTATGGAGGAACAATGTCTGGTGCTTGGAACAATTAAACATGGCTCTTTACTCTTTGGGTCTTTCGGTAAAGTCACGTAGCAACACAAGCCATCGTCCTCAGGTGAAACAATACAGTAGGCGGACTGCTGAGGCATCTCCGACCAGCACCACCTAGCCAGTGAGCTTGAGCACGTACACAAAGCCCTCAAGATGAATGGATATTCAGACCGCACAATCCGCAAAGCTGTATCCCCAACCATGGGGAGACAATCATCTGAGGACCCAATCAAAACCATCATCTTGCCATGCATAGCAGGTGTTACCAAAAAGATTTCCAAAATCTTGAACAAATACAAGATCCAGGTTCGATTCAACACAGTACACAAAATCCGTGATTTGATCCCATCTGTGAAGGATGTGATTCCTGACATGCAATACCCGGGTGTCTACAAACTAAGTTGTGTCTGCGGCAGCAGTTACATTGGGGAAACGAAATGACATGTCTCGGACCGTGTTCGCGAACACAAGGCAGATTTGAAACACGGCAGAATCAACACCTCTGCCGTGGCTGATCACTGTTTTAACGCGGTGGGCTCACATGATATTGATTTTTTCGAGACCAAGGTACTCTGCAAACCTTCGGGTTACCATCAAAGATGTGTCCATGAAGCCATCCAGATATATAAGCACAGACACAATTTCAACCGAGTAGATAGGTACAAACTGAGCAATCATTGGAAGGACGTTATTAATCAGTTTAGGTCATAACTGGCTGTGATGTCCCCTTCCTGCCCGCCTATGTTAGCAGCTTCTCTCGACTCTTGAGTCGCATTCACGAACACAGCTTTTCTCTCCCCCTGCCACCGATTATCTATGCCCCACCCCCTCTCTCTCTCCCCCTTACCGGACGCGAAGCCCTCCTTTGTTATCGATGTCCCCCGCCCCCCCTCTCTCCTCCTGCCGCCGATCTCCCCCCATCTCACACGCAGCCCCCCACAATTAGAAACAACGTGCGTTTTAGAGTACTTGGCTGCTATACATGTCCACATGATGAGCCAGTTAATTGAGCTATCGCTTGTGACCAGGTCGGTTCTGAAAAAGAACTGTACAGGCAGTTTCCGTTTTATGGGAGACCCGACTTTACAGAAATGCTCCCAGTACGCGGAAATGTCTGCATTAGTTACGCGGGCATAAATAGTGCAGCGCGGTGAGGTTGCGGATTTAATCCAGCGGTTGCGAGGTGTAAGGCAGGGCCGCATATTCCCCAAGGCGGTGGTGTACTGTTTTATAGCAAGCTTGAAGTCACGCTGTTACATTGATACCCTGAGTATGCTGTACCCACCACATCGTCTCTTTTCCTTTTGTAGCATTATGTAATTGATTGTTTTCTACGCTTCGTAGTATTTATAAACAATTGGACACAGTGCAGTATAATATTAACCTTTTGGCGGGACCCCGGGGTCCCACAAGTCCCCGGCTCTCGCATAAACTGCGTTGCGACGTCATTTTATGTCTGTTGAAGGCGAACGATACGGCAATCTGTTCCTCTCGACGAGCTGTACACGATGCGGTTATCAAAGTTTTGTTCATGACTACGGCAGTTTTGGTAACGACGGGTGCTTGGTGAAGAACGAGAGGATTGATTTCTGGTGCGTCGCAGCGTTCATGCGCGCTGTGGGACAGTCGCCAAAAAATATAATTAATTACGATTTTGACTTACGTTTATTCGGGGCCCCGGGGTTCCGCCATAAGGTTCATATGGTGCCATTAGTTTAATTTTGGGTAGTGCTTGGGTAAATATTCGATCAAATGAAATAATCAAAGTAAAAATGCAGAACGTATGTACAGCAATATAATACAGGTAGCAATAGAAAACACGAAAGCGCGATACAATGCTAAGATAAAACGAACCAGTAATTGGGTAGGGGAGGCACAGCTATTTACGAATATGGGATTTTAGTGTTGATTTTGGGGGAAATTTGTTCCGTTTCCGACATACGGAAAATTCGGGTTATGGATATTTCCCAGGAACCTAACCCTTCCATAACGCGGGGACTGCCTGTACAGCTCAGTGGGCTTGACCTGGTAACAAAAAAGATATACAATAACATAATTTGGGAACCAAAAAATACATTTCTAAAAAATTTAATATAACACAAAATAGATCCACGTGAGACATACACCAGCGGTGGACACTGCCACGCACACCGTGAAGAAGCGCCTACCCCCACGGGTTGCACGGCACTCACCCGTCATGTCTGCTTTGTGCTTCACAGTTGGCGCATGACTTGCCCGGAGAGGACATCTCTTATACTCAGCAAACAGATGCACAGAGCAGCGATCTTGTGGCTAGCCTGCTTGGGCATGAGGTGGGCGATCAGTGGGTTGGATAGCTTTCTGCTTGGGCCTCTATAAACTCATTACCCTATCCCTTCCTATCTGTGTTTGTGTCTGTGTAAATTCTCTTCCGTGTATATACACGCTTCTCTTTGGTGTTCAGGGCTGTGTGTTTGGGAAGCTTTGCAGATGAACTCTTGATTTGCTTTTCTTTTGCATAATCTAGGATGCATTTTTCAATATAATCTGTGAATATTACGTGTGACGTGGGAGTCCCTTAAATTTCCTTCAACCTGCATGCTGGAAAAAACTTGAATTCTGCACAGCTTTTTTTTTGCGTACTTTAGGCTGTTCCAATTATGAAATTCGTAATTTGTTAAAATATGTACGTATCAAATTGACTGAAATGTAACATATTTTAGTGTAAATGCAATCATTACATTGCATTGTGCCAAAAGCAATGTTTTTAATTAATGTTGCCAATTGAATTTTAAGTAATATATCTGTTATTAGGTGTTAAACAAATATGCCATGGAACCAAAACATATAGCCATGTGCCTTTAATTCATCCTCGACTGTTTAAAAATAACCCAATCATATCTTCAGACTTTGGTCTCTGGGATATATTTTTTTATGCATGCAAACCCCATGCATAAAGTGCCTAAAATGAGGGTCGATCAAAAGCTATTGCCTACCTCTTGATTTTCCCTCGGGTGGTGGTTCTTTGTAATCGATTCAAATCTTGCATAACTCTGAGCTTGCATGATTGGTGCAAAAAAAGCTAGCCAGCTGCATTTGCAAATGAACCTCTAATCGACGTAATGAAGACAGTCACCTGAAGCTACAGAATTTTTCTCCAAAACCTGCAACTTTCAACGAAGCCCTCTGTAAAGGTTGGTATCGTTTAATCCACATCATTTTTGCTTCTATTAGTGCTGCCCCGGTACCTTTTCGGAGTTGCATGCTCAAACAAAATTGGAATCGAACTGGGAACTTGCATGCCTCGGCATGAAATGATTGGGTTGTTGTATATTTTTATTTACCCTTTTTAAATTGGCACATTGTACACGTCGAAGTTTTAAAGTGCTATCGGAATGCCATGTTTTATTCAGCGACGTACTATCAAATATAGGGTGGCTGAATGGCCTAGCAGGTGACATGCTAGCCAATTGAGTCCGTTTGCATGGATATGCTATTTTTATTTCTGCAACTGCCCATCAATTTGTGGAGGAATGAGCACAGGAGTCTTCCGTTACGGAAGCTGCCTACGTCATTCGCCATGAGGTCACCATGTGCCAGAAATTCTAAATGGGGGAAGAAAAAAAAATCGACATTTATTCCTGCCCTATCAAGCTATAGGTTGACGTTCCTCTCTGTCAGCAGCCCTTGGGAAGTGGTGGAAATTCCACATCATGACATGGGCCAGTCTATTCATAGGTTGCCTGTATTTGGCTTCCACCAAAATGGTGCTCATATAATTAGCACCAGAGTTTGAATGGGTCGGATCCACTGCGGGTTTACAATCACAATCTTCTAATTGTGAATCAAGGACATTTGCCACAGTGCCACCCAGCCAAATTAATTGTAATTGATTGATATCAAAATAGACTAAATCTGATGGAAATATAGCATGTGAGCTTACAGACTTATTTTAATATTCTCTTTCTTTAAAGCTTTCAGTGTGATAAATGAGGAAGTGCCTGTTTTTGACGTTCGGATATTCGAGTTGGGTTAATGAAAGATAGAGTGTTTGTGTATGTCTGTTTCTTTGCTTTGTGAGTAATGCAAGCGAGCCTAGATGTGTGCATCGATTGCGGTGCTCTTGTTTCCGAAGCTTGTTTGTACGCATGGCACACATTGCAAGTGTGGGGCATAGCCTTTGTGTGTAGTGTGTGGGTGTGCCCTCTTTAATCAAGAGGATCTTCAGTAGCTCACTGTTCAAAAACATGCGCTAGCAATCGTATGGTTACATGTTCAAATCCTACTCAGGCGTATACTTGGTCCATCCCTCCAAGCTCATGAAATGAGTGCCAATTTGTGGGAAGTAAACATTAACTTTTAATATTCTATGATTCTTTCGGTAAAATCACGTAGATAGAAAAAATAATAGCAATAAAATAATAAAAATGAAGTCAATACAAATATCACGACGTTTCGATCACAACACAAGCGGTCGTCATTAGGAACAGGGAGGTTAGCCTCTGAGGGCGGCAAGCGGTTTATAAAGGTTTAGAGATGGGCGGGGCAGCTAATGTTAATGTAGGAGAGGGCCCCGACCCCGGAAGTAGGTCTACACCAATCAAGGAGCTGTTTATAAAGGTTTAGAGATGGGGGCGGGGCAGCTAATGTTAATGTAGGAGAGGGCCCCGACACCGGCAGTAGGGTCTACACCAATCAAAGCATTGCACCTCGCTCCACACACCCACACTGCTGACGGTGGAGGTTGACAAGAAGACACAAATCAAGTCATGACTCAAAGTGGTTGATGACATCTTTCCAATGATTGCTCAGTCTATAATTTTGAATTTACACCACTGGCTCAGGGCTACCAATGGTGATTAGCACGAGCTCATGCTCATCTGGGCAGAAAGACAATTTTATTTCCTCGACCTCACCCTGGGATATCTTTCTCAAAGGGAATACTTGGCGTAGAAGCATAAACTGATCTCGAGCACCATGTTGTGCACAGTCAACAGTGGTCATGTGTTGGAGAGATGGGCCCCTGCTATAGGATTCAAAGAATTTCCACTGGCCACCTTTTTGTGACCAACAAAGATGAGTGAATCCCTTTTTTCTCATTAGAGCGGGGAGACAGTTTGCCTTTTTTTCCAACTGGATTGGCATTAACGGATAGTCAGGAGAGGGATGGCGACATTGGTCATGTTTGTACGTACATTGAACTACTTTCACACCGTACGTGCTAATCGGAGGTGCGGCGGGGGGGGGTGCGGAATCGAACGAATGAATTAAACGCGGAACCTCTTGACCGCAGGTGGCCGGCGACGACGCCTGCGATAGGGCGCAGCGGGAGGAGCAAGCCGTGGACAGCGAGGAGTCCCTCACCGTCCAGCCCACCGTATTTTTCCTGTGCGACGGCGATCCCGCTGACGACATCACCGACAACCTCCTCGCCTCCCCCCACTCAGACGACGGCCGCGATGACGACGATGACAGCCAGTCGGTGCAGTGGAAGTGAGTGCACGCGGCTGTCATGCAGACTTCGTGCCAGAGACGAGCACGCGCATGCACGCGCTTATTAATAGCAATCAAAGCAGCAATGTATGTATGTTGTACGTAGACAACCGTGCTAATCGGAGGTGCTTTCATTTATTTTTGAATTGCGTACGCATTCCAATGTGATGAAGTGTAGCTGTGGTTAGAGCTCTCGAGTTGTAACCAGAGGGATGGGGTCAATTCGGCTTGTCATCCATCTCATGTTATAACAAAAATATTTGTAATTTGTGATGAATCAGCGGTTACATGTGGTTGACTCCACCACATGGCAATGTGGAATTTCTACCTCTCGGTCAAACCCAGAGACATCTGGGATTTGCTCAATGAGTCACTTTCAGCAAGGCTCTTATGCACACCCAGGGCTTGGGCAGCACGCGTCGCTAGAAGGGATGGTGGCTGCTAGCTAAGAGTTCTAACGGAGTGACAGCCATGTAATGGGGCAATCCTCCTAGGAGATGAAGTGATGAAATCAGTTGATGTGCTGGATGATGACAGGTGGCTGCTGCTTGAGGAGGCCTTCAACCAGCAGTGGATTGACCATGGCTGGTGATGAATGTAAATGATGCAGCTGGCCAGGACAGCTCGGGGTGGTTCTCCTGCTAACATTAGGAGCGTTGATACATTACTTTGTCTATTGGAGTATTTGGCGTTTACACCAAATCGTATTCATCTTAAAGTGTGGTTTGATGTGACTTGGGCAACTTGCAGTGGCCAACACTTTAAACATATGCTGATAATTAGGGTACTTCTTCTCTCTGTTTTATTAAACTAATTATTTTACGAGTAGTGTTACTCATACTAGATTCGAAGCTTTCGTGACCACAGGAATTTCTCTTTGGTTCTTTCGGTAAAGTCACGTAGAAAGAAAATAAATTAAATAATAATGGAATACGACGTTTTGATTGCAACACAAGCAACCGTCATCAGGTACAAATGAATGAGAAAACAATCATAGTAAACTTAGAAATATAAAGCAATGCAACACAGAGAGTCGGCTAACACAACAGTCAACACCCTACCTGGTTGATTACGTTCTTCCAAAGATTGCTAAATTTGAGAGAGAGACAAAACACAGACACAGAGACACGTAGACATACACACAAGCAGAGAGAGACACAGAGAGACACGCACACAGAGACACACATGTATGTCTATGTGTCTCCGTGTCTGTGTTTTGTCTCTCTCTCAAATTTAGCAATCTTTGGAAGAACGTAATCAACCAGGTTAGGGTGTTGTGACTGTTGTGTTAGCCGACTCTCTGTGTTGTTTTGCTCTTTACTTCTGAGTTTGCTATGTTTGTTTTCTCATTCATTCTTACCTGATGATGGTTGCTTGTGTTGCAATCGAAACGTAGTGTTCTATTACTTAATTTATTTTCTTTCTACGTGACTTTACCGAAAGAACCCAAGAGTACTGTTACACATGTGAAGTGTGAGAGGTGGCATTCGCACACCACCATTATGTAACCGTCAAATTCTTGTCTCCTTCTCCATTATGATTATTTTCTTTAAACCACATGTGCTCGTTATTCGCGATTTTCCACTATCAGGCTCACCCCGTCTGACATAAACCTTGCTTGAGTCACGTTGCTTCGGCGAAGATTGTTTAGACGTGAAACCGATTTGATGTGTGTATGCTCTCCCCCCACCCACACCCCCCTGGCCTTCCCTGCTTCCTCTTAAAACCTGTCGCGATCACCCCACCAGTGAGCCCGAGACAGCCTCACCGCCGCCACCTGCTCCGTTCTTCTCGGCGATCCTTGCCGCGTTTTGCCCGGCGCCGTGCGACGACGCCGAGGGGACGTGGCGCCGCCACCTGACCCAGCTCATGGCCGATGCTGATGGTTCCTGCGCCGTCTACACTTTCCTCGTCTTCTCGGCCCTCTTCCAGGTGTTCACATCGTCCCCATCCTACCCCCCCCCCCGCCCCCATCAGCACCGCCATCACAAAGCCGTGAGGAGGATTAGGGTTGCCACCTCCGAGGTGACAAAACCGTCACATGTTCGTCGCGAAAGTCTCTGTGTTAAATTGACTTGTCGCATATATTGTTTAAAGAATAATATCTTACAATACCGGAAGAGGGTATAATTGCATGAACATGCATTGTCTCCAGTGGTGCTGTTACGCAATTGACAAAATACGGGTTGGCCAATTTCTTTGGAACACTTGCACATATCCCAGAACAGCGACTTCAAAGAGGGGATGATAATGGGAAGATCAGGGCAAGTGGCAACCATATCTAGGATGCCATAATTGTGTTCCCGACGCAGTTCTGTAATGATTAAAAAACTAAACACATGAAATATGAATGACTAATGTGTTGGTTATCTGTGCCTGTGCACAACTTTCAACGCGCTGTTACGTTTGTCTTAGTTTCATGTTGATTTAAAGGGCAATGCATAATTATAACATTTCTGATAATTTCCCAATGAAATTTGTATTCTATTGCCATCTTTTATGTTAAAACATATGACACTATTACAACTCTGGAGTAAATTGTAACCTATACATAATCTAAATGCAGAAACATCGTGACATAGTGGCAGTCTTATTCCACGCAGTAATCATCCTGGCATTTTGGAGACATTTAACGCAACGCACATTTTTCGGTTTCCCCTAAAGCGCAGTGGTTCTTAACCTGGGGTGCATGCACGCACCCCCTGGGGGGGGGGGGGGGTGGGTGCTAGATGCCATTGCTGAGAACCAAAGGGGTGCAGGCTCTAGTATAGGTTAAGAACCACTGCCTTAAAAGGACAGTTTTGCAATTATTGAAACGTCCCCCCCCCCACCCCGTTCCATTTTCTCTGTGTGGTGTGCAGAGCATTCAGAGCAAGTTTTGCCTGCTCACCAACGACGTGGCCAGTTTCCTGGGTGAGGGGCTGCATGGGATCGGCTCGAAGTTCACGAGCTCCCTGGAAGTTCTGCTCTCCTGTGCCGAGTGTCCCACGGTGTTTGTCGACGCCGAGACGGTGAGACAGCGGCCGCCCTCGCGTGCGTTCTCCTCTCTCTCTCTCTCTGTCTGTCTCTGCTGCCCTGTCCATCCACCCGCTCGGCTGTGGGGAGCGGTGGTGTGTATGCTTGCGTGTGTGCGTGCGTGTATGTACGTTGTGGGGGAGCGGCAGTGTCGCGGTTAGTGCGCGTTGCGCTCCGAACCCAGCAAACCCGGGTTTGATTCTCGCTCACGGCCAACACCAGTGACGATTATCTGAACCAGTCATGGGCCTCCCCTAGGTCGACTCAACCTCAAATTAGTACCTCGTGCAGTGAGTAAACATCGCCACTCAGGAGACAGAGGTAGCCGGGCGTGGTGTTGGCCACCCACCCCCTCGTGTGCCATATCAGCCTTCATAGGTGCTCATGAACAGTACTTGCTCCTAAAGTCTGTTAAGGCTACATGGGGGATATTTGTCTTTACCCCCTCCATCCACCCGCACAGCTGACGTCTGCTCCTGCTGTGTGTGTGTCTATTATCAGTTTTGGAAGGGGTGCTCTTAAAAATCTTCCTTCAAAATATATCCTGAAGCAGAAGATTAGTGCTGGATACAAACACATTTATAAATGTGATTTGTAACTTTGATCCTTACCACCTATGTATCGAGTCGTTATGACTGCCATGCTCCAGTCCAGTATTTACGAGTCGTTATGACTGTCATATTCTGCAGATGTTCTCCCATCCAACCTTTTCACATATTCGTCTGTACCTCCCGAGTCCTAGGATTCTCTTGCCGCACAGGCTTGTTGTTTTACTGTGGGGCACCACGGTGGCGAGATGTTAACTACTACCTCGCTTGGCATACAGGGGTTTGTGGGTTCGATCCTGATCCAGACGCCTTTGTATTTGGAGTTTGCATGTCCTCTGTGGTCACTTGGATTTTTTTTCTGGTCCTCTGGTTTTTCACTCCGTTTAGCTATCATTTGTGGCCAGGTCACTTCTGAAAAAGAGCTATATAGCTTAGTGGGCCTTACCTGATAAAATAAAAAGTTTCGTTTTATTTTAGTTTGTACCTGATTAAAAATTAAAGATTGCAGGTCTCAGAAAGATGGTAATGAATCTCACATAAATCTCAGATTATTAGAAAATATACATCATATGTAGGTATTTTGGATGCAAGTACGTGAGTAATGTGTGTTCACATATCAGGGTTTGGTTGTACATTCAATTCTATTTCATGTCACCATTATTGTTTGCTGTTGCCATTAAGCTGGCCGGATGGCACTGGCAGAGTGCTTGTAAAGGTTGTGAGTTCAGATCCCCCTTTGGATATGAACGTAGCCCATCATCATCCCTGTAGAGTTTATAAATATAGTGCCACTTTGTGGTAAGAGTACAAATAGACTGACCTCCACCATAATAACTTAGACATTCTGCCTGTGTCTAACTTCCGCCAACTGAGAGACAGAGAATCCCACCACAGTGCTTCTTTGACAATGTAATCACCTTTCCTTTCAAGTTATCATTGGCTTGTGTAGTCAGTGGCCACTTATTTATTTCACTATTTTAATACCGGCACCAACATTTACAGCTTCTCCCATTACACACTTCTCATTTATGCCTCCTGCAAAATTAGGCCTTATTCAGATTCCTACTTTGTGATCCTTGATGGTACTTTCTGGTTCGTTTGGATAAAAAACACGTGAATGAGATGTTATGTTCCGTGCTGTGTCTGCCTCTTAGCTGGTGTCCTGTAATCTGCTGGAGAAGCTGAAGTTCAGTGTTCTTGAGCTGCAGGAACACCTCGACACATACAACAACCGGCGGGACGCCACCAAGCAGGTGCGTGCACAGAGGGAGGTGCCTTTTAAAAACCCATCGTGCCACGCACCAGACCCCTGACGGTGCTTTGCCGTTCCATTTCCACCCTCCCCACCGCCCTCACGCCCCTATCCTGCCGTTCCCCTCCCCCTCTACCCCGACTCGCTGGGATTTAATGGTTAACAAAAAATAGTTCAGCCCAGAGTGGCAATTTGATGCGGGAAAGCACAGGTGGTGGTGTACAATGCAGAGATTCGGCACAATGCGGTTGATTGGTATGGATGTAAGTGTACGTGTCAAAGAAAAAATGAGTGCATAACAACACACAGAGCACATTGTGCTGGGAAGTAATTTCGTCTGGGCTATGTACATTATAAGCCCCACTTGCACCAGCGGCATCTCTTACAATGGCACGATCTAATTAAAACTAAACAATTTTATTTTATTTTATTAGGTAGGCCCACTGAGCTATAACGCTTTTTTTTCATAAGGGACCTGGCCACAAATGATAGCTCAACAAAGTGGCTTATCAGGCGAGGTTATTGAGATCTTATCACCATGGTACCCATGGTCAAACCAGCGCTTTAAAAAATGCGTGGGTGAATATTTGTCTTGTTTTTTTCTCCAATTGGCGACCCTCCTCCCCGCTCCCCACCCTACTTAACCAGAATATGTGCCCCACTCGTGTGAATAAATTCCCTGTCGGGAGAGTCGCTAGCCCAGAGGACACAACCCTCAGATGGCCCCCACACTTCCCCCCCTCCTCCTCCTTCCCTGCTGAGTGTTCTCTCCCCTGTAACTGTCGGATCTGCAATGGGTCCAAAAAAAGATACATGGGGGAAACAAAATCCAAAAGTATAAGTGAAAGCCTACATTTTGACTTGGATGTTTCCACGCTGTGCCAAGAAGACACTGCCATCTCTAATTGGACGCCTCCTGTTGCTAATTTTTTTTTTCCCCCGTCTCTTGCAGTGGCTGGAAGAGTGTCTGAGAGCATTCCCTTCAGAGGAGGCCATGCACCCAGAGATGTTGATGCAACACCAAAGGAGCTCCCTGGATGAAAAGGTAAGGCGGTTGTGGCGAAATTGGATAATTGCACGCAATTGCCCAATTCCCTTTGGCACACAGCGGCAACAATTGTTTTTATTGTACAATTGTGATAATGAAATTATAAAGCTATAAAAAAACAAATGTTCTCAGGCAACGGTTGAAGATGAGGATATGCAAGTACCAGGGTAGTGAGTCTCAACCTTTTCTGCTTGTTATGCATCCCCTACCTGACCTCTCAACACTCGGTGTACCCCCGCCAGCATATCGCTATACATACTTAAACAAAGCAAGTGGCTTATTTTCTATTTATTATTTGTATACTGCAAATTATTGACACGTCCACACATTCTACACTCAATTAACACGTACGACATAAAAAAAAAACCTGAACAACAATTAACTCGTCCCACGCAACACATTAGGGTTTGCGAGTGCACGCACGTGGAGTGGCACTGCCGAGTAACCCCGGTGCGTGGCCGCCGAGAAACATCCCGGGCGCCTGTATCCCCCCTTGGGGGGGCTCACGTACCACGGGTTGGGAACCGCTGTGGACCAGTGGACTTGTGGGTATTTAACACGAGGCTTTCGCGATCTATATTATTCGTAACAAAAGTTATTTTGGGTTGGATCGTGTGAATATAAACGTGTTGTTGACCCACCACCACCCGACACGGCCAATTACAAAAGGTTTGTCACTTAAACAAAGCGTGCCAATTAGTTACTACTTCAGCACACCGGTTGCGTGTTGGGGAGTGAAATGTTGCGCGTTTACTCACCAGTGAACCCACAGCATCTGACTGACTGGTCACCGGGCTTCTAGTCGAGTGTGTTAGCCACTGTGCACCGCCATTCCACCTTTTGCATTGAATAAAAAGGTTCAGTATAGCCGACAATGGGATATTCACATGCATGCCCTTAATGGATTAGGTAAACTTATTCTTACATCGTGGGAAGGTTTCGCATATGTTTATTTGTCACGAGTATGGGATTGTAAGTTCCCATTGCTCCACAATCTTAGCAATTTCTGTAACAGAAATTATTCCACGCTCTTTACCCTGAAAACGAAATTCAAGTGCTGTGTATGTGTTGATCAATGGGCTGAGTGTACCTTTTATGAAATTAACTTTCTTCTCATTAAAACGTGGCTGGGGACTGAATGTTTTTTTTTTAGCTTGGCAAGCTTGTTTAAAATAATTAAACAATCTTGCCAAGCTAAATGCATCCATTTGTACAAAATGTACCTTAAATATGAACTCACCCATGCATGCTGTCCAACACAATTAAACCTTCTGAAAGTCATTACTGTGTGTACACACACGCGTGTGTGGGTGTTTTTGCATCTCTAACCACTACTCATTCACGTGTCTGTGTGCATTTCTTTCCGTGTGTCCTCTTCCTTTTTCCTACTTTCCTGCCTGCTTAGCAAATGGAAACACTAGCAGTAAGTTGCTGATGATAACACCTCCTCCGTTCGATCTGCAGTCCAAACACGCGTCCACATTTGCTCATCGTCCAAATCAACATGACACTTGTTCTCATGCACCCTGTCGTGCGTGTGCTCTCGGATAGGATGGGAATATTTTGTGCATGAATTCTCGCTCTATTCCAGCGTGAGCGTATGTCAATAGCAGCCGCAGTCTTTGTGTCTCACTTTGCTTTTTCTTCCTCTTATGCATTTATGTTCTGTTGCTCACGCATTATAGTTGTATTCAAATCCTAGTCGGGGGTGGGGGTTGACACAGGAAAGTGTTCCTCCTGCCTTAATACAATGAGTCGTGGAAGTCAACAGTGGTTGTCCTATGGAGAGGCTGGCCCAGGTCCTTGGAATGTGGAATGTTTACGATTGGCTCAGGGCCTCCAATGACTTCACTTGACATTTCAATTTGTGTGCAATGCTGTGTAAATGATTCACCAATAATAAAATTGTTTTCTCTCTCCTTCCTGTCTCTGAATCTCTCCCACAATCCTCTGCTCTCATCCTACTCCTGCCATCGTGCATCAAAAAACCAAACTCCCTACCTGTTTGTATCGCTCACTCCAACTCCATCATCAACTCCTCACCATTCCTGAACCTGCTTCCTTACATCTCTCTATCTCCTACTCGAAAACCTCCATTGCTTATCTGTTTTTCTATTTTATTATTAATCTTCTATTGCTTTATCCATATAATTTTTATTCTTCTATTGTTTCGTCTTTCTTTGTCTTCTGAATTATCTGTGTTTTATCATTTTCTTATTAATCTCCAATTTCCTTATTCAATTTCTTCCGTTATTGAATCTTTCTCTCGTCTTATTCACCTCCGATTGCAATCGTCCATCTCAATCTATCTTCTCGCATTGTCTTATCCACGTTACACTTTCTCCTCCGTTCTTTTCTCTCTCTCTCTCTCTTTATCCATGACCCTAACTATCCTCTCACTTGGCACCTACCTGCTCCCTCCTCATCCAACTCCTCCTCGCCGCCACACACAACCATAAACATCTCTCCGCTACGATCCTCCGCTCCCATCGTCGCCTCTGCCTGCCTCTCTGGACCCCGCTGCCCCTTCACTCCCGGCCCCCGGTCTCGCCATCTTTGCCTCCGTCCCGGCATCCCTCCCCCCTGGACCCCCGCGACCGCCGTGCGTCCCTGCTCGCTCCGCGGCCGCCGTTGCCCACGGCCGGGCACGCCCAGCGCCTCGAGCTCTGTCGCCGCCTCTACAAGCTGCACTTCCAGCTGCTGCTGCTCTTCCAGGCTTACTGCAAGCTCATCAGCCAAGTGGAAGCCGTGCGGTCGTTCCCCACGGTAACGCGCGGCGACTGACGGCTCGGTTTGTTTTTAGAAGCACCGAGGAGCGTGCGCCGTCCACTGGGCGATGTGGCGCGGCCCTCTCTGGTGTGTGTGCGGTTTTTTTGTTGTTGCTGTGGGGCGCGGTAGTGTAGCGCTTAGCATGTGTATTGCTCTACGAATCGGTCAACCCCGGGTTCAATTCCCGCTCACGGCCAACACCCAATGGGGGTTATCTGAACCGGTCCTGGGCCTGCCCTAGGTCGACTCAGCCTCAAATGAGTACCTAGTGCGATGTGTAAAAACATTTCCACGAGGGAGACAGACAGCCGGGCAAGGTGCTGGCCACCCACCTCCCTCGTATGCCATTCGTGCCTTCATAGGTGCTCGCTAATAGAACTTGCACCAACAGTCTGTTAAGGCTATACTGGGGGGTTTTTGTTTTTGTGTTTTTTTTGGGTCGTACCCTAGTGCCATTCAGGACGACGGTCCCGATGTTTCGCTCCATGTGCTGGAAGCTTCTTCGGAAGCCGACGTACACGAGATGTCACTCAGGAACTGAAGAAGCTCCCAGCGAATGGAACAAATGTCGTGCCGATTTTTGCATGTGTGCACGTTTAACTTCTTTCGCAACGTACATAGCCAACCGTGCTAATTGGAGGTGTGGTGGAAGGACAACAAACCAAATGCAAAAAGCTATTGTAAAAAAAAATTGTTTTCACTCTAGATTTAAAAGTGCATAGCTCCCAGTGGCTTCCGAATATCGGAAGGGACGAATGTTACAGACGGCCGCAGAAGCGCATCTGAAAGCGCGCGATGCGGTGACCGTCTTTGTTCAATTGTTAGCCACAAGCCGCTAGAAGGATGGATGCGACCCGCAAACTCATCTAAAAGTCCATGTAACACTCGCGAAAGCCAGAGTGAGCAGTCAGAGTATCTGCATGGATTTGTAATCTGCCTGAATTTTTTGCCATGATGATGCGTCACGTTGTTTTTAGCGCAACGTCACATTGTCTAATTGGTTGCGAGGATTGTTTTTCAACGCAGCGGTGAGCTGCAAGGTTTCTAATATAACGGATATGGCCAGAGCATTTCGTGGCCTGACCAAAAGATCAATTCTCATTTAAAATATTGGCTGCAAAACATACTTGTTATGGTCTTCTACGTTTACGTGGTGAGCAGACCATTGTTCAGTCAAATCAATTTATTTTTCATTAACACCATTCTGGCACGAATCTGTCCCAAAACGCACCATCACAGTTTAACAAAAGAAAATTGATCAAGTTGTTGCTGTGAATTGCTTGTTGTATGCAAGCGATACAGAGATATGTTTTGAGTTGTGTCATTCTGGCCTCAATAGGGGTTCATTGGGGCTAAACAGAGGGACCTTTTTGACTTCTGTTGTTTGTCCTGTCAGCTGCTGGACATGTCCGAGGAGATGGAGAAGCTGAGGGTGGGCTTGCGGGCGGCCTCCGTGAGCCAAACGGGAGAGGCAGACGGGGAGAGCCGAGCGGAGAGCGGAGGCCAGGGGGCCGAGGCTCCACAGCAGCCGGAGGGATCCTGCAGCTGCCCCGAAGCGGCCATCCAGTGCCTGATCGAGTGTCTGAAAAACTGGGAACTTAAAAGGTCCCTGGTCCTCACTCAGTCCTTCAGGTGATGCAACCCGTCATTTCTGGCATTCAAATGGAATGAATGCCCGTTGCCTTTTGACCAAATCACCTGCAATGTACCTGACCTTGTTGGATGTCAGAAGCTAAGTGTAAGGTGTGAGTCTGGATTGTGCTTGGATGTGTAAATGGACCACTGTGGTAGCTGGGTAACGGAGCGTAGTGCAGTAAAATCCATTCTTACTCTTTGTTTCTTTCGTTAAAGTCACGTAGGTATAAAATAAAACAAATTAAATCACGACGTTTCGGCCGCAACACAAGCGTCCCACCCGATGATGGACGCTTGTGTTGCCCCCAAAACGTCGTGATTTTATTTGTTTTATTTTCTACCTACGTGACTTTACCGAAAGAACCAAAGAGTATGGATCCCTGCAGTCACGAAAACTTCAAATCGAGATTAAAATCCATTATCGTCCTCTAATTATGTGCCCCATCCTCCCCACCTTCAGCAACCTGGACTGTTCAGCTTGGTGAAGTATGGTCAAATAGCTCGCGCTGCCCACACAGTTTACGGACGCCCTCATCCACCAGTCGATTGACAAGAGTGGCTGTACACAACCGTATATACCATCGTCTTCATAACTTAAACAAAAATATTTGTGATGTTGCTCTTCTCGGTTATGACGTTAATCAAATGTGTATTGCTGCTAACTTTGGCTTGGAGCAGCGGAATGGATTTTGGTGAAGGAATGTTGAATGAGTGTGTAACTGTTCAGAGCCCAAATAATAATTTCACAATGTTTTGTGATATTATATTCATATTCTTAGTTTTTTCGGTAAAGTCACGTTGAAGAGAAACAACAAAACGTGACTTTACCGAAAAAAAAAAAAACTAAGAATATGAATTACTGCATTCACGAAAGCTTTAAATCAAAATTTAATGTTTTGTGACTCGAAAAATGCATCTGTCACAGCGTGCGCTTGTTCTCATGCCGGTGGAAAAAGGACAAAAAAAACACAATGGCATTTGTGTGAAAGGATTGATATTGTTATCGACTTCTTTTGTTCTTAAAAAAAGTTGGCTTCTGTATATATTTGTCGCATCTTGCAATTATATATTGAAATTAGGCTTGTGTTAATGTGTTTTATGCTGTTTTATAACAGAAAGATAAATGGCAAAGTATTGATTCAGGTGGTCGTTATTCGTTGCTAACAGAGATATTGTATTTGTCAATTGCTTGAAATAGCTGTGTGTGGAATATAACTCTATAGGTGGCCTCTATAAGCCCAAGATCGAAAGTCCACATATCTTTGGTAGGGGTCAATCTCTCTGTAGGACAATCCATGTTGATTTCCCAAGAGTAGTGCTCATCAAAACCGCAGAGCGATTGTTGTGAACTTAAAACGTATTTGCCTAAATGGTAACTTAATGATGGCTATTTTAGTCAATGTGCACACATTTGACAATCACATCAGCCCACACAAGTTAATCAAACTAGAACATATTTCGTAGAAGTCAACAGATTTCCTGTTGCAAGACTTCAAAAATCGAATGTGGACGTACTACTCTGATCAGAGACCCAAATAAATTAGCTCAGCACAATGATTGATTAATTAATTACAACCGTAATATGCATTCATAATAAACGTTTTTGGGTTAGATCGTGTTATGTATAAATGTGTCGTAGCTCTCCACCACCCGACACGGCCAATCAGTAAAAAAGTGTCACGTTGACAAAAAACAAAGAGTTCACTACTTTAGCCCACCGGTGTGTTGAAGAGTGATTCAACATCATTTTCAATTTTTGAGTACGACGTTTCGCTGGTAATTACAGTGAGGGAAAAAAGTATTTGATCCCCTGCTGATTTTGTACGTTTGCCCATTGAAAAAGAAATGATGAGTCTATCATTTTAATGGTAGGTTTATTTGAACAGTGAGAGACAGAATAACAACAAAAACATCCAGAAAAACGCATGTCAAAAATGTTATAAATTGATTTGCATTTTAATGAGGGAAATAAGTATTTGACCCCCTCTCATTCAGAAAGATTTCTGGCTCCCAGGTGTCTTTTATACAGGTAATGAGCTGAGATTAGGAGCACACTTTTAAAGGGAGTGCTCCTAATCTGAGCTTGTTACCTGAATAAAAGACGCCTGTCCACAGAAGCAATCAATCAATCAGAGTCCAAACTCTCCACCATGGCCAAGACCAAAGAGCTCTCCAAGGATGTCAGGGACAAGATTGTAGACCTACACAAGGCTGGAATGGGCTACAAGACCATTGCCAAGCAGCTTGGTGAGAAGGTGACAACAGTTGGTGCGATTATTCGCAAATGGAAGAAACACAAAAGAACTGTCAATCTCCCTCGGCCTGGGGCTCCATGCAAGATCTCACCTCGTGGAGTTGCAATGATCGTGAGAACGGTGAGGAATCAGCCCAGAACTACACAGGAGGATCTTGTCAATGATCTCAAGGCAGCTTGGACCATAGTCACCAAGAAAACAATTGGTAACACACTACGCCGTGAAGGACTGAAATCCTGCAGCGCCCGCAAGGTCCCCCTGCTCAAGAAAGCACATATACATGCCCGTCTGAAGTTTGCCAATGAACATCTGAATGATTCAGAGGACAACTGGGTGAAAGTGTTGTGGTCAGATGAGACCAAAATGGAGCTCTTTGGCATCAACTCAACTCGCCGTGTTTAGAGAAGGAGGAATGCTGCCTTTGACCCCAAGAACACCATCCCCACCGTCAAACATGGAGGTGGAAACATTATGCTTTTGGGGTGTTTTTCTGCTCAGGGGACAGGACAACTTCACCGCATCAAAGGGACGATGGACGGGGCCATGTACCGTCAAATCTTGGGTGAGAACCTCTTTCCCTCAGCCAGAGCATTGAAAATGGGTCGTGGATGGGTATTCCAGCATGACAATGACCCAAAACACACGGCCAAGGCAACAAAGGAGTGGCTCAAGAAGAAGCACATTAAGGTCCTGGAGTGGCCTAGCCAGTCTCCAGACCTTAATCCCATAGAAAATCTGTGGAGGGAGCTGAAGGTTCGAGTTGCCAAACATCAGCCTCGAAACCTTAATAACTTGGAGAAGATCTGCAAAGAGGAGTGGGACAAAATCTCTTCTGAGATGTGTGCAAACCTGGTGGCCAACTACAAGAAACGTCTGACCTCTGTGATTGCCAACAAGGGTTTTTCCACCAAGTACTAAGTCATGTTTTGCAGAGGGGTCAAATACTTATTTCTCTCCTAAAAATGCAAATCCAGCATCATTGGGCAATTTGCCAGAATGGTGAAACCCTTATAACATTTTTGACATGCGTTTTTCTGGATTTTGTTGTTATTCTGTCTCTCACTGTTCAAATAAACCTACCATTAAAATTATAGACTGATCATTTCTTTGTCAGTGGGCAAACGCACAAAATCAGCAGGGCATCAAATGCTTTTTTTCCCCTCACTGTACATCCAGCATCATTGGGCAATTTGCCAGAATGGTGAAACCCTCACTTGCTCCCGGTCTTAATAGAGCAGCAGGCTTATGTCATCATTTGACCCATTCAGGTGTAGTGATTAACTGTTGTGGATTCACTCTTCAACACACCGGTGGGCTAAAGTAGTGAACTATTTGTCTTTTGTCAACGTGACACTTATTTACTGATTGGCCGTGTTGGGTAGTGAAGGGCTACGACACATTTATAAATAACGCGATCTAACTCAGAAACATTTATTATGAATAATGTTGGTCGCGAAAGCCTACGTGTATTATGCATTGTTGTGGAGCGTTATAGATGAAAGGTCACGGGTCACACACTGCTGCTGAGAGAATTTTTCCTACTTTTCCACGCTGGCCAGACATCTATGAAGAGTTAACAACATTGTGGAAATATAATTACGGGTAACAATTTATGTAAACAGACCTACATTCTCTGTCTGCACATACCCTTACAAATAACACATTTTTGTTAGTTATTGGCCTATTGCCTTTCAAGACCAAAAGACATGTCAGTTGTATGTGGAGACACTGAACCGTGATGTATTTATACATATATACAGAGTGGCCCAAAAGTCAGGACACAGGGTTATTATATTTATTTTAACAAATGTACAAATTGACTTCCATTCACATGAATGCATGCATGCATTTTCTGTAGAAATGTTTTTTTTTATGACTCCAGATGTAAGTTTTAACCATTGATCAATTGTGTTTCGTCTCAATGCATTAAGGGTTCTTGGTCGAGTTTCGTCTTTAACGGATTTGATATAACCCCATGGGACAAAGACAAATCGATATTAACCATGATGATAGATGCAATCTGAACTTAAATAATAAACTAAACATTTTAATTCCCCGTGGGCCCTGACTTTCGGGGCCACCCTGTAGATATACTTGTCCAATTAATTTCACGAATTTGTTAAATTATTAAGCGATTGCGTAAGAAACGCAATTGAATGCACCAAAAACATATTTCCACCTCCCCCCCCCCACTGTGCTTGCAACAGGTCTACGTGGCCCGATGACATATTCGGCCGCTCGGAGGATGACATGGTGCGGACGCTGCTCAACATCTACTTCCGGCACCAGACGCTTGGCCAGACGGGGGCGCTCGCCGTGGTGGGCTCCAACCACGACCTCACGATGGCGTGCACCAAGCTCACCGCCATCAACTTGCAGCTGAGCCAGGCTCTCCGGCAAGCTCAGGCTCTTGGCTGTCTCATTGGCCCCTCGGGAAACAAGCAGATCCTGAGCACCAGCTTCTGAGAATCTCGCGCTTCGGGCCCGTGTGTTGCGGCGGGAAGTAACGCGTTAGTTGTTTGACGTAAATTCGTTACTCCCAACAAGGCCATTCTGATCCTGTGGCTGGGTGCTGCCAGGGTTTGAGGTCTAGGCTGGAAGGCGACATGGGGGGGGGGGCACCCTTATTCATTGGCGACATAAAATTCAGGTTCGTTGTGAGGTCATCTTATTCGTGAGGCCTAGGATAAATAGCCCATCCCTCCCCCCGACCTTCTGTTGCAGTCCTAATCCAATGCTGTTGCTCTCTTTTCAGTTTTTTATTCAGCATGTACGAGTTGCTTTCTTTTATGATTACTTTCATTTTTGAGAATTTTAAAATGCCTAAATCCCCTAAAAAGGGGGAAATTATTTGTCGGCAGTTTGAGGATAATGTGGAGGACAGCAGAAGCCAATTTATGTGGGTTATACCACAACGAGCTTTCTTTTGCGATTTAGTGCCACACTTTCTGAGGTGAACGAAGTCTCTCTACGAGCATTGGGCAATGCTCATCACTGTTGGAGACCTTCAGCCATTGGTGGAAATTACACATTTCTATGACGGGAGGCAGTCTTGATATAGGACAAACCACTGTTGACTTCCCAATTCTTGGTGGTCGGTATTTATCGACCCAGAGAGGTATTGGGCTAACTCAACCCCTGACCGAGATTTGAACTTCGCACCCTTCCAATTGTGAGTCAATCGTTTCAACCACAGAGCCCACCGAGATGAACGTCTTCAGTGTCCGATGAACCTACTGTACGTTCAGCCACAGTAATCATGGAAGTAATCGGCTTCTCAGATTACATTACAGATATACTTACCGCATGTTTGCATTAATTACATTGCTCAATTAGACACCGATTTATTTTCACATGTAACTCTCCCATCACTGCCCACGTGTGTATATTCACACCTGCACTTGTGTACGTGCATCATTGCGTAAGCAGTTCTGCTCTTTTTTATGGTGTGGCTTTTTTGGGGAGGGATGTGCGTGAGGTTGGTACATTTACAGGAAACCACATGCACGGCACGTTGCATGAAAACCCTGCTGAAATTGAATAATTATTCTTTAATCATGGAATCGGAAGCTGTATTTAAACTGGAGGAATGCGATGAGCTATGAAGCTATTTTTCACAGATGTCCAGTATGGGCGGGTCAGCAAGTTAGAACTCTCATTCAACCAAACAAATTAGGTGTTTCCAGACACACATTGACACTGGCACTCGTGTGTGTGCAGCATAAAGACGTTATGAAAGTTACGGTAATACAGCTTAGAGGTGGGAGTGCAGATAATTAAAACAACTCGTATTAGTGGTGTTGTTATAACTTGAGCATCATGTTGGCACAAGCAAGCACTTGATGCACAGTGGGAGAGCATTAAAGGGGAAACGCCGTCTTGTTTTATTTTGAGTCCACAGCACCTCGTTCTCTGATCACCACGCATAGATTCATTCCAATTTGTATTTTTTTTTTTTTACGATTCAATTCATTAGTGATCATTTTTAAAATTACGTCTGAATCTAAAAAAAAAAGGAGGGTGAGGGGCAACGACGGTGGAAGTCATCCTTCACCGAAATTAATATTCCGCCTGCAGAGTAATGATTGGCTCACGTTCTCGGAAATGTTTTGTCCTTTACAAATGTACAATGTTAATAACAAGATCCTGCACGGAGACCAGGGGCCCCTACTAAGGCTGGCAACTGCGCACGGGCTGGTGCGACCAGCAACCGCACAGCTGATATTTAGACACTGCGTTGGATGCTACTTTTTAAGGCTTTGGCAACCTGGTAGACGTCCATGATCCACTCGAATAGCACTTGCGACCCTTATACACGGCCGGGAATCGGACGCAGGTCACCAGGATTGTAGTGCAGTTAACCACCACACCACCACCACCACCAATTGTCACATCTACGCATATATAGATAGTATGTATATATGTATGTATACTTGTATATGTACACCCAAGTGTAGACTACATATATATACCTAAATGCTCACGCGTGTTACATTATATGCATATGTTGTGTTGTAGCTATACACAAAAAAAGAGCTATAATCAAATACTGTACGAATTTAAAGCGCAACGTTTCCTCTTGGTCTTGCGAGTGATGATGTGGTTTTGTAATCACTGAACTTAACCCTCTGTTATACTCTTCCGTGCAAAACTGCCCATGTGCCCAAGGCGTTAATTACTCGCACATCGTGCTCATTGTGAATGATGCATTGACGGAACCACCAGGATGGCGAGAGCCGTGGTCGTATAACCCTTGCATGCAGTGCTTCATTTATGACTGTGGTGACCAGATGCGGAATGCTTTTCCAGGTCGCACTACCGCAGCATTTGTACCAAAAGTTCAGCGGCGATGATGCTTCAACTGAGACGATACTAAATGCGTGTAAATGTATACATGTATATATGTGCGTGTGTTTATACGTGTATCTATGTTCGAGTATGCACAGTACATTGTTTTTTGTATATATACTTGCATATAACTATTACTCGGGCCTAATACATTGCACAGAATGGACCCCCCCTTTGCCCAGCATCCCACGAGACACCAAAGTGGATACACTGTACTTTAATTACCCCCCCCCCCCCCAAAAAAAAAATGATAACACATCCCACCAATATTCAGTTGTGCAGTCAAACAAAGAGCACAATTTCTGCGCAAGTCGTTTCGCCTCCTCTCGCCGCGTGTCGATGTAACCGCATTTCACACGCCGTCCCTCTCTCGCTGCTTTTAAACGATTCAACGCCACCTTCATCGCGGTCACAGAACTATTATTTCATGACACCCCTGCCTCCACACCACCACAAAACAAATGCCAATCATAACGCGATACGCAAGTCACCATACATATTTAACTTTTTCGAAAATCAAAATAGATTATGATTAATACGCTTTTTGATATAAAATATCTTGGAGGGGGGGGGGGGGGATCAGGGGTCTTTGTTGTGTGCCTTTTTGTTGTTGCAAGAATTTGTTTTATTTTTGAGTCGCAGCTCTTTAAGTGGCTCCCTGATCGTTTTCTGTTGGCTTGCTTGTGAAATCGATGGTTTCGAAGGCTGATGTGTTGTCGGCGATGCCTATAGAACAATTCCTTACAGCATAGAATATTCATGGTAAAGAGTGTGGTTATGATTGGAATGTTTTGACTTTTTTTGCATGATCTTCGAGACTACTCTAAAAATCACGAGCTGCTTGTTATCACACTGTAATATATAAGGGCTATAAAACAATTACACTTAACTGATGCTTAAGGTATTTGAGGCATTGTGGCGATAAATTCCTTGCGCACAAAATTTGGTGCTTTAAAAACATTTGGGAAAACAACTCTGTATTTAGTGCTTGCTGTCTTGAATAGTTTTAGGCCTAAATGAGGTTGTGTAAGCATACACATGTGAGCTGCATACGTGCCACAAAACAATAGTGGAAGTACTATCACGTCTTGATGTATTGTATATTTAGAATGTCTTCAGGTTACAGGGTGCCCTATACATAAAAAAACTGCTTATCTTTTACGGAGCGTAGTGTTGGTATACGCACGTGTACGCTTATGTGTATGCATGTGTTTGTGCGCTTGCGTGCGTGCGTGCGTTAATCCGTGCATGTGCATGCATGCGTTCTTGCGTGCGTGTGTGTGCGGTTGTGGGCTAAGGGTTGCCGCGACGTTAGCGCCGTGTCGGGTTAAGGAGGCCGAGTGCGTCCCCCCAATTGATGAAGGTTTAAATACTCCGTCATTACGAGTCATCGTAGAGACAAGCCAATTATTTTACTCTTTAAAAAGCCGGGTCACACGGCCAGCGCCAGAATTTGAGGCTGAGACATTGTGTACTCTTTTCTCCAGCGCCTTTGCTCTGGCCCGCTTTTTCATGTTTATGCTCAGAAAGCTCGAATTGATGGAATTTGGGACGCGAAGTTATAATTCAAATTGAGCAAATAATTACATTTAGCGAAGGCATGCCTAGGAAACCATTTCTACTGCAATTGCTATTCTACACTGTTCAATCGTGATATGATTCATCAATGCAAAAAGGGATTATTTATGTTGAAGCTAGTATATATGAAATTGCTATGAATAGCTTTTAAGGCAGTGGTAGATTTGGCAAAACAAGACTGCCCACAGAGGCTATATATTTTTTGCAATGTTTATTTTTCAAGCGTGTGGGTTTTTTTTAGTTGTATTGTTTAGGTCGCCATGCTACTATGTTATACAGTGGTTTCTTGACTCTCCGCAAATGCATGCGGCCAACATTTTTAAAGCATTGCTGAATGTACTATTGGGACGCTAACTTCTTATAGAACTGGATTCTCAGAGCTTGCCATTGGTGTCTTGTGATCATCCAAAATGTGTGTTTTTGCTTTTAAATAACGATAACAGTGATCAAATCAATCAAGACAATTCAGAATATGTGTTTATACTGGAGGAATCCGATGAGCCTATATGGCTCTTTTTCACAGTTGTCAATTAGGGTCTCCGTGGTCCAAATAACACTTGGTAGTGCTCGTATCCATTGGCGCCGGTGCTGCGAGTGGTTGAATTTCCACATCGTGTTGAGGACCGGTCTCTGCATGAAACAATCATTGGTGAGTTATAGCAAAGTGGTACTTCATCGTCCCCAGATGGATAAGTGGCTGAATTTACATAAAATCATGATTTGAGCTTACATAAAATCATGATTTGAGCTTACATCATTGAGAATCGTGTTCTCTAATAATAAACTACACTAACTGCATTAATGTATATGTATGTGCCACTTATGAGCAATATTGCAAGTATTTGTTCACGCCGGTTTAGCTTAAAACTCTAGAGGGAGGTTGCATGAGGGAGCAATTTGTATCCCTTGTTTCTCAATTTAATACTTGCAGTCACTGTAAAATATGTGCTTTTAGAGAGGATAATGATCTACTGTTTTATAGATGTCACAGGACATATAATATCCACTGAAAAGCACACTACACATTGCTGTTGCCCATGTTTCTGTAAAAAAAACGCATCAGTTGTCCAATGAATTTTAAAGCTCCACACCGTTACAATAGTACCGCCCAATGACAATTGAATGTAATAGTTACTAACAAAATAATTGTGAGCAAGTAGTTTCAAATATTAATTGATACTATCATGCAATCAGCTGAGAATCCAGGTCTGTATAGTTTTGTGTTCATTGTGAAGGCAAAACAAAGTTGCTCTGCACTGGATAAAAACATATGCACAATTTTGTTTTAAATGTTTTGAAAGTAGTTCTTCTTGATATAATATTCTACATCTATAATCAAAAGTGGATTATTTAACTTCATCAATGACTCTGTATGTAACGAATCAGCGAACACCTTAACAAATCCTAAGCAAAGTGCAGCATCCAATAAAACTAAAACTCTTATTGACTGCTAATATGTACAGAGATATATTATAACGTAGCCAGCTTTATTCAGATATCTGTCAGTTTGTAGTTATATTTTCTCTCCCTTTTTATTTAAAAACTAATTAATTTTATCTTGTAGATTCTCGCCGAGGGGTTTTTAAATGCTGTTGTGTTCGATAGGCTAGATGAAGCAGACCTCATTTGCACTACTGAAGGCCTTGGCATGCGTTGTGTCCTATTGATAAGCGTGTCTGTGTCGTGAACTCATGTAAGTGGAATGCAGGTCTATCATAACGAAAAAATTTAATTAAAAAAATAAGCAAATGTTCTGTAAGTATAAAAAATATATACCGCCTTACAAGTATGATTCCTTGCATAAAAGGAGGAAACGCAAGTGTAACTAAGTTAAAACACTGTACATATTTTGAAACGTGTATAAACAAAAAGGGGATGAGCTGTCATTGTTTTTTTTTCTCTCTGTAAAATCTGTAATGTGAAAATACAAAAGAATAAAAACTTATTTCAATTCATTTCAGTTTTTCCCCGTGGCTTTTCTAACCAAAGAGGGCGAACTGCTCTTGAGTATTATTCAACGACTGGGTATGCCGCAAGCTCAAAGGTGACACTCGGAAAACACTTGAAATTTCATACAAAGTACGCTTCGTTGCATGCAGTGCAACGTCGCATATCGCAAATCCGTCCAGCTGACCAATGTGCCCGCCCTCACCGAGTGCCCCATTATTTGCGCGTGGTTATCTTGCATAGATTATATTATCCCACTCTCTCCAGTAGCTCTGTGATATCCACTTCTGTGTCGGTTCTCTCCCATGAATGGTCGTAACTGCTCTTGCTGGAGACTCAAATAAATTCTCAATCTCGTGAAATGGTTCTGATAATGCAATCACCAGTATAAAAACAAAATATGGGGGGGGGGTGGGAGTTGTAAATATATAAATATTTATTTTTTTAAAGACCCAAGAACATGGTGGGTGTCCTGGACAATGGAATGTGCTGCAGTGGCAGACGATGAGGGCGCTCACGTTCGTTTTTATCCAGACACTGGAAAATGGGACCGGAGCAATGGACAAGCTGTGTTTCCTGTGGTGGAAAAAAAAAGTTTGTTTTCCCCATGTGTTCTGTCGTTACTTTTTTTTTAACTCGCGCGATGTGTGTGGACTATGTTTGGTAACTTGTTTATTTCGGTGTTTCCTGTGGTGGGGAAAAAAAGTTTGTTTTCCCCATGTGTTCTGTCGTTACTTTTTTTTTTTAACACGTGCGGATGTGTGTAGGCGATGTTTGGTAACGTGTTTATTCCAAATCAACGGGGACTCATGTGAACGTTAACCTTTGTGGTTATCTCCTTTCCAAATACCCATAATACCTTTCTTTCTTCAAGGCCTCTAAGGCTAAAGTTTGAGCATAGGAAGATAACATCTCGCCACTGTGACGTAGTGGTCTCATCCTACATGGTTGCTCCGGGTTATTCCTTTCAGCGGGTGCTACTTTTCATTTTCGGTCTTGGACCCCTGCAAGATGACTCTCTTTAAAATACCCCCGCCCCCCTCTGGACTTCGCACGTGAAGGGCTCACAAGTGACGTCGTCACATCCACTCCTATGTTTAAGGAACGAAACAGGAGGATTTCTCCACAAATTACTGGCGAAACGTCGCACTCAGATTGTAAATGTTGTGGATTTGCTCTCCCAACACACCGGTGTGCTGTACTAGTATCGAATTGGCATGTTCTACTTACGTGACCAACTTTACTAATTGTCTGTGTCGGGTGGTGGCGGGGTTAACGACACATTAATATTTACGCGATCTAACCCAAAACAACCTGTATTATGGATGATATTGGTCGTAAAAGCCTACATGTTAAACTTAAATAAACCAAATTTTGATTTAAAGCTTTCGTGACTGCAGGGATTCATATTCTTGGTTCTTTCGGTAAAGTCACGTAGAAGGGAAACAATAAAATAATAATTTTAATAAACCACTTTATTTTATACGTATTAGATTACACACACAGAGTTGCACCCGACATCATTACATTTCAGAAGATAAGCAGGCGTTAGCCTGCACTGTGAAGTAGAATGGAATGAGACCACAGTTCTCGCTTTTTAATTTCAGGAAAATAGGATTTTACCGAAAAAGGTCAAGAGATTTCAAATATATCGAACGCTAGATGCTGACTGCAGGGCTGCATCATGGTCCCATGCGGCCCCTGGGCACATGTCTTTTAGAGGACACCCCCCCCCCCCCTCCTTGCAAAATCATCCACTAGATAGTCAAAATCGAGCTGTCTAACAAGGTCTGACTATTGGCATAAGTGACAATGAGCTTTGTGTTTGGCACATGCTATTCTGCAGCTCATTTATTATTCTGCCTAAAAGGGAAAATGCCCGCTCACCCTGGCAGTTTGTCACTGGCAAATTTAGAAAAATCCGAAGTGCCAAGAAAACATTGGGGAACACTGACTGCAGATTAAGTGCCTGCAACGTCTCAAGCAATATACTTGAACACTTCTCAACCTCAGAGTCAGACATGATAGACTTGAATGGGATTTAGTTCGTTCGCAAAGTTCATATTCAGGTCTGATGGATATGCAGCGGAGAGTGCATTTACCTTTTCCACCATGACATGACTGTTAGACACCTAATCTGGCATAAACAGAACCCCAAAGAGACTTGTCAAATGCTTGTAAGCGTCTAAGCGATGTTCAAGGCATGCCACTAGCTTATCAATGACCAAATAAAATGTTTCTATTTTGAACTTCTCCATCCCCTCAAGTGTCACACCTGGCTCTGCGCTCTCATCTGCAAATGTTTTGCGTTTCCTCTTTCGCTGAAGATCGTGCTTGTATGACTGAGAGGCACATTTAAGGCTGCCCTTTAAAAAGCCTCAAACTGGTCTCGCTGTCCCGCCACAAAATCCCTCAACGAAGACAAAAGCTGTGCTGCTACAGAGATGTCAATGTCACTTTTCTGTAGGTGCATGCTTATAGCGTGGAACCGGTCAAGTATGACGTCCCAGAAATTTGCCATGAACACCATCTCTAAGGTGTCCAATTTAGCACATAATCCAGCGGCCTCAATTTGAGTATCTATTTTCTCATTATCATCATTGCACACCACCGAAGGCCTCTCTAATGTGGGTGTAATTTCTCAACAGTGCCTTGGTTGACTGCCCGAGCGCTCCACCGAGTCCTGGACAACGATTTTAATGTCAGTCTGACGTCTGTCTTCTGAAAGACTTTCCCCCATCTGTGTGTGGATGAAGAGCAAAATATGTACAGTGACTGCAACATGTTAAAAAACTACTGCCGTCTAAGGTGATAACACCAACTAAGTTAAGTGAATGCGCTTCGCAAGGCACACACTTATCAAAGGGTTTTTTTTCTGTTTTAGGTGGGACTGAAACATGTTGCTTACATTGTCATAAGACTGACCTCTACAGTTTCAGAGGTCCAACCCAAGGCACTCCACCATCAAAGTCACACAGTCTGCTAAACTTTTATCAGTGTGGCTCGTAATTGGCTCAAAGCCCAGGAATCGCTCCACCACCTTCCCGCTGCTGTTAACAAACCGGAATATGAACGTCAATTGGTCCACATGTGACAGGTCTGAGGTGGAGTCAACAATTATTGAAAAATATTTGACATCCCGAATCTCATCTGCTATTCATCTTCTTGGTTCTTTCGGTAAAGTCACGTAGCATTGAAATAAAATAATAAAAATAAAACATAATAAAATAAAAATTCTCACGACATCGTGAATTTACCGAAAGAACCAAGAAGATGAATCCCTGCAGTCACGAAAGCTTTAAATCGAAATTCATCTGCTATTGTTTGGCGAGTTTTCTGACCCATTAGCTCAATGAGTTATTCACACATTGTCGATGCCAAATAGGACACTGTGCCTCTTCCTTCTCCGCCAAACTTTTTTTAATATGTTCAGTGAAGAATGGGTCAAATTGTGATAGCAATTCTAGGATGCCAAGGAAATTGCCGTTATGGGTTGACCCAAACCATTCATCATCTCCCCTAAACGCAAGTCCTCTTTCAACCAAGAACTTGATCACTGCTACAACTCTTTTCAAAATGTCCCTCCAGTATTTACGTTCCCCCATCAAGTTGCTGCATGAAATCTGCTTCATTAGCAATGCCCCTTTGTCCGCTGGTGCAAGGCAAGCATGCATGATCTGTGTTATGCACTCTTTTCGTGTTCCCCTATTCTTTCAGTGCTTGCAAAACAGTACACACAACCTGTTGAGGGTGAGTACAGTAGCCACCGTCTAGAAACCTACCCATTTGGTAATTTTCAGTTCAGAAGTTCATTGTTGAAACTTCTCGTCTTTTCACCAAGCGCTCTATCTCGGACTGAAGCTGGGCATTTTTCACTCCGGTTTTGGAAGTGGGCTGCTCCTCTTTCAATAAGCACTGACTTAACAATGTCGCTGGAAATGCTTTGCCATAATGCAGGGTCAGTGACCTCACAGCACCAGGAATGGCTTGGTTGCTGATTTGATTCTTGTGAACTGCCCAACTGCTCCTGAGGTGGAAATGATGGTTCTTGTATACCATTAGCTGTTGAGAGTTCGCCTTCAAAGAATGGCTCTGGGGGAGTGACAACATTACTGGAAACTGAACTAGGGTTAGTTCCTTCCTCACAGCTGACAATAGTGCTGCTGTCATCATTATTATCAGAGGGTTTTTGAAAGAAGTTGGCAATTAGTGGAACACTTTGAAGCAAAACTGCCTCTCTTGCCTCCTTTTTTGTCTTTCTGTTTGGGAAGCACCACTATTCCAACGTTTGTGGTCCATATTTCAGAACGAGTATGCTATTTATATCAATCCTTATCAAATAATAATTGAATTAATATATTAAAAATGACAACACCCTTCATATACTGTTGTTGGAAAATAAAATCGAGTGGTAGTATTTTATAGCCTACTTGTACCTAAAGGCAGCTTTGAGTAGATAAAAGAAAAAAAATAGAAAAGTACATAAAATAAAATACCCATAACCCTTTAAAAAGGCTGTAAGAAGAAAGCCATTAGGAGGGATTGTTGAAATAGCCTTTAAAAAGGCTGTTGTTTTAGAAAAAGATGAAAATAGTCTGAATATTTTGTTGTGGCGTACCAAGCAAGGAAACAGGCATCTGTCTGTGTCTTTTCTTACAAAGAAATGTCTTATATACCTGCCTGACAGAGAGAATTATTTTGCTTGAAATTCAAAAGATAACTTTTTTTTCCTGGGCTGAACAACCTAGAAAGGTTTCTGATAAGTCAGTGAAATTACTTGGTGGACACTATGCACATAGGCCACACCCCATCGATGGGGAGGGGCCACACCCTATAGGCCACACCCCATCGATGGGGAGGGGAAAAAAGACCACGTAAGAGCTCTTGACAATTTGCATGTCAACGTTAGCATTATCTACTTCCGTAGATTTAAAAACAGACGGTCTATGGAAATTTTTTTATGGGGTTTTCCTTAATCTTTAAGTCTAGATTGGGTCTCATATATGCGTTAGTGTATGAAAAAATATATCTTTTGGCATATTTTGTAATGTTTCACAAAACCGCGGTGTATTTTTAATAATTGACTTGTCAACGGCTAACTAAGCTCTCAACAAACGACGAGCCCTCGGTCTAACTAGCTGACTTTTTTAATGCAGCTAATTTGGTTGTAAGGAAAGCTAGCTGGCAAAAATGGCAGTTAGCTAACTAATTTCTGTTAACAAGCTGAATCATACGGGCACCTAGCTAGGGAAAATGATGCAGCTAGCTAAAATAAAGGGATAGCTAGTCTCGGTAAGTCAAGTAACGAACGGCTTGCCATAATATGACGCCTTTCAAACGGTCCTTAACTGCAGAATGAACTGACTTGTTGGTGAATATTGTATTGTATCACAGCATATTGTAGCGTGCCAACCAGTGGCTCAGTTGTACAGAAACACTGTACTCTCCGAGAGGCTCTCGTTTTAAGCATGCACTGTATGTACCAAGGGGCCCAGGTGTTATGCTCAATGTATGCACCGAGGGGCCTGGGGGCCCTAGTGGTCAACTCACACTGTAAGCACCCAGGGGTCCTAGTGGTCACCTCATGCTTTAAGCACCGAGGGGACTCACATTGTAAGCGCTGCGGGGCCCGGGGGCCCTCGTGGTCAGCTCATGCTTTAAGCGTGGAGGGGCCCAGGGCCTCTCACACTGTAGGTGCCGAGGGGCCCAGGGGCCCTAGTGGTCAGATCACGCTTTAAGCCCCAGGGGCCTAGGGGGCCCTAGTGGTCAGCTCACTCTTTAAACGCCAAAGGGCCTGGGGGCCCTCAGACTGTAAAAGCTGAGGAGCCTAGGGGCCCTAGTGGTCAGCTTAAGTTTTAAACACCAAGGGATCTGGGGGCCCTCACATTGTAAGCGGCGAGGGGTCTGGGGGTCAGTAGTGGTCAGCTCACGTTTTAGACACCAAGGGGTCTGGGGGGCCCTCACATTTTAAGCACTGAGGGGTCTGGGGGACCCTAGTGGTTAACTCACTCTATAAGCAGCCAGGGGCCTAGTGGTCAGCTTGCACTGTGCACACTGAGGGTCCTGGCGTTCAACTTCCTTCGGAATTCTTGGGCCATGTACAATGCGCAGCCTGAGGCTTGGAGGCCCCCTGGCAGTCTGAGGGCGCGGGGCACTGGCCCCGGGACTGGCCCGGTCCGTAATCCAGCCTTGGCTGACTGCAAGCAACAGAGATGCGTTGCAACTGTGTGAAAATGCTATTGCAGATCGCGCCCTATAGCACGGTTGGCTATGTACCGTGCGTAAGAAGTTCAACATGCATATGTGGGAAGCCAGTGCTGTGAATAGCCGTGACATCCATAATTTTCTCCTCTTCATCTTAACAAATGTATGTATTTATGTTGAAGTTCTTTCCACCGTACGTAGCCATCCGTGCTGGGTACATTTGGGTACATTGGTGCCGTCTTCTCTGACTCCTCTGATTCCTTTCCTCATCGTTGTTCAGCGTTCTGGTGAATTCGGCCTAAAGTTAAATGCAAGACAGTGAGGGCGAGCGTTCTGTCTTCCCGTCTACAGCTGCCACGGGTGTGGAATACCCTACATTAGTCAAACTTAAGTCCCTTCCACTACATAAGTCCCATTTGAAAACCGTTTTTGTTTCCTGCGGCCTTTAAATTGAGTTGACCTTGCTTTGTGTCTGTGCCGTTTGCCTTGCGAGGATAATTTTAGTTTAATTGTCTATTGGTACTGTACAAAAAAACTGATTACTTTTAGTGCTCCAAGTACAGGAGGATTGTGAGCAGAGAATTACAATTCGAGCTGTCTCTTCATTTCCATCCCAGAGCAACGGGTTATTTACCAGTTAAAATAAACAGAATAATGAAAACGTGCTGACAACAATAACGATGTCTTTGGTCGATCCGTTGCTGGATGTAGGTCTCCTGATGCTGTTAGTTATGGGAGTTGGTCAGGTTACTTCAGATATCACTCACCACTATTGTCGGGGATCACCATAAATTGGGAATTCAAGTCACTGGTTTCACAGCACAGGGAGACAACAGCTACATTTCCGCTCTTCACTATGGGATAACAGGGTTTGTGGTGTGCAGGGATGGGTGGGGGCTGGAGAAATTAGCATGTCAATGAGCTTGAATTCGTAAACGAAAACAGCACAGGTGGGTGAGTGAAAATAACAGCAGTTAAAACTAGGGCAGAGAACCATCTGAGGACCCAATCAAAACCATCACCTTGTCATACATAGCAGGGGTCACCAAAAGGATTTCCAAAAGCTTGAACAAACACAATATCCAAGTTCGGTTCAATACAGTACACATAATCTGTGATTTGATCCCATCGGGGAAGGATGCGATTTCGGACATACAATGTCCTGGTGTCGATAAGCTGAGTTGTGTCTGCGGCAGCAGTTACATTGGTGAAACGAAGCGACGTGTCTCAGACTGGATTCGCGAACACAAAGCGGATTTGAAACACGGTAAAACCAACACCTCGGCAGTGGTGGATCATTGTTTCAATGCTGTGGGCACACATGACATTGTTTTCTCCGAGACCTCGGGCTACAATCAGTGATTTGTTCATGAAGCCATCTAGATACACAAACACAGACAAAATTTTAATCAAGAAAATTGATTCAGATTGAGCAATCATTGGAAGGACGTGATAAGCCACCTGTGCTATTTTCGTTTAATAATTCAAGCTCATTGACATGCTAATTTCTCCAGCCCCCACCCGTCCCTGCACGCCACAAACCCTCCGCCCTCTTCCCCCCCCCCCTGTGAACTCCTGGAGCCACGACTCTACACCCCCCCCCCCCCCCCCGTGTCTATATAAAGCCAGAACAGCAGCTAATTATTTCTCACCTGATGACGGACGCTTGTGTTGCGACCGAAACGTCGTATTCTTTGATTATTTTTTTCTATCTACGTGACTTTACCGAAAGCACCAGAGAGTACAGAATATTTATACTGGAGGAATTCGATGAGTTCAAAAGCTCCTTTTCACAGATGTTCAGTAGGGACGGGTAAGGACGTTGCAACAACAAACGATACAAAAACACGATAGAAATGCAAAGTACAAGAAAGGTAAACAAATCACCCAAATCTTCTTGGTTCTTTCGGTAAAGTCACGTAGAATGGAAATAAATTAATACAAATAAAACATAATAAAATAAAATCACCCAAACACATACAAATACAATAAAGGCATCTCCATCCTACCAGACCAAGTCCACCGAGGTATTAACTTATTTTAAAAAGCGACCTGGCCACAAATGATAGTTCACCAAAGTGGCTTATCATTTGGACATAGCAGCAAATTAATCTAAAGAGTATAAATGTATGTTTATAAATGTGGAGGGAGAAATCGGGGGGAAAAAATCCACGCGACCACGGGGAAAGAGGCACGCAAACTCCAAACATACAGCAGGCGTCAGGGTCGGGATAGAACCCCCGACCTCCTCCATACTCATCGAGGAAAAGATAACAGATCAAGAACCAAAAAGTGCCCATGAGTTCTGCAAAGAGCCAAGTGTATTTTTATGTATTTATATATTGACAGTTTTCGGCACTGCACGGGACACATTCATTATTTCGCGAACACAAAGCAGATATGAAACACGGTAGGACCAATACCTCTGCCGTTGCTGATCATTGTTTTAACGCAGTGGGCTCACACGAAATTGACTTTTCCAAGACGAAGGTATTCTGCAAACCCATCGGCTATTATCAGAGATTTGTTCATGAAGCCATCCAGATATATAAACACAGACACAACATCAACCGAGAAGATGGGTACAAACTGAGCAATCATTGGAAGGACGTTATTAACCAGGTAAGTCTTAAATGACTGTGATGTTTCCATCCTACCTGCCTATGTCAGCTGTTATTTCTGACTCTCTGTCTTTCTCTCTCTCTTTGTGCATCTCTCTCCGATCTTTATTCCAGTGACCCAGGTGCTGCTGCGGGGTCCACTTTCTACCACGCCCCCTCTCTCTTCCCACCTCCTCTCTCCCCCCCCTACTGCCGAGGCCTATATAACCTCGTGCCACGGCAGATCTCTCGCCTACTTCAGCAGTTTTTTCTTGCTTTGGTTGTCCCACCTGATGACGGTTGCTTGTGTTGCGATTAAAACGTCGTGATCTATTATTTTTCTACCTACGCGACTTTACCGAAAGAACCAAAGAGTATACAGTCATTATTCTTTGCTACTGTGATAGCGTGTTCTACTTTATGCCCCTTCGATTGAGCCGCATGTGGTGGATTAAAAGCCGCATGGGGCTCGGGAAACGCCTGTTGGCCACCGCTGCACTAGAGGGTATTTGGCCTACTCTTCCACACTGGCCAGACATCTTGGAAGAGGTAAGTGTACCCACACTTTACCTCAAACACACGACCTTTCTGATCGTCTAAACTTTAACAATAAAATTCTAACTTTTGAAATAACATTGTTTTTTGTGAAATTACACTTATTTTCAGACCAAAAATTATACATTTTCATCCATTGAGGACAAAATATTTTTTTAATGAGGGATGTTTGACAAATTCTTGGGTTAGTTTCATTCATAATCCTTTAAATTCTGTGGAAACCACGAGCCTCAAAGGCAACAACCTTTGGAAATAATATTACAAACGTCGTGTTGAATGAAATAATTTTATTTTAGAAATAATGTTCAAATTTCAAACAGCATTTAAAATTGTTGAATGTATCATGGCAGAGATGATTATACACTTACTTTATTGTAATAAAATACATTTTTATATTTAGTATTATATGTGAAGGCATATGTATAACATTCCACTTTTTGTATAGTTTAACGATTTATACCACGATTACTTCGATTTATTTTGTGTTGTTTTCCAAATTGACCGATACACATTTGCACAAAGGTAATATATACTGTTCTTCATTATGACATTACAAAGGGTTTAAGATTAAAACAGTGCAATGATGGTTGGTAACGTATACGCATTCCTAAAAAGCACGCAAACATTTTCCTTTTATTTTGTTGTAATATTCACAAAGAAGTATTAATATTTTGGCAAGCACATACTATTTTCTATCAATATATTTTGGCAAACACGTATATTTTATATGAATTTCAGCATATGTTTGTGGATTGTCTTAATTGTCGACTGACCCCCAACATCAAGTGGAAGTTTAAAGCTGACACAGGGCCACCAATGGAGGGCATCGATGTCTCATGCTCATGCGTGTACATGAACCTAGACATTTTTCAAGACATAATAAGACTTTCTTTAAAACACCGTCCCTTCTGAAAGAAGTTATACATATAAACACAAAGTGGCAATTCTCATTTTATTTTAACAAGATTATTTTACTTTAACAAGAGGAATTGTGAATTCTGGGGTAATTTTGCATAGTCATCAGCTCAAGCCAAGTGTCTCAGTGCTCAAATGAGTGTCGGTTGGCACTAATCTACAATGACAGCTCTGAGGCCAGTCGAATAAATTTCACATCCTCATAAGTAGAGGGCCATGACTTCCAGAAAGGGAGACAAATATCGATCAAGCGTTATGATGAGCTGAATCGATCACTGAAAGAAATTTAAGGTCCTGACTTTCCCATTTGGCCAGATTATTAATCCGTATGCAAAATAACCAGGATGACGATAATTCGGGAATTGTCTGGGCATGCAACAAGGTCGATTGTTTTCCACTGATAGTGTCGTCTGGAGGGTATAGCATCATTTTACACTGTGATGTTACGTTCTGACATCCAATCAAGCGCTTTCGTAGAGGTTTCTGGGAAAGGAGTACAGTGGACAGTTGTTTCCTTTTTGTGTTCCGACTACTAATACCTTACCGAGATTAAATAATATGAGCGTCACGTAAGCAAAGTAATGCGAATACAATCCAACACATTTTGCAGAAGCTATTCGCAAAGCAAAAGTATAAAAAATAACTCAAGTACTGTAAAACCAAATGCGTGACCAGGTGACTGCTTCAGCCTTTTGACTTTGAAGGTCAAGTCTGAGTAGAATCAATACTGAGTAGAAGTCTGAGTAGGTCAAGTCTGAGTAGGAAGGTCAAGTCTGAGTAGGTCAAGTCTGAGTAGAAAGATCAAGTCTGAGTAGAATCTGTATTTCCAATCGCAGATTACTTGACAATTACGATGGCAGCAGGGTGTTTTAGAAATATTTACGCGATTTGAAATCGCTATATCTCTGTAACCGCCCATGAATGAAACTCTTACCACTTGAAAGGGTGGGGCATAGAGTTTCAAATGATTACCACTAGATGCCTCTCCCAGCGCACAAACAGCCCCTAGCCTCAGTCATTCGCAAGACAACACTGCCTCAACGTTGGATAGGTCGCACGGGACCCCAAGACTTGGCGCTACACTCTTGGCCCCCAAGATCCCCAGACATCACCACACCCTGCGACTTTTTCGTGTGGAGATACGTCAAAGACCGTGTTTTTGTGCCACCATTAGCGACTAACCTGGATGACCTCAAACATTGAATCATGGCAGCGGTGAATTCAGCGGAAGAAGACATTTTCAGAGGCGTTTGGGACGAATTCAACTATCGTCTCGATGTTGTCCGTACAGCAGGTGGAGGGCACATAGAGCATTTATAAAATGGTTATTAAAACTTGATAACTCATTAAACCGTTCGTAACTTTTTGTGTAATTGTAACATGTTGCCATCGTGAAATATACTGCTTTCAAATTGGGTCCATCCATTTAAAACACCCTGTACAATCCTTTTGTCCATCTGCTACCGGATAGACTATAAAGGCTTCCCCATGCCATGTTCGTCACAGGAGTTGTTTGATTCCACTTCACACCACACTGATCAGTGTATGTTGGTGAAAGGGGAGGGGGGGGTGACGCAGGATTGGTACAGATATCACTCGCTACTAATGATAGCCATGGCTGGGAATCGAATTCATTTTCCTGGGTTCAAAGTGCAGTAAGTTCACGACTGTGCCGACGCTCCACCCCGCAAACTGCTTCTCTCTACAGCTGCTTCCGTAGCGTATACATGCACGGAAGTCGGACTCTGAACCACATCGCATCGATCCAATGAAACCTTGCAAACAAGGGTCAGTTACAGTATTATGAAAACAACATTAAAACTTTGACCTCCCTGGCGAATTCAATCTCCACGCTAAAATATGCAGTGTTATTTTTTTCTTCGTGGCCCTGCGCCAATTGTAGACATTTCCGCATTCACTTGTGGAAAGTCAACAGCAGCACAACTGCTGTTGACTTTCCACAAGTGGTACTAATTTTATTGACAAGCAATAAGCGGCCTGAATCGACCCCTGACTGGAATTAAAATTAGTAAATTCTTCCCCGCTGTTTTGCACTGCATTAACACGTCGCTAACACGAGTGCTCGAGATGTTGGTCACTTGGCGGAACTGCAGGGTTCACGATTGTTAGTTCACGGGGGTTTAAATTCTGGCCAGGGCAAACGGGAGTTGGTCACTGCCCCGCAGGACATTTGCTGATAACAAGTTCATTTTGGCGCGTGCGGGCTTCCTCCTACCATTGTCCCCCTCTTCCATCGTTTGCCCGCTCCCCTTTATAAAACAAAAACCCCTGATACTCCTGTTCATAGTCCCCCACGTGTGTGGGGGCAGTGAGCTTAATTTCTCCCCCATCTTTGTATGCAGGAGTGCCGAGTTTGAGGGCTTTTGGTCCGCAGGAGTTTTCTGTCCCTCCTCCGCCCCCTCTTGCTGCGGTTTATGCCTCGTACCGGGTACATGTTGTCTTGCGAAACATAAATTAAAAACATATTCTGGTCAAGGTCTGGTCTCAGACTGTCATTCCTCCTGGGTCAGTCACCACCTCGTGAGACTATGCCAATTGACTGGAACTTTCTCCCATGGGCACAGGACTGCTAGTGGACATGAGCACAGCTCAATGCTCATTTGGGCATGGGGAACATTTAAGGCAATAATTTAGAGTCCTTTGTCAATCCACCACTGGATAAAGAACCCCCCTCACGTGGTGTTGGTCATGGAGTTTGCTACCATACTTCACAATGCACATCAGTGTGAATTCATTACGAATTGAGCCAGTTTTTCTCTCTATATATAATAGTGCATCGTCTGTCTGTGTTTGTATTGGTGTGAGCACCAGTTGCTCGGCTGATCTGAATCTTCTAATTATGTTAAACAATTGTGGAATTTTCCTTAAAAAATGTATCGACTGAACTTTAAAGTTCCACTTTGAATTACCGTATACTGTATAAAAAATTTGTACTTCGTATTTTTTAGACACTCTTCCCATATTTATGTTCATATTCCTTCACAGTTGTACAATTGTGTGTAACATTCCTGCACAATCGTAGTAATCGCTGTCTCACAACAGCGCGACCTTGTGTCATGATCCAGTTCAGAGTAAGGATTCCCTGGCGATTTTAAACTCTAGAGCAAGGATTCTGAACCTGTGGGCCAACGGCACCACGCAAGGCCATGGAAAGCGGCCCCCCGGGAACTGTTACAAATATTTCGATTACTTTTCACGAAACACCGTTTTTTTTTTTTACCTGCCCATTGCACAACACATACATGGCTTTAAGCATACAGTGAGGGAAAAAAAGTATTTGATCCCCTGCTGATTTTGTACGTTTGCCCATTGACAAAGAAATGATCAGTCTATAATTTTAATGGTAGGTTTATTTGAACAGTGAGAGACAGGATAACAACAAAAAAATCCAGAAAAACGCATGTCAAAAATTTTATAAATTGATTTGCATTTTAATGAGGGAAATAGGTATTTGACCCCCTCTCAATTGCAAAAATTTCTGGCTCCGAGGTGTCTTTTATATAGGTAACAAGCTGAGATTAGGAGCACACTCTTAAAGGGAGTGCTCGTAATCCCAGCTTGTTACCTGTATAAAAGGCACCTGTCCACAGAAGCAATCAATCAGATTCCAAACTCTCCACCATGGCCAAGACCAACGAGCTCTCCAAGGATATCAGGAACAAGATTGTAGATCTACACAAGGATGGAATGGGCTACAAGACCATTGCCAAGCAGCTTGGTGAGAAGGTGACAACAGTTGGTGCGATTATTCGCAAATGGAAGAAACACAAAAGAACTGTCAATCTCCCTCGGCCTGGGACTCCATGCAAGATCTCACCTCGTGGCGTTGCAATGATCATGAGAACGGTGAGGAATCAGCCCAGAACTACACGGGAGGATCTTGTCAATGATCTCAAGGCAGCTGGGACCATAATCACCAAGAAAACAATTGGTAACACACTACGCCGTGAAGGACTGAAATCCTGCAGCGCCCGCAAGGTCCCCCTGCTCAAGAAACACATATACATGCCCGTCTGAAGTTTGCCAATGAACATCTGAATGATTCAGAGGACAACTGGGTGAAAGTGCTGTGGTCAGATGAGACCAAAATGGAGCTCTTTGGCATCAACTCAACTCGCCGTGTTTGGAGGAGGAGGAATGCTGCCTATGACCCCAAGAACACCATCCCCACCGTCAAACATGGAGGTGGAAACATTATGCTTTGGGGGTGTTTTTCTGCTAAGGGTACAGGACAACTTCACCGCATCAAAGGGATGATGGACGGGGCCATGTACCGTCAAATCTTGGGTGAGAACCTCCTTCCCTCAGCCAGGGCATAGAAAATGGGTCGTGGATGGGTATTCCAGCATGACAATGACCCAAAACACACGGCCAAGGCAACCAAAGGAGTGGCTCAAGAAGAAGCACATTAAAGTCCTGGAGTGGCCTAGCCAGTCTCCAGACCTTAATCCCGTAGAAAATCTGTGGAGGGAGCTGAAGGTTCGAGTTGCCAAACGTCAGCTTCGAAACCTTAATGACTTGGAGAAGATCTGCAAAAAGGAGTGGGACAAAATCCCTCCTGAGATGTGTGCAAACCTGGTGGCCAACTACAAGAAACGTCTGACCTCTGTGATTGCCAACAAGGGTTTTGCAATCAAGTACTAAGTCATGTTTTGCAGAGGGGTCAAATACTTATTTCCCTCATTAAAATGCCAATCAATTTATAACATTTTTGACATGCGTTTTTCTGGATTTTTTTGCTGTTATTCTCTCTCACTGTTCAAATAAACCTACCATTAAAATTATAGACTGATCATTTCTTTGTCAGTGGGCAAACGTACAAAATCAGCAGGGGATCAAATACTTTTTTCCCTCACTGCAGTTTCCTTTGTCAAATATTGGTGCTTGGTGGTTAATGGAAATATTTTGACAGTGATCTACGCAGCCAGAAAGGTTCATGAGTACAGCTCTAGAGCTTACCCAGTAAGTCCTACATATAAATAATGTCATACAACACTTTTCCTAATGAACTTCTACGTATGCCCGTCATGTAATTATTACTTTTCTTCAACTATTACTCTCAAAGTGCGCCAAAAAAATGATTATATTCTCAAGTTGATGCGAAACAAGTTAAATATATGTAAAATATTTTACAATTCCTATGGGATACCCACACAATCGGTTTAATAATTCATTTGGTCATTAAGAGGATTTAATCCTGTGGTAAAATGTCCTGCGGGAATTTCCTTATCACTGGAGTTCCGGTATAAAAGGGTGGCGGCTAATGGCTCCAATTTGAGAAGGCAACAAAGCCCCGCTTTTCCCGCCCTCAGGTGACACGTTTAGGACGATTTATTGAAAATTGGAAGGCGATAAGTACAAAACAATGAACGTAACGATTTTGGCACGGTAATTTTTTGTAAAATTGGCGAGGTGCAGGAGAAGGTAAAGTCATGGAATAAATGCGGGAGTGGGGCACCGCCTAAAACATCATGTATCATTTTTAATTACATTACTTTTTAACGGTGGCTAATTTTTTTTAATGTTATTTTTAAAATGCAATTTCACTGTCCTCTCCTGAAAATGGAGACTTGTACTTTAAGCACAAAACATTTTTGAAAGGACGTTACAGAAGCCGATTAGTTAAATGTGTGTTGTTCAGCCCATCGTGAACGATTTACGGATTAACTATTAATTTAACATTTCTGTGACCACAGTGACCACCCGTGCCAAAGTGGTGGTTTCAATAATGGGGTTGGAGATGGCACAAATAAATCCATTGCTTTTCGATTTAAAGCTTTCGTGACTGCAAGGATTCATCTTCTTTGGTTCTTTCGGTAAAGTCACGTAGAATGAGAATAAAATAATAAATTGATAAAATAAAATAACACAATAATATTCTCACGACGTTTCGGCGACAACACAAGCGGCCTTCATCAGGTGAAGGGACGAGACTGTCTGGTAGGACAGCGCTGGAGTGCTGGAGCGCTGGAGTGCTGTCCTACCAGACAGTCTCGTCCCTTCACCTGAAGGCCGCTTGTGTTGTGGCCGAAACGTCGTGAGAATATTATTGTGTTATTTTATTTTATCAATTTATTATTTTATTCTCATTCTACGTGACTTTACCGAAAGAACCAAAGAAGATAAATCCATTGCTGCCACGTCACAGCTACTCGGCAATTCTGCCCGCTCACTCCGCCTGAGAGTCGAATATCCGGGATGGACTCTGCTGCCTTCTCTACCAGAGCCACCAGGGCATCGATATCCAGAATTCTCTTAGAATTTTAAGATAATATATTCCAATGTAAACGTAATGCACATTAATTTATAGGTTTTCTGTAAATGTGATTAATGTACCATCCGTGAAAATGTATTTGAAGCAACGAATAAAGTAACAATAACCTGAAATGTATCATGGTTATTACTGTGGACTTCATAAAGATGTAATATTATTGTTATTATTTTGACATACACCAGTGTATCAAGTTTATTAGGCAAACATTCTGATCACGTCTACGTTTGTACACATGTAAAGGTTACTATACTTTATATTATATACATAGAAAACATGTATTTTATTTTAAGATTTTATTTCAATCAGCTTATTTATAGTCCCTGACTTAGAAATACGCAATTACACAAGTATAAACGGTTTAAATCATATAATTTGTTTATGCTATAAACGCCCATATTTACACAGATGATTTGGCTAAATTTGCAGCAACACTAGAGACTGAGGTTAATGAAGTTTAATTTTGTGACATCCACGTTGCTGTTTCTTTTTTCATTGTCGTCTTGCACATTATCAACAATACTAAAAAAATATCCAAATGTTACCATTGCATGCACACTGCACGTATATAAATAATCGCGTTCTATGACTGCAAACAATATTATTCAGACTAACTTCAGCCAGTGATCGGCATTAACGGTTCACTAGCTTAGACGACAGTGGAATCTAGTGAAAGGGCAATGCTCAAAGTCACATGACTCAAAATAATCGCGGTGCAAACTGAAGGCAAAACGGTTTAGCTTTTCATAAAGCTGCATTTCCAAACAAGAGACCTAGTTGAATTATAAAATAAAACAACAGAAAAACATAAAGACTGAGACCACTTTGAATTATTGGTATAAGAGATGTAAAAGACTAAAACATAATAACCTATTTGTCATGATTATGAAAAACATCGCTGCCAAAGCCACCAATGCCCCACACCTCAACTGCCACTGCCCTCTGTGAGACTCCACAGCTGCTGCACAGGCACTACCCGACCTCTGATGTCCACTCTCGAGAGCGCAACCCCTCCCACATCTGCCTTTGAAATATCTACAACCTCAATTAAATCCATTGCGGGCTTTTTCCCAGTCCTCTGCGCTGCGCGGACCTTCCATCAAGTTCCCCTCGGCGGTGGCGGCGGTAAGATGATCTGATCGATGTTGGAGAAGCGTTTGAGGAAGCTGAACCGGCACAGCGCCACCGTGGACGTGGAGGACGAGGAGGAGGAGGACGAGGACGACCGCGGGGTCGCGCCGCTGGCGCCCGTCGTTGTCATCGCCGTCGCCGCCGCCACCCCGGCCGTCGCCGCTCCGGCCATCGCCTGCCCGGCGGCACCCCCGTTAGTCGTCACGATTGTCGTTGACGCGACGGTGGCGCCGGAGGTCTTGCCGTCGAACGTCTCGAGCCATATGAGCGAGCTGGTGAAGCCGACCTTGGCGTGGCCCTGGGAGGCAGACGGAGGCACGGATTGGGCGCCGCCGGCGGAGGCAGCCGTGCCGGCGACGGCGCCGTTGGCGGCGGCGGAGGCAGCTGCCTCGCTGAGCTCGGAGCGGCGGCGCCAGCGCTCGCGCAGCAGGTGGCGCACCTTCTCACGGAAGTAGCGCGTGGTGAGTGTGTAGAGGATGGGGTTGAGCGCACTGTTGATGGGCAGGATGAAGATGACGACCCACGACGTGATGCTGCCTATGTGCGTGGGAGAGGGAGGGGAGAGAGTGAGAGGAAAAGCATGACGGCGTTCGTGATGGAGCGGCGGATTGGGAAAAAAACGAGGTTAGGATTGAGCTTTTTACGTTTGTCAAAGTTACACATGGTTGTTGACAAGATATTATTAGCAGTCATAACAAACTTCTCCCTGGCCCCATCCTTCCCTCCATCCCTAGGTACCCCCATAATTCCCATTCCCACTAACCTCCCTCCCCCTACCCAGACCTATCGCCCTCCCCTCTTTCCCCTCCTCCTCTCTTATGCCACGATATCACTTTTAGCTACCTGACTGTACCATTTGTAGATACACAGTGAGAGGTCTCTGGGTGTCGCGCCAGCCACAGTGCTGGAGGGGCGCCGAGCGCTGGGTGCCTCAATTGGTGGAGTTAAGGGCACGTGACCGGAAGCGGGGAGCCCCGGCCTTGATACAGCAAGGGGCGTGGCCAAGGGATAAAGGGGGAGCACCGAGGGCATTCGAGGCTCGTTTCGAGGATCAAGCAAGAAGGGGAGCTTGGCTTGAACGCCGCTCGTCGTGAGCATGTAGTTTAGCCGGGAAGCGTGGTCGGTTAGCAAGTGCTACAGACACGTTCGTTAGCTAACACACATGCACATAATGAGAAGCCTAGGACAAGTTAGCTACACTTAACAACAGAATCCGGTGTTCAGTGCTTTGTTTAATAAATGCGTTGCCTCCTACAACAGTGTGTATGCCTCAGGAACGTCACGGCAGAAAGGAGCATCTCAACGAACGACCTCATCTCCACCATCGCTGCTCTCGCAGCTGCCCTGCTGGAGGAGGAGGACGACAACGACGAGATGCTGACGCCGCAGCCGCGGCCCTCTGTGCCTGTTTCCCACTTGTGGGAAATGGGCACTGTCGCCCTGCAAGCGGGGGACGACTGCAGGACGCCGTGCCCACGGACTTCGGTAGGAGCTGTTTCCTGCGGGCAGGAAACCGCAGGAGCGTGCGGCGCACTGGAGCCCGCAAAAATTTTTAAACCGCGGGAAGGCGCTCCTGCCAACACCGTCTTCCCGCCGACGCCGCTGGCTCCCGCCCGTGGACTAAAGAAGCGCCTTCCTTTCGTCCGGGAATTCACGTCAGTGGGCGGCGACTGGGTGGCATTCCAATGCCGCTTTGTTGCCGCCTGCAGCCTCGCGGAATGGACGGAAGAGGAGGTGCTGCGAGCGCTACCTATGGCGCTTGACGACGATGTATTGGCGGCCTTCAACGCCATTCTCGACGAACAGAAGACGATGCTACCGCAAGCCCTGGTGCAAATGGGGGGCGATTTTTGCTCCAGCCTCCGCCAAGCGCCACAAGTTCTCCATGCAGTAAAGGGGGGAAGCAGAGACGCCCCTCGCTTATCGCGCCGCTCTTCTGGCGTCCACCAAGGCGGCCTTCCCCAGGATGGACCAAGTGGAGAGAGACTCCCTGGTCCTGGAAGAGCTGCCGTCGTGGGTCATTATACCGGCCACGGAAGACGACGACATCACCTCGCTCAAGGTCACCTGCTGTCTGGAGGCTCACCTCCGTATCCGGCGATGGGGCGGGGTGATTGTGGGTGCACCTCCGGTAGAGGAGGGAGCAACCACCGGTGGACTGCATCTACAGGTGGGGGTTTCGAGTCGACAGAGAGATGGGTCCATCATCTATTTCAAGTGCGGCCTGCTTGGGCACGTCTCCGTGGGGTGCCGCGTCCGACAAGGAGGATCCTCTTCATCAACACTGGCCGCCGATCGTCACTCCTTCTCTTCACCAGGCCCTAAGGTGGGTCGCAGTACACTACACATGCAGCCCCCCTCACTCACCTCACTCATCGGGTTCAGGGTCAAGGGTTGTGGACTTGTGGTAGGGGGCGTCGCGTTATGTACCTCGCCTTTCGGATCCGGAATCACGGGTCGCGGGATTACGTCAGGGTGGATCGCGTCCCGATCAAGGGTTGGTGGGTGAGGGGTGGCCCAAATGCCCCGTGCAATTGACGGCCCTGGGCCGCTGTATTGTGGCGGCGGGTTCGTCCGCGGTCATAGGGACGGTCGAGGTCGTTGACGTACGCGTCCTTTTTGACACGTGTGCATCGGCGACCATCATCTCAGACATAGTTTTCGAAAGCTTGCCGCCAAAGTTGTGCGCCATTTTATCCGTCGCGATTCCCTGTTTCACCGCGAACGGCCAGTCTCTAGGAATTGTCGGTCAGATTTCAGCCACAATTGGCATTGGCGACATTCAGTTGTCAGGTCTGGTACTAATTTCCAAATCTTTAGCCGTACCCTGTCTGTTAAGGACCAATTTCCTAGGTAGCATGCCGCTCAAAATCCTGGTGGATCAGGGCTCCATTGAGTTGCCGTCGGGCTGCCGCATGGCTTTCTTGTCATTACCAACTTTGTTTCACACAGCGAAAGTGTCGGTCTCTGGCATGGCTAACCAAAGGGTTAAAATTCCCCCCGGGGCGCAGATGCTGATCCCCTTGCAGTTTAAAAAGCACCTAGATCGCAAAACGGCTCCGCACGTGTTGTTGATGGTTCCCTCCACCAGGGCGGTTCACGCACAAAATTTGGTTTATGCGCAGACTTTGGTTGCAAGCGATAGACAACCTTTTATTCAGGTCCTGAATGTCGGTCCAGACGCGTCAGTGATTGAAGAGGGCACTGTCTTAGCTCACGCATCGGCCGCAGGTGGCGTTCATAAAAACGGTGGGAATAAAGGTATTGCAGTGGCTGCGGGGCAGGGTGAGGACGTTGCCGAGGCATGGTTAAACACGCTCTGTTCCGAGAGCAAGGACCTATCTGATGCACAGAGGCTCGAGCTGCGTGCGCTCTTATCGGAACTTTCCGATGTATTTAGTAAATCTAAATTCGACATTGGCTGCACACCTTTATGGTGCCACCACATTGACACGGGAGATTTGGGCCCTTTTCATCAAAACCTGTATCGCCTGAGTCCTGCGGAGAAGGCCCATGTGCGCCACGCGGTGGATGAAATGCTGGCCGCAGACATTATCGCTCCCTCCAACAGTCCATAGGGTGTGCCCATCGTTCTTGTAAAGAAACAGGACGGTAGTTTGAGGTTCTGCGTGGACTTCCGCAGACTCAATAAAGTCTCCGTGGCAGATGCGTACCCACTTCCGCGGAAGGACAACTCGTTGGAAACGTTGTCAGGGGCGCGGTTTTTCTCCACGCTTGATTTGCTGTCGGGATTTTGTCAATTGCTCTTAGATCACAGCTCGAGGCCAAAGACTGCATTTCGCAAGCCCCAGGGTATTTTCGAGTTCAACCAGCTCCCGATGGGATTACACTCAGCCCCGGCCAAATTTCAACGGTTGATGGAGCTAATGCAAGCGGGCCTACAATGGGATGCGTGTTTAATTTATCCCGACGATGTCATCGTGTTTGGACACACGCTCGAGGAGCACCTGCAGAGGTTGCGGGCTGTTTTCCTCAAAATGTGAGCTGCTAAATTGAAGTTTAATCTGCATAAGTGCTACCTCCTGCAGAGATCGGTCAAATACCTAGGCCATATCATCGACGAATCCGAGATTTCGACGGACCCTGACAAAACTGCGTGCGTGCGCACGTGGCCAACCCCCAAGTAGGTGGGTGAGGTACGTAGTTTTGTCGGGTTCGCCTCTTATTATCGACGCTTCGTCCCCAGGTTCGCCACGATTGCAAAGCCGCTCCATGTCCTCACAGCCTAGGACTAGAAATTTCGGTGGGGGGCAGAGGAGAAGGCTGCGTTTGCCACGCTGCACGACAGCCTGGTCAACGCGCCTCCCCTTCGGTACCCTGATTTTTATTTGCCCTTCGTCCTCGATACTGACGCTAGCAATACTAGTATTGGCGTCGTTTTGTCACAAGTGGTGGATGGAGTAGAGCGTGTGGTCGCATACGGCAGTAGGGTGCTTTCTCCAGCGGAGCAACGTTATTGCGTTACACGCTGTGAGTTGCTGCCGATTGTTTTTTTTGTTCAGCAGTGCCGGCCGTACCTCTATGGGCGGAAATTCCAGGTGCGATCAGACCACGCGGCCTTGCAATACACGCTGCGTGTTGAGAAACCGTCCGGCCAGCTGTCCCATTGGCTCAAGGTCATTCAGGACTATGCATTCGAGGTCTCATATAGAAAGGCCGTCCGCCACTTGAATGCTGACGCGTTGTCATGTCTGCCAAACGGTGACAAGTGCGCGTGCACATCGGGTGCGGGACGGTGCAGGCCCGCTGATTCCGCTCCGCCCCGTGAGGTCATTGCTGCGGCCGATGTCGCTCACACGGACGCAGCTGACACATGTGACCACACGCTCGGTCTCTCCAACTTCTGGGACTTGCATGTCCTAGGGGTCCTGGCCGCATATAGATTGGCCTCCCATGCGTCCACCGGCTACTCACCATTTTTTCTTATGTATGGGAGGAAGCAAGATCTGCTCATTGACACACAGCTAAATCCAGATCTGGCTCAAAATAAACTGCCCGACCTTGTACGGGTTACCCTCCAGCGCCTGTTGGAGGATAAGGATGCCTCCCGCGGGAAACTCGGCTTTGAAGCAAGCTGCCAACGAGCGGCAGGTAGGTGCCTGGGAGACTGGGACCAAATGGGCAGTCGGGGAAAGGGTGATGCTTCATTGCCCCAAGGTTCCCGTAGGGACGTCCCCTAAGCTCTACATACCATGATGGGGGCCCATGGAGATCGTCAAGGTAAAAAGGTCCGCAGAGCATCCGCATACAATTCGGTCGAAGGCGCTGGTTTGTACATACGTTGCGCCTCATCATTTTGTCTGCTGGACAACGCTCATTCATCTCAAATCCCTGGGGGCTATGTGTCCAGTGTGCCCAACGAGCCAAGGCGCGCATCCACGGGAATGATGCCTCAGAGATGCTCTGCCTCTTCCCCCTCAGGGTCCCAGCTACTGAGGTCTAGGGAGCGCAAGTCAGGGGCGGACAACCATTGTTGGGTCCTTCCTCTTCGGTCGGGCGGCCTTCTCCTTCGCCACCTGGAGAGGGGCCGCGGGCCTCGGGCCAGCCTTGTCACACGCCGGAACCATCCGCGGAGGTCTCCCCTAACCTGGCTGGGGGCCCGGCGACGAGGACGTGCTTGAAAACTGACCGCTTCCACCATTAACTCTCGCCGGTACGCTGCTATTTATGCACACCATTGGCTGGTGGTCTCGCTCGTGAGCTGGGGTGGGGGAGGCGGACTCGGCCCCGTCCTGTGCTCGTGGAGGGGGGAAGGCATACGTGCGGTGGTGGCACAGGGCTGGCTGTCGGGAGGGCGAATCACCCCTTGAGATTGCCGTCCTTTCTTCTTTTATCTCACGGCTCTTGTGTTGTGTTGTTGGGGCACGTCGTTCGGGGTTATTGTTACACTTACCATTCACGTTACATTTGGGCTCCCGCTTTGTTGAGAAATTGGCGGTGAGACGAGTTGAGGAGTTTTTTTTTGGGTTGTCGGAAATTTTTCTCCTCTACTCCTTCCAGCCACAGTGCTGGAGGCGCGCCGAGCACCGGGTGCCTTGATTGGTGGAGTTAGGGGCACGTGACCGGAAGCGGGGAGCCCCGGCCTTGATACAGTAAGGGGCGTGGCCGAAGGCGGAGTGGAGGTGCGGCCAAGGGATTAAGGGGGAGCGCCGAGGGGATTCGTGGCTCGTTCCGGGGATCAAGCAAGAATGGAAACTTGGCATGGACGCCGCTTGTCGGGAACGTGTAGTTTAGCCGGGAAGCGTGGTCAGTTAGCAAGTGCTACAGACCCATTCGCTAGCTAACACACACGCACATAGAGGGCAGCCTAGGACAAGTTAGCCACACTTAACAACAGAATCCGGTGTTCAGTGCTTTGTTTAATAAACGCGTTGCTCCTACAATGTGTGTGTGCCTCAGGTCGTCATACACTATACATTTATAACTCTTGTAAAGCGCCTTGGATATAATGCGCTATATAAATATAAGATAAGGTAAGATTGTGCAGTGTATTTATTCGGGAAAGCCTCACTGAGTTACTTTCAAGGAGGTGCCTGCGCTGGACCAGAGCCAACAGTGGAGATGATCGCCACCCTCATCGCTCAAATGGAACAAGCAGAATGGGTTTAATGCTGCACATGAGTTTCCGACGTTTTCGTTTTTTAAAATTCAATGTCAAACAGAAGAAAACATGAAAAGGGACTGCATTGGGTTGTGTTTGTAAAAGTCAACGTCTCTCCCCAAATGAGTGTGAGGCAATGCTTGTTCTCCATTAGCAGCCCCGAGCCTGCGGTTGAAATTCCACATGCTTGATGGTGGGGTTCACAAAACAAAAGATATTGAGAATGTAGAAAGTGGTACTCAATGTACAATTCCTAGAGGAATGATGATGATGAGCTGAGTGGAACCTTGACTGGCATTTTAACTCATTGTCTTCCCAACTGTGATTCAAATGGCAACCGTAGCACCATTCAGCCAGAAGATGCGCAGAAGATGGCTATTCTTATAATTAAGGCTACGATTTTGACGCAGTCAGGTCTAGGAAATGTATGGCCGCAATGTGGGGAAAAAAACAACGGCACAAAGGAAGGTCAAGGGACACGGTGAGATGGCGGCTGCTTTGTTGTAAGAAAAAAAAGGTTTTATTTAAAATTAAAAAAAAAACTTTTCAAATAACCGCTTAAAAGTTTTAACAAAAATGCCACTAAGTGGCTAGTTTAAGTCATTCTCTTAAGTTATTTTATTTTGATAGACTCAATAAAAATTTAACATAGGGCTGCTGGTTTTCATCGCGACAGCCCGGTTTCTTTCATCATCCCTCCACCCCCACTACACCCCTCCACCCCCTTCCACCTCCACCGCCCCCACAGCCGATGCAACGCCCCTCACGTCGCACACTGAAAAGACGGCCCACGCCGTCGGGCAAAATTCGAAAAAGTCGAGTAAAGTAAGTGACCACCACCAAGACTTCACTGTGACGTATGCTCAAAGTCAACGTTAGCCCTCTCCGTTGCGAGCCTCATTTCGGTATCGGGGCGTTACACACCGGGGATCTCGGCATGCAGCAGCGACAGCAGCTTGAGCAGGAAGATGGGCAGCCAGCAGAGCGCGTCAGTGAAGACGATGAAGAAGAAGCGCTTGGCGATGCCGATCTCCTTGCTGATGCGGTTGCACAGCTCGGCTGTTTGGAGGCCCGTGCGCCGCACACTGCAGAACATGCTGATGTAGCAAAAGACTATGGTGACGAACGCTATGAGGTTCACTCCTGCACACCGCACAAACAACAGAGGTGTTAGAGAGGACTTCAGCAACGCCAGTGCATGTCAAAGGGGAGCGAAAACAAAAAAAGCAGCGGCAATCCGTCAAATCCTTCATTTCAGAAGCCAACGTGTCTCGAAGCTTAAAACAAGTTCCAGGCAGAGCTCATATCCATTTGTGGCCATGAGCCAGTGGTATAATCTCCACATTTTCGTGAATTCCTGAGGAGGCAAGATATTTCAGGGGTCACACCACTGAGCTGTTATCATGGAGATCCTGCATCTGCATCTGGGATTCAGCCACCCATTATTAAAGCAGGCGCTCGAGTGTATTGAATTGGTGGTTATAGTCCAGACACTAATGACAACATGAACAATTAACCCCATGATACAAATTATTTTTGACTTACTTCTGAGTAGCACGGCTACAACACATACAATTTGTAAATACATTGGAAAATTACATGCAGTGACCACTCCTTAGAGAACATGCAGGAATGCTATCACATCTTAGAGGTGCCACAGTGGCGAGATGTTAACTACCTCGCCCTGTATACAGGAAGTCGTGGGCTCGATCCCGAATCTGACGCCTGTATATTTGGAGTTTGCGTGTTCTCGGAGTCGCGTGGAATTTTCTCTGGGTTCTCCGGGTTTTTCCCTCCATATTTAGAATCAACATGATGCATTTAGAGTATTTGGGTGCTATAATCGTCCACATGATGAGCCACTTCGTTGATAGTTAATTTGAGGCCAGATCACCTCTGAAAAAGAGCTATGTAGCTCAGTGGGCCTGACCTGGTAAAATAAAAAAATTGTTTAGTTTTAGTTGGTATTTAATTGATACGAGAGGTAGTTATTTGGTATCATCTTCTGGGATCACTCCCTGATGCAATATCAGATTTTATTGAGTCACAGAGGTCACAGATGTCCGATGTGTTTTCGGACTGCACCACGCGTTGTTCGGGCGGGGATGTCTGACATTTCAATCCACATGCTCGGAGCTTCTTCCGCTCCGAAGCATTTCATTTCCTGAAGAAGCTGCCAGTACATGCAGCTAAGCATCGGACACCATGCCAAACAACACGTGGGAAAACTTGAAAACACATTGGAGAGCGACGCAGCACACCCGTGAAAGCATATACAGTGACAGAGATTATAATAAGAACAATCAATCAAAACACAATGCATATCCGAGACTCCCATGATTCACAGCACAGTATGATGGAAGCCAACAGTAGTTGCGCTTTGGATGTTTGAATGCCTGCGCTGGAAATGTGGAATTCCTACCACATTTTCTGCATTGCCATCTTTTTAACACGTACAGTTGCATCAGTGAGACTTTGAATTTGGGTCAAAAATTAGTGATGCAAGTGCTGTTCATAAAATGGACTTTACTTTAAGAATAAAATTAATGCCAAATCCCCGTGGGGTGGGCCCTCACCCGGGTAGTCCCTCACCCTCACCCGACTTGTGCAGTACAGACAGTTATTAGAATGATTGCATTTGGTTCATCCACGCGGCAGTTGCTTACATAATAAACACGTGTCCATGATTGTCCGCATTGAAACAGTAGAATCTATTTGCAACGGTGTGGTATATGCGCAGCCATATCCTTTGAGTATCAACAACGGAGCAGTAAGATAAAAGCAGGTCTTTTGATAAGCATTGACAATGTAATTATTTTCTTCCCAGGAAATGCACACAGATAGTTCCCTTTGAATTGTATGTTCTTTCCTGGTGTGTTTGCCATCAAACTGCCTATTGGCGTGTATTCATCAAGATGACGTGCTTGACTTCCCCCAATGAAGTTGTACGCCGTGATGAATAGCATGACTAAATGGACGACGTACAATGTTTACCTTACAGCTAACGTGAGAACATCCAAAGTATTTTCCATCCCGCATCTGCACCTCCCCCCCCAGAATGTGCCAACAATCTATTAGATTACTAGCGGGAAGTACCCGGCGTTGCCCAGGGGCAAAATATATTTCAAACCTTCTCTTAAAAATATAACATCTACATACTATTGTGAAAGCCCAGCGGGCCATTTGTCTGTCCATTTGTCCGTCAACAAAATTAAAAGTGGCTTGCAGAAGTCCAAGAAATTATATAAAGTGGGGGGTAAGTAGTTGATCTAAAAGGTTTCTAAAAATTGTCGACCCCCCCCGCAAAAAATATTTTTACCCCCACGTAGGCATATATACAGTGAGGGAAAAAAGTATTTGATCCCCTGCTGATTTTGTACGTTTGCCCACTGACAAAGAAATGATCAGGCTATAATTTTAATGGTAGGTTTATTTGAACAGTGAGAGACGAAATAACAACAAAAAAATCCAGAAAAACGCATGTAAAAAATGTTATAAATTGATTTGCATTTTAATGAGAGAAATAAGTATTTGACCCCCTCTCAATCAGAAAGATTTCTGGCTCCCAGGTGTCTTTTATACAGGTAACAAGCTGAGATTAGGAGCACTCCCTTTAAGAGTGTGCTGCTAATCTCAGCTCGTTACCTGTATAAAAGACACCTGGGAGCCTGAAATCTTTCTGATTGAGAGGGGGTCAAATACTTATTTGCCTCATTAAAATGCAAATCAATTTATAACATTTTTGACATGCGTTTTTTCTGGATTTTTTTGTTGTTATTCTGTCTCTCACTGTTCAAATAAACCTACCATTAAAATTATAGACTGATCATTTCTTTGTCAGTGGGTAAACGTACAAAATCAGCAGGGGATCAAATATTTTTTTCCCTCACTGTACATACACACCCTACATACAATAGAGTGACTAGTATCTAGTGACTCTACAGTAGTATCTGAATATACTGACTCTACAGTAGTATATATTGACTCTATAGCAGTATCTACAGACTCTATAGTAGTGTAGTGTATGACATACACACAGGCGCACACACAATAAGTTAGAGGCAATACGTTTAATAAACGTCTATGAACACTCTGAGTCCGCTTGGTAGGTGTGGCTTTATATCGCTATGTGCATGCGTGTTAACTAAACAAACGAGTCAGCAGCATATAGCAGTATCTACTGACTCTAGAGTAGTATCTTCTGACTCTATAGTAGTATCTACTGACTCTATAGCAGTATCTGCTGACTCTGTAGTTGTATCTATTGACTGTACAGTAGTATCTACTGAGCCACGTAGTAGCTACTGACTGTAAAGTTGTATCTACTGACTATAGTAGTAACAACAGACAGTAGTAGTATTTGACCCTACAGTAGTATCTACCGCCTGTATAGTAGTAGCTACTAACTCTATAGTAGTATCTGCTGACTCTATAGTAGTATCCACTGACTGTAGTTGTATCTACTATCACGACAGTAGTATATACTGACTGTAGTAGAATCTACTATCACTACAGTAGTATATACTGACTGTAGTAGTATCTACTATCACTATTCGTATATACTGACTGGAGCAGTATCTACTATCACTATAGTATATACTGACTGTAGTATTAGCTACTATCACTACAGTAGTATATACTGACTGTAGTAGTATCTACTATCACTACAATAGTATATACTGACTGTAGTATTAGCTACTATCACTACCATAGTATATACTGACTGCAGTAGTAGCTACTATCACTACAGCAGTAGATATTGACTGCAGCAGTATCTGCTATCACTACAGCAGTAGATACTGACTGTAGCAGTATCTGCTATCGCTCCAGCAGTACATACTGTATCTGCTATCGCCACAGCAGTACATACTGACTGTAGCAGTATCTGCTATGACCACAGTAGTACATACTGAATGTAGTAGCATCTGATATCACTACAGTAGCACATACTGACTGTAGCAGTATCTGCTATCACTGCAGTAGTACATACTGACTGTAGCAGTATTTGCTATCACTACAGTAATATATACTGACTGTATCATTATCTGCTATCACTACAGTAGTACATACTGACTGTAGCAGTATCTGCTATCGCTACAGCAGTACATACTGTATCTGCTATCGCCACTGCAGTACATACTGACTGTAGCAGTATCTGCTATCACAACAGTAGTACATACTGAATGTAGCAGTATCTTCTATCATCACAGTAGTACATACTGACTGTAGCAGTATCTGATATCACTGCAGTAGTACATACTGACTGTAGCAGTATCTATCACTACAGTAATATATACTGACTGTATCAGTATCTGCTATCACTACAGTAGTACATACTGACTGTAGCAGTATCTGCTATCACTACAGCAGTAGATACTGACTGTAGCAGTATCTGCTATCGCTACAGCAGTACATACTGTGTCTGCTATCGCCACAGCAGTACATACTGACTGTAGCAGTATCTGCTATCATCACAGTAGTACATAATGAATGTAGCAGTATCTTCTATCATCACAGTAGTACATACTGACTGTAGCAGTATCTGATATCACTACAGTAATATATACTGACTGTATCCAGTATCTGCTATCACTACAGTAGTACATACTGACTGTAGCAGTATCTGCTATCACTACAGCAGTAGATACTGACTGTAGCAGTATCTGTTCTCATTACAGTAGTAGCTACTATCACTACAGTAGTATATAATGACTGTAGTAGTAGCTACTATCACTACAGTAGTATCTGCCGACTCTATAGTTGTATATACCGACTCTGTAATAGTATCTACCGAGTCTATAGCAGTTAACTACTAACTTAAGTGCCATGGTGAGGCCTAGTCCCGTGCAGAGCCCCCGGCCTCGCCTAGATTGCCCAGCCGGCCAAGGTGGCACCTTGGCAGGCTGCGGCTGGGCTGCTAGACACCCCCCCCCCCCCCCGCTCTACAGTAGCAGTAACTACAAACTCTACAGTAGTATCCACCTTCTCTACAGTAGTATCTACCTACTCTACAGTAGTGTTTACATACTCTCTAGTCGTATATACCGACTCTATAATAGTATATATCCACTCTATAATACTAACTTCACAGAGTGCCGTGGTGAGGCCTAGTCCCGTGCAGAGCCCCCAGCCTCGCCTAGATTGCCCAGCCGGCCGAGTTGGTGCCTTGGTTGGCTGGGGTTGGGCCGCTACTCCCCCAGCCCACCATCCCCCCGCCCGCACTACAGTAGTAGTATCCACGGACTGGGGTGGGTGGGGGGAGAACAGGACATCACACACAACGTTTTTTTGTTGAATTTTGAACGCGAATGAGGATTCCCCGCCCACCGAGTTACCGTTTTCGCGCATGCGCAGATGCGTGCTCTGGCACCACCCTGTGCTTATAAAAGGAATAAATTGTTAATTTAACTACTTTAAACTTGAGAGATGTGAAATACGAATAGCGATTTTTTCATCCCGGGGCATATCGAGTGGTATCCGTGTACTTTTTTGATTCATAAACCCCAGAATTTGTCAGTTAAAAACGTCACAAGGTACCCGCGCAGAGAGACAGATGGACAGACAGACAAAAAGTTACTTATATAGGTAAGATAACTAACATGCGTGCAGTTTAAAGGAAGTAACCTACTGGAAAGCAGTTACAAGTTAAGGTTTCACAAGTAATCTGCATTGTGCGTGAGGATACTTTGCAGGACTCCGTTCAACGACATAGAATAAACTGTGATGATTCTAAAATAAAATATACATTTGTACCAGTGAGATTGACAAATGTTTTTTTCGTGCAAGCGAGATCTGAGCATCTGCAAGTTGCGGTGCGACGGTGTGCTTTCTTTATATGCGTAGTTACTGTCGATTTCTATATCCATAATAGAGGTATTTGGATTAGATCACGAAAATATAAATGTGTCGCTAAACCTGCCACCACCTGACACAGCCAATTAGTAAGGTTTGTCACTTCAAAAAACATCCCACTTCATGACTAGTGCAGCACACCGTTGCATTAGAGAGTAAACCAAGAACATTTACAATTCTAACCCAAAAACCTCTATTATGGATATTGGTCGCAAAAGGCTACACTGTGTTAAACCGATCTCTATATCTTCATCACATCTCCTCCTTCCTGGCTGCTACCCAACCCTGAATGGAGTTTGCGTGTCTCTCCCTCTCCCCGTGGTTGTGTGGATTGACTCACGGGAACAGTATAAACAGCATATAGTATTGACAGATAACGTTAATTTAAGATCTAATTTAATGGCTTGGCCATGCAACAGTGTCAGTTGCACGTACAACCTGTTCTGGTTCTCTATAAGGTCAACTCAGTTTTATGGGTGCCACGGTGGCGAGATGTTAACTACCTCGCTTGGTATTTGGGAGGTGGTGGGTTCGATCCTGATCCCGACCCTGACGCCTGTATATTCGGAATTTGCATGTTCTCCCCGTGGTCGCATGGATTTTTTCTCCAGGTGCTCCGGTTTTTACCTCCACACTTAGAAACATGCGTTTAGAGTTTTTGGCTGCTAGAAATTTCGACATGATAAGCCACTTTGCTGACCAATCATTTGTTGCTAGGTCGCTTCTGAAAAAGATAAAATAAATGTATGTGTTTATATTCTTGGTTCTTTCGGTAAAGTCACGTAGAAGGGAAACAATAAAATAATAAAAATATAAAACCATAAAATTCTCACGACGTTTCGACTGCAACACAAGCAATCATCATCAGGTGTGTGATTGCTTGTGTTGCAGTCGAAACGTCGTGAGAATTTTATTGTTTTATATTTTTATTATTTTATTGTTTCCCTTCTACGTGACTTTACCGAAATAATCAAGTTTATGAATCCCTGCAGTCACGAAAGCTTTAAATAAAAATATATTTATAGTTTTTTGTAATTTCATTACCTTTCCTATACTTTGCACTCCTATCGTGTGTTTTTTTATTGTTTGTGGTTTTAACGTTCTGACCCGCCCCAACTGGACATCTGTGAAAAAGAGCTTTATAGCTCATTGGATTCCTCCAGTATTATACACATAATTTTGGTAATATGTGCCTAATGCCTGACACTCTGTACACTGTGTGTAATGCTGGGTAGGCTACGTGGATCCGACTGAAGTCACAAATTATCCAATAAAATTTCTGCACCATGCTAACACCATCTGGAATGCCACACGTCTAGTGATAGGTGAAATGCACCGTAATTTTGTTGTGGCTGAAAGCATTTCAGAATCCAATCGTGGAGATGTCTTCATTCTCAGAATGTATCTGGCACCGTCTGATGTCAATTTACCAGTTATTTAAAAGCGAAGACAGTTTCCAACCATTCCTGCATTTGCTATCACTGTCAATAAGTCACAAGAACAAACTGGTTTTGTTCCCATGGACAACTTTATGTCACTTTGTCAAGATGTAAAAATCCAACTAACATCATAGTGCTGATTTCAACAAAATTAATCTCAAGGAAAACTTTTGGTAGATGATCGCCAATTTACACCAAATGTGATATATAGACATTTTTGATTAAATACATTCAATACAATCTTAAAATTGTACTGCTACAGTCAGTCTTTTTCATGACATTAGATTTTTATTAACCGGTCACGTGACGGACAATTACACTAATAAATCAATATTCTGATACGTTCTCTATCTCAATCCGTCCAAAACATCATTCATTTTATTTGCAGCCTCTCGCTCTCACCATGTCCTTCCCTTCTCTCTCCCCTCACTGCTGCTTCCTCTGCCCTCAACCTCGGTGTAATCTTTCACTCTTCCCGAATTTTTCCACCCACATCGCCACTACTACTCGCATCTGCCACTTTCATTGATTCAATATCAGAAATCTAATTTCATTTTCTGCTGCCAGACTCCTGGCTCATGCTCTGATATATATATATTTACCCGGTTTGGACCACTGAAATTCTCTTCTTAGTCTTCCTGCCTACGCTCGCACTTCCCTGCAAAAAAAATGCTTCCGCGCGGGTTATTTTCAATCAACCATTTAGTTGTCTACTTCACCGGCCTCCCGTTGACTGCATCGCTTCTTTTTAAATGGCTTACACTCGTCTTTAAATCTCTCCACGGCTTTGCCCCACTTCATCTCGCTTCTCTTATCTCTTTTTATGTCCCCTCGTCCTTTTCTTTCACAATATTCTCTGTCTCTGTCTTTGTCCCTCTTTCTCACCGTGCCCAATCTAGTTTTCCCACCTTGCACACCACCACTGGAGTAAATGTACCCTGTACATAAAGCAGTTCCTCTCGTTAACTTCCTTTTGTTCCCCAAAGCTTTCCTCTTCTCCATTGCCCATTCCCTCCCTCTTCCTTCCTCTTGCTCCTCCACTTTGTCCCGTCCCTCCCCTCCCCTTTTGTGACTCCTGTGCTTCCTCTGTTACAGTCACTCATCCCTCGGCCCTTTCGCATCCCTGCCATCTAAATCACTCTATTTTTGTAACCGCTTTGAAACTATGCAAAGTGCCTTGAGATAAGGTGCTCTATGGACTCATTGTATTGTCAACTAACTAAATTAAGCAATCAGATAAAGTTGTGTGAGGGCTGAAAAGGTCATTCTTTCAGCTCCCCGGTGAGGTAGAAGAATTGTCATTTGCATGTTACATTTTTGCACAACGCATGACAATTTCATTTGTTTGGCTGTGGAGGGTCTTCACGACAAAAATTACGGGGCCAAACCTGAGGCCTAACTCAAAACTCGAATTGCGGTTCGTGATATTGGCTGCGACAAACCAAATAGGTGCTGGCTAACACCATTCGCCAATTTGTAATACAAGGCTGAGTGAGGGATCTTTGTGCGTGTGTGTGTGGCCACACCACCCCCTCGTGTGCCTTCATAGGTGCTGCTGCTACTCGCTACATACAGCACGTATCCCTTGAGCCTGTTAAGAGGCTACATGGGGGGCCTTTGTCTTTGTAACGTATGGCACATCAGCCTTCACAGCCAGCTGAGAGTTTATGAATATGTTGTTTTGTGGATGGGCTGTTACCTAGGAATATGGCCACGGAGTAGGCCTGAGCCCCGGGCCTCTCGGTCTGGTCCGAGTGCAGTGGGAAGCAGACCCCGTTGCGGCCATAATAATTCCCAAAGAAGTCTTCATTCCACAGTGGCGTGAAGGCGACGGCGAATCCCAGGAGCCAGATGGCGGTGAGAACGGAGAACGTGCGGCACCGCTTCGGCCTGAGCGACAACGGAAACTGCTTCAGTTCACATTGCACTTTGCTAGGGTTGCCACCTCTGGGGTAAAAAAATAACCGAGACATATCACATCGTATCATCTTGTCAAGGAGCATAAACCATCATGCGAACTCCGGTTATCCTCGCAGCGACTTTCACCTGGCCATCGAACGAAGACTGCCACCGCATCGCGCGCTTTTCAAATGTGCTTCTGCGGCCGTCTGGAAGGCTCTTCCTTCCAATATTGTGAAGCCACTGGAGCTATGCACTTTTTAATCTAATTTCAAAACGAATGTCTTTAGAACTGGTTTTAGTGTTTTGTTTGTTGTCCTTCCGCACGTGCGATTACCACGGTTGGCAATGTACGGCGCGAAAGAAATTCAACATACATACATACATGTTATTGCATTTTCTTGAGCGGTGTATTATAAGACCTTCAGATATGCTGGGGCAGCTACCTCAAATAGAAAATGATCCTGGAAAGAAAATGGAACAAGTGGCAAATCTGTAAACAGTAAAACTTGATGAATACTGCTGGGCTGCCTGATGTCATAGGCAAGAGCCATCCTCCATGAACACCGTGGGCCCGTTCAGCACAGTATTTTATTACTTGTTGTCTTGCTAGAATGGGAAAGCCTGGCACAGTACATTAGAAGATGGGAGTGGTGTGGCCAGAACCACGCTTGCCCATCTTTGTCTCCCCAGTATTGATATGTACACTGCACCAGGTACTCATTTGAGGCTGAGTCAACTCAAGGGAGGATCAGGACTAGTTTGGACATTCCTCACTGATGGCAGTAGGAATTTAACTCAGGTCACCAGATCTCACCAATAGCATAACATATATATTTTTATGTTTAATTGAATGAAAAATGATGGACTGAGCTATATAGCTCTTTTTCAAAATTGATCTGGCCACGAATAATAGCTCAATGAAGTGGCTCATAATGTGGAAAATTATAGAAGCCAAATACCCTAAACGCATGTTTCTAAATGTGAAAAATCGGATGACTCGTAGAAAAATCCACGTGACCACGGGGAGAACATGCAAACCCCAGATATACAGGCGTCAGGGTCAGGATCGAACCCACGCACCTCCTGTATACCAGACGAGGTAGTTAACATCTCGCTACCATGAGCTTTCAGTACTTAGAAGTGATCCGAAGATCTCAGGAGACCTTATTGGAGTGTAAAATGTAATTTCTTACAAATATTGCGGGGATAATCCATTGGGCATATTGTAGATCATTGTTTAAATCCGGGAAGCTGCCCTGGTGAATAGCGCAGGTGTATTAACCATCAAGATATGCAGTTCGCTTTGCAGTGGACGTTAGCAATGCCTTGGCGTCTTCTGAAATTAGTGGGCTATTGTGTGCTGGCATCATGGTTCAAATTCGAACATCTGAAACACTTACAGTACAGTACTCGTTTGGAATTACACATAGCAGCGTCGTCCCCCCTGCTGGCGGACTACATCCATCTGAGAAACAGCGCATTCGCGATAGCCACGTGCTGTAACGATGGTATATGTATGTATGTATGTTTACGTCTTTTCGCACACCGTGCTAATCGGAGTTGCGGGCGAAATACCAAACGCACCAGATTACAATGATCGTAATTTGTAGAGGTTGCACACCTGAAGTTGCTGAAGGGAAAGACGATGCAGAGGTACTTCTCGATGGTGAGATAGGTGAGCAGGAGCACCGAGACCTCGGTGGAGAGCATGGCGAGGGAGCCCATGATGCGGCACGGCACGCTGGCCATCCAGAGCTGTGCGTGGCGGTTGTACTCCCCGCGGTAGCGCAGGTCATACGCCCCCACGAAGAACAGGTAGATGCCCATGAGGCAGTCGGCGCCTGATGCAGAGGGTGCACACGATGGCATGCTATTGGGTGGTGACTTTAACCCTTTTCCTGTTTGCGAGACGTCTGCAAAGTCGGTAGGGTGGGGTGGGGTCCCGTAAACCGCTGAATCTCGGAACGCGCGAGTGGTTCGGCGTTGGTTTTATTTAGAGAGGCGTAGCGCTGCTGTTTTTTTAAAGACACTGGACTCACCGCAGAGAACTGTAATGACACGATCGCACTCCATGATAGCTGGCACAAAATTGTGCCACACGCCCTCCCACATGGCATTATGGGAGACTCGGAACCGATAAAGTTATTGTATTTATTCGTTCCGATGACATACACGGAATTGGAAAAAAACTGATGACGTACGTCATCTGATTGGGAATGGGTGAACAGGCTAGTGGGGTGTTAGCGGCACAGTACATGAGGGGGTGGTGTGGCCAGAAGCATGGTTGGCCGTCTGTCTCCCCAGGCTCAAAATCAGTTTAGACATTCCTCACTGATGTTAGCAGGAATTGAACTCGGGTCGCCAGATCCCACAAATAGCATACAAAGTATAGATTTTAACGTTTAAGTATTATTAATTTAATGAAAACTGCGCTTTTAAATCTTAATTGAAAACGCATTTCTTTAGAACTGCTTTGTGCGTTTCGTTTATTGTCCTTCCCCAACACCTCCGATTTTCACAGTTGGCTACGTACGGTGCGAAAAAAGTTCAACATACATATGAAAATGAGTTCTGTAGTGCTGGCTACGCCAAGTCAGTGATGGGGAATTTATGTTCTTTTAATTTTTTCTCAATCCTTGGTTGGCCACTGCTTGCACGATTTGCCAATTCAAATTATAATAACGTGGCGTGCACATTCTGTCAAGAGAGATGTGTTTATTCTACATACTAATTTGTGTGAACTGAACATATTCTGTGGCATTATTTGAAGGCCAGTACATTGCGTGATGTATCATATCCAAATTTGCAGACTTACCTGACAATTGCTAAGTTGTTAGATTGTCCCTGACGGAACAATTTCTGGAAGTTCATGCCTACAATAACAAGTCGGTGGCTATTTCTGTTTCGCCCAAAGCTCAGGCAAGTCAATCGTGTAACTTGGTATATGGATGATGGATGGAAGTTAAAATGTTAACAGTCACATTAATTCCCTCCCTCGGGATAGAGCAGTGGCACAGTGATTAGTGGACTACACTGGGAAGTCAGATACTTGAGTTTAATTCCAGGCTAACATCAGTAAAAATAAAAATGCATCCCTACACTTGCCAGCTCACGCCACTGTTGGCAGAAAAGCATCCACAAGAGGGAGCTCTAGAGAGGCTATATTGGCCTACTCTTCCACCCTGGCAAGACGTCTTAGAAGACGTGGGAGTACCAACACTTCATCCCACCACACGCGACCCGCCGATCTAACTGTGGCGCACCGATGGGTGCCCAGGATTTAAGAGACTTGGCCATTGTTTCAAATATTTCGCCGGGAGACCGAACCAGTTGGCCTCTGGATTGCAGGTCCAGTGTGATAGCCACGATACCACGGCAGCATCATGATCAACATGGAGTGTGATATTCGAACTGGTTCTGAGATTCCCCCTCCGCCTCACTCCCTTTGCAAATTAGCATTGAGCATTGTGGAGTATGGTAAAACAACCCCCCCCCATGGGAGGCCTTAATCCTGCATTTGGATTGCCAAAGGGGCTGTGCAATTTCCTAATTTTATTTATTTACTTATTTTAAATAAAGAGGTATATCCCGACCACCAGAACATGCGCTCTTCATATCATTTGCAATTGGGGCTAATTAGGTGGCGGGGGAGGGCGCAGAAACTATTGCTAATAATGAAAGCTTTATTAAAGTGATTATATCGGTAAAAAGGTGATTAGTAATCCGTATAACCTATTCTGATGCAATAGAATAACGATATTTTTGTTAATCACTTTCTTCTCGTTTTAGTCTGGCAACTGATTTGTTTTTCATTGCACGTACCCGTTGTTTTGTAGAATGGTATGTTTCATGTCTAAATAGTTTACTCTAAAAATTTCGAGAACAGTCTTTTTTTGGTGGCTTTATAGATGACGTTAGTTAAAGATTTATCTTGTACTTTTTTACATTTAACTTTGAAGGCAAATTTATTTCGTTCATTCGGCTTGCACTTTGTATTCTTTCCAAGTCTGGTGGTAACTCATTTGAATGTCACACGCAGTGCACATCATACAGAGTGGCAGTCGTAACGTATATATGGATAAGAATATAAAATATCCACTACTGGCTCAGGACTGCAAATGATTCGCCCTGCCCTAATGCCCATAACAGCATCGAGGCATATTGACTTAACTTCAAATGTATAACTCCAGTATACATAATTGCCCATTATGCATGCATTCAAACAGACCATACAAATGTCTTACACACATATACACACTCATAGTTGTGCACATTCAGTCTATTTATAACATATTTCGATTTCACATTCACGGTAACATTTCTCTGTAAATAAAAATAATAATGACGACTTGCCACTTGTTGAAATCCCAAACGTCGTTGGAAGTCATTGCTATATTTCTGTAGCTTTTTTCCCCCATTTTAAGAATAACAGTAAAACTATATTATTATCAACACAAAAATGTCCATTAAATCTGGTGACCTAATTAAAATGTCATTCCAAATTTACAAGAAATGCTTTGGATCCCATTTATCAAGCCTGAAATCTTAGAACACGGTAAACGAACGCTGTATACACGTGTCATCGACAGACATTCTCCCATAATTGCATAGACTTGTTATTGCACGGAGTATTATTTCAAATGCACATCAGAGCCATTACACAACACAATCGTGGAGCCAGCCAAGTGGAAACATAGTTTGAGCACTCGTCTGACAATTGGAAGGTTCTGAGTTTATATCCCACTGGGCAATTCAATCAGCCCATCAAACAAAGGAGTAACACTCTATGTGGGAAATTAAAAGGTTCTCCAATTCTTAAGAATTAATTTTTACACTTGGTTTTACGCAGGAGACTCTCCCTGAGTCTCAAGACTCTTTTTTAAAAGGGTCCTGCCAAGTTGTCGTGATGTTGCTACATGCAATACCGACTGAATGATTTGCAGGCAATTTATTGCATCGGGATGTTTGGCCAATACCAGTTACATTTTACCCGTGAGTATGAAAACCAGGGGACCCCATAGGAAGCCCATGCAAAACTGGTGAAGACCATACAAATTTCACGCAGAAAGGAGCCCGAGTCGGAAATCGAACCCAGGCCCTCCTTGCTGCGAGACTACGAGTGTTACTGCTGCGCCGATATGTCTGTGCCACAACAAAATTTATTTTTTTACCACAGACTCAGGGCGGCCAAACGGTGGAAACGAGTGGCGGTCCCAATGCTCATCAGCACTTGGGTCAGACGGAAGCAGTCGCCCGTAGTGCGGTGGCCGTGGGCGGCGTGGTGTGGCCACTTACAGCAGAGCGATTTGATGGACAGGGCGTGCAGCTGATTCTCGGCGCGGATGTACGTGCGCATGCACACCACGAAGAGGTTCCCGAAGCATGTAGCGAAGGCCACCACCCACACGAAGACACGCAGCACCACGTTGGCGAGGAGGTCTTCGAAGGACGAGATGCCGTCCGTGTTGGGCTTGCAGCTGCGCACGTGCGGAGCGTAGCCACAGTACTGGAACTTCTTAAAGTATCTACACGGACAGAATTGTAAAAATAAAAATTACACTTAAGTCTCACGTAGTGCGTACAATGCCAGCGCTGTGTTGGTGAATAGAACCCCTTTGGATAAACAAGGACTGTGTATCCATCCCATGGACAAGAATGTTAAACATTTTTGTTACGCATTTTTTTGCAAAAAAATATGTTTTGAAATTGCTCATGCAGTTCTCGGATGTCCAGGCCAAAAATGCAGCAGAAAAAAAAACGGTGGTCTGTTAAAGTTACTCGTACTATTTTTTCTTCAGGCCAGTCTAGCTTGTGGGTTTAATTGACGTGGAAGTGTTGCAATCGGTGAGTGAGTAGTACGTTTTGTGCACTGTGACTGGTACAAACTTGCTATGGCCAAATTCAAGGATAGCTCTCTGTCCAGTTACAAAGTGGAAACATACATCCTTGCCTATATGTAGTCTGTCAAGCTTATATCAGGAAAATGTACTAATTGTTTTCTGCATTCAGGAGTGTTTTGATTACACAATAGTTATCAATAATAAAATAACAAATTTCCTATGGAGAGTATGACCCTTGCCATACGAATATGGAATTTCTACTATCCTCTTTGGGACACTAAAACATATGCATGTCACTCTGTAGGTAATTTCAGCCTCGGAATTGCATTGACTGGACTGACAAAGGGCATCATAAATCCATTTCTGACTGAGAGCATGGGCATGCCGTGAAGATCATGGGTCCTTTTAACCATACTTCATCAGTACGGGTTTGGGAAGACATAGAGCTTCGATGTGGGAGCATATAAGTAGAGTACAACAATTTATTTAACTGTATTGCCCTGTGTTGCTTACCATTGTCGCCCACACAGCAACACTATGACAATTAGTTTATGCGTGGTGGTCACCCATCCAAGCACTATCCAAGATCAAAACCTGCGTATGTTTTGAGATCTGAAGAGATTGGGCACATTCTAAATGATTCGGTCATAGAAAAAAACGACGTAGGAAATGTCTGTTAGGTAACAGAACATTGTTATCCTTTCGTGTCTTAAGCTGCATATGTTCTTGATGATTAACACAAAACCACAGATTCAAAAAGCACATTTATTGAAAGTGGATAATGGGAATCAGCTCCTTAAATAAATCAACTTGTGCTATCGTCACATCAACCCAAATTGCCAACGTGCTAATTTACCCCGTTTAATAGTTTAAAAAACAATTTTACTTCGCTTTTAATCGAAATAAACACGAAGGGCGAAAAAAACTTCACTTCTGAAAAAACCCAGTCCTCAGCCAGTTGGGACAATCCAGAATCCCCATGACAGATATTGGAACCCCACGTAACAACCCATTGTTATTTTCCAATGAAGCAGTACTTATTTTGTCAACCACGGAGAAAACTGAGTGACTCAAGGAGTCAGAGCGCTGAGCCAGCACCGTAGAGATCCTGGATCTGAGTTTCCCAGATCTCAATGCAGTGGGTCGATAGTCTCAGTCCAGTCACCAACAATAGCACAGCAACAAAACTCATATTGCATATGGTTTTCACATTAAATTGACTTATTTGAACAATGAGCATTGTATTCTTCAGTTTGATAACATTGTGAAAAAAAATATGTGCAGGGCATCAAAAGTGTAGCTAAAGATGCATATTCGTGTGAAGTCAGCAGTTAACCCCTTCCCGTTCCAAGACGTCTGCAAGTTGCAGGGTGGCGTGGTCCCGTTCATTGCTGAATCTTGGGACGCGCAAGCGGTTCAGCGTTATTTTATTTTGAGAGCCGTAGCGCCGCTGTTTTTAAAGACATTGTACTCGCCACAGAGAACTGTAGCGATACGACCGCACTCTATATGATAGCTGGCACGAAACAATTCCGTTCCGATGAAATACGATGACGAAATCAGGAGTACGTGTATGTCCTCGGCATGGGAAAGGGTAAAGTGACATCATCTTTCCAAGACTGTTCTCTGAAACATGGTGAGGCTAGCCGTGATCGTGGTGATGTTAGCTACGGGGGTGAGGCTAGCTATGATCGTTGCAAATGCAAATTTCTTCATCTTATGAAATTATACTGATTAGCACACTCGGAATATAAATCAGAGAAAAGCAAAGAAAGGGAAAAAATATATATATTCATTTTCCATCGACCATGTAGCAATTCGATTTATTGCATGTGAAGTGACATAAATGATGTCACGATAGTGTCGCGACAGTACCGAGCGAGTGGTACTGTAAGCACCAGAGTATACCATGGGAAGAGGCTGGGTAAAGACACAACAGTCTGGGTGAACTCGAGGGGGCACGTGACCGGATGAGGTGGTAACGAGGACCAGAGAGGAGGTGAGAGGGACACGTGATGTGTGCCCTGAATCGTCGAGAAGGATCTGTAAAAGGGGGGCGTGGCCAAGAGCGGGGCCTGGCCATGCCGCAGCGGATAAAAGCCGAGTCCCGGCGGTGATCGCGGTTCATTTCTGGGAAGAAGTCCTTCCTTCGTCTTCGTGAGTCCTCGGTCTCCGGCAATGGCGGAGCCAGGATTTTCAGGTAGAGGAGGAGCGGGCGCAACCCCTCCAGACATGAAAAATGATAGAGGAGTTGTTAGTAATAAGTAAGGACTTGTCCCTTGCTTTTTATTTGACGCGTGTGCGGCGATGGTGCAGCCATCGATCGAGGGGTCGAATTCGAACCGCGTGGTGTGATCGGAATCGCGCTCGCTGAAGGTGTCGATGCCTTCAGGGAAGTCGTGTACTGTATACGCAACTGCGCACAATTCTGTGAGTCGCTTATAACTGCTTTGCCGTTAGTTATTGCCAATTACGGACTCAGACTATTGTCCTATCATCTCATAGAGTCCCTGGCACGTAATAATAATATGCTACACACAGTGGCAGTGGGGGTCGCAAAATGCCGATTAATTACGAATAAAACCCAATGATCCGATCGAAATTAGGGATTTCGATGGGATCATTTGGGGGCCACGTGCCACCCCCCCCACTGGCTCTGCCAGTGGTCTCTGTTCTTCGCGCACGTGGACTAGGCAGTGTGTTGCTTGTCCTGGTCCGATTTAGTAGTTATCCCATCCAGTATGTATATAGTCACATGCATGTGGTGTTCACCCCTCCAAGTGTATATACTGTAGTTACTCGTGCTGGTCACCACCCTTAGTCGTTATCCAGTTAAATAGATAGTTACTTGTTGGAATTAGTGAGTAAACGTGTTGCCTCCAAGATCAAGTGTGCGCCTCAATTGAACCCACTACACATGTGGCAATATGTGCAGGAGCTGAACGCCAATGTTAAGGTCTGCGAGCTACGAGAGCGCTTAGGGAGAGAGAGAGAGTTTGTGAAGTTTTGCTATTCCTCCTCTGTTGAAGGAGCATGGACTACAGTGGTTTAGTTTAACAACTAGGCTTTCCCGACCAATATTAGCCAACTCTGGCTGTCGCCTGATGAGGCTGAGTTATAATTACCGGCGAAACGTCGTACTCGAACTGTAAATGTTGTGGGTTTACTCTCCAACACACCGGTGTGCTGAACTAGTAACAAATTGGGATGTTTTTTTAAAGTGACAAACCTTACTAATTGGCTGTGTCGGGTGGTGGAGGGTTTAATAACACATTTATATTATGCGGTCAAACCCAAAAAACCTCTAATATGGATGTGGGTTGCATTGGCACAGTCCCACTCCTGTGGTCTGCGTCTTTAGGTTTCCATTCATGATGGGGATGTGGTGCGCATCGGTCTGTTAATGTTCTGATGATGCAGTTGATGGACACACCACCGGTGTCTTCGAGGATGGAATGTCAAAGCCAGGGGAGGTGTGATGCTTGGGTCTTGAATGAGGAGGTGTTTGTACTGGACATCCATGTTGTTCCACTTTGTTGGCCAGCATTTTTCTGGATCTGGGTGAGAGTCTAAGATGGTGACAGCACGATCCCGAAAAAGGGATTGGGACTTGATTCGGTTGTGAGGGACATTGTTGAGGTCTGGTTGATGGGTATGTGGTTGTAGTTGGCAAGAAAACATGTCAACTCCCTTGTCATATTCTTGGTTCTTTCGGTAAAGTCACGTTGGAGGGAAACAATAAAATAATAAAATATATATAAAACAATAAAATTCTCACGACGTTTCGACTGCAACACAAGCAGTCATCATTATGTGTGATGATGACTGCTTGTGTTGCTTATATATTTTATTATTTTATTGTTTCCCTTCAACGTGACTTTACCGAAAGAACCAAGAATATGAATCACTGCAGTCACGAAAGCTTTAAATCAAAATTTAACTCCCTTGCCGTTTGCGTGATGTCTCTGCAAATATTTAGGGCATTGATGTTCGCCAGAACATGGAGCCAGGGGATTGGTGTCAGTTTCAGTGTGCCGATTATGATGCGCATCACTTGATCAGTTTTGTGTATGAGCTCCTGGACCAAGCTAGAGCGCGGTGACTCTGACACTTAGTAGACTCTGACACTTAGTAGACTCTGACACTGCGATGACTATGATACAGAGTAGATCAGTGAGAGGGTGGCAGTTCGCAGCAAATCAGCTGAGGCATCCTAGATCGTTCCTGATCGTTTCTGTAGCAAAGCGATTCTTGACATAGTCTTTTCACAGATCTGTTTAATGTGTGGCTTGAAGGTCAGGCATCTGTCTATACTATTCCCTAGATATCTCGGAATGGGATCGTAGTATACTGTGTTACTGCAGAAGGACACATCAAAGGTGAAATCTGCTGCATGGTTGTTCAGGTGGAAAGCGCTTGTGGTGGTTCTGGAAGGAATTGGTCGATGTCTCCAGCAACAAAAATATGCCTCCAATAACATTCGACCAGCTATTAGAGTTTTAACATTGTTCTTGAGATTCGTGCCCCGAGTCAATCTCCACCTGGGATTTGAACTTAGAAGTTTCTGATTGTTACTCAAGCACCACCAGGCCGGTCAGGAATTACCATGTGATGGGAATCGAATTGTTGACTCTGTACAAAATATCCAAGTGATGCGTACTCCCGAGAAAAAAATTCCATTACCTTGCTATTGGCTTTTCCTATTAAAAAAGTTGTATGTGTGGCTGATCTGCCACCTGCTGACAGCCACGATCCGTCTATTGATCCCTGTCTTTTCTTTGACCCCGCCACACCCCCCCCCCCAAATTAAAACAATTGACCAATGAATAGAAATATGGAAACAGAGAACGAACGATGCCTTTAAAAAAAAATTAAAACATACAGCTGTTACCAAGCGCAGCTGGCATCATAAATAACCTCCTTCTAGAGATATGCAACTGTTTGAAGTAGTGAATTTTATCCAAAAATACAGATTTTACTTTGTGCTATTTTATAAACGTACATTGAATAGTTTAGGTCGTCAATGCTTGTTAGGCATGCAATGTGGACGTGGCCGTGATGAAAACATACTGTAACTTTTGACGCATTACCCAATAATTCTATTGGTATTGCGTGTGCAGACATGGATATCTCACACCAAGTTTGGTGAATAAAGGAACATGTTTTTTTTAAAGAAAGTGTCACTTGATGATATAACTACCATGACTGAGAGCACTAGGGCTATCGAGTCAAGTCGGTCTTTGCTTCTTTTCCTATTCGTGTCCATCCACTAAAGCCAGAGGTCCTTCCAGCATTGCGCTCATCTCAGCGCTTGCAGGTCGCCTGCTGCAAGATCTCGCGCAGTGCAGGGGCCTACCTCAAGGATTGGGCAGAGCGAGAGGTGCCAGGTAGTGGGCAAAGCGAGAGGTGGCACGCAGTGGGCAGAGCGAGAGGTGGCACGTAGTGGGCCCAGTGAGAGGTGCCACGCAGTGGGCAGAGCGAGAGGTGGTATGCAGTGGGCCCAGTGAGAGGTGCCACGCAGTGGGCACAGTGAGAGGTGCCACGCAGTGGGCAGAGCGAGAGGTGGCACGCAATGGGCACAGTGAGAGGTGGCACGCAATGGGCACAGTGAGAGGTGGCACGCAGTGGGCAGAGTGAGAGGTGCGACACAGTGGGCAGAGTGAGAGGTGCCACGCAGTGGGCAGAGTGAGAGGTGGCACGCAGTGGGCAGAGTGAGAGGTGCCACACAGTGGGCAGAGCGAGAGGTGGCACACAGTGGGCAGAGTGAGAGGTGCCACGCAGTGGGCAGAGTGAGAGGTGGCACACAGTGGGCAGAGTGAGAGGTGGCACGCAGTGGGCAGAGCGAGAGGTGGCACGCAGTGGGCACAGCGAGAGGTGGCACGCAATGGGCCCAGTGAGAGGTGGCACACAGTGGGCAGAGTGAGAGGTGCCACGCAGTGGGCAGAGCGAGAGGTGGCACACAGTGGGCAGAGTGAGAGGTGGCACACAGTGGGCAGAGTGAGAGGTGGCACACACGCGGGCAGAGCGAGAGTTGCCACGCAGTGGGCAGAGCGAGAGGTCCCACGTAGTGGGCAGTGCGAGAGGTGGCACACAGTGGGCAGAGTGAGAGGCGGCACACAGTGGGCACAGCGAGAGGTGGCACACAGTGGGCAGAGCGAGAGGTGGTATTCAGCGGGCACAATGAGAGGTGCCACGCAGTGGGCACAGTAACAGCAGCAGCTTCGTGACGTTATTTACGAAGGACGACCGTCTCGTATTCACATTGCATTGCGGCTCTTGGAATATTGAGTGTTTTTTTCCCGCACTCGAAATGAGAGGCTCTTTTTGTTATTTGGTTGCCGACGACCATAGCAGAGAAGGGTTATTAAGTGCATGTTTAATATCTGTAATACACCCACTGTTCATTACAGGTGGTTTGTTGCAAAAACATCCAACATATAATATTGTACTGCAGTATATTATTAGTATTAGCACGTTATCATTACGTAATTAAAAGCCAATCCAAACTGCGTGCCAGATTGGATCAACTGATTGATTCTGACTGATTCAGTTGATTCCTGGATCGAATCCTGGATTGGATTTCCAATTTCCAAAAAGGATCAAAGGGGTGTTTTCACCCCCCCCCCCCCCCCCCCACACACAAACTGCATACCCCGAGCGAATAGGCTGCAGATCTCTCTCTCCGTATTCTCAGTGCTATCCCCTCATGGGGGCTTGTGTTGTTTTTATACACGTGCAGCCCAGCACTGAGAGAAACAATTGTTCCAAAAGCAGACACGTTCTAAAAACTAGTCTCAAAAAAGTTTTTTTTACGGAACAAAACAGGTAATGTTTAATTAACGCTGAAAATTAAAACACAAGCCTACAAATGTCACATTGCGCTCAATCAAACGTGTTTTAATTCGATCAGGGTAAACGTGAAGCTAATGCCAGCATTAATTGCTTCAATTGCAGCCAACGTATCAGTTCAATCAGGTGCAATTAATGCACTGGATTTGCAAATTAAGGCGATGATGTCAAGGGCGGTAGCTCGTGTGCTAACGGGATGGAGACAGTCGTACGGAAATAACTCTACATCCAGTGCAGATAAACCATCATGCAGACAAGGTCAAGGGACCAATACGGAAAGTGGCATTAATACCACCACACTTTGTTGCCGTTTATCTCGTTCTGCAACTGATGCACAGTAGACACGTACAATACGTTATTTCGCGGTGGCGGAGCCTAGCGGTAGCGCGTTCGCCACTTGTTTCAGAGGCTCACGGTGTTGAATTCAGTGGGCTGCCCTGATTAATACTGCGGTGTGGTATTAACCGAAACAATACTAATACCACACGCAGTCTGCTTCACAGTGGAGGTGAAAGATCCCCTGACGTCATTTGCAAGAGTAGGCAATTTTGGGCCGGCATCAAGGTCAACGTTTTCCACGTAAAAATAAAAATGCACCCGTAAATTACTCAATTGAGATTAAACATAACCGTCATCACCCCCTACTGATGGACTAATGCCCCAGGTCACTTACAAATGAGACCCATCCTGGTCTCTTCAGTTCCCACCTGGTTAAACAAAATCAACTTGAAACATTACAATTTGTATGCGTGCAGCACCGGAATGCAATGGCAGCGCACGCCGTTGTACCGAAACAGCATGCATGTTTTATTTTATAGTGGAAGGCAGTCGGTTATAGACAGAGGTGAAAAAGTTCTGGAGCCTGAACTTGAATAGGCACAGTGAGTTGACTGCAGATATTTCTGGGCAACCTCCAACTTAGCAAAAGTTCACTGGGAGCTTCAACCGAAAGCCTTGGTTGCTGGAGCAGAGGGTGCGTGTAGGGGAGTAGAGTGAGATCAGTGGGGGAGAGGTAGTGTGGAAAAGGGGGCGAATCCATTAAGGATCTGAAAAATTACGAGCATAGTATTGAAATTAAACGGGCATTGGATTAGGAGCCAGTGGAGGAAATGGAGTCATGGGATAACGTGGTCTCATCTGTGGATGTGAGTGATAAGACTGACAGTGTAATTTTGGATTATCTAGGCAAATGTCCACCAAGGGGTCTGCCCATATGGTGATTTTTACAGCTACCTTTTATACGTGTTAATGTGGGTGATGTCAGAGTCGGAAACAAAGGGGTGTAACGATGCATCAATTAATATAATTGTTTAAATGCTAAACATACCTACATAATATTACTCAAGATTGAACTGACGTCTTTTTTCCATTAACGCAAATTGTGCGCACACGATATGCTGCTACGTTTAAGCTAAGCTGAGCGATCAAAACGTACCAATGAGGGGGGAGGTATAAACTTGATTTGAAGCTTTCGTGACTGCAGGAATTACTCTTTGGTTCTTTCGGTAAAGTCACGAAAGCTTCAAATCAAGTTTGAACCACCTCTACAGGTAGGATTTCCACACAACTCACACTTAACTAATAATTTAGCAATCTTTGGAAGAACGTTATCAACCAGGCAAAGTGTTAACTGTTGTGTTAACCGACTCTCTGTGTTGCATTGCATTACATTTCCAAATTGTACTAAGTTTGTTTTCTCAAACTTCCTATTTCTCTAAATTTGATCATGTTTGTCTAGTTCAAATTTTCTTTGTCTATAGGTCCAGTTTCTCTCCTCCGGCCGCTCTCATTAACATGCTCATTTCTCTGCCCAAAACCCCCCTCTCTCTCTATATAAGGCCTCGACACAGAGTCGTTGTTTCTCTGTGTGTCTCTGTGTGTGTCGCTCTCTGTGTGTCTCTGTCTGTCTCTCTCTGCTTGTGTGTCTCTCTATGTGTCTCCGTGTCTGTGTTTTGTCTCTCTCTCAAATTTAGAAATCTTTGGAAGAACGTAATCAACCAGGTAGGGTGTTAAATGTTGTGTTAGCCGACTCTCTATGTTGTATTGCATTACATTTCTAAGTTTACCAGGTTTGTTTTCTCATTCAATCATACCTGATGACGGTTGCTTGTGTTGCAATCTAAACGTCGTATTCTATTATTTAATTTATTTTCTTTCTACGTGACTTTACCGAAAGAACCAAAGAGTAAGGCCATACAAATTTAGGCAGAAATATATTTGCAGTACATTCTTAAAACCAAATCATGCCCCCTTGAATCCTAAAACATTTGTCGAATCACCGTCCGCAGAAGAATCGTTACACCTCTTTGTAGGGCATGCTGCGGTGCAGGGTTTGGTGGCTGGCAGGATGCCTCTACCATCGCTCGTGGATGTCGTTGGTTAGTAATGTTTTCCTCTGCTATTGTTTACGACCGTCCAGGGTCCCGCTGCCCTGCTGCGAGTGCTGTTGGTCTACGGGTAGCAGCACTGCACTGGGGGAGCCAAACTTGCATTGAGGCTTCGGGGGTTGGGGGTCGTGGATGGTTTGTCAACGTCACTCTCAATAAGAAGGGCGCAGCACGTGCCGTGCAGTTCAGATCCAAGTCTTACAAACATTGTTTTACGGTCATTACGAAACCGCACATCTGGAGCGCAATTAAGGTAATTATCTGTTCATTAATTAAATAGATGTGCTTAATGGCTGTATACAACAACATCACAACCCCCTGTCTCCCATCTACATTTAATAAAGGAATGCATTAAGCGAAACCATGTCCATAGCTATTGTTCAACACAAGACATCGCTGAAAATGTCAGTTTTTTTTTCCTTTTAAATAATTCACTGTCATCTCACGAGTAAATATGTATGAAAAAAACCAACAAAATAGTACATTCACCATAAAATTATAGCTTCCCTTGGTTGGAAATGTCACGTGCAAATAAGAAAACAAAGCATTTGCAATAGCAGAACCATTATTCCCGGCGAGTTGTGATTTGTTAAGACTTAAGCGCACGGATGAGTCAGCAGTGCTAATGGCGATGCCTTTGAATGGCCAATACACTTCACAACCATCGTGTCTTTTTATATCCGCGCGCTTGCAAACAGCAAACCGTCGATGAACCCAGATGACGTCACCGAGGGCCCCTGCGTGCGATCTGCCGCTGAAGGCTACTCCGCCGGGCATCTGGCCACTCGCGCTCTGCCTCGGACGGGAAAGTTGCCATGACCAAAACTTTGGTGTAAACATGGACCGGGATTCAAATGAGCATTCTTCACGTTGCATTTCATGGCTGCTTGCCGCTCACGAGTTCTCATGTCACTGGCTGAGGGTTCGGGGTTCTACTCTCCAAGTGAGTGACAGCGGCCTCTGTCCTTTGCAAAAGGGGGTGGTTGAGTTTAAAAGAGGCGAGAGAACTCAAAGAAGTAATATGGAAATTGCACCTCCTACATTTTTGCTGTGCATAGGCCCATAGGTCAATGTTTTTGCGAAGTAGTTAACAACGAAGCCCATCATTGATGATATAATTGACATTTACTATTGCTGATTGGCCGTGTCGGGTGGTGGAGGGTTACGACACATTTATAAATAACGCGATCTAACCCAAAAACCTTTATTATGAATAATATTGGTCGCGAAAGCCTACGTGTTAAACTAATACACGATGTATAAAAGTTATATTGTAAATTACATAACACCCTTTGTCAACCCATCACTGCATCCAGTCCTCCGCAACACACTTTTTGGTTGTATATGTTTCCTGACCATATTTTACCATGCTGGTCAGTGTCGGTCGGTGAGTGCGGGTAGAGGGGGGGCAGGAACAAATTCTAGATCCCACTCACTACTGATGTTAGCCGTATCTGGGAATGAAGCTCAGGTCGCTGGGGGTTTATAAAGAAACGAGTGTGACAACTGCCGCACCATCGCTCCACCCCATTTATAAATGATAAAAATGTACGTACCGAATTCCCTGGTTATTCGCGAGGGATACGTTCCGGAGATACTCGTGAATAGCACATTTTGTGGATAACGATAGTCGCGTACGGATTACCTTAAATGAATGCGTAAATATGCTTTTAAATGCATGAAAATGACCGTAACACATAACTTCATCTCATCACCCTATCTCTCATCACTTTCTCAGAAAGCATTTTCTCTCATCACTTTATCTCACCTCTCTACAGAGTCGTGTTGAGTTTTTCAGATGCGATTTGCCGACAGCAACAGTCGCGTCTAGCAAGTTGGTGAATAACGAGGGAATACTGTAGTTTTCTCTGGATTGGCAGGTGCAACGACATATGCAAGAGGTGACCCTGCTCAAAGGACCATTGCGTCATGCACATGTACAGAGGTTGTGACGTATATTTCCCACACCTCCGATTAGCACGGTTGGCTACATACGGTGCGAAAGAAGTTCAACATGCATACGTAAATTCCGCATTTTAATGGGGAGGACCAGTGTCTCCATATGATAACCGCGATTGATGTCCCAACATCTGCCCGAGAGGGTGGATGAGTTGAGTTGACCGCCGTCTAGGATTTAAATTCGCAACCTTTCGGTCGAGACTGATCTCTGGCACCGCACCAACCTGGCCCAGAGATGTATCCTTAAAAAAATACAAAAAATAACTACATGAAGAAAGATGAACTCACATGTGGGAGAGGGCCCGGAGTGGCTTGAACATTCGATTCTGAATGTTGTTTATCTCAATTCCTTCCATGCTCCTGTAGGGGGCAAAGCAGAGCTGTGTAATGTATCCGAGGAGAAAAACCTTGTTATTCGTGGCTTCGAGAGCAACCGATACGCTGTTATTGAGCAAGCAAGCAATTTTGCCTATGGGCCAAAATAATTTTCCACAATGTATCCATAAAAAATGTTTTCCTCCAATAGTATGCAATTATACTTGTATTAAGTCATGGATGCGCACGTGTCTGTTTTAGTTAATGACTTTATGATAATATAGTTTCTATTTATTTGCATATTTTGGCTATTGAGAATGTTGGATTTGTCCAATATCTGCTTTAACTATGAACTGTTCTCTTTTTGCCCTTCAGTTTATATTTTTTGTTGTATTCTCCAATGTCTCCTTCGCAGGAGATGTCTTATCGCATTGCCTGTAAAATTAAATGTACAATTTCCACTGTACATGTGCACTGTGTCATTACAAATCTGTCACTGAGACTGGGTGTACTGCTTATCCACACTGGGTAATCTAAAGTGTCCAAAGTGATGTTGGAGGTGTACACGGTGATGATTTATAGAATGAAGTTTAGAATCGTTGATACATTTCATTTCCACGGATAATAGGCCACACACAGCTGCACAAAACTCAATTTAATTCCATTTTGTATGAAATGCGCGTACCCTCGGTCCATGAACTAGCTCGTCAGATATATTTTTGTTTTACTCCATTCTAAATGACAACTCTATTCTTAACTTAAGTATTCATAGCCCAGGCATTGTTATATATAAATGCACCAGAATATGTATAATTCACAAAATTACGTTCAGGGTCACAAAATATGTTTGAGTCGTTTATTGCATATTCTCTTTGGTTCTTTCGGTAAGGTCACGTAGATAGAAAAATAACTAAATACAAAATCCATTTATCAAGAAATTAGTTTTCAATCTAGGTGACGAGATCAGCAAGGTATTGTGGTTTATTTGTGGCAAGCACTTTGTTTGAGTATGATGTTCAGTGATGCCCCCAGGTTTACGTCTGGGATGAGTTCCTGAAATGTGCAACGACGGATATCGAAACGACGTAAATCGAAGTGATTTACAAGGTTAGGTGGTGGAAGCGAAAGGTTGAGAGGCGACGGAAAACAAGAAAGGACGGACCATGCTGCCAGCGATGTAAGTGTGGATTGAGGCGATGCAAATCAAGTCGTGGCATCAATTAAGTGACGACGTATTTGTGAAACGGGGAAGACATAAACCGGGGTATTAATTCGCTATATTCCAAACTTGGCCACTCTAACTTGAAATAATGAAATTAAGTTACACATTGCCTTTTCAGTTTTGTATCCGCAACGCATTTATCTATGAATAAAATACAATTACCTTACAGCTACTTATGGTTTATTCATTGAGATGAATACAATTGGTGAATTTTAAAAAAGTCGTTTAAACTTTTACTCAAGACCAAGATAAAGCGTATTCCTGTGCAAAATAGTGTTCGCCAGTACTTATTTTCATTAGTGTTTCGAGACAGTTATGGAAATGACACATTTACATGGCAGGGGCATGTCCAATCAAAGTTGATTGCCCACAGAGTGGTGCTGTACTCATTTTATTATGAACAGAAGGTTTAGAGTCTGACTCTACACCTTAGTGCGACTCGAACTTGCAACATTCTGAGCTGCATTTGTTTACAATTAAAAATACATCTCACCATGTGCACTATTTCAGTAGAAACAGATTCTGTGAATTAAAGCTAACAAATGTCACATACAGCTGCTGCGTTTGCCTCGGGCCAAGAGCAATATGAGGTTGATGTGGTAAGCATTTTGCTCACGGAAGAAGCACTAAAAAACCAGGGCATATTGTCTTAATACAGTAGGAAGAAATATGAGAACGTGACAGATATAATCCCAAAGAAAACAAAATGAAATACTTACAAGGACTCCAGGCTCTTCAAAAAGTCAAACTGCTGCGAGTGTATAGACAGCGAAGGATTATAAGAGAGGTTCCTGCAAGAAAAATAGTTATGCATGAAAAAAAGTTAGTAAAAAACTATTAAGAAAACGTCCAGTTTCTGCTTGTAAGGAATATGACCGGAGCTACTGCCTTGAGAAATGTTCAAATGGCATATTCTCTCACAGGTTACATGCACATTATTATAGTGTTTGAAGCTTCGCCGAAAGTAGATACCGCACTTAAAATGTATCTCACTGAAGGTAACATTAAAAGGTGCAGCCATGCAACTGCTTGTTCCCGGCACTGCTGGCAGAAGGGCCTTCACTAAGGGGAGCTCTTGGAGAGAGCTTCTCACACATGGTATTTTGGCCTCCTCTTACACGCTGGCCACACATTTTGGGAGGGTTGAGAGTACCCACGCTGTACCCCACTACACGCAACCTGATCGACTGACTATGGTGTGCCTATACACTGATGGGTGGACAGACACAGGGGGATTAAGGAAATTAAGTATTAAACTAAACTATTTTTTATTTTACCAGGTAAGGCCCACTGAACTATATAGCTCTTTTTCAGAAGCGACCTGGCCACAAATGATAGCTCAACAAAGTGGCTTATCACGTGGAAATGTATCGCAACCAAATAGTCTAAACGCATGTTGATTTTAAATGTGAAGGGAAAACCCGGAGGACCCGAAGAAAAATCCACGCGATCCCAGGGAGAGTGTATATAAACTCCAAACATACAGCAGGCGTCAGGGACGTGATTGAACCCACGACCTCCTGCATACCAAGCGAGGTAGTTAACATCTAGCCACCGCAGCGCCCTTGTATTCTAGAATTCACCTGCTGCACTGTGGCAAGGTTCCACTGTATGTATATGAAATATATTTAATAAATTACTCAACTTCATCACACTATTTTTTAAAATTAGTCTTCAATTCTCCTCAGACATTGCTGAGCTTCTAATTATATATACAATGTATAATAAAACGTTGGCACATCATTAATTATGAATCATATTTGAGAGCACCTGATGCAACTGCTTAATGGCTTAATTTTTTTGCTTAGAGTACATGGCGACATTAAAGTGCTGCACACAATGTGCTCATTGACAAAGTGTTCTTTCATACAAACATTGCGATGGAGAGGTGTGCTTCCGATAAGGTCGTGTGACTGCTGAACATGTAAACAAGAGTAACACTGTCTGGAAATAATGAGTCCAATGGCGACTCTCATCTGAGCGTTGTTAATGAGGCTTTGTAGCTCAGATGTTGAGAATGATCCCTGTTCATTAATAAATGAAAACATAAACTCGCAAAGGATATCACTTAGTCACTCTCAATTGACGCTGTGCACAAACACTAGCAGTGTTCCCGTGTTCCTGGCTACAACCATGAAATAACATAAGCTCAATAGTAAGAATCCCATCGGTCAAAAAATAGTTGAAGTCATTTCTTATAAAATTTGCACTGCGGCAGTGCTCACGTGCTGTTGACAGCCGAGGCAGTGGGGGGGAAGTCCACATTCCTGTGACAGGGATGAGCCTATCCATACGACACATTCCGAGTAAGAAAATAAGGACAGAATGTGTAGTGTGTGTCTCACGGGGCACACACAGAATTCTGGAGGCACCACGATGTATTCACAACCGAACAGGGCTACGGGACAATAATACTCAGGGTCACTCTAGACCCCCAAAGAGGTCTCTATGTAAACTGGGTCCCCGACGACCGATGCTCCAAGACCCCCGAAGCAACGCCGCACGGTTCGCTCTTTCCCTCAGACAACCCCGATCGCTCCGCCTCCGTCCCTCTTATCATCACGAGGGGGCGTGGCCTCGCTCCGCCTCCGGCCACGCCCCCTCCTCGGTCTCTCGAGACGGAACTGGAGCCAGCGTCACATGTCCTCCGGGCCCCCGTTTCCGGGCCCCCTTCACTCCCCTGAGTTGGCACGTCCCCTCTCTCTCTCTCTCTCTGCGACGGGGCCCTGCTCTGTAAGGGCTTTCTTTTCCGCCATGTCTCCGTCGGCTCCCTCGAGAGGTAAGTGCACACTCCTTTACCAGTTGTAGTTGTAGTCGGCTTATACGCCGTAGAGACGCTATTTACGTCTCTACAAATGCATAACGATACACGTATTACAACAGCTGCTCTCTACTGAGACGGTACAGATGTTTGCGGTTCCGGACAGGGGGGCCACTCTGGTGAAAACTGTGGGTGTATTTACAAAACAATACATGTTGTCCGCATCACAGTGGGCATTAAATATTCCATGATGTAATTAGAAATGAGTAGGCCATTGTGTGCCAACGTCCAGGTCCAAAATTGTAAAATTCTAGAAATTACCCGCAAATTACTTCATTGGGATAACACGTTATAATTATTGCCCCCTACCCGCAGACTATGCCCACGCGTAAGCCAGTGCTAAATTTCCTTGTGTTTCACGGGGACAGCTGCCAATGGGGGTTGCCCTTCGGTTGTTTGAGATGAGATGTTATGTAAGGCGCCTTGAGTTGCTGAGGTACTTGAGCAAGTGGCACTACAAATGCAAAACATTATTGACAGTCCTGAGGCTGAAGCCGAAATTCAATATTTCCATGATGTTGGCCATTCTCTCAATTGGACCATAACCGTTAACTTCCCAAAAAGTGGCCCTGATTTTATTGACCCCAGACGAATGAAGTATTGAGTTGAACCCCGAGAACCAAATATATACCATATAAGCAGCATATTAATGAATAAAATACAATGTTTACATGATGTGCATCATGTATGTAATATTGTTTAAGAAAAATTACAAACGGTACAGGACTCAAAAAATATGCTGCGATGATGATCATGTTTACCAGGCCGCCACAAATCTCTGTGGATCACACTGACGCTGGGTAAAATGAATGATGCATGTCAGCAGAAACTGATTCGCTATTGCAGAAACTCGTTAAAACTTAGTTTTGGCACGACTGTAACTTTCAGGGTGGCACAGTTCATTCTCTTGACACAAGCAAATTACAACGCAACTTTTCCCCCTATTTTATATTACAACAGTATTAGCGACGACAACAACAACAAAAAGCAGATGCATTCTTGTTTGTAACTACACTATCGACATGTGGCACCTCATAATATAAGACCGTGTAAATGTTTTCTGGCCCTTCTTTGTATTTGGATATGTACCAGTTGTCAAAGTCACCATGTTTTCTTGGACTCATTGGTTTGGGTTTGATTCCTAAGAAAAAAACCTTGGCAAATTTATGTTGAAATTTAACCAAATCTGTCAAATACCAGGCATGGTAGGGGCGGACAACTGAAATCCAGATCTGGGTGCATCGCAGAGAGACCATTATGTGCTTGGATATACCCGATTTGCTGGATAACAAGTGGACCATGAACCTATGGATTTCCGGCCTCCGCTGTTTTTGTCTGTTACGATGGGTTTCTCTTTGTCACGTATAGATTTGGCCATTAGCTGGCAGTACAACAAGTGGGATGCTGACATATCTGTAAGGACTGTTGAGCGATATCCAATTGTATCAGACGTGCAACGATTCTCTGCCATCGCGATGCAATGCATCGTTGTAATTTGAAGTAACGATTCAAGAATGGATTTTTAAATGCTTTGTTGAACGTAATGCCTCTAGCAGCTGCAGGGGTCACGTGAAACTATTATATACAGCATACGCATGAAAATAAAATAACGTATTCAGATGGGCACAATTTGATTAATGTATCGTGAGCATAAACATCGACAGTGGCAAATGACTGGTGGCACGACTGCGGAGCAACTCCACAAGCACGACATCAGGGAGAGGGCTGTGGGGAAATATTAAGTGAGCAGAGCAGACAATGAGGGCGGGGTGGGGGGGGGATCCTAACGCCACTGACCAAGTACACACACCGGGTGTGTATTTGCCAGCCGGACGCCCTCCCAGATTAAACCGGCTGAGTCAGGGATTAATGGGTACGGGCGCGGAGGCAATGGGCCGAAAAATAACGAAATGTAACTCTTCATGTAAGGACAGCAAAACTTTGATTGGCTGTGCAGGATAACGTAACCCCAGGTATTTTTTTTCGAAATCAAGGGGCATAAAAAGGGGAGCCCGAAACGGTTCAGGTCAATTCTCTCATCTCCGACCTCCTGGCCGCCCAGACCGTCCCTCCCTGAATGCCTCCTCGAGCCGGTCGCAGCATCCGTGCGACGCTAGCGAGTGCAGCTACGAGACAGTGATAGATAAATTCCTCTCTCATCTCCGTCCATCCCGACTCTCACAGCGTCCGTGCGACGCCGCGTGGTACGTACAGTAATAGGGCGTGTGAATATCTGGAGAATTGGCTAGTAATAGGATAGGCTCTGCTCGCACAATATTCCCTCTGGGCAGTGCAGAGTTATGCGCCATGAATAAATAAAAACGGTAGCACAGAGCATCGGCGCAGTGTTGTGATTCGAGTGTGCGTGGAGCGAATGTCCGCCGGCACGCGCAGGTGCGGGGTAGTGCATAACCACCCGTCAGCACGCGCGCGTTCTTACAGTCGCTGTAGTGTTAATCGTGGGGCATGCGCATCTTAGAAATATAGCTGCCCGCATTGCACGCGCGCGTTCTTACAGTCGCTGTAGTGTTAATCGTGGGGCATGCGCATCTTAGAAATATAGCTGCCCGCATTGCACGCGCGCGTTCTTACAGTCGCTGTAGTGTTAATCGTGGGGCGTGTGCATTATAGAATCTGATCGCCGGCAGGGGCACGCGCGTGCTCGCCGCTGCTGTAGCCTTAGTGTTGGTGTGTGTGTGCGGAATAACCCCGCGCGGCGGTGAGCCAGCAGTTTAGCTACGTCCCTTCAGAGGGGGCGCTCGCTAATGCGGATGGGCCGATCACCCGGTCGGCGGGGGACGATCGATGCGGTGGAGGAGGGAGTGGTAGGGGTGGACGCCGGCCCCCATAGCTGCCTTGATTGCGCGAGTCATTTTATTACAGGTTCAAGAATTTTTCTCCAAACATGCGCGCTACTCCAACTAAATATCTCAATGTCAGTTACACTGTTTGCAGCACCCAAAGCACTGAAGGGCTCCACTAAAGACGTGACAGCCATTCAGGAATGAAAACACCCCCCCCCCCTCCTGCTCTTCCTACCCCCCCCTTTTTATGCTCGTAATCTCCCCCCTTACCTTCCCCCCTCCCCAATATGAACGTTCAACTTCTCTGCTCGAGGCTCCCCCACCAGGGTGGAGGAGCGGTGAGCCCAATCCACCCTCTCATTCACCAAGCCTGCCCGTGCGTCCATCTCGAGGCCTTTTGCTTGTGGGATTTATGACCACCCCATACCACCACCCCCCGCCCCCCACACTTCTTGTTCTGTGATCGGTGCTATGTACCGGGGCTTGCACTGAGTTGAAATGAAAAAAAAAGAATACGAAAATAAAACTTTGCTTTCGACAAGACACGCACATTTGTTAAGTAAAATTCATGCAATTCACTGAGTTCGGGTAAGTCCCGGTGCACTTTTGTTTGCACTTCTCTTGCTGCTTGCTCTTCCCGTGTAACTATTCAAACTTTAACAGTCCCCGCAAGCGTCTCTCTCTCTCATTTTTTATTTTGTATTGATGACTACGTTCGGCCTGCCGTTTATTAATTGGGTCCCCTTGGCATTTTTGGGCCTCAGGTGCTGGTGCTCGGCAGATCGCGATGAGAGAAACGGCAGCCTGTGTGTACGGTTTTCACTTCTTCGAGAAGCGAGGCCTCAAGGAGAGAGACAAGGAGGTAATGATGACATCGCAACCAGCGCAGAGTGCTGATGATTTTTTTTTTTCGGAGCTGAGTTTCACGTGGGGTTTTTGGGCGGCTGGGGAATGCCACTTCATAGGCAAGGGCTAATACAAGTACAGCAGAACCCCTCTTAACGACCCCCTGTTAACGACTAATCGCTTAATGACAGGCCTTTACAGAGCCCAATGTGTAGTGTATAATAGTGTAGTGTATTGTGGTGTAGTGTTTAGTAGTGTATAGTGTAGTGTATAGTAGTGTATAGTGGTGTAGTGTACAGTATAGTGGTGTAGTATATAGTAGTGTCATGTAGAGTATAGAGTAGTGTATAGTAGAACCCCTCTTAACGACGGACCCCCATAGAGCCCAATGTGTAGTGTATAGTAGTGTAGTGTATATTAGTGTAGAGTAGAACACCTCTTAATGACCACCCCCTATTAACGACGAATCGCTTAACGACGGACCCCCATAGAGCCCAATGTGTTCACTTACCGACCATTCTCCTGTTAATGACAGGCTTTTGTAGGTGCAGTAAATATTAATGAATACATTGATTAACCATGTTTCTTTTAATAATACGTATTCACAAATTTATTTAAGATATTGATGTATTAATATCCATTGTTTAAATATTATTAAATACTTTTTTGGGTGAAACGGTGCAACTTGTTTCGGTTTTGTGGAACCAATTACCCTCCTTAAGGGTTCTACTATAGAGTGATACCCCGATTAGTGCCCTCCCGTTTAACACACATTCGCTGTAACTTACTCAACGTATTTATACCCAATCCCGTTCCACGTACTGTGTGTGGTACACACACAGTACTTGGAACACGGATATTTATGAACGCTTCCACGAAGGGCCACAATTTTTTTTTACATTGCACGGCGAACACGGCGCCAAAATGGTGCCCAAGCATTAAGCGTCCCCTGGCTGGCGATGGTTTCTTTCATTTGTACATGGTACACGTACTGTATTCATATCCCCCCCAGGCCCGGATCATGGTCCCGTGAGGCCCCTGGTCACGTGTCTTTTGGACGCCCCCCCCCACCCCCCCGCTTCCTATATTGGTGACTTTCTTTCCTTCCTCCTCGCAAAATCATTCACTAGATTGTCAAAATCTATCTGTCTGACAAGGTCTGAGTCTATTGACATAAGTGACAATGAGCTGAGACGTGTTTGTCACATGCCATTCCGCAGCTAATATTTTATTCTGCCTAAAAGGGAAAATGTCCGCTCATCCTGGCAGTTTGTCACTGGCAAAGTTAGAAAAACCCAAAGTGCAGATTAAGTGCCTGCAACGTCTCAAGCAATATACTTGGACACTTCTCACCCTCAGAGTCAGACATGAAAGACTTGAATTGGATTTAGTTCGTTGGCAAAGTTCATATTCAGGTCTGATGGATATGCAGCGGAGAATGCATTTACCTTTTCCACTATGACATCACTTTTAGACACCTAATAAGAGACTGGTCAAATGCTTGTAAGCGTCCAAGCAATGTTCAAGGCATGCCACTAGCCTATCAATGACCACATAAAATGTTTATATTTTGAACTTCTCCCTCCCCTCAAGTGTCACACCTAGCTCTGAGCTCTCATCTGTACCTGTTACATTTAAGACTGCCCTTTCAAAAGCCTCAAACTGGTCTCGCTGTCCTACCACAAAATCCCTCAACGAAGACAAAAGCTGTGCTGCTACAAAGGTGTCAATGTCACTTTTCTGTAGGTGCATGCTTGTAGCGTGGAGCCGGTCAAGTGTGACGTCTCAGAAATGTGCCATGAACACCATCTCATAGTCCAGCGGCCTCAATTCGAGTATCTCTTTTCTCATGATCATCATTGCACATACCACCGAAGGCCTCTCGGATGTGGGTGTAATTTCTCTAAAGTGCCTTGGTTGACTCTGCCTGAGCACTGCACTGAGTACTGGACAGTGATTTTAATGTCAGTCAGACATCTGTCTTCCGAAAGATTTTCCCCCATCTGTGTGTGGATGAAGAGCAAAATGTGTACAGTGACTGCAACATGTTAAAAAAACTCGTCAACCTCTCTAAGGTGTTAACACCAACTAAGTTAAGTGAATGCGCTGCGCAAGGCACATACTCTATTAGAGGTTTTTTGTTTTTGTTTCAGGTGGGTCTGAAACATGTTGCTTGCATTGTCATATGACTGACCTCTACAGTTGGAGGGGTCCACCATCAAAGTCACACAGTCTGCTCAACTTCTACCAGTGTGGCTCTCAATTGGCTCAAAGCCCAGGATTCGCTCCACCACATTCCTGCTGCTGTTAACAAACCGGAATATGAACGTCAATTGGTCCACATGTGACAGGTCTGGGGTGGACTCAACAATTATTGAAAAATATTTGGCATCCCGAATCTCATCTGCTATTGTTTGGCGAGTTTTCTGACCCATTAGGTCAATGAGTTCTTCACGTATTGTCGATGACAAATAGGACACTCTGCCAAACTTTTTAATATGTTCAGCAAAGAATGGGTCAAATTGTGATAGCAATTCTACGATGCCAAGGAAATTGCCGTTATGGGTTGACCCAAACCGTTCATCATCACCCCTAAACGCAAGTCCTCTTTCAACCAAGATATTAATCACTGCTACAACTCTTCAAAATGTCCCTCCAGTATTTACGTTTCCCATCAAGTTGCTGCATGAAATCTGCATCTATAGCAATGCCCTTTGTCCGCTGGTGCAAGGCAAGCATGCGTGATCTGTGTTCTGCACTATTTTCGTGTTCCCCTATTCTTTCAGAGTGCTTCCAGTCACTAAAACCCCTGACTAAAGCCACCGAGCTTGCTGGAGAACAGTTTGCATTCAAAACAGTTACACACAACCTGTTGAGGGTGAGTACAGTAGCCACTGTCTAGAAACCTGCCCATTTGGCAATATACAGTTCAGAAGTTCATTGCTGAAACTTCTAGTCTTTCCACCAAACGCACTATCTCGGACTGAAGCGGGGTATTTTTCACTGTGGTTTTGGAAGTGGACTGCTCCTCTATCAATAATCGCTGGCTTAACAATGTTAATATAAGTGCTTTGCCATAATGCAGGGTCAGTGACCTCATAGCACCAGGAATGGCTTGGTTGTTGATTTGATTCTTGTGAACTACAATGAGGGGAAAAAAGTATTTGATCCCCTGCTGATTTTGTACATTTGCCCACTGACAATAAAATGATCGGTCTATAATTTTAATGGTAGGTTTATTTGAACAGTGAGAGACAGAATAACAACAACAAAATCCAGAAAAACGCATGTCAAAAAAAATATATTGATTTGCATTTTAATGAGGGAAATAAGTATTTGACCCCCTCTCAATCAGAAAGATTTCTGGTTCCCAGGTTTCTTTTAGACAGGTAACGAGCTGAGATTAGGAACACACTCTTAAAGGGAGTGCTCCTAATCTCAGCTTGTTACCTGTATAAAAGACACCTGTCCACAGAAGCAATTACTCAATCAGATTCCAAACTCTCCACCATGGCCAAGACCAAAGAGCTCTCCAAGGATGTCAGGGACAAGATTGTAGACCTACACAAGGCTGGAATGGGCTACAAGACCATTGCCAAGCAGCTTGGTGAGAAGGTGACAACAGTTGGTGCGATTATTCACAAATGGAAGAAACACAAAAGAGCTGTCAATCTCCCTCAGCCTGGGGCTCCATGCAAGATCTCACCTCGTGGAGTTGCAATGATCATGAGAACGGTGAGGAATCAGCCCTGAACTACACGGGAGGATCTTGTCAATGATCTCAAGGCAGCTGGGACCATAGTCACCAAGAAAACAATTGGTGACACACTACGCCATGAAGGACTGAAATCCTGCAGTGCCTGCAAGGTCCCCCTGCTCAAGAAAGCACATATGCATGCCCGTCTGAAGTTTGCCAATGAACATCTGAATGATTCAGAGGACAACTGGGTGAAAGTGTTGTGGTCAGATGAGACCAAAATGGAGCTCTTTGGCATCAACTCAACTCGCCATGTTTGGAGGAGGAGTAATGCTGCCTATGACCCCAAGAACACCATCCCCACCGTCAAACATGGAGGTGGAAACATTATGCTTTGGGGGTGTTTTTCTGCTAAGGGGACAGGACTACTTCACCGCATCAAAGGGACGATGGACGGGGCCATGTACCGCCAAATCTTGGGTGAGAACCTCCTTCCCTCAGCCAGGGCATTGAAAATGGGTCGTGGATTGGTATACAAGCATGATAATGACCCAAAACACACGTTCAAGGCAACAAAGGAGTGGCTCAAGAAGAAGCACATTAAGGTCCTGGAGTGGCCTTGCCAGTCTCCAGACCTAATTCCATTGAAAATCTGTGGAGGGAGCTGAAGGTTCGAGTTGTCATACGTCAGCCTCGAAACCTTAATGACTTGGAGAAGATCTGCAAAGAGGAGTGGGACAAAATCCCTCCTGAGATGTGTGCAAACCTGGTGGCCAACTACAAGAAAAGTCTGACCTCTGTGATTGCCAACAAGGGTTTTGCCACCAAGTACTAAGTCATGTTTTGCAGAGGGGTCAAATACTTATTTTCCTCATTAAAATGCAAATAAATGTATAACATTTTTGACATGCGTTTTTCTGGATTTTTTTGTTGTTATTCTGTCTCTCACTGTTCAAATAAACCTACCATTAAAATTATAGACTGATAATTTCTTTGTCAGTGGGCAAACGTACAAAATCAGCAGGGGATCAAATACTTTTTTCCCTCACTCTACCAAACTGCTCCTGAGGTGGAAATGATGGTTCTTGTATAGCATTAGCTGTTGAGGGTTCGCCTTCAAAGGATGGCTCTGGGGGAGTGACAACATTACTGCAAACTGAACTAGGGTTAATTCCTTCCTCACAGCTGACAATAGTGCTGCTGTCATCATTATTACTCTCAGAGGGTTTTTGAAAGAAGTTGGCAATGAGTGGAACACTTGTAAACAAAACTCCCTCTTGCCTCCTTTTCTTTTTTTGTCTTTCTGTTTGGAAGCACCACTATTCCAACGTTTGTGGTCCATACAGTATTTCAGAACTAGTATACTATTTATATTAATATATTTATAGCATTTTAACTGCATGCGTATACAAGTCACCATATGTCGATGGTGATTAACTGTGAGCCGCCAAAAACAGGCTTTGCGATTTGTGCACACAAAAATGCCAGGATGTGCATGCATAATGCACATGCATAATGTTCATGCATTATATGCATGCGTAACAGTATGATTCAATGTGAATACTATATTGTAATTTTCATGAAATCTAATAATAAAGTTTTTCCCCTTTTTTCTGGCAACAAAACTGAAACCTTTTTACAAGGATTCATGTCTGCATTAACCACATTACCAGCAGTCAAAATGCAAACAAAAAAGCATACTATGATAATATATGCATTGTCCTTAAAACTGATTGGTCCACACCAAGGGACGGCTTTCTCTTGAGCCTCGACCCAATTGGTGCTCGACCAGATGACACCAAAAGACGTGTATGAAATCATTAACCCCCCCCCGCCCCCTCTGGTCCTCGTGTAGTGGCGTAACGCGTGCATGGTATGAAAACAACAGTTGCATTCATGTACGGAGTTGCAAACAGTGAGGTCAGCTCAGGATAAGCAGGTGCAGGTGGGAGGCCTTGGTGACAGCAGACAGAGAGACGCCAGCAATTAGGAAAAGAGGCAGTGATTGGCTGGCTGCAAATGGAAACGCGGGGTAGGCACCACGGAGGCGAGAGATAGAGGCGATAAGGGGGAGAACACGTGCAAGAGACGCTGGAAAGATTCCGGCTTGATAAGGGCCATCTGAGGGCACTTAATGAGGAGGGGGATATAAGGGGGACGTGTGAGGCAGTGGAGTTGAGTTGGTTGGAGATGAAGCAGCGAAGAGATTCAAGAGAAGTCAGGGACCTCGCCCTCCACACCCCGTCCTCCCCAGTGGTGTTGGCTGAACCCCCGCTGGGGGAACGGGCGAGGTTGAGGTGCGGGTGGAGACAGGCTAGCAGTGGAGAGGCTAGCGGAATCTTTAGTCTGAGTGTGATAAGCTAGCGGGGTAAGAAGCTAGCAGAGTATACAGAGAGAGAGTCCGTGACAGGCTAGGAGAGCAGGGAGTAAGAGGCTAGCGGAGCGAGAGAGCGTAAGCTCGAAGGAGCAGGCTAGCAGAGGAAGAGTTCGCAACAGGAGTATGTTTGTTGAACAAGAGGAGCATCTGTGTGGGATGTTGTGAATAAAGTGACACAGGAGAAAAGACGAAGTTGTCCACGTGAATAAACGCCACACTACACTTTTACCTGATTGGCTCACAACGGACGATGTCCCATTTACCCTCTCTATTTAAGACCAAAATAGGAGGAGGATATCTTCACAACTCTGGCTGTCGCCTGATGAGGCTGAGTTGTAATTACGGGCCAAACGTCGTACTCGAATGGTAAATGTTGTGGGTTTACTCCCCAACACACCGGTGTGCTGAATTAGTAACGAATTGACATGTTTTGTTTACGTGACAAACCTTACTAATGGTGGCGGGTTTAACGACATGTTTACGCAATCAAACCCAAAAAACAAACAAACCTCAATGCATACAATATTGACCAGCAGCGCATCACATGATGGATTCAAAGTTTAAGAATTAAAACCCAGGTTAAAAAGGTACGATTTTTTTGCAGTTTCCGAAAGATATTTGAGCAATAGCAAAACAATTGAATAATACTCAAGACGTCAGCCTCAGATACTGCCATTTGCTATAAGTGCTCTCTTGCAATTCATCTTCACAATGGAAAAGCAAAGTTGTCTTAATGCTATAAATTGTTTGGCAGCTGGCATTACTGACTAAGCATTAAGCCCGAAACATTTGGTGCGTGTAACGTAACCAATGGAACTGCACAACAGTACATGTAATCCATTGTGTGCTGATGTCCTGGCCAAATATGGGCGCTTATCCATTATATCTATTTACCGAATTGTTCTTCCCAGAAGGCCTATTAAAGCTAAACATGCATGCACTTAAATTGCAATAATTATTATATATTGTAGATGGTAACTGGCACGATAAAATACTTTATACGATTACAATAGTTTTGTTTATATAAAGGTACGGGCGCAGTCCTGAAATCTCGCCACTGCTGGCAGAAGGTTTTCACTAGAGAGAGGTCAAAAGAGCTCCTCTAGAGAGTAATTTGTCCTACTCTTCCACGCTGGTCACATGTATTTCAAGAGGTGGGAGCACCCACACTTTACCCCACTACACGTGACCTGCCGATCAACTGACTATGGCGAACCCATTCATATTGCTGCCTGGACAAAGGAAGGTGGGAGGGATGAATGAAGATGCCTGTGCATTGTTTCAGCTAAAACTATCAACTATTTTATTTTATTTTTTACCAGGTAAGACACACTGAGCTATATAGCTCTATTTCAGGAGCGACCTGGCCACAAATTATAGCTCAACAAAGTGGCTTATCATGTGGAAATGTATAGCAGCAACATACTCTAAATGCAAGCTTCTAAATATGGAGGGATGCGTCAGGGTCGAGATCGAACCCACGACCTCCTGCATACCAGGCGAGGGAGTTAACATCTCGGCAACCTGGCGTCCAGTTATGATCGAACTCCTCGACCTTTGTCTTTGACAGTAATGTTGTTTACGTGATATACTAAACAAGTATTATATAGTAAATTAAATGCATCTAAAGAACGGGGCCAAGAATCATTCTGCTGAAAACACATTTGGCAGAACACATTTTTGTTATCCTTTAAGATTTTCTCATGAAGATTTCATAATTAAGACATTAAAAACAGAATAATTAGAATTTCAACACATAATCACATTAAAAGTTACGTGTTTAATTACCAATTTTATACATCTACATTTTTATTTAGAATTAAATCTAAAGGTCCCATATTGCGAGCAATTTAAAAACTTGGAAATGAAAGAGCGTGCAAATATGAACATGAACAAATCATGATGCTCTGTTTTATTAATTGGATTACTAGGTTAAATCTCAAAAGAGAGGCAGTGCTAATGAATGAAGTATTTTATGAAGTAATTTAAAGTTTACTTAGATTATATTCTCACTCAGGATACCTACTATGCAATGGTTTTCAAAGAGGCATTACAAGCTCCCGTTATTTTTACTTGTACAGATATGCATTGGATGCCGCCGTGGGAAAGTATGGTGGGCTAAAAAGGGAGTACTGCCACCTCTTTCAAGATGTCTGGACAGCGTAGAAGAATAGGGCAAAATATCATCTGCAGGGTCTGTCTCGAGCTCCTTATAGTGGCATTGGCATGAGCGGGTAATTGCAAGGCTGTACCTTTATATTTTTTTATATTTTGCTGTTGCCTTTGATATGGACTATGCTCGGTGTGACGGGTACGGACATGAGGGCACAGTCAGGTTTCCACCTTTCCGATGGACCAAACCTTGACAATTCTCAATAGTCAGCCTCGGTCGGTTGAAACTGTGCATGCAGTACACTGTGATGCGATTCAACACAATGTCGGTACCAGATCTCGGTACAAATCCATTCCTGCCACCCGAACACAGATGCCAATTGCTGGTCTGTCCAACCTGGCCAAGTGGGAACTTTCGGGCAAAGCTTTTTCTGCTGCAAAGCATGTGATTGGGACGTGATGGCCAATCACGCAAACAGCTCAAACACTGAGTTGTGTAAAGCCCTTCATCCTCTGTCTTGAGCCACACCCATTATGTCCTCTCTCACCACCACCACCACACCTTGCTGGCTGAGTGGCTGCTTGTGATTCCAGGCATGAACCTGCATGCCTGGAATATAAAAAATTACACGTATAAAGAATAGAAGTGTGTGTGTGCATGTTTGTTTGGTAATGACAACAACAATAAACGGAGCGCCGGGTGGCTAAAATACAGCAAGTTTGCAGAGTAGGGGGCACAGGTCGTGCATCTGCCAGTCATCTCAGTCAGTCAACCCATGGCATGTGAGTCTGTTCCGTGACCTGCCAGCGGGTGTTCGACACTTCACGTGGTCTTAAAGTGCACATAGCCTGGCACAAGCGCCATGGTGACGTTACCGCCACTTAGTGGTGAATGGCGGTTGTTGTTGGTAATGAGTGGGGAACAGTGCTCTGTTTACTGTGTTCAGATATCAGTGTCTCAGATTTAGTTCCTGGCTAAGAACAACATCGGTGGAAAGTGAAATCTGAAATTGGTCATTGAGGCTCCTCTAAGTCAACTCAGCATTAAATTAATACTGTACGTGGTGTGTTGTGATTTTCACTGGGGAGACAAAGGTGGCTGGGAGCGGTGATGACCACACCATCCCCTCGTGGGCTTTTCCTGCCTTTATAGGTGCTCACTAACAGAATGTAGGGGAAAGTACCATGTGTACATATATATGTATGCATTATATGTTACAATACTTACAAATTTGAAAGCTCTTGCAAATTCTGGAAAATGTTCAGCGGCAGCTTCTGGATTTTGTTTGCTGAAATGTCACTATAAAGAAAAATAGAAATAAATATTGTCACGGAGCAATTGAATACAGAATAATCGTTAGTAATGAATGTTATGCTTTGTCCAAAAGCCATAATCCATGTAAGATTTACACAGCAACTTGGCATGTATTCATTCTCATTGGTACATTTACCATCATTGATCCAGGCTTCCATGAAGGCTCTCACTTTGTGACCCCAATGGTTATTATCTTAATAAGCAAAATAAAAGACAATGGAATTCATAGAATTAATAATAAAAGTAACTCATTCAGAATATATATCATCAGGCCTCTCATGGTCTTGCGATGTTACAATCCATCTGGCTGCTGTACACAAGCTGTTTCCCTTCAACGTGACTTTACCGAAAGAACCAAGAATATGAATCACTGCATTCACGAAAGCTTTAAATCAAAATTGTATTTGAAGTAATTGGCCAAACATACCAGTGCTGAAAATGAATCATGAGCCTGAGTGAGACTTTAATGGATAAATAAAGCAGACATTATTATCGTTTCTGTATTAGTATTTTTAAGGTGTAGACTTTGCTTGCGGCATCATGCTTTTGTATTTCGTCGCTAAAAACACATTTAAATAATAAAACACAAGCAGCATGAATCAAATGGAAGGGTACAGGAAAAAGAGTGGCTTCGCAATGTACGTAAGTTTTAATGAGCACAAACGACAAAACAGTACTGTAGGCAGAGAGTGAGAGAGTAAATGATAGGTCATGTAGTTAGAAGGTAAGTAGGATAAATGGGCTTGCAGTGTTTCGCAGAGAGATTTCACCAATGATAATATTGAATTCGAGGCCAGTAGAGACGTATAAGGTAGTATTTACAATAAACTGGGCATGGTGTGGCAAGCACCACTCCCCAGTTGCCTTTGTCTCCCCAGTGCTATATATACACACACACTGTGTCAGTTATTAATCTTAAGTTTGTCTCCTAAATTAAACAAGTTTTTAACAAAAAAGAAGAATCGGTCATGATCAATCCACTGCTGGATAAAGGCCTCCACAAGCTGTCACCATCTCAAATCCACTCCTTCCTTTTTGTTAACCAAAAACAAAACACGCTGCCATTGAATTCACGTGTACAAACATATCAAGGGCATGGTTAATGAGAGGCTTGTTCTTACAGTTCTCCCAGCTTCTTTAGAGGTGAAAATGTATTTTCGCCAAGAAGACTGAGTGCATTCCTCTGCAGAACCCTGCAACACAAAAAAAAAACAGGGGAACAACCAGACACGACAACCATATCAGTACCTTCCCTTTGGGTTTGTAGGGGTGTAAATTTTTATTTAAGATTCGTGATGGAATTTTGGGTTAGGCCATGTAATGATCTGGCCAAATTGAAACCTTCCACCACCAGAGAGACACAGAAAATAAATTGTCACGCCGTGTACAAGCGTTCAACGCCCCAATTATTATTATTGTTGTTACAGCTCACTCAGCAGTGAGTTAAAGAACATTTCTCGCAGCCATATTTATAAATTAGATAATGACATTTTGTTTGCAACTGCGCCAAGAGTGTTCAGGTCAGAAACCAGGATTTCAGAATAACTGAAGGTGCTTGATGCCGGTTCAAGATCGCACCATGTCTGTCCAGTGCTCGCCGAGCTGCATGACTTGCGGGTGTCGACCGAATACATTATAAGATCGCACTTATTGCACACAAAGAGCTTACCGTAAATTAACTACAATACCTTGATGATATCGTGACGGAGCATAAACCATCACGTGAACACCGGTCATCCTCGCAGCAACTTTTGGCTAGCCATTGAACAAAGACGGTCACTACATCGCCCGCTTTCAGATGCCCTTCTGTGGCTATCTGGAACACTCTTTCTTCGGATATTAGGAAACCACTGGAGCTATGCACTTTTATAATCTAGATTGGAAACTCATTTCTTTAGAACAGATTTTTGTATTTAGTTTGTTTTTCTTCCCCTGCACCTCAGATTAGCACGGTTGTCTATGTGCGGTGTGAAAGAAGTTCAGCATACTCTTATGTTCTTTCGGTAAAGTCAAGTAGGTAAGAAAATAATTACATAATAGATCACGACGTTTCGATTGCAACAACAAGCGATCGTCCTCAGGTGAAAGAGAGAAACATGCCTCTGTGACAAGGCATTATATAGAGGGGGGAGGGGGAGGGGAGGCCGCAAAGGGGCGAGAGGGTGGGGAAAAAATTCAAAGAGGGCTTGGGTGAAATAGAGAAAATAAATGTGACAGGGAAGCTTAGACATCAAACTTAACAACATTGTGAAAGGTAATGCAACTCAGAGTCGGCTAACACAACAGTTAACATTTTTGCCTGGTTGATCCAGTCCTTCCAAAGATTGCTAAATTTTGCATCCATCTTCTCGGTTGAAATTGCGTCTGAGTTGTGTGGAAAACCTCCCCGTAGAGGCAGTCTTGATTCGAAGCTTCCAATAATAATAATAATAATGCAATTTATAACGCAAATTTGCCGACGTAACGGCCGCAACTCAGAGGCGCGGAGCCAAGCTCAGAGTCACTCTAAAGCGTGGTTGTAGAGGTGACTTTTTAAGTGACTCTTGAAGGAGACGATAGAGGTGATGCTGCGAATGTGCAGAGGGATTGCGTTCCAGACTGTTGGCGCAGCCACCGAGAAGCGGCGCTTAGACGCGACCACCCTGGATCTTGGTATCAACATACAGTACATACATAGCACTCAAGAATTTGAAGGTCCTGAGTTGAAATTCCAGTTGGGTTCTACTCAAGATATCATACGTCTGAGTAGATACAATCCACAATTTCGAGTGGTTGCCCTATGGCAGGGACTGCCGTAAAAATGTCGAACTTGCATAATTTGCTTAGAGCCAGCAACACAGATGAGCACCACCCCATGGAGATCATTTGGCATGCAAAAACAATAATGGATGAACATAAGGTGAGACTCTCAGTGCAGAAATTGGTTGCAGATGCCCAATGCTGGCTGAAGGGCCTCCACTAAAGGGAGCTCCAGAGACCCCTTCCAGAGGGCATTTGGCCTACTACTCCGTGGTGGCAAGACATCTCAGAAAGTGGTGGAAGTACTAGCACTTTACCCCCATAGCATGCAACCTGCCCATCGACTAACTGCAGTCCACCCCGTCCGCACTGCCGGGGGCGGAGGATTTTCAGAAACGTGCACCGTTGTTTCGGCTGCCGCACCAGGAGGTTGAATCAGCGCCCTCTAGGCTAAAAATCCAATGCGCTCACCATTACGCTACGGCAGTGCGACATCGGCAAACACAGTGCGCCTTAAAAAAAAAACACACACACACGAGCTAATTTGATCTTGGGTGGGTGGTCTGATTTGAACACGGGATCTCGGCGGAGCTGAATCAGCACTCTAGCACCCTGAGCCGCTCAGCCACCACAGGAAGCTATACAAATTAATAATAATTTCAGATAAAATGTCAGGTGCGTTAGTCATGTTCTGCAGGTTCTCTTGCCATGTGCCACTCTTAGGAAAAAGCGTCAATATGCTGAATCTTGTTGGCATTTAAGAATGTGTTGGTATGAGAACACCGAGTGGACATGACAATTGTAAATGCATGAGAATTGTTGCATTAATTAGAATTAAATATTAATTAGTATATGTGTACATTGTCCTGCACATACGTACATACAGCAGTTGGTACGATTATTCGCAAATGGAAGAAACACAAAAGAACTGTCAATCTCCCTCGTCCCGGGGCTCCATGCAAGATCTCTCCTCGTGGAGTTGCAATGTTCATGAGAACGGTGAGGAATCAGCCCACAACTACACGGGAGGATCTTGTCAATGATCTCAAGGCAGCTGGGATCTTAGTCACATTAAAACAATTGGTAACACACTACGCCGTGAAGGACTGAAATCCTGCAGCGCCCGCAAGGTCCCCCTGCTCAAGAAAGCAAATATACATGCCCGTCTGAAGTTTGCCAATGAACATCTGAATGATTCAGAGGACAACTGGGTGAAAGTGTTGTGGTCAGATGAGACCAAAATGGAGCTCTTTGGCATCAACTCAACTCGCCGTGTTTGGAGGAGGAATGCTGCCTATGACCCCAAGAACACCATCCCCACCGTCAAACATGGAGGTGGAAACATTATGCTTTGGGGGTGTTTTTCTGCTAAGGGGACAGGACAACTTCACCGCATCAAATGGACGATGGACGGGGCAATGCACCGTCAAATCTTGGGTGAGAACCTCCTTCCCTCAGCCAGGGCATTGAAAATGGCTCGTGGATGGGTATTCTAGCATGACAATGACCCAAAACACACGGCCAAGGCAACAAAGGAGTGGCTCAAGAAGAAGCACATTAAGGTCCTGGAGTGGCCTAGCCAGTCTCCAGACCTTAATCCCATAGAAAATCTGTGGAGGGAGCTGAAGGTTCGAGTTGCAAACGTCAGCCTCGAAACCTTAATGACTTGGAGAAGATCTACAAAGAGGAGTGGGACAAAATCCCTCCTGAGATGTGTGCAAACCTGGTGGCCAACTACAAGAAACGTCTGACCTCTGTGATTGCCAACAAGGGTTTTGCCACCAAGTACTAAGTCATGTTTTGCAGAGGGGTCAATTACTTATTTCCCTCATTAAAATGCCAATCAATTTATAACATTTTTGACATGCGTTTTTCTGGATGTTTTTGTTGTTATTCTGTCTCTAACTGTTCAAATAAACCTATCATTAAAATTATAGACCGATCATTTCTTTGTCAGTGGGCAAACGTACAAAATCAGAGGGGATCAAATACTTTTTTCCCTCACTGTATACAGTGGTACCCCGGAGATCGAAGGTTCTACTGTATAAGCAATTGCACTTGTATACAATTACAAATACAGTAGAACCTCGGAGATCGAACGCACCAGAACTCGAACAAATCGATGTTCGAACGATATTTCCGAACATTTTTTGCCCCGGAAACCGAACGAAATTCGGAGGTTGAACGGGCAATCGCGACTTGAAAGAACCTAGGAATAGGTTTAACCCTTTTAACTGGCACAAAAACTGACACCTTTATTCAAGGCATCATGTTTGCAATAACCACAACACAAGCAGTCAAAATGCAAACAAAAAAGACAACTCTGATAATATGCACTGTCCTTGAATTTGATTGGCCCACACCCGAGACAGCTTTTCTTAGAGCCTAGTCTCCACTGGTGTTGGACCAGAAGACGCCAAAAGGCGTACAACTCAAAAACAGCACACTATCAGAGTATTGAGGGCTCGGGGTGAGCATGTACATTATGAGACCTCCTTTGCCAGTAACAAGATATAGGAATAGGTTTTACCCTTTTAACTGAAAGAACCTGTACAGCTGAGACGCGTATGGCCAGCAGCGTGCATGACGCTTGCCCAGACAAAGGTTTTAACACCTCCTCCTCCTCACCACCTTCCACTCAAGCCATCAACTCTCCTTACTACAGGTAAAGTGAAGTTCAATGTTAATTTATTTCATTTATTCCATATATTCATTCCATTTATTGATTGTGTTTCTTGTTTTTTTGTGTGATTTTATGCATGTAATTACTGTAAACTTCGTGTAAAAATGCTTTATAATGAGATATTTCTTGTGTCTGGAACCAATTAATGTAATTTACATTCATTCTTATGGGGAAAATTAATTCGGTGTTCAAACAAATCGGCGTTCGAATGGCCTTCTGAAACGAATTAAGTTCGATCTCCGGGGTACCACTGTATATCTATATATCTCTCGCAGGGTAATGTTAAAGCACATGGCGTACAGAGGAAGCAATGGAAATGCACCAAAATGTTGGGGCACTTATCAGCGGACAATGAAATAATGATTTGATTATAATCAAATGCTCTAAAAATGCCTTTAATTCAGCAACAATCATTCTGATCACGAACAAATCCTTGTAATGTGTTCCCCCTTGAAAATTTACAAACAGGCTACTGATGACGGCGTCTATGAAGATAGTTTCATATTATATTGATAATTATAAAACATAGCAGCAGTGGCACCATTTTTCAAGAGTTAGCCATTATGTTCCATAGCAATTCCAAAGTTTTTCCTAGCCATTCGAAATCAAGTGTTAGTCATCATAATTAAATTACATTAACGTTTAATGCAAGAGATATATTTTTTTCATCTCTGCACATTTTTACAAATACAGTGCAGGAATTGATGAGATGCACTTTAATTGTGATGAGATGGCTTTGTGGTTAGAGTACCCGACTCTCAACCAGAACATTTCTAGCTCTGATTATGGTGTTTGTCAATTAAACCAATTACAGCTCAGGGGTCGATAAATTGAGTACCACTTTGTCAGAGGTCAACAGTGGTTTTATTTCAGAAAACTACCCGCCACCACGGAAATGTATGCTTGGTTTATAGCAGAAAGGCAATTTTGACTGAAAATGGCAAATTAAATCACGTGTAGTCCTTTGTGAGTCAACTGCTCCATACCATGTGGGGGTTGCTTGACCAAACTTCTCAGTGCTCGCCGAGCTGCACTGGCTACCGGTTGCCGAACGAATGCATTGTAATGTCGCACTCATTACATACAAAGTGCTTTCCACAAATGAACCACAGTACCTTGCTGATCTATTCGAGGAGCATAAACCATCACGCAAAGTCTGGCCATCCTCACAACAGCTTTAAAGCTGGCCATCAAACAAAGATGGTCACTGCATCGCGCTTTTCAAATGTGCTTCTGCGGCCGTCCGGAAGGCTCTTCCTTCCGATATTAGGAAGCTACTGGAGCTATGCCTGATAATTTGATCTAAATTGTCTCATGGTTGTTGTTGTTGTTAGACTTGCATCCCATTGGGATTTTTGCACACAACGTTGATATACGGTGATTTTTTTCTGGAAGATTTTACTAGTTTTTCCTGGATGTTTCTGTTGCGCGTCCTCACTTTAAGATGTTCTTGTTCATGTTTTGTTTGTTGCGGTTGCACCTGGGTCAAGAGCCGCATGGCTCACAGGGCTATACCTAATAAATGAAACTGAAACTGAAAGTGCAGATTGAAAACTAATTTCTTTAGAACTGCTTTTTTGTTTAGTTTGTTGTCCTTGCCCCGTACCTCCGATAAGTCGTTTGTTTGGTACGAAAGAAGTTAAACATACGTAAATATAAGGAGGTGGCAGGAGGAGAGGTCAGGAGCATTTCAGATACCCCACGACATCAGATATCCCACGACTTTATCAGATATCAAAAACATAATCAGATATCCCATGCCATTATCGGATACCCCAGGGCATTATCAGATATCCCACGACATTATCAGATATCCCACAACATTATCGGATAACCCACGGCATTATCAGACTTTCACTTGGCCTAACGGTAACACGTTCACCGCTTGTTGAAGAGGTTTACGGAAATAATCTGGCAGCTGCCCTGATTAATAGTAGACGACGTGGTATGAACCACGCCGTCTACTTCACAGTGGACATGAAATATCCACTGACATCATTTGCAGGATCCAAATTTACCAAAATCAAAAAGCACCCACAAATTACTGAATGTGGATTACACATCGCTATCATCGCCCCCTCCCCTATTGGCAGACCAATGCCACAGGTCACTCTTGAAAATTATATTATTCTGGTCTCTTGAGGTCTAACCTGGTCAAACAAAATAAACTTGAAACTTGATGTTAGCCATGGGCAGGGGTTGAACTTGCCAGGTTCACAGCGCAGTGTGCTAACCACGCACTCGTGCTCCAGTATTATTATTATAAAATCAGCAATTCTTACGTTCAAAGTTTTGTAAATATATGTCAGTTATTTTAATAGCGACATCAAACAATAAATGAATCCTTGCTTAGCGACATTATATTGCAAGCCATGCTCCTTAATTTTTGTTGCCATCATGGAAAGTGGTCTCGATCCATGTGCATAATACAGAATGTCTAGGAAATTGTGATCTCTCTCATTTTTGCTTCAGCACAGCACTGCACGCTACATTTGCCCCATGTTTATAAGACGTGTTTCCACGAAAATCTGTATGTGCTTGCTACGCTCAAATATGCGTGACAGTCAACAAATGGCCTCATCTCTACTCGAGCTAAGAAACAGCTACCAGCCATCATGAACTTGGATTGATCTTCAAGGCAGAGGTGTACAACAGTACACACCGTGCAATGTTTAAAAATTCCAAAAAGTTATATTGTCTCCGTGTATAAATGCGCAATCGGGAGGTGCTGACCTAAGACGGAAGCCTTGAGTCATTGGTGGAAATTTCCACGGCAGTGGCCAGTTTACCGATCACAAGAGTTCCATTGTGAGGCAATCTACAGCTGTTGTCGAATGGAAAGACTGGCCTCTGTCATAGGAATGTGGAGTTTCCCACACTAGCTTAGGGCTACCAATGCAGATGTACACCACCCCATTACAGTGTCTGCTTGAGCAAGGAGTAGACAAGTGTTAATATAATTTAATATTTGTGAAAACAATGTAAAGAGCTAAACTGATGAACTAGTACAAGCTCGGCATGAAACAATAAGTGGTAAGGAATCATGGCCATACTTTTATAATGGGTAACAAGGCACTGAATGTTTGTTTGACACAATCTTGGCCTAACGAGATGTGATGTTGATATTTGTTGAGCACGTGCAATCTGCACAGGTATAACACCGTAGCTAAATAAAAACAATTCTCCACTGATGCCACATTCTGTTCATTCACATGTACCTAGAAGGTGTCACCAAAGTGTTGATGCGATGTAAAATAAATCGTGAATACTGCCGATGATTATTAGTTATCGCTACTTACGTAGAAGCGATTTGTCATGTTCATGCGTATTAGGTTATTTGTAAAGGGGATAAATACGGGGTGAATGTAAGATGTTGCAAATATGTTCACCTAGAAAATAGAAAGTAAGTGTCTGGCACTTGAGTTTAGGTGAATCTGGATAATGCTTTGAATTTCATGGCAGGAAAGGGTGCAATCGTTTGGAACGCATTATGGGCATAATCAAGAACAGGAGAATGTAATGTGTGGAGCATGTGTTTACTGAGACAGACAACGTAATGAGCACTCAGAGGTTGAGGACCAAAGGGAAAATGTAAAGAGCAGAACTTGGAGGCCGGGTACTGGCTGTGAAACAGCTGTGTGATCAGGAGGAAGGAAGCCGTGGAGAGTCTTGGTAGCATCTGCACCACTGGCTGTGATGGCCACTTTAATGTCTCATGCATTTTAAATCCAACTCGCAACTGCAATGCGCTAAAGAGTTGAATGTGATAAAGGCGATCTTAATGGGAACGAGCTGTTAGTTGGAACACAGTTGGAAAATACATCACGGTGTTCCAATGAACAGTTCGGCGATCATAGCATTGCGTTTGTAGTTAAACACATACATTGGATTTTTGTTCTTCCCGATGCTAACCTTTCACACACCTAACGCTCTATAGTCAAAGGGATTCAAAAGGCGTCACCACTTTGCGAATACAATTCTTGATAGCACCCCCCCCCCACCCCCCCCATTGAGGTGATACAAGACGTGAAAATCAGTCACCGAAAACACGTTTAAAATGTTAAACACACCTATCGTGTTATTTCCCAAACGAAGTAACAATAAACTTTGTCAGGTGACTGCGATACAGTTGTCAGAAAGTGTGGCGCATTCACGAGTAGAAATGGGCCAAATTCAATTGCCGCGTGCGGGTGAAAATTGTTCGCGACAAAGCCAACTGGCATATTTCACGTAATGATAAGCAGACAACACTCTCTGTTGATCCAAAAACGCATCACTGAGTCTCAAGACAAAGGTGTGTTGTACCACATCATAGGGGGAAGTTTTTTTTTTCCTTGAGGATTCCGCATTGGTGGATTTGGTTGGCTATTAATAATGCTTGAACATGGGGAAAAAGCAGTGCCTAGAGAAAGCCAATATATATGAGGGGATAACACTCATAGGTCCACACAGACAGATTTAATGACTCTTTACTCTACTGCAGGTTAAAGTATATATGTGCTCAAATATGTGTACGGAGGCTCTCATCTCTGTAAGTAGTTTTGAGCAAGAAGTTAAAATTCCACACTTCTCTGGAATTTGGTTATCCTTCCTAGAGGACAACCACTGCAGACTTCCCACAAAGCAGCACTCACTTTCCCATTTATTAAAAAAAAACATTCACTGAGTTAATCCACCACTGGAATTTGAACTTGCAACCTTGGAACTGTCAATCAAGTACTCTAAATCACACTGGCACCTGGCCTAATACTGAATCATTTACTGCCCTTTGCCAATTCCACCGTTGAATGAAAGTGCGCCCCACACTGTGTTACTGCCATTAGGGGTTTGATTCACTGGCCAGTGCAGATTGGCGAAGGGTGGGGCCCAGGTCTGTTCAGATTGTCACCAGCCACTCCTGTTAGCCATGGCTGGGAGTCAAACTCAGGTGAATCATATTTATGCCGCAGTTCGCAAAAAGACACTCCAACGCCATTCCCGCGTGAAAGCAACTCGAACACAAAGACGAATCACAAAGCAACAATTTTAAGATGAAACCAGGTCCATGTAAGCCGTAGTTGTGGGGTAGCAATAAACCAAATTGGTGGATGTGGCCTTTTTTAAAAAAAATAGGGCGCGGGTAAATGGTGGATACATTCCCGCTCTCTCTCTCTCTCTGCCAAACGATTAAGGATTCATGCGCGAGTCCAGTCGTGGTGTCAAAATACACACACGTGAAAATATCACATAGTTCTCACACTATGTACTCTGTGCAGGGAGCAGGCTGCTCGCATTGGATTCCTTTTAATGGAAAACTGCGTTATTCATGACATCAACGTTTGGATATTTTACAGCCTACTTTGAAACACCTGGTTGCATTACAGCTAGCTGTTAGCGTTTGGCACTAGATGGGTACCATACCCCCTGGTGTGTTATGCACACTTCGATGTACATGTCCGTGTAAGAAAAATACAATTACAAGGCAGTCGACTGATCTCTCCACTGAAGTGAAAGAGGGGTACTTCTGATCAAGCATCAAGAGTGATGGCACTTGTTTAAATTGGCAGAGGCCAATCTCGGCATTGGAACAATGCTGACTTTCAAAAAGGAACTAAATAAGTGGTACTCATAAATCCTCATATCAAAAAATTCAATGTAAAATGTGTATTATTGAGTTTGGTAACTCTCAGAATATCTAACCTGGAATTCGAATTCAGATACAATTTCTAATTTTAATCGTGGGATCGCAGGGGCGGCAGACTGCCATGTCATGCATAGAACCCGGTGTGGTATTGAGCAAAAAAGCAGGGCCCATTCGTGGAATCACTCTTGAAACGTATGGGTGATGCCTAGGTAATACATTTCAAAAGTAATTATTGTCATTACCAGCTGGCCGATATTAACCATATTCTCAGTGTATAAGTATTGCATTGCCGATGTCTAATGTACGGGACTGGACGATTTACAACCCTGCATGGGACTTAGGCAAGGAGAGGAGGGCTTGTGTGGCTTTGCTGATCCAGGTGTAATGCCACTGAATGGATTGGGAATTCTAGTGGTTGATTAATCTCGCTGCGGTGGCGAGAAATTAACTGCTTCGCCTGGTATGCAGGACATGGTGGGTTCGATCCCAGGCCTGACGTCTGTATATTTGGAGTTTGCGTGTTTTCCCCGTGGTTGTGTGGATTTTCTTCAGGTCCTTCGGTTTTTCTCTCCAGATTTAGGAACATGCGTTTAGAGCATTTGGCTGCGATACTTTACACATGATAAGCCACTTCTTTGAGCTATAATTTGTGGCCAGATCGCTTCTGAAAAATAACTATGTAGCTCAGTGGGCCTTACCTGGTAAAATTTAAAAAAATATATGTGTTAAATGAGTGAATTATGGGCTCTCAAGAATCCGCATTCATTTCAATGGTGAGGCCTGTGTCTCTTAACATTGAAGCTAATTATATTCTTAGTTTTTTCGGTAAAGTCACGTTGAAGGGAAACAACAAAATAATAAAATATATATAAAACAATAAAACATTCTCACGACATTTCGACCATAACTCAAACGGTCGTCTTCAGGTGTGTTGGTTTGCATAAATTTATTTTTAAACGGCGCATTTATTTATTTATAAAAACGTTAGCGCCACGCGCAACGATTTGGCAGTTTATTTAGGACTAGTCCATCTATATTCTGAAAAGAGGAGGGGGGAGAATATAGATGGACTAGTCCTAAATAAACTGCCAAATCGTTGCGCGTGGCGCTAACGGTTTTTTATATAAATAAATAAATGCGCCGTTTAAAAATACATTTATGCAAACCAACACACCTGAAGACGACCGTTTGAGTTATGGTCGAAACGTCGTGAGAATTTTTTATTGTTTTATATATATTTTATTATTTTGTTGTTTCCCTTCAACGTGACTTTACCGAAAAAACTAAGAATATGAATTACTGCAGTCACGAAAGCTTTAAATCAAAATTGAAGCTAATTATTTCAATGTTAGAATCCTATTCAAGTGATTTGAGATTCTATCATGGGTATCACCCTAGGAGGTAATCGTGATTCCTGCAGGAATTGTCCAACCCTAATCAATACTATTCCAGAAAGAACTATGTCTGGAAGAGTGACTGATCCCCATGCGTCATAGAATTTCCAGTACAATTCAGAAGGTTGGGTTGCTAACAGTTGTGTCTAAATAACTCTATGTGGCTGCTGTAGATGTGTTCCCTCGCAATAGTAATGGGACATTTCCACCACGAGCTCAGTGCTTCAATTTCCACATCCGTTCTCTATTTTCCTACAGAGCCATCAACTGTGGTGGCCATTAAGTTTGCTATATGATCATCGTTCTCACGAGGTCAGCAACATAAACATATATCGCAATTCTCATATTTTAGTTATGGGATGCAAAATGCAATGGGGGCATGTCATGCAAAGAAAGTAATACATCTAAATGGACTATCACCCGATCAAATAAAGGACACTGATTAATCAGAATTGCATCCATTATTAAAATAGATGTTCATAAAGGTGTCATACATTTTAAAATAAGTATAATGGGATAGCAATTTTAATTACGTGGATGAAATGTTGATAACTTATTCCTAATGTGCTCGTTATTATACATATAAAGAGCTTGAGTAGATATTTAACAGCATGTAACAAAAGCTTTTGAAATAATGACATCCATGATCCTGGTGAACACCTGGGGTTCATTTCCCAACAGGATTGTTGTTCAACTCTGTTAAGAGTATTTGGCTGCTATACATTCCACATGATGATAAGCCACTTCGTTGAGCTCTAATTTGTGTCCAGGTCACGTCTGAAAAAGAGCTATATAGCTCAGTGGGCCTTATCTGGTAAAATATAGTTAGTATAATTTTTAGTTTTTACATGTTGACAATAACACAGTAGTCAGGAGGCAACTGTTAACTTGTTGCACACGTGGTAGAATGACCCAAATAATGCCACAAATGGCCTTACGGACTCAATAACACAATGTGCAGCCTGCATGGATGATGTACTTTGTTTTTTGAAACATGAAAAAGCGTAGGATTGTATATACTATAACCTCTATAAGACGATAAATAAATTGGGTAGCTTCCGAGCAGTGCCTTCTTAACGTAGGGGTATGTGCTATGCCTTTGTGTGTTAGAGCACACAACTTCAAAGGTCACGTGAGTCAACCTATGTCGAGTTTATAAATTGAGATGGGGAAGGGGGGTTCTGTAAACGTAACGTGCCACATGAAATGAGCATCCTACATGTGATGTCACTCCTGCGTTGCCAAGCGCCAAACCATTCATTATCACGTGATCTATCCACTGCTGGAAGAACGTCTCCCCAAGGCTGCCGCCATCTGCTACATATGTATGTTGAGCTACTTTCGCGTAGCCAACCGTAGTAATCGGAGGTCCTGCGGTGCAAAAGTCTATGTTGCTACTTCGCACGAGCTGATCTCATCACTCCAGTTCCTTTGTGGGCATCCTTTTGAGCTCCTGTACTACAAGTTGACTCAACGTTCGAAAATATCTGTTGGAGGGACATCATTTAGAGAGTAAAAAAACCATCAGAGTATTCATACTTAGGGCAGTCACTCCTGAAGATGGACAACAGCAGGTTTTACTTATTGGAAGACTACACTTAACGATGAAAGCAATGTAGCAATGTGCCTTGAGAAGAACGTTTAAAATCAGTGTATTATACCTGCCCATGAACATATGGATCAGAAACACGGACACTGGTGTTGAAAATGGAACAAAAGCTGAAAAGTGCGCGAAGAAGCGTGGAGCTATGCATTTTGTGATGATTACACCGAGAGGCAGAAATGGCAACATGTGAATTGATTGGAGAACATACCAGATTCAGAGACGTAATTTTGATTGTTGAGAAAAGTACGTGGGTTTTGGGCAGGACACGTCGCTAGGAATGGTTGATGGCCGGTAGTGGAAGCTAACGTGAGTGCATAATAGAGGGGTTAGATCGCGTTAATATAAATGTGTCGTTAAACCCACCACCACCCGACACAGCCAATTAGTACGGTTTGTCACGTAAACAAAACATGCCAATTTTCTACTTGTTCAGCACACCGGTGTGTTGGAGAGTAAACCCACAACATTTACAATTCTAGTACGACGTTTCGCCAGCAATTAACTAATTGTCATGTTTTGTTCACGTTAAAAACCTTACTAATTGGCTGTGTCGGGTGGTGGAGGGTTTCACGGCATTCATATTTACCCGATCTAACCAAAAAAACACCTCTATTATGGATAATATTGGTCGCGAAAGCCTATTTCTTGTCAAACTAACGTGAGTGGCAAGCAAAGGAAGGACAGTTGTTTATCCTGAACACAAACCTTTTCTTTTGTTCAATTTCATGGTTTGCGATAATGATCACACAATTTGCATTTCTGACATGCATAATTATTTTCTCCATTTGTGTTTATGCTGAGATGTGACCAGGTGTTAGCTGCATGTACACACGTTGAACTTCTTTCGCACCGTACGCAGCCAACCGTGCTAATTCGAGGGGTGGAGCTGTGAACACGGACACCAAAACGCCACAAAAGACTATACCATAATATATAAGAAGCTTACTGCAATTAACAGTTTGTATATAAATATAGTGATTAATTAAAATAAAGATCAGCCTATCAGCATACACTTTCATACCATGGCTCTCAGTTTTCTGAAAGCTTAATAGATTCATATTAACCCACTAGGTGATACTAAACATCACATGTTAACCTTTTTGTTTCATAATGTTTTCTAAACAGACGTTTCCCACAGATGATGGTTGGGCTAACATTTTCAAAATTTGGCAGAGTGTGCAGGCGCTGACATCAGCTGAAATAATACACCTCGTGGGGGTTGGTCGACATGTCACGCTGTATTATTACACTGCGATATGCCCCTCACACAATGGCCCTTCACATCTAGGCCCAAAAGAATTGAGTTACTGGTACAACTGATGGTGGCCAATGCTAACAGTAATTTTCTTGAATAAATGTATCTTTAGATCACAACCATAGCAATGTCCCCGTGGCAGCCTTTGACTCGAAACATGTTGATAAAAATGGTACCATAGTACGTTTTATAAACATGAAACTTGTTTATATGAATAATATATGGAATATAAGAAAAAATAGGAAGAGCGAATAACATACAGTGTCTTAAATAGATGGTGTATACGCTAAGATTTCTAACCATAGTGGATACTACCCACAGTAGATATTAGCAGAACTCGCCACTCCAGGCAAGGACTGATCAAACCCTCTTGGCCCGTTAGCTAATTATGGGAGTTGTGGTAAGTTGGCTACACTTTTTTTGACCAACTTCACTTTCCCCCATGCGTTAAATGTGTCACCTTAATTAAATAATGCATATGATATTACCCACGAGCAAAAATATCATGGAGGAGGGAAGGAGTGGCAGAGGGGGAGTGGAGGAGGAAAGAGAAATGGAGGATGTACCAATGGCATGGTTTTGTATGTCAAGAGTAGTTTCCATCTCCTCCCCTACGCTACCCCGAATGATTGCTGATGAAATTCTCTAACAGTAATGAGAATTAGAACTGAACTTTAAAGCGAAGGGACAAACCTGGATGAATATTCCGTAGACTAGTAAGCAGCTCCGCATTTTTCTTCACAAAAATGTGAACATGTTTCATCTTAGTCACTCGGCAGGTCACGTGTGATGTGGTAAAGTATGGGTACTTCCACCTCCTCAAGGATGTCTGGCCAGTCTGGTAGAGTAGGCCAACTACCCCTACAGGGGCTCTCTGGACTTCCCTCAAGAGGGAGGCCCCCTTCACAGGCAGTGGCGTGAGAAAACCATGGCAGGGCTGTGCCTTTGCCTTCACCTTCACATGGTTTATATTTGACAAGGCGTAGGACTTAAAGACATTACGACAGATTTCTCTACCTGATTGCTCCAGGTGCTCCAGTGGTTTTATTTAAACGTTCCATTATACAATTGGGGATACCCATATTTAAAAAAATATATTTTGTAAAGGTATTGTAATGGTACAATTTTTGTTTTAGCCATTAAACATAATGATTTACTTTCATTTCTTGTTTTCGTAGGAATGTACGTAAAACAGTCACAGCTTGAAAATAAAACGTAGCATTCCTGTATGTGCAGGCTGTTGCCATAATTTGAACAATTTACTTACTATAGTTAATACGAATCATAATGTTTAATTTGTATGGTGCTTAAATGCCTCGGCAAAAGTCATACGCCTTACATGACATGTCATCTCAAACATCCAAAGGGCACCCTGAGTGGTAGCTCTCCCTGTGCAGATCAAGGCGACTCAGAACCAGGAAGCACGTGGGGATTCGTCTGCATACAGGGGTGTAAATCCCATTGCGTCATTTGTTGCTCATTCAAATCTGGGTATGGGGACAATTTAACCCAAGGTTGATAAAATGTAGAATTGGAATTTGGAATTCAATATCTTTTTTCTCAAAATTTCGTAAAGCAAACAGCTGCACAGGATTCATACTCTTTGGTCTTTTCAGTAAAGTGACGTAGGTAAAATACAATAAATGAAAACAACTAAAATTAAATCACGACGTTTCGGAGGCAACACAAACTTCAGTCTTCGGGTGGAAACCGTCACAGCAAAATTACCGTATCAAGTGAAGAGAGCTCTAAGATACCCGAGATTATTTGATTTTACCTACGTGACTTTACCGAAAAAAAATAAAGAGTATGAATCCTTGCAGTCACGAAAGCTTCAAATCTAGCTGCACAGGAGCATTGTTTTAATGGGTCACCCCTGAGAAGTATGACATTGTTACTGTTATAGAGCTTGCCCAATGTTCTAACTAACCTGGCACGTGCACCTCAGCTCCCTGCTAATGCCACCCCATCACTGGGCATGCACGAGTCATTGATACTCATTCCTCTGGAACGCCATCCATCACTCTGTAACCTCCACGACAAACATCCCTCAGGCTGTCAGTGCACGAGATGGAACAAAAACTTTTTGTATTTGCTCGATGTGATATTATGCTTCTGGGATTTGAAGCCATCAGCGGTCCTTTAACACATACTCAATGATTAAAAAAATCAGAATAAATATTACGTCGTACAATTGTTACTCAGGCATTCTTATTTGGCAGGGCTATCATGGAGGTGGATATGATGGCAGCGGATTTTGCTCATCCTATGCACTTTTAAAAAATAGATTGAATATTAATTTCTTTAGAACTGATTTTTGTGTTTAGTTTGTTGACCTTCCCCTGCACCTCCGATTAGCACGGTTGGCTACGCACGGTGCGAAATAAATTCAACATACGTACGTATATACATACACACGTAAGTTTGCCAGTAGAGAGTGACGTTGCTCTGAATGAACTCAATTGAGCAATTTTGCGGATTTTTTTTTCTAATTTGGAAAATCTGGACCATAACGCCAAGCACACAATGGCCTACTCGTTTCGAATGACGTCGTGGGATCTCGAACATCCACCGGGGAAGCAGGGAAGCAGGCGGCACGTGTATCTGTGTCGTCGATACCCAGGCGACCTGGCGGATTCTCACCGTGTCCCTCTAAACTAAACTAGAAAAAAAAATTACCAGGTAAGGACCACTGAGCTATATCGCTCTTTTTTCAGAAGCGACCTGGCCACAAATGCTAGCTCAACGAAGTGGCTTATCGTGTGGACATTTACAGCAGCACATTCTAAATGTGGAGGAAAAAAATGGAGAAAAATCCATGCGACCACAGCGAATACACGCAAACTCCAAATATACAGCAGCAGGCGTCAGGGTCGAGATCGAACCCACGACCTCCTGTGTACCAGGCGAGGTAGTTAACATCTCATAGCCACCGTGATGATTATGATGAGAGAGAGACACGCAAACTCCAAATATACAGCGGCAGGCGTCAGGGTCGAGATCGAACCCACGACCTCCTGTGTACCAGGCGAGGTAGTTAACATCACATAGCCACCGTGATGATGATGCTGAGAGAGAGATACGCAAACTCCAAATATACAGCGGCAGGCGTCAGGGTCGAGATCGAACCCACGACCTCCTGCACACCAGGCAAGGTAGTTAACATCTCGCAGACCGTGGTGCCCTCAATGAGCAACGAACAGCAAATGTACTACTGCTGGGGCCTTTTCACCACCATGAATGAGCCAGTGTTGAAGGAAGGTCTCACCTTTGCTATATTACGTGGCCACGACGAACCTGGTGACCCGGATTGATGTGTTTTTTATACATGTGTAGTGAGTCCAACTGAGTCACAGACGTTATTCTTCAGAGGCAACACATTTATTGTAACACGTATATACAAAGGGGTAACTGCCCCTATACCAGATACAGCCTGGGGTGGTGACCACCCAGCTAACTACACAAAGGAGTTACAGCTACGAAGGGTCGGACCCTAACTCGGGTCCCCAGCCACGTGTTGATGCCTCTTCAGACATAGGACGTAGAGCTTGCAGCTTGTAGAACGAAGCGACCCCGGTCCCTCTCAGGGACCCACCTTATATCCTCCCGGGTCGAGGCTGGCTCCGTCCTCGGCCCCGCCCACCTTCGCGAGCATTCCCGCTCCCTCTCGATCACGTGTCTACGGGGTCAACCAGAGTGCCATGGCCCGGGGCAACCCTGCCCCTGGGCTGACACTCTCCTACTCCCCCCTGTGGAAGCCCGCACTACACGCTGTGTGTGGTGCCCGCGCTATCCCAGCGCACGCCAAGCCCCGCTAGGGCTGGTACTACACCCACCTACGAGGTGTACGCGATGACAGTGCATCGCATACCGTGCTGTGCTAGAGCCGGGCCGGCACCATACAGTGACATCCCCGATGGCTCACAACAGTGTCAAGTGGTGTAAGAAACTGTCTTGCGCCTCCACTAGGTCAACTCAGCCTGAAATTAGTATCTGTGAATATCAGAGCTACGGCGACGTGGCCAGGAATGGTGTAGGCCACACCACTAACCTTGTGTATTCACAGACTGCTATGCCATGCCGGCCTTAGTAGAGGCTCACTAAAAGGAGATGTTCACTTAAAGCACCCACTTCTTCAGATCCCAAGTTAGGGTGATGGAAACGGAGGAGTGAATGAAGAATGTTTCTTTAAAAGCACACGAACCATAGTGCGTGCAATGAGTAATGAGGCATATCTTGAAACCGGGTAATTGCATGGATTGTCATATATATGTATTCAGTTAAGGGTCAGATCAACCAACCAACGTCACCCCTCTTTAGAATTTATTCTGCTTCTATTGACACCACATTCATCAAAATACCGTATACTAAATTATGGAGGGATGGATAGCTTGTGTACATACAGAAAAAAGACAAAGATCCCCCATATAGCCTTAACAGCCTGTTGGGGCAAGTCCTGTTAGCGAGTAGCAACAACTATGAAGGCCGGTATGGCACACGAGGGGGTGGGTGGCCAACATCACGCCTGGTGGCGATGTTTACACACCGCACCAGATACTCAATTGAGGCTGAGTCGACCTAGGGGAGGCCCAGGACCGGTTCAAATAATCGTCACTGGTGTTGGCCGTGAGCGAGAATTGAACTCGGGCCACCGGGTTTGAAACACAGCGCGCTAACCGCTACACTACCGCTCCCGCATGCACAGTTCACATCTGACCTACAGTGAGTGTCATGAATCCTGTAATCTGGATTCGAGTCTTTCCCTGATCGCCAAAAACTCTGGGTGCCACCTCCAATGCCTGTCTTAGTGACCTGCTCCTCTGCTGTCCTGCGCATGTTCCGCACGTAACCACGTCCTCTTCCTCATTACGCTGCTAAGCTTTGCTGGCACATGCTCATGAAGACAACTTCCAAGTTTATTTGCCCTATTTTTCAGTGACATTAAAAACATCCTCCTCATGAAACCTACACTCAGAGATATGTTTTTGTTAATAATAGTAATTTAAATTTAGAAAGCACCCTTAAACGATCATTCATCAGCAACAACGGCAGTATTTGGTATCTTACACACCGGGGCTCTTGTCAGGATGGGTGACCCTCCCACACCCCCATCACCCCCCCCCCCCCCCGTGTTTACCAAATTTATTCATTTCGTCAAAGTTTATTTTTATTTTAATTGAGGGAGCACAGTAATAACCAATTACTTCACTGCGACTATAAAGTTATATAATTTCTGACCTGCTTGATTAAATATGGCGAGACAATTTGTATCTAGGAGTTGAGAGTAACTTTTAATATTCTTAGTTTTTTCGGTAAAGTCACGTTGAAGAGAAACAACAAAATAATAAAATATATATAAAACAATAAAAATTCTCACGACGTTTCGGTCGTCTTCAGGTGTGTTGGTTCGCATAAATTTATTTTTAAAAATACATTTATGCGAACCAACACCTGAAGACGACCGTTTGAGTTATGGTCGAAACGTCGTGAGAATTTTTTTTATTGTTTTATATATATTTTATTATTTTGTTGTTTCTCTTCAACGTGACTTTACCGAAAAAACTAAGAATATGAGTAACTTTTAAGTTATTTTTTTTTCACGTCAGCAAGTTTTGCCTGCTTCCTTTATTACCGCAACAGCACCGGAGGAAACGTTGCGAGACCCAGAGGTGAAATGTGTGGAATGAATTTGAATCCCATTTTGGCTACCTATAGCTGACCGAGGCATTCACATAAGTAGCATGCACTGCTGAAGCACGCGCCCAGAAAACAATACCTTTGCTGGTCTCAAGACGCATCGACGTCAAGCTAATTTTGCAACTTTCAGCCCAGCGTCTACAGCGAATGTATTATAGCAATGTGAACATGTCGTATGCCCCCTGTATCCTTTTCTGATTATGGAAGGTTGCATACACCCAAGAGAGATGCGCTGAAAATGCACAGAGCGGGATAACAAACGTATTGAGTTTTTTTTTCGTTATTGGAGCCAGATAAGGCTTCTGATTCACGCACTTGTAACTACTGCCGCAGAGTGTGGCAGGATGATATCCCAAGGGACTGTGTGCTGCATGCAGACAGTACTTGAGACATTGTTTTAAGCTGTATATCCAGGAACAGATAAAGAAGCAAATTCCCAGAAGCAATACATTTCATTCTCTAAAATCAAAAGCCAAAGAATCTCCTAGCTGAAATGAGCACGAGGCAATGCTCATCTCCTTTGCAAGTGGTGAAAATTCCACTTTGCACGGCAATATTTTCCACCGTACAAGCACTACCTGCCTAATGTTACTCGTTAAATTTAACCTGGAACAACGAATGGCTAAGATGATCCTTGGAACTGAAATTCTAACTTGCAACCAGCTGACTGTCAACCATTCTGCCACAGCACCACCTGGATAGATTTATACAGATATAAGTAAGCAAAAACTGTTAAAAAGTGTTATGAAATTAGAGCTGGTCCACAGTTTCCTGCCGAATCAAATGCTGCAGAGGAAAGCATGATCCTGAAGACCCCATAACCTTAACTGAATGACAATTGTATTGCATTTGGTATTTAGAAGAAAATACTTTTTGTCTATTTCTCTATTATTTAATTCAACTGCTATATACCCAGTAAATGTAACTTTGATCAACAAAAAAGTAAAAAATGAAATATTTAACAGAGGGAAAAAAAGTATTTGAGCCCCTGCTGATTTTGTACGTTTGCCCACTGACAAAGAAATTATCAGTCTATAATTTTAATGGTAGGTTTATTTGAACAGTAAGAGACAGAATAACAACAAAAAATATAAAAAAATGCAAGTCAAAAATGTTATAAATTGATTTGAATTTTAATGAGGGAAATAAGTATTTGACCCCCTCTCAATCAGAAAGATTTCTGGCTCCCAGGTGTCTTTTATACAGGTAACGAGGTGAGATTAGGGGCAAACTCTTAAAGGGAGTGCTCCAAATCTCAGCTTGTTACCTGTATAAAAGGCACCTGTCAACAGAAGCAATCAATCAGATTCCAAACTCTCCACCATGGCCAAGACCAAAGAGCTCTCCAAGTATGTCAGGGACTCCCGGTGAGGCATGATACGCTGGTTGACCTGCTGACACGTGACCGGATGATATTGGAGGGGGGCCACCGGTGGACGGGGGACATTGGGCGGTCACGTGGTATAAAGGAGCTCTCGGGGAGCCTTCGGGAAAGAGCTCGAGAAATCTAAAAGGTGGGCGGGGCAAGGGGCGGAGCCAGCCCCAGCCCAGGCCGATATAACGGGGGCCCCGTGAGGGGCTCGGGGTTCTTCGTGTTGCTGGTGATGAAAATCCACGTCGGGTAAAAGAAGCCTTTAGCCACGCGGTCCGGGACCCAGCTTGTGGTCCGGGCCGGGATAGCGAACAGTGTCTAGTTCTGCCATAGAGTGGCTAGATGGGCATTCAACACCCATGTGTAGGTTGTGTTATGTTATGTTGAGTTACTGAAATAAATAGTCTTGCTCCCAAGACAACATCTGCGACTCAGTTGGACTCACTACACATGTATGTATGTTGAACTTCTTTGGAACCGTACGTAGCCAACCGTGCTAATCGGAGGTGCAGAGTATCTACTCATGTACTCGAACACTAGACTGATATATGCTCAGACACTAGGTTATGTTGTGGACAACAATGAGACAAACAGCACAGAATGCTGTTTGCCTCATTTACCGAACCTTTTTTTGGCTGTTGATCCGCCGGCAGTTGAAAATGAACTGCATTAACCATAAAAACCCAATTGCTGAAGAGGTTACATAAGCCCATCCCTGAAGCATGGAAACAGCATTCTAGTCACCCATTACGTATTTTTTAAATGCAAGCGTGCAGCCACCAACATTACAATTGTTCCATGACACAAAATCTAGTATTAGATATGACTTGAATACATTGAGTTTTAAGGTTGAGAAAATATTAATATTATGAAATTTTCTGTGCGGTGCATGTGGACTTTGCTGTTAGTAACTTATTGTAGTACCCACACTGACTCACGGCAACAGCATAAACAGCAGATTGCATTATAGATAACGTTAATTTAAGATCTAATTTAATGGCATGGCCATGCACACTGTCAGTTGCATGTGTAACTGGATGGAACCTGTTCTAGTTCTCTCTAAGGTCAACTCAGTTTTAGGGGTGCCACGGTGGCGAGATGTTAACTACCTCGCTTGGTATGCAGGAGGTCGTGGTGTTCGAACCCGACCCTGACGCCTGTATACTTGGAATGTGCATGTTCTCCTCGTGGTCGCGTGGATTTTTCTCTGGGTCCTCTGATTTTTAGAGTATTTGGCTGCTATAAATGTCCATATGATAAGCCACTTCGTTGAGCTATCATTTGTGGATAGGTCGCTTCTGAAAGAGAGCTATATAGCTCAGTGGGCCTTACCTGGTAAAATTAAAATCGTTTTTTCAAAATAAAAAAAATATTTGAAGTTAGTTTAAAAGGACTAACAGGTTGGCATTGTGGCACATGCCTATAAACCAGCACTTTGAAGGCAAGGTCTTTGTGGATCACGGAGGTGAGTGAAACCTCCAAACCCGCTTGGCTGCAAGGTGACTAGCAGCTGCCAGTGCCGCGAGAGGGATTGTGACCTCATCTGTTTGGAAGCTTGAGTCTCATCTGCTTGTACATGTGGGCTTTCCATGGTTTTATGTCTTTAAAAAGAAAACGGCCAAACAATGCAATGCTAGTGTCTCCGGCAAAAGTCTTGAGACAGTGAAGCTTTTCTCGATAAATAAATTATTATTACTAAATAACCTGGCATGGTACCTAAACGTTAACACTGGGATGACAGAGACGGCTGAGTATGGTGTAGGCCACACCACCCCATCATATTCTGGTGCTCACTCACTAAACATCACTTGCCCCAACAGTGTGTATGCGCTAAATCTGGGAATTGGTGTGTGTCTGTGGGAGTTAGTGGAACTCACAATACAGTCAGTTGATCACAGCCCAGAAATGTAGAATTTCTCACCGACTGGATCTGGTTTCCTTCCAGGTCACTGCCATAGAGAGAGGAGGGAGAAGGGCAGACCCAATTAAAGTCACAGTCGTCGACCGGGTCGGCACGCACATGTCAGCACACATTGGTAAAGAGCACTATATGCATTGGACATTTGTATAGTTAATGAAACTATAGTTTCCAGCCCTTTAATTATTCATAACAAACACACCAGTCTTACAGCGCAAGGTTATCATGAAGGGCTTATGTTCCGCAGATGGGTGTAGTCTGCCAGTGGGTGCGATGTTGCAATGTGGTTGAATCCAACTAAATACATTTGCTAATAATTTTGCAAGTAACTTTAAACATTTTCTGAATTTTAATCGGATGCCAGCACACATTGGTGCACTTTTTTAATAGCACCACCGGGTTTTTAAGAGCAGACGGCAGTATTTACGTGCAAATTTATTTTGTTAACCAGATGCAGTTAATACATCCATGGTACTAACCAGGGTGGCCGCCTGGTTTGAACAGCAAAACTCTGCAACAAGTGGCAAACGCCCTGTTGTTCGTTCATGCCGCTGGCACGTCACATTTGTCAAAAGCAAGGCTGGATGAAGGCCTCCTCAAGCTGTTGGTCATGAGGAATATGGATGGTACTTCACCACACTGGTCAGTAGGGATATGTAAAAGGAGGGGGGGGGGATGCTCAGGACTCTTTCAGATGTTACTCAACAATGAGGTAAGCTTTGGTCTGGAATTGAACCTAGGTCGTCGGGTTAATAGTGTAGTGAGCTAACCACTGTACCATCGCTTCCCCTTATAGTTATTACTAGCGGGAAGTACCCGGCGTTGCCTGGGCGAAAAAGACACACACACATCGACTTACACACACACAGACATCGACCCACACACACAAGCACTTCGACCCACACACACAAATGGACTCACACACAACAACAACCGCCAATCGCGATTAAGTGGCGTTGACGTCACCACAATGCTTGTGCCAGGCCATGTGTACCTTGAGGCCACGTGAAGTGTCGAGCGCCCGCTGGCAGGAGGTCACGGGGCAGACCCAGGTGCCACGGGTCAACTGACTGAGATCAGTGGCTGATGCACCACCTGTGCCCCCTACTGTGCCAACCTGCTGTGCTTGAGCCACCCGGCGCTCCGCTCATTGTTGTGAGCGTCGCTCCTCCGCCCTCCGTTGTTTTTGGAGGGCGACTGCCTCCAACTGCCCAGTAGCGTCCTTCACGAGCCTCCTCCACAGAGGCCGATCTTGACACCGCTGGTACCAGTCATCGGCAAGTCCACTCAGCTCCACATCCTCCTGTACCACATCACTCCATCTCTTATCTAGCCCGTGCCGCGCCCGTTTACCCCCCTCGATCCGGCCGAACAAAAGCTGTTTGAGCATGCGGTGGCTGGGCATGCGGGCTACATGACCCAGCCAACGCAGCCTTGCCTGCCGGAGGAGCTCACCGATGGGACCTTGCCCAGATCTTTCAAGGATTTGTGAGCTCCTCACACAATCCAGCCTGGTTAAACCCAGGATGGATCGTAGGCAGGCTAGCCTTAATGTTTCTAACCGGCAAAGATGTTCCATTAAGGGGGTCCACATTTCGCAAGCATAGAGAAGGTAGGGAATGACCGTGGCCGAGAAGACCTGAAGCTTAGTGCGGAGCGACAGACCAGGTCGCTTCCACACAGCGTTACGCAACCGATGAAAAGATATTGTCGCTCGACTGATTCGGAGTGAGACCTCTGCTATTAATCTGGAGCCGGTCATAAGCACACTGCCCAGGTATGGGAAACTCTCCACTCTCTCCACAACCGCCCCATCACCGATTGGGAGTTGTGGGGGTGGAGTGTCCGATGGTACAAAATACCCAGGCAGGTGCTTAGTTTTGGTGGGGCTGATGGTAATGCCCCATCTCTTAGTGGCACGCCAGCGTCTCCAACTCCTCCTCTGAATGAGCAGCTATTACCAAATCATCGGCATACATAACGTGATTCAGCAATAGGGAGCCATCCCTTGACCGCACCTGGGCATCGATCAGCCTCCCATTATATCTGTACCAAATGGAGATTCCCCCGGTACAGCTATTGAAGGCTTCACAAACTACGTAGTCAAAATAGATGTTAAATAATTTGGGAGCCAGAGGACATCCCTGTCGCACCCCAAGGTGTACAGGGAATGGCTCTGACTCCCGGCCACGTAGTTTTACCCGGGCTCGCTCACCATCATGAAGGTCCTTAATGGTCATGAGCTCTGGCTTCCTTGGACCTCGCCCTCACAAGGGCGCGGGGCCGGGAGTCCCAGAGTCCCACCACTGACCCGCACAGCATCCCGGCCCTGACAAGGACAGCGGGTCGAGGGGGTCCAGGGTCCTATCTAGCTGGTCTTCGGCTTCGGTCTTCCACTGGTCCCAGATTGGCTGGGGAGGTCCCCTTTATGCTCCTTGCCCATTGAGGGATGGGGCTGCGAGGGATCCTAGACACCCCGCAACCCCCCCCCCCCCGTTGGGGGCGCCAAGGGGCTTAGCTGTCTGGGGATCCTGAGCCCCCAGCAGCCCCCAGCAGCCCCTCCCCTCTTGGGCTGGCGCTGCAGCCCCTCCCCTGATGGTACGAGGTACCGTTCCATCTATGGTGCTACACACACATGGAATCACACACACAAACATACATAGACTCACACACACATGGAACTACACACACACAAACATATGGACACATACAGTGAGGGAAAAAAAGTATTTGATCCCCTGCTGATTTTGTACGTTTGCCCACTGACAAAGAAATGATCAGTCTATAATTTTAATGGTAGGTTTATTTGAACAGTGAGAGACAGAATAACAACAAAAAAATCCAGAAAAACGCATGTCAAAAATGTTATAAATTGATTTGCATTTTAATGAGGGAAATAAGTATTTGACCCCTCTGCAAAACATAACTTAGTACTTGGTGGATTAAGGTCTGGAGACTGGCTAGGCCACTCCAGGACCTTAATGTGCTTCTTCTTGAGCCACTCCTTTGTTGCCTTGGCTGTGTGTTTTGGGTCATTGTCATGCTGGAATACCCATCCACGACCCATTTTCAATGACCTGGCTGAGGGAAGGAGGTTCTCACCCAAGATTTGACGGTACATGGCCCCGTCCATCGTCCCTTTGATGCGGTGAAGTTGTCCTGTCCCCTTAGCAGAAAAACACCCCCAAAGCATAATGTTTCCACCTCCATGTTTGACGGTGGGGATGGTGTTCTTGGGGTCATAGGCAGCATTCCTCCTCCTCCAAACACGGCGAGTTGAGTTGATGCCAACGAGCTCCATTTTGGTCTCATCTGCCCACAACACTTTCATCCGGTTGTCCTCTGAATTATTCAGATGTTCATTGGCAAACTTCAGACGGGCATGTATATGTGCTTTCTTGAGCAGGGGGACCTTGCAGGCGCTGCAGGATTTCAGTCCTTCACGGTGTAGTGTTACCAATTGTTTTCTTGGTGACTATGGTCCCAGCTGCCTTGAGATCATTGACAAGATCCTTCCGTGTAGTTCTGGGCTGATTCCTCACCGTTCTAATGCTCATTGCAACTCCACGAGGTGAGATCTTGCATGGAGCCCCAGGCCGAGGGAGATTGACAGTTATTTTGTGTTTCTTCCATTTGCGAATAATCGCACCAACTGTTGTCACCTTCTCACCAAGCTGCTTGGCAATGGTCTTGTAGCCCATTTCAGCCTTGTGTAGGTCTACAATCTTGTCCCTGACATCCTTGGAGAGATTTTTGGTCTTGGCCATGGTGGAGAGTTTGGAATCTGATTGATTGATTGCTTCTGTGGACAGGTGTCTTTTATACAGGTAACAAGCTGAGATTAGGATCACTCCCTTTAAGAGTGTGCTCCTAATCTCAGCTCGTTACCTGTATAAAAGACACCTGGGAGCCAGAAATCTTTCTGATTGAGGGGTCAAATACTTATTTCCCTCATTGAAATGCAAATCAAATTAGAACATTTTTGACATGCGTTTTTCTGGATTGTGTTGTTGTTATTCTGTCTCTCACTGTTCAAATAAACCTACCATTAAAATGATAGACTGATCATTTCTTTGTCAGTGGGCAAACGTACAACATCAGCAGGGGATCAAATACTTTTTTTCCCTCACTCTATCAACTAATCACACATGGACTTACACACGCACATATCGACGTGCAGACACACAGCGACTCACACATACACACGGACCTACACAAACACGCATATCGACTAACACACACAACCATGGGCTCACACAAACCGATGTACACATACACACAGACTGACACACATCGACCCACACACAAACACATCGACTTACACACACACACGTGTCGACTTACAAACGCACAAAGACTCAAGCAAAAACACATTTCGACGTACACACACACACATCGACTGATACACATGGACCCACACACACACACACATCGACTAACACACACAAACACATCGACTTACACACACACATACATAGACTCACACGCACATGCAACTACGCATACACATATGGACTTACACACACAGACTGACACACATTCATCGACTTAAACACACACATGGACTTACACACACGCACACACACACAGACTGACACACATACATCGACTTAAACACACACACAAATGGATGCACACAAACAAACACAGCGACTGTCACACATACACATTGACTCGCACACACATTGACTCGCACACACACACGGACTCGCACAGACACAACGCACACACATATATGGACATGGATGTACACACGCACACTCCAACTTTAATATAGACTAAATAAGCTTGTAAATAATAGTTTTCTATGTACGTGACTTGAGCGAAAGAAGCAAGGGAGAGAGGAAATGCACGCGTGTATAATAAACAAGTCATTAGGAGCGACTAATGACTTGTTCAACCATTATGGCGCAAACATTTGCCGCGAGCAAGAGCGGCAAATGAATGAAAGTCAACGAATACAAAATGAACCGAACCTACCTGTAACTATGAGCAGATGCGCACCAATCAAGCGTCATTGACATAAGAGTATAACGTCACTGCTCAACCCCCGTACTGAGGGAGAAAGTGTAAATATGAGAGAATGAAGACGTAATTGAGTATACGTATTGGTTTGTCCCTGTGCAGTAAGTGATATTGCGCGGCTTGCTTGTGCCTCAAGACTACAGAAAAAATGCTCTTCTTCATGAACATTGGTTCATCTCTGTCATTAAATGTAACCTATAAAATGCAATTTGTAATGAGTAAGCAGTCATGGTAATAAATGTTTGAAGGGAGCTGTAAATCTGTGTGTTACCTTGCGCAGTGTCCACACTAAAGAGAATCCCCCCCCTCACCCCCACCGAACGCGTGTGACTTGGTAGGGGCCCTCCCCCTCCCCCCACCGAACGCGTGTGAGTTGGTAGGGTCGAGCATGCGCTATGTAATAAATAAATAACCGTAAACAGCACTAAATCGTTAATTAAACTGCTTTAAAGGTGACGGACGCGAAATCGGAATAGCGCTGGCTCAGCACGGGGCTTACGGTGTGGTACCTGGCTATTATTTGTTTTAAACGTAAAACCCCACGGTTTGCGAGCCAAATCCTTCGCAAGTTCCGGCCACACACACACACAGGCGGACGGACAGACAGACAAACAATTACATTTATTGATAAGATTAAAGATCAGCACATTATGCTCATAATCCTTAAGTGCCAGATTAAATTATTGGCCGATGCCTTTGAAACTCTGGGCAAGTTGCTCCATCCACCTCTGTCCAATTAATAGTAACAATGGAATGTTCCAGAAAGTTAATTGGCAGATCATTTAGTGGTCGGGTAAAATGTTGGTATCGCCATCTCTAGTAATTTATGAAAAGTGTTAAATTATTGAAAAATGTCCCTTCGAAGAGCACTATTAACATACTTTCGGAGTTCCCTTTCTATACAATTTAAATTGCTTCTTAACTACAGTTTTTTTGTTAAAGAGCATCATACTCAGTGACATTCAACATTGCTTGTATGGCTTTATTTGGGTGATTTCGAAAACGGTTTTTGGTGTTGCCATGTTTGTTTGTTGTAGTACGGAGTTAAACTGATGGCTTTAATCTAAGTTGTCTTGTGGTTGTTGTTGTTGTTGTTGTTTGACTTGCATCCCACTGGGATTTTTGCACACAGCGTTGATGTACGGTGCTTTTTCTGGAAGATTTTGCTGTGTTTTCCTGGATTTTTCTGTTTGCGCATAGTCACTTTAAGATGTTTTCTTGTTCATGTTTTTGTCTTTTGTTTGTTGTGGTTGCACCCGATTCAAGAGCCAAATGGCTCACAGGGCTATACCAAATAAATGAAAAAAATGAAAATGAACAGAGGCTGTCTGAGGTCTTAGAGGTCTAGAGTTGTCCACTTTTGCTGATACTGAATTAAAATCATTATGGGCTTTTAAATACAATAAATCTTACTATATCCTTGTTAAATAAATGCGTATCCTTAAGTGCAGCATCAGGAAACTTCTGAAACGTATTGCAGTGTAATTAATCTCAAGTCAAACGGCATACGTTAACATCTCGTGTGGTATTCTTAGTTTTTTCGGTAAAGTCACGTTGAAGAGAAACAACAAAATAACAAAATATATATAAAACAATAAAAAATTCTCACGACGTTTCGACCATAACTCAAACGGTCATCATCAGGTGTGTCGGTTTGCATAAATTTATTTTGATGGCTGGGTGTATGGAATTGATGTGGTCGAAGAATTGGTCTAGAGCAGGCCGGCCATGTGGCCAGATGACAAAAGTGTCATCCACGTACCTCTTCCATAAGGTTGGGCGCAGAGTGGCAGTCTGGATGGCGTCAGTCTCAAATTTCTCCATGAAAATGTTAGCTATAACTGGAGAAAGGGGGGAGCCCATTGGGGTGCCCTCAGTTTGTTTGTAGAAAGTTCCATTCCAAGTGAAGTATGTATTGGTTAAACAGTGTCTCACCAGGGGGGGTACCTCAGTGTTTAGTCCTTGATGAACCAAGTCTTCAATGATTGCAATGGTGTCAATTCCATACACCCAGCCATCAGATTTACCATGGAAGTCGAAATAGATGGCAAGATACCTTTTTTGGATGTCCTAATTAAAAAGAGACCTGATGGTTCAATGAGCCACTCTGTCTACAGGAAAGCTACCCATACGGATGCTTATCTGAAACCGGATTCCCACCACCATCCATCACAGAAGAATTCTCTCATCAAGACTCTGTATCATAGAGCCCAATGCATATCCGACCAGGAACACATAAGCAGTGAACTCAAGCACGTACACCAAGCTCTTAGGGCTAATGGTTACTCCGACTATACAATCCGCAAAGCTATCACTCAAACCATGAAGAAGAACCCTCTTGAGGAGCCTTTCAAAACCATCACTTTACCCTACATTGCTGGGATCACAAAAAAGATCTCCAAAATCTTGAATAAACACAAGATCCAGGTCCGTTTCAACACATTACATAAAATCCGTGATCTGGTTCCGTCTGTAAAAGATGTGATTCCGGACATACAATACCCTGGTGTCTACAAACTAAGTTGCCTCTGTGGTAGTAGTTACATTGGAGAAACCAAACGCCATATCTCGGACCGCATTCGTGAACATAAAGCAGACCTTAAACACGGTAGGACCAACACCTCGGCCGTAGCAGATCATTGTTCTAATTCAGTAGGCTCACATGCCATTGACTTTTCCAAGACGGAGGTTCTTTGTAAGCCATCTGGCTTCCATGAGAGATTCGTTCATGAGGCTATCCACATATACAAGCACAGAGACAATTTCAACCGAGAAGATGGATTCTATCTTAGCAATCATTGGAAAGATTTGATAAATCATTTCAGTTCTTGATTGATTGTTCACGCTTACAGTGGCTTTCAGACAGCATACATAAAAACAAATTTCGTCTCCCCCCTCCTCTTTTAAAAAAATAGATGGACTAGTCCTGGGCAAACTGCCAATCGTTGCGCGTGACGCAAACGTTATTTTTTTATATATATAAATAAATATGCCGTTTTCAAAATAAATTTATGCAAACCGACACACCTGATGATGACCGTTTGAGTTATGGTCGAAACGTCGTGAGAATTTTTTATTGTTTTATATATATTTTGTTATTTTGTTGTTTCTCTTCAACGTGACTTTACCGAAAAAACTAAGAATATGAATTACTGCAGTCACGAAAGCTTTAAATCAAAATTTAAATCTCGTGTGGTGCTCTCCTTAAGTCAACACTTATTTCAGGGTCAATAAAACAAGTAACACTTTGTTGGGGGAAGTCAACGGCGGTTGTCTGTTTGATAAGACCGATCCTGCCATGGGAATGTAAAATTAACAGCAATGGCCCGCGGGCCGCCAGTGGAGATTAGCGCCACCTCGGTGCTCGTTCAACCAGGGAGACACTTTTCCCTTCACACCTCGCCTTAACAGTGGTGATCAACCCGACCTTGCAAAGCAATCTGTGTTATTAGTCAGCACTTCAACATTTATTAGGATGTTTCACACATTTATTAAAAATTCTCTGGATAATTAGTTAATATTGTTGTCTGTTAAGCTTTTTCTTTTTTTTACAAAGTGATATTTTAATAAGTGCGGTGCCTTTGATGCTTGTACGTTAGAGAGATAACTACTGGTTTGTGATGACATTTTTTTCATAACAAAATTATGTAAGAACAATAACGACTCAATAACAAAAGTGGTAACATGATAAATGCTTAACCCAAGCTATTAATGCGTTGGCGTTTGCATTGTCCTTGCGCTGTTTGTCTTTGGGGCAGCCTTTGGTCTATAGCACCGGTGAGACAAAGCCATAAAAGAGACCCTATGTGGTGTAGGCCAATCAGTTTCAAGGACAATGCATACATTTACCAAAGCATATTTGTTTGCATGTTTTACCACAAGTATGTGTGGTTGCTGCAGACTTAATGCCTTGTAATAGGTATCTATTTGGTATTTGTATAACAATTGTATTATTCCAGAAAGAGTAAAGACTGGCAGAATGGTCCCATAGACAAGGTGGCAACAGAAATATCTGGTAGATTTGAAGTTTTCGTGACAGCAGGGATCCATACTCTTTGGTTATTTCGGTAAAGTCACGTAGGTATGAAATAAAATAAATGTAATCATGACTTTCATTTATTTAAAGTGACTTTACCGAAAGAACCAAATAGTATAGAAATATCTGGTTTTCGCCTTTTGGCATTCTCTGGTCTAAAACTGGTTGAGATTAGGCCCTAAAGAAGGCTGTCTCTGGTGTAGGCAAACTAGTTTCAAAGACAATGCATGTATAATCAGAGCATGTTTGTTTTCATGTTCACCACAAGTACTGTGTGTGGTTAATGCAGACATGATTCCTTGCAAAAGGTTTCTATTTGGTGTTTGAACATCTTAACACAGCTGTTTAATTGCCAGAAAGGGTAAAACATATTCTTATTTTTTCATAATATCTGGTGTGTTGACCTGAACGCATCCTTTGGTGACCCGAGCCAAACTGAAGAAACCAAGACATTTGTAACTGTAGTCTTATGGCATGAACTTCAGTGGATCTGACCTCTCAGCCACCTGGTTACCAGATGGCTGAGAGGTGAATGTGCTGAGTTGACACTGCTGAGGTCCTTTGGTCAACTCCACACAGCTGCCCATGATTAAACGAGGTTCTCTAGTGCAGTGTGTCGATTATCACAGCCCGCTTATCAATGACTGCACCATCAAATCAATAAAATGTTCACTTCACACTTAATTTGCCTAAATTGTATCTTTGAAAATTAAATAAAACAATGTTGACTGTCGTGCGACAAACATTGCGCTCATATGCAAAGCAGAGGTCACTTTAAAGGACCTCGGAGGCAGCTCTGTGATATCCGCTTCCACGGCCTGTTCCCTAACATGAAAGGTCCCAATGCTCTGTAAATGTTCCAAATTGATTCCTCTTCAATGGCATGAAGGCGACAGCAGAATCGGGATAGAGTTGGGAGATAGACAAAACACCTGAGTCTCTGTCAGCTGTCAAGACAAATACAATCCTACGGTGCCTCAGCAAGCCCGAGCAAACCCAGACTGCAAGATCTCGGCGATCCCAATGCCACAGCTGGATGAGCAAGCAGTTTCATTGGTTACCGCCAAAGCAAAACAGGAGCGCATTGTAAAATAATGCCCTTGTATAGCTGCAGCATTCGGCTGTCGAACCATTTATTATTTTATCTTGCACAAGAAAGTTATTTCGATAAAGAGGAGATTTTTGCAGAAGAGCACGGCTGTTGCCATGGAGTTTTAGATACTGCGCCACAAGAATCCATTCAGACCTAGTTTACAGCTTGCTCTAATCTAACATTACTGTCATGGGCGCTGCAAGGCACCGGGAAATAACAATAAAAACCAATTGGGCACTTAGTGATGTTATTATAGATGGTTCCTGTCCCCCCTGTGGTGGCAAGAGAAATTGGAATCTCATTGGGCTCCAATTACAAGTGCTGCATTGCCACATGCTGCCACCAGTGCCACACGATTGCATAAGGGTATCTTCCCACATACGGCTTAATCATAGAGAATATATACACAATAGGTATTGTGTGGTTAATGCAGACATGAATCCTTGTAAAAAAAGATTTCAGTTTTGTTGCCAGAAATAAGGGGAAAAACCCTACTATTACATTTTGGTACTGGCAAAGGAGGTCTAACGATGTAGATGCTCACCCCGAGCCCTCATTACTTTGATAGTGCATTGTCTTTGAGCTGTACGCCTTTTGGTGTCATCTGGTCGAGCACCAGTTGGGTCGAGGCTCAAAAGAAAGCCGTCCCTTGGTGTGGACCAATCAGCTTCAAGGACAATGCATATATTATCATAGTATGTTTTTTTGTTTGCATTTTGACTGCAGGTATTGTGGTTAATGCAGACATGAATCCTTGTAAAAAAGGTTTCAGTTTTGTTGCCAGAAAAAGGGAAAAACCCTATTATTAATGTTCTACTTCAGTTTATGTGCTGGAGAAATGATGCCTGAGCTCGCAAGACCGCAATTTGAACTCAGCCTTCTTATTCTCCGATTCCCTGACTCAAAATCTTATATTTTACGTAACCGCAGTGGGATCATTTGTGCTCTTATCTCAATCAAGCTTTGAGAAAATATCATCGAGTGTTTCCGTGAATAGGCTTCCTGAGAGTGTATATCCTTGCCTGAATGTTCTGCTAATTTGTTATTTTACGCAATCTCAATGTAGCTGCCACATATTTTAAAAACTAGTTTTGATTTTAAAAAATGTACACCCAGGTTTGTGAAAGCTTTAATCACCGCTTATATATTTCCAATGAATTGTGTGCATTATCACAGCAGACAATGGTTAGGTATAATGGCATTTGAAAATTCAATAGGTCTTTTCGATAATCGGACTGACAGCATGAATGTTTAAAAAATTTAAGACCCATTTCTAAAACCACCTAGCTCTCATGGTTTATTAGTCTCTAAATCGTGCTTTATTTAGTTCCCTATAATGTTTGTGAATAGTTTATATTGGTGTGATAGGAGGCTAAAGGATCTGTATTTTTTTAAAATCAATTGTGATTCTCTCTCGCTTAGAATAGAAGAACGATTGAGGCATCATTCAATGACCGAGGCATTTCACTCACGTATAAACATTTAATAACGCAACCAGTGGAAGTATGAAGAATCTCAGATCCGTTGAAAACAATCGTAATAACAATGAGTGGTAGTGAGCAAACGATTGAATAGCAACAAGTCTGTAATGTTGACCTCAACATAATAGTGCAACAAACGAACGTCACGTGCAACAGGTTTTCTGAACAGAGGGAAATACTTGTCTCAGGCACGCAGTTCTAAGAAATATATCTTTTATAGCCAGGCCAAATGCAATTACAGCACAACATAAAGAGGCAAAGCGTGAACATGATGGAGTGCTTTTGCAAAAAAATCTGTGATGAAAACCAACATACACCAATGTGACAGAGGATTTTTTTCTTCTAGTTAAGTCACTGCAGATGCACCGCAAGGAAACATTGATCAGAAATATGGAACATTGTACAAAAGCTAAAAAGTATAAATATAACATTTAAACGTAACACCTGCAGTGATCTCTGCCCAAAGGTTCCCCTTCATGTGCATTTAGTAGCGGTACTCACAACCAGTTCAGCTGTGGCATTCCTTTACAGATGGACTTCCTGGGTAATTCATGAAGTGTATTGTTCAGCAACACCCTGTAAACACACAATTTTAACATAAATGTGGGGAGACATTATGTTGGACAATATTCACGCGGCTTCAGTGTGCATCTATTCACAAAAAACTAAACAAATTGAATGATTCATTACAGCTGAATAACAAGTCAGCATTTCATCACAGATAACAGATGCTATCGCATGCTCAAATATCTCTATAAGGAATTAAACGTGGCAGCAGTCTTCTCTGGGTATGGATGGCCCTGAGCCATCAGTGGAAATTCAATATCCTCATGGTGGGGATCCAGTTTCTGAAAACAATGACCACTGTTGACTATCACCAATGTGGTACCTATTTTATTGATCCCAAAGGGTGTGTGGGGTAGGTAAGAGGATACGTAATCACTGACTGGGATTTTAACTCGAAATATTCCAATGTGGGTCAAGCACTCTCAACCACAGGACCAACTGGCTGGATTATTGCGATGCCGAGGAAGATTGCACGTGGGGTTTCCTCGGATCAAAGAGAGACCACCCTTCTCATCAACTGGTTTCACCGAGACACGAGAACCTGTCCCATGCTCGGCGAATTAGCCCAATGCAATCATTTGCAGAGGTACACTGCGAATGATGTTTTTTTTGTTGCACCGATTGCTCTTTTATACCGTTGTCTTTCATTCTCGGGAATTGGTTTGAATGCTACATTTTGGAAGGTGGATTTTTTTTGCGAAACGATAAATATTCAAGGTGAGACTGAGATGTAAAATACGAGCTCTTTATACCGACGCGCAGAGGCTGCTGCCTTTTATATTCGTGACAAGGGCATGAGCCCTTGGAGTTACATAAGCACCTACAGTAAGGGAAAAAAGTATTTGATCCCCTGCTGATTTTGTACGTTTGCCCACTGACAAAGAAATGATCAGTCTATAATTTTAATGGTAGGTCTATTTGAACAGTGAAAAACAGAATAACAAAAAAAACCAGAAAAACATGTTATAAATCAATTTACATTTTAATGAGGGAAATAAGTATTTTAATGAGGGAAATAAATATTTGACCCCCTCAATGAGAAAGATTTCTGGCTCCCAGGTGTTTTTTATACAGGTAACGAGCTGAGATTAGGAGCACACTCTTAAAGGGAGTGATCCTAATCTCAGCTTGTTACCTGTATGAAAGACACCTGTCCACAGAAGCAATCAATCAATCAGATTCCAAACTCTCCACCATGGCCAAGACCAAAGAGCTCTCCAAGGATGTCAGGGACAAGATTGTAGACCTACACAAGGCTGGAATGGGCTACAAGACCATTGCCAAGCAGCTTGGTGAGAAGGTGACAACAGTTGGTGCGATTATTCGCAAATGGAAGAAACACAAAATAACTGTCAATCTCCCTCGGCCTGGGCTCCATGCAAGATCTCACCTCGTGGAGTTGCAATGATCATTGGAACGGTGAGGAATCAGCCCAGAACTACACGGGGGGATCTTGTCAATGATCTCAAGGCAGCTGGGACTATAGTCACCAAGAAAACAATTGGTAACACTACGCCGTGAAGGACTGAAATCCTGCAGCGCCCGCAAGGTCCCACTGCTCAAGAAAGCACATATACATGCCCGTCTGAAGTTTGCCAATGAACATCTGAATGATTCAGAGGACAACTGGGTGAAAGTGTTGTGGTCAGATGAGACCAAAATGGAGCTCTTTGGCATCAACTCAACTCGCCGTGTTTGGAGGAGGAGGAATGCTGCCTATGACCCCAAGAACACCATTCCCACCGTCAAACATGGAGGTGGAAACATTATGCTTTGGGGGTGTTTTTTCTGCTAAGGGGACAGGACAACTTCACTGCATCAAAGGGACGATGGACGGGGCCATGTACCGTCAAATCTTGGGTGAGAACCTCCTTCCCTCAGCCAGGGCATTGAAAATGGGTCGTGGATGGGTATTCCAGCATGACAATGACCCAAAACACACGGCCAAGGCAACAAAGGAGTGGCTCAAGAAGAAGCACATTAAGGTCCTGGAGTGGCCTCGCCAGTCTCCAGACCTTAATCCCATAGAAAATCTGTGGAGGGAGCTGAAGGTTCGAGTTGCCAAACGTCAGCCTCGAAACCTTAATGAATTGGAGAAGATCTGCAAAGAGGAGTGGGACAAAATCCCTCCTGAGATGTGTGCAAACCTGGTGGCCAACTACAAGAAACGTCTGACCTCTGTGATTGCCAACAAGGGTTTTGCCACCAAGTACTAAGTCATGTTTTGCAGAGGGGTCAAATACTTATTTCCCTCATTAAAATGCAAATCAATCTAGAACATTTTTGGCATGCGTTTTTCTGGATTTTTTGTTGTTGTTGTTCTGTCTCCCACTGTTCAAATAAACCTACCATTAAAATTATAGACTGATCATTTCTTTGTCAGTGGGCAAACGTACAAAATCAGCAGGGGATCAAATACTTTTTTCCCTCACTGTATAAGAGTCCTTTGTTTCAGCAGCCAGGCTCGTACATTAACAGCAAAAGAAATACGATTCCTCCAGTGTCAGGACTTTAACTAAACCAGGTGGGGCTCAGATTATTCAGATGGGCCAAGCTGGTAGACGTTCGTTTCACCGAATTATAAAGGTCGAACTATTTGACTATGTTCTTTGTTACTGTGCTACCAATAAACACAGTAAATATATATTTGTAAGCTTATTATGGGTATTTCGTCTCTCCCAGCATACATATGATATAACCACCATCTATAAACTATTTTAACTGCAATACTGCAGTCGTATATTTCAGCAAAATTTTGCTCTGGGACTTTTAGTTAACCGCCATGTGTGTATTGTAATTCTAATATCTGGAGAGTAATCCACAAAGGCGATGGGGGAGGGAAACTTAAAATGTATCTACTGATGGGTCAGTAACCTATGTGCTCCACTACCTCGCATAGGTACCGATCTGACCCTGCAGGTGGCAGTGTGGTGCCACCTGATCTCTATGTGATCCACCAACCCTGACCACAGGCATGTGCCACCCACACCCCGGCACAAAGTTAAAATCATTTACAGGCTACACATTTGATTTACAAATATATATATACGTACTGTGATTATCACCGACGATAACATATCGACAGTGACGACTTGTAGTCACGGTCTTGGATTTGCTCGTACTGCCGTCTGGTGATTTTTTTTTTTATTAGTCAAGTCAAAGTGCCTCCATACTCAAATAAACATTGGGCATTGCTAATTTTCGTGATTGGTCACCCCAAGCCCACAGTGGAAATGCAATGCCACAGTACCATGCATGGCCAGTCTATCCAATTGTCGGCGGACCACTCTGGGGAACAGCGAGCGTCACATCATATGGAGGTAGTGCGAGCTTCACCCGAACGAAAAAGACGCAGCCAGGAAGATTCCTCTGGCCTAGTTTTCAATTGCCAACAATGCATGCAAAGCTGCAACGCAAGACATCAAAGCAAACTTACAGCATAACGAGGGATTGCAGGCCAAGGAAGGACTTCTGTGATATTTTAATCAGCCTGTTGTTATCGATGATCCTGCAGAGAAGGGGGGAAGGGGAGGCGAGAGAAATGAAGGCATGTTGCGTTAACGGGCACGTGCGTGCGTATACCGTATTCTCTGGATTGTAAAGACACCGGTGTGTTGTGTTTACATTTCCAAAAACCGTTTGATTGCCAAACGTTTGGGGGGGGGGGGGGGGTGCACCTCATAATTCCGCATGTGGCGTGGCACGTGGACATGCAAATTCACAATCTCACTCCGGCGTCCAATCTATATACGCAAGCCACGCGCATTCCACCGGGTGGTTTTGAGGAAAGAAAAACATGCATATACTTGGTACTGCACGCAAGCACAGGATATATAAATGTACATGTTTTATTTACATGTGGAGATGGAACTCAGTTCTATTGTATGCGGTATATGATTTCCCTGGCCCCGTCGTAACAGTGTTGAGACTAGCAGCTAGCGGTTGTGCACCATTCCCAAGGCAACAACGGCGCTTGTGGTGTATTTTGTACTGGTGCGGTCACTCGCACAAAGTGCGTGTAAAGTTGGGGGTTGCGTCTTTTTTTTCCGGTGCATCGGTTAATCCAGAGAACACGGCAAGGGAGCAACGCAAAACAAATTTGTCTACACCAGCGGTTCCCCCCCCCCCCCCCCCGTCTGTATGTACATCTAAGCTAATCTCTCAGAATAGCTTACAACCAAGTTAAATATAAATTTAGCTTTAAAGCTTTCGTGACTGCAGAGATTCATATTCTTGGTTCTTTTGGTAAAGTCACGTGACTTTGCCGAAAGAACTAAGAATATAAGTTAAATATAGTCGACCAATCTGAAGGTGTTCACGAGTTTAAGGCTTAAACCTTTAAACACGGCAGCTGGAAAGCTTATACGCTGCATTCAACCGTGTTTCTCGAGTGGATTATCATTCTCTGGAAATGAGATACTATTTTGCCAATAAGGGATATGAGTTTCTAACAGCTCCAAGCAAGAGTTAATCACACGCTTTGCGCTGTGATTAACTGACGTTCACTCAGTTCCCCAGATAGCTCTGGGGAACTGAGTGAACGTCAATTATAAATGATGATGGGGTGAAACCGATTTCCATTTTCACATGTTTGGGACTTACCAATCAAAATCAAGTCTAAGTGGCCCTATTCTTTATTGAGCGGTGGTTGTCATCATGATCATCATCATGATCCATGGGCAGATATCTTGTAGGTGCCCACTGCACATTTCGTCATTTGTTTCCACTTTCCTCTGTCTTGAGCCAGTGCCACGTCGTTCTGGTACCAATCTCTTACGTCGTAAAGCTAGCGGTAGTTGCACTTTTCTTTACTGCTGGCCTTGAGCAAGTAATGGGAAGTTCCACTTTTTCAACGAAGGAGACTAAAAGTCATCTCGAAGGAAAGTTGCGACTCAGTAAGTGGAAGGCTATTTTCTTGTAGATGTGTATCGAGGCAGCGTGTCTCCAGGCTCTCAGCCATGAGTTTGAAGCTTTGTTCATAGAAAATAAGAATTTAAACACGAGGGTCTGGTGCATCGCTTTTAAAGTGCTCTCGCAACGGGCATCGTTAATGAGTGCCAGAAAATAAACTTAAACGTAGTTTAAGTCTCTTTTCCCATTTTCTCATAAATGCAGCCTCAAGCTCACGTCAGTTTTGGGCACACGGTACCGGCAAGTAATTACCAGACAATGTTGTTCTTTTGAATTGAATATATTTTTCATTCATTCAGAATGAATTTAAGATTCTGATTTTATATTTAATTCATCCACCGATGACCTCCCACATCCAAGTTGGTACTCATTTTGCTGACTGCAAAGAGGCATTATCTTCGATTTAAAGCTTTCTTGACTGCAAGGATTCATCTTCTTTGGTTCTTTCGGTAAAGTCACGTAGAATGAGAATAAAATAATAAATTGATATAATAAAATAACACAGCACTCCAGCGCTGTCCTCCAGACAGTCTCGTCCCTTCACCTGATGAAGGCCGCTTGTGTTGTGGCCGAAACGTCGTGAGAATATTGTGTTATTTTATTTTATCAATTTATTATTTTATTCTCATTCCACGTGACTTTACCGAAAGAACCAAAGAAGACTCATTATCTTCGTTTACTCTGTTCAGAATTCAACACATGACCCTGTAACCATTTGTCCATTATTCCAGCGCACTCTCTGAATAATTCACGTAAGGCTTGTGCTAAAAACTGACTTATCGTAGGCAGGGTTACTTTTGAAATAAATTCAGCCTCTTACGTGCTATTGTCTAAGTAATATCGTATCATGTGTTTGGTATTTTATGAGTAACATAATGTGAGTAATTTTGTACATACAGTTAAAACCTCGTTATTTCGGTATTTGATAATTCGTAATTGGGAATAATTCCACACGGCTGCGCTTTCGGCATATACACAGTATAAGTAATTCGCCATGAGCCGAATTGCCGTACCAAATGATCCAATTTCGGCATTCACGTGGAGCGACGCTGCGCACCACGACCAAAACAATGACTCAGTCCAGTGGCGGCGCGCGTGGTGGGCGTTAGTGCAGACCTGTTGTTGCTTAGGACTGTACCTTGTTTATGCACTCTGTGCAAGCCAGCCCTTTGAGAAATGTAATAGAAAGGGGCTGAAGTATAAATCCCTTCGTCTTCGAGACAAATCCAATATTTTGGATATAATTGATGCAGGTTTGTCAATACGTATGGTGTGTGAAGAGTTTGGAAAACAAATTTGGAAATGTTTTTTTTTTATATTGGGGCGGGAGACACCGGGGAGTACCATTGTACATAATTCGGGATATTGGATAATTTGGCAAGGCCAGAGTCCCATGTATATCGAATTAACAAGGTTTATTGTACTTCGTTTGGTTGATTTAAAATCAGAAATATTGATAATTCTAGGCAACGTAATAAGGTAAACATGTTTTGACTGCTGCTTGTGTTAGCCAAAGTAAAATATCCTTTGCAATAGGTTTTCAGTATACGAAAAAAAAATCATGATAAAAATGAATCAACTTGTGCATGCTCAGCAAAGGTAAGCTGATTGCACACCAAACAGGAGGAATAATGTGAAACTATAAACTAAACTACTTTATATTTTTTATTTAAAGCTTGCGTGACTGCAGGGATTCATATTCTTGGATCTTTCGGTAAAGTCATGTAGAAGGGAAACAATAAAATAATAAAAATATAAAACAATAAAATTCTCACGACGTTTCGACTGCAACACAAGCAATCATCATCAAGTGTGAAAACCACAGCAAGAAAATTTGAAAAAACTTGGCGGTTATTTTTAACGTTAGCACCATGGAGAGCGATTTGACAGTTTGTTCAGATGGACGAGTCCATCTATGTTCGGACAAGAGGAGGGGGGAGACGAAAATAATGCATGCGGTCTGAAAGCCACCGTAAGTGTGGTAAATCTGATGGCTGGGTGTATGGAATTGATGTGGTCGAAGAATTGGTCTAAAGCAGGCCAGCCATGTGGCCAGATGACAAAAGCTACCTTTTTTGGATGTCCTAATAAAAAAGAGACCTGATGGTTCAATGAGCCACTCTGTCTACAGGAAAGCTACCCATACGGATGCTTACCTGAAACCGGATTCCCACCACCATCCATCCCAGAAGAATTCCCTCATCAAGACTCTGCATCATAGAGCCCAATGCATATCCGATCAAGGGACACATAGCCAGTGAACTCAAGCACGTACACCAAGCTATCAAGGCTAATGGTTACTCCGACTACACAATCCGCAAAGCTATCACTCCAACCATGAAGAAGGACCCTCTTGAGGAGCCTTTCTAAACCATCACTTTACCCTACATTGCGGGGATCACAAAAAAGATCTCCAAAAACTTGAATAAACACAAGATCCATGTCCGATTCAATACATTACATGAAATCCGTGATCTGGTTCCATCTGTAAAATATGTGATTCCGGACATACAGTACCCTGGCGTCTACAAACTAAGTTGCCTCTGTGGTAGTAGTTACATTGGAGAAACCAAACGCCATATCTCGGACCGCATTCGTGAACACAAAGCAGACCTAAAACACGGTAGGAACAACACCTCGGCCGTGGCAGATCATTGTTATAATTCAGTAGGCTCACATGACATTGACTTCTCCAAGACGGAGGTTCTCTGCAAACCATCTGGCTACCATGAGAGATTCGTTCATGAGGTTATCCACATATACAAACACAGAGACAATTTCAACCGAGAAGATGGATTCTGGCTTAGCAATCATTGGAAGGATTTGATCAACCATTTTGGGTCTTAGTTGATTTTTCACGCTTACGGTGGCTTTCAGACCGCATCCATTATTTTCGTCTCCCCCCTCCTCTTTTCCGAACATAGATGGACTCGTCCATCTGAACAAACTGTCAAATCGCTCTCCGTGGTGCTAACGTTAAAAAAAACCGCCACTTTTTTCAAATTTTCTTGCTGTGGTTTTCACACTTGATGATTATTGCTTGTGTTGTAGTCGAAACGTCGTGAGAATTTTATTGTTATATATTTGTATTATTTTATTGTTTCCCTTCTACGTGACTTTACCGAAAGAACCAAGGATACTTTTATTTTTTAAGGTAAGGCTCACCGAGATATATAGCTCTTTTTCAGAAGCAACCTGGCCACAAATGATAGCTCAACAAAGTGGCTTATCACGGGCAAATTTATAACAGGCAAATACTCTAAATGCACGTTTATTCTAAATGTGCAGAGAAGAAACAGAGGAGCCGGAGAAAAAATCCAAATATACAGCAGACATCAGGGTCGAGATAGAACCCATGGCCTCCTATACACCAGGTGAAGTGGTTAACATCTCGCCAATGTGGCGCCCGAATACGAATTACCAGTACATGCCAAGAGCAATATGATAAGCCTAATGCCTCTCTTGTCATGTGTCCCTGTTTGACGTTGAACACACACTCTCGTGTATAAAAGACAAAGGTGCAGTTGTGTAATTGCTTGTGCTCACCGCTGTTTTCAGAAGGACCTCCACTGAAGGCAGCTGCAGAGAACCCCTCTGTGTGGTATTGGGGCTAACCTTGCACGCTGGCAAGACGTCTTGTAAAAAAGGTGGGAGTATCCACATTTTAACCCACCATATGGCCTGCCAATAAACGACCTGATGTGTGCCCATTTATTTTGCTGAGCGGACCCAGACGGACCGGTGGAAGTTAGGAAACTCGTCCATTGCTTCAACTGCAGTGACGGGTGACCTCTGGATTGCAAGCCCCTAGTGAGCTAATCACTTCCACCGCGAAGCCAACTCGGCACTGCGGATTCCACTTCCATCTGGGATCGTGTGGTGCGCACAATGCCCAAAGATCTGCTAATCCAGAATTGGACTCCTCAGCCACCTCCAGAGAAACCACCCAACATGACCGACGTCATCCTCGAAGGCCGAGGGACTGTCGCCGACGACGACCACTTACACAGCGACAGCATCCATGCATCCGTGTAGTATACTTTGCATGTAATGCACGGCATGCATGTGTTTGTGTGTCTACCTATACAACAACTACTAGCCAGAACGGTGACAGCTGAAGCGATGTCTCTTACAGCCACTCTAGCCAACGCAGGTCTTGAAACACTCTTGGCTTGAGCACGGTGATATGGTTGTGACTGAGATACCTGCAAAGTACAAGAACACTTGGGTTAGCAACAGTGTGAATAAGCGCTTTCACCAAGTGGCTTGAAACAGCAAATATCCCAACATCAACTCGTTTTTTTGCTATTTTTAGATGAGCCGGTCTGCGTTGTGCTTGGCTGCAGACGCAACTGCGTGTTGATCTTTCTGCCGGCATGCGTCTGTTTGCCATTCTGGGTACTTAAATCCCAAATGCTCACACATCCACTCTCCCCTGAAGTTATAAACAACACATTTTCTAAATCGTCTCCTTTTCTCACACCCAAAAGTGTGGATATTTACAAAGCTTGTCCATATAATAATGAGAATAATTTACAGCCCTTTGTCAATCCACTGTGAGATCAAGGCCTTCCCACACCATGTCGTCCACAGTGGTTGTTTTGACCATACTTCAGTTTGGGTTGCTGATGGGGGAGTGCAGGACCAATGTAGATATCACACATATAGCCTTACCAGACTGTTGGGGCAAGTGCTGTTAGTGAGCACCTATGAAGGCCGGCACGGCACATGAGGGGGTGGGTGGCCTGCACCATGCACGGTCGCCTTTGTCTCCCCAGTGGCGATGTTTACATACTGCACCCGGTACTTATTTGAGGCTGATTCGACCTAGGACAGTCCCAGGACCGAATGAGATCATCTTCAATGGTGTTGGCCATGAGCGGGAATTGAATTCGGGTCGCCGGGTTCATAGCGCAGTGCGCTAACCGTTGCACTACCGCTCCCCACATCGTGCAAAACTGTACTGTATATACAGGGTTAACCATTTATAGATACCCCACGTAAATACTAAACTAAACTTTTTATTTTACCAGGCAAGGCCCACTGAGCTAGTTTTCAGAAGCGACCTGGCCCCAAATGATAGCTCAACGAAGTGGCTTATCATGGGGAAATTTATAGCAGCCAAATAACAGCAAGAAACTAGAGGCAATACAATTTTTATTTAAAAGCCTATACACATCTCCCACCAATTTCAGTACACTTATTAAATCTCATAACACTCTCCTCTGTAAGATATGGAGCCTTCGTCTTCATGAATTCCAATCACATTTTGAGGAGAAAGTGAAAGTTTACCGCTATTTGTGTTTAGTTTATAGTTCTGCCCCCATGCCTCCGATTAGCACCATTGGCTATGTATGGTGCCAAGAGAAGTCCAACATATGTAGATACAATAGGATCATTATACATCAGTGGAGTATCTATAAACGGATCACCCTGTACTTGTGTTATTTTCAATAAATGGCTCCACATTTCCAAGCAAAATTCCATCCATACCAATAGCTATTGGGCAACCAAATGGAGTTGTACGCACTTAAACATTTTTGTCCATAATATATTCCAGCTTCTGTGTTTCTGGGCAACTTAACTTAATGATAACTCATTGGGGTTCATTATAATGTTTCCAGGGACACCTGGGGCGCCGTCGCTAAGTATGGGCTCGGCGAAGGGGGAAGCCCATTCCCAGTTCAGATATCGCTTCAGCCGTGGTCAACAATCAAACTCAGGTGGCCAAGAACATCGTGCAGTGCGCGATCCCGTGCCACCCACCGCCCCCCGCCACCACCCGTGGGCATAATTATCATCAACAACAAAGTTGGTCAACTCATTGCTAAACGAAAGCCGCCCCCAAGCTGCCAACATCTCTCTTGATCCCAGATGCAATCATTCATTGAGCACCTGTGCGCACACCGATTCCATTGCTCCGTCATCCTTGGAGGACGTTGACCTTGGCAACAACTCCATCATTATTCTGGGACCATCGGCCATCAATCCCTTCGAGCAGTGTGTTCTGCCATAGACCACTTACTTAGCAGTTTGAATGATGCCATTGATCTGCCCATTGCACTCCCATCCATGTGTTCCTCTTTATTTTTCCCCAACGTAACTCGGAGCTTGCATCGCGCTTCGTTGCGCGTATTCAAGATTTTTTTGTGTCCCCGTCAATCGCCGTGTCTCTGGAAGCGAATCTCACAGCACTAATTGTCTGGCGGTCTTTAAAAACTTTACGAAGTGCATTTACAACTTCATGCGTACGCTACTATGTAGTGCACTGCGTCTGTTGTTTTTTAATTAACGGTTCTAAAAGCTCGAAGGAAACATGACCACCGCCAAAACGCCTCGGGCAACTGAGTGGAAAGAGGCAAGTACGTATTACAACTTTGTGAACGTTGCTTAATGATATATTCAAGCATGTGTTCGTGGATAGAAGCTGTGCAGTATAATTCATAACTCGTTATTTAACCTAATGAGAACTCACTGGATGTTTTGTTTGTTACAAATATAGATTATGGCGATTTTAGGTGTATTCATCAGGGCAAGTAACGCTGTGCCAGAGCACTGGACTTATTATGGGTATAGGCTGTGAAATTAATCCCAGTTGTGGGTGGACTTAGCCCATTATTCCTGCACGGCCAATAAAATGAGCACTTTCATTGAAGTGAAGAACGTTGGTCTATGAAGAGACTGGCTCCTGTCAAACAAATGGTGGAATATTCACCACTGGTTCAGGGTCAGCAAAATAAATGACAACCACTCTCTTAAGCTGACAATGTTGCTTGTTTCATGGAGCTTGCACATATTTTAACTTAAAAGTTTGAATCAAGATTAAAATTATACAAATTAATTATGGATACAGTATAACCCTACTGCTGCTTATGATAATAATTCCCTCTATCCAGGAAAGCCTCGTGAAGACACCATCATCGGAGTGTTTCAAATCTGTAAATTGTAAGAAAACCCATAAAAATAGAGACATTGGTGCAAGATGGAAAATAAAAAGTTTAGAGTGTTTTGCCAATTCCATGAACGTATTCTTTGGCATGTAGGAGCAAACCGGAATACCTAGGAGAAAACCCGAGCACACAGAGGGCACATACTCCTCACAGGAGGATTTAAGCATCCATTTTCTGCACTGCCATCTCCTGACCACCTCTAAGCCCAGTGCCACAACAACCCAACGCGTTCCAAGTACTGGGTGTTTGTATGTACGTTGATCTTCTTTCATACCGTACGTAGCCAACCGTCACTTGGACACGTAGGCTTTCGCGACCAATATTATTCATAAAAAAAGGTTTTTGGGTTAAATCGTGTAAGTCTAAATGTGTCGTTAACCCGCCAGCACCCAAAAAGCTTTATTATGAGTAGCCAACCGTGCTAATCGGAGATGTGGGAAAGGACAACAAACTAAACACCAAAGAAATTCTCGAGAAATTATGCCAGGTGTGGCACCACACCTGGCTGAACAAATGAATACATGAAATAGAAGTGGTAAGGCTGATTTAATGGAAATATAATTGCATAAATAAGCCAAGCAACAAAGACAACAAACATAAACATTGACTAAGCATCGCAATCCTGTAAGAAATGCAGTTTGCCCTTCATGAGCCAGTTAAAGTAGGCCTCACATTTGACTTGTGTGGTAATTGACATTGAAAATGTTTTTCTATTTCCCTTTAAGAAAAGAACAACCAACTTGCATATCTTTTTTATATTCCACAGTCAAATAGAAAGAAAATAAACCATTACATTAATAACTTAAGAAATTAATTTAATTCGCTACATATCACATTTACTCGATATAGAATTATGCAACATTGTAAATTTGGGAATAAGTGGTATAATAACACGAATAAACCTTTAAACACTTTAAATATGTCAATGTTGTCTACTTGCTGAAACAGGCATCTCTGAGCCAATTTAACATTTCTAAAAACGCTGAGATGCCAGCTAGCAACATCAGCAAAGATGAGTGCTTTGAATTATCTCAATAAAAAAAGAGGGATGACATTGTCATCCTCTCAGCCGACAAGGGCAATGCCACTGTCATCATGGACAAAATAGAATATAACAACAAAATTCAGGAACTACTCAACGATGGCAGCTATACAAAAATAAGAAGAGACCCCACCAACAGCCTCGTTACTAAAACCAACAAAATCATTTCTGATTCAACAGCATTAATTGATCAAACCAAACAGTTCTCATTGAAACCTTCTGCAGCCAGGCCACCAAGATTATATGGCCTTCCAAAGATACACAACGAATATACACCCCTTCGTCCCATCGTCTCTACTATCAACTCCCCCACCTACAAACTGGCCCGTTTTCTGTCTGAAATCCTGCGGCCTTTTACTGGAAAAACTACCTCTGCGGTACTAAACTCTACTCACCTGGCATCGACAATCAAGGGTATTTCCCTTGTCCCCAGATGATCTGCTTGTCAGTTTTGATGTGGTTTCCTTATTCACCAAAGTTCCTATACCTGACACCATCGCAATCATTGAAAACTTGGTTCATCAAGGACTGCATACTGATGTAACCCCCCTAGTGAGACACTGCTTAACCAACACATACTTCACCTGGAATGGAACTTTCTACAAACAAACTGAGGGCACCCCAATGGGCTCCTCCCTATCTCCGGTTGTAGCCAACGTTTTCATGGAGAAATTTGAGACTGACGCCATCCAGACTGCCACTCTACGCCCTACCTTATGGAAGAGGTACGTGGATGACACTTTTGTAATTCTGGCCACATGGCCGACCTGCTCTAGACCAATTCCTCAACCACAACAATTCCATACACCCAGCCATCAGATTTACCATGGAAGTAGAAAAAGATGGCAAGCTACCCTTTTTGGATGTCCTAATTAAAAGGAGACCTGATGGTTCAATGAGCCACTGTGTCTACAGGAAAGCTACCCATACGGATTCTTACTTAAAACCGGATTCCCACCACCATCCATCCCAGAAAAATTCCATCATCAAGACTCTGCACCATAGAGCCCAATGCATTTCCGACCAGGAACACATTGCCAGTGAACTCAAGCACATACACCAAGCTATCAAGGCTAATGGTTACTCCGACTACACAATCCGCAAAGCCATCACTCCAACCATGAAAAAGGATCCTCTTGAGGAGCCATTAAAATCCTGAATAAACACAAGATCCAGGTCCAATTCAACACAGTACATAAAATCCGTGATCTGGTTCCGTCTGTAAAAGATGTGGTTCCAGACATACATTACCCGGGCGTCTACAAACTAAGTTGCCTCTGTGGTAGCAGCTACATTTGGGAAACCAAACGACATATCTCAGACTGCATCCGTGAACATAAAGCAGACTTGAAACAAGGTAAGACCAACACCTCGGCCATGGCAGATCACTGTTATAATTCAGTAGGCTCACATGACATTGCCTTCTCCAAGACGGAGGTTCTCTGCAAACCATCCGGCTACCATGAGAGATTCGTTCATGAGGCCATCCACATATACAAACAGAGACAACTTCAACCGAGAAGATGGATTCTGGCTTAGTAAGCATTGGAAAGACGTTGTAAACCATTTCCGTTCTTGATTGATTGTATTTTACGGTGACTTTCAGACCGCAGTCCATTTGCTGGCACTGCCTCTTAATACCTTTCACACGACGGTCAATGGTAAGGTTTATAGCATGTTGTATAATAATAAATAGTATAACAGAGTAATGTTTAACATAATTCATAAGGCAATACATAGTATCGTAATTGTATAGTGAACGTACAGCAGTGTGGTATACAGTAGGGTTGGTAGTGTAATATTACAAGTCTAATATTTTATAGTCTAAAGTATAGGGTAGTGTATAGTAACGCATTGTATAATTCAAGGGTGGGGTTTGTCTATGGCAGTGTATATTACGGTGTATAGTCGTGTAATGTAGAAAAAAGTTTAGTTGGAGACATATCAATATAATGCATAATGTTAGAGCTTACATTGGGCTGTGTATACGATATTATACAATGTAGTTTCGATTGGAAGGTATAACATTGTAATGTATAGTAGTCTAGTTTATAACATAGTTGTAACGCAACACAAGACAGAGCAGCGCATCGTGGCTGTTTCTCCCCCCTCCTCCGTTCTGAGCATAGATGGACTCGTCCGTCTGAACAAAGCTCGTCGCTTTCCGTGGTGCTAACGTTGAAAAGAAACCCCCACTTTTTTCGACATAGAATTGTAATGTATAACGACTTATTGTTAGTAGCTCAGCTGATGGGAGAGTATATTGAGTTTATTGATAACATTGATGTAGTTAATATTTTTGTTTTTTTTATCAGTTTACTCTATGGTATTCATTACATAGTGTAGTGTATACCCTGTTACTTTATGTTAATAGCTCAACTTTTTGAAGAATATATTGAGTACATTATATTGATGTAGTTTATACTTAGTTCTTTCACATCGGCTTAATGTATGATAGTTGGGTAGTTGCAGTTATTTAGCATCAATATACTAAATGCCTCTGTTGATATGTAAACTCTGACTTTAACATAGCTACTCCCGTGACCAGTTACATGCTAATCCCTCACACTAACATCATACTAATCTCCCAGTTACATGATAATTTCTGACTTTAACACCCTGCTAATCCAACACATTCACACAGCTACTTCAATGCTAAATTCCTCTGTTGATATGCAAACTCCTTTGTCAAGGTGCTCTGCTCCTCCCACCCAGCTTAAAAGACGCTGTCAAGCTTAGCAGTGTTAATTGAAGCGCTGTCGTCCCGACAGTTCTGAAGAAGGCTACTTGTGTTGTGGCCGAAACGTCATGAGAATTTTATTTCATTATTTTTATTATTTGATTTCCATTCTACGTGACTTTACCGAAAGAACCAAGACGATGAATCCCTGCAGTCACGAAAGCTTTACATCGAAAAATTACTAATATACTAATAGGCCTCAACACAGAGACGTTGTCTTTTTGTGTGCCTATGTGTGTGTCTCTCTCTGTTTGTCTATGTGTGAGTCTGTCTGTGTGTCTCCATGTCTATGTTTTGTCTCTCTCTAAAATTTAGCAATCTTTGGAAGAACTAATCAACTAGGTGGGGTGTTGACTGTTTTGTTGGCCGACTCTCTGTGTTGTATTGTACGATATTTCCAAGTTTACTGTGTTTGTTTTCTCATTCATTTGTACCTGATGATGGTTGCTTGTGTTGCAATCGAAAAGTCGAATTCTATTATTATTTAATTTCTTTCTACGTGACTTTACCGAACGAACCAAAGAGTAATTACTGCAGTCACGAAAGCTTCTAATCTAGTTTGAATCACTAATATAATGAGCCAATAATGTGTGTGTATTCCTGTGCGTGACGTCACTCCACATGAGGCCCTCCCCCCCAAGTGACGTCGATCCATATGAGGCCCACCCCCCCTCATTAGTATTCATGAGTGGGTGGATTTTTACACTAACGCAGAGGAAGGTCGAGCTGAATTAAATATTGACTTAAAACTTTCGTGGCTGCAGGAATTCATACTTTTGGTCTTTCTGTAAAGTCACGTAGATAGAAAAATAATAATAAAATAAAAAAATCATGATGTTTCGATCGCAACACAAGCAATCGTCCTCAGGTGAAAAAATACAGCAAGCGGACTGTTGAGGCAGGAAGAAATAGTGCCCGCGTGGAAATTTACACTAACGCACAAGGCCACGCACTCCACATGCCGCACAACTCCCCTCATTAATAATCATGAGCAGGTGACGTCACTCCACATACCGCACCCTTCCCCAATAACCATTAGCAGGTGATGTCACTCCACGTGGGGCAACCCCCCCCCCCCCTTCATTAATAATCATGAGCTGAACAATTTTTCTATTGAATATTTCAGATTTACTGCAATATACACCCGTCCTTGGATGGGCAAAAAAGCTAGTCTTATTAGAAACAAAATTTTTCATCATCATCTTCCGGAATGCTCAGTGCTCCGAGCACCTGGGGAGCCACGCCAACCATGCTAATCACACCTCCGATTAGCACGGTTGGCTAGGTATGGTGCGAAAGAAGTCCAACGTATGTACACACATACAATCTGCCTCAATCGCTCACGATCTTGTGCTAGCCTCATCGCATCTGTAGCGGCCATCCCAAAGAGGCATCCCTCATTAAGCGGCACCTCAACGTGCGGACATTTTCACTGTAACGTAACTTAAATTCGATATACGTTATGTTAAATTTGCATTAACGGAATTTTTAATCTCTAAATTGCATTTTTTTCCCGGTGCGCATTTTTTATTATCCTGCTCAAGACGGTTAGCGCGGTGTGCTGTTCGCTCCATTCTGGTTTCCCGCACATTCCCTGCCATTAACCGAAGTTGGAGCATTTTGGCTCGGCTCCTCATTGTTTTTGACTCCCGGTACTGTACTGTGCGGGATCTCTTACCCTTTTTTGACGTTCTTACACGAGCCGAAGTCAAGATGTCTGGAAAGAGAGCATTGAAGTACTGTACAAGTGTAGTGAGTTCAACTGAGTCGCAGACGTACTGTTTGGAGGCAACACATGTATTTGACACCAACACACGGGGTAACTGCCCCTTAACAGAATAACAACCTATGGTGGTGACCACCAGGCTAACTGCACCGTAACTAGCTACTATGGACCAGACCACAGCTCGGATCCAGGTCCACGTGTTGGAGACTCGGTAGGACGTAGAACGTAGATGAAGGTTTCTTCAGGATGAACAACAACGCCGGTCCTTCTGGGGGACCCGGCTTATATCCTCTGTGGCGTGGCTGGCTCCACCCTTGTCCACGACCACCTTCCAGAATCCTCGAGCAGGATCTCGACCCTGACACATGACCATCCCTAGTCCCCACTTGGGGCCCCTTTGTAGACTTAACTGGTCGCGTGTCCTCTCGGGTCAACCAGAGTGCCATGGCCTTTAGTAACCCCATTCCTACGGCCGGCACTCCCACACCCTATCCTGTAGGGGCCGGCACTGCACGCCAAGCATGGTGCCATCCAGCGCTATCCATCAGCGCTCACCGGGCCCCTCGAGGGCCAGTACTGCACCCACACCATCGTGGTATCCGCGATGTCGTTACACTGCACGCCGTGCCTCTCTAGGGCCAGCACTACACAGTGACATCCCGCGATGTCCCTACACAAGTAATAGCAGAAGTGCAAAAAGAGACTGCAAAGCAATTACCTTGGATGTATGTACTTTACGGTATATTTATTTCAAGACTCATTTTGAGTTTTGTTAATATTTTATGATAAAGTTATTGATTTCCCTTGAAATATGTTTTAAAATAGTTGGCTGCATTTTTAAGTGTGATGTTATTCTATTTTGGGGCCACATTTCTTTGTCCGTAGGAACGCATCACTTGTAGAATGGATGTCAATGGAAAATAGAGTTCCATTAATGGAATTATGTTTCATGGAAAACTTTTATGGAACATATCCACTCCGTATATCGAGGGATGCCCACATCGCTCTCGCACCGTCTATTCAATGCACCTTCCGCTTCCCTCTGCTCCATTTTCCGCAAATTATCCTCTTCATCATATCTTTACTTAGACCATGGCTTATTGCTATGTGCCCGAGGTGTTTTAGCCTTTGTCTCCTGTGAACAATACATTTTAGTCTCGACTGCGTGGGTTTTCACGGGCCGAGCCGCATAGCTCTCCGATGTGTTTTCAGGTTTTACCGCGTTTTGGTCGACATTGTGTCCGGCGTTTTGATCTATACTCTAGCAGCTTCTTCGAGGACTGAACTGAGCTGCCAAGGACACCGCTGTATGCGGGGTGTTTTAAAGAGATGGACCCAATTTCAAAACAATATATTTCACGATGGCAACATGTTACAATTACACAAAAAGTTACACACGGTTTAATGAGTTATCAAGTTTTACTAACCATTTTCTAAATTATCTATGTGCCCTCCACCTGCTGTATGGACAACATCGAGATGATAGTTGAATTCGTCACAAACGCCTCTCTTCTCACGTTTCCCTCTGAGGTGCGTGGTTGCCCTGTGCTCTTCCCCTTACATAAACAGACTGTTTCCTCAAATTGTCGGTACCTACGACAAATGCTCTTTGATATTGGCGGATCAATGCCAAAACGCCGTTGAAACGCAAGCTGCACCGCAATTACGGATTCAGTCTTGCTGAACTGCAGAACGCAAAACGCCTTGTGTTGTGGGGTCACTAGCTTGCGAATGACTGAGGCTAGGGGCTGTTTGTGCACTGGGAGAGGCATCTACCAGTAATCATTTGAAACTCTATGCCCCGCCCTTTCAAGTGGTAAGAGTTTCATTCATGGGCAGTTCGTGGTTGCAGATATATAGCGATTTCAAATCGGGTCCATCTCTTTTAAACACCCTGTACAGTATAATTAATCAAGGGAGAACCTGAGCTAAATTCAGGTAGTCGGAATAAAATCCAGACAGTCAGCTTTTTGCAAGAGAATTGTCCCACATAGCGTATTTAATTCAATAAAGAGAATACGGACACGTCATTATAATGATTCCACCAGCACTCCAGGTTATAGCTATACTGTAGCTGGGCAGTAGGTCAGATGATTCATAATTATTATTTCTGTCAGCACAAATGACTCAATTGGGATTACACATTAGCAATCATTGCCTGCTCCTGGCAGACTGATGCCCACTTTTAGTCACCTTGTGCTGTAACAGGGATAAGCTCCCATTATCCCATTAGGGGGTTCCCCTAGGCAACACAACTGTACTCTGAAACGTTTCCTTATGTTATGGGCATAATATAAAATAAACTATAGAATCATTACTGTGCAAAGCAAGAATGTGCATGCACCTCCGATTAGCACGGTTGGCTATATACGGTGCGAAAGCAGTTGAACACACATAGTAAAGCAAGTAGGTTTATGATCTATGTGTGAATGTTATTACCATCCTCGTGGATGTGCAGCAGTTGACGCCAACATAAAATAAAAAAGGCCTATCTCAAACACCCAAAAACAGAAACCCCTAAAAATGCTTCTCAGATTCAAAGAATATTCTTTGGAGGAAATAAACAACACTGATGATGAGTATAATATCTCAGAGAGCAGAAAACCCATATACTGCTCTGCAGCGTTTATAAAGTGCACATGCATAAATTATATTCGGTAGTTGTTCGGATGCTCAGCAGCATCAATAATTGGATACCAAAAATGTACAGGTCCAACGGTTCTAAATCTTGTGCTTCATGGACAGTATCCTGGCAAACAACAATAGCTGGAAACGTTCCCTTTTTTACTGTTTTGATGCCACATTTGGCATTCTTGGGGTATTTGCTCTCATTGCCAGGGTTCTGGGTCCAATGGCTCACACACAGTGTGGCTTTCCATGCTTAACAACGAACATATGCGTTCAATGTGCATTACCTACTATGCATACGAATGGATGCATACTATTTAAATATGAATGCACAAAATCGGCTTTTGTCTACACCTGTAATGTTGGGCCTTGGGACTTTGAAGTAAAACAATGACAGTTTACACAGTACTGTATAGTTTTTTTTTCATATAAGTGGACAGTTATCTGCCCTGAGCTTTTATATGGTAAATTCGTGATATCCTCAGGAATTAAAGATTCCCATCTGCTCGCTCTGAAAAATGTAATATTCAAACTAGATTCGAAGCTTTCGTGACTGCAGGAATTACTCTTTGGTTATTTCGGTAAAGTCACGTAGAAAATAAAAATCAAATAATAATAATAGAATACGACGTTTCGGTTGCAACACAAGCAACCATCATCATCATTGTTTCCGTGTCTGTGTCTTATTCATTCTTACTTGATGATGGTTGCTTGTGTTGCAACCGAAACGTCGCATTCTATTACTATTTTATTTTCTACGTGGCTTTACCGAAAGAGCCAAAAAAGATATTTCTTTTTTACAAAAGAAGACTAGTTTGTTTCAATTCTCCTCAGCAAACAAGTAATTTTCCTCAATAGCCAAATCAAAAAACACAAAAGGTAATTGCAAGCAGCCTAATAGAGCCACTTTTATGAGAAATAAAAGCGACACAAGTAACCTCATTCTGAAATTTCATCAAAGCGAAACATTATATAACGAATGCTGTAGGATCAGTCATGGATTGCCAATCGTGATATCGTTTAACCTCAATCGTAACATGTGCTGCAATCAACAGTTTAGTAACCACAGAAGCAAATGTTATTTTTGTCCATGCCAGAAAGAGCTTCAGGCATAGCTTTAATTTTTAACATTTTTTTGCTCAATAACATTGCTACATTTTCCTCTTCTTTGGTTCTTTCGGTAAAGTCACGTAGAATAAGAATAAAATAATAAATTGATAAAATAAAATAACACAATAATATTGGCTTTATCAATTTATTATTTTATTCTCATTCTACGTGACTTTACCGAAAGAACCAAAGAAGATGAATCATTGCAGTCACGAAAGCTTTAAATCGAAATATTGCTACATTTTGTTGCACATTCATTCTGACTGCATGAATTGGCATATCGTGTAGATATGCATGGCTCATCACAGGGTTGTTGCAGATGTATTGTTTGTTGCTGTTATCAGAAATGTGGTGCATCATGATTATGAAAGCCGCAAGGCACACTGAGCTGAATTGGAGGTCAAGCTAAATATTCGCCTTTGGTTCAGAGATTAAAACAAACTGGAATTATTAGCGAGCCCCAAGAATCTGGAGGGAATGCGTGAAATAATGTCAACTGATTCCAATGCAGATACTTAAAACAAATTCAATAACAAAAGGTCAACACATACTGATGTCTTATTTAGATAATTATTACAGTGGTATTATTGTTATCATTTTAATTACATCTGGCTGCGTGGCTCGATGGTAGGAGCACTTGACTCACAATTGGAAGCTTGTGCGTTCGTATTCCAGTTAACATAAACTATTACCCCTCTAGGGTTGACACAAATGACTACCACATTGTGGGAGGTCAGGCCTGCAAAACAGGGTTGAGCGCTTACTCATAGCTCATTGGATGAGGGAGACACTGCAACGTTTACTCGGATTATAAACGTAGGTAAAGTTTCCAAAACAGACTGGATTTTTATACTATTATGTTTCCCATCGCAATTTGTCATTATACAACTGTTATTCTACGGCGGGTCTGGCCTGACAACGTTTATTGTGTAAGTCCACGTTTCATTTTGGGCATTATATTAAAACGAGATGTTTCCAGTCTGCCGGCGTGTTCCTGTGGTGGTATCATCATGCACCGGTGAGAAAAGCCGGTAAGTGTTCCTGCTCTTAATTATTCATTGCCTTTGGCTTTAAGTGGCTATGTCCCTAGATCGCTATGGAAAGCCAGGATATTCCGAAGCAGGTACATATGCGTGTGCTTTATGACTGCGGATGTGGCTGTTTTTCTGAATGACTATCTCACAATGCCAACACATTGAGTTTACAACTTGTTTAAAGCTTATATTTTAGGAGAGGTATATTCGGTCGTCAATATGACAGGGGGGAGAAAAAAAATGCTTGCAGGAGGCTGTGGAGTCTCGCCATGGCCAATGATGAGCAAGGAGCCAGCACTGCTGAGTTTCTGGGTTAAAATGGTAGACATCCACTTGGTTAACCCTCCCGCATTTTTGTTTTTACATTGGTTGCTCTATTGCTCTCCAACGTGTTGTTCAACGTTCCGTTTGATATTTCTATCCGGGTGCTATTGGGAGATTTTTTTCAGGAACTGCGATTAAAAACCTCTTCCCAAGCACAGTGCGTTTGAAGAGCTGGATGTTGTGGTCACCCAACGCAAGACTCCTCCTGAGCACGAGCCTAACTGAGATAATTTAAGCTTTCCTCATATGAAGAAATGGCAAGTAAAAAAAAAAATTTCACATAATTTGTATAGTCCAGCTCTGAATGTTGAATAGTAAAAACAAATATAATGAGTTTACATGCTATTTCCAGACCATGAAGGAGCATATTCTATAAACTCTGTCGATCCAATTTGATGTGGGAAACACTATGGACAGATGTTGCTATTAAAATATTTCCCCATGCAAATTACTCCACTTATCTGAGCAGTAGCGTTTAAATAAACACAAATAAGATAATAGATGTCCCACACCTTGCGGGTCAGTTCTCTGACCTACACTGAAGGCTCAGACTGTGGGATGAACTTAGCGTATCCGGGGAGATCAACCTCTGTCTGGGTCACTCTTTTCCATACAAATGCTCGGATATCAGAATTAATTTTCCACCACCTCTCCAGTCCGTTCTGTTACCTATGAAAAGGCTCGGATAATTATCCGAGCCTTATAATAGGATGAAGTTGACACCACTCCTGGGTTTATTACGCTTATCCGTGAAAAGAGGGGGGACGAGAGTCGTCACGTGTGTAATAGGATTTTGTGCTGTTTGATTTTTTATTTCGGGAAATAGGAAGATTATTTTTGTTATAAGGCATACTGATATGCCTGTGGGTCTCCAATGGTGCTAAACACTGCCTCAGTCTTGTTTGAGTGTTCACCTAACAACATCATCGTAATCAACCTCGCCACAAATGATAGCTCAGCGAAGTGGCAAATCATGTGGAAATGTATCGCAGCCAAATACTCCAAACGCATGTTGATTTTCAATGTGGAGGGAAAAACCAGAGAAAAATCCAGGCGACCACTGGGAGAACATGCAAACTCCAAATATACAGGTGTAAGGATTAGGATCGAACTCACAAGCTCCAGTATACTAGGAGAGGAAGATTCCATCTCGCCAACCGTGATACCCCAAATAAAACATATCTCAGCTATGAACATGGCCCCTCTTAGTGGCCGGTGAAGAGGTTTATCGTCAGGTGAGTCAGAGATCTAGAGGTTAATTGTCTCAGTCACCAACAGGAATCTCATTTTATTTGTCCACAGCTGAGCATACTGTGATATTTTTTGCTGTTTAATCTTTACTTTGAACGAGTTGTGATTTGCAACCGGTGCATTGATGCATTCAAATATATATACAAAGATACCCCGTATAGCCTTACCAGACTGTAGGAGCAAGTGCTGTTAGCGAGCACCTATGAAGGCTGGAATGGCACACGAGGGGGGTGGGTGGCCTTCAGCCACGCATGGCCGCCTTTGTCTCCCTAGTGGCAATTGTTATGCACCGCATCAGGTACTCATTTGAAGTTGAGTCGACCTAGGGGAGGATCAGGACCCGTTTAGATAATCATCACTGGTGTTGGTCATGAGCGGGAATCGAACTCAGGTCGCCGGGTTCTTAGTGCAGCACGCTAACCATTACACTTCCGCTCCCCACATATATATACACACAGACGCAAAATCAGATCTATAAAGCCAAAGTGTTTCCATGCTCAAGCAAGCATTTTGGCAGTGCTCACTTCTAAATGTTGGCCCTGAGCCAGTGATTTAAATATCACATTCCTACAGTGACGGCAGTCTATTCATAGGACATCCACTGTTAAATGATCACAAAGTCAACCTTGCTGGAATAATGAACCGAGGAGCATAATGCACACATATATGTGTAGTGACATCGCGGGATGCCACTGTGTAGTGCTGGCCCTAGGGAGGCACGGCGTGCGGTGTATTGACATCACGGATACCACTATGGTGTGGGTGTAGTACCGGCCCTAGAGGGCTTGGTCAGCGCTGATTAATAGCACTGGATGGCACCACGCTCGGCGTGCAGTGCCAGCCCTACAGGATTTGGTGTGGATGTGCCGGCTGTAGGAATGGGGTTATTAGAGGCCATGGCACTCTGGTTTACCCGAGAGGACACGTGACCGGTTAAGTCTACAAAGGTGCCCCAAGTAGGGGCTAGGGGTGGTCACATGGTCGGGGTCCAGATCCTGCTCGAGGATTCTGGAAGGTGGTCGTGGCCAAGGGCGGAGACAGCCACGCCGCAGAGAATATAAGCCGGGTCCCCCAGAGAGACCGGCGTTGTTGTTCATCCTGAAGAAACCTTAGTCTAACGTTCTATGTTCTACCGAGTCTCCAACATATGGACCTGGCCACGAGCTGTCGTCCGGTCCGTCGTAGATAGTTACGTTGTAATTAGTGTAGTTAGCCTGATGGTCACCACCAAAGGTTTTTATTCTGTTAAGGGGCAGTTTCCCCATGTGTAGGTGTTAAATAAATGTGTTGCCTCCAAAAGTATGTCTGCGACTTAATTGAACTCACTGCACATGTGTAAATGCAAAAAAACTGCTAATTACAGTAGCTCCGAGCTGGTGAGAAGATTACGCCGCTTGACTGACTCAGAGTGGGACCAACTGCTGCCAAATCAGGGCCTGGCCAAGTATGGGAACTCCTCCCACCTCTCAACTACCAACCCCAATTGTTAAAGTAGATAATGGTGGATGGAGTGTTCAGTGATACGCAGCACCCAGGCAAATGTTTTGTTTTGGTTGAGCTGGTGGTGAAGGTCAGCCTGTTTGCGGTGAGCTCCCGGTAGAGCCGCAGGGTCTCCAACTCCTTCAAAGATTAGGTAGCAATCAGCAGCATACACGAACACGATTAACCAGCAAAACAGATATGCCTCAACGGTGCACATGGGCACCATTCCGCTCCCATAGTATCTGTACCAGATGGACATTTCACTGGTATGGCCAATGGAGGGATTTTCAAAAAATGCATAATAAAAAATGTGAAATAGAGTAGGCGTCATATGGTATCTTTGTTAATCTGCTCATAGTGGACATCTGTGAAAAAGCTGTATAGCTCATTAGATTCCTCTTACAGTCTAAATAATGATTCGGATCCCGATACTTGTCACAGCCCATAATGAAGACACTTGCTGAATATGAGCAGCAACGCTCACACATCTTCCTAAATTGCAACTACTTGTTGGCTTTAACAAAACGGATAACCCCCTATAGCATACAACCTTCAACTATATCCATTTGCTTGCATAGCCAACACATTTCATTTGTCAGTCAGGTATGTAAAAACCAAAGTGCCGCTATTTATTTAATTAATGTATTTTGTGCTTTAAGCTAAAATGACAGGTTGGCCACGCAGCAGCAACGTGGTGTACCAAAGATTGTCAGAAAGCACATGAAATGTGTTTTCGACTATATCTTTCCATAAAAGTACCATGCGTCATTATAGAAAAAATGCTCCCGATCCATCCTCACTTGCAAGCAGAGCAACAGCCTTAAATCTGACCCTCGTGTTGTTGCCTACAGGTCTATCTCATAAATGTGGCAGGGCATTAAATTTTACTTTCAGATATTCCAATAAATGTTGAGAATTATTTCCCCGAAAGAAAAGACATGATCTTTCCTTCTCTGATGTTAAAGTGCTCCGAGTTTAGATTTCATAGCTTCTGGCTCTCAGTGGAGTGCACAAAAACCTCACCCAGCATCGCAAATGCATGTCCCCTATATCCATAACATTTTACATCTGCTGTGCATGGCAATTTAATTTGGAAGGCTGTAAAATAAGCACGTAAATAGATTTGGAAGGCTGTAATTCTGAAATTCAGCAGAATGTGTATGCGTCTTTCTCATTTTGAGATATACAATATCCAGAGGTGATCATGGACGATTCCAACTATGCCACCACACCTTAAAAAGTGCTTGCCAGATATGAACCACAACACCTTGCTGATTTCGTTAAGGAGCATACACTCGCACGTGATGCAGTGACCATCAAACAAAGATGGTCACTGCATCACATACTTTCAGATGCGCTTCTGTGGTAGTCTGGAACGCTCTTCCGATATTAGGAAGCCACTGAAGCTATGCACTTTTAAATAATCTAGGTTGAAAAATATTTTGTTTAGAACTGTTTTTTTGTGTGTGTTGAGTTTGTTGCGCTTCCCCCACACCTCCAATTATCACGGTTGGATAGGTACGGTGCGAAATAAGTTATCTTCTTTTCTTCCTTTTGACAGAAAATGCCACAGTTGCACAGTCTATATCAGATCTCCGAATCCTCTTATGGCATCACACCCTCTGGCTCTCAGTCTTTCCTTTGATCGCCAACCTTTGGGTGCCACACAAATGTCTATCTCAGTCACCTACCCTCCTCCATCCCACACAGGTTCCTTACCCATTGCAAGCTCAATTGATGCATCATTCTATAATGATTTTCCATCTGCTAGTTGTTTATCAGTATGGCGAAGTATGTCAATAGCCCCCATGAATGGCATGGCATGAGGAGGCTTTAATCGATCAAATGATTCAGAATGGATGAATAAATGTATTTATGTCAAGCTAAACTGAATTATTTTTTATTTAACCAGGTAAGGCCGACTAAGCTATGTAGCTCTTTTTCAGAAGCGACCTGGCCACAAATGATAGCTCAACAAAGTGGCTTATCATGTCGAAATTTATAGCAGCCAAATACTCTAAACGCATGTTTCTAAGTGTGGAGGTAAAAACCGGAGGACTCGGAGAAAAATCCACGTGACTACAGGAAGAGACACACGCAAACTCCAAATATACAGCAGGCGTCAGGGTCGGGATCAAACCCACGACCTCCTGTATACCAGGCGAGGAGTTAACATCTCGTTACCGCGGCTAATAATTGATTTATTTTTACACACGTGTGTGGTACATATTTGTATATAAAATTATTAAACTGTCACTGATGGCCAAAATATATATATAAAACTAAAGTGTTAGGACAGTATTTTTATAGACCTATTACATATTCAAAAAGTTGGGTTAGATAATTGTCTGGAAATAAACATTAGAAGCAATAATTCATAAGGAAGCATTCTGATCAGCTGCTATAAACATTGCTTTGTCAGAATATTATAACTAATGCCCATCTTGCTGTTATGGTATTAATGGAAACTTGTAATTTAAATGTTTACTATGTGTTTTGTCAAATGCAGGTGCTTTATGATCCATTATGCCTATAATGTATGCAATTACTCAAATGTAGGAAATTATACGACATTATATTGCCATCATTATGAAAATGCATTACGCCTGCCTTAAAGTGTTTATATGTTAATTAGAAAAAAATATACTGCAAAGGAACGTTTAGTAATGCCTAATATGTTGCCCTGCTCATGAATCTATCATCTTCAAGATCCGTGGATTATCTACTGCTGAATGAAGGTCTCCCCATGGCATCACCGCGTCTAATGGTCCCATAATGCTATAATAAATGTCACCAACACAAATGAACTGCTCTCAATCCTCCACGTTCAAGTTTGTTGTCCTCCTGGGCATATTACCCTACTTAGAATGCCACTCTGCCTGCTGTCATTATTTCCAGTGATGTGCATAGATCGAGCCCACTTAATTACACCTTCATCAATAATGTTACGTCTTCGATTTTTGTATTTGTTTCCTGATCCTTGTGCTCCTCGCTGTCTCTTAAGTGCTGCTCTGTGCGTGCTCATGAAATATATAAAGTAATATATTGCTTTTATATATATGGAAAAAACTTCTTGTCAATTATTTCATGAAGGACAACAGGAAAAATAAAGACTGGTAATATTATATTCTTAGTTTTTTCGGTAAAGTCACGTTGAAGAGAAACAACAAAATAATAAAATATATATAAAACAATAAAAAATTATCACGACGTTTCGACCATAACTCAAACGGTCGTCTTCAGGTGTGTTGGTTCGCATAAATTTATTTTTAAACGGCGCATTTATTTATTTAGAAAAAACGTTAGCGCCACGCGCAACGATTTGGCAGTTTACCCAGGACTAGTCCATCTATATTCTGAAAAGAGGAGGGGGGAGACGAAATGTTTTTATAATGTATGCTGTCTGAAAGGCACTGTAAGCGTGAACAATCAATTTTTTTTAAAATGCTTGCTCTGTTTGTATACCAGAAGTGCAAATGCCTCAAGTTTCTCAGCTCTGCTATACCATTTTTCACCATGTCCGTAACACCTTCTGCCTGTGCCAACATCCTTATTTCCCTACTGCTGAGACACGCATTCTTCTTTATAGCTGACCTACAATCAGTAATCCACGCATTAAAAGAGATACAGAAAAGCGCTGATATGCCCCTTTATCACGGTAATAAATGGGCATGACATACACCTGGACTTATATTCCAGAATTCTCTTCAAGACTCAATGTACTTGTGCTTACTCAACTCAGTGGCAAAATAAATAATTGACATAGCCCCACAGCATTGGTGGGGCTGGAGGGGTCAAGCCCCCCACCCCCGTTGAAGGATCAGCCCCCTTTCTTTAAAGTTTTATTGGATATGTAATCTGTATGCGAAAGTGGAGGGATGCTGGACAGAGTGCAGTAATTAGTGCAATTAAGCAATGTCAGCTACCTCGCCTGGTATGTCCGGAGGTTCTGGGTTTGATCCCGACCCTGACGCTTGCTGTATATTTGGAGTTTGCGTGTCTCTCTCCCTTTAGTCGTGTGGATCTTTCCCCCGGTCCTCCGTTTTTTTCCACTCCACATTTATAAACATGCGTTTCGAGTGTTTGGCTGCTATACATTTCCACGTGATAAGCCACTTCGTTGAGCATTTGTGGCCAGGTCGCTTCTGAAAAAGAGATATAAAGCTCAGTGGGCCTTACCTGGTTAAAAAAAAAAGTTTTGTTTAAATAGGGGTGAGAGCTAGAGCAGAATGCAGAATAGACCAAAGCATATAATATTTTACTCATTCTTCTTATCGTTTAACATTTGTTTCAAGCAAATAATATAAAATGAAACAAAACAAACACGCTGGTAGATACACCACTTGTATTTTGGGTCAGTTCCACTGCAAGTGTCTCCGAGTCTGAATGAGCAGAGGACGGCACTTATTTCTTATGGAGCCCTGAAGCCAGTGATGAAAACTCTACATTTCTGTGACTGCAGCCAGTATAATTGGTAAACCTCTGTCACCTCCGACACAAGACCTCAGTTTGGCTGTTCCTGCAATTCAGCATTCTCCAAGCTCGCCTCACACTTTTCCATCAAAATGTTGCTATACCCCCAGAAGATTACACCACACCAGAATTCATTCAGAACATGTCAAGGACTTGGTTTTTCATACCGTCGCATATCCCCCGCGACCAACTTGTATGAAGATGTGGATGTCCAGTGCACACGCGGAAAAGAAAAGACTCTCCTGTGTGCAACTGCGGCTACGCACACCAAACCATGGGCCGTATAACTTTGCACTGCCCCAAAAATAAATCTTAAGGCGGTGGTTGGGTGTATGCGAAGTTCACCAACTGTCAGACAAAACAATAGAATGGCTAAATCGCTCACAACTGAATCTCTAAGAGTTGTTCTAATTTGGCCATACGAAAGACCAATTGTGCGCAAATATTTTTTTTTTCCCTTGAAAAGTAAAGGATTGGAAAAGGGTGCCTGAAAATTTGCATGAAATAACAATTCATCAGAGGCAGACATCGGCACCTCCCATTTTAGCACGGTTGGCTATATACGGTGTAAAAGAAGTTCAATATACATACGTAGGCATGGCTGCCGCAACCCCCACACATCGGAGCGACGGTGCCAGCCGCCATGCCCCATTAGGGGGCTCTGCCAACGTAATCCAATTGGGTGCATGTCTCTCCAGAGAACCGCCACCATTGACGTCCCACAACGTGGGATTAAATTGTTTTGTTATTTGAACGCGGAGAGACGATGGTGACCGCGTCGACCAGAGTTTGAACTCAAAACGTTGTAAATTGTCGGACAGTCTCGACTGCGTGACTGTGGAAGCGTTGGCGTGTTGGTGATATGGGCACACTCAGCTGCATTTTACATCAGGAGGTGTTTGCGCTAACGTCATGCGAGGAATACAATGACATTTCAATAGCGACATTATTTTAAAACAATCTGTTCTCAGTGGTGTTTGTCACTCGATGAAATTACCACCGCATATTCTCAGAGCGATTTGTTCGGCTCAGATTGGATGGACCTCTGTGTGTTGAGCTGAAGTCAATGTGTAAATACACAGGAGGAGTGAAGTCATACAAAGAAAAGTAACAATAGCTCAGATGTATTGTATTCATGGATTGGAGAACATGCACAGTTTATAGACCATAATTCAAGGCAAATAATCGGCTTGAGTAGGATGCATTGTTGGAATTGATGATGGCCAATTGTCCAGAATAATAATGGAGCTTACTTGTGAGATGGAGAGATGCAATGAGCTAGGTGGATTATTACATTTCAGAACTGTGAGAGATCGTGGTGATTTGGGGAAGCTTTCATCCAGCAGTGGATTGACAATGGCTGATGACAATAATTCAAGGTAACAGGGAATAACCCATCACTGATGTCAAGTTGATGTGGAGAACCTGAAAAAGAACTTAAAATAAATTCACTTCCACCAAATGTATAAAAAATGAAGATGTTATTATGCATATTAAACCAGTGTTCACATGAGGCAATGGTGCACATTCTACATTCTAATGGCAGGGACTAGTTTATGGGCCTTGGACAAATGATACCTCGCGAGGTGGTGACGATGATACTCGTCCCGCACCTCCCATTAGCACGGCTGGCTACCTACGGTGCGAGAGAAGTTCAACAAACATACTATGATGTTGATGGTAACCCTTACGTGACTCCTTATGTATTGATATTGGCCGTTGATAATAAAGTGGACACAAACTAATACGTCTGGCGTTCCCAGATTGTCTGAGGTACATGATGTTTAGCTTATTCTTCAATCTTTAAAGAGATATAGGCTGCATTTATCTGCTCAGCCGCTCACTCAACACCACCTCCCAGGTGCTGGTCTAGATGGCTAGGCACCCGGTATACCAGATCTTGTCGCACTGGAAGTGATTTCATCGATATTTGGTGTCGCCCATATTTTCTAAAAATATTATCCACAATTTTGTTATAAGTTTGAAACTGTTTTACTGATGGCAACTCTGATGATGTGCAGGTGGCTGTGTAGTTTAAAGTAACACAGAAAAAAACAAACGTTCACACGTTTTATAGAATAATAGTGAATAATGTAATACATTTAGTATGTGTTTTATCGTTCTTATAGTGCGAGGCTATCACTAAGGCGCTATATTTAATAATCATAATAATGCAGATGTACTGTATAAGGCGGCCTTAAACAAATGGATCTCAGTCTCACTGACATAGTCTGCAGTAGTTTTACAGTAGGGGGCGATGCTTCTGTGTGTGATCCCGATTGGGCAATTCGTGGGTAACTTTTTAGAATTTGGAAAATTTGGACCGTGACACCGGCACAGAATTGCCCACTCATTTCGAATGGCATCACGAGATCTTTAACATCCACCGCGCAGGAGACGATGCAAAGTATTCTACGGCTAATGCACGGCAGTAATAACCCATCGGCGAACGCCGGGTCATGTCACTACCTCATTATTACATGAATTATGAGCTTGTCTGTTTTCAGTATAAACATTGAGGAAGTAATGTTCCACTGAAGCCGTCCCCCCCCCCCCTCAACACTGCTAGAAAGCCTTCTATACTTGGCAAAGAGCCTACGTGTTTGATTAAACAAGCGAAAACCAAATGACTTGAAGAGCCGCAGGAAAGCTAAGTGCCGTGAGCTGCCCGATGATATTGTTCCACAGTTGTAAATGCCGGTGTGTTTCCAGCTTTAAACACTGCTGTTAAACTTAGTTTCATGATAATTACGTTGTCATGTGCTATTCTAGAAATAGAGTTTTGTCTGTTGGGAAAGATTAATTTTACCATTGCGATAAACCTTAACTTCACAGATTGAATGACTGATTGTAAACAAGAATGCATTGCTTCAGATGTGGATATCCTGGCAAGAACGATGATCCGTGGAATACATATAACAAACTACATCTACAATTGTTTGTTTTGCACACTGTATTTTCTTTATTTTCCATGTATTTTTTTTAATAGTGTCCTGGTCGTTTTTTTTCCCATGTGAATTATATACACATGGTAAAGTCACGTTAAAGGGAAACAATAAAATAATAAAATATATATAAAACAATAAAAATTATCACGAATAAACACAAGATCCAGGTCCGTTTCAACACATTACATAAAATCCGTGATCTGGTTCCGTCTGTAAAAGATGTGATTCCAGACATACAGTACCCTGGTGTCTACAAACTAAGTTGCCTCTGTGGTAGTAGTTACATTGGAGAAACCAAACGCCATGTCTTGGACCGCATTCGTGAACACAAAGCAGACCTTTAACACGGTAGGACCAACACATTGGCCATGGCAGATCATTGTTATAATTCAGTAGGCTCACATGACATTGACTTCTCCAAGACAGAGGTTCTTTGTAAGCCATCTGGCTACCATGAGAGATTCGTTCATGAGGCTATCCACATATACAAGCACAGAGACAATTTCAACCGAGAAGATGGATTCTGGCTTAGCAATCATTGGAAGGATTTGATAAACAATTTAAGGTCTTAATTGATTGTTCACGCTTACGGTGGCTTTCAGACAGCATACATTAATTTTTCGTCTCCCCCCTCCTCTATTCAGAACATAGATGGACTCGTCTTTCTAAATAAACTGCCAAGTCGCTGCCCGTGGTGCTAACGTTTTTTTTTAAATAAATAAATATACCGTTTAAAAATAAATAAATGCAAACCGCCACTTCTTTCAAATGTTTCTTGCCGTTGCTTTTCACACCTGATGATGACCGTTTGTGTTATGGTCGAAACGTCGTGAGAATTTTTATTGTTTTATATATATATTATTATTTTATTGTTTCCCTTTAACGTGACTTTACCGAAAGAGCTAAGAATATGAATTACTGCAGTCACGAAAGCTTTAAATCAATATAAATGTACATTTTCAGTTTATAAAGGTTTCAATCTTCGTTTGTCCTTTGGACAGACTAAATCTTGTTATAGGAATGTGGAATTTTCATCAGCCACTCACGGCTACAATGAGCACGAGTACAAACGAACTCTATGGGAAGCATACCAACAGCCAGAATAATAATTTTAATAACAAGTGTTTGTGGTTATCCAGTTTTAATTAAAAAAAAATATTTCAGTTGAATGTCTTCGCCTCGATTGCAGGTCAGAGCTCAGGTTGACACAGTTGGTTGTCTTAACATTTGTGATGCTAACCAAACACAAGAGACCAGGATGTAAACATTCTTAAGTAGGGGATAAAGATTGTCCCCCCCTTCCCATTGCCGCTGTGGCTAATCTTTAAAATAATATATTTCTGGGCTAAAAAAACAAACATATTGCAAAGATGATTTAAAATGTATGTGACAGTGTATGGGTCAGAGAGCTGAATTAAGAAAAAACATAAAACAACAGACTGTGGCCTTTGAATGCACGTGTATACAGAGAATGCCAGTGATTTAGTGGCAAGATAGGTAGAAGAAACTTGGAAGTTCAGAATAGAATACATACCTGTCAACTCTTTATCAGTGCCTACCTTATTACAGACCAATTCAATCCTTATTAGTCACCTCGTGCCCTTATAAATCTCAAAGTTCATCCTACAAAGTCCCATCACAAGGGAGAAACACAAACAACTCGGCAATTTTTTGTTGCCCGTATAGAAACGACTGTACGCCGTATGGACCTGCAAACTCAATTTCCATATACAAGAATACGGGTAAACCGTATGGTTTGACAGTTATGAGAATATAGCAGGAAAGTACTACGAATGTCATCGGGAAGAAGAGGCTTTTGCATTAGGTGGGGCCAGTCATGTTTAAACGGGGGGGGGGGGGGCAAAACAAACGCAGGGACACACGACACAGTCATTGCTAACCAAGCTGTAACACAATGTTAAATGGAAACAGCGCAAGTAATGGATGTGGTCTGCTGTAGTCTACCGTGCATTCCGGTGTCGTTCTCACCTACCTCCTATACATACTCTTATATAAGCGCGCAACTTTATCTATCTGTGATGAACGCTGCACTTTCCGTCGTTTTCATGCAGGGGGCGCTGCAAACCTAAACGCGCCCCCTGCATGATCGACGGAGGCGAAGGGACAGACGTTCGATTACGTTGGAATCGATCTGCGGACGGCGGTCTTCTCGTACGGCCAGCAGCTCTACGTCGCCTGATCTCGATCCCGCAATCCCAGACAGGTGAAAGTCCGCATCGAACCGAACCCCCAGCAAAGGCCATCTACTTAACGACGAGAGAAAATTTCGATTTAAAGCTTTCGTGACTGCAAGGATTCATCTTCTTTGGTTCTTTCGGTAAAGTCACGTAGAATGAGAATAAAATAATAAATTGATGAAATAAAATAACACAATAATATTCTCACGACGTTTCGACCACAACACAAGCGGCCCTCATCAGGTGAAGGGACGAGACTGTCTGGAGGACAGCGCTGTGTTATTTTATTTTATCAATTTATTATTTTATTCTCATTCTACGTGACTTTACCGAAAGAACCAAAGAAGATGAGAGAAAATTCACACGAAATGTCGTTTCTAATAAAGTCTTCCAGATGAATAATGATATAAGCTTTTAATGAAGAAATTAAATTATCTAATTCAAAACAATGCAATTCAAAGATGTTTCATTTTAAAACTTCAAAAGGGAGCATCGGGTGCTTGCGTGTATGCGTCGTTCGTGTGGACGTTTTTTCGTGACTTTCCTGGCCGAAGGCCGTAAATGGTTGTGAGGGGTGCCACAGGCGCCCCCGAACAACCCCACTGGTGCTAAATATTGAATCAACATTTTCAGAATCTTGGAGGAATCCGATGAGCTCCAAAGATCTTTCTCACAAATCTCCAGTCAGGGGCAGGGTCAGAAATTTACAATAACAAACAATACAAAAACACGATAGGAGTGCAAAGTACAGGAAAGGTTAAGGAAATCGCAAACAAAGCCATATTTAGATTTTAACAGGTAAAGCCAAATGGTGCTCATAAATGAGCTAAGTATGGCACACATTTTCAAATATGTGAGATTGGATTTTAAGTAGAGGTGACAACAAAAGGATTCATCCAGTGCAAATCTAAGAACACAATGACGAAGCGGGTTTGGTCTGTTGAGTGATTCATTAGTAGCTGACCTGTAAGCAGCGTCACAGTAGTCAAGAATTTAGGGCGGTGATCCTTGATACACTTTTCAATCTCAATTGAAAACTCATTTATTTTGTGTTTTTAGTTTGTTGTCCTTCCCCCGCACCTTAGATTAACTCGGAAGTTCAGCATACATGCATATGGAGCCAGGTGGAGCATGTGTGCATTGCAGTGGCCACCTACAGAGGTCAGGAGGAACCTCAAGTTATATGCTGGGACACTATAGGTATCAAGTGTGCATAATTTGCGTGATATAGCAAAAGGAAGACAGTGGAGATGGGATGTGGTAGAATCAGTGACATTAGCCGCAGTGAATACTTCATTTTGATTGTAGCCTTCTGAAGAACAGTGCTTGTCGAAATTAAACAAACTGCATTCATAACGATGGAAATTGCACAAAGAATATGTGTGAGGATAATTTATTTACAAGCCATGGCAATTTCAAAATTACTTTATGCTGCTGCAGGATATCTGTACATCTGGATGATTGCAAAAATCAAATGTATCATGTCATATGATAGGAAATCGTTCATAATAAAGGTTTTTGGGTTAGATCGCATAAGTATAAATGTGTCATAACCCTCCTCCACCCAATACAGCCAGTAAGGTTTTTCACGTAAACAAAACGTGCCAATTCGTTACTACTACAGTCCAACTATGTGTTGGAAAGTAATTACACAGCATTTACAATTTGAGTATGATGTTTCGGTAGTGATTACATCCAGCATCATTGGGCGATTTGCCAGAATAATTAAGCAATCCACCTGCTTCCAGTCTTAAATAGAGCAAGATGGAAATCGTTATTTTCATGCATCATGTGATGAGTTAAAATTGATAAAAATAATGAGCAAGCAAATTAATTATAATGAAGATGTATGTATATTCTTGGTTCTTTCGGTAAAATCACGTTGAAGGGAAACAATAAAATAATCAAATATATATAGATGCATGTTTCAACCTATCATTAGTTCACTGCCAGGTGAAGGTCTCCCTACGCTGTCTCTGTCTATGGGGTCTATTGACTATACTTCACCATGCCGGACAGTGCAGGTGGAGACATGAGGGGTGGGGGAGAGAGGTGGGGGGCAGGATTGGTTCAAATATTACTTGCCACTGATGTTAGCTGCAGCCAGGAATGAAACTCGAGGTTGCCGTAATGCATTGCCAACTATTGCACAACCACTTCACCCCCTAAGCAAATAACATAAATAATCATTATTTATTTCCGTGCTGAGAGTGTTGGCTTGGCGGAGGGAATTGAAAAATCCCAATTTATTCAGGAACAATGCTCAAAGACCTTAGACAGGCAAACATCCTACTTGCTGTTCTTTCTCACTCAGGTGCCTTGTTGGGTGTATTACACCTAAAGGCTTGGTCTCCGGGTGAACCACCGCATCCATCGACATGCGACGATGTCGCGCTACATATGTATGTACCCACAATGCCCAGCTAAATATATATTTCCATCAGTCAACAACATAGCATTGACATTGGGCGATCCATTTACAGATATCCCCACTAATTTCTAATGAGCCTCGAACTTCCTTTCTGAACAGATGATAGAAAATTCTGACATTGATGGCTCCTTATTTATTGTACAGAGGAGAGTATTAGTGGGGTTTGTGAAGACATCACCCTGCACATTCACGAGGAAGTTAACCAAATAATGCCTCAATAATATATATTTTTAAAACGTAATTGTGTCACTAATCGTTACTCACAGGCGGGTAAGGTTGTGAAGTCCAGAAAATGCTCTGCTGGACACTGATCTTATCTGGTTATTCTGCAGGTACCTGTGTAAACAGAAAAGGGAAAACAACAACAACAGCTTCTACACGATCACTGTAGGGTTGCTGCGAAGAAGATGTGGCTTTAAAAACAGTTCACCAACATTTGTCATCAATATGCTAAATTCATCTGTTGATGTGTAAACTCCTTTGTCAAGGCGCTCTCCTCCTCCCACCCAGCTTAAAATACGCTGCCAAGCTTAGCAGTGTTCACTAGGATGCTGTCTTTCCGACAGCTCTGTTCTTCACCTGAGGACGGCTGCTTGCGTTGTGGCCGAAACGTCGTGTGAATTTTATTTTATTATGTTTTTTTTTTAAATAATTTAATTATTTCCCTTCTACGTGACTTTACCGAAAGAACCAAGAATATAGTTCACCAACAAATCTATATTTTAGGAACAACTTCAAGTTAACAGAAGCTTCGGTTATATTGATGATTCTAATGCTACAGCACAATGCACGGTTGGCGAAATACAGTGAGGGAAAAAAAGTATTTGATCCCCTGCTGATTTTATACGTTTGCCCACTGACAAAGAAATGATCAGTTTTTTTATTTTAATGGTAGGTTTATTTGAACAGTGAGAGACAGAATAACAACAAAATAATCCAGAAAAACGCATGTCAAAAATGTTATAAATTGATTTGCATTTTAATGAGGGAAATAAGTATTTGACCCCTCTGCAAAACATGACTTAGTAATTGGTGATTTAAAGCTTTCGTGACTGCAGTAATTCATATTCTTAGCTCTTTCGGTAAAGTCACGTTGAAGGGAAACAATAAAATAATAAAATATATATAAAACAATAAAAATTATCACGACGTTTCGACCATAACACAAACGGTCGTCATCAGGTGTGATGACGACCGTTTGTGTTATGGTCGACGACCGTTTGTGTTATGGTCGAAACGTCGTGAGAATTTTTATTGTTTTATATATATTTTATTATTTTATTGTTTCCTTCAACGTGACTTTACCGAAAGAGCTAAGAATATTAGTAATTGGTGGCAAAAGCATTGTTGGCAATCACAGAGGTCAGACGTTTCTTGTAGTTGGCCACCAGGTTTGCACACATCTCAGGAGGGATTTTGTCCCACTCCTCTTTGCAGATCTTCTCCAAGTCATTAAGGTTTCGAGGCTGACGTTTGGCAACTCGAACCTTCAGCTCCCTCCACAGATTTGCTATGGGATTAAGGTCTGGAGACTGGCGAGGCCACTCCAGGACCTTAATGTGCTTCTTCTTGAGCCACTCCTTTGTTGCCTTGGCCGTGTGTTTTGGGTCATTGTCATGCTGGAATACCCATCCACGACCCATTTTCAATGCCCTGACTGAGGAAAGGAGGTTCTCACCCAAGATTTGACGATACATGGCCCCATCTATCGTCCCTTTGATGCGGTGAAGTTGTCCTGTCCCCTTAGCAGAAAAACACCCCCAAGCATAATGTTTCCACCTCCATGTTTGACGGTGGGGATGGTGTTCTTGTGGTCATAGGCAGCATTCCTCCTCCTCCAAAAACGGCGAGTTGAGTTGATGCCATAGAGCTCCATTTTGGTCTCATCTGACCACAACACTTTCACCCAGTTGTCCTCTGAATCATTCACATGTTCATTGGCAAACTTCAGACGGGCATGTATGTATGCTTTCTTGAGCAGGGGGACCTTGCGGGCACTGCAGGATTTCAGTCCTTCACGGCATAGTGTGTTACCAATTGTTTTCTTGGTAACTATGATCCCAGCTGCCTTGAGATTATTGACAAGATCCTCCAATGTAGTTCTGGGCTAATTCCTCACTATTCTCATGATCATTGCAACTCCACGAGGTGAGATCTTGCATGGAGCCCCAGGCCGAGGGAGATTGACAGTTCTTTTGTGTTTCTTCCATTTGCGAATAATCGCACCAACTGTTGTCACCTTATCACCAAGCTGCTTGGCAATGGTCTTGTAGCCCATTCCAGCCTTGTGTAGGTCTACAATCTTGTCCCTGACATTCTTGGAGAGCTCTTTGGTCTTGGCCATGGTGTAGAGTTTGGAATCTGATTGATTGATTGCTTCTGTGGACAGGTGTCTTTTATGCAGGTAACAAGCTGATATTAAGAGCACTCCCTTTATGAGTGTGCTCCTAATCTCAGCTTGTTACCTGTATAAAAGACACCTGGGAGCCAGAAATATTTCTGATTGAAAGGGGGTCAAATACTTATTTCCCTCACTAAAATGCAAATCAATTTATAATATTTTTGACATGCGTTTTTCTGGATTTTGTTGTTGTTATTCTGTCTCTCACTGTTCAAATAAACCTACCGTTACAATTATAGACTGATCATTTCTTTGTCAGTGGGCAAATGTACAAAATCAGCAGGGGATCAAATACTTTTTTCCCTCACTGTACATATTTGATCGTGAAAGATCACAATCTTACATGAGAGGCCAATTTCTTCAAATTACTGCTGTTGACTTCCCACGAAGGTTTAGCAATCCTGGCGAGTCAAGTAATATAACCACACCAGTTACTCAAATGAACATTAATTAGCAGGCTTGTAGCAAATGATTTTATTCGAACGTATCCTTACACTCATGATACAGCAATCGAATAGGGTTTGTACGAATCACTTGTTAATATTTCAGATGCGTTATAAGCGATTGATTCATCAAAAAACCGTCGCGGCCACTCGAGGTTATACATGCTACACAACAGTAAGATATGCTGCTGTGATATCACAGGCAGGGGTCCTCAGTCTGACTTCCGAGTACAGCATTTGTTTCAACTGCTGTGCTCGGAGATTGAACTGGGAAAGTGTCTTGAATCATGATGAACCACTTCGCGGAGCTGTCATTTGTGGCCAGGTTGCTTCTGAAAAAGAAGCTAATAACTGAGTGGACTTTACCTGGTAAAAAATAAATAGTTACTCGTTATTTGTTTACATTTCCTATACGTTGCACTCCTATTGTGTTTTTGTATTGCTTGTCGTAACTTTCTAACCCGCCCCTACTGGACATCTGTGAAAAACAGCTTTATGGCTTATCGGATTCCTCCAGTCTAAATACAGATTCTGATTCTGAAATCCCTCCTCTGTCCACCCAGCAGGAGAGATGGGCTCTGCACAATTAGTCCATCGGCAGGTCCTGTGTGTTGGGGTAAACTCTTGGGTACTCCCATGTCTTCCAAGGTGTCTGGCCAGCATGGTAGAGTAGGCCACATACCCTCGCTAGAGGCCCTCCAGTAGAGGCCCTTCTGCCAGCAGTGGTACAAACTAGGTAATTATATGGCTGCACCTTTAGCATTTACCTTTACACAAGAGTAGAGAGAAATATATAATAGACCTCTCCATGAACTCTACCTGACTGTAAAACGTACATCCTAACTATTGTATATATCTTCATTCATACTCATTAAAACGGTGTCAGCGTGATCGTATTGTAATGAAGAGAAAGGTCAATAGTTCAAATTGCCATCAGAATCGGAACTATATCTCTTGTACAAATAACCAATTTAGTGCATTAAAAAACCCCACAATAAATCATAGGATTACATACGCAAATATTGAACTCAGCTGTGTAAATATCAATCTCACAGAATCATCATCGTATGCGTTACTGACTTAATATCCAATGGTGCGCATCTCTCGTGTACATGTACAAATTTTCAACTTGTAGGCAAAGCGTGATACAGAACCCACACGCCGTAAAATTAGTCGGTCAGTTCTGGAATGAAAGAGCCCATGTCCCATTACACGTAAATGTCCCTCCAGGGTATAGATATTGTGAAGTAAACATTGCACAGAAAATAAACATTCAATGTGCATATATGTTAACAACTGAATAATGACGTACTCTTTGTTTTTTTCGGTAAAGTCACGTAGGTATAAAATATATCTACGTCACTTTACCGAAAGAACCAAAGAGTATGGATTCCTGCAGTCACGAAAGCTTCAAATCAAGATTGAATAATGACGTTTTCAAACTTGATTTGACGTTTTCAGTTCATAAATATCCATGGTGTAAGTCACCTCGAGGCTTATGCCAGCAAGTGCCTGATCACGCTACACAGAATGCTTCAACCAAATGACTTTATTTAGCTGTCATTAGCAAACCAAATAGTTGTCATACACTTGCCAATGTGGTACAATTATACATTGCTTTGGTGAAAGTTAGTATCTACATAATACAACCGCTGTTGATTCCCACGTGACGCAATTGTTAATTTATCAGCCTTGGAAGGATGATGGACTGCATCAGTCCCAGACGAGACGTTGCACCTCCACCATAGCCGAAGGATGGTGAAGAAATACAGAGTATTGGCAATGAGTCGAAACGCGTGGGATAACTTTAACGTTAAAATATGCGGCAGAATAAGAACTGTTTCCGTGAACTACGTAAAAGAGCATACAATCAGTATTTCAATGAAATAGACTCGTCCAATATGTGCATTTGAAATTATTTGGGCTTGGAGGCTCGCAGTTGTAGAATGCTGATGTTGAAACATGTCGTATCATATGGCACAAAGTCGCACGTTGCTGAGATGGGATTATGTTCAACATGTGAAAATTATTCAAGATAAGCGTTGGACTCTCTCTTTGCAAAGAAACAACATGTCACAATAGGCTCTCATCTAATCTAAATAAGGTGTTTAAATTGTGTGATAAATTATAGACTGTCAAATCATTCAACATGGCAGTCACTGAAGTCGGGAAACAATGGGGCGCGCATCAGATCATATTCTTAAAATATACGGAAACCAAAATGCAGAAACCAAGGCCATGATATTAATATCCTGCTTGTGTGTAAGTCAATATTTACTTTCCAATGGACAGACCTGCTCATGTCATGAGAGTGGTTCAGGGCCACCAATGGACATGAGCACCATCCAAGAACATTTGACAAATTTGATTTGAAGATTTTGTGACTGCAGGAATTAATCTGGTTCTATATTAATAATTTTATTTATTTTCTTTCTACATGACTTTACCGAAAAAAACAGTAAACATTTGACACTTTTAATTTTGACTTTCTACAAAGAGTGTATACTTTAAGACTGATTGTTGAATGTACATACTGATGATGCAACGTGACATGATGTTATGATCTATTTTTTTTGTCTAGAAATACCTTGGCTAAGAGGTTTTTCAGCTTTTCAAACACATGGTGAATGAACTTGCTTATGCTTTCTGAAGCACTATGATCGTTGTGGGTGATATTTTATTTTTAGGTTGAGAAATGATACATTGGCCTATTCTTGCGAGTCTTATTAACAATGCAGCCCTGTAATGTATTGTTCACGCCACTGCTAGCAAAAAGTGCTGCATTTTACCCGACCACACCTTACCTGCCGATTAACTCGAGGGGTACCTATATATATAGTTAAATTGACAGATGCAGGAAGATTTAAGAAACGTGCCCATTGTTTTAACTGCTATGCCAGAAGATTCAACCAGTGACCTCTGCATTGCAAGTCCAATGTGATAACCGTTACACTATGGCAGCATCCCGGTGTTCTTTGTGGAAGGATGCTGTATGTTATAAATTAGAATGTGGAGGAATGATGTGGAATAATGTATGTATGTTGAACTTCTTTCGCACCGTACATAGCCAACCATGCTAATTGGAGGTGCGGTGGAAGGACAACAAGCTAAACACAACAAAGCACTTACAGCTTTTCCAGGCTTGCGTATCTCCGAAACACGAATGCCGGAAGAGTTCGGAGTCTGTTTTTCTGCAATGAACTGTAAAACAAAACAAATGACTCTCATTACAGTGACAATAATCAAGTAAAACATGCAAATGCATTCAATTAGACATTCAGCAGAAAGCCAGTGCAAATGTGGGCTTTGCATACAATTCCCAAAGGGGCAATGTTGTTCAACATCATTATTTAAAATGTGACTGTTTAGACTGTAGCTATGCACTGTTAAATCTAGATTGAAAACTAATTTCTTTAGAACTGCTTTTTGTGTTAAGTTTGTTGAACTTCCCCCCGCACCTCCGATTAGCATGGTTGGCGAAGTACGGTGTGAAAGAAGTTCAAGATACATACATACAATTTAGAAACAATTGCAATTCCACTATCAAAACAATCCACAGAATATGTAAGCGACCAAAACACAGCTTTGCTTATTATCATAAAATTTATACTTTCTGGGCCGTAATAATTTGTAATATTATCGAACTCTTCTGACATTTTAAATTGTCATGGCTTAGCCTTCCCGCAACACGCTTTGATAAATGCTACAAATTGGTTGAGCAATTGTAATTGAACCCAGGTGCCATCATTCTCAGCACCCTCACTTCATTGTTTAACTGATACCAATGGATGAAGGTCTCTTCACATTTCGTCATAGATTTGAATTATTGCTGCCATTAAGAAAGCTTTTCTCCCTACATATATAAGGTTGGCAGATGCAGACAGTAGTGAGCATTGGTGACTGTCCTGTACTGATGATTCTTAATAAGGACAAATCCAGTCTATAGTTGTTTCCCTGCCTGCCTGTTGGTTGGTCACATTTGCGCAATGTATTGATGTGACCGACCAACAATGCAGTTCTTCAGGAACTGCTGGTTTTGCGTAATGTTTACGGCTGCGGGATTTTTTTGTACAGACACACACTGCACCTTTTTGTGTGTTGTCGAAACCGTGCATATGATACAAGCCAAAAACACCCCGCAGAGCTATGCAGCGCACCTGCACAAATGCTATTTGAAGTATCCAACTGTTTCCAACAAAGATGAGTGCCACTCCATAACTTGTTTGAGCAAGGTGACAACTTTACCCTGAGTTTTAAATTACTTTAGTATGTATTTATTTTAAAATCTAATATTTTGATTAGGTCTCTGGCTTGAGCTTCAAGGCCTGGGATTAAGGAAAGCTGATGTTGACACTTGCCATGTCAAATTATAGTAAGTCACAGGTGCATAGGGTATATGTTTTTTTAAAAGAGAAAACTACTAATATTAAGTTCACCAAAACAATTCACGGCAAAAAAGGAAAGGTATTTTAGTTCTAATAATGTTTTCTCAACATAATGCTGTATAGGCTTACACAGAGATCAAGTGAGACAGTTATAAAATAAGGTTAAGGAAATTGTGTTTTATGCAATTCTTCGCAGTGATGCTGAAATGCGTAAAGGGTACGTATTTGTATGAGACCTCATATTCTGCAGACCACCCAACATGCTTCACAGTTCCGTTGGAGTTTCACTCAACGCCATGACCATGCGCTTACAGCGACACATGTCACGGCTTTAATCATACAAAATGCATTACTGCTATTTACTGTCGATCAACATGTTACTATAATTACACGTTTGTGCAAATGCAAAATAATATCACAACGGCATAATTACACGTTATGCTTGCAAAGTAGTTGCAGGTCCTGGAACACGTTTCGTAATATGCAGCTCTAAAGGTGACTTCTATTAAATTCAGGGGGGGGGGGGAAATTAAATCCTCAGCTCAGGAATATGATTTCAAGGATGAATTTTCTTAACTAAATGCTTGGGATGCATTTCAAGGCTAAATTGCCACGTGCTGTGCATTTCAAGAACAGATTTATTGCCGAGACTTAGGACAAAGCTGTTTACTGTTACCAGAGCAGGGTTAATCTTGTGATTATTTGGAATGGCAATGATGGAATACTTATGCAGTTCATCTTCCCAGTTTGTGATTATAGTTGCGTGTGTGTGCACGCATTTCGACTCGGCCTCAAATGAGTACCCCGTGCGGTGTGTAAACATCTCTGCCAGGGAGACAAAGACGGCCGGGGGTGGTGCTGGCCACCCACCCTCTCGTGTGCTGTGCTGGCCTTCATAGGTGGTCGCTAACAGCACTAGCCCCAAAAACAGTATGTTAAAGCTAAAAGGGGGAAATTTGTCTTGCATGCACACACACACAACTATCAATTTCACAACTGAGGATGAATGCGGCATATAATTTAAATCAATACCAATTCATAGTTTATGTTGATAAGCCACTGACAATCCATTTTAGATCACATCGATGAAACAAGGTTTGGGAAATAAGTGTTAGCACTGCAATAACGCACATTACCATCTTTACCCATGATAACAATCAAACTCTGCGAACCAGTCTATTAACATAATTGCTTAATGGAGTACTCTCTGCCTAGCCCTAACCCCTGACCATACATCTTGGAAGAGGTGGGAGCACCCACGCTTTAACTCGGGCACAACCTGCCCACCCTGACTATAAACCATCATAACCACGCATACAGCTTGGGTTGACAGGAGTGTCTCTCGCATGCTAAATCCCTGCATGTACATTAAACGTTTACATTCGGCAAGTTGCTTCACACAATGCCACGTAATTGACCATCACATATCCCCCCTTATTCTTAGCACTTTCGGTAAAGTCACGTTGAAGGGAAACAATAAAATAATAAAATATATAATTTTTATTGTTTTATATATATTTTATTATTGTTTCCCTTCAACGTGACTTTACCGAAAGAGCTAAGAATATGAATTACTGCAGTCACGAAAGCTTTGAATAAAAAAAATATCCCCCCTTGTCAATCAACTGCCCACAACCGGAGTAGTAATTGCACAAGGTGCAATAGTACTAATTTTATATCTAACATTTTTTTTACATATCCACCTATACCTCAGTGCCCAGTGAGTCAGATATGTGACGCTGTACAATCAGTCCCCTTGCCTATTCTATTGGCATTGAGATTCTCGGTCGTGATCCGATTCACGCGTAGCTTTTTGTATTTGGAATGCTGTGAATGATAGCGCCTCTAGTGGCTGTAGGTCTCACGTGAACCCATTGCATAGAACACATTGACGATTCACTCTTTTTATTTGACCAGGTAAGGCCTACCGAGCTATACAGCTCTCTTTCCGAAGCGACCTAGCCACAAATGATAGGTCAACGAAGTGGCTTATCACGTGGACATGTGTATCAGCCAATAACTCTAAACGCCAAATATACAGCAGACGTAAGGGTCGGGATCAAACCCACGAGCTTCGGCATACCAGGCGAGCGATTTATCTACTGCTGGATGAAAACTTCCCTAAGACGTTGCCATCTCTCACGGTCTCGTGATGTAACAATCCATGTAGGTCACGTGATTGAGCCGATTTCATTGCCCCGTCTCTGCGGTGGATAGACTCTTCGGTGTGTTCCCTCCTTTGGCTGCCCATGCTGTTGTGAGTCTCTACCACCTTCTGGTAACGTATACTGACCAAGCCCACAACGTGTTTTATTTTTACAAAGCGATGTCTCTGTGATTTGTATTTTGTGTCGCGATCCAAACGCTTCTCTTTGCATCTCTGTAATTCAGAGAATGTTAATTAATACCGTGTAACAAACAGTCTGGAGAGAAAAATCATTATTTAGTTTCAAACTCCTTGCCAATTACGTATTCAAAAACAGGAAACGTGGAATGTTGGTATTAACCGCAAATACTGTCAATTTCAAACTATTGCATATTTTATCTATTCCATGCGTTGTTGTTTTTTTTGCTGTCTCTCAGTATAACATAAACACAGACACTGACAAAGAAAATAGAACAAATGCTGACAAGTGAAAAGAAACACGGAGAGATGCACGCTTGGCATGGAACGTTTGTGAATTGAAGATCATTGATTATTTACGCACACCTCGATGCATTTGGTCACACGTGTGTTCTTCTCCACGGGAGCTCATCAATTAGAAGGCTAAAGTGAACTCACTCACAGGACAGTCTCGGAACAAGCAGAACCACTTCGTTGAGCTACCATTGGTGGCCAGGTCGCTTCCGCAAAAGCAGCTAATAGCTCAGTGGGCTTTATCTGGAAAGATAAACAATAGTTTCGTTTTATTTGTATATCTTTTTTTCTGAGTGATTTGTTTACCTTTCCTATACTTTGCACTCCGATCGTGTTTTCTGTATTGTTTGTTGTCGTAACGTTCTGACCCCGTGTCCCTACTGGACATCTGTGACAAAGAGCTTTACGGCTCATCGGATTCCTCAAAGTATGAATATATGAATGTTTTTTTTTTTTCGGTAAAGTCACGTAGAAATAAGAAAAAATAAAATTACATAATATACGACGTTTCGATTGCAACACAAGCAATCATCATCAGGTAGAGGAAACACATAACCGCAGATATATACAGACCTTAAGTAGAGGGAATTAAGACAGATATACCAGGGGATACAGAGAGACGGAACATCACACTAAATCAAACAGGGTTTAGCAAAATTTGGAAACTATATAAAGCAACACAGACGGTCGGTTAAAACACAATTAACGCATGGTTTGGTTGAATACGCTGTTTCAAAGATTGTTAAATTGTAAGTTAAGTGTGAAATTTAAGATAGTGATAGAATACTTACCGTAGAGAGACCTAAGGGGGGAGACACAAGCTAGAGATGGAGGGGCTAGGACTCATAGACAATGGGACACACATTAGCATGATATAAGTTGTCAGGCACACAGAGAGGGGGAGCAGCAGCCCCTCCATCTCTAGCTATTTAAAGCCTCGGTACAGAGTTGCTTTATTTCTTAACTGTGCGCGTGTCTCCCCCCATAGGTCTCTCTACGGTAAGTATTCTATCACTATCTTAAATTTCACACTTAACTTACAATTTAACAATCTTTGAAACAGCGTATTCAACCAAACCATGCGTTAATTGTGTTTTAACCGACCGTCTGTGTTGCTTTATATAGTTTCCAAATTTTGCTAAACCCTGTTTGATTTAGTGTGATGTTCCGTCTCTCTGTAACCCCTGGTATATCTGTGTTAATTCTCTCTACTTAAGGTCTGTATATATATCTGCGGTTATGTGTTTCCTCTACCTGATGATGATTGCTTGTGTTGCAATTGAAACGTCGTATATTGTGTAATTTTATTTTTTCTTATTTCTACATGACTTTACCGAAAAAAACAAAGATTAATTCCTGCAGTCACGAAAGCATCAAATCTAGTATGAACATATTCTCATGATTCCAATATTAACTCTCTAACACGGACTTAATAAGCTCCTCACGCTCTCGCAACACATGGCACGCGGCTTGCCTCGCCTGCAGAGTCTGAGCCCTGCCGCTATAGAATGCGGTGTGCATCATGACACGCGCATAACAGGCTTGATAATCGATCATTGCATCGAATGACAGCTTTAACCGTGTGAGTTTTCAGTCGTAATGTCTCTCCTGAAGGGACAGCTGTTGTTCCCTCTCTGTTTCGTTTTATTTTATTTGCTCATTTATTATATTAAAGGAGTTGTGAACCACGAATATCTGGAAATTTTTATTTTATTTTATTCAAGCACTTGTCATTAATAGAGTGATACAAACATTACTGCCTTCTAAATGTCCTTCTAATTAATCGAATCAATGTAAAGATAACATATAACATATCTGCATGGTCAAATGAGTAATGATAACTAATAATTGAGTGCATTTGGTGTTCGTGTCATTCTTATGGTGCAATACTATCACGAAGGCGCTACATGTCATGTGACATCATTTGCAGTCGTTTCACAGCGGTGGGCACTGTTGCTTCGGTCGAATCCTAATTGAGTAATTTGTGGGTTGCTCCATGACGCCGGCACACAATGCCCCACTCATGTCCAATGACGTCAGGGGATCTTTAACGTCCACTGTGAAGCGGATGGCGTGCACATTGTGGTTAATACACCACCGCAGTAATAACTAGGGCGGCCTGCCGGATTGGAACCGCGAACCTTTGCAGCACAGTGGTGAGCACGTTACCGCCGAGTTATGTCACCATGGATACTGGGCAACGGTCGTCTTCACTGGGCAGCTCTGGGCCAGTTGTGAAAATTCCGCATTCAACCGCGAGTTGAACACCGACTAGGCTTTACGTACGTTCGCACCCTTCCGATTGCGAGTCGAGTTCCCTACCACAGAGGCACGTGGCTGGATATGCTTGCTTGCCACAGGGTGCTGCACGTACACTACGGCGATTTTAAGAGGCACAAACTACTAAAAAAATGTAACACCTCCTAGGACGGTAATAAGACAAGAATGAATAATCAGTCCCAGATGCACCTACACCGAGACCCCACCGCCAAATTTAACAGCCCCTAACTACATTTGGCACTGCATGAATTGCATACCAATTCTATAACCCAATGCAGCATTTTGTAAGGATAGTAAGCATTAAAACGCACAAGTGTGCTGAGACTTGTAAACTTTTTACAGGCGTGGGCTTAACATTTTTATTTTCAGTAGTTAACAAATATGGAACATTAACCATCATGAGCACCGAGGCTATACACATTTTTCCCCCCTTCCACTCTTTTCACTAGGAGCAAAGACAAATATTTTGCTACTTGCACAGTCAATGAATTACGTAAAAAATATACAGCAAACGAATTTATGTCATGTCCCAAATTAAAAGTGAAAGATTAATGTTTACTTTTGAATGATATAAATGTTAAAGTTAAAACGCGTGCGGCTCTGCGACAGCTTTGCTCAAGCCACTGCTGGCATGGGGCACTCAACCAGACAGAGGTCTCCAGAGTTCCTGTAGAGGCAATCGGTCAACTCTTTCGTGCTGACCAGATGTCTTGGAAGAGGTGGGAATACTCACACTTTACCCACAATTACACGCAATCTGCTGATCGACTAACTGTGGTGCGCCCATTGGATGGACTGCAGACAGGACAGAGGACTAACTGCGGTGCACCCATTGGATGGACTGCTGGGAGGACAGAGATGGGGGGGGGGATTGAAGAAATGTGCCCATTGTTTCAACTGCCGCGCCGAGAGATCAAAACGGCGAACAGCCTATCATCTGTCCGGGGTCAATAAAGTGATCACCAATTTGTGGGAAGCCATCAGTGGTCATCTGGTGTGGATAGACTGGGCCCAGCCATGGGAATATGGTATATCAGGCACTTGTTCAGGTGCCACCACTAGAGATAAGCACTGCCCTATGTTTCATTTAAACAGAGCGACACATTGATTTAGCTACGCCTCGAATGCTGTGCGTCCAATGATGTCAATTATCGTGACTATTCGGTGACCATTCGTTGTCGATCGAATTCCGCACCGACAAAACGTCAAAAGTAAAACATTACTCGTCATAAACGTTTGTCGTTGAAGGCTCCGTGTGATCAGCGATAGGCAACGGCTCTGTACCAGTCGCAAGTCTCGACTTCCTTGTTATGATAGCTGAAAATACCGGGTTTGCAGTAACTTCCTCATTGAGAGCACCCCCTGGCTACTTGGCACCTTGGGAAATTTAGCAACTTCCTCATTTTTAGAGCACCCTTGCATACTAGGCTACTTGGGATATTTGGCCAATTCATTATGGAGAGCACTTTCTTTGCTCCTTGGATACTTTTGATATTTGGCCTCGTCGTCATTGAGCACCCTGTTGCTACTTGGCTACTTGGGATATTTGTCCACGTCATCACTGAGAGCACCCCATGGCTACTTGGGATATTTGGCCACTTCCTCATTGAGAGCACCCTTGGATACTTGGCTACTTGGGATATTTAGCAACTTCCTCATTGAGAGCACTCCTTGGCTACTTGGCTACTTGGGATATTTGGCCACTTCCTCATTGAGAGCACCCTTGGCTACTTGGCTACTTGGCTACTTGGGATATTTAGCAACTTCCTCATTTTGAGAGCACCCTTGGATACTTGCCTACTTGGGATATTTGGCCACTTCCTCATTGAGAGCACCCTTGGATACTTGGCTACTTGGGATATTTGGCCACTTCCTCATTGAGAGCACCCTTGGATACTTGGCTACTTGGGATATTTAGCAACTTCCTCATTTTGAGAGCACCCTTGGATACTTGGCTACTTGGGATATTTAGCAACTTCCTCATTGAGAGCACTCCTTGGATACTTGGCTACTTGGGATATTTAGCAACTTCCTCATTTTGAGAGCACCCTTGGATACTTGGCTACTTGGGATATTTGTCCACTTCCTCATTGAGAACACCCTGCAGCTACGTTGCTACTTGGGACATTTGACCACTTCATCATTAAGAGTACCACTTACTTGTCTACTTGCGAAATTTGGCTATTTCATAATTGAGAGCACCCATTGGCTACTTGGCTACTTGGGAAATTTGGCCTCTTGCTAATTTTGAGAGCACTGCCTCGTTACCAGTTTACTTGGGATTTTTGGACACTTCATCATGGAAAGCACCCGTTGTCAACTTGGCCACTTCCTCATTGAGAGTACCCCTTGGGTGCTTGGGATATTTGGCCACTTACTCATTTTGAGAGCACTCCTTGGTAACTTGGTTACTTGGGATAGTTGGCCACTTCCTAATTTTGAGAGCACCCATTGGCTACTTGGGATATTTGTCCACGTCGTCATTGAGAGCACCCTTGGCTCCTTGGAATATTTGTCCACTTCCTAATTTTGAGAACACTCTTTTGCTACTTGGGATATTTGGCCACTTCATTTTGAGAGCACTGCCTTGTTACCAGTTGACTTGGGATTTTTGGACACTTCATCATGGAAAGCACCCGTTGTCAAAATGGAAAATTTGGGCACTTCCTCATTGAGAGTACCCCATGGGTGCTTGGGATATTTGGCCACATCGTCATTGAGAGCACCCCTTGGCTACTTGGGATATTTGACCATTTCCTAATTTTGAGAGCACTCCTTGGCAACTTGGTTACTTGGGATAGTTGGCCACTTCCGCATTGAAAACACCTCTTGCATAGTGTTCACCGTGACTCCAATCAGCACGACTGGCATTCAGCATGGCTACATGAGTTTCTGCATAATTGAATGGCTTTTCATTAGTCTACAATAGTCTAAGGTAGTTTCTAAAAGCTGGTGTTTGTAAGTAATATCCCTTTTCTAGAATTAGATTGATAATCTGGACAGATTGGTTATCAGTGGGCACATTATCATGTTGGCTCATTAACTGTGTTACTGGGTTATTCCACGTCTGGTTCTGTTATTAGCTCATCCAGAATTGTTCATGGTCAGTGATTGAGTGCCCACAAGGCCACAAACATTGTGGTAAGTAAAATACTAATGCTTGGTTTTAACAATTCATGAAAAAGACTTGACATTGGTGTAAAACTGAGCGATTACTTTATGTTACACAAACATAGGGCGCTTTAACTAAATAAAGTTGTTATCAATTTGTCTACATTGTGTTCAGTATTTAACGCTAATTAGTATTTTCCCTTAGTGCGTAATGATTTTATGTATGTAACGTGTTTTCCGCATATCTGTGTAGAACAATGGCCTCATTCTACATCTTCACCCCCATTATACAGAGATAAACAATTGATCTATTTATATTGTCTAGTTTACATGTTTTACATTATCTAGCTCCTCCCTCTCATTACCACTGACTGCAGAAGTAAACCTAGATTTGGATAATGTTCTGTTTGGAAATGTGGGATATGTAAAAAAAAGTATAGTTTGTTTTCATTCGCATATAATCATTTGAAAAACTACTCACTTATATCAAAAGCCAAGGGTTAATAGGACTTCTAACCTGAAAAGGACTGATGTATTTCAATACTCAACAATGTTTGTGGTTTGAAAGTCATCATAAACCACAGTGCTACCTGATCAGATCACAGAAAGAAAAAAAAAACATACGTTATACAAAAAAACATGAATTATTCATCTGCAGTCGGTCACTGGCTTTGATGAGACCACAACATTCGTAGCAAATTGCGAGGGACTATTGTTTTTCATCACTTGTTCAAAGTCTGGAGCTATAAGCAGTTTTCAGCCCAAGCAACACTGTGAACCTTCATTATAACGCTAGATCTAGCACAGAGAATGTCTAGGCACAAGCTTTGCCTGGAATTTTCTGAATTCCACGTGATGGTGAAGCCCAATTGTACCGTGTGTGGCCAGGTGGCACTGTGGTAAAACTGCGTGACTGCCAAACCTGGCTTGGGTGGACACAACCCATAATCCCTACAAAGGTCCTTAAAATGGGAAACACTTTGTACGCCACCAACATTGGTTGTTCTATGGATATATATTCCCCTCACAAATGAGAATGTGGAATTTCCACCACCAGCTTTGTGCTGATAATGAAAATTAGGCACCGCTGCAATGTTTGTTTCGGGCAAGGAAATGCCTTCGCATATATGTTTAGAACGCAGGTGCAATCTAATATGAGCACACATTCTTCACTGGACATCGGTGAAAAAGAGCCTCATAGCTCATCGGGTTTCTCCAGGATAAAGATTCTGATTCAGAAGACACGAAAACTAGAAGTGGAATAAAGATTCAAGCTCCAACAATTCGGGTGTCACAATCACAATTATTAACACGTCATTAATTCTAACACTCACAATATACATTTCGAATTGTGCAGGTTCGAAATTATCAGATTTAATTTGTGTACATGTCGAATGAAATGTGTTCATATGACCCCTGCAGCCACTATGTATGTATGTTGAATTTATTTCGCGTCATACGTAGCCAACCATGCTAATCGGATGTACACCACATTCTTAAAGAATTGATTATTGGATAAAATCGTGATCCTGAATGGTGATCATTACATTACTCGTGAGGGAGTAAATTGTTACAGGAAAAATTAATTATGATTTATTATTAATAAACAATTTGAATATTGTGAACGTTGCAGGCTTGGTCTTATCTGAATAAATTACTGACAATTCCACTGAGTAGAGAGACGTGAATGTTGAACTTACAAGACTGTGATGTTGGGTGGAGCGTTGGGAATGGAGCGTAAGTTTAAGCCATCGCAGTCCAACTCCTTCCCCTGGCATGTGCAGCTCTTGGGATATATTTCTAGCACTGTGGATACACAAAGAAAAACAAAGATTCCGATACAGCATATACAGACTGGTGGGATAACACACACACACACGGACAAAGATCCGGTATCTCACCCTATATAGCTGTTTGAGGTGTTATCAGAAAGTGCTGGAGACTAGAGGTGTAATTTTGAAGCGATACGTGGATTAGGAAAAAAAAACAAAGTGGAAAAATCAGTAAGAGTTGCTGTAACACGAAACTGTCTCCAACACTCAGGTCATATGTGACATTAGAAAGTGTGGAGCAGTTTCACATGAACACAGTCAACAAACCAGTGCCAACGAGACCACAACCAAATGCGGTTGCAGGAAATAATCCAAAGCGTCTATGTTCATATCGTCCTTGCGTGGAATCCAGTGTAAGTCCATACAGTATTGGCATGGCAATCAGTGGGGATGCGTGTATGCTGAACTTTTCTCGCACCGTATGTAGCCAACCGAGCTAATCGGAGGTGCGGGGGAAGGACAACAAGCTAAAAGACAAAAAGCATAAGCACAAAAGGGTGCACACGATGTGTCCAGTGGAATACCAGGACGTGAGCACATTTTTTTTTTGCACAGGTGCTCAGCCGTGCGCGTATACCCAGCAGGCAGAAAGGAAGCATGGCTATTGCGAACAGCGGCAAATTCAACGAGGCGTATGGGGTATTTTTAGTACGGATTATTTGCCGCGGAGTGGTGGGGCAGTGGTTAACACAGTGCACCACGAACCTGCTGACCTGGCCAGTTTATATGAGAATTGAGCGATCTCTGAATCGATCCCGGCTGCCCGCCCTTACCTTCATCAACATTCACTGACCAGCGTGGTGAAGTAGGGTCAAACTACCCCCATGACCGCTGTGGCTTGGGGAGGCTATCATCTAGCAGTGGATTGATAAAGGTTTGAATATTATTATTTTCTATTTCCTGTTTCAGATTTCAGATATGTCTATAGTGTTAAGTTTGTGTGTGTATATTGTATGTATTGTTACATGTTATGGGTAGTTGTGTGTATTACATGTATTACTCTTTGGTTCTTTCGGTAAAGTCACGTAGAAATAAAATAAAATAAATAATAGAATACGATGTTTCGATTGCACTCAACCGTCATCAGGTAGAACTAAATTTGAGAGAGACAAAACAGACACGGAGACACACAGAGACACACAAGCAGAAAGAGACAGAGACAGACACACAACATAGACACACAGAGACCCAATGCCTCCGTGTCGAGGCCTTAAATAGAAAGAGAGGGGGGGGGGGGGCAGAGAGAGAGAGGTGGGTCTGCTGGAGCAGCTGCTGGTGCAGAGAAATTAGCATGTCAATGAAAGACCCAACAAGACTGGTACATTTTAGAGAGAGTTGTGTGGAAATCCACCCCGAAGCGTCCTAGGGAGAGAAAGAGCGAATGGACCAATGAGAGCCTGGTAAATTTCAGAGAGAGGGAAATAGGCAGTTTGAGAAAACAAATTTTGTAATTTTTTTTATGTAATGCAATGCAAAACAGAGAGTCGGCTAACACAGTTAACGCATAGCCTGGTTGATTACGATCTCCAAAGATGGCTAAAATTAGAAGTTAAGTGTGAAATTCATAATAAAGGTTTTTGGGTTAGATCGCGTTTATTTATAAATGTGTCGTAACCCTCCACCACCCGACACGGCCAATCAGCAAAAAAAGTGTCACGTTGACAAAAGACAAATAATTCACTACTTCAGCCCACCGGTGTGTTGAAGAGTTAATCCGCATTTACAGTTTGAGTACGACGTTTTGCTGGTAATTACATCCAGCGTCATCGGGCAATTCGCCAGAATGGTAAAGCCCTCGCTTGCTCCCGGTTTTATATAGAGCAGCAGCGTGACGTCATCACTTAACTCATATCAGGTGCAGTGATTAGAGGCGGAGGGGGGGGGGTATTGTAATTATATACGCGAACAGAGACACAGAGAAAGAGAAAACAAACTTACATCCTCAGACACACACACAGAGAGAAAACAAACTTACATACTCCCCGTAGAGGTGGTTCAAACTTGATTTGAAGCTTTCGTGACTGCAGGAATTACTCTTTGGTTCTTTTGGTAAAGTCACGTAGAAAATAGAATAAATAAAATAATAGAATTCGATATTTCGATTGCAATACAAGCAACCGTCATCAGTATAAATGGTTGTTTCATAAAACAAAAAAAATCTCAACAGAGTGACCTGTACAGTAGGAGCACGAGACTCCACTGAACATTGTGAATGCACATTTTACTTTCCGGTCATGAAGTCTAACAGCGCTTGCCATTTGATTTCCTTGCAGCCACAACTAAAGCTGCCGTTAGACTCAAGACACTACGATGGTGTGTCTGATTGCTCAAACGCCAGTGGCTGGCGGACCTGAGTGAGCGATGGACCATCGAGACCAAAAAAATGCCGCCTCCTCAGGAAAGAAGACAGATTTGAGTGTTCACCTCCCATACTCTGACATCTCAATGGCCAAAAGTGTTCGAAACCTTGGAGTTGCTGTTGATCCTGACCTCTCATTGGTATTCCCCACATCTCAACTTTGCACGACCTCTGATTAACACGGTTGGCAACGTATGGTACTAAAGCAGTTCAATATATATCCATACCTTATGCCTCCATCTTCTCAACAACTTAACCTGTGCCGAGTGGGAGGTTCACCGATTCTCCTGTGGTAGCTGCTGCATAGGTCGGGACTCAATTCCCCCAGCTATCAAAGCTGTCGACTTGCTGCTCCGGTTCACCTCCAGGCTCAATGTCTTCCTGTTGTCCTTCACCTGCGACAGACTGTGACTGCCTCTCTCTCTAAGGAAAAAAAAATGCCCGCTGTTCCTCGACAGAATATTGAGTCGTGACCCTATTTGTGTGCTGTACGAACACAACTCGTGTTGCGCAAGTACGATCACAGGAGAATGCTTCCAAAATTGCGCCCGTAATCTCTCAAAACGTTGGAAAAACAGACGACAACTTCGGTTGAAGGAAGTCGGCGGAGCAAGGGGAGGGAATGTAAAGAGAACTGTAATGAGCACAACAGCCTCTCGACATGTGTGCTTTTGCTTGGAAAAAAAAAACCAGGAAGCACCTGTTTTCCCTGGAAACAGAAAATAAACGCAGCTACCCCTTTACTTCCCAATAAAAGGGAAATACGAATGCTTGCTCTGCGGAGGTCGTTGCTCTTGGTGCGACAGCCCTTGTAGAGGCGCCCTTCGAGTCGATGCGATTTTGTTTGCTTGAGTTGGCCGAGTTCGGCCGTCGAAATTTTGAAAGTTTCTGCCGTGTTAGCAGCTTCAGTGTTCGAACGTGCTCAGACTACGCAGAGATGTGTAATAAAATCGGTTTCGCGGCCGTAGAATATCACCATGCGGTTCTCATTACCAATATAATGAGCCAAGAATGTGTGTTCCACGCGTGACGTCACTCCACGTTGAGCAGCCCACCTCATTAATAATCATGAACAGGTGACGGACCCCCCCCCTCATTAATAATCATGAATGAGTGACGTCACTCCACATGGGGGGGGGGGGGGGCGTGGCGCCTCCTCCCCCCTCCTCAGTGTCAACTCACAACCCTCACTACAAAGGCAGAACCCTCAGGTCACGTGATCTCCATAACGCTGTTGTTGAGACATCGAAGTAAAAAGGACGTCATGATGAACAAGGGATTATGACCTTTAAATGAAATAAGTCTGTGTCACCGCGGCCTTACAAATTGCACACGAATGGTAACAATGAATATGACGTCACGGTCTGCCCTTCACTTGCAAGTTTCAGATTTACTGCAATACACCCGTCCTTGGACGGGCTATAGGCTTGTACGATAATGAGCCTAGAATGTGTGTCCCGCGCGTGACGTCACTCCACATGAGGCCCACCCCCCTCATTAATATTCATGAGTGGGTGGATTTTAACACGAACGCAGAGGTCGAGCTGAATTAAATAATTTATTACGCAAAGTCGCTTCATATGACGTTTCTTTACAGAAATTGACGGTAAAAAAATAATAATAATCTAAGCAGCACAGTGCTACATCTGCGCGTTACGTCACTGCAAAAGAGTCCCCCCCCCCCCTCATTAATATTCATGCCCGCGTGCAAATTTACACGAACGCACAATAAGGTCGCCCACTCCACATGCCGCACCCCTCCCCTCATTAATAATCATCAGCGGGTGACGTCACTCCACATGCCGCACCCCTCCTCTCATTAATAATCATGAGCGGGTGACGTCACTCCACATGCCGCACCCCTCCCCAATAACCATTAGCGGGTGCCGTCACTCCACATGGGGCAACCCCCCCCCCCCTCATTAATAACCATGAGCTGAACAATTTTTCTATTGAATATTTCAGATTTACTGCAATATACACCCGTCCTTGGATGGGCAAAAAAAGATAGTAATTTTTATATCTATTTTTAACAATAGTCTAAACGTTTCTTCCTGTCTGAACAAGCACCGAATTTACTCTTCATCCTTGGCAGTATCTCAGATAGTAAAAGGAAGTTCCATATTGTCATGGCGGGTGGGGGGGGGGGACAGTTTATGCATAGAATGGTCCCTGATGACTTCTCAAAATGTTATTAATTTTTCTGGAGAAACGATGAATTGACAATAAATGTGAGTTGATCTTTCTAACCACTGCGCCATTCAGCCAGAGCTGCAGTGCACATGTACATTCGTTTTGCGCTCCACCATTCTGAATTCACAGCGACGCATGGAAGGAAACACCCACGTCAGACTCGTCTCCTGTGTTCACAATTGCATTTAACAGGAGAGACACTTAGTTTTGATGGCTCTTCAAATATACGAATGTACCATGAGTGTTATTGCCCAGAAATTGGATGCGTCATCCTGGGTTTTTTTGGCCACACTAATGCACATTTTAATATCTGCAAGGCTTGCCAACAAACGTTCCCTTTTTTTTAGGCCATTAACAATTTATCTGTGTATGGCGATGGCTTTTTTGGCAGTCTGGTTCACCAGGTAATTAAAGTGGGAGCAGCTTCACCTTGCATCTGTCTTTGTAAACGTTGCATAACCATGATTTTTTTGCATGAGGCACAATCGTAGCTAAGTTGGTATATTGAGAATCATCTCAATAGCGACAGAAGTTCTGAATATCGTCATATCATCACTCAGGGATTGTAAAAAATAGCAACAGTCTCCCTGCTGAAACGATGACTAGACGCTGCTCATTGCCATGGTGGTGAGATGTTAACTCCTTCGCCTTGTATGCAGAAGCTAGTGGGTTCGATCCCGACCCTGATGCCTGTTGTATATTTAGAGTTTGCGTGTTCTCCCTGTGGTCGTGTGTCTTTTTCTCTGGGTCCTCCGGTTTTTTTCCTCCACATTTAAAATCAACAAGCTTTTAGAGTATAATGGCTGCTATAAATGTCCACGTAATAAGCCACTTCGTTGAGCTATCATTTGTGGCTAGGTCGTTTCTGAAAAAGAGCTATATAGCTTAGTGGGCCTTACATAGTAAAATAATAAATACGAGCTTTTTTGTCCGTCCAAGGACGGGTGTATAGTGCAGTAAATCTGAAATATTCAATAGAAAAATTGTTCAGCTCATGATTATTAATGAGGGGGGGGGGGTTGCCCATGTGGAGTGACGTCACCCGCTAATGGTTATTGGGGAGGGGTGCGGCATGTGGCGTGACGTCACCCCCTTATGGTTATTGTGGAGGGGTGTGGCATGTGGAGCGACGTCACCCGCTCATGATTATTAATGAGGGGGGAGGGGTGCAGCATGTAAAGTGCGCGACCTTCTTGTGCGTTAGTGTACATTTCCACGCGGGCATTAGCACTGTGCTGCGTAGATTTATTTTTTTAGCGTCACTTTCTGTAAAGAAACGTCATATTTGAAGCGACTTTGCGTAATAAATTATTTAATTCAGCTCGACCTTCCTCTGCGTTAGTGTAAAAATCCACCGACTCATAAATATTAATGAGGGGGGGGGGGGCTCATGTGGAGTGCCGTCACGCGCATGACGGTCAAACATTTCTGGGTGATTGTAGTAGGTAATTTTATAGTTTGTAAAGTTGTAATTACATTAATAACCTGGACCAGTGGCAGAAATCCCAGGTTCCTATGCTCGGGGTCATACTTTTTACAGGACAATCACGTCTGGCTTCCTCATTATATCAATACCAGAGGGCCGTTGGGCTGAGTTTAGAGATGACCGCGGCTAATTTTACAACCCATTGGTTGTGTATCGAGTGCTGTAATCTCAGCTCCACCTGGCCGTATATCATCCTCACACCTACATAAACATGACATTTGTAATGCGATGACCGTCTGAGATTCAGAACACAGTTATGGGTGTTTGCTGTAGCTCATTACTCTGAAACAGGTTATTGGCGCCTTGAGCCACCAAGCTATTTAATGAAGGTTTCAATGGAGAAGATTAAAACTGACAAGGCACGATAAGGTTTAAAGGAGATAAGGGTTAAGGTTGACATAGCTTATGACTCTGAACTACCAACGCCTCTTAAAATGCTTGAATAAGATCAGATAGTTCAGAGGAATTGCTGTTGTCACAGAAGCTGTTTTAACAACAGGCACCGTTCTCAGCCTGCGCGCGCTCCAGCACGCACAACACGACGTGTCTCTCCTGCCCTGCGTGCGTGCGTGCGAGTGTTTATCTTAGAGCGCAGTTCTCATGGAAGAAGGCACACCGCCTGACATTTTCACAGACCAGTTCAACAATAAATGAAGACAATACAATGTGAATAGAGTTCAGTGAAAAGGGTAACTTGTACTTAACATGATAAATATAAAGAGTATAATTTAACTTTCTAAAAGGAAAGAGGCTAACCGAGATAATGGAAAACATTGCTCAAAATATAATAAAGAGTAAAAAAAAAATGTCTTAGGCAGTCAGCAGACAATGACATCAAAACATTTACAAAGTTTGCGTGAAACCTATTCATATATTTTTTCTTTAAACTCAATTATGAGCGGGATTAAATTTAGACAAAGTAACTAAATTTTGCAGGCACTCTCAATCGAAGCCTTCTTGAGGAGCTCGGGGTATCTTCAGAGCGAAAGTTTTCAGCACCTCTGCCACCGAATCGAAATACCTCGATAACATCGTGCACTCCTTTTGTCGGCAGGAAAACTTTTGTCGCATAGAGTCGAGATTTAAAAAAAAAGTAATGCCTTCCCGTGCACTTGGAAAGGCACACAGCAATTTCATTTTTTGTGAATCCACACTGCCAGCTGGTTCTGTTATATGACGCTTTTGTCGGAATGCCATTATGAATAATGCAAGCCACACTGAGCTGGCCTTTTGATAGCCCGAAAAAAAGACAGCATCTGAGCTTACGTTTAGTCATTCTTCTGCTCTCTTTGCCACTGGGCTGGCCTTCGTAAAGCCCGCTGTTGGAATCTGTTATACATAAAATAGCACTGCGAGGTATTGTGGTGGGTGTTTTGTGACCGAATGGTGGTGTTCTTCTCGATTGAGCCAGCTTGAATGCTGTCGGCAGTTTCAACACTGCATCTGCTCACCAGTATGTGTGAGTAATTAACAAAGAGTCATCCTGCCCGCCGAAACAGATGAGACGTTAAAGAACCCGTGACATCAAGATATGTGAGGAAAGGGTCATCGTGTCCTGGTGTCATACTCCATGTCTAAAAAATAATTTTAGAAATGACCCCTGAATATGAGTATGAAACAAATATCTCCATTCACTTAATTTGTACTCTGGTGCAACAATACATTTCAACAAAAGGGAACAAAACCACTAACATTTGGGTAGAGAGGGACATAATATGAGGAATCGCAGCAATGTTTTTGGGGTTTGTAATTAATATTCAGAAGGAATTGTTGAATGTCTTTTCCCTTCAGTCATCATAGGTTTTGATTTATTTTCATTTCAAGGCGAATGAGTGGGAGGAATAGGATATATAATTCACTCAGCACACACCCCTTTAATTATTGAATGACCAGGTGGCACGATGGTTAGAACCTTCAACTTACATTCAGAAATCATGAATTCAAATCCAACATCGGGTCAACCCAGCCTATCATACCTTTGGGGCTAATAAATCGAGCGCCATTTTTTGTTGCCCTATGGTGAAACTGGCTTTCACCAGAGAATTGTGGAATTTTAACTAAAAAACTTTACTATTTTTTTGTATTTGATCAGATAAGGCCCACTAAGGTATAGAGCTCTTTTTCACAAGCGACCCAGCCACAAATGACAGCCCAATGAAGCGGCTTATCACGTGAAAATGTATAGAAGCAAAATACACTAAACGTGTGTTGATTCTAAATGTGGAGGAAGAAAAAATAAACAACGGAGAACCCGAAGAAAAATCCACGTGACCATGGGGAGAACATGTAGGTTTCAAATATACAGGCATCATGTTTGGGATCGAACCCACGACCTCCTCCATACCAGGCAAGGTAGTTAACATCTCTCCACCACGGCACCTAATGGTTATTGGCAGCCAATAAGTATATCTGCCATCCCTAGTTACATTTGAGCAAGCAGATAATTTCGCCTTTGACAAGCAGATTAAAAATGTTAAGAATTATACTTTAATCTGGTGATTCCCGGTCTAAGGTGCTCCACACAGGCTTTAAAGGCATAGGCGTGACCGAATAACCACTCATCATCCATCACACACTTTTTATCGTGCAAATTCATACGTCTCCGCTGCCGTGCCGATCCATTTCACCGGATGAATGTGCACTACAGATTGGAGAAACGACACCCTGCCAAGAAGGGGAGAATAGGTTGGCCAGAGGGAAGGCAAAAAATATATGAGCGTGAGAGTGCACGGAATAAACGAGTCTCGCTCATGTGGTTTGGGGTTGCTGGATCTTGTTAAGTAGATTTGACATAACAGTTGGGGTCATAGCTGAATAAAGGCTGAGAACCATTACCCAAGAGCATACAGCGATCCGTTCAGAGTAAGCACTGCCATTTGAATGAGCAGCAACTTTGCGTGTGTGAGCACATGTGTGTCTTCATCCGTATTTGCATCTTAGTGGCACATAGTATCTGAACCTGTCCTGGGCTCTACACCCCCCCCCCACCCTCCACCAGATCGACACAGTATTTCCTGAGTGGGGAGCGGTGGTGTAGCAGTGAGCAAGGTGCGCTACGAACCTGGGAACCCGGGTTCAATTCACGGCCAACACCAGTGACGATTATCTGAACCAGTCATGGGCCTCCCCGAGATCGACTCAGCCTCAAATGAGTACCTGGTACGATGTGTAAACATCGCCACTAGGGAGGCCGGGCGTGGCGCTGGCCACTCGCCCCCTCGTGTGCCATTCTGGCCTTCAATGGTTGTGGCTAACAACATTTGCCCCAACAGTCTGTCAAGGCTATACGAGGCATCTTTGTCTTTATTTTTTTCTGCATTGTAGTTATATCTCAGTGGGACATGGTATCTGAACCTGTCCTGGGTTCTACTCCCGCCACCCTCCACTAGATCGACTCAGTTCTGAGTACTTGGTATGGTATTAAAACCTTATAAATAATAATAGGTATGGTCCTGGACAACAACGCTAATCATGTCGGTGCTCGGCATTTGCACCTGTGTGATCTGTTTTTGTGAGTGAATGAGTATTTGTGCGTGTATGCGGAACAATGGCACCAAGTTACTTGAGATGAATGCTCAGCCATGGCTAGCATCAGTGACAAGCGATATCTAAAAAAGTCCTGGGCTTCCTCTAGGTCCATTCAACCTTAAATAATCCCTTTTCCCTGTGTGCAAATATCAGCATCAGGCAGAGACGTGGCCAAGCGTGGTGCTGAATGCATCACTCCCATGCACGACCCGCTAATGGCCTTGCCCCAGCCGTCCGGTGAAGGTTTTGTCCTCACTGTATGTAAGCGTGAACGTGAGTGTGCGTCCATGTGTGCGTGTGTTCAGGTTGGACTTGATGCAAAAATCGGAAAAATCCTTGGCTGAGACTAAGAATGTTGTATTTGCTATCACAGCAGGGCCCCCACAGTTTGCTAAGAAAATGCTACCAAGCCACACCTGTTCATTAGCAGTGAGACAAGTGGGATATCTACCCCACAGAGTGCTAAGGACACGTGTATATTTTGATTTGAAACTTTCGTGACTGCAGGAATTCATAGCCTTTGGTTCTTTCGGTAAAGTCACGTAGATAAAAGAATAATAATAATGAAGTGAAAACATTTAAAATAATGAAGAAAAACATGACGTTTCGATTGCAACACAAGCGATCGTCATCGGGAAAAGGGGGTTACCCTCTAAAGGCAAACTGTTTAAGGTTTAAAATGGGCGTAGCCCAAGTGTCAGCAGCATGGGCGGGGCAGCTAATGTTAATGCAAGTGATGGGCAACAATGGCGCTGGTGGTGGGATTCCACCAATTAAAGGGCTGCGAGGTAAATGTTTCACATGGGCGTAGCTTAGGTGTAGCAGCATGGGCGGGGCAGCTAATGTTAATGTAAGTGATGGGCAACAATGGCGCTGGTGGTGGGCTTCCACCATTTAAAAGGCTGCCAGGTCTAAAATGGAAACATTACAGCCAGTTATGACTTGAACTGGTTGATAACGTCCTTCCAGTGATTTCTGAGTTTGCACCCATCTTCCTTGGTTGAAATTGTGTCTATGTCTGTATATATGGATGGCTTCATGAACTAATCTTTGTTGATAGCAAGTGAGCTTGCAAAGTACCTTCGTCTTAGAAAAATCAATGTCGCGTGAACATCCAGGCATCCACTCTACGCCCATCCTTGTGGAAAAGGTACGTGGATGACACGTTTGTCATCTGGCCACATGGCCGACTGGCTCGAATCAATTCCTCAACCACATCAATTCCATACACCCAGCCATCAAATTCACCATGGAGGTAGAAAAGGATGGCAAGCAACATTTCTTGGATGTCCGAATAAATAAGAGACCAGATGGCTCAATGAGCCATTCTGTCGACAGGAAAGCAACCCATATGGATGCCTACCTAAAACCTGACTCCCACCACCATCCATCCCTGAAGAATTCCCTCATCAAAACTCTACACCATAGAGCTCAATGTATCTCCGACCATGAACACCTAACCAGTTAACTCAAACACGTACACCAAGCTCTCAAGGCGAATGGATACTCTGACTACACAATCTGCAAATCCATCACCCCAACCGTGAGGAAGGAGCCATCTGAGGATCCAATCAAAACCATCACCTTGCCATACATAGCAGGGGTAACCAAACATATTTTCCAAATCATGAACAAACACAAGATCCAGGTCCGATTTAACACAGTACATTGAATTCGTGATCTGATCCCATCTGTGAAGGACAAGATCCCTGACATGCAATATCCCGGCGTCTGCGGCAGTAGTTACATTGGGGAAACTAAGCGACATATCTCAGATCGTGTTCGTGAGCATAAGGCAGATTTGAAAAACGGTAGGACCAATACTTCTGCCGTGGTTGATCATTATTTTCACGCGAAATTGATGTCTCTAAGACGATGGTACTTTGCAAACCCACTGGCTATCAACAAAGATTCGTTCATAAAGCCATCCATATATACAGACATCGACACAATTTCAACCGAGAAGATTGGTACAAACTCAGCAATCACTGAAAGGACGTTATCAACCAGTTCAAGTCATAACTGGCTGTAATGTTTCCATTTTAGACCTGGCAGCCCTTTAATTGGTCGAAGCCCACCACCATCGCTGTCGTTGCCTATCAAGTAGTGGTACCCCAAACTTTCGCAGCTCTTAAAAATTCCCTTTTCACACCATCAATGGGTAAACTCCCCCCCCCCCCGCGCCAAACGGCAAGTCCACACGCACGTACACCACCTCCATGCTAAGTCGGCCAATCAAATGCTATTTTTTATGCTAATTCCTTTGTCAAGGCACCTTGTTTCCTCGCACAAAGCTTAAAGGTCCACGGTCTGAGCGTGGCTGTGTTTCACTCCAGCGCTATCCTCGAGACAGCCTGATCCCTTCACCTGATGAAGGCCGCTTGTGTTGTGGCCGAAACGTCGTGATTTTTGTTGTTTTATTTTTTACCTACGTGACTTTACCGAATAGAACCAAAGAGTATGGATCGTTGCAGTCACGAAAGCTTTAAATCTAGAATTGATAACCTCTACGGGGAGGGCTTTCACCTATCTGTTAGAGCTTTTAACAGACAACGGGACAAGAAGTCACAGCTCATCGAGACGCTGATCTTCCTCAAAAGATGCCGCGATCACAAGGTAATATCCATCGCTTTCACACTCACTTCTGCTGCTGTATCTTCTCCGAATTCTAAACATTCTGTTTAAGGCCAGCCTATCTCTAATCTCAGAGAGGATAAGGCTACTCCGATTTGAACTCGATACTTTAGACAGGACTCTCCTACAAGCTCATTTAATGTTCACACAAAAAATGTCACCTTCTGATTGGAATCACGTAGACAACATGACTCCTTCTTCTGCTGATTCACTGTCAGTCAAATGTAAAGCTAACCTGATTTCTAAATTCAACCACCTATCAAAGAAGAACCCAGTTCCACATATAACAAAACTAGATGTTAACAAAATCGTCATTAATCAGAGTAGCACCCCGATTTCGGACAATCTGAAAACAGTACTGGCTAGGGGACTGAATTTTGCTGTCACCCCAAAACACATACCAGTAGATGATATCATCTCTCAGGTCGATGTAGCCCTCAAAGGCGTAGGACACATCCAAGCAGACGTTGTGAGAGCTGAAATAGCCACTATTCTTAAGAATGCTAAGAAACCCATTAGTAACATCAGCAAAAATGAACGCTCTGAACTCGAGAATTTAAAAAACAGAAGTGATATAGTCATCCTCTCAGCCGATAAAGGCAACGCTACTGTAATTATGGATAAAGATTCATACAACAACAAAATCCAGAATCTGCTCAACGATGGAAGTTACTCAAAAATAAAAAAATGACCCTACCAATAGCCTAGCGATAAAAACCAACATGATCATCACAAGTTCGACCTCCCTAATCAACCCAATTAACGTCCCTCCGTAAAACCTTCTGCTGCAAGACCCCCTAGATTCTATGGTCTTCCCAAGATTCATAAAGAAGGCACCCCACTACGACCCATCGTATCCACGATCAACTCCCCTACCTATAGACTAACCCGTTTTCTGTCAGATACCTTGCTGCCTTTCACTGGCAAGACCGCCTCAGCAGTACTTAACTCAGCCCAATTGGTCTCTATGGTAAAAGACGTTGTACTGTCCCCTGACGATATCCTTGTCAGCATCGATGTGGTCTCTTTGTTCACCAAGGTCCCAGTACCTGATACCATTGAAATAATTGAAAATTTGGTCCAACATGGACTAGACCCCGACACACCTGCACTGGTTAGGCACTGCCTCAACAATACTTACTTTACTTGGAATGGCTCCTTCTACAAACAAAATTAGGGTACCCCCATGGGATCCCCCTTGTCACCAGTGATAGCCAATATTTTCATGGAGAAATTTGAATCAGACGCCATCCAGAGTTCCACCCTCAGGCCTTCCCTGTGGAAGAGATATGTGGATGACACTTTCGTCATTTGGCCACATGGCTTCCCAGCTCTGAACCTTTTCCTACACCACATCAATTCCAGACATCCCGCAATCAAATTCACCATGGAAGTGGAGAAAGATGGCAAGCTACCATTTTTAGATGTTCTGTTTGAGAGGAGACCTGATGGCTCATTGGGGCATTCTGTCTACAGGAAACCCACCCACACAGATTCCTACTTGAAACCTGATTCCCACCACCACCCAGCCCAAAATAATTCTCTCATCAAAACTTTATACCATAGGGCTCATTGCATTTCGGACCAACACCACCTGACCAGTGAATTAAAACATGTACATCTGGCCCTCAAAAGGAATGGATACTCTGACCGTACCATCCGCCAAGCTGTTTCTCCCTCCATACAGAAACAACCACTTGATACTCCGGTCAAAACCATCGCACTACCATATATAGCAGGCGTTACTAAAAAGATTTCCAAAATTCTAAACAAACACAAGATCCAGGTCTGGTTCAATACAGTACACAAAATTCGTGATCTGATCCCATCCGTGAAGGATGTCATTCCTGACTTACAGTACCCCGGGGTTTACAAATTGAGTTGTACCTGCGGTGATTGCTATATCGGGGAGACAAAGCGACATGTTTCTGACCGAATTCGCGAGCACAAATCAGATTTGAAACACGGCAAAACGAATTCTACTGCCGTTGCTGATCACTGTTACAACGCTGTGGGTGATCACGATATAATTTTCTCCGATACCAAGGTTCTTTGCAAACCCACGGGTTTTTATCAGAGATTTGTTCACGAGGCAATTCAGATCTACAAACACAGACACAGTTTCAACCAAGAAGATGGTTTCAAATTAAGCAACCATTGGAAAGATGTTCTAAATCGAACTAAACATTAAACTAATTTTCAATGGTACAGTATATTTTTCAAGTAGTGGTACCCCAAACTTTCGCAGCTCTTAAAAATTCCCTTTTCACACCATCAATAGGTAAACTCCCCCCCCCCCCCGCGCCAAACGGCAAGTCCACCCGCACGTACACCACCTCTATGCTAAGTCGGCCAATCAAATGCTAATTTTTATGCTAATTCCTTTGTCAAGGCACCTTGTTTCCTTGCACACAGCTTAAAGGTCCGCGGTCTGAGCGTGGCTGTGTTTCACTCCAGCGCTGTCCTCGAGACAGCCTGATCCCTTCACCTGATGAAGGCCGCTTGTGTTGTGGCCGAAACGTCGTGATTTTTGTTGTTTCATCTGAACGGCCCCGTTGTGAATGTGTATGCATAGTAAGGTTGGCAACATTGCTGTTTCTGCTTCTGGTGGCGGTAGAGTAACACTTGGCAGGGAAGTCAACAGTGGTTGTCTTATGGATGGACTTGCCCCCATCATAGCAATGTTCAATTTATGTTACTGGCTCAGGGTTGCAAACCAGGAGCTGAACACCGCCTCAATGCTAATTTCAGCAATAAATCACTTGGACCGCTTTTAATATTACGTGGAGATTTCCTCTGTGTTACCGATAAAAAAATAAAAGTGGCTGGCGTTTGGAAGGAGTGAATACTATCACCATTAGAAGTCATTACACATATGGATATCGTTTGAGTGAACTGTACATATTAATTCGAGTGAAAGGGTCCAAAATACTTCTTGGCAATGATCCACTTTTGTGATGTTTTGGAAAAAGATGTGCCCAGTCTACATCGTCAGAAAAGCGGCAGATCGCCAAGGTAACTACGTGTTGTTTTGTCAAGATACGCATAAGGCTCCAAAGTGTTTCCATGCTTATGCAAGCGCGGGGTGGAATTTGTCCTCAGAGCCAGCGGCAGAAATTCGTGATTCCTAGGACAGGGCACAAGTCTCTACATAAGGACGACCAGCGTTGCCTTACCGTGCGCGCGGTCATGCGAAAAATGTGCCAACTCCGCAGAGAGATCGTGAGCCGACTCGACCCCCTCATGAAGTTTGAGCTAGCTAAATGTTTTTTTTGTTGTGAAGCAGGTGGTGAAGCACTCTCAACAATGGGGCCACACGGCCAGATAGAGCCATTTTAGACAGCGAACATTGCCAAGATAAACAGCGTGTCTTCGGCAAACCACTCGGGTGTGCGTTAGAAAACATAAACTCTATTACAGCCGTCGTGACCTGGTAATGTGTTGTGCCATACATAGCAATGCAAAACGTAAAAAAAACAGAATAACAGTTTTTATAAGGCGCCGCTGCCTACGGCTGCTTTTGAAATTGGAAAACGGAACAGCAGATGGGCGGAGTAGATGGGATACTTGAGCCTAAAAAAAAAAGATAACGAGTGGGAGCGATGACATTATTTTGTATACATTGAGTGAAAGATTTTTAAAAAACGGGGGGGGGGGGGCGCTCACTAACATCTCACAGGAGAACTCATCTGCGTTTTAATCCTGGCAAAGTAAAACACCAGTTTTGGGAACTTTTAAGTCAATGGGAGCCATTGATGAACGTTTGCTCGTTTCGTTTGTTCATAGTAAAAATCAATGCTTGTGGAAATGGCGGTATCGGTGCGATATCATATGCAGCTGAAGGCTTTGTAATGTAGTATAAGTAACAACAGGGCCAGGCCTCGGGTGTGTGACATGTACAACAGGGCCTCACGCGAAACAGGTGTAGTTGTGTTCATGATAATTCCAAGGCCAGCCCTGAGTAACAAGTGTAATGTAATGTAGGTCAAATGTTTCTCGGGTTCAACCGTGCTCATTAGAGGTGCAGAGGACGGACAACAAACTAAACACAAAAAAGCAGTTCTAGAGAAATACTTTTCAATCTAGATGATTTTAAAGTGCATTGCCCAGTGGCTTCCCAATATCCGAAGGAAGAGCATTAAAGACGGTGGCAGGAGCGCATGTGAAAGCGCGCGATGCGGTGACCTATTCGATGGCTAGCCAAAAGCCACTGGGAAGGTGGCCGGAGTTTGCGTGATGGTTTATATTCGTTAACGACATCAGCAAGCTATTCGTGGCAAGCTTTTTGCGTGGAATGAGTGTGTATAATATGCGACTGGGTGTAAACTAGGACATACATTGGGGAGATGGAATGATGATATCACCTTGTGCGCAGTTCCGAGGTGGATTACTACACTGCAGGATTGTGAGAGCTAATGGCAGCTTGGGAAGGCTTTCATCCAGCAGTGGATTGATAATGGCTGCTGATAATTTGACATTTACAGTGTAAACCAGTGGAGGCACGGGCATTGTGTGAAAAATTATCATCGTGTAAAATTATACCCATTGGCAAGCATGTGTACGGCTGCCTAGCTTTAAGTCACAATATTAGAAGAGCCTGAGAATGACTCCCATATCCATTTATGACATTTCATATATATATTTTGAAAGCTTGCAGCATTCTATTGAGATGTCAATGAAAAGTTCCATGAATGTTGATCCCACGTGCTTATTTTTTGTAAGTGTTAGTGGTTAGAGCTATTATTATAATCACCGCATGTTATCACACAAATTAGCTAATTATATCCATTCCTTGTCAACCAATTAATAAGCGTCCCTCCCGTGGCTTTAGGTTTTTGCGAAAATTAAGATTTTTTGTTGAACTAGATAATTTACGTAGGGGTTCGTGCAACATAATTAGTTGCAACCATACTGTTATTATTATGAAAAAATTGCAGCCTGCTGTGCTGATAAGGCGGCAGATGATAGGGAGGTAAAGTCAAGGCAGTCGCTCTTTGGGGATGCTAAGCCCGACAGAAAGGAAGATGTGCGGAAGGTGTGAGTGTGCTGGCAGTGAAATACACCCAGGGAATCATTTCCACATTTTAAAGAGAGGGCTTGAGAATAATGATGGCAAAGGGCATGGGTGTCACGTATAAACGTGTCCTGATTAGTAGTGCCCCATTGCTCGTACAACGCTCCTGCAGTCGTAGTTTTAAGTGAAGATTTTGTAGGATTTATATTGTTGGTATTGTGCTTAAATGCGTCCGTATGTTTATCCGTTTCTGTCTGTCAAAGCCACGTGAAAGCCTTTGTGAGTTCCTGCTCAAATGAGCGTGGGATGGGTTTCATAACCGTTGGTGGGCATTGAATCCAGTGGTGGAAGTTACACATTTTTATGGCAGAGGACAGTCTCCCCATAAAATAACAAATTAAGACTTTGCACAAAATAGTACTGATTTTATCCACCTGAACCGAATGATGGATAGGGTTATACAGGTTGAGTGCTCAGTCGTTGTCTTTCCATCAGTCTTTGTGTATACATATGTCATACTAATAGAGTTTTTCCCCTTTTTTTCTGGCAACACAACTGAAACCTTTTTACAAGGATTCATGTCTGCATTAACCACAATACCTGCAGTCAAAATGCAAACAAAAAACACACTATGATAATATATGCATTGTCCTTGAATCTGATTGGTCCACACCAAGGGATGGCTTTCTTTTGAGCCTCGACCCAATTGGTGTTCGACCAGATGACGCCAAAAGGCGTAGAGCTCAAAGACAATGCACTATCAAAGTAATGAGGGCTCGGGGTGAGCATCTACATCATTATACCTCCTTTGCCAGTAGGGTTTTTCCCCTTTTTTTGGCAACAAAACTGAAACCTTTTTACAAGGATTCATGTCTGCATTAACCACAATACCTGCAGTCAAAATGCAAAAACAAAAAACACACTACGTTTGAATGCAAGTACGATGATATTACATGTATTTTATTGGCAGGAGGCATCTCCACCATTTTGAACCCTGTGTCTGTATCACTTCTACGAGCACAATACAGGTATAACATTGGTTGGTTTCCATCTTTCATTATGAATTATTTGCTCATAACCTTACAACATTCTGTGAGAATGATAGGCTTTTGATTATGGCAAGCTGAATACACAGATCATACAGTAATTTTATTGACCGCAAGATATACATTAATAGACCCTTGCATTTCACTCTTTACAAATTGTCTCTTAAGCAGACCATGGGCTAAATGCAATTTAGTCTATATAGCAGCATGTATCTGGGGGGTAGCCTTGCAGTTGGAGACCATCTCTCAATCACCAAAGTGCCATATATCTGTAAATGTGACATTAAAGGTCCCATGGTAACATTCACAAGAGTAGACCAACTTGTATTGGTATCCTATCCAAAATCCCATATTTTATGGGTTATTATTGTTCTAATCATCATCAGCCATCATCATCAGCCTCCAAATGTTTACCCACTCCACTGCTGACATAAGGACCATTACTAAAGGGAGCTCCTTTAAGAGGGTATATGGCCACCTTTTACACAATGGCCAGAGGACTTGGAAGAGGTGAGAGTACTTCCACCTAACCCCACCTCATAAGATCTGCCAACCAACTAACTGTGATATGCCCATTTATTCTGCTGGGCGGACAAGAAATCGGGAGGATTAAGAAAGTTGCCGATCGTCCCATCTGCGGTGCCAGGACATCAAATCGAACCGGCGACCTCTGTATTGCAAGGCCAAAGGAGCGATTGAATCGTGCTCATCTTTGTTGGTAGCCCTGTGTAATTTGTGTAAATTACACATTCCTATGGTAGATGCCAGTCTATCCATTGGTTCATATCTGCTTACTATCCACAAAGTGATGTAAATTATATTGGTCATATGGGTTGAGTCACGTTCCCAATTGTGAGTCGAGCAACTTATCCACAGCACCAGCCATGCAGAAATATGTATATCATTTGCAAATGTTACAATTTTAGCAATGACAATGCGAGTGATTAATTAGGCTAATATTTTCAAAAGTCCTTGTGTTTATGGTGACACAAAGAACACTATGTTTAACACGTGCTTTTATGTTTATGAGCAGAAAGTTGTGCTTCCACATTCTTCCAGAAGACTTTGACAAATAACAGCAGTGTAGAATTTGGCAGAGTTTAACATTTTCCAAAGTTTCCAGGTAGTGTTTAACTCTAATTGCCTTCACAGGATATTGCCCCGTACGTTTGTACATTTGTCCATGTAACGTGGCGTATGCTGCATACAGTGTAAAAGGGAGTAGCGTGTTACAAGAAAGACCAAAAAAAACTGTAATATATTACCAGTAATCCTGTGTCAGTACTGCTAATTCAATGTGTCGTCAGATTACCATTTCGGCAGATGACATTTTATGCTTGCTTTAACTTTCACTCGATATTTTAAATCCAAAAGAGAATTAGAGGGAGGGGGAGAATGGCGGTGTCAGCAGCTTGGGTGAATGTGAGGTCAGTCAGTAGCCAACACACACACGGGTCACGCTAAGTTGCCTGAATATCATAGCTCGTGCTGTCATTTTATATTGACCTAATAAAGTAAGCATCAAAAGTATTCAAGTAATCAGGTGAAAAACAACGCTAGGGTTAAGTAGTCAAGTAAAACAAATATTGGAATGATATTACATTACTCGTAAAGCACCAAGTAATTAATAATAAAATGCTGATTATTTATAAAAACAAAACTTCCCAACACTCTGCACACATCATCCCATATTGTGCGAAACGATTCCGGAAATATTTCCTGAAAATACTCCTGAAACACGTATTGACACGTACAAGAGTAGTAAACAGACCCACCGGAATACAAACAAGACGAAGTGCATGCTCATCATCAGTAGCAGCAGCGGAACCAGCGGCCATTGAAAATCCACTGCTGCCGCCCCATGCCATCGCTCTTAATTACGCTTCTGTGAAGCCAGAATCCGTCTCACTCCCGCATGCGGGCTCAGTCCATCGCTCTGTCTCCTTTGTGGCCATCCTCGTGGTCATCGTTTCCTCCTTTGTTTGCCATTCCATCAACAGTCTTGTCCATTGTCATCGTTCCTTCTGGCGATGCGTCCTCTCCGAACCCGTCCGTAAGGTATATATGAACAGTCGATATGATAGTGTCTCTGATCATGCACATGTTCATCTTGTTGCTTTTCACTTTAATTCCAAGCACGCATCTTTCTACGCATCTTTCTACACTTCTTTGCACATTTTTTTTAGCTTTTCATATGTTTTCTTTGTCAGGATCCACGTTTCTATCCGTATGCACTGATTGAAAACTTTCGTTTCAAACATGTTAGTATCTTGCTTTTCACTATCAAGATTGGTGTTACAAATATACTCATGCCTGCTCTAATTTGCTTCTTTTATTTAATAATCTTTATCCTGACCTGCCTTCAATAATTGCCCGAGGTATACATAATTCGTAACGTTTTAAAGTTGTGTTCATCCCATAATTATATTCTCCTGTTGTGTGTTAAACAAACGAAAGTGGGTGTGCTAAACAGCAACACTTGACATATAAACATGTAACTCTATAGCAATGAGTTGTCTAACCTTTTTGTACCCATTGGTTAAAATGTCAGTTTCCTTTTGAAAGCAATTAGGCTTTAAGTGGACTCGAAAGAAAATCTAAGACCATTAGCCAAAGTAGGCATCAGTGATCTGGTAGCATAGCCTAAATTCCATATTAAAAACATACTAGGAACTAATTTACAAAACGTTACTGCTGCATTAACATCCAATTTACAGCCTACTTACCCATATCTTCACGCCAGTGGGCTGTAACATGGCCCTAAATAGATAAGACGGAATTGAATTAAAATATTTCTAAAAATGGCAGCTGCAAAATGCTCATTGAATGCAGCATTCTAAATGTGTATTCTTCGCAAGTTATAGCAGTGAAAAGACGCTGTAATTTTCACACTTTAAATACACGATTTAAACAAAGAACAACTTTGGACGCTTAATTGGAGTGTATTCATGGCGAACCAAACGTGTGCCCTGCATGAAATTAACACCTCTGTTTAGATATCCCCCCGGAACAATACCAAGCTATAACCAAGCCAGCTCCGATCTTGGATCTGTCTATTGATTGTTTCTTCTGCAATGCTCTCGCAAGGTGCGGCTACACTATTGCGAGGTTAGGTCTGCTCACTCTTTCGGGTGACGTTGGACGTTTTAGTTGGCAGTGTATTCCCTAGGTCGTGGGCGGGGGAGAGGACTAGGAAGGAGGCAATGGAACAATGTTGTTTTTAATCACTCAAATTATAGTTATTATTATTATTGAGCAACAAGTGCTTTCCACCTGAATAATCATGCAAAACTAAAACTTTTCGAAATTTAAACTATGTTTATTTTACCAGGTAAGGCCCACTGAGCTACATATCACGTTTTCAAATTTAGAGGCAAAAACTGGAGGACCCAGAGAAAAATCCATGCGATCACAGGGAGGAAAATATGCAAACTCCAAATATACAGCAGGCGTCAGGTCGGGATTGAACCCACGACCTCCTGCATATCAGGCGAGGTAGTTAACATCTCACAACCCTTGATGTGTTCTTCTGTGGTAGCTCAATGTGCTACGACCCTACTCCAAGATATCTAGGAGATATCATGTACAGAAGCCCCCATATACGGCTAAATTCACAATTAAATGACGCGATGCGCATCATCAAAGGCCCACTAAGTTCGACACCAATTCCCTTGGCTCGCCGTTCTCGTCAACATCCTGCCACCAAATATCTGCAGAGACATCGCGCAAACTGCAAATAAGTTTACACGTTTTCTTGCCAGTGACAACCTCCCACCCATCAACCAAGTCCTAAACAAAGCACCTCGCCACCGACTCAAGTCCCAATCCAACTTTTTGGGATCACGCTGTCACCATCCTAGAATCTCACTCAGATCTGGGAGAACACTGGCGAACAACAGTGGAACAATGCAGACGTCCACAATGAACCCCTCCCCATTCGAGCCCCAAACATCATCGCACTTCCTGGCTCTGACATTCCTCCTGCTCCTCGAAGACACTGGTGGTGTAACCGTCAGTCGCATGAGAACATCTGCAGACCGATGCACACCACATCTCATCTATGAATCGAAAATTAAAGACAAGCCACTATAGTGTGACTGTGACCAAACTATAGACCAAATAGTGAACCACTGTAGTCTGCACTCCCTTCAATGGAGGAATAGCAAAACTACACACACTCTCTCTCTCTCCTGAAGCCCTCTCAAGGGCTAGCACACCTCAACGTTGTAATTTAGCTCCTGAACGCATTGCCATCATGTGCAAGAATTGAATGAAGAAGCCATTTAGGCTGAGATTAACTTGTAATTCAGAGTAACTTTTTATTTACCAAGCAGATTATAACCATGCATTAAGATGTCACAATATTCCTTCTCAAACAGCATTGCCTCCCTGAGCCAGTTAAGCAATGATATAGAGCCTCCCTTTTTCAAGAGGCAAGTTCATAAAATTTTACACAAAACAAACTATACACCCTTATTGAAAACCACAGGGTTTATATGGCCACAAAACCAGACAAACCAGACTTTCTCGATGTGGTCATCTCACAGTTATTTAATGTGTTAGATAATTTTGTGTAGTCTTGACAAATCCTATCTCCTAGTTTATTGCACTGAGAAAATGATTTAGACCTAAGGGCTACATTATTACTGTTTAGACACTGCAGTTTGTTCACGCAACAGCTGTCGCCGATTATAGAAGGCACAAATGCACTGTTAAAGCAATGTCATTACGTTACCATTGTATCAAGTGCTGTATGTCAATATGGGATGCGGAAAATGATGCGGGGCTTGTTTTGATCTCAGAATAATGGACGTTAAACTAACGTTTGTGTTGTACCAAGTAAAATGCCAGTGTCTTCCTGCTCAAACGAGCAATGGTCGGTTGTTCATCTCGACTGGTGACCCGATCCAATTGTGGAAATTCCACGTTTCTATGGTTAGGGTCAAGTACAGAGATTGCGCATGGCCATAAATCAAACCCAGCTTGTTAGGTTTATAACACAGTGAGCTGAGCGTTATCGCATAACTACGCAAACAAAATTTTTCCCTCCTTTCATCTCTGTGATACAATATATACATACACACACGCAAACACACGTAAACATATTTATTATATCTAACACACAAAATACCAGGCAAATGTGCCACTTATGATTAGTAGAAAGGGTTTAAATATCTTTGTCAATGGAAACTCAAACTAACCGTGAAATTCTGCCATTATATAAATCACTCCAGATAAAGTGTAAAACTGTGCACGGACCCTTGAGTGCTACACATACGTTGTCCATTTTGATAGAGGCAGCATCCATTGCAGTTGCTTCGCATGTGACTGACCTATGCAGACAGGATGTGGGAAATTTCTACAAATGAGCCGTGTGCAGCCTTTCCCTTTTACCCTTCCCTATACCATGACCTTCAACACCCGCTATTGACAAATCTGTCCGTCCACTTTGCACCCTAATTGCTGGTTTTCTGTTTCGTAAGACATGCCCTGAAATATATTCTCTGTCGGTATTAAACAACCCCTATCTGCCCAATCGTTACAGTTTGCCTTGAACGTGTACACTTTTTTTCCTTAATTTTAGATCTTTTTTTATCGCCGTCAAAATGATGAACACATTAAGCAAAATGGGTCCCGCTACCCCCCCCCCCCTCCTAAAAAAACACATTACTTCTCTATCGCGCACGCGATGCTCGCTAATTTAACATACAGTACATGAATTTTCACAATTCATTGTGCCCTTGCCAAGGCAATTAAAGGACTCTAAAGCACATCTCTCCAGCGAAAACGCGCCACAATTAGATGTGCTGTTGCCGCGATGGCATTGAAACCACCCTCTTGGTCATCTTCAGTCGTGTCCCATGAGCCGTTTGCCACATTCTGCAGTGGCTGATTGAACCCTATTCAGCACGGCTCTGTGATCCATACACGGGTTTCTACCGGAAGGTCAATGCAACCTAGACAACAGCCGCTCATTAGGTGTTATTGCATTTATTTTTTGCTCCTTTCATCTCTGCTGTCTAGAAATGTTCACAGACTGCGTGTGTACGCCAGATATTAAAACATGTGCCCTTTTCCTACTGTTATTTTTTGTTTGTTATTTTCCTTATATTCTCAAAGTTATACTCAGATTGTGCTGTTGCGGTCATGGCACTTTGGGTAAAATTGTCATCTGCATTGGGCCCCCCCCCCCCCGTAGTCAATGGAACATTGTGTCACATTGAGGAACGACGTTGGAAAAAACGCCACACAATTTCTTCTGCCAACTCTCATCGCGGTCATTAGAAGCTGCCCCTTCAGCTGCCCCTTATATATAAACGCATATATTACGTCGTTAGAAGTGAGAAAAAATAATCTCATCAAATTATGCGTCTCTGTGTGTTCAATGGCAGTGTATTTGTTGCGCATGAACTTGTAACCAGGCGGGGTGGCACTGTGGTTAGAACGCCAATCTTTAAGACATCTAACTTTTTTTCTCGTTTGTTGCCACGATGGAGGTCTTTCAGTACATACTTTGTGGGATTGCATGAACATTGACTTTGCAATGGTGCAGCGCATCCTGGGTAATTAAATAAATATGTGAATGGACTTCCATTCTTCTCTCCACATAACACATATTTCAGTCCAGCCTATGGGTCCACCAGACTAATGTTATCCAGCAGCATTTGTTTAAGCCGTTTCTAATTCATGTATTGCCAGAAAGTCAATTCCTGCAAGAATTCTGGCAGAAAATATGACCAAACTACCATTACATTCTTCATTCGAGGCCATTTCTGTAACAAATCAGCAACAAAGCGATTTCAGCCAACACATGAATCAGTACCAGTATGTTTAAGGTAGTACAACAGAGTTGATAAATCACACTAGCATTGTTTTTTTGATTGTCAAACTTTCCACTTGCTCGGCTGCAAGGCAATCCGGGCAGTGTAGCATGTGGGCCCGTGACACGCTACAGATTTGAGAGCGACCCCCCCCCCTCCCTCCGGTGTCTCGAGGTTTTCTCTTAAGTCCCTGCACTTTCTACCCACAGGCAAAACGCCCAATGTAAACAATAAAATAGTAAACGTCATGATACAGAACTCTATGCGTAAAGAGTCCTGCACTGAGACTCAGCGAGGTTTTCCTGGCAAAATGAAGAACATAAGCGCATTTCTAAAAGAAAAAAAAAACCACTATTCCTGGCTTTGCATGCAGGATTTTCAATTATTCTAGTTCAGAGCTCTGACAGGAGTATTAGCCCTCTGAACCGCAAATATAGATTTCCATTGCATTCTTATCACAAGTCTTACCGTGATGAAAATTGCAATGCTCTGGTAAATGCAAACTGCAGCCTGAAATCTTGCTTGAAAGAGCTCATTATTGGATAGTGTGGCTACCAGCCCATGATCCTAGAGCAGATATTTAACTTTGCGGTACCACCTGAAGTGGCATAAATTTCGCTGTTCTGTTTTTATTGATGTGGTCAATGACAGTGAATTATGTGATAACTATTTGAAATTAGGGAGTTATAAAATAATTCATTCTCAGTAGCCACATCAATAAATCAGTACTACTACAGTTTAGCTACCTTGGGTGGTAACAAAATCGAGCTCTGGCCCATGAACAAAGTCCTTATCTTCAGGGCTGGGCCAGAGAGCGGTGGAAACTCCACATTGTGGCGACCAAGCCGCACTATGTATTGGCCCTGTCTATCTGCCTGTAAATGCAGATCGCAATACTTATCTTCAAGATGATCCAATGCAGATGGCATTTATGAGACGTTGTGTTGCTATTAGGGGACTTACCCTATTGACCACTGGACAAATGTATTAGATGGTTGACGAAAGCACGGCAATAAATGTAAAAACTAGCGCTCAATAAGAGCCTTTTAGCGTGGCTATTAGCCACACTAGTCCAGCGCCAGGCTTAGCCACAAACAATGAATCAAAGGGAGCAGCGCTGGCTCGATTCACTGTTCAGTATTCGTGTGGCTTGCTTGAGTATGGTGAAAGAGCCGACCACAAAGCCATACAATAAAAAATACAACTACAGACTTGGCCAAATTCCACATTGATTTATGAAACTTCCCCAATCTTCAGAGCTCAATGTCAACAAATGCCTCTTGAAGTCTATAAAACGCATTACCAGCATATGTAACACCTTTGTATGATTTACAGTCTGCGTGGCACGCAGCACAGAAAGACACGGCATCCAATGCGTTGGTAAGAAGTGAGTCGATTTACGATATTTTTATTTTATTTTTGAACCTTGCTTAAAGCACTGGGCATGATGCATAAAAATCAATCACGTTTTCTAGGCAGTCTCATTTAAATGAATACGCTGCATAAACATTCCTCGCAATGTGCCAGCTTCGCTCTTTAGTGAACCAATCGAGAGTGCATATTCAATTTGACAGTGTCACTCAGCTTAAACAAGTAATTAGGCAGGTAGTCCATGGGCCCAGAGGAGCTATTTTACTTGTCAATACGGCCAAAGGTGGCATAATCTCCGTGGGTTACCATTTCTTAATGTGGCCAATGGCATTGAATTGTATGATAACCATTTAGATTGAGTTATCAAGTAATTCACTCTCGTTAGCCGTGTAAATAAATTGGCACCAGTAAAGTTTGCTACCTACGGTGGTACCAATTTCAGCTTTGGCCCATAGACTAAGTGCTCGTCTCCATTGGCCATCCATAAAAGGAGTTATAGAAATTCCACATTTTAGTGACAGGGATCAGTCTACCCATTGGATGATCAATGTTGACTTCCCACAGCAGTGCATATTTGATTGTCTCAAGGCTAGATAGTGGGTGTGTAGCGATCCTCAGTTTTTACGATTCCATGAATTATCGCGATTTGATTAAATAATTTTGAATGTTTTCCGGAGCAACTGATGCCATGGTGGATATATGAAAACATACATTTCGTAGCCTATTTAATTATGTGTTGTATGACTGGCAGATGTGTGTATTATAAGCATTGTAGGATGTAAAGTTGTAAGGATTAGAATATTTATGAAACGCTAATGTTCAGTTAAGGATTCTTTAGTGCTACTGGAAGCACATTCAGAGCACGTAAATTAAACAATCAAAAAGCCAGTATGCCACGACAAAGTGATGGGATACACAAATCGTAATAATCGTCCTTTCTGATATGGTATCATATCGTATGGTGGAATCTATTTAATTTCCTGAAAGAAAGCTTATATTGATGTAGATGCAGTGGGTCAATACATTATTATTACAAACGCCCTGCAAAATTCGTGTCTAATCCCATAAAGATTAATCAACGCACGTTCTTAAATTCACAACGTAGCCATTGAATCATGCGTGTGTAAAATAAGCAAACGTTTATTCGTTTTGTGTACGGTGTACAGAATGAATCGATGGTGACCTCTCCAGCTACTAGAGGCCGACACACTAATCACAATGCATACCTAAAATAATTGGTTCTACAGTGAAATATCAGCGCTGAAATGTGGCAGGGAATCGAATGACAAGGGCAACGAAGTGTGAAGCCTCTAACCCTGCTCCTTTCGGGCGTCAGATTGTCAAGCTCAGCAAACGTGAGCTTTTGCACGTTTCAATTATCCACAGCTTGCAAGTTAAAATTACACTTGAGAGGGGAAATTAACTGGCACTTTAGATGCACTACACAGCAGCTTACGTAGCATGCAGCTTACATTTACTCAAAATACTTCGATATGTGCAATATAACATTTGCTTGTATGCACCCACACATGCGTGCAATGAAAGTCATGGAATGAATTAGAATGTTTATCTAAAAACCAAGAGAAAATGATGAGTAAGTTTAATGCTAGAATCCATATGCGTGCATTGTTAGTATCTTACAAATTGGCTTTATGTATATGCACCGCAGGAAGGATAATCCACGCGTCTTTAAGTAAATGAAAAGAGTATCCCACTGCACAAGTGAAACATAACAGGCACTCCGATCCTGAGTCAATACAGGACATTCCATATTTTATGTGGCAAGGGGCCAGATAATCTAAAGGACATCTCGTGAAAACGTCCTACAAAGCAGTACTCAATTTGTTGAGCCCAGAGGGTTGATAGCTAGAGTCGATATTGAAGGGAATTAGAACTTGTTCGCTCCTTGTTGTAATTTGGGAACTCTCCCACCGCACCCGCCTGGCCAGAATATATATATTCACATATTTTGACGTGACACACACAAACTTGGGGATACTGCTCTGATGTAATCGTCAGAAAACTGGACGAGCATTCCACAGGACGTCGGTTTGTTCTCCCGGGGCGACAGTTCTGACAACGGGAAAGTGTATTAAACCATCACGCCTCTGTCCAGTGAGCATTATAATGTACGCATGTATGTTGAACTTCTTTCGCACCGCAACCGTGCGCAGTCAACCATGCTAATCGGGCAGTGTGTATAAATGGGTACCAAACAGTGAGACCTTCGGGCCGCCTGCAGTGGAGTAGAGTGGAGGTAGTTCCCAGCTCTTCCACAATGTCTGGCCAGCATGGAAGATGCCGTCTAGAGCAGTGATTCTTAAACTGGGGTGCACGCCACCCCCTGGGGGTGCCAAATGCCCTTTCTGGGGGTGCGAGACATGGTCATATTTTTTTTTATAAGGAAAATCATCGAAACACAAATTAAGCACGGGCACGTAAGTACAACTACTTTGTTTCACCAAACCTATGTAGTTATTAACATTATATATTTTTTTTAGTTTATGATTGAGAACCAAAGGGGTGCAAGTCTGCAGTCAAGGTTAAGAACCACTGCTCGAGAGTATCTCTCTAGAGCTGCCTCTAGACGAGGCTCTTCTGCCAGCAGTGACGTGAGCTAGACATTGCAGATTTGCACCTTTATTTAATGCATCAATATAAATCATGTAATGTATGCATGAATGACAAGCACGTGCAGCACACACACACACAGACAGTGCTGAGTAACATAGATCTCTTGTACTCACGGCATTCTGTTAATTTCCCCTTCCTCGAGTAGGGCGACATTACTCCGAAAAACTTGTCGAACAGTTGGGGCCAGCCACTGTTGTCGCCTGCGTGGAGAGGGACAGACGGTTGGGAAGTGAGAACGTTAGATTACATGCTAGGTGAAACATCCATAGCGCACATTGCGTTACTGTGCTATATCCGTGTGAAATACTGCTTTTATGCACATGGCAAAATTCACAAGATAGCCTTATTATCGGTAAAGTCACGTAGGTATGAAATAAAATAAATCACGACGTTTCGGGCGCAACACAAGCGTCCATCATCAGGTGGGAAAGCATGGTCTGCTGCTGAGGCAAAGAGTCTGCCTACGTGACTTTACCGAAATAACAAAAGAGTATGGATTCCTGCAGTCACGAAAGCTTCAAATCAAGATTGAGCCTTGTTATCATTATTATGCATGTCATGTGTACAGAAGAATACTATGTAAAAAACACACACACACAAAATGTGTATACAAAGCGCTTGCTCAAAAACTGCCCCAAAATTCAAAGAAGATGACCGTCTTGAAGAGGTCTTGAGATTCACTCAGACTTTTATAAAACTTAAAAAAAAAACTTGTAAATATTATTATTATTTTAAAGTGTCGCGGTCAAATTATCGCCCATCACAGATGAGCAATGGGACAGTGCTCATCTCTACTTCTGCCTCTCATCAGTGGCATCACTTGGGTTGGTGTCACTCAGTGCGGTAACTCATGGTGTAACTCAGTGCGGTAACTCATGGTGTCACCCCTCAGGGACCTCTGCCCGTACTAGACCATACAGAATCCTTAGTAATGCTTTTTTGTACTAATGTTACTCGTAAATCGTAAAGTTATTGATATAGGTTCACAAATACTAATTGCCACAATAGTGTAGCTAAAACACCAGAAAGTTTGACAAAATCAGCGACTATGAAAACACGAGCGGCAACGAAAACAACAGCGCGTGCTTGTAGCGCGTGCAGACAAAACCACGTGATTCGATGCGTCATTGTTATTGGGGTAACAATGACTGCTCTGACCGGAGCGCATTCGAAGGTTCAAAATGTAAATTAGCATAGAGTTTTAGCCTCGTAGGTATATTGTACATGTAAACTGGGCTTACACATATTTTTTTATTGTTGTTATAACTAACTACAGGGATATTTTTTGATTAAAAAATAATAATAATAATACATTTCTGCTGAAACACTGCACAAAAATTGTATAGACAGTGATTTTGGTGTCACCCCCTCTGATGGTGTCACCCGCTGCAGTCCGCACCCCCTTCGTGACGCCGCTGCCTCTGATCCATGACGAAAGGAACCTGAATATTTTCGTGAGGAGTCGGCCACTGACTTAGATGAAACCACAGCAATTCCAGCAAATTGCCAGGCACTATTGCCATTTGTCACCCCCTAAAAGTCACATAGCTGCGGCTATAGCATTGTGAACTTTGAAAGAACACAATATCTAGCATAGAGCATGCCTTGACATAAGCTCTGCCTGGTTGTTTCCTAAATTATGATTTTTTTTTTACAGATTTTGCGTTAAAAAAAATGAGTGACCGTCAATTGTAAGATTGTGAGTTGAAAACCTGGTTGCAGTTGACACAACCCATCATCCCTAGAAGGTCTTTAAATAGGTACCACATAGTGGGTCACGAACACTGCCTGTCCCTTGGGGAGATTGTCCACCACCTTGAGAACGTGACAGTTATTTTGTCTCCACAGCAGAACCAATGTTGACTTTCTACAAAATGATAGCTATTTCATTGACCCTCGAGGGGTGATACACTTGTTGCTCGGACTATGAGAAGTACATTCGTGTCAAGAATGTTGCAACAGTGAGCACCTTGTTCTAAATATGAAGAGAATTACAGGGATGTAAACATGGAACATGAATAATGGTCATATATAGCGAACAAAAACCTTGACTACAATTCTATTGGCAGTAAAACATCTTTTTTTACGGATTGCCAAAAGTCCAGCGCATTTTAAAAACACGGAGCCCGCGATTTGAACCGACTTGGCGAAAATCACAGCCGGGGCAAGGTTTGTACGAGGGTACACGGCAACAACGGTCGAAATAAACAATGCCTGCTTTGAAAAAAATGTAGCGGAGGTGAATAATGTGTGAAGGGTTGTTCCAGAGGGTGGGAAAGATTTAATTGTGTGAAGCAACATTCCGTAACTAAAACGCAAACGAGCTGAATAGCAAACATATTTTCCCTGACCCACGTGGTTGAAGCCATTGGAACGTAGTGTGTGTTACCTCAAAGTAGAAGGTGGGAAATTCCATAGACGTAGCCTGGCTCATGTCAACCGAGGGGAAATATTGACGGCAAAAAGCAACAACAACAATTAAAACAAACTCTAAAACCAAACGGCTGTTCGTAAATGCTTTCGCAGAGCTGATTTATGGAACCGAAGAGAGAAAGACGTCTTTGCAAAACCAATTCGCATTGCAGAACCTGTTACGTGCGTTTTACTCCACCCGCTTGTTTGTTTCTACTTAATTAGGTTTTCGCGATGATGCTCTATGGCACTCCGCTGTTGTTTTGTGTGAGCTTCTTCAAAACACTGAATTGAATGTGAATTTACAACTCAAAATGCCCATCGGAGAGCGGGACTCGTTTGCCGCATGTCTGTTGGCCCCAGAGGTGGCTGATGAGGCCGATCCGGGAATCAGCTGACTGTGGTGGCAAGCGGGGCGCCGCCTGTTTCCGATCGGGATGGGTGGCCCTGGGTGATTGAATTTGGCCGCGACCTCGCTGCTGCCTTTCCACCGCTCCAACCTTGCTTCCCTCCTGTTGCCATTGTTGTGCTTTTCGAAAAGCCTGAGATCCCTGCAGCAGAATCTTCCTGCGTCTGGGGCGATCCATGGGCAATAGCCTCCTCGCGAGCCAGCGTCGATGTCGCAAAACGCTACACGTCGGCCTTGATGACGGTCCTTGGAAGCGCTTTCTCTGCCCTCCTCTTGAGCGTATGAACACCTCGACTGAGCTGGGAGAATGAAACTCGCTTCGAAGAGTCTGGAGTCGGACATCCAGGGGATGTGGCCGGGCACAACAAAGTTGATGTTGGATGATCGTCGCCTCGGTGCACGTGGGGTTTGCCTCACGAGAGAGAGAGAGCATGGCGCGACTCTCTTGCAATTTCAAGCGTTGATTAATTGGCTGTCCAACTGTTGGTGATGAAGATTGGAATTTTTCATACAAATGGATGAAAAGGCACACCTGCCCAAAGGTGTAATCGACCAAAGCGTTTCGACATTCAGATGAGCATGGGGTACTGCTCATCTCCGTTTAAGATCCTGTGCCAGTGTTGGAATTTCTACTTTCCTACGGTAGACACCACCCTATGTGGAAGGTAACTTTTGACAATATGCCAAGTAGTACTAATTTTATTAACCCCAAAAGACATGTTAGACTCCGAACAGAGGTTTGAACTCCTGACCGTCTTGGCTTTGATTATCCACTCTGACCACGATCCCAGCCTCCCGTAATTAATGAATTTATAAGTTCATAATAAGTTTCTTAAAGTCATCCGCCTGCACCTAGCCTGGCACAGCAGTCAACCCATGGCACCTTCTGGTTCTGGTCCCATGACCTCCTCCTCCACATCCTCCTGTACCTAGCCTGGCACATCAGTCAACCCATGGCGCTACCCGGGTTATGTCCCGTGACCTCGTCCTCCTGCACCTAGCCTGGCACAGCAGTCATCCCATGGCACCTGTTGGGTTTGTCCCGGTGACCTCCTCCTGCACCTAGCCTGGCAAAGCAGTCAACCCATGGCACTACCTGGGTCTGTCCCGTGACCTCTTCCTCCTGCACCTAGCCTGGCACAGCAGTTAAGCCATGGCAACCTACTGGATCTGTCTGGTAACCTCCTCCTGCACCTAGCCTAGCACAGCAGTCAAACCATGGAACCTGCTGGGTCTGTCCTGTGACCTCTTCTTGCACATAGCCTGGCACAGCAGTCAACCCATGTCACCTACTGTGTCTGGTACCGTGACCTTCTTCTCCTGCACCTAGCCTGGCACAGCAGTCAAGCAATCGCACCTGCTGGGTCTGTCCCGTGACCTCCTCCTGCACCTAGCCTGACACAGCAGTCAATCCATGGCACTACCTGGGTTTGTCCTGTCACTTCCTCCTCCTGCACCTAGCCTGGCACAGCAGTCAACCCATGGCACTAGCTGGGTCTGTCCCGTCACTTCCTCCTCCTGCACCGAGTCTGGCACAGCAGTGAAGCCATGGCACCTGCAGGGTCTGTCCCGTGACCTCCTCCTCGTGCACGTAGCCTCGTACAGCAGTAAATTTATGGCACCTGCCCTGCTGGGTATGGTCCCGTGACTTCCTCCTGCACCTAACCTGGCACAGCAGTCAACCTATGGCACTACCTGGGTCTGTGCCGTGACTTCCTCCTCTTGCTTCACCTAGCCTGGCACAAGCCAACCCATGGCACCTGCTGAGTCTGTCCCGTGACTTCCTCCTCGTCCCGCACTAAAATAAAAAAAGTCTGCCAATGAGATGGAGCGATTAAATCAGCATGTGTGCAGGAGATTCTAGTTGGAATGTTGCTTAGCAGGAACGTGAGAGGTGGCGATATCTTGGGGATGCCTTCATCCAGCAGTGGATTGACCATGGCTGAGGATTACATTATACTTTTCGGTAGCACATTATTCGTTGCTTAATAATTTCACTTGCACTTAATTTCTCTATAATAATGCAAGCTTAAAAAAAACACATTTTATACGTACTGTAAATATATTTTACAAGCATCCTAATGGCCCTTCAGTTACTGGTAAAAACAAATCCAGAGTGTGGATTTATAAACTTATACAATACAACGCGACACATGTAAAACTATTTATTGCAGTCTTACAATGAACTTCAGAAAAATGCACGCAAGTGGGAAGAATTTGTAATTAATGGTTGTTGCTTTTCTAGCATATGTAGGTAAAAGCAATACGTTAGAATTGTTTCAAGCTAAAGGGGAAAATGGCTGAGTGAGTGGCTGTAAAGTCCGGCAGACATTGTTAGTGGAACGTCGCTCGACCAACCAAATTTGCCTCCTGAACCTCCACATGGACACACTGCACCAGGTGAACTTTTAAGGCTGAGTCAACTTAGGGGAGACACAGGACAGCCTCAAATAGTGCTTGTTTCTTTGTCTATTCCAAAGACAAAGAAACCCCGAATAGCCTTAACAGACAGTTGGGGCAAATGCTGCCATGTTTACACACCACACCAGGTACTCATTTGAGGCTGAGTCGACCTAACGGAGGCCCAGGACTGATTCAGATAATCGTCACTGGTGTTGGCCGTGAGCGGGAATTGAACTCATATCGCCAGGTTCGTAGCGCAGCGTGCTCACCGCTACACCACCGCTCCCCACTATTCCAACAACAACAACCGCCATTCGCCACTAAGTGGCGATGACGTCACCACGACGCTTGTGCCAGGCCATGTGCACCTTGAGGCGACGTGAAGTGTCGAACGCCCCCTGGCAGGTCACGGGGCTTACCCAGGTGCCACGGGTCGACTGACTGAGATGACCGAGATGACTGGCTGAGGCACCACCTGTGCCCTCTACTGTGCCAACATGCTGTGCTTTAGCCACCCGGCGCTCCGCTCGTTGTTGTGAGCGTCGCTCCTCCGCCCTCTGTTGTTGTTGGAGGGCAAGTCCACTCAGCTCCACATCCTCCTGTACCACGTTACTCCATCTCTTCTCTAGTCCGTGCCGTGCCCGTTTAGCCCCCTCGATCCGGCCGAACAAAAGCTGTTTGGGCAAGCGGTGATTGGGCATGTGGGCTACATGGCCCAGCCAACGCAGCCTTGCTGGCCAGAGGTGCTCACCGATGGGACTTTGTCCAGATCTTTCGAGGATTTGTGAGCTCATCACACAATCCAGCCTGGTTAAACCCAGGATTGATTGTAGGCAGGCCAGCCTAAATTTTTCTAACCGGCGAAGATGTTCCATTAGGGGGGTCCACGTTTCGCAAGCGTAGAGAAGGGAGGGAATGACTGTGGCCGAGAAGACCCAAAGCTTAGTGCGGAGCGACAGACCAGGTAGCTTCCACACAGCGTTACGCAACCGACGAAAAGATAATGCCGCTCGACTGATTCAGAGTGAGACCTCTGCTGTTAAACCGGAGCCGGTCATGAGCACACTGCCCAGGTATGGGAAACTCTCCACTCTCTCCACAACTGCCCCATCACCGATTGGGAGTTGTGGGGGTGGAGTGCCCGATGGTACAAAATACCCAGGCAGGTGCTTAGTTTTGGTGGGGCTGATGGTAAGGCCCCACCTTTTAGTGGCACACTCCAGTTTCAGCAGCAGCGCCTCCAACAACTCCTCTGAGTGAGCTGCAATTACCAGGTCGTCGGCATACATAACATGGTTGACCACTACTACACACACACATATACACCCTACTCAGCATACACACTGCCCCAGACATAAATATTTCAGATATACACCCACAACAACAAGGTCTGCCAATCACCAATTCGACGGTGATGTCAACACAGCACTTGTGCCAGGCTACGTGCAATTTCAGGCCACGTAAAGTGTTGAAGGCTCACTGGCAGGACGTCACAGAATAGCCTGAGGTGTTATGAGTTGACTGATTGAAATGACTGGCAGATGCACCACATGTGCTACCCACTGTGTTAGTTTGCTGTGATTTAGTCACCCAGAAACTCTGTTCATTGTTGTGAGCATCAAATATTTGCCTTCAATTGCTGTACAAAAACACATACAACTGTGGTGGTGACGTTACCACAGCGCTTGTGTCATGCTAGGAGCACCTATATACCTACACACATAAAACCACAGGGACGCCTTTTGGCGTCCCTGTGTTTCTTTTTGGCGACCTCTGGTCTAACACCATTTAAGACTAGGCTCCGAAGAAAGCTGTCTCTGGTGTGGACCAATCAGTTTCAAAGACAATGCATATATTATCAGAGTATGTTTTTTGTTTGCATTCTGACCACAAGTATTGTGGTCAATGCAGACATGATTCCTTGTAAAAGGTTTCAGTTTGGTGTTTTAACATCTAAACACCTGTTTTTTGCCAGAAAAAAGGGGGCAACCTATTCTCATATCACACACACCCATAGAAAACAAAGATCCCTTGTATAGCCTTGCAAACTGTTGCGGCAAGTGCAATTAGCTAGCACCTATTGGTGGTTGGTGGTATTGACAGCATGTAGCCCTGCCACCTGAATCACCCCAGTGCTGACGTTTACATACTGCACCAGGTACTCGTATAAGGCAGAGTCCATCCAGGAAAGGCCCAGAATTTGTTCAGACATTGCTGGCCACTGATTGTTAACAGTTGCTGAATGACGAACTTAGGTCGTCTGGTTCACTGCACGGTTCACTATCTGTTTCATCACGCCCTGCTGACTTGCACCGAACACCCGCACTCACAAACCCAAGTATAGTGTTCATTGCTATTCATACATCTATATTTTTTTGTTCTCATATTTTTTTACGAACAAAAACATTCAATTAAAATCTACTCATTCGGACAATAAACAGCTATTTTGGTCTTGGCATAACAAACACACGTTTTTATTCAAGCTTATGTTCTGCAGTCACACTGCCCTGTCAGATGTTCCTTGCCACAGCAAATGGTGTTCCCACATTCACACCTTTCCAGCCCAGCCAAAGTGTATCCAATACAACGTTTCTAGACCAAGGAAGGTATCGATATTTGAAGAGCACGGCATTAATAATCTATCCATTGAAGACATAAACGCCCACCGCTCTGTGATGCAATGTAAGAAAGGTAAAAGGCTCAAGCCTGCAATTGCCTGCCCATGCCATTGCTGCAAGAAGAGTCTCCACTAGAGGGAGCTCTGGTGAGCCCCCTAGAGGGGATTTGTGTACCGCGCTTCCACGTTGGCCAGACGTTTTTAAAGAGGTGGAGGTACCCACAATACATAAAAAAATTGTTCTGCGGTCACACTGGCCCTGTCAGACGTGCTTAAAAAATTTGTTTTAGCAGGTAAGAGCCCACGGAGATATTTAGCTCTTTTTCAGAAGCGACCTGGCCGCAAACAATAACTCGACGAAGTGGCTTATCGCGTGGAAATTTTTGGCAGCCAAAGACTCTAAACGCATATTGCTAGACGTGGAGGGAAAAACCAGAGAACCCGGAGAAAAATCCAAGCGACCATGGGGGAGAACATGCAATCTCCAAATATACAGCAGGCGTAAGGGTTGGGATCGAACCCATGGCCTCCTGTACACCAGGCGAGGTAGTAAACATCTCGCCACCACGGCATCACACACGACCAACCTTTCACTAGACTGTAGTGTAACTATTTATACTGCTGAGTGGACAGAAGTCAGGGGAATTTAAGAAATGTGCACCATTGTTTCAACTGCCCTGCCAGGAGATTTAACTTGTAACCTCAGGATTGTAAGCCCAGAGTGCTTACCATTACAGCAAGGCAGCATCTTGCTATGCAATATATATCTCTGTATTGTATTTCTCTGCTTCCCACTATGATTTTCATATGTAATAATGTTGACAGTATCTGCAATCACTCATTAGCATGTAAATTACTTTTCCAGCTGGCGGTCAAAGTTGGTTTCCCTTAATCAGGTGACTTTGGCCATCATTCCTCCAGGACAGTACTGATGAGTACCACTTTGTTGAAATTCAGTGGTGGTTGTCCTATTGATAGACTGGCCCCTGTCATGGTAAGGTGGAATCTACACCACCGGATTAGGACCACCAATCCATATCAGCGCTGCCAAATGCTAATTTTCGTAGGAAAACACTTTAACAAGAATTAAATCACCTTATATAAAAAGTGCATCATTAATAAAACACTATAGATATGAAGCAATTGGCGGGACCCCGGGGTCCCATCACTGCCCTGGGGTAGGAAAAACCGCGTAGCGACACGAGTCTTGCCTTACCGACAACAAAACTAAGTGTCAATTGATTGGCCTCGTCGAGAGCTACTCGGGGCACTAAGTTTCGTAAAAAGTAGAAAAATTACATAAACACGTTAAACTCACTGCCTGGGGGGCGGCGGGCTCGCCTTGGCAAAGAAGCTGAGGATCGACGGCTGACCGGAGGGCGTTGTCGCCGCGCGCGACTGCGGCGGACGCCCCCCGGGGCTCGCGTTTGGCCGGTGGGGTGGCGCCCATCGTGTTGATCGCCGCCTGCTGGCGCTTGTTGACGCGAGTCTGGGTGGGCGGCGCGTTGGTGTCGTCGTCCAACTCGGCGACGAGATTGGGCGGGATGGCTGGATAGTAGTCGAGGCAATCGGCGGGGATCGAAAAGTACTTCTTGACGAGCGACTTGAGCTTCTTCGTGGTGATGGTGCCAACAGGCGTCGTCTGCAGCAGCGCCGAGCTTTGCCTCGGCGCGGGCAGTGGCTTTCACCCCCCAATCGCACGACGGGCGGACATTGCGCTGCACGACGGTTTGTTGGGAGCCTCCAGCTCTACCCGTCTTGGGAATGACGTTTGCAGCTGACATCATCGTTGATACGGACAGCGCGGTCGACCGCGGCAGAGGCTTGCTTGACCCCGCAGACGGAGCTGCGACAGGCGGTGATGCACCTGCACCCATTGGCGTCCACCTGACGAGCTTGTGCATTTCGGCGTTCAGCTCTTCCTCGTGTTCAATGAGGTGGCGTTTCTCGGACGCCATTGCTGAACGGGGGCCGCGCGCAAGAATGAGCAGCAGCCCTGGCGGGGTCCGTCCGGTGTCCTTGCGGGATCACGAGTGGGCGGACTGAAAAATAATAATTATTGACCTGATTTTTGCGGGACCCCGGGGTCCCGCCAAATGATTCATATGTAATGAGTCCAACTGAGTCGCAGACGTTGTTCTTTGCAGGCAACAATTTTATTATGACATCAACACCTAACACAAAGGGGTAACTGCCCCTTCACCAGATACAGCCTAGGGTGGTGACCACCCAGCTAACTACGCTATACTGAGGAGTTACAGCTACGAAGGGTCGGGCCCTCTCATTCGGGTTCTCGACCACGTGTTGATGTCTTGCAGGACGCAGAGGTTCAGCTTGTGCGACCCGGGTCCCTCTCGGGTCGGGGCTGCTCCGCCCTCGGCCCCGCCCGCCTTTTGGAGCCTTCTAGCTCCCTCTCGAGAGCTCTCCCCGGACACGTGAAAACCCCCTAGAAAAACCCACCTGGGGGCCTCTCTATGGACACTCCAGATCACGTGTCTGCGGGGTCAACCAGAGTGCCATGGCCCGGGGCAACCCTGCCCCTGGGCTGACACTCTCCTACTCCCCCCTGTGGGAGCCCACACTACATGCTAAGCGTGGTGCTCGCGCTATCCCAGCGCACGCCAAGCCCCGCTAGGGCTGGTACTACACCCGCCTACGGGTGTACGCGATGACAGTGCATTGCCCTCTCAGGCCGGCACCATACAGTGACATCACTACAGATATATAAGGAACACATTTAAGGAGATATGCACTTTTAATTATTCGACTGATATATTGTACTGCCCCTACTATGAGCATCAAAATTAACCTTACAGCATATTTCCATTTAAAAACGCCGACTAAATGCTGCATACATGCATTCTTTACCAAACTTGCTTATCTTGTTTTTAAAGGGCATTTTTGCTTTTAAACCTGAAAACGTGAATGTAACACTTTAAACCTCAACAAAACAATTCGCACATTATTACCTAATGATGGTTGCTTGTGTTGCAATTGAAACTTCGTATCCTATTTTATTTATTTTATTTCTACGTGACTTTACCGAAAGAACCAAAGAGTAATTCCTGCAGTCACGAAAGCTTCAAATCAAGTTCGCACAAATCTGTTCCATAATGTTTTCGAGAAATAAACGTTGTTATTATTCAAGAAGCAAGCCGCGAGTTAAGGCTTTTGACAGAGATTGTGTGCACGTTGAACGACTAAGGACAATTTCAAGCGGACGTCCCTGCACTGCCAACAACATTCCCCGGAATTGTGATCTCACAGCGTGAGAAACCAAGAGGAGTTTCTTGATAAGGTGATTCAACTCTACAAAGGGAAAGGAATTCAGAGAACGGGAATGGACTACTTGTGGATATAGTCCGCTTCCCTCTGTTGTAACTGACGTAGGAATGTGGAATGTTTGAAACGAGCTCAGGACTGCGAGTAGAGATGAGTGCTGATCATTGGAGAATTAAGATACTAATAACTTTGTGGCTGTGTATACAGCACACTGACCTATTATAGGGGATCTCAAGCACTAGCATTGTAACTGCCAAATTTATATATACAAAATAATGTTGAATGCCCTTTCCCCCCAATTTATTCCCATTGTGTTATTGGCATCGTGTCACGAGGAGACATACAATCCCCTCAAAAACGGTCCTGTTATCATTTACAAAGCAGTGGTCAAACCTTCCCACACACTCTGCAATGACATGCATTATCACACGAGCAGTCAAACCAATAGTTTTATTACTCAGAAATGGAATATATTTTTTTAAATCTAGATTAAAAAGTAATTTCTTTAGAACTGCTTTTTGTGTTTAGTTTGTTTTCCTTCCCCCAGAGCTCCGATTAGCACAGTTGGCTACATACGTTGAGAAAGAAGTTCAACATACACACATTCAAATAACGTGCAAAACCACATTTAATTTAGAAGGGTGATCCCACACATGGGGTCACCCTGCTTTAGATGTAACAGAGATTTCCGTCTGTCACACGACAGTCTAATCGATATTTAAACTCTTCGGGCTATAATGTGAGCAAACGAAAGTGTACAACCAAATTTCACCGGCTGGAGTTTCTGTGCAGCCATATGTGACTGGGCTGAAACCTTTAAGCCTCATTGGCATCACATCGCCGCTTCACTTGATTGAGATTCCAGTTAAATCGAACGCGGCTGGCCAGAATTCCAACCCAGGATCTCTGCCGTGCCCTGACCTCTTTGCTACCTGGCCAACTCTACATTTAGCTGCTTAGCTCAATATCGTTTTAGGCAGATACTGCAGTTGCTTTGCTGTTGCTATGTTCAATGATTTTAAATGCATGAACATTGTCTTTTACCATAATCAAATATGCACTGTGCAATATTGTGTGCAAGTGATAATTCCAAAAACTCGCAAGTCTTCATTGGAAACAATGTGTCACCATTTCGTGCTTCCTGGCCAAAACCACGTATATAAATCACATACAGTGAGGGAAAAAAGTATTTGATCCCCTGCTGATTTTGTACGTTTGCCCACTGACAAAGAAATGATCAGTCTATAATTTTAATGGTAGGTTTATTTGAACAGTGAGAGACAGAATAACAACTAAAAAATCCAGAAAAACGCATGTCAAAAATGTTATAAATTGATTTGCATTTTAATGAGGAAATAAGTATTTGACCCCCTCTCAATCAGAAAGATGTCTGGCTCCCAGGTGTCGTTTATACAGGTAACGAGCTGAGATTAGGAGCACACTCTTAAAGGGAGTGCTCCTAATCTCAGCTTGTTACCTGTATAAAAGACACCTGTCCACAGAAGCAATCAATCAGATTCCAAACTCTCCACCATGGCAAAGACCAAAGAGCTCTCCAAGGATGTCAGGGACAAGATTGTAGACCTACACGAGGCTGGAATGGGCTACACGACCTTTGCCAAGCAGCTTGGTGAGAAGGTGACAACAGTTGGTGCGATTATTCGCAAATGGAAGAAACACAAAATAACTGTAAATCTCCCTCGGCCTTGGGCTCCATGCAAGATCTCACCTCGTGGAGTTGCAATGATCATGAGAACGGTGAGGAATCAGCCCAGAACTACACGGGAGGATCTTGTCAATGATCTCAAGGCAGCTGGGACCATAGTCACCAAGAAAACAATTGGTAACACACTACACCGTGAAGGACTGAAATCCTGCAGCGCCCGCAAGGTCCCCCTGCTCAAGAAAGCACATATACATGCCCGTCTGAAGTTTGCCAATGAACATCTGAATGATTCAGAGGACAACTGGGTGAAAGTGTTGTGGTCAGGTGAGACCAAATGGAGCTCTTTGGCATCAACTCAACTCGCCGTGTTTGGAGGAGGAGGAGGAATGCTGCCTATGACCCCAAGAACACCATCCCCACCGTCAAACATGGAGGTGGAAACATTATGCTTTGGGAGTGTTTTTCTGCTAAGGGGACAGGACAACTTCACCGCATAAAAGGGACGATGGACGGGGCCATGTACCGTCAAATCTTGGGTGAGAACCTCCTTCCCTCATCCAGGGCATTGAAAATGGGTCGTGGGTGGTTATTCCAGCATGACAACGACCCAAAACACAGGGCCAAGGCAACAAAGGAGTGGCTCAAGAAGAAGCACATGAAGGTCCTGCAGTGGCCTTGCCAGTTTCCAGACCTTAATCCCATAGAAAATCTGTGGAGGGAGCTCAAGGTTCGAGTTGCCAAACGTCAGCCTCGAAACCTTAATGACTTGGAGAAGATCTGCAAAGAGGAGTGGGACAAAATTCCTCCTGAGATATGTGCAAACCTGGTGGCCAACTATAAGAAACGTCTGACTAAGTCATGTCTTGCACAGGGGTAAAAATACTTATTTCCCTCATTAAAATGCAAATCAATTTATAACATTTTTGACATGCGTTTTTCTGGATTTTTGTTGTTGTTATTCTGTCTCTCACTGTTCAAATAAACCTACCATTAAAATTATAGACTGATCATTTCTTTGTCAGTGGGCAAACGTACAAAATCAGCAGGGGATCAAATACTTTTTTCCCTCACTGTATGCAGGGCTATCCGTTTAATGATACTCCACTAAGATACTAAATCTTGTTCGATTTGATGTGCTTCTCCATCTCTCTTTGTCCGCTCTACATGCTAAGGCCTCGGCACAGAGACCCTATCTCTCTGTGCTCCATACGTTGTGTCTCTCTTTGTGTCTCTGTTAACTCCCTCTGCTTAGGTGTCTGTATATATATCTGCGGTTCTGTGTTTTCTCTCTCTCTTAAATTTAGCTCTTCTATGCCTGATGATGATTGCTTGTGTTGCAATCGAAACGTCGTATTCTATTATGTAATTTTCTTAATATTTCTTATTTCTACGTGACTTTACCGAAAAAAACAAAGAGTAATTCCTGCAGTCATGAAAGCACCGAATCAAGTTTGAACCACCTCTACGGGGAGGTATCAAGTCTGTGTCTTTGCGTTGTCTCTGTTTGTGTCTCCGTGTATGTGTCTTGTCTCTCTCTCAAAGGTCACACTTAACTTAAGTTTGTTTCTCTGTGTTGTCTCTACCTGTGTTTCTGCCTTTGTGTCTACGTGTATGTGTCTTGTCTCTCTCCACAGTCCCTGTGGGCATGCTAATTTGATTTTTTGTCCATCTCCCTCCTCACCACGCTGCAGCGGCATGTGTGTGTGTGCCTCTACTTGCTCAGTCCAGTCCATGCTAATTTGTATCCCTTTATCTCTGTCTCCCCCCCCACTCTCCCTCTATTTAAGGCTTCGACACAGAAGCATTGTTTCACTGTGTCCCATGTGTGTGTCTCTCTCTGTGTGTCTCTGTGCTAACTCTCTCTGCTTGGATGTCTATATATGTTTCTGCGATCTGTGCTCTATCACTCTTAACCTATAATTTAGCAATCTATGAAATAGCGTAATCAGCCAGACCATGCGTTAATTGTGTTTTGACCGACCCTCTGTGTTGCATTATATTGTTTCCAAATTTTACTAAATCTTGTTCGATTTCATGTGCTTCTCCATCTCTCTTTGTCCCCCCTACATGCTAAGGCCTTGGCACGGAGACCCTATCTCTCTGTGCTCCATACGTTGTGTCTCTTTGTGTCTCTGTGTTAACTCCCTCTGCTTAGGTGTCTGTATATATATCTGCGGTTCTGTGTTTCCTCTCTCTCTTAAATTTCGCTCTTCTATGCCTGATGATGATTGCTTGCGTTGCAATCGAAACGTCGTATTGTATTATGTAATTTGATTATTATTTCTTATTTCTACGTGACTTTATCGAAAAAACCAAAGAGTAATTCCTGCAGTCACGAAAGCACCGAATAAAGTTTAAAAATGTTTTTTTTTTCAAAGCATCTACATGCCTCTCAGTACACACAATCATTCTTCAACACTTTCCCCTGTAAGGAACGGAGTCATCGGCTTCACAGCATTCAACGAGCTGTTGAGAAGCAGGTAAGATAAATCAGTGGGGTGTCTCTCTCTCTCTCTGTGGATCACCGTGGGTTAACGCAGCTGTTTACGATTGGCTCAATCCAGCCACATCACCCCTGATGCAACTTATGTCAGAAGAAAAAGTTGTGAGTAACTTTTTACGAAAGTAAAAGCACATATCAAAAACTTCCAAAAAGAGCACGGTACAGCAAGTCCTTTGGTAAATTACTATCCCATGTAAAGTATACGTTGATATATTGACTGCGGCTCTTATTGAAATAGCAGATGCCACACGCCACAGGACCACCGTCAGCTTGTTGAAATAGCCACACTATTTGGTCCCATCGTTTTTTTTTATTAAGAGATGTTACGGTTCATTGGGAGCGAAATATATTTGAGTTCCACTTCATGTATGATTTTCAGATGATCAAATGGAAAACTTGGGCACTTTGAAGCTCAACGTTGTGTGAGTGTTAACTATTTTAGGACTTACACATTCATCCACGTGATCATCAAACATAGTGGCCGACACATGCAAAGCGCTTAGAGCCCTGTGACAATCCGCTGGTGCCTGAAGGCCTGCCCACACCTTTTGGTCATGGGAGTTGTTTGACCATACTTCACCATACTGGTCAGTGACGGTTGGTGAAGGGGCAGCCAGGAATCAATTCACGTGTTACTTTCCGTGATGTTAGCCATGCCCGGGTATCAAACTCAAATTGTCAGGGTACATAGCACAGTGCGCTATCTACTACTCCATCAATCTACCCCCCCCCCCCCGCCTTTACAAATATTTTTCTACATGCATAACGGGAACGAATGCTTGTTGGATGGCAATGTAGTGTGTGAACAGCCGTCATCCAGCAGCAGATAGACAGTATAAGTTGTAAAGTTGTTGCTTGCTACTCTATTCATTTAGTTAGCATTTTCACATCAGTCATCGTTTTCTTCGAGTCGATAACAACCCGTGCAGTTTTAGTCAAGTTTTGGTCTGCATTGCATATCTCGTTACTCTCTCGGTCCAGTTGACTGAAGCAGCCAAAATGTAATTCACCTCTCGCTGTTAAATGTTCGAGTGGTGCATGCGAATCCATAATTATAAGGTCAGACAGTCAGTAAACTCATTTAATTTTGTATACACATGTATAGTACAGTAGAGCAAAAATGACCATTTCGGTTACCCTCAGGGTAATGAAGTCTATAATAGCATAAGTAAATTATCTGAGTATGCGCCTGTGTTCAGAATCGCGAATATCGTTTTGTCTTAGGCATGCTTCTGTCTGTGGTGGGTAGCCATTAGCTGTCGTTATGCTCGTTGATGTTCATCCACTCGTGGTCACTGTTGTCCAATTAAGTGAAGTACTTTTTTGAGGAATTTTTCCTCGCAAATTGCATTCACAAAATTAGCACCGTTGCCTCTTCAGTGACACAGCAATTTATGTATACCTTAAGGTCGGTTGGCTGAAATTTAGAGGCGTTCTTTTCCTCTCATACCATAAAAATGCCCGCTTATTGTTTTAATTAACCTGTTATTTTATGTTGAGGAAATACATGACTCGTGCCCATTTTCATCAGCTCTATAAATATTTTCTGAGATATTTAAAGAATAAAATACGCGTGAAACGCCTATAAACTTCCAAAATAATATTCTGCAATAACCTCCAACTTAAACCACATTTTAACTTTTTTCCATTGTTTCTCAATATTTAATTAATATTTTCCACTGCTCAGATTGAAGGAAGAAAATACTCAACAACTGATTGTGTGTACAAAAAAATAAAATACACTTTTTTTAAACTCGTTTAATCAGCTGGTCTTATTCTATCAGAGAGTTTACGTTGATAATACATCAGAGACATCTATGTATTGAACCAGAAACCAGTATAATAGTGTAATGTAGCTCTCAGAGACACCGTCTTGTCTTCCGTATATTTATTATGAATAAAGTCCACTGACAACTCAACGAGTAACCGCGAGTGACTCAATACACTGGGGTAGTTAGACGACTCCATTCAGAGACAACGTAGCCTCTAGTCTCAAGACAACTCGTTCCAAGGCGACTACGATGATTCCCCACGCCAACAGCCACCAAGTCCGGCTCGCACCGGCTCTTAAGCCTCGCCCGGTCCGGCCACGCCCCTATTCTCGAATTCTCCTCGCCGCACCTGCTCCTGTCAATCACTGCCCAAATTTCACTTCCCCCCCCGCCATTGGATCTCGTGCTCCCTCTCACGTGATCCTATCAACTTTGTCTCATCAATCATCATTAGCACGTCCATTAGTAACCATGGTCTCGGGGAACCATACTGTCCCCCTATAGCTCCGTACTGTCTTTACATCAGTGATCTCTCATTGTTGGTGACACAGCATTCATTTCCGGGAGGCAAATCCTCACAGATATTATCCTCCCTTTTGACTTGTCATTTTACTCTCAGAAATCCATAGCTTGATAAACAAAGGCATACAGCCAAGGCAAGGTGGTGTTCAATCCCTGATGCTGCTGTACAATTTGTACTATATACTGCTTAATTCTTAAATCGATAGATTACCTTTATATATACTGTAACGACAGTTTCAGTCTGTATCACGTTGAAATACAATTGGATCACAAGAAGCTTTACAATAATCACGTAAAGTATATAGATTGTAGTAGATATAAAGTTACAGCCATTCTCAATCCACCAATGGATGAAGGCCTCCCCATGCCATTTTTGTCCAGTGTATCAATTTTTTTTATAACTTTTCTTGAAATTTTCTGACCCGACCCTTCTGGACATCTGTGAAAAATAGCTTCAAAGCTCACCAGATTTATCCAGTCTAAATAAAGATTCGGATTCTAATGCATTGAATTTAAATGAATATAAAGGTGAATCAGAAATCCGGTGCATTGACTGTGAATACGACTACGTTTGAAAATGTTACAAGATATGTTCTGTCTTTAAATTACCTTCATTTTTTGAAAATGAATGCCTTCAACATGTGACTACATTTATTTTCAGGCAAATGTAACGTTAATAAACATACAATCCAGGGAGGTCGCTATTTCGTTCGATCTCCTGGCGTGGAAGTAGAAACGATGACTGCAAGTTTCTGAAATCCCTCCCCACTGCTTCTGGAGGCGCCACAGTGGCGAGATGTTAACTCCCTCGCCTGATATGAAGGATGTCGTGGCTTCTATTCTGACCTTTATGCCTATATATTTGGAGTTTGCATGTTCTCCCCGTGATAATGTGGATTTTTCTATGGGTGCTCCGGTTTTTCCCTCCACATTTAGAAAAATGTGTTTAGAGTATTTGGCTGCTATACATTTTTACATTATAAGCCACTTCGTTGAGCTATCATTTATGGCCAGGTCGCTTCTGAAAAAGAGCTATCTAGCTCAGTGGGCCTTATCTGGTAAAATAAAAATAGTTTATAGTCTATCCACCCAGCAGTGTCATGGGGTTCACCGCAGTTCGTCTATCAGTAGGCCACACGTGGTGGCTGGAAATAACGGGGGGTACTCCCGCCTCTTCCAAGACGTCTGTCCAGCTTGGAAGAGTTGGCCAAATATCCTCTGGAAGGGTTGGCTGGAGTTCTCTCGACACTCCGGAGGCTCGTCTACCCTGAATGGCGTGAGAACACGATTGTAGGGTTGCACCTGCATCGCATCACTTATGAATGATTTGGCCAAGACAGATACCGTATGTGAATTAATGAAAACAATATTCAATCAAGTGGTCATGTTTCTTGAAAACCAAAAATAAGCTGGCAAGATTCGGTTCGGTCATTTAGCCTTGCACAATTGTGATAGGTAATCCAGCAAGGGCAGGGAGTGGGTTAAATGTATTCTAAAACATTGTGATGTAAATCACAAGCTCGCAACATTCAAATAATCTTAATTCTGCAAATATTCCTGCCCAGACATGCACGCCACGTGTACAATGTACGAAAATCCTTCAGTTGCTTTTTTTTGTCAGACTGCACGCAGAGCCTGGAGCCGATGGATTCATACACGAACCACCCACTGAGTGCCTTCTGTGACAACCTCTCCCTGCTTTCATTAAACCTTTGTTTGTTAAATAAAGGTGAACATGCCCCCAAACTGCCAACGCCTGCCCAAAAGCCACTTCAAGATGCTGCTCAATATGTCATTCAAAAAAGAGCAGCGACATTTTATTTCGCCTTCATAGAATTCATTTGTCAGGCCTTCAAAGAATACCTCCATTTGGCAAAAATCCCTCGCCTTAAAACCGTTCACCTACTCTAAATCTTAGATCATGTGTTTGCCCCATGTCCAGTTCACATTATTTCTGCGACTTTCCTGGCTTCCAAAAACACAGTAGGGGTTTTGGCAGCGCATGTGCATTTTTTTCTATGATCATTTAAGGTCTCTAGTCAGGGGCAAGTGCAGCAATGAAAATGAAATATATGAACGTACAGACAAAACAGATGGACAGAAAATGGAATAAAATGCTTAAAAACAAACACCGCTGATATGGATTAATATAGAAGGACCGCTGTTTCCATTCATTAAATGTTATTTTATCATGCAATTAAACACGTTATTGATTATTTCATTAAAACGTGATTGTAGTTGGATTGCATGCATCCTGATTCATAGTCATTAGTTTAAGATAGACTCGAGGAGACCTATGATTCACCACCACCCACGAACCTCCAGCAATTTAATTAATTGTCACGATTCATGGACTGCCATTTGGTTCAACGGTTATATTTTTGTTCCATTTTTTCCATTTCGATGTCATTGTTTCTCCTTTTTCCGTCTTGTTCCTTCGGTTGTATATATTTCGCGAGTCAATGGTTAACATGACTCTATCATATCATTTTCATAAAAAAGCCTATTTATGCTTACACATATAATTTGTATGCATATGCCATTATGTTTTAGTATGTATGTGAATAATTGAATTGATGATTTGTTTTACCCATAGGGAGCAGGTACTGTAGGTGGGTATATAGGTAGGTGGGTAGATGCCTAGGTAAGTAGATGATAGCAAATTATTTGCCAATACTGCATTGCCAGTGGTACACAAGCACAAATAACAGAAACGCAACACATTAAGTGTCATTAACACTGCCTTAAAAGTTTTAGCTTCACAGCACAGAGTCGCCAGAGAGGTCGGATTGTTGAGCCCTTAAGGAGCTAATCTGTCAAAATATTGAATTGAGTAATACGTTTTTTAAAGTGCCTGGCACAGAATGGAGATCAATAGTTATCAGTCGGAGCACGTTAGTGATCACCTACGAAAACCATAATTAACGTAGGTACTAAAATCCGGTTTACTAAAAAAGTAAACAATAAATAAATGTGCCACGTTCATTTGTTAACACTGCTTTCTAACAACAAATATAGTGCACGAGGCTCATGATTCATGCAGCTGTCCATCTTCAGATTTGAAAGAGGCCAAAAAATATTCGCTGACCCATCGCAGAATACCACATTTCACAGTGCCAGCCAACATTTACCTTTATGTTTTTTTCATTTCTTAGTTGTTGGATAAGTAGGTCAATAGCTGTTATTTTAACCAAGTATAAGCCCATAGAGGCTGCATGTCTGTTTTGAAGGCAAGATTAGAGGGAATGCCATTTCAATTTAGCATGCTTCTCCATTTCGGCAAACAACTAAATGCAGTGCAGAAAGCTAAATATGAAAATCTATTCATTGAGGCAATTGTTATCTGTAACTTCAGCACAATTGAAACACTTTTTTAATATATAAAATGAAGGATTTTCACAAATGTCCAGAATAATCTTGGAGCAGTTTGTCAATTCGTTTGATAATTTCCTCAACGATGCTCTAATTTGTTCGTTTTTTCACGAGCTTGTTATTCTTTAAATTCTCAGATATGCAGAAGATTATATTTTTTTTTATGAAACACAGAATTAGCACAAATAAGTAATGCAAATGGTGTGTACCAGTAGAGTGCCCAATGTGTTTTAAGGGTTTTAATTTACCATCGTTCTTTCCAAGCCAACCTTGACAATTAGGCCACGAATGGCCAAGTGTGTTTTGGGGTACTTTACTATTCGGGCGCGCATTTTAACGACCGTTGCTCTTGAGAGTTGTAACAGAAATCCACAGCCGCTTTGAGGTAGTAGACGAACCTGGTCTACTTTGACAAATTATGCACGGCTTCTGTGTGTGCATATGCTGTGAGATAACTCCCATGCCATGGTTTTCTTTCGATAGTGGCGAATACAATGTCACCTTGGTGATATGTACAAATAATTAACATTACAGCAAGCAAACATGTTCTCTCCTGTAATTTATCCGGTGGTAAAATTCTACATTCCTATGGCGGTAGTGTAACAACAACTTTTGACTCTCCTACAAAGTGGTTCTTATTTTAACAACCCAGAATGATGACTGGCTGATTTGACTGCAGAGCAGGATTTTTTCGATTATGTTTAGACATTTTTCTGACAAACCCATCAACTGGACTTAAACATATATATGAAAACAACAGGTGGTGAGAGATTGCTGTTTGCTACATCATAGTCTGGCCAATATTTTTGTACTCAGAGCTGGACTTTAGCCAAGTTAGACAGAGTGTGTTTTGTGCAGTAATTTGTGAACGGGCTGAACCCATCAACTCACTCTACTTGACAGCGTGGTTCAATCATGGGTGGCTGAAATCCAGGATTCAGTGGGGCCTTTTCAGTGGTGTGATCCCTGAGCTGCCCAGCCACCTGTCACCAGGATTTGAACTCTGAACATTTTTTATTGATTTTGAGTTTGGTACACATTGCCATCGAATCAGACCACAGAGACAGCATTATGAATATTTAGATTCAATCTTTGTCCAATTAACACTGGAGCAGGGCATGCTGGAATAATCGAGGCTGTGTCATGTGTAGTATCCCTTTGATACGTGAAACACCACCGCTTACTTCACCAGTGAGGAGTACATCACGCAGTACTTACCGTATCCGCATTCATCAATGTATTTTCACAATGACATTTAGCTGAAAATTGCTTTCTTATGCACTTTGCACTGAAAAGTTTGTGAAATGTGCCAGACTTTACATTTTACGTAATTGTATGCCTCTATATAATCCATAAAAAAGTGTTAAGCGCCGTCTTCAAAGTTTTGCAGAGAACATAAATATAAATAAAACATTGAAAATCGGTCGCTACCATGACTAAAAATAATGTTTTTTTCAATGTGCGCAATGCGTTTTTATGCAATAATCTGTTGCTGTTCTTCACTAACGGGCTGCGTAAGTGGAATGCTTTTGCCAATAACGTCTGGCAACAGGGCAGGATTTTTTTAACAAGCCTGACTGCTGATGAGACCCAGAAGGTCAAAAACCACTCCGCATTTTGCCTGATTAAACAAATGCCCGCTTAAAAACAATCGGGCAAGGACTGTAATAAATGCTATTTTCTATGCGGACAGAAATTTTTTTGTGTGTTTACTTCATCGTGCGTTGAACAAAATCCAGCAGGGTGACACTGCGGTGCTGTTGCTTGGCTTGCAGTCAGACGGTGGCGGTGTTTAAATCCTATTCTACGATCATCCCGCTGAGGGTAGATACACTTAGTATCAATTTGTGGGAATTACTACTGCCTACGGTGTCACTGCTATGTTGCTCTGGTGCCAGAACGTGTGCCTTTCCTCGTGACCACCCCGACTCTGCTCTTTGCGCTGCTGGTAGCTTCTCCAGCTTCTAGGATTTCAGTTCCGCCAGAATTTCTCAGCACGCGGAGCATACATGAACTGATGGGTACGATACAAAAAAGCAACACACACGGGGAGAGAGAAACTTGTGGGAAGTCAGCTAAAGCGGTCAACACCCCCCTCCCCCCCCCCCCCCGTAGAGTCACGCGTGCTCGCCGTGGGGAAATGCGGGAGAAAAAAAAATCCACCGCTGGCTTAGGGCCCCTTAAGGGACAATGGGGAACAATCTCGCCACACTCGCTCTGAGAGCGTGTGGGGCGACAACGTGGTGCGAGCGAGGTGGAGACAGTGGAATGGCCGGGTGATGTCGGAGTGACGCGAGGCCCTTACCACAGTTCTCTTCGTCGGCGCCGTTCCCGCAGTCGACGACGTTGTTGCAGTGCAGCGGCTGTGGCAGACACACGTCGCTCAGATTCCCGCACGGGAAATGGCCCAGCGGACATTGCCAGGCCACCACACCTGGGAGGCGGGGGGGGAGGGACACAAAGACAGATGCCCCTTATAGCACAAATTTACTTTTGGGGGCAAGTGCTGTTAGCGAGTAGCAGCACCTATGAAGGCCGGCACAGCGCACGAGAGGGTGGGTGGCCGGCACCGCACCCCTCCGCCTTTCTCCCAAGTGGGGATGCTTACACACCGCACCAGGTACTCATTTTGAGGCTGTGTAGATCTAAGGGAGGCCCAGGACCAGTTCACATAATAGTCACTGGTGTTGGCCGTGAGTGGGGATCGAACTGGAGTTGCTGGGTTCATAGCGCAGCGCGCTAACTGCTACACTACTGCTCCCCACACACACATATATGCACAGGGAGGGAAAAAAGTATTTGATCCCCTGCTGATTTTGTACGTTTGCCCACTGACAAAGAAATTATCAGTATATAATTTTAATGGTAGGTTTATTTGAACAGTGAGAGACAGAATAACAACAAAAACATCCAGAAAAACGCATGTCAAAAATGTTATAAATTGATTGGCATTTTAATGAGCGAAATAAGTATTTGACCCCTCTGCAAAACATGACTTAGTACTTGGTGGCAAAACCCTTGTTGGCAATCACAGAGGTCAGACGTTTCTTGTAGTTGGCCACCAGGTTTGCACACATCTCAGGAGGGATTTTGTCCCACTCCTCTTTGCAGATCTTCTCCAAGTCATTAAGGTTTCGACGGGGACGTTTGGCAACTCGAACCTTCAGCTCCCTCCACAGATTTTCATTGGGATTAAGGTCTGGAGACTGGCTAGGCCACTCCAGGACCTTAATGTGCTTCTTCTTGAGCCACTCCTTTGTTGCCTTGGCTGTGTGGTTTGGGTCATGCTGGAATACCCATCCACGACCTATTTTCAGTGCCCTGGCTGAGGGAAGGAGGTTCTCACCCAAGATTTGACGGTACATGGCCCCGTCCATCGTCCCTTCGATGCGGTGAAGTTGTCCTGTCCCCTTAGCAGAAAAACACCCCCAAAGCATAATGTTTCCACCTCTATGTTTGACGGTGGGGATGGTGTTCTTGGGGTCATAGGCAGCATTCCTCCTCCTCCAAACACGGCGAGTTGAGTTGATGCCAAAGTGCTCCATTTGGTCTCATCTGACCACAACACTTTCACCCAGTTGTCCTCTGAATCATTCAGATGTTCAGTCCTTCACGGCGTAGTGTGTTACCAATTGTTTTCTTGGTGACTATGGCCCCAGCTGCCTTGAGATCATTGACAAGATCCTCCCGTGTAGTTCTGGGCTGATTCCTCACCGTTCTCATGATCATTGCAACTCCACGAGGTGAGATCTTGCATGGAGCCCCAGGCCGAGGGAGATTGACAGTTCTTTTGTGTTTCTTTCATTTGCGAATAATCACACCAACTGTTGTCACCTTCTCACCAAGCTGCTTGGCAATGGTCTTGTAGCCCATTCCAGCCTTGTGTAGGCCTACAATCTTGTCCCTGACATCCTTGGAGAGCTCTTTGGTCTTGGCCATGGTGGAGAGTTTGGAATCTGATTGATTGATTGCTTCTGTGGACAGGTGTCTTTTATACAGGTAACAAGCTGAGATTAAGAGCACTCCCTTTAAGAGTGTGCTCCTAATCTCAGCTCGTCACCTGTATAAAATACACCTGGGAGCCAGAAATCTTTCTGATTGAGAGGAGGTCAAATACTTATTCCCCTCATTAAAATGCAAATCAATTTATAACATTTTTGACATGCGTTTTTCTGTTGTTATTCTGTCTCTCACTGTTCAAATAAACCTACCATTAAAATTATAGACTGATCATTTCTTTGTCAGTGGGCAAACGTACAAAATCAGCAGGGGATCAAATACTTTTTTCCCTCACTGTACATAAAGACAAAACAAAGGTCCACTGTGTAGCCGTAACAGACTGTTAGGGCAAATGCTGTTCATGAGCAGCACCTATGAAGGCCGCAATGGCACACGAGAGGGTGGGTGGCCAACACCACTGCAAGCCGCCTTTGTCTCCCCAGTGGCAATTTTTACACACCGCACCAGGTACTCTTCTGAGGCTGAGTCGACCCCGCCCACATCAGAACGGAACAAGTCGAGTCTTCACGTGAATTTGAACTCTCCATTTTCTGAATGTGATCCGAGCACCCAGACGTATTAAATAGGTTAATAGGCAGTACAACCGCTCATCTCTACTGGAATACATGCAAGTTTGCCTCGAGTAACTTTCGGCAGACATGCAGATGGCCCAGGCTGATGTTCTATAAGAAGGCAATGTACTCAGAAACTTTAAACATGTCAAAAAGCATTATTGGTGGTGAGCCCACAACAATGAGTGCTGGCAGATGCACGCTGTAGCAGCAGTATATTGTTATAATATAATCTTATATATAAAAGTCTCCGCGCGCGCGCTTGCAAGGGATTTGGCTCTCGAACGGTGGGGTTTTACGGAGAAAAAAATTTGACAGCCAGCACGCCCCAAGCCCCGCGGTGGGAATAGGCTATTCCTTTTTCACGTCCGTCACCTTTAAATTAGTTAAATGAGCGATTTAGTGGGATTTCGCTATATTTATTTATTGAGCGACATCGACCGTACCAACTCACTCCAATTGCGTGGGGGGGGGGGCGGACACTACCAAGTGATGCGCATTCGGTCGAGCTCACGGGGGACATTTTCTTTGACGCGTTTAACATGCAATAAATATACACAACATGCAATAACATGCAATAAATATACACATTACGCTGCGGCTATTTCTTCACAGCGTGATATCCTCTTCGCCCCCCCCTCCCCCCCCAACATGATGCGTGCAGTTACTGCTATAAAGTCCGTATATATTAATACTATTACAGCGCTTAGATAGCATTATTGTAGTATTATTGTTTACTATTATTAAACAAATACGTTGGCAGATATTACAATAATAATAATGTTTGTGTGCACAAAACGAATTTTTCATTATTAGCTTGCTAAATATTCCCTGTTTTTTGCTGTGCTTTTATAACGCTGCGACGGTCTACTGCCAGTCTGATGTGGCTTGCTGTCTGCTGATTAATTAGCGTCAGTGCACTGCCACTCTATTATCTACACTGCTAGTTTTCCTTTTGACCATTATGAGTGTATGCCAGTCTACAATCTGTTGCCTGCCTCTTTACCTCACTCAGTGTACTGCCAGCCTTTCATGTCGACTGTATCCTGCTTTTTCAGCTGCTGCCCGTATTGCCAGCTTTTTATGTCGACTGTAGCAACGCTTATGTCATTGAGTCGGCGTACTGGCAGTCTACAATCTAGACTGTAGCCTGCTTTTCAACTTACCTGTGCATAATGCTGCTCTTTAATTTACACTTATCTCTGCTTATTTCTTCAATGCATTTCTATTGTTTCGATTGCCCACGTCACGCTCTTTACGCATACGTAGTACCGCGATACTGATAGCTGTGCCATCATCGGGGATTGCTGTGCACGTTTATGTGTGTGTGTAAGTCGATGTGTGTGTGTTTTTGAGCCCATATGTGTGCGTGTAGGTCCATGCGTGTATTTAAGTCCATGTGTGTGTCTGTCTTTTTCGAACGGACAACGCTCGATGTTTGTGTGTACGTCGAAGTGTTTGTGTGTGTGTGTCAGTCCAAGTGTGCGTGTCAGTCCATTTGTGTGCGTATCAGTCGCTGTGTGTGTCTTAGTCCATGTGTGTGTGTGTTAGTCGATGTCTGTGCATGGCTCCATCTCAGTGTGTAAGTCAATGTGCGTTTGTGTGTCTATGTGTGTCAGTCGATGTGTGTGTTTACGTCGATGTGTATGTGTGTGTCAGTCCACATGTGTGTGTAAGTCCATACATGTGTGTGTCATGCAATGTGTGTGTGTAAGTCAATGCGTGTGTGCGAGTCGATATGTGTGTTCATCCATGTGTGTGTGTATCTAAAGTAGATGTCTGTGTGTCACAGTCCATATGTGTATGTGTGTGTTAGTCCATGTGTTTGTGTGTGTGAGTCGATATGTCTGTGTGTGTCAGTCCATGGGCGTGTGTGTTAGTCGCTTTGTGTGCCTGGCTCCATGTGAGTCAGTGTAAGTCCATTTCTTTTCATGTCTGTAGGTCCATGTGTGCGTGTGAGTGAATGTGTGTGCTTTATTGACCTCGTCAAGGCCTATGATACCATCAGTACGCCTGGCCTCTGGGTTGTTCTTCATGCTTTCGGAGTCCCTCACCCTTTGCTCACGATCCTTAAAGACCTTCATGATGGTGAGCGGCCCCGCGTCAAACTACCTGGCCGTCAGTCAGAGCCATTCCCTCTACACCTTGGGGTGTGACAGGGATGTCCTCTGGCTCCCACATTATTTAACATCTATTTTGACCACGTAGTTCGTTAAGCCTTCAATGGCTGTACCGGAGGAATTACCATATGGTACAGATACAATGGGAGGCTGATCGATGCTCGGGTGTGGTCAAGGGACGGCTCCCTATTGCTCAACCATGTTATGTATGCCGATGCTTTGGTGATTGCTGCTCATTCAGAGGAGGAGTTGGAGGCACTGCTGCTGAACCTGGAGATTGCCACTAAGAAGTGGGGCCTTACCATCATCCCCACCAAAACTAAGGACATGCCTGGGTATTTTGTACCATCGGACAATCCACCCCCACTACTCACAATTGGTGATGCGGCAATTGTGGAGAGATTGGAGAGTTTCCCATACCTGGCCAGTGTGCTCATGACCGGCTCCGGTTTAACAGCAGAGGTCTCACTCCGAATCAGTCGAGCGCCATTATCTTTTCATCGGCTACGTTACGCTGTTTGGAAGCTACCTGGTCTCTCGCTCCGCACGAAGCTTAAGGTCTTCTCGGCCACAGTAATTCCCTCCCTTCTCTTGCTTGCAAGCAAGCATGAAAAATAAAATAAAATCAAAAAATAATTCAAGACAGTTCATTATGTGAGTATGTACTTTGAAAGTGCTAGAAAAATGTAGCTGTCCTCTTGATTTTGCACAGCGCAAATAATGAGTGTGTGTGGATATAATCAATAAAATAGGTGTGAAACAAATCCTTTTGAGTGTGAGGCTGCTGACCTGCTTCCGACGTGCTATACTATTTTGACAGGTTTGTTAATTATACATCATTAAACAAACAAGGTTATGGCTTTCCACAGTATAATTTGAATCCCCTGCTTCGTTAACTTATCAAACAATTACATTTACAGTTCCTCGTCTTATTCGCACTGTGCCAGAGAGTCAGCGTGCCACTGAAAACAATATTAAATCCAGTCGGTGGGGTTAATTCACTTAGCCAATTATTCTTCCAGGATTTATAGAATCATTACCACTTTGTGTGAAGAGTGTTTCTTCTATTTGAAAACTCACGCCTGGCCATAAGAATGTGAAATGTTCACGAGCTTGTTTGGGAGCACTTTTAAGTTCTTAAATTAGGAAAAGCACTTGAAATCCAACAACCCGTCGCAGTCAACATCTGATCCCTGGCGTCTACTGTTACTACAACCACCAAACATGCACATATACCACAGTCGCCGAAATATAGGATGCATTTCTTGTTTAACCTGTGTTTTAATGTAAGAGTTGGGGGTAGGTATTGTAATCCCATAGGTAGCAAGTGTGGGAAAAACCCGATTTTTTTTTTGCCCGACAAATCGGGTTATTGGTTTTAATGGAATTAAACCCGATTTTGCCGATTAAAACTTGGTTTTATTATCGGCGTCTCGTGCACACTTCAATCCTGCTCCTCGTCGTCGTCGTCCGCCGCCGCGTCGTCTTCGTGGTCGCTCTCGCTGCTGGACTCGGTGTTGTTGTCGCCGTCGTCGGGCATCGGGTAGTCGTGGAACGCGTTGAGGTTCGACTTAATGAAGACGAGCTTCTCGACTGTGTTGGGCGCCAGGCTCTTTCCTCAACTTGGAATGGATAAATCCCATCGGCGAGAAGTTTCGCTCAGACGCAGCAGCAGCGGCGGTCGACGTGGCCATGCCGCCGTGCGCGTGACTCACGCACATGGCGGCTGAGCCCGGACCCTGGCCCGAACGCCGCTAATGGGTGCGTGCGACTGAAATCCCGACTTAACTTTAATAAAACCGAATAAAACCGCATTTGGGCAGAATCCAGGTGCTCCGGTTTTATATTAAAACCGATTAAAACCCGAATGAATAAAACCGGGCCGTGCCAGCCTTGATAGGTAGGTACGTGTGTGTGTGTGTGAGACCAGATTTATATAATATAATCAACAGTGGCCACAAGTTTGTGGCGCAGCATAATTCCTGGAGCATCTCATAATCCAGGGAATATGGTAAGACGTGCATATTATAGCCAGTCAATAGTGGACAGTCCATGGACAGAATAGCCCCTAACCATAGAAATGTGGAATTTCCAGGCACATGATGGAGATGAGCACTGCTCGACTGAGCATGTATACCCTTTGGCTTTGAAAAAAAAAAAACACGGCAATGGCTGTTGCACATTGTTTCAGCTGTCCCACTCCGTCCAATTGACTCTCCAACATGAGGCAAAAATAGTCGAGACTGGAGGCAGCCAAGCCGGAGCATTGTTCCTGAGCTCGCACTGCCCCAAGAGAAGCCGAGGCTTGCACGTGGCTGTGGGAAATAGAAGCAACTGCGCACGTACGTGCGTTTGTTTGGGGAGCTATTCACAGTGGGTCACGTTCATGGTAACACCAAGGGATTTGGGTGCATGGCGGTGTGTGTGCGCGCGTCTGTCTTTTTTTGCTTTTTTTTTAAACCTAATCCAAGAGATGATTTGTGCATTTGGAACGTTCACGCAGCACGGCAATTTGTCCATTTTAGATTACGGTTCGTGGAAAGAGATATCACTGAACTAATTCTGAGAGTACTTCAAGTGACCTCCTGTCCACTCTGAGAAGCACACTTTCTTACATTCCCCGCTAAATAGAAAAGTTTGTTTCAAGAAGAGTCAAAACTTATTCTAGATTTGAAGAAGTTTTCGTGACTGCAAGGATCCATACTCTTTGGTTCTTTCGGTAAAGTCACGTAGGTGAAAAAATAAAATAAAATAATTTAATAAAAAAAATATATTGTTTTTTTTTCCGAGACCAAGGTTCTCTGCAAACCGTCAGGCTACTATCAAAGGTTTGTTCATGAAGCCATCCAGATATACAAACACAGACATAACTTCAACCGAGAGGATGGATTCAAATTGAGCAATCATTGGAAGGATGTTATTAACCAGGTAAAATCTTAATTGCTTTTATAGCTTGCTTCCATACCCGCATTCCCAGTTTCTGCAGCACACTACCCCCCCCCCCAACCAGGCCCGCTCATTGCCCAACTCGAGCAATGTGTTCTCACCAGCCGTGTCTCAACAGGAGCTTCACCCCCCCCCCTACTCCATACCCCCCCCCCCTGCATCTCTCCTCCCTGGCTCCTCCCCCCCCTCTTACCTTATAACACATTCCTGCGGAGGGAGCTGGTAGGAACGTTGGGTTACTCGGTCAATGGCCAGGGTCAACAGCGGCGTGGTGTATTCCGCAAATATAGGCCCGACTGTGAGGGCGTGCACAAGCCGGCGTGAGTAGGTTAAACGTTGAGTTTTATAAGGGCACCACGGGGTGACCAGCCCCTCACCACCCAGTCCCACCCGTCCCAACCCCCACCCAGCCCCACCCTCCCCACCCAGCCCCTCCCAACCCTCCCCACCCAGCCCCTCCCCACCCTCCCCTCACCACCCAGCCCCTCCATCCCCACCCAGCCCCTCCCCACCCTCCCCTCTCCACCCAGCCCCACCCCTCCCATTTTTGGATGCACGACGGACGGACGGACACAATAATCCCCTGTGGGTTGGTGTAACCAGGAGCTTACTACCAGTATAATCGCTTGTCACAAACAGCTCTCTTTGCCCACTACAGTATTTTTTTTTATTTTTTGCTGTGGTTGTCCCACCTGATGACGGAAGCTTGTGTTGCTTCCGAAATGTCGTGATTTTATTTGATTATTTCAATTTTTTTAAATTCTTATTTTATTTTTATTTTTTCATCTACGTGACTTTACCGGAAGAACCAAAGAGTAAGTAAAAACTGACTTTTCCAGTCTGAAAGCTGCAATAAGCCACGTGAAGCACAGAACGAAATATAATATGAAGGGGTTTTTTTGTTGTTGTTCATGCGCAGTCATTAGTGACTGCCCGAAGATCATCCACTCGCTCTGCTTGAGAACCCAGTTTAATCATGGGTGACTGAAACCCAGGACTCAAACCCAGGATTCCAGCGGTGCTGGCACAGTGCTCCGTTTCCTGAGCCACCTGGCTACCTCCTTTGGCTCCACTGATTCTGAATACCATCATTTCTGCGAATGCTTCTGTACATTGAGGTAAACATTATTGAAGCCAATTGCATTTCTGCTGCTCCAGAATTCTTGCGCTAATGCATGATCGTCAAAATAAAAAAAAGCCGAAGTATCCCCCTGCTCAGATGAGAAAAGGGTGGCCACATTTCGCTGTTTCCACCACTGATTCAGTTTTGGTAATTCCACATTCCTATGACAGAGTACAATCATTCCATAAGACAAACTATTTACTATACTCTTTGGTTCTATTCGGTAAAGTCACGTAGGTTAAAATTAAATAACAAAAAATCACGACGTTTCGGCCACAACACAAGTGGCCTTCATCAGGTGAAGGGACTGGACTGTCCAGAGGACAGCGTTGGAGTGAAGATAGCAAGCCCAGGTCGCGTCCTTTACGCTGTGCTGTCTTCACTCCAACGCTGTTCTCTGGACAGTCCAGTCCCTTCACCTGATGAAGGCCACTTGTGTTGTGGCCGAAACGTCGTGATTTTTTGTTATTTTATTTTTACCTACGTGACTTTACCGAATATAACCAAAGAGTATGGATCCTTGCAGTCACGAAAGCTTCAAATCTAAAACTATTTACTGCCCACAATGTGGCACTGATTCTAGAAACCGCAAAGAGATGGTGGCAGAGTCAAGCTTTTAATTGTGAGTCAAGTTCCCCGCCGCAGTGCGACCCAGAAATACAATAATTTTAACAACACATTTAATCACAATATTCACACGTGCGCCGTCCAAGCCAACTCATGTGGGTGACGAGCCCTGTGACGCCTGCAACACACTGTATTCGGAGGAACAAACATTTAACTTCTTAAAAAGTGTGTAAAAAAATGTGAACATCCAGAAAACTTGGCCAGTAGTAGACATTGTACTGTGTCACGTGCATTCCATAACGGTGATTTTTTTTTCAGCTGGTGACATCAGAACATTATTTAAAAATAACTTGTCCTCAGGGCTAGAAAAAAAAAACCTTTCTTTCAATGGCATAATAACATCTAAACTCTAACATAGTTAGGCACTGAGACCTGAAAATATCTTGGATATTAAATTCTAAATAGATTTTTTCCAATAACCTAAAGCCCACATACCTGTGCGTGCCAATGTATTTTTTTTAATATATAAATGTTAAACAATATTACCAAATATAAATGTTAAACAATATTACCAAATGGCATGCTTTGCAGAATATTATTCTGGGTGTCAAAGCTGATTAAATAATAATAAAATATCTACATAAATAAAATGTCAGAAATAAACTTGGCTGCCAAAATGTGGAACTAAAATCTAATAAGTTTAACGCCGTCAATGTCAAGCTGTCAAAACGCCTCCAGGTTCCAATGAGCAGGTTGTGCAAAAACCCTACATTTCTACGACACAGACCGATCTAGGTAAATTCTCCACTTGGGAATACCCTGGTGATCCGCCCGCAAACACCAGTGGGCAAGTGTCACACGCTCACAGATAACCCCGCTCCACGTTGGAAGCATTCAAAGCTCCCTCTACTCTCAGGAGTCGGCACTTTGTGGAGCACCGCGTACGAGGGACCCACGGAGATGTTCCCCCGACGCACCTCCACGTTCGCAATCGAACAACGATTTGTCAGTTGCGCAAAATTTGTGTGCTTTACAAATTGTTTGAATTATTTCTGTTATTATGACAAATAGGGCCCACGATGTTCGTCCCCCACTGCACTGCGATTTAAGTTCTACCGTACTTGGATGGGATACTGCCTGCGAATGCTCAGGTGGTTGTAGGCTTAGGCTACAAGGCAGCCAGGAGCTGGGCGTAACCAGCAAGCAGACTGGAATTAATCTGTGAGAAGCGTTGAGCGGCACACCTTCAAATGTGCGGGTTTTCTCTGGGCTCTCCGATTTCCTCCCACACGGCAAACATTAATGAATGGCATGGGCCAAACGTCCCGCTGCAGGGACTTCATGAGAAAAAAAAAACACTCTTTAGGCCCTATGTTTACCCATGCTTTCCTGGGTAAATAAAGGGCGTTATTAAATCTATTAATTTTCTCTCTCCACTGGACAAACACTGTTAACTTCCCATGAAGTAGTGCAAATTTTGTCGCCCCTGAAGTGACGTGAGACTCGGCTGACCTGCGATCGTGATCATGAACGAACTACCTTCTGATTGTGAGAAGAACATCTATTTATGGATTTTCTTTTCCAATTCATGGTTTTCTTTTAAAAAATCTCGCAGTGAAAAGTGCCAAAGGAAATGTTTAAATATCCCAAGCTGGTGTCCACAGAGGCTTGTTAACTTGACGCATGCCAGTGGCCTAACTTGCACATTTATTTCTGAAAGTTTGGCTGTAAATGTCACGAAAGGAAATCTTCTATTAATTTGCTCACTAGTTTCCGGTTGAAAGTGAAAATTGAGATTGCATATCAAATTTAACGGAACAAAGGCGTTTTAGTTGAACGAATGTGAATACATCTTCGAATACACACACATATACTCTAACATGTAACAGTTTAAAGAGAAACAATATTACTGTTAATTGAAATTCATTTAGTTATAACCACACTCATACAGCGAAAACTGTAATGTACAACAAGCAAGTGCCATTCTACTGGGTTGCGACATAAATAGAAGTTCTTCTCACAATCAGAAGGTAGTTCGTTCATGATCACGATCGCAGGTCTGCTCAGTCTAACGTCACTTCAGGGGCGACAACATTTGCACTACTTCATGGAAAGTTACCAGTGTTTGTCCAGCCAAACTTTCAGAAATGAATGTGTAAGTTAGGCCACTGGCATGCGTCAAGTTAACAAGCCTCTGTGGACACCAGCTTGGGATATTTAAACATTTCCTCTGGCACTTTTCACTGCGAGATTTTGAAAAGAAAACCAGAACAGCATAAGGAATGCCGGTTCCGTAGAGTACTGTTTAATCAAACATTACAAATGTACTCAGTCATGTGAAATATCAGCAATCACACTTCGTCTCAAAACCGCTCACTGATACCCATACCTCCCTTGCGAAAGGTATATTGCTTCTCCTGGCTAAATATGTGACAATAGGTGCATCAACAGTGATCGTTCTCTGGAAAGACTGGCGCCTGCCATGAGAGTCGGGAATTTTGCACCACTTGCTTTAGCACTGAACCTCTTGCTCAGTCGCACCAAGCCATGTTTTAAGTAACTTTTCAAAGTCACCAAACACACACAACATCACAATCAAGAGACCTTTGTAGCCATAGCTGTTGAAACCACCGTGCCTAACCGACACTTTTTTCTCTTTGCCAGATCTTGCAATTACTGCACAGTCGACACCATGCCGCCAGGCTTTCTCTTACATTATCCACAGCAGCAACGACCAACATTCTCCATTGAGCGGTGGTGACGTCACCACGGCGCTTGTGCCTGACTCGGTAAACTCTTGAGGCAACGTGAGGTGTCAAATGCTCTGGTAGGAGATCATTGAACAGGCACAGGTGTTACGGGTTAACCGACTTAAACAACTGAAACATCATAATGAAGGTTTTTTTTTGGGTTAAACCGCGTAAAAGTGCCGTTAAACCCGCCACCACCCGACACAGCCAAATAGTGAGGTTTGTCACGTAAACAAAAATGTGCCAATTAGTTACTACTCCAGCACACCGGTGTGTTTGAGAGTAAACCCACAACGTGTACGTCCAATGCCCAATGTAACTGAAACCTTCTCTGTACCAACTTGCTGGTACAGAGAAGAGCACAACGAGAGGCAATGGCTGTTGCCGAGAAGACCATAAGCTTCACGTGGAAGGACAGGCCAAGCAGCTTCTGCGCAGCATAATGCAGCAAACGAAAAGATAATGTAATTTCACTGATCTGGAGTGAGACCTCCACTACCAAACTGAAGCTAGGCTTGAGCACACTGACCATTACTCATAAACAGTGAACAGGAGATGAAGTGGAGTGTTTGATGAGACAAAGTGCCCAGGCAAGTGTTTTTTTTTGTGGGGCTAATAGTAATTACGGTCCCACCTCTTTGGGGATAGCCCAAGGTTCTCAGCAGTCTCAAACTCCTTCTGAGAGATAGCAGCAATTGCTAAAACATCAGCAAAACATAACATGGTTGACCAGTAGGGAGCCATTACTAGACCTCAAAAGGGCATTGATTAGCCTCCAATTGTATATGCTAAAGACGTAAATTCCACTGGCAACTACATCGTTGAAACATATTAAATAGTGTTGGGGTCAGAGGACATCCTTGTGAAACCCCACGGTGAACAGCCAATGACTGACTCCCAGCAGCACAGCTTTACCCAGGCCTGCCACGCTCATGAAGGCCCTCAATGATTGCAAGTAGATGCTCAGTCATGCTAAATGCATGAACAGCACCCAAAATAGCTGGCCTCAAGGTGGCATCATAGGGCATGACCAAGTTAACAAATCAGAGCTGTAGGTCGTATTGAACTTCCCTACACCTCTATGAAAGCAGACGGCTTGGGATTTTGGTCTCACGACTTTTCCCTATCTGAAAACATGTTTGTGTCCCACACACGTCTCTTGTGGCATATCAATGCTGGACAATCCTTGCCAGCCTCTGAGGAGGATGATACCCCAGGTATTATTATAATTGGAGCCGTCCAACTTCTTATAAAGAGGAGCCACCAGGACATCTTTCCAATCCTGCAGAATTCATCCAGTGATAAAAATTGCATAGAAATGTCATTTTAGGTAGCCTGCACACAATCATCACCCTCCTTCAGCAATTTACTTGAGGGGTCATCTCTGCCCAACGCTTTACCTGGGCTCAGGTTCTGGATCGCTCTTTGCACATCTGCAGTGGATGGCACATAAGTCAGTCACTCATAGGGGGGTTGGATACTTCCTCCAATCGTTGAGGCTCTGCAGTTCCCCCACAACCCAATACCTCACGGAAATGCTCAGAAAATGTGCATACTTTATCCTGGAAGTCAGAGATCGGATTGTAATCGAGGTGGTGATACAATAAATTGGGTTTTAATAGCATTTAATAGTGATTTGCGCACCTCTGATTATCACGGTTGGCTACGTACGGTGCAAAACGTACACATACAGTCACGACCAGATTAACCCACAGGCCTTAGGTCTTCCTATTTTGTAGACCCTCCATTCAATATTGAAGTAACAGCTAAGGGAAGGTTGTGCAGCCATCGGAATTCTGTCTGTCTTTGAATTATGATGACATCATTCATGACTTTGCCACAGCCAAAGCTAGGAGGAAAACATTTTTTTAAGAGATTGGTGTTGTGAGTGATATATGTTCAATGACTTTACCTTGAGTCGAATACATTTGTTAATTTTACATATATTTGATGACTTAATGATTTAAGTCACCTCCTGTTAGGTTTAGGCCCCTCATAACCTTAATCTGGTCCTGGTCGGAGAGGCAGTTTCCCATTCCTCAGTACGGTGCGAAATAAGTTAAAAATACATACATACATACAACCCACGACCAGCACTCATCCTTGCAGTGCCAAACAGCTCTCCGAACCTCCGAGCAAAGGCCCCAAGTTAGCCTCTCAATCCTGGTTGTGGAATTTTGCATTTGGCGAGAATGGGCCCTTCGCTTCTTCTCGGCAAGAGAAACACCTCTTCTATCAGCCAGGGTTTCCAGGGAACGACGAGACGTAGCTTTAGATTGAGGCATTTATATATTGTGGTAGGGTATATATGCGCAGACACGCACTTGAATTTGTATGTAATTGTTTAATATGAAATTATGGGAGGTAGAAAAAAAAATCTACGTGTTGCCCAATATGCATTCTTCAGGATTTTTTTTATTGGCGAACTGGGGGAATTATAACCCAAAAAACTATATTATGAACTTTTTCCATCTCTGTGTAGACGAGTAGTGGAGGACGTCATGTCACTCAGGGGGGTGATAATGGATGACGTCAGGTTACGGTGATATATAAGGGGGAACCCGTTACGTAGAGGGGGTGGTCGCGATGGGCCAGGAACGGAGAGAGTTAGGGAGTCGGGATCCAGGGTAGGGGGAATTAGCGCCAGGCTAGAGTGACTATTTCACCCGGCCGACCGAGTTGGATGCTCCCTCGGTCGGTGCTGGGGGAACAGCAGGTATAGCCTGGGTGGAGCTAGGGACCTCCCAGTACCCTTTCCCTTAGGGAGATATTAGGGTTGTCACCTGTTAGGCGTAAGCCTTTAATAAGTTACCGGCAGTAGCCCTTAATAAACCTTGGCATCCACCCCTACTCAAGAACCGTGTCAGCGTCGTCTGTTGCACCTCAACATCTGTATGAAACACATGTCCTGTTTTTATTTTCTACATACTTGCTCTATATGATGCTATAATTGCCAAAGCATCAGTAGATAATTCTTATTGACATTCCGAATTTAGGCTCACAGACCGTTGGTCCAAGTGTTGTTCGCGAGCGCCTATCAAGACCATTATAACACACAAAAGGCCGGTGTGGCTAAAGTAATGCATTGTCACCTTTGTCTCCCCAAGTGCTGATGGTGCACCACGACAATGTGCTAAATATAGACAAAAGGAACCTGCAACCAGGCAATACCAGGTTCAGAAAGCAACTTCCATTCGTGTTTTACAATGGCCCAAATTCAATCCTGCACTTGCCGGAACTTAACACGTAGGCTTTCATGACCAATATTATTAATGGTGCTTGTTTGGGGTTAGGATGCGTAAATGTAAGTGTTGTACACCCACCTCCACCTGACAGCCAATTAGTAAGGTTTGCCTTCTCATCAACTCATCTCATCACGCTGTTCTGTTGTACAAATAGCTCATTGGCTGTCCAGCGCCTCGGTTAAGGCGCTATATAAATAAAACGAAGTTAATCTATATTTGAAGTTTTCGTGACTGCAGGGATCCATACTCTTTGGTTCTTTCGGTAAAGTCACGTACGTATAAAATAAAATAAATTAAATCACGACGTTTCGGGCGCAACACAAGCGTCAGTCATCAGGTGGGACAACCACAGCAAGAAACAATTGCTGAAGTGGGCAAAAAAAAAACCACTTGTGTTGCGCCCGAAACGTCGTGATTTAATTTATTTTATACCTACGTGACTTTACCGAAAGAACCAAAGAGTATAGAACTAACCTTCTTTGGTTCTTTCGGTAAAGTCACGTAGAATGAGAATAAAATAATAAATTGATAAAATAAAATAACACAATAATATTCTCACGACGTTTCGGCCACAACACAAGCGGCCTTTATTAGGTGAAGGGACGAGACTGTCTGGTAGGACAGCGCTGTCCTGTGTTGTGGCCGAAACGTGAGAATATTATTGTATTATTTAATTTTATCAATTTATTATTTTATTCTCATTCTACGTGACTTTACCGAAAGAACCAAAGAAGATGAATCATTGCAGTCATGAAACTTTAAATCGAAGTATAGAACTAAGTTAAGTTTCATATTTACGCGACCCCACCCAAAAAAATAAAAATGTATTAGGAATTTTCCAGAACGTTGCTAGGTTGACTTCAAGTAAGGATTATCCGCATGTGGCATGACAACGAGAGGAGAAGAATGCCGATATATAATACTCGTGTATTATTGTATCCTATATTCCTACAATCATGTAAACAAGTTCATAACAGTTACATGGACAAAATAAAGAGAGATGGAAATGGAATGCCAACATAAATAACGGACCATTGTTTTGAACCTGTCCAGCAACATTTGAACACTAAGCACATCACATATATGTAGAATCAGTCCACAAACACGCGGGCGTTGTCAACCGAACGTTCGTTCCATGACATATACCCATGCAGGCATACAGCCTGTAACATACTAAGAACTTGGTAGAGGTTCAGGAAAAAGAAGAGCGAAATACCTAATTACGAGTCAAGTACAAAACGCTGCTGCGGGTACTTTTATGAACGTGCACAAGGTGGGCAGGAGGTGGCAGTGGCGAGTGTTGCTCCCACACGTGTTTGGGTTTTATTATGCCTCCCCAAATATCCCAGTGTTGGACAAATCCTAACAAAGATAGTTTTGAGACTCAGTGAGGCATTTCTGGATAGATATGTAGCGAATATTGTTATTATTGATTTCAAGCTTTCGTGACTGCAGGAATCCATACTCTTTGGTTCTTTCGGTAAAGTCACGTAGGTAGAAAGATAATAAAATAAAACAAAAAATAATATATTATGACGTTTCGATCGCAACACAAGCGGTCGTCCTCAGGCGGAAAAAAGAATCCAGCAGTGGAACTGCTGAACCAGCGAGAGAGCTGTTACAACAAGAGGTTATTTATGTGGCGATGGGCAAGCAAGCGGGGTCTGACATGGAAAGGAATTCCATCCCCGGATGCAAGCACGTCAGTTGTGTTAATGGGGAGATTAGGGAGAGAGAGATTCGGGAGATTAGCATGAAATGAGCTTCCGTCGCCGCATAAGAGTATCGCCCCCGCATATGCGCACAACAGCAGTGTTAATGGGAGATTAGCACTATGTTGATGGGAGAGATTAGGCAGGGAGATTAGGGGGATTAGCAAGTTAATGTCACGTCTATGTGTAACACAAGCTGCGGCGCTGCCAACACCGCAACGGTGGTCGGGCCAGTGAGGCACAAAGCCCATCACACAGCCAGAACCATCGATACATCGAGGCTTAGGGAGCAGAGGTGGCCATATTAGTGAGACCCCAGCCCGTTAATGCAGAGGCACCCAACAGGGCAATGCAACTCAGAGTCGGAGATATGACCACTCCATTCCAAAAAAAGATGAAATTGAGCGTTACTTTATAAAATCAAGAGCGATGATGGGCTGAGTTGGCACAAAAATGCATACTTTTTGCGGAGCAACTATTGCCACAAGATATTTTTTTTTATTCGGACAAGTTTATTCTACTTCCCTTGCACATTCATCTTCACACCCAAACAAAACGGTAACTGATGCGGGTGGTTTATTTACTTTCCTTTGGTCAAGTCGAGCTTCATTTGCATTATTCGTGCACGTGCTGAATTCATAAAAACTGTGCAACTCCATGATACTACATTGTGCATTAGGTTGAGGAATCTGCATGAGTGAACATAATGTCTTAGCTTCAAGTTGGCAAATAAATTGCCATAACAACCTCAACTGGGTCTCTTTCCTCTTTGCACTAATTTGCTTCAGGAGGAATGTGGCTACTGGAATATTGCCAGCTCACGACCCTAACCAGCAAAGGAAACTAAACTGAATCGGCCAGTGGCATTGTTTACTCTCTCTTGTAATTTATTTTTTAAAAGAATAACTATTTTTTTTATTACAGGTCATTAATTTTGAATTGACACTGGAACACTCTGACCTAGAGCTTTCGAAGAATTGTTATATAGAGTTTTCTGCAATCAGATGTGATAGCGAGTTTAAATGCCTCACGTGAAGGGCAGCCCTGGTTTTTATTTAGTGACGGAGCTCGATGCTCATAGGCTGGTGACACGTGTTGTAACAAACAAAAGACCTTGAACACAAGGTGGCTGGGCGGCTCACAGTGTGGCTGTAATGTGTCACAGCACTGATGCAACGCCACTGAGATACCGCGTTCAAATGCATCGCGTTAGGTGTTGCCGGGACAGTACTCATCTCCCATTCATAAGGGTGTGAGTTCAAATCCTGGTCAAGGGCTGACTCAGCCCATCATCAACTTCCAGAGTCAATAAAAATTGTCAACATAAGGAGTCAACACTCGTCAACAACAACGTTCATTTGTAAGGCGCTAAATGACGTAATCACATTTCTTGAAGCACCACATAACTGGAAGTGTTCCAACCATCCTGTAGTTTGTCTGGACCCTGCCATAGGATTGCGGAATTTCCACCACAGGCTGAGTGCAGACTATGGATATATCACCACTCTACCACTATATGTTTGAACAGAGAAACGCTACCTTTCAGACCTATAGTATTCGGGATGTGTTCCAATTTTTTGGATTAACCTGAACATTTGGCCTATGCCACTTAGGAACATATGTCGATTCCATCTATAATGAATTGAGAGTTGGCAAATGGGAGTTGTTTTCTAAACTGCATGTATAAATTGAGCGACTGTAATCCAAAAATAATATTTCAAATGAGACAACAATATGGCATCGCTTATATTCTGTCACCTCTGATTTTACTCCCATAATTTAAACTATATATGAGCTAACTTTGTATATACATGATTTAGTTTAATGTAAATATGTTTACATTCTAATGATAGTTTTACTGGTGAAACTTATGCTATAAATACAATTGTTATTATTAATATTGTTAAAATGTGTTTTTATAAAGATTCTATTTTCGTGCATAAGCAATCAAATCTAATAAAATGTAACAAATAAAAGTCTGAAAATACTCAACTAAATCTGAACTGATGCCCAAAAATATATAAAATCTGATTTACAAAAAAAAATTAATACGACACTCATTCCTCTTCGGTGTGCATATAATGTAATAGTCTGAGTGCAGAGCTCATTAAACTTGACAAAAAAAATGTACAATTAATTTAATCTTGATTTGAAGCTTTCGTGACTACGGGAATCCATACCCTTTTGTTCTTTCGGTAAAGTTACGTAGATAGAAAATTCATCGATCATGACGTTTCAATCGCAACACAAGCAACCGTCATCAGGTGAAACAAACACAGCAGGAGAACTGCTGACGTAGGAGAAAGAGCTGCTGCAACAAGAGTTTATATAGGATTTTGGTGGGTCCAACCCAAGGGTAAGTGGGCGGAGCTAGAGAAGGAATTTGTACGGAAATGTAAAAGATTAGCATGTCAATGTGAGACGGCTCCAGCAACCGGGGGTGTGCCAATGAGAAGATTAGCATGTCAAACAGGAAACCCGCAAGAGCAAGAGATACACATTGGAGAGAGAGAGACACACAAAGAGACACAAACAGAGAGACACACACAGAGAGACACACAGAGAGACACACATAATGAGACACAAGCACGTAGAGAGAGACACAACCTAGACAGACACAGGGAGAGAGAACAAAAAAATAAATCACGACGTTTTGAACGCAACATAAGCGCTCCTCATCAGGTGAAAATGGGGCAAAACACATAGCGAGGGAACACACAGAGGGACATCACACACAGGGCACACAGAGAACGGCAAACTGCATGGAGGCAAATACAGCAAGAAGATGGGAGACGCGAACTCAACAACCTTAGGACGTAGAGCTTCTAGCTTGTAGAACGAAGCGACCCCAGTCCCTCTCAGGGACCCACCTTATATGCTCCCGGGTCGGGGCTGGCTCCGCCCAGGCCCCACCCACCTTCTCGAGCGTTCTAGCTCCCTCTCGATCCCTCTCGAGAGCTCTCCCCGGACACGTGATCACCCCCTTGCCCCCCCACCTAGGGCCCTCTCTGTGGATACTCCGGATCACGTGTCTACGGGGTCAACCAGAGTGCCATGGCCCGGGGCAACCCGGTCCCTGGGCTGACACTCACCCGCTCCCCCTTGTGGGAGCCCGCACGACACGCTATGCGCGGTGTCCGCGCTATCCCAGCGCTCACCAAGCCTCACTAGGGCTGGTACTACACCCATCTACAGGGTGTACGCGATGACGACGCATCGCACGCCGGGCTATAGTTAAGCCGGCATCACACAGCAACCACCTCAGTGCTGTCCGCGACGTAGGCACACCGCACGCCACGATCCTCCCGGGCCGGCACCATACAGTGACATCCCCGATCATTGCCGATGTCACTACACATGCACCGGTGGCTTCAGATAAAAAAAAAACACAATCTCTAACTGCGCCCAGAACTGTGTGGAATATTATTTTATATATATCAAGTAGCACATGAAAAGGTAGGAACCCCCCCCCCCCCCCCCCCATCAATCGCTGCTGAGTGAGAACACCTGTAAGTCTGACAGCAACTTATGAGGGGCCACAACGACAAAGATCCCCCAAAAAGCCTTGACAAACTGTTGGGGCAAGTGCTGTTAGAGAGCACCTATGAAGGCCGGAACGGCACACGAAGGGGTTGGTGGCCAGCACCATGCCCGGCCGCGTTTGTCTCCCTAGTGACGATGTTTACACACCGCAGCAGGTACTTATTTAAGGCTGAGTTGACCTAGAGGCGGCCCAGGACCGGTTAAGATAATCCCCAGCATGCTAACCGCTACGCCACCGCTCCCCACTACACACACGCGTGCGTATATGACATTAAATATGGCGCTTTGTTCCATACTGCGCTCTTTAATCAGTGGAAGAGTAAACTCGAATGTAATGTCCATTGACGAAATGAGTTTCATTGAAATCAGGTGACGGTTCCATTGTGATGGAGACATGGGGAGATACTGAGAGAGGTCGGGGCCCTTCAGGGTGAGTGGCAAGCACGCTTTGTGGTCATGAGCCATTGGTGTACATTCCACATTCTCTATGGTAATTTCGAACAGTAGAGGGATGTTGGGTCACATGAAAATTACTCCTACTATTTTTATTTACCAGGTAAAGCCCACTGAGATATCTAGCTCTTTTTTAAATAACCTGGCCCACAAATGATAGCCCCAATGAAGTGGCTTATAGTAATAGGTTTTTACCCTTTTATCTGACACCAAAACTGACACCTTTATACAAGGGTTCATGTTTGCAATAACCACAACACAAGCAGTCAAAATGCAAACAAAAAGAGACAACTCTGATAATGATATGCACTGTCCTTGAAATTGATTGGTCCACACCCGAGACGGCTTTTCTTAGAGCCTAGTCTCCACTGGTGTTGGACCAGATGACGCCAAAATGTGTAAAACTCAAAAACAGCGCACTATCAGAGTATCGAGAGCTCGGGGTAAGCATTTACACTATGAGACCTCCTTGCCAGTAGCATGATATAGTAATAGGTTTTTACTCTTTTATCTGGCACCAAAACTGACACCTTTATACAAGGGATCATGTTTGCAATAACCACAACACATGCAGTCAAAATGCAAACAAAAAGAGACAACTCTGATAATGATATGCACTGTCCTTGAAATTGATTGGTCCACACCCGAGACGGCTTTTCTTAGAGCCTAGTCTCCACTGGTGTTGGACCTTTTGGCGTCATCTGGTCCAACACCAGTGGAGACTAGGCTCTAAGAAAAGCCGTCTCGGGTGTGGACCAATCAATTTCAAGGACAGTGCATATCATTATCAGAGTTGTCTCTTTTTGTTTGCATTTTGACTGCATGTGTTGTGGTTATTGCAAACATGATCCCTTGTATAAAGGTGTCAGTTTTGGTGCCAGATAAAAGGGTAAAAACCTATTACTATATCTTGCTACTGGCAAAGGAGGTCTCATAGTGAAGTGGCTTATCATGTGGAAATGTACTGTGTAGCAGTCATATACTCCAAAAGCATGTTTTTACATGTGGAGAGAAAAACCGGCAGAGCCAGAAAAAAATCCACGCGACCATGGGGAGAGAGACATGCAAACTTCCAATATACAGCAGGCCTCAGGGTTGGGATCGAACCCATGATCCTCCTGTATACCAGGCAAGATAGTTAACATCTCGCCACCACAGCACCCCTAAACATATGGGCTTCCACAGCGAGAACAATTATATACACTTAACCCCAGAAGGATGGTGATAGAATTAGATGACCCTTGGCATGGATATAAAAGGCAAAGTTGTGATTATGTGTGTCTATTCTAGATTTGAAGCTTTCGTGACTGCAATGATCCATACTCTTTGGTTCTAATCGGTAAAGTCACGTACGTGACTTTACCGAATAGAACCAAAGAGTTTTATGCGTGTCTGTTCAAAATGTTTAGCGTACTTCCCTACATGCAACAAACTTGAAATTTGCCATGTGGGTACTTTCCAAACTGTACACCATGCAAAAATGATAAAAATACACTTTTTTGGGGGGGCGGGGGGGGGGCTCAATAATGCATATTTTTTTTGCACAGCAAGTGAGCTGTGACGTCAAATCTGTCACGTGACCCGCGCATGTGGAAGCGTAACGCATTGTAGTGTAGTGGTTAGCTCGCCGCGCTACGAACCCTTCGACCCCAGTTCGATTCCCGCTCACGGCCACCACCGGTGACAATTATTTTTACCGGTCCTGGGCCTCCCCTAGGTCGACTCAGCATCAAACGAGTAACTGCTCTGCTGTGTGAACATCGCCACTGGGGGGACAAAGGCGGCCGGGCGTGGTGCTGGCCACCCACCCCCTCTATAGTACAACACACATGAGTCACCATTATCATTACACTATGTAACACGATTTTTGTTCCTGGGTAGTAGGTGTTATTTTCGAATTGCTTTTGCCTCAAAAGTATATAAAATGTCTATTATTCCCCATAAACTTTGCTTTTGAGACCAGGACTTCAAGTGAAGGAATGACACAAATGCACACCACGTGTTCTCATTGCAAATAGGTAAATTTCAAAATATTACCGTCCTCTTGACAAAACAAACTGACTACCCTTTGTTCCTTTACTTTCTATAACAGTTCAATATTAACATACGAAGTGCACCAGTAAGATAATTAAGGATGCGCAAAACACAAAACAGTGCCATTTAAATTTTGATTTAAAGCTTTCGTGACTGCAGTAATTCATATTCTTAGTTCTTTCGGTAAAGTCACGTTGAAGGGAAACAATAAAATAATTAAATATATATATATAAAACAATAAAAATTCTCACGACGTTTCGACCATAACAGACGACCGTTTGTGTTATGGTCGAAACGTCGTAAGAATTTTTATTGTTTTATATATATTTTATTATTTTATTGTTTCCCTTCAACGTGACTTAACCGAAAGAACTAAGAATATGAGTGCCATTTAAATTAACACAATGATTAAATGGTGTTGAAATAAAAAGGAATTGCTGCGGGATTTCTCAGAACCAACTTATATATATAAAAAAAAACTCACAACGTACATTAGGGTTTTATGTCTGAGGATCACAGCGCCATGAAAAAGCACATCTAGGATTTGTAAGGTTCATTGCTAATGCCTGAAGTTCAGAGAGCCAGGACAATACGCGTTTAAGATTATCATGGTTCACAGGTCATGTTCTGAGGTTCATAGAGGCAGATTAGGACATACGTAAGATGCTTAACATTTAATGTTGAAGTCAGAATCTCAGACAGCCGGTTTGAAGAGTGGTAAATCCACAGACAGCCACCTCGTATGTGTGTGTACTGTATACAGGGGAAGAACGGAGCTAATATGGTGGGAGTGGTAGTGCAACGGTTAGCGCTACGCTGTCCTACAAACCCCGCGACCCGAGTTGGATCCCCGCTCACCGCCAACACCAGTGACGATTATCTGAACCAGTCCTGGGCCTCACCTAGATCGACTCAGCCTCAAATGAGTACCTGGTGCTATGTGTAAACATCGTCACTCGGGAGACAAAGGCGACCGGGTGTGGTGTTGGCCAACCACCCCCTCTTGTGTCGTGCCGGCCTTCATAGGTGCTCGCTAAACAAAACTTTCCCCAACAGTCTGTAAAGGCTATATGGTGGATATTTTTTTCTTGGTATATAGGCTGAAGAACACAACTAATACGAAAGGCACTGATGTGGGCCACTCGCTCGGCCCCCTGTAGACATCACTCGCCTTTGTTTGCGCTAAGCGTGACCTCCTGCTGAAGAGTAACCCCGGGGTCTCAATCCTGTTAGGACCAAAATATCTTCACTCGAGGCAAACACAAACACGGTTTCAGACATTATCTGGCAATCGCATGTCCGCACGTGTGCACACACCAGTGACGATTATCTATTATCTATTGCCCCCATTTATCCTTATGGGCTGCAGGGGGCAAGCGTGCAGGCATGGCAGACGCGACCATGCACGGCTGCCCTGGTCTCACCAGCTTTACACGCCAATGGGCCAGGTACACATTTAAGGCTGTGGCTAAACCTCTGGGAGGCATCAAACAGATTCAGATACCTAGCCACAGTAGATGAACTTTACCAGTAACAAACAAAAACTCTTGCCTAACTCAGTTGCGTGATGTGTGACAGGCGACTCAACTAACAATTTGGTCGATCTTGCATTCAAATCCATGCCAAGGGTCATCTAATTCTATCACCATCTTTCTGGGGTTAATTAAACCAGTATGACAGTAGGAAGGCCCCAGTGGTTGTCGCTTGGATAAACCGAACCCTGCATTGGAATATGGAATGCTTAGGGCTACAATCAGATTCTTTATTTAGACTGGAAGAATCCGATGAGCTAAGAGGCTCTTTTTCACAGATGTCCAGTGTGCAGTCCTTGCAATGTTGAGTTGAGCAATGGGGACACTTTGGCTTTTTCCTGAGTGCACTAAGACAGTAAACCATAGTTCCCACACACAAACACGTACCATTTGCTTTAAATTAACAGTGGCTGAAGCAACTGCTATTTCAGAAAGGTTTATCAGAAAGCAACAAACAAATGTGTCCCTGTAGAAACCCACGGCGTCCCAGTGTATTTCTACATAAAACGTAAAGGATGCAATCGGCATGAAGAGTATTCCTCTGGTAACTTTAACGATCCCATTAACGGAGTTCCATTTAAGAGGTAGTCAATTTGAATGTATGTGAATATAAATGTATTCGTACAAATTGAGCAACTTATTGCTTTACAAACTGAGATTTTGTTTTTATTCAACAGCCACAACCGGAATCGCGTACCGTAATTAATGTAGTATTTACAATGTCGTCAGCCATGACAAATCCACCGCTAGATGAAGGCCTCCCCAATTTGTTGCCATCTCTCACGGTTCCTCGATGTAACAATCCACCAAAGCGCATACGCTCGAGCCAATATCATTGCATCACCTCCTCAGTGTATGCTAGCGTTGTCAGTGTGTCCTGTATTGGATGTTAATCTATCACGCGTAAGCTTATATGAGTGCGTTACTTATTAACTGCATCCTAAATTTTATATATATTTATGCAACAATATATAAAGGGTTTATACATTTTTGAAAAATCCTTTTTCGCAAGCAGGACGATTCCTTTTGGAAGGTCGCATTACTTTTTATCAATCCGACCAATTCTCTGAGCAGTGTTTAATTGAGTAAAATAACACTTATTTGAAAAGAAAAGTGAACTGGCATACCCAGTGTTGCAACCATGTAGGAACATGTGCGAGTTATTTCGTGCATGTATTCATCTTCCCACGGGCATCCTGGCCTATTAACTGTCTGCCAGTGCTTTGATGATAAAATCATATTGTTTTACCTCGGTGACCTACCTATCTCAACTAACTTGCCTCATGCTCAATATAAACATCACTATTGAAGGTCATTTAAAGTCAGCCAAACGATTTTCGGTAAAGGTCATGAAAGACTTTGGGTATTCCTGTGATATTCTCTCATGCCGGTTTCGTTATTAATGTTATGCACAGACCAAACCCATTCAGTAACCGCCGGCAGGTTAGGGCATTAACGTCACGGAAAGTAGCTGACTTCTCTGTAACATACGAAAACTCAAGTCCAACATTTGTTTCTGCTGTATGTATGTTGAAGTAGCCAACCGTTCTAATCGTAAAACAAACCGAGGCTACTATGCACTGTGTATCATACGTATATAAACTTGACGTTTATTTTAAAAGAGGTGCAAAAAAAGAGTTTTGGAAAAACACTCAGAAAAGAATGCCACAATCAATTTTACATTTTTGGAAATAGAATGCATTGCATATATTGTTATTCAATTCACACCAATTACCTTTTTTTCCATACAGCTCGGCATGTTCTTTGAAGTCAACTTCTGCCGAGATGTTAGTTTTTTTTTAGTTTTGACTTAAAACATTCGTGACTGCAGGAATTCATATTCTATAGTTCTTTCGGTAAAGTCACGTATATATTATAAAAAAAAATGAAAATAAAGTGAATAAAAAATAATAAAAATATCACGACGTTTCGAACACAACACAAGCGATTGAAACCGATCGAAACGTCGTGATATCATGATGCCTCCTTTGCCTGTACTAAAAAAATATACTAATAGGTTTGAAGTTTTTGTGACTGCAGGAATCCATACTCTTTGGTTCTTTCGGTAAAGTCACATAGGTATAAAATAAAATAAATTATATCACGACGTTTCGGGTGCAACACAAGCGTCCGTCATCAGGTGGGACAACCCCAGCAAGAAACAATTGCTGAAGTGGGCAAAAGGGCTGCTGTAACAAGAGACTATATAGGTAAGAGAGGGGGGAGGAGCAAGGGGGGAGAGATAGAGAGGGGGGGGGGAGTGCTGCCAGAACGTTTAGAGGACGAAACACCATAAAGCAGTTAAGGTTTTACCTGGTTAATAACATTCTTTCAATGATTGCTCAATTTGTATCCATCTTCTCGGTTGAAGTTATGTCTATGTTTATATATCTGGAGGGCTTCATGAACAAACCTTTGATAGTAGCCCGAAGGTTTGCAGAGTACCTTGGTCTCGGAAAAAAACAATATCATGGGAGCCCACAGCGTTATAGCAATGGTCAACCATGGCAGGGGTATTGGTTCTACCGTGTTTCAGATCTGACTTGTGCAACTTAGTTTGTAGACTCCAGGATATTGCATGTCAGGAATGACATCCTTCAAAGATGGGATTAGATCACGGATTTTATGTACTGTACTGACTCGGACCTGGATCTTGTGTTCGTTTAAGATTTTGGAAATCTTTTTGGTAACGCCTGCTATGTATGGTAACGTGATGGTTTTGGTCGGCGTCTCAGGGGGCTGTTTCTCCATGGTTGGAGAAACAGCTTTGCCAATAATGCGGTCCGAGTACCCATTCATCTTAAGGGCCTGGTGTACGTGTTCCAGTTCACTGGCTAGGTAGTGTTGGTCAGAAATGCAGTGGGCCCTATGGTATAGTGTTTTGATGAAGGAATTATTATTTGCCGGATGGTGGTGGGAATCAGGTTTCAGATAGGAATCTGTGTGGGTGGCTTTCCTGTAGACAGTGTCCCAACGAGCCATCAGGTCTCTTCTCAAACAAACCATCCAGCAATGGTAGCTTACCATCCTTCTCCACTTCCATGGTGAATTTGATGGGTGTATGGAATTAATGTGGTTGAGAAATTGGTTCAATGCTGGCAGGCCATGTGGCCAAATGACGAAAGTGTCATCTACATATCTCTTCCACAAGGAAGGACGTAGAGTGGATGTCTGGATGGCATCTGTTTCCAATTTCTCCATGAAAACATTCGCTCTCACTGGTGATAAGGGGGAACCCATGGGGGTACCTTCATTTTGTTTGTAGAAAGAACCATTCCAGGTGAAGTAAGTGTTGGTAAGGCAGTGCCTAACCAGAGTAGGAATGTCAGGGTTCAGTCCCTGTTGGACTAAATCTTAAATTATTGCTAAGGTGTCAGGCACAGGAATCTTGGTGAACAGAGAAACTACATCAAAGCTGACTAGAAACTCATCTGGGGACAGTGAAATGCCATTGATATATAAACATAGACATAACTTCAACCGAGAAGATTGATACAAATTGAGCAATCATTGGAAGGATGTTATTAACCAGGTAAACCCTTAACTGCTTTATGGTGTTTCGTCCTCTAAACGTTCTCGCAGCACTCCCCTCCCCCTACCCCACACCCGCCCCCCCCTCTCTATCTCTCCCCCCTTACTCCTCCCCCCTCTCTTACCTATATAGCCTCTTGTCACAGCAGCCCTTTTGCCCACTTCAGCAATTGTTTCTTGCTGGGGTTGTCCCACCTAATGACGGACGCTTGTGTTGCGCCTGAAACGTCGTGATTTAATTTATTTTATTTTACACCAACGTGACTTTACCGAAAAGAACCAAAGAGTATACTGATAGGGGTTTTCCCCTTTTTTTCTGGCAACAAAACTGAAACCTTTTGCAAGGAATCGTGTTTACATTAACCACAATACTTGCAGTCAAAATGCAAACAAAAATCAATACTCCGATAATTTATGCATTGTCCTTTAAACTGATTGGACCACACCAGAGACAGCTTTCCTTAGAGCCTAGTCTCATTAGGTGTTCGACCAGATGACGCCAAAAGGCACATAAATTATCGGAGTATTTTTTTGTTTGCATTTTGACTGCAAGTATTGTGGTTAATGTAAACACGATTCCTTGCAAAAGGTTTCAGTTTTGTTGCCAGAAAAAAGGGGAAAACCCCGATTAGTAAGTCGTGATATTTTTTTAAATTAATATTCACTTTAGTTTCATTTTTTTAATTATTTTATTGTTATTATTTTTTTCCATCAACATGACTTTACCAAAAGAACCATAGAATATGTTTTTCAAGTCTCATGTGAACAATAATATTGTATTGTGCTGGATTGTCAACGCTGACGGCAGCATGAAACCCAGTGGCGGTGCTGTGCCCTCAATCCGTGCAGCACTTGTAAATTGTTTGTTACAATCCCAGAATTTTGGACGCCGTGAATGTACCTACTTTATGCATTTACAACAAGCAAGACAAGCAGAAATCTGCTGTTTTATGTTCAGGCCATCGAAGTTCGTGTTTATTTGTACGGTATCCGGTCTGAATGATGGGCAATTATATTCAACTTGTGTAATTGATGCGTAAAAGTGCATGGCATGGCAATTTCATTGAGGGTTGATGTGTTATAAAAGCAATATTAATGTACGGCCCTTTGTTAACCAACTGCTGGATGAAAGCCATCCGATCCCTTTTGTCCGTGGGGTGTTTAACCATACTGGCCAGTTGGGATTCGGGAAGGGGGTTGAGAGGCCAATTAAGATATGGCTTGCCACTAATGTTAGTTGCGGTCGGGAATTGAACTCAGGCACTGGGTTCATAGTAGAGTGCAACAAAAACCCGCTTCATCATCAGGAGAAAATTGCGTCCTTCATGAGCGATTGTGGGGTGTTTTATCGTACTCTCCTGCTGGTCAGTGGGAATTGATTGAAGGAGCCAAGCAGGATCGTTTTAGTTATCACTCGCCACAGAAGTTGGCCATGGAAGGGAATTGAACTCGTGCTGCAGTCTGCTCGCCACACAATTTAACCTCACCCGCTTGGTAAATATGAAATTACACTTTGTACGTGAGGTCCATCGGAGATTTAAAAATAAAACGTATATTTGGATTGCGATGGTATTAATTCACTGTAAGAACAAACGTCAACTCATCTCTATTGACCGAAGCGGCGCTGGGTGGTGCTGATCACAACTGGCAGCCCTGAATCATTGGTATAAACTCCACATTCGTATGGCAGTGGCAGGTCTCTCTACAACCGATACAGACTTCCACAAGTGGCACTCATTTTTATCGACCCTATACGAATGACGGATGGAGTTAGTCCCTGACCAGTATGTTAACTCGCATACTTGCAATTGCGAGACTCGTGATCTGACTACCCAACGAGATGCCAGTTGTGCTGCATCAAGGATAATGCGCGGTTCTGTATTATCTCATTAGAAAGGGTTGGTGTGGACTGTAGAAATATTTCCTTAAAGGACAACCTCACGGTGTGTGGCCTCGCAGATTAAACGTTTTACATGAGCCTGATTGTTCAGTCTTGCAGCCAACCCAGTAATCTCTGTGGAGCATCACCAAATCCTGAAATTCGTTACGAAAGGAACGCTAAAGTCCTGCAGATGACATCATTTGCAAGTCAAGGCCATTGCATTCTAATGTTTTGAGCCAAATTCCAAAATTTTACGCTTATTCGCATGAAACTGGATACCAAGGAAAAATTGATTTTCTTAAATAATTCATACACCTCAGATCTCAGCAGGCTCCCACCTAGTAATATATATGTTATTAAATTGAATACAATGTACATCAGACGTTTTACTATTGTAATGAAAGCTTCTGCCTATCAAGATATATAAATATTGCTTTCACCAAGGCGATTTTACAGGGGCTAAAAAACACCACTCTAGATAACAACTGGAGAGCGAAGGAAGATATATGAAGGTGGGGGGGGGGGGGGGGGAGACAGCAGATTAACCAAAAGCAGGAACATCAGATCAATTCAGAAAAGAAAGAATGAGAGGCACCGTGTAGACAAGAACAATAAGGTTTAAACATATTCCTGCGGAGGGAGCTGGTAGGAACGTTGGGTTGCTCGGTCAATGGCCAGGGTCAACAGCGGCGTGGTGTATTCCGCAAATATGCCCGATTGTGAGGGCGGGCAAAAGCCGGCGTGAGTAGGTGAAACGTTGAGTTTTATAAGGGCACCACGGGGTGACCAGCCCCTCCCCACCCAGCCCCACCCTTCCCACCCCCACCCAGCCCACCCTCCCCACCCAGCTCCTCCCCACCCTCCCCACCCAGCCCCTCCCCACCCTCCCCACCCAGCCCCTCCCCACCTTCCCCTCCCCACCTAGCCCCTCCCTCCCCACTCACCCCTCTCCACCCAGCCCCACCCCTCCCATTTTTGGATGCACGACGGACGGACGGACACAATAATCGCCTGTGGGCTGGTGTAACTAGGAGGTTCCTACCAGTATCATCTGATCGGAGCATCGTGTAAAGCCACTACTACATGGTGCCATGATTATAGCAGTATGTCAACATCATAGTGCTTCTGCTATAACACTGTTTCAGTGCCAGTAGCTTGCCAGAGCTATCGGTGGAAATTCCACATTCCCATGGCTGGTAACCAGACTCTCCATTAAAATGATCACAGTTAACTTTCCATGAAGTGGTAATCATTTAATCACTGCTACAGCGATGATGAGATAACTTTATAACTGGTATTTAAACATGCAATATATCTATTGCAACTTATATTCTATGATCATAGAACAGCTTAGCCAGATGTATTTTCACCCTATCTAAATTACCGTATTTTCCCGCATATAGCCCGCATACGCATACACATATAACCCGCAGACGCATATACCCCGCAAAAATAGCGTTTTGTGTAAAACTAATTTCAGATAGCCCGCACCTCCATATACCCCGCATGCATTCATATATTTAACGTCGTTACCGCAGCTTAATTCCATCATATTAATACGAAGTTTACATTTGTAACACATTTCACTATCAATTGTTAACATTAAAAACATAACGTGCACAAAGAAAACTAAATAACCGGAAACGAGTGAACTTAAAACAGTAAATAAGTAACAAAAGTAAATATCCAATAAATAAGTAACATAACTGGTAGATAAGTACAGTTTTAGCACTGGTAGATTGCGCACTGCGCAGATAATAGCGGCACTACGGTAACTCCGTCGCCTCACCCCCCCACCTCTCCCTCCCCCCGAGCTGCCCCACCCCCCAACCCCCACCTCTCTCATCCCAGCTCTCCCGTCGCCGGTAAAGTGCGCGCACTTCAAACATTGACGTTTAATTGTACAAACAATGCATTTAAAACGTGATAACATGTGCAATTTTAGTGAGTGGTTTATTCAGCAGTGCTTTAGTCAAAGGTAAGTGTTGCATAGTGGATAGTCCTACCATGAAAAATTTCAAACGAGTCATGACATTTTGATTTAAAGCTTTCGTGACTGCAGTAATTCATATTCTTAGTTTTTTCGGTAAAGTCACGTTGAAGAGAAACAACAAAAACTAAGAATATGAGTCATGACATGTCACACGTGTAAAATATTGTTGGGATAGCCCGCACCTCCATATACCCCGCAGGGTCTTGTTTTGTTTGTAAAAAGTGGTATACCCCGCGGGTTATATGCGGGGGAAATACGGTACTGCTTTTATGGTCAGATATTTGTAACGACAGTTGGGAAGCCTCTGTCAAGTGCCGATTCTGAAGAACCTCTACGTGTCCCCGCATCTCATTCCTAACAATGTTTAGTAATGATGCTTGTGTGACATGTAAACAGCGTTGGCACAGCCCCGCTTGGCCCAATAAATACACTGCTGATGGTGTCCTGAAAGCGAGGAGGAAATTAACCAATGGCACAAAAGGACGTTGTGGAATGAATCTTCAGTGACCAATGTTCTCTGACGCCGCTTCACCACGTCTATACTTCACCACATCCATTGGTGCAAAGAAACTTGCTGATGTCCAGTAATTGACTCACTTTTGCATTTCCTGCTTGAGCAAACTGTGCCCAGCTTAGGACTAAATCGGGCGCTTCTATGAGAAATTGCAAAATTTTAACAAAATACGTTGGGCATGTAAACAAATTACAAAAATTCAACACGTTCATCAATAACCCTGCCTGAAAAATAAAACATTACAAAACAGGCCGCCATTTCTGGCTATGGCACTTTTTGATCTCTCAGCAATGATGAAGGGTAATTTCGTGAAACGTTGCCTGTTATATATATGCACACAGTTGTTATTCATTTGGAGAAGTGTTATTAACGAATGTGTTGAGTTTTTGTTCTATTATGAATACACGTTAAATCTGTGTATATATTTAGACTATAACTCGATTCATTTATCACCCTCTTTCTTCAAATACGAGGGAGAGTAGTGGTGGCGGGATTGTTGATGCACTGCGCTATGAAACCTGAGTTTGATTCGTAGACCTGAGTTTGATCCCTGGTCATGGCTAACATCAGTGGCATCCTGGGCTGCCCCTCTTCGACCTGCAGAGAGCAACATGGAGATGCGTGGTGACACAACCCCCATAACTGACACGGCATGGGGAGGAGGCCTTGTCGATCTGGGGATTGACGAAGGGTTTTGGATAGTCGTATATAGCAGGGCAGTATATGGTATACTCTTTGGTTTTTTTTCGGTAAAGTCACGTAGGTAAAAAAATAAACACGATAAATGAAATATATGGTGTTAATTACAGTAGTTTCCGTGTGTATTCATCGTGGCTGTAAATAGTAGTTCATTAATTTCCAGCTCTCTATCTTGAACAACAACCAAAATGCCAACAGTGTTATAGTTATAAAAAAAATATATAATGGTGGAGTGTGGTGGAGAATATGAAATTGGTAGATCATGTAAAGATCATCAAGTGTCATAAGACTCCCAACCTGCTTTGCTGAGCTGCAGGCAGTCGATCAAGTGGGTTCTAGACCTGGTTGTGTGTGTATATTGACAGTTATACCCTCATAGTTGCGTGTATTCTCCAAGTAATCCACTTTCCTCCCACATGCTAAACACTCCTTAAGGAACTGTCCAAACTTCCCAATGCGGGACCTATGTTCAAATGAGTCCCTGCATTTTATTACTGGAAATTGGGGTTTCCTAGATAAAGTGCCGGGTGAATTGAAATACCATCATGAAAAAAGCCGCATCGTCAAAAATGGCACTGCTTTTTTATTTTGTGTCGTCACGTGTGTGTTTTTCCTGAAGGTTGTGGCTGTCAAATTTTACGAGGTTTGGTGGAAGCCGAAAAATGTCCTGCACAGGGCGTATGCTGTTGGGTGGACAGAGGCAGGTGGATTGAATTAAACGGTGCCCCTTTGTTTAAATTGTCGCGTGGGGAGATCAACTCAAACCCGCGCAATCTGGACTGAAGGTCCAGAGCTCATGAACCGTTACACCATGGCAGCATTCAACTCCACGAATTGTATTATAGTTATTGTCCCAATACATGCCTTTGACACGACTACAAAGTTATACATTCATATTCATTCGAAATATATCGTCTTTTAAAGTTATCAACATCTGGGACTTGAATTTACCCCATGCTAAGCTGGAGGCTCATAACACTGCAGGCAAAGAGTCATACATTCTCAAGTTACCCAAGGCTGCAACACCTTTTTGCGAATGCCTTCCAACTTCACCCTTATATCGATACATCTGGATCAAAGGGAGAGAGAGAGTGAAAGGAGGGGAGGATTAATGATCATTCAATGTCCGCACTCCTTACTCTGCCAGCAAGTCTCTGGACAATATGCAATCATCTCATCACCTCCACATTCCTGCCTACTTGATTAATCATGCGCTTAAACCACCATCCGCTCCTCTAGCTGTGCCGAGTAGACCATTAGGCTGGCCTTGTCATCACCACCGCTGGTTTTCTTTCATCGCTCTACGCTTTCCATGAAATGGCTAGCAGCGTTATCTATATCTATCGTAACACTACGTCATGATGTTATATAATACAATACTATACACTGTCCAAATGTATGGTATAAGGGATGGCGCGTTGTGGCACAGTGGTCGGTGCACGGTGATCTGAACCCAGAAATCTGAGTTAGATTCGTGGCCAAGGCAAGCATCAAAGGTGATGTAAACCAACCCACACCCACCAGCATGGTGAAGTATGGTCAAGCAAGCTGCATAAATAAGATGGCATGGGGAGGTTTTCCTCCTGCATTGGATTGACAAACAGCTGCAGGTTGATGATGATGATGAATCTGTTCATCTGCATGGCACTTAAGAGGGGAACACAGCTCTTACCTTGTAGATAAATTCACGATCGGTGCCACACGAGTGTGAAACGTTTTTTTAATGAGTTGTACATCAAGGGCACTCCCAGTGACTTCACTGGGAGTGTCACTCCTGCAATCTCTAACGCATCTTCTGCAGCGGCATTACGAGAGCAATACTGATCGTAACTTTTAAGTCTTTTTAAATCTTACTAATTGAACTTCGAAATCACGTCATCCTGAGGTATGTGTGGCATCCACGAGAGATATTCGTGTTTTCCTTCAGGTGCGGTGTGCAGCTAACAATAGCTCTCTCTCTCTCTCCTCCCTGGCTCCTTCCCCCCTTCTCTTGCCTATAAGGCCTCTTGTTGCATCAGCCCTTTTGCCCACTTCAGCAATTGTTTCTTGCTGTGGTTGTCCCACCTGATGACGGACGCTTGTGTTGCGCCCGAAACGTCATGATTTAATTTATCTTATTTTATACCTACGTGACTTTACCGAAAGAACCAAAGAGTAACAATAGCTACTCAAGTCCAATCAAGTTTATTTCGTTCGCCAAGCCAGAACTCAAGGGACAAGGATAGTTTCGTTTGCAAGGGTGACTTGGGTCAGACTGCGTGCTGAAAATAATAATAATGTTTACTGCACACAGCGCTGTGTGAGTTCCTATAACCATGGATAGAGAGGGGGGAAAAACCGGGCCAGTACAGCTGCTGTGTAACAATACAATGGTGACGCTTTTTTCGCACAGCCGTACTCTATCGGCGCAAAGTTTGTTCTCGCTTTCAGTGAAGCCAGTATTCGCGGCTCGATAAGCTATGCCCGCACGCTTTCATCAGCTAATATACATTGTATGTGTTCTAGCACATGGTTGCTGGGTTATTAGCGCCTGACTCACAACTTAGCCCGTTATCCTCCAGGGTCGATAAGCCGAGTACCAGACTTTGGGAAGTTTCATTGCCCTCGTTATAGGAATGGATAAAGATGCAGCCATGCAATTACTCACTTACACCGCTGCTTGTGGAAGGCCCCCTGCAAAAGAAAGTCCCACGATAGTGCATTTGGCCTACTGTTCCGTGCTCAATGTCTGTGAAAAAGAGCCTTATAGCTTATCGGATTCCTTCAGTATAAATACATGTTCTGATTCTCATTCTTCTGATTCACCAGATGTCACCAGTACCCACACTTTACTCCACTATACTATATGCGAATGTCGACAGAGGCAGGCTGGGGGGGGAGATAATTGCTGCAGGAGACCTCTATAGTATTGATAAAGTCACGCGCATTAACCATTGCACCATGGCAGTAGCATCCGGCTCTCGCTATAGGAATGTGGAGTTTACTCCACATCCGCAGAGCTGCCAACGGGAGTGGGCGTTGCCCCTTCACATTGTCCTCAGATAAAGGAAGCTTTCACTCAAACATCTGGCTCAATCCAAGATTACAGCCATTTTTAAATGCTCCCATTTCCAACATGAGCAACGGCAGCTTTCTAAGCACAGCGCCTGCATTCAGGTAACCCGAACACTGCCACGTCCATCATCGACAGCAGTGGTTCTTAACATGGGATGCATTTACCCCCTGGGGTGCGACATGCCCTTTCTGGGGGTGCGAGACATGCCTGACTTTTTTTTATATAGTAAACAAGCTGTACTACCCGGCTTCGCCCGGAACTTGGATTCACCACGCCCGGCCGACTTCGTCTCCCCAGTGGCGATGTTCACACACCACACCAGTTACTCGTTTGAGTCTGAGTCGACCTAGGGGAGGCCCAGGACCGGTTCAAATAATCGTCACCGGTGGTAGCTGTGAGCGGGAATCGAACTCGGGTCGCCGGGTTCGTAGCACAGCGCGCTAACCACTACACTACAGCTCCCCCCACACACACGCACGCGCGCACGTCCATAGGTACACATACACGCGCTTGCTGCAGACACACCACGCAACATTCAGGGTGCGTACGGCAGTAAACGACTCAAATAATAAAGCAATGCTAAGCGAAGAACGCCTTAGACCTGCAACACATTTGTATTTCACTTTTCTCGTGATCAGCAGGCAGACTCCGTTACGCTTCCGCACACGGGTCACATGACAGATGTGACGTCACAGCTCACAGCACATGCATAATTGCATGGTGTAAAGTCTGGAAAGTACCCACATGGCAAATTCCAAGTTTTTTGCATGTCGGGAAGTACCCTAAACATTTTGAACAGACATACATATTCACAAATTTCCCTTTTATATATAGATAATCGACAATACAAATTAAGCACGGGCACGTAAGTAAAACTACTTTGTCATCAAACCTATGTAGTTATTAACATTATATATATTTTTAACGATTGAGAACCAAAGGGGTACAAGGCTGCAGTCAAGGTTAAGAACCACTGGTCTAGAGGATGAATGAAAATTAAGGATGGGCATAAGATGCAAGGGTAAATGTTTTTGAAGCAATGATTCTTACACGATGAAGTAATCTCACAATGGTGTGAGCTCAAGCATGGGGCGAGGGTTACCACTGGTGATTTCACACACAAATACACCCAGAACGCTCGCTTCTCTACAAGCCTCGCCATTTCCCATCGATCCAGCTCAGCAGACAAGCAACTGTTAATAAAGTATCGAATTATTATTTTAATATTATATACTTAATGCATTATTTGGGTTATATTTCTCAGTCCTCCAACTTCATTACCAGATCATCAATGGACATTTACTATTATAATGAGCCAAGAATGTCTGTGTGTCCCGCGCATGACGTCAATCCACGTCGGCCAGCCCCCCTCATTAATAATCATGAACAGGTGGCATCCTCCACATGGATCCCCTCCCTCATTAATAATCATGAGCAGGTGACGTCACTCCACATCGAACAGCCCCCTCATTAATAATCATGAAGAGGTGACATTTTCCGAATCGACACCCCCCCCCCCCCCCCATTCATACTAATTAGCGGCTGACGTCACTCTACATGGGGGGCCGAGGCGCTTCCTCCCCCCTCCTCAGTGTCAACTCACAACCCTCACTACAAAGGCAGAACCCTCACGTCATGAGACATAGAAGCAAAAAGGACGTCATTATGAACAATGGATTATAAATTCTAGATTTAAAGATTTCGTGACTGCTAGGATCCATACTCTTTGGTTCTATTGGGTAAAGTCACGTAGGTGAAAATAAAATAACAAAAAATCACGACGTTTCGGCCAGAACACAAGCGGCCTTCATCAGGTGAAGGGAGTGGAAGAAGCCACGCTTAGATCACGAGCTTTAAGCTGTGTGAGAAGATAAAGAAGACCAAGCGCCTTGACAAAGGAATTAGCATATAATTTAGCATTGAAATGGCTCATTGAAATAGCTAAGTTAAAGTATACACATCCGCAGAGGTACCCCTTGACAAAGGAATTAGCATCGAATTAAGCATTGAAATAGCTGAGTGATTAGCTTGTAACTGGTCACAGAAATAGCTATGTTAAAGTTAGAGTATATACATTCACCGAGGCACCTAGTACTCATTAAACAGGAGAATTTAGCGAAACACAACCACGCTCAGACATCGGACCTGTGTGCGAGCAAACAAGGTGTTCTGACAAAGAAATTAGCATAAAAATTAGCATTTGATTTGCGGATTTTAGGAAAGAGGTGGTGTACGTGCCGGTGGACTTGCAGTTTGGCGCGGGGGGGGGGGGGGGGGGAAGGGGGGAGGGGGGAGTTTACCTATTGAAGGTGTGAAAATGGGAATTTATAAGAGCTGTGGAAGTTTGGGGTACCACTACTCGAAAAATATACTGTACCATTGAAATTAGTTTAATGTTTAGTCCGATTTAGAGCATCTTTCCAATGGTTGCTTAATTTGAAACCATCCTCTCGGTTGAAATTGTGTCTGTGTTTGTAGATCTGAATTGCTTCATGAACAAATCTCTGATAAAAGCCCGTGGGTTTGCAAAGAACCTTGGTATCGGAGAAAATTATATCGTGATCCCCCACAGCGTTGTAACAGTGATCAGCCACGGCAGAAGAATTCGTTTTGCCGTGTTTCAAATCTGATTTGTGCTCGCGAATTCGGTCAGAGACATGTCGCTTTGTCTCACCGATGTAGCAATCACTGCAGGTACAACTCAATTTGTAAACCCCGGGGTACTGTAAATCAGGAATGACATCCCGGGGTTTACAAATTGAGTTGTACCTGCGGTGATTGCTACATCGGTGAGACAAAGCGACATGTCTCTGACCGAATTCGCGAGCACAAATCAGATTTGAAACACGGCAAAACGAATTCTTCTGCCGTAGCTGATCACTGTTACAACGCTGTGGGGGATCACGATATAATTTTCTCCGATACCAAGGTTCTTTGCAAACCCACTGGCTTTAATCAGAGATTTGTTCATGAAGCAATTCAGATCTGCAAACACAGACACAATTTCAACCGAGAGGATGGTTTCAAATTAAGCAACCATTGGAAAGATGTTCTAAATCGAACTAAACATAAAACTAATTTCAATGGTACAGTATATTTTTCGAGTAGTGGTACCCCAAACTTCCGCAGCTCTTATAAATTCCCATTTTCACACCTTCAATAGGTAAACTCCCCCCTCCCCCCTTCCCCCCCCCCCCCCCCGCGCCAAACTGCAAGTCCACCGGCACGTACACCACCTCTTTCCTAAAATCCGCAAATCAAATGCTAATTTTTATGCTAATTTCTTTGTCAGAACACCTTGTTTGCTCGCACACAGGTCCGATGTCTGAGCGTGGTTGTGTTTCGCTAAATTCTCCTGTTTGATGAGTACTAGGTGCCTCGGTGAATGTATATACTCTAACTTTAACATAGCTATTTCTGTGACCAGTTACAAGCTAATCACTCAGCTATTTCAATGCTAAATTCGATGCTAATTCCTTTGTCAAGGGGTACCTCTGCAGATGTGTATACTTTAACTTAGCTATTTCAATGAGCCATTTCAATGCTAAATTATATGCTAATTCCTTTGTCAAGGCGCTTGGTCTTCTTTATCTTCTCACACAGCTTAAAGGTCGTGATCTAAGCGTGGCTTCTTCCACTCCCTTCACCTGATGAAGGCCGCTTGTGTTGTGGCCGAAACGTCGTGATTTTTTGTTATTTTATTTTCACCTACGTGACTTTACCCAATAGAACCAAAGAGTAAGGGATTATAACCTTTAAATGAATTAAGCCTGTGTCACCGTGGCCTTACAAATTGCACACAAATTGATGCAATGAATATCACGTCACGGTCTGCTTTTCGATTGCAAGTTTCAAATTTCATGAAATACACCCGCCCTTGGACGGGCAAAAGGCTAGTTTAAGATATTTTCCAATTTTATAAATTCTCTCACGTAACAACCACAGCTAAATATTTATCTCCATTAGTCCATCCATAGGTCAAAGGCAATAAATAGGTAGTCATGGCCAACACTGTTGATTCTAAATCCCATAAGTTGTCGAACACAACCTTCCATATTTTGGTCTTATACATGTGTTGAGGCGTAAATGATTACTCGGAGGCAGAACTTCGTTTAGGGGCTCACGCCACGTTTATTAAGGGCTTACGCCATTTGTTTTATTAAAGACCTCTCTTTGCACACGACTCCGTGTACTGCACACTCACTGCCTACACTCCACACCCCAGGGGAAAGGTACTGGGGATTCCCTAGCACACCTGCAGGCTACCCTAGCCTGGTGCCAATTCCCCCCTACCCCGGGGTCCCATCGCTCCCCCAGGGGAAGGGTACTGGGGAGGTCCCTAGCACACCCACAGGCTACCTTAGCCTGGTGCCAAATTCCCCCTACCCTGGGTCCCGACTTTCACCCTTCACGTTCCCGGACTCTCCATACGACCCTGAACCCATGACGGGTTCCAGCTTAAATCCCCCAGGGGGACATGCCTGGTCCACACGTGGAGACCGAGGATCGAGGACGGCGACTTCATTCCCAGGGTTGAGCCCCAGTCCCTCTCGGGACCCAGCTTATAACTCCCCTGGCCTGGCTGGCTCCGCCCCTGGCCATGCCCCCCTTCCAGAACCCTCGTGGGGACTCTGGAACCTCATCACGTGATCCTCTCACCCCCTTCTGGTGCCCCCCCTGCCCCCTCTCGTTCGGTCACGTGTCCCCCCGAGTTCACCTCGCGGTCACGTCTTGGTGCAACCCTCTTCTCAGCGACACCTGTGGTCCGCCCTTACAGTACCACCCCTCACGCGGCACTGTCTCTGCACCGTGGTGGCCCCCTGGAGGCCACCACACATGTTCACGAAACTTTGTGTGCCACTCCAATGCCTGTCTCGGCAACCTGCCTGTCTTCATCCTGCACGTGTGTCCCACATATTGCTACGTCCTCTTCCCGATCACTTCCATATACCACTTTCTTGCTAAGATCTGTTCCAAACTTCCAAGTTCCTCACCCATCCTTCCATTAAATTGCTAGCTCTGTGCATGCATCTGTATGCAAAGGCCAGACTTTTTTTTCCAGTTGCTACGTTATGCCTCAAACACAACACCTGTCCTAACAGTCTATGTTCTTAAACAGTGGTTGTCCGAAGTCTATCAAAAACCCATGCTACAAACACAACACATTTCTTAATTTTCTTCTCACAATCCATAGACAATGTGCGATACGTTTATGCTTTTCTGGGGTGGGGGGGGGGGGGGTTGTGAAACGGTGGATTGCAGTGGAATGGACATTCGGGGCGAGAGCATGGAAACTCTTTGTCTATTGTGCTGAAGCGATTAACAGCTATACCACCTTGACATGTGTTCAATTTATAGATTTTTTTTAAGACATTAAAAAAGGATCAACAGCACAAGAATTCTGCAAGCTTCAAAACAGCACAAAAACAAAAGCATTTATCCAAATACTTAACTATTTTAGTGTCGGCTGTTGTTCTAGAATGAGTAATTTTCAAGAGTAAAATAAAGACAAAATCAAACAAATGTTGGGAGTGGTGTCCATCTTTGTCGGTGACTCTGAGAATTTGTGGCGGAAATTCCACGATCTCAGGGCAGGAGCAAGTCTCTGCATATTAACACCACTGTTTTATTCTCGTTCTATTAACTACAGGAGAGATGCTGGGTTGTGTCAATCACCCTGACCAGGAATTGAACTCAGAACGTTCCAACTGACCTGTCACCTGGATGGATAAATTGTATTAAATAAAATGATTAAATTGGCACGTGGAGTGTGTATATTTAACTGTACCAATATCAGATCCAATTAGAAACATATTAAATATATATTTTTTCATCCAGGGTCTGACACATGAATGCTTTATTGTCTTTTCCGTGCAGGAAAGCAGGGAACTTCATCATGAAAGTAACAGATCTTCCCGTCCTTTTAAATTGCCAATTCTTAATTTACTGCACCTTGTCGAAGCCAGTATGGATGAAGTTGGATTTGAAGAACAAAAATCCATAGCATCCCACACTCACCTGCTCATCGCGCATCTGTTCTAGTAAAAACCAGAACATTTTACTGTCTTTTGTCAACCCACTATTGGATGAAGAGCCTTCCCACACCAAGTCAGTTTCAGTTTTTATTATTAATATTTATTTTGGTATAGCCCTGTGAGCCATTCGGCTCTTGAATCGGGTGCAACCACAACAAACAAAAAAACAAAAACACGAACAAGAAAAAACATCTTAAAGTGACTTTGTGTGACTGTGCAGACAGAAAATCCATGAAATAAAGCAAAATATTCCTGAAAAAGCACCGTACACCAACACTGTGTGCAAAATATCCCAGTGGGATGCAAGTCAAACAACAACAGCAACCACAAGAAAACTTAGATTATGGCCATCAGTCTAACTCCGTACTTCAACAAAACAAACATGTCCAAACCAAAAAACGTTTTCGAAATCACCAAAAAATAAAGCCATAATTGCAACGTAACAGTGATCACAGGGACTGTGATCGATTTTTTACAATAAACTACATAAATAATATGTAACACCAAATCCTAGAGCCATAGCTGGCTGCATGAGTTACTCCACAATAACAGAAGCATCAGTCGGAGTATCAAATTTTTCAATGCACCTATAAGATCAGCACGCTAAATAAAAATACAGATAATACTTTGCAGCGTCATCTGGAGCGATACATTTTATTTTATTTTATGCCAATGAATAGCAGTGGCAGCTAGGGGTGTACAACTAGCTAATCACTCAGCTATTTCAATGCTAAATTCTATGCTAATTCCTTTGTCAAGGGGTGCCTCTGCGGATGTGTATGCTTTAACTTTAACATAGCCATTTCTGTGACCAGTCACAAGCTAATCACTCAGCTATTTCAATGCTAAATTCTATGCTAATTCCTTTGTCAAGGCGCTTTGTTTCTTCTAACACAGCTTAAAGGTCGCGATCTCAGCGTGGCTTTTTCGCTCCAGGGCTGTCCTCTAGACAGTCTCGTCCCTTCACCTGATGAAGGCCGCTTGTGTTGTGGCCGAAACGTCGTGAGAATTTTATTGTGTTGTTTTATTTTATCAATTTATTATTTTATTCTCATTCTACGTGACTTTACTGAAATAACCAAAGAAGATTAATCCTCTAGAGCTGTTTTGAGAAAAGATCTCATTGGTAGCGATTCAAGTTGCAGTTTATTGGCAATAACATTCCAGACCCTGGGGGCATCAATAGCAAAGGCCCTTCCTCCAATTTTTGTACGGCAATAGGGAATGTGAAGCTGGTAAATGAGCGAAGACCTGAGGTCAAATTTGTAAGTACATCATGAATAAATAAGATCTGGTGCACAAGCCGTCGAACATTAAGAGATGTTAAGTTTGACCAAATGTTATCGTACTTGGCGACTTTAACAACGGTAATCTCAGCCACGAACTCCCCAAATACATACAATTCATTAAATGCCCAACCAGAGAAGAGAACATTCTGGATCACTGCTACACTACAGTCAGTAGAGCCTACCACGCCGTCCCCCGGGCAGCACTGGGACACTGACTATGCCATGGTCCACCTGATTTCTGCATACAGGCAGAAACTAAAACTCTGTAAACCTGCTGTGAGGATATCTAAACAGTGGACCAGTGAGGCTGTGGAAGATTTGCGGGCGTGCTTGGACTGTACTGACTGGGATATGTTCACGACTGCTACCAATAGTCTGGATGAACTCACAGAGGCTGTGACGTCCTACATCAGCTTCTGTGATGACTGCTGTATCCCAACACGTACCAGGGTAAACTTCAACAACAACAAGCCCTGGTACTCAGCAAAGCTCAGAAGGTTGAGGTTGGAGAAGGAGGAAGCGTTTAGGAGTGGGGATAGAGACATATTCAAGGAGTCGAAGAACAGGTTTAGCAAGGCGGTGAGAGAGGCTAAACGACTGTACTCAGAGAGACTAAAACACCAGTTCTCTGCTAACGACTCTGCTTCTGTCTGGAGAGGGTTCAGGCAGATCACCAACTACAAACCCAGAGCCCCTCACACCACTAACGACTCCCGCCTAGCCAACGACCTGAACGAGTTCTACTGCAGATTTGAAAGACAATTGGACTGTCCTGAACTACCCCTTCCCACCCAAGAGGCCCCATCCCCCACCCATACTACAGAGACGACTCTCTCCTTTCAGGAGGGAGAAGTTAATAGACTTTTAAAGAGGCAGAATCCATGCAAACCAGCTGGGCCGGACTTTGTCTCTCCAGCCACCATCAGGCACTGCGCTGACCAGCTGTCTCCGGTGTTCACCAACATCTTTAACACCTCCCTGGAGACATGCAATGTACCAGCCTGTCTCAAGTCCTCCACCATCATCCCTGTGCCCAAAAAGCTAAGGCCAACAGGACTAAATGATTATAGACTGGTCGCCCTTACATCTGTGGTAATGAAGGCTTTTGAGCGCCTGGTCCTGGCACACCTCAATGCCATCACAGACCCTCTCCTGGACCCCCTTAAGTTTGCCTACAGAGCCAACAGGTCTGTGGACGACGCAGTTAACATGGCCCTCCACTTCACCCTACAGCATCTGGACTCCCCAGCATCCTACGCCAGGATCCTGTTTGTGGACTTCAGCTCTGCCTTCAACACCATCATCCCTGCCCTGCTTCAGGACAAGCTCTTCCAGCTGAACGTGCCCGACTCCACCTGCAGGTGGATCACAGACTTTCTGTCTGACAGGAAGCAGTGCGTTAAGCTGGGAACACAAGTCTCTGACTCCAGGTCCATCAGCACCGGAACTCCTCAGGGCTGCGTCCTTTCCCCACTGCTCTTCTCCCTGTATACCAACAGCTGCACCTCCAATCACCTGTCCGTCAAACTCTTGAAGTTTGCGGATGACACCACCCTCATTGGGCTGATCTCTGGTGGGGATGAGTCTGACTATTGGTGGGAAACTGACAACTTGGTGACCTGGTGTAGCGAGAATAACTTAGAGCTAAATGCTCTAAAGACAGTTGAAATGGTTGTGGACTTCAGGAAGAATACAGCCCCACTCACCCCGATCACCCTGTGCGACTCCCCAGTCAAAATTGTAGAGTCCTTCCGCTTCCTGGGCACTATTCTCTCCCGGGACCTCAAGTGGGAACTGAACATCAGCTCCATCACAAAGATAGCACAACAGAGAATGTACTTCCTACGGCAGCTGAAGAAATTCAACCTGCCAAAGACAATGATGGTGCAATTCTATACAGCAATCATTGAATCCATCCTCACCTCCTCCATAACCGTCTGGTATGCTGCTGCCACTGCCAAAGACAAGAGCAGACTGCAGCGTATCATCCACACTGCTTAGAAGGTGATTGCCTGCAATCTACCAACCCTCGAGGACCTGCGCACCACGAGGACCATGAGGCGAGCGAGGAAGATTGTGGCCGATTCCTCCCACCCTGGACACTCTCTGTTTCAGCTACTCCCCTCTGGCAGAAGGCTGCGGTCCATCAGGACCAAAACCTCACGCCACAAAAACAGTTTCTTCCCACCCGCTGCTGGCCTCTTAAACAAGGCCAAGGGCTTACGCTAACTTTAACATTTTATCTACAAAATGACACCTTGCCAATATTAACTATGTTACCCTATTTGCATTTTTTTATTTTTAGATTGTATCTTATAGCTATTTTATATTCGATACTTATTCAATTTTATATACTTTAGCCCCTTGGTGTTAGTTAGACTTTGAACCGTTATTATAGTAAGACTTGTTTACCACTTATTTAAGATTTTAGATTCCTACATGTTGAATGTATGCACCATCCTGCCAAAGTAAATTCCGTGTCTGTGTGAACTTTCATGGCGAATAAAACCCTTTCTGATTCTGATACTCTACCACACCGGTCCGTGTGTGCTAGTGAGGCATGTAAACAATTGTAAAGGACTGTATTATTTTTGGGGGCCCATCAAGACTGGTGGCCCTGGGCTGCAGGCCCTATATACCTCCTGCGTTGATCTATCACTAAAGCTGCTACACAATGAACATATTCCCTCATTAGCGTATTTAATCGTTGTGCTAATGATGCCATACATCGAGCCATCGAACTATTTTCATCCTCAGGCAATGTTGGGGTTGAGGGGTGGTGGGGGTCGAGTGCTCATCTTCATTGATCCAGTCGTGGAAATTCCACATTCTTATGGTAAGGTCCAGTATAACTATTGATCTACCACTGTTGGTTTCTCACAAAGTGGATACTAATTAGGAAAATAGTTCGTATAAAAAATAGTTCGTACAAACGTATTCAGAATTATTTTTTAAAAAATACTTGACTGCCCCTGAAATTATGCGTATAATTTACATACCATACCTTTTGAAAACGACTCGGCTATTCAGATACTAACCTATCAAATATTCCCCGTGCACATATTGTTTCCTTCAACATTAATGGAAAAATGGCTGTAATACAAAACACACTGTAAACTTCACGAATATGTATGTACAGTGAGGGAAAAAGTATTGGATCCCCTGCTGATTTTGTACGTTTGCCCACTGACAAAGAAATTATCAGTCTATAATTTTAATGGTAGGTTTATTTGAACAGTGAGAGACAATAACAAAAAAATCCAGAAAAAGAATGTCAAAATGTAATACATTGATTTGCATTTTAATGAGGTAATAAGTATTTGACCCCCTCTCAATCAGAAAGAACGGGAGTGTGCTCCTAATCTCAGCTTGTTACCTATATAAAAGACACCTGTCCACAGAAGCAATCAACCAATCATATTACAAACTCTCCACTATGGCCAAGACCAAAGAGCTCTCCAAGGATGTCAGGGACAAGATTGTCGACCTACACAAGGCCGGAATGGGCTACACGGCCATTTCCAAGCAGCTTGGTGAGAAGGTGACAACAGTTGCTGCGATTATTCGCAAATGGAAGAAACACAAAATAACTGTCAATCTCCCTCGGCCTGTGGCTCCATGCAAGATCTCACCCCGTGGAGTTGCAATGATCATGAGAACGGTGAGGAATCAGCCCAGAACTACACGGGAGGATATTGTCAATGATCTCAAGGCAGCTGGGACCATAGTCACCAAGAAAACAATTGGTAACACACTTGGCCGTGAAGGACTGAAATCCTGCAGCGCCCGCAAGGTCCCCCTGCTCAAGAAAACAGATGAGACCAAAATGGAGCTCTTTGGCATCAACTCAACTCGCCGTGTTTGGAGGAGGAATGTTGCCTATGACCCCAAGAACACCATCCCCACCGTCAAACATGGAGGTGGAAACATTATGCTTTGGGCGTGTTTTTCTGCTAAGGGGACACGACAACTTCACCGCATCAAAGGGACAATGGACGGGGCCATGTACCGTCAAATCTTGGGTGAGAACCTCCTTCCCTCAGCCAGGGCATTGAAATGGGTCGTGGATGGGTATTCCAGCATGACAATGACCCAAAACACACGGCCAAGGCAACAAAGGAGTGGCTCAAGAAGAAGCACATTAAGGTCGTGGAGTGGCCTAGCCAGTCTCCAGACCTTAATCCCATGGAAAAATCTGTGGAGGGAGCTGAAGGTTCGAGTTGCCAAATGTCAGCCTCGAAACATTAATGACTTGGAGAAGATCTGCAAAGAGGAGTGGGACAAAATCCCTCCTGAGATGTGTGCAAACCTGGTGGCCAACTACAAGAAACGTCTGACCTCTGTGATTGCCAACAAGGGTTTTGCCACCAAGTACTAAGTCATGTTTTGCAGAGGGGTCAAATACTTATTTCCGTCATTAAAATGTAAATCAATTCATAACATTTTTGACTTGCGTTTTCTGGATTCTGTTGTTGTTATTCTGTCTCTCACTGTTCAAATAAACCTACCATTAAAATTATAGACTGATCATTTCTTTGTCAGTGGGCAAACGTAGAAAATCAGCAGGGGATCAAATACTTTTTTCCCTCACTGCAGCAGGACTGCGTTAATGGCACTTTATTTTGCAAGGAGAAAAAAAAGAGGTGGACGTTATACCTGTGGTAATGACGGAACATTCCAAAGGAGAACATCGCTGCCAACAACAGCAAATGTAGTCTAACAAACTTCACATCATGTTGCAATGACTTTCATCCCTAGTGTATCTAGGGGAATAGCAGAACAGCAGGGTTTCCACAGCAAAAACTACCCAGAAGCATAATTCACAGTGACCAACACAGATAGTGCCCTCCAACGTTAAGGTTGAAAAAGGTGATTGCAGATGCATGCAGGGTATTACAGCGCCACAGTGGCGAGATGTTAACTACCTCGCCTGGTTTGCAGGAAGTCATGGGTTCGATCCAGACCCTGACGCCTGTATATTTGGAGTTTGCATGTTCTCCCCGTGGCCGTGTGGATTTTTATTCAGGTCCCTCCGGTTTTCCCCTTCCACATTTAGAAAAATGCGTTTAAGAGTCTTCTTTGGTTCTTTCGGTAAAGTCACGTAGAATGAGAATAAAATAATAAATTGATAAAATAAAATAACACAATAATATTCTCACGACGTTTCGGCCACAACACAAGCGGCCTTCATCAGGTGAAGGGGGCGAGACTGTCTGGTAGGACAGCGCTGTCCTGTCTGGTAGGACAGCGCTGTCCTACCTACCAGACAGTCTCGCCCCCTTCACCTGATGAAGGCCGCTTGTGTTGTGGCCGAAACGTCGTGAGAATATTATTGTGTTATTTTATTTTATCAATTTATTATTTTATTCTTATTCTACGTGACTTTACCGAAAGAACCAAAGAAGATGAATCATTGCAGTCACGAAAGCTTTAAATCGGCGTTTAAGAGTATTTGGCTGCTATAAATTTCCAGATGATAAGCCACTTCGTTGAGCTATCATATGAGCCAGGTTTCTTCTGAAAAAGAGCTATATAGCTCTGTAGACCTTACATGGTAAAATAAAAATTGTTTAAAAAATAGCCTAGCACAGGGAAATGTGGGTTTTTTTCATTTTGATATGTATTTTTATTTCTTAAACCGATCTTCCATTGGACATAGTGATGATCGTGGACAGATGTGGTTTTGGAATTTGCACGCACAGTATATACGATATTTCAATGTTTTTAGGAATTACTGAGAGATTTATGGAAAATTACATTCCTGTTTATATTGAAGGTTTCAAAGCCACTGTGCTTACTAAATATACAGGGTGCTTCAAAAGAATGTTAACACTTCGGAGAATTTGCAACAGTACCACACGAAATGTGTTGACTATGATGGCGAACAAGTGGAGACTCTTTGTCTTTCTGAAGCTATTAACATACATTTGTTATTATGCTAAGTCTATTATCCGTTGTTATTCCATTGAAAACGATAGTCCTATGTAAGTGTTAACATTTTCTTGAAGCACCCGATATATAATCAACAGAAGTTCGAGTGGCAGCATGGCACAGTGGTAATTGCTTGTGCCTTGTAGACAAAATTTCCTGGGTTCGATTCGTGATTTTGGAACCTTTCTGTGTGGAGTGTGTATGTTCTCTCCCTGTTCTACATGGATTTTCTCCCTTCAAGTAACTGCTTATCAATACTAGAGGGCAATACATAGAAATGTTTATCACACGACAGTGAAACCAATATTTTTGTACTCTTGAGCTGACGTTGATCGAAATGAAGTCCAGAACCAAATTGAAAGTGACATTTTGCATCGTCATTGGTGACCAAGTAGAGACTATCGATTCACTACACTTTATAATTGGTTTAATCACGTTGGTTACCTGGAGTTTGACCCCAGATTTCAGAAATTCCAGTTCAGCACATTGAATCGGAATCTTTTTTTTATACTGGAGGAATCCGATGAGCTATGAAGCTCTTTTTTTACAGGTGTCAACATCCACATTGACCTGGGCCACCAAGCCAATGCAAATTATGTATTGCTATTATTATATGCTGTAAAGAAATGATTTGAGGAGAGAGACAAATAGTTATTCTAGGTGGGGTTCAAACCCTCGGAAAATTAATGGAGCAGGTGCATTGCACTTTAACGGGAGTGTGTATAAAAAGAACACGGGTCCATGAAGATTAATCATTGCTTTCAGTGTTAAGACAGAAACGTTTCCATCATCATGGGGAATACATGTAAGATGTATAAATGTATTCGTGTACAATATAGTACGTGCAGTGATTGCACATCGACTGAACACAATACTAAGATATGATGCTGCTTGCTTGCTTACAGATGTGCCGGACCAGTGTCTCAGCACATGCCAGACGTGACCAAGTTATATATCATATCCTGTGAGCTTTGCTGAGCATGGCAGCCCTAGACTAGAGGCACGAGAGCGAAGTAATTATGCGAAAACTTTATTACAGTATTGAAAGTCACAAGGTTTTGCATGAGCCTGGTTTGAAGGACGCTTGCGGTGCTACTGTTATAACCGCTAAGTCCTCTGATATGTGCATTCCACAGCACCAACAATGCCGTGCGCACACTCTAGCCGTGTTCATAGCACGTGCGCACTGCATGTTATTATCCAGTGTCGAGGAGCCAAGGTTGTCTGATCGCACACAGATGAAGCTACCAAGCACAGCAGAAATAAAGGTGCTGTCGGAATCAGCGAAGCAGTCAGGTTTCAGCAGTCGATATGCAGTGTGAGTATTACTTCGTAAGGGCTGGGTACCATTCCCAGGTTTCCATTGCGGAGAATGCCGCAGTGAAACATGCCACTGCCAACTGCATAGATTTTCACGGTTGTGCTGTATGGCAGTCTGATGAGTTTGTCGGGTTTTTGTACTGCCGCGGGTTGTTTGGCATAAGGTCGGACGTTTCACTCCACAGGCCGTGAGCTTATTCAAGAGCTCAATTGAAGCTCCCAGCATGTGGAGTGAAACGTCGTACATTGGCCGAACAACGCTCCGTATGACCCGAGAAGGCATGGGAGAGCTTTCCTTTTACCTGTTAAAAAAAAAACTACGACTTTTATTCTGTCATTTCCTATATATGTAAATATAGAGTAAACATATGCTTCCCCCAGAAAACCTCACTGGAGTTTCAACACTCATTTTTGAAGAGGCTCAAACTTGGGATATATAGTCCACCTATTCCGGAATAATTTTCAAATCTGTAAGTAATGAGAAAAACACATCATAACAGAATAATAATAGTGTTTGTTTCAAACAACACACCACATGTTGTAAAAGGCACACGGCTTCTGTGCATATGCGAACCGCCATCAGCAGCATTCCCCCGAAGAAGTGCATTGTGGGCCTCTTGTATTTGGCCACCATCAACGTGATTTTCAGCGAACGTAACCAACAGACAGGCAACAGTGATACCGTGGTGGACAATCGTGGACCGGTTGCGTTCTAATTCGGACTCATCAGCACAGTAGAGTCACATTCTCACTGGAAATCAGAGGCAGACTCTGCAGAGGCAGATTTTGGATTCATATTGCGCTCTCTCTGTCATGTAGCAAAACTTCTCAGAGCACAGATTCCCCTTCATTCATTCATTCAATTTATGTTTTGAGTAAAAACTCGCCACGACTAAAGAGTGCATCGCAATACTTTACAGTATAAATTAAACGAAGGTAGTCTGACCTATCGGCAACACCTGACATGGCGATGGGCATTAATCTGCCAGTAAGGGGCAGTGATTGTTACGTGAATAATGTGGGTCAATTTTGTTTATGTTTACAAATTTGAACCGAGATTGACATTATTTGCTTATTTAGTTAAAGTTTGGGCAAACACTGACAATGCCCAATTTTAACATGCTTCAAAAAGTAGTACGCACGAATCAGGATTCACGTGCATTAAGTTAAAACTGGTAAGTGACTAGTTAACATCAGCACATCTCAAAATAAACAACAAAACTGGGAAAATTAATTAGGGAATAATTTTTTTTTAAATATGTAGAGTTAAACATTTGTACTTTACAAAACATCTCCTTGTACTGAAATCAGCAATGGGTGGTCATTACATCTGGATTCTTGGCAATACACTTGTAGGTGGAAGTTCCACAATCTCATGACAGGTCACAGTCTACTCGCACGACAACTGTTAACTTCCCACCTTAAGATACCTATTTCACTGGCCCAAAAATGGATGATTGGCTGAGTCATTCCTCCAATGAAATTTACAATCATGGAGCCCAGTACTCGACTGAGAAATCTCAACCAAACAAATTATTTGGAATTTACAAAACCCAGTGTTCCCATGCTAATCATCGTGTAGGATGGCATCACAGGCCCTCCTTTATAATTGGTGCTTTTAAACATAGCGTTCTTATCGCAGGATAGTCAATCGCCTGTCCTTTCGCTGGCTGATGTCCTTATCGCCGTTTCTCACACAACTATTTTTCACGGTGACATTTCCAATTTATATGACTTTGCCTGTATGAATTGCATTGTGCCGCGTTACCCCCGTAATGTGCCGATCTGTTTTTGAACGTTGGAACACGGCAATGAAGAGACACTGCCTTGGAAATGCAACTGTCTTTGCATTGAGAAGTACGTGCGTGTCGAAAATTGTCGTTTAACATGTTGACACCCATTAATGTCGCGTCAAAGTGTCTCCTTGCTCAAATGAGCAATGAGGAGACATTCTCATCTGAGACAGGTGTGAAAATTTCACTTTACCATGGCAGGGGCCGAGTCTGTCCATATTATAATGGATCCAGTGTGTAACTTTCATGTTATTTTACTCTGTGGCCAAGTAGTCGGATGCTTTGTAGGAATCACAGGCATGTGTGCCCGATTCACAATTGGAAGATTGTAAATCCAAGTCCCGATTCATAACAATCATACTAGAAAATTATTTACAGCTTTTTGTAAATCCACTGCTGGATTATGGCCTACCGACGCCGTGTCGGGCATGGCGGTTGTATGGCAGTTACTTCACCACACTGGACATTTTGTGGGTCGGGGAAGGCGTGAGGATGGTCGCAAGGCCTGGTTTACTCACTCGCCACTGATGCGTTAGCCACGGCAGGGAATTGGGCTCAGGTCATCGCCGTGTTTATAACACCATCTACTTCTTCTTTGTGTAATGACAGGGTGCCATCTACATTATGAGACCTCCTTTGCCAGTAACAAGATATAGGAATAGGTTTTACCCTTTTAACTGGCACAAAAACTGACACCTTTATTCAAGGCATCATGTTTGCAATTTAAAAGGGTAAAACCTATTCCTATATCTTGTTACTGGCAAAGGAGGTCTCATAATGTACATGCTCACCCCGAGCCCTCAATACTCTGATAGTGTGCTGTTTTTGAGTTGTACGCCTTTTGGCGTCTTCTGGTCCAACACCAATGGGTACTAGGCTCTAAGAAAAGCTGTCTCGGGTGTGGACCAATCAAATTCAAGGACAGTGCATATTATTATCAGAGTTGTCTTTTTTGTTTGCATTTTGACTGCTTGTGTTGTGGTTATTGCAAACATGATGCCTTGAATAAAGGTGTCAGTTTTTGTGCCAGTTAAAAGGGTAAAACCTATTCCTATAGGGTGCCATCTGTTGACCAGGAGGGGTAATCACGAGTATGGGTGTGTTATATAATATTCAATTAGAAGAGGGGCGTAACTGGGTTAAAGGTAAAAGACGGGGTCAGTCGGGAAGCTCTGGGGAACCTGTTCGAAGGTTCTATAAGGAGGCGTGGCTGGAGGCGGGGCATGGCCACGCTGGGAAGTATATTAGGGGGACGTGACTGAGGGTTCAGGGCTGTCGTGGGGTCCTGGGTCTTGGCAGCCGTCGCTGTCTTCGCCATCATCTCTCTTCATCGTCTGGCCGCGTGGCCAATCCTCTGCACGGCTCCTATCATCGTCGTCGATATATTAGTCAGCCAGCTATTTAGTTAGATGCCAACGATGGGGCTGTGTAGGTGGGTCAGCGATGCGTAGCCGTGTATGTATATTAGTCGTGCAGTGATTGTGACTGAAGTGTGAAGATAAATAAGCCCTCTACACGCTGTGTCTCGGAAGTCGCTCGCTACATTTGTATGGCTGGGGAAACGGCTAGAGTTGGATGTCGAGGTTAGCGGTCCATTGAACGGCTTCAGGTGAGGCAGAGTCAAAGGTTGTGATGCCACCATCTGTGTAAACCACTGTGCCACCAAGTCCTGGTTGTGTTGACAAAGCCCATATATAATACCTTAGGACAAATAACAAAACAAACAAATAATGCAATACCTTAGGGATCAATAGAATAGATGCAACTTCTTGGCAACCAGTATCAGGTGTTCTATATAGAGACCAATTTCTGCCGTGGAATAATAGAAGTTCGACCAACATCTGTTTGCTGTTTTCCTGCTTAAAATACAAAATTCTCATAGTTTCAGCATTCGTATTTCTCAGCTTTATTACACCATGGCAGCGGATCCGCTGCCATGGTGTAATGGTTAGCCAACTGGACTTGCAAATCTGGAGGTCACTGGTTTCACTTGACCTCCCGGTGTGGCAGCTGAAACAATGGTGCAAGTTTCTTAAATCCCACCCCCCCACCCCGTCCACTCGCTCATCCACCCTGCAGCATATGGGTTCACCACAGTTAGTCTATTGGAAGGTCACGTGTGGTGGGCTTGTCGATACTCCCATCTACTCAAAGAAGTCTGGCAAGCGTACAAGAGTAGGCCAAACTCCCATCAGGGAGTAGACACTCTTAGCTCGTTTGAGCTTCCTCCAGTGGAAGCCCTTCTGCCAGCAGTGGCATGAAGAAGAGATTGCAGGACTGCGCCTGTACCTTTCACACGTGAGTTTGGCGGGGGGGGGGGGGGGGGATTGTGGAGTGTTTCGGTTTCCTCACGATGCATTGCAGGCACTCATCATCGATTTCACCTGCACATGCAGGTTGAAAGATTACAAAAAAAATCATGCATACTACTCCGCTCTTGTGGTGATACGGCTTCGTGTTTACCACGTGGTCACACATTTGTGTAAACGTTTGATCATCACGTCACAACTCGCGTTTTTTACTTGGCTTCGTAAAAAATGTGGAAAGAGAGCTCAATTCACAATTGGGAGGTTGCTAGTTCAAAACCTAGTGACAGGTCAACTCTGCCCAACAAACCGTTTGTACCACAATGTCGATAAATCAGATATTGAGGTTTTTTTATGGACAGACTGGCCCCTACCATAGAAACGTGCAATTTACACCACTGGCGCATCATTAACAATCATGAACACTACCCCACTCTTGTTACTAAAGTCAATTTCATTTGGCTTGAATCCGACAAGACCAGAAAATACAGCAATAACTTCCACTGTGATTGCTTATTCAGATGCAATAACTTAAAAGTATTTTGCACGCATACCTATGCAGTAACTTAACACAGTCAATTCACATGTGTTGCACATGAGCACACAGACAAATTAAAATTATTTAAGGTACAGCATCTGGTTTTCCCATTTTGGTTTTATTTTATCAGATCAATAGTCTAAGGGCTTTCTTAATGGGCACTGCTACTGTCTTACCTAACCACCAATTAAGCATAAGCAATGCTTGAAAACATTCATTGAATCGCCACTGCATTATCTATGCAATCATCAACTCCACTCACCATTTTTCATTCCTCTATTTAGACTCTTCTTTTTTAAATAATGTTTACCTCTACTACTTCCTGTCCTCATCCTTAAAACCTTAATCCATACTCCCCCTTCACCATCCTAACCTTTCCCTATCATCAACTTTCCTCACCCACCCTTCCCCTCCCGAACACTCGAATCCCATCCCTTTCCCTATCACCCTTCCTTGCCATCCCTTCCTCTCAACACTCAAATCCCCTCCCTTTTCCCATTGCAGTGTAACAGCGCCGGCTGGTGCCCAGCGGCAGCAACTGCGGTGGACAAACAGTACACACGCCGGTGAGCATATCCACGGGTGTGTCGGCAGGGCGGAGGAACTGGTGCAAGGGTAATGGCAGACCCTATCTGGAAGCCCCTGGAACCTGCTAGTGGGCTCGAGAAGGGAGGCGTTGATAGGGCTGAGCCAGGCCACGCTGGGTAGCATAAAAGAAGCTGAGAGCGGGAGCTCAGGGCTGCCGGTTCTGGGAGTGGACTCGTCTCGTCGTCGCTGTCGTCTTCGCCGCCTTCGTCGCCGCCGTCTTTATTAGATATTGCGCGGCCAGATACTTGTTGGCTATCTCGGAAAGTTCCATCAGTATTACATGGTCAGGGTTGTGTTTAGACTGGGCGAGATGACTAGGGAGAGTGCGAGGACGAACCTGTGAAGTGTGAAGGTGTTAATAAAGAAGGTGCCTTCTGGAAACCCTTATCTCCGAATCACTGACACCACACTATCATCACCCTTCCTTGCCATCCCGTCCCCTCCCCAACACTCGGATCCCATCCCTTTCCCTATAATCACCCTTCCTTGCCATCCCTGCCCCTCCCCAACACTTGAATCCCGTCCCTTTTCCCCATCAGCCAATAGCAAATGTACCATTTTTTATTGTTGTAAAGTGCTTTGACAAAAGTGCTATATACAATCCTAGATAAGATAATCATCTTCAGCCACAATCTATCCATTATCTGGATTGTTCCATAGGTTAATGGTTCGAATTCCAGTGACCGCCCGGTTAATACTGCAGGCGTCTTTGCCATACGAATGCAGCACCGTCTTTGTTTCAGAGTGGATATTAAAGATTCCGTGGCGTCGTTCGCAAGGGTGGGCCGTTTAAAAAAAATGGAAAATAACACCACAAAATTACTCCATTGGAATAACGTAATCCTGTCAATCATCGCCCCCCTATTGTGAAAAGTTGGCAGGACCCTCCTGGAAAAAGAGTCATGAGACTCAGTGAAGCTTTCTTTGGTAAACAAGCATAGTAACACAAATAATATCCAGTTTGATGAAGGCCATCGCAATCTGTCACCATATGTGTGCGTGTATGTTTAACTTCTTTCGTACCGTAGATAGCCAACCGTGCTAATTGGAGGTGCGACAGGACAACAAACTAAACACAAAAAAGCAGTTCTCAAGAAATTCGTTTTCAATCCAGATGATTTAAAAGTGCATAGCTTCAGTGGCTTCATAATATTGAAGGAAGAGCATTCCAGACGGCTGCAGGAGTGCATCACAAAAAAACACGTGATGCAGTGACAGTCTTCGTTCAATGTCTAGACAAAAAGCCACTTCTAAGATGACTGGAGTTCGTGTGATGGTTTATACTTGCTGACGAGATCAGCAAGATATTATGGTTCATTTGTGAAAAGCAATTTGTGTATAATGAGTGCGACCTTATAATGCATTTGTTCGGTATGCAACAATCCATCTAGTTCCTACACACTTGCTGATTGAATCGCTCCACATCCGTGGTGGATCCTACTTTTTGTTCCCTCCTTCGGCTGCCATTCCATCATGAGTCTTGATCCAACAGCCATCATCACTTCCGCTGACATGTCATTTCAAGTCCCGCTAATTGTTCTTAACACTTAATATGATATCTCTCATTTGTGGTGGATGAAGGCCTCTGTATGCTGTATCGGTCATGGGGGTTGTTAGTCCATACTTCACCATGCTGGTAAATGTGGGTTGGTGAATGAGTAGCCCGTGATTGATTCAGGTATCACTCGGCACTTATGTTAGCTTTGGCCAGAAAATAAACATGTATTGCTCACTGGGTTTTAACGGTGTCGGAATATAAATGTATACAAACTCAATCGCTGTGGCCATTGCACAGTGTGCTAACCGCTGTGCCCATTGCACAGTGTGTTAACCGCTGTGCCATGATTCCACCTGATGCTATGTAAAAAGTAGGCTCATGTTTTTGGCAATGCCCTTCTTCAGAGTAGAGGACAGTGAGATTTTTTTGACGAAGAATGAAACCACATTTTACAATCCCGTACCTGTGAAACACTGAGAATTTAAGATTACTCACTTATCAACAGTTTCCATTTGCACATGTTTTGTACCAAACAAACCCCTGAACAAGAAACATGACATTCTTTATGTATTCGTTTTTGCTAACATCTGAAACTGTAGAAATGCATATCCTGAAGTTCACCACTTTTGGAAAAAAATAAATTTTCCTTATTTCATGTTGCTTAGAAAATGTCAATCCATTTTCAAATGGCCATAGTCCATAAAGTTGGGGGGAATTGTTCAGCTGTCAAGTTTGTCAGTTTTTAGTACAACATTGGAACACTGAGTTAGATGGCTGGGTGCTTCTAAGTTAGATAGTATGCACTGGATTTCGAGCAATCCAATGGTGTCTAGGGCAATAAAATGTGCTGGCTCAATTTCGGGCCGTGCAAGTCGTGTGGTCGTAGAAACTCGGCTTGGGAGAGAGAATGAGTGGGGAAGTTAATGAGAGAGAGAGAGGAGGCGTTCCATTTTGAACCTTTGTTGGATAAAGAAAGAAGAGCAGCTATAAGGTGAACATCATCAGAGACGGCACACTTATTGTTGGGACAGTTAAGGTAGGTTGGAACCTGCCGCTATCTGGGAAATAATTACCATCTGCCCATTCTTCTAGAAATAGACTGAGAAGCATACACTCTTTAAGCTGTAATCTTGGGACATTGATCATTATCAATCGTACATCCGCATGTAAATGCCGATTACAATCGGGCGAGGATTATAGGCTATAAATCTTACGACAAAATCCACATGTGTTGCATTGTGAGTTAACTGCCTTCAGGGGCAGTCTCATACTAATATAGAAGTGCATTCTTAGTAAATGGAAACAGTGTTCATATTGGAACAATCTTTTGAATAAGTAGAGTGTATAAGTCGTACAGGAACTGCATTAGCATTAGGGTATTAAGGTACATTGTATACAAGTGCAAAGTTAAGCATTGGAAATGTTTTATTTAAAGAACACAAATGGAGTTGGAAAAATAATTTTAGAAAAACAAGTCTAGCGGAGGAGCCAAAATATTTTATGCAGGTGGTCAGACAATAACTACTTTAACCGAGCTGCAACCCAGATACGTGGAGAACACAATTAAAATAATTAATTTGAAGCAGCTGGGTGGCTCAAATTCAGATCACAGAACGCTGAGATGCTGTGTTTTTGTCGGAGTAACTGCTCTCGATTACAGCAGTGATTGATTGTAGCAGTATGATGTAACAGTATGTATGAAGTATGCATGATGTAGCAGTGTGATGTATGATGTAGCAGTATGTCTGATGTATGTGTAGTGATATAGAATGGATCGCTACGGCGCATAGCAATAAGTACAGTAGAATGAGGAAATATAGGTGTAGAGGCTAGCACAGCATGCAGTACCACACAGTGGGTCACTAGGGTGCATGGCACTGGGTGCTGGCAGAGAGGCTGAAGAGTCTTACCGACAGAGTAGGGGATAGCAGCCACTCCGCCAGCACAGCGAGTTAATTCCACATAATTGGTCACGAGGGAGCGTGGTGCAGGCTGCTGGTAGAAAGGGGAATATGAGGACGAGTCACCCCGGCCTCGGGTGAATCACGTTATGGGCCGGGGTGAGGAATTTGGGGCAAAGGTGACCGAGGGGACACGGGAAGTGTAACCGGGAATCTTCTGGAGAGTTCCAGAAGGGGGCGCAACCGAGGGCGGAGCTAGGTCACGCCGAGAGAGATAAAAGGGAAGCCCCAATCGAAGATCGGGGCTGTCTGCAAGTAAAGTGAACCCGAGGTGCTACATCTTCATCTCCGGCGTCGTGGGTCAGACAGCACATTGGCTGCTCTGACCCGTTAATAGTTATCCCGTGTGTAACGGTGTGTAAGAGATAGGCCTATTGTAGTCCCGTGTGTAACGGTGTTATATAGTGTAGAATAAACGTTGTCGCCTCCTAACTAGTGTCTCCGAAGTGATTCACTAGATTTGGTGTCGGAAGTCTTAGTCAGGAAAGATTAGTTAATTAAAATGTCTATGTCGATGCGGAGGAAGACACTCACCGTGGTGTCTTTGGATGAGGAAGACGACGGGGATGTGATTCCCCAGACAGCCCCGGGACCCGGGAGCCCGGAGACAAATCCCGCGAAGGCACTCCCGGCGGAGCAGCGTGAGGTGGACTGCAACTCTGTGCTGCGGCCGCCCGGAGGGGGATGCTGGAGCAGGAACACGCGCCTCTTGGACCTGCTGTCTACGGCGGCGGCGTTGGTTGCCGAAATTGAGATGAAAGAACCGGAGGAAGAAGCAGCGGTGCAGGAGAGACGCGTGGACAGCCCTGCCACTGCCATTTCGTGAGCGTGGGAAGTGGCGGAGCCGCAGCCCACGCGGGCGGCCGCCATTTTGTCGGAAGGGTGACTTCGAGCTCAGAGGTGCCCACCCTGGGGAAGCGGCTGCCCTTCGTAAGGGAGTTCGCGGCCGCTGGGGGTGATTGGGCGGCCTTTCAAAGGCGTTTTTTCCGCTACATGCGAGCTTGCTGGATGGACTGACACTGAGGCGCTGCGAGCGCTGCCTATGACTTTAGATGACGATGCCTTAGCGGCCTTTAATGCGATTCCCCCGATGGACAGGACAACATTGGCGGCTGCGTGCACGGAGATGGCGGCTATCTTCGACCCGCCGTCCAACATGCGACAGAAGTTTGCCACGCAGAGACGGGGGGAGACCGACACACCCCCTCGCCTTCCGCAGCGCGCTAATTTCGCTGGGCCAAGCTGCATACCCTAAGCTGGATCAAGCGAGGTTGGACTCCCTAGTATTGGAAAGGTTGTTGGTGTTGGCACGGGAGATGGAGGTCTTTTTGCCCACCATGGAAGATGACGACTTGACGTCTATTAGGGTAGCACACTGCATCCAGGCACATTGTAATTTGTGGAAGCAGGTCGAGGTGGCCACCTGTACTGGATAGTCGAGGGAGGTCGAAAAGCCGGAGAAGGAGCTCCCTCCAGTCTGTGCATCTCTGGTGGGGAGTCAGCGGACGAGGACCAAAATGGGATGGTGGCAGGAGCAGAGACAGCAGGGGACAGTCATCGCTTCTCCGTGGAGGACTCCCGTCATATGCTTCAAGTGTGGCCTGCAGGGCCATATTTCCTAGGGATGCCACGCTAAGCAGGGACAGCTCGTCGCGCCTCCGCCGTCTTCTACCTCGCCGACCTCCACTCCTTCGAGCCCAAAGGCTCATCACACACCCGGCCTACACAGTCATCTCAGGCATCTCCATTACAGACCGTGTCGGGTTCGCGCGTCGCAGGTTCTAGTCATATCGCGGCACGTGAGATGCGGGGGTTTAAGGGTGCTGGATGGCCACGGCGTCCAGGGCAGTGGGCAGCGCTGGCGCATTGGGTCATAGCAGCGGCAGCGGGATCATCCGCAGTTCTAGGGACGGTGCAGGGTTTAGCAGTCCGGATACTAATTGATACTGGAGCATCTGCCACCCTTATTTCAGAGTTAATCTATAGGTCGTTGCCGCCAAAATTGGCTTGTTTGGGACCTGTTGGTAGTTCTTGTGTTGCCGTTAATGGCGGGAGTTTAGGTATTGTGGGCCAAATATATGAGATGGTCCGGATTGGTGATATTGTGATGACGGACCATTGCTGGTTTTGAAGTCACTGGCTGTGCCTTGTCTGTTGGGGACTTGTTTTTTTAAGAAGATGCCCCTTAAAATTCGAATTGACTATGGTTGTTTTGAACTGCCATCGTGGCATCATTTGGCGTTTTTGTCTTCCCCGACTTGGTTGAGTATCGCTCAAGCTACAGTTCAGACCCTAGTGAGAGAGACTGTTCGAATTCCCCCAGGAGCACAAATGCTTGTACCTTTGTGACTGCGAAAGCAGCTCGATCAGGAAGTTACTGTGGGGGGTATGGTAGTTCCCCTGATCCCCTCGAACAGAGCTGTTAAGGGTCTTATGCTGGTTGGGGCCTAGACGATGGTGAGGGGGGATCAGGAACCCTTCCTCCAGGTATTGAATGCAGGATTGCGTACGGTGGTTTTTCAGGTGGGTACGGTTTTGGCCCATGCGACTGCCGTGTGTTGTGAAGAGACGAGTGAAGTGGCCGCTCATGTTGTGGCCTCAGTAGAGCGAGGAGCAGTGTTGGATGAGTCATGGATGGATGCGTTGTGCTCGGAGAATCCGGATTTGACAAGTAAGCAGAGGGACGAGTTGTGAGCCCTGCTCTGGGAGTTATCCGATGCTTTTAGCAAGAGCAATTTTGACATTGGCCGCACGTCTTTGATGCATCACCATATTGATACGGATAGCGCCGCTCCCATCCGACATAATTATTTTCAGTTTAGTCCTAAGGAAAAGGACCATGTGTGCAGGCGGTCGACCACCAGTCCGTGGGGAGCGCCCATTGTTCTGGTTAAAAAGGACGGGAGTATGAGATTTTGCATGCATTTTCAAAAGTTAAACAAGGTCTCCGTGGCTGATGCGTATCCACTCCCACAAATGGACGATTCATTGGATGCTTTGTCGGGTGCACAAATCTTCTCCACCTTGGATTTTTTGTTGGGATTTTGGCAGTTACCCTTGGATGAAAGTTCCAAACCATAAACAGCATTTCGCACCCCACAAGGGCTTTTCAGTTCAACTGTCTTCCGATGGGATTTCATTCAGCCACGTTTCAGTGACTAATGGGATTGGTGCTATCGAGACTCCAGTGGGATTCATGTTTGATTTATTTGGATGATGTAATCGTCTTTGGGCGCACATTTTAAGAGCATTTACAGCGATTGCGCTCGGTGTTTGTCAAGATGTGGGCGGCAAATTTGAAATTTAAGCTGCAGAAATCTCATCTGTTACAAAAGTTGGATCGTTACCTGGGTCACATTGTGAATGAGGCCGAGATTGCCATGGACCCCGACAAAACTGCTTGAGTGCGCTCGTGGCCAACCACCACGTTGGTGGGTGAAGTTCGCAGTTTTGTGGGATTCGCGTCATATTGTGCCAAAGTTTGCGACAGCCGTGAAGCCGCTCCACACTCTAACTGTAAGGGTAAGAGATTTCGGTGGGGGGAGGAGGAGGCCGCTTTTGTCACATTGTGAGATGGCCTCGTGAATGAGCCTTCCCTTCGGTACCCCGATTTCTCCGTACCGTTTTTCCTGGAAACAGACGCCACTGACACCAGAATAGGCGCCGTGTTGTCACAGGTCGAAAATGGGGTGGAAAGTGTGGTCACTTACGGGAGCCAGGTGTTGTCCTCCGCGGAAAAGCGCTATTGCGTTATGCGCAGTGAGTTGCCATCATGAATTTCATGTAACAGTACCGTCCATACCTTTACGGTAGACATTTTGTGGTACGCACGGATCACGCAGCCCTGCAATATGTGCTGTGAGTTGATTAACCATCTGGACAGCTCTCGCGCTGGTTAGAGGTTTTGCAGGATTACTCCTTCACAGTCTCCTACAGAAAAGGGTTGCATCACTGTAACGCGGATGCTTTGTCACGATTGCCGCTGAAGGGCCAGTGTGCATGTTTGACTCGGGCTGAGCGTTGTAAACCAGTAGGTGATGGAGGGCCTTGTGCCATGGTAGCGTCCATGGATGCTCCACCACCTGTAGCGACGGTCGGGCGTGACAATACCATCGGTCTTGCACACAAAGAGTGGAGGCGCCTCCAGGCGGAGGACGCCTCCCTTCTAAAAATAGATCGCTGCATTGGTACAACAAGCAGCAGGAAGGGTCCAGGGGGTATGTCCCCCGTGGTCCTCCGAGACAGGCTGCTGCTGAGGTGGGATGCAGAAGTGCAGTGCTACTGCATCGTTGTACCGACTGCCCTGTGGGGTAAAGTTGTGAGAGCTGCCCATGTGAGGTTAAAGCACCTTGGTGTGCTGAAGACATTGTCTTCTTTGAAGTGCGACTTCTTTTTGCCCGGGATGTCTGAAGATGTCCCCAACATTCTTCAGGGATGTGTGGAGTGCACATGTCGAAAGCCCCCGCCGAGGCTGGCCCGACCACTGGTACAGTCTATTGGGGTGTCGCACATAAACGAGCTTGTTGCTCTCGTGCGAGTAGAATACCTGTCACAGTGGGCTGTAGCATGGCCCCTGCAGGATCAATCGGCTGCATCTATTACTGATGCTTTCATTCATGGGCATGTGTTAGACAAGGGGGCCCCGGAACATCTCCTTATGGACCAAGGCCAACATTTTTCTTCCAAGTTGTTAAAAGAAGTATGCGACCTATTGGGCACTAAGAAAATGCGGACTTCACCCTACCATCCCCAAACTGACGGGATAGTGGAGTGTCTGCCAGCAGATCAACGAGGCACAGTCTGACTGGGACTTACACGTTCCGGGTGTTCTCGTGACCTATAGAATGGCCCCTAATGCATCTACCGGGTTCTCCCCGTTCTTTTCGATGTACAGGAGACAGTGTGATCCCCCCATGGCAGCCCACTTTGAATATCGAGTCGAGTGCTAAAAAGATCGCTGTGCCGGGACTTATGGACCTCACACTTAAACGTTTGACTGAAGCACGGGAGGCGTTCTGTTTGAATTCGGCCAAACGACAAGCGGAAAATGAAAAACTGGCGGGGCTTCGGGAGTCAGGGAAGCCGTGGAATGTTGGGGACAGGGCATGGTTGCACTGCCCCCAGGTGCCCTTGGGCACGTCCCCTAGGTTGTATAGACCATGGCAGAGCCCGGTCGAGGTGATAGAGGTCAAGAGGCCCCAATGCGTTCGGATCTAGGTCGGTCGCAGACGTTGGTATGTGCACCCATCGCGGCTGAAACCGTATTTTCTGCCTTGTCAAGATGTTTCATCCCCACTGCCCCAAGGCCGGGTGTCTGATGTGCGAGCTCAGTCGTACTACCGCCAACGTTGTGCCTCAACGGATTTTTGTTCCTCCACCCACAGAGATCCAGCACTTGACGACCACGGAGCCACCCGGTACGCCTTCGGAAAGCCATCCAAGGAGCAGGGAGCGGCCCACATCCGCTTCTCCTCTTCCTTCATCTTCTGTCCGGGAGGAGCCGTGCCCATTAGGCCATCTTCAACTCGTCCCCGGGGTCCCCGGGAAGGCTGCCCTTGTTCCACCTGGGGGCCCGGCGACGGGGACAAATTTCAAAACTGTGCGGTTTAAATGACCGCCCCAGTCACCCTATTTATTTCGCCACCACCTGGCAAGTGGCCACTGCCACGAGCCGGGCTGTGTTTGCCAGTTGAACTGGGTCCTTCCTGGGTTCGTGGGCTGTGGTGGGCCAGTGGTCATCGGATGTTGTACATAGTTCGGGGGTGGGTTATTGCAGTGCATCGCTAATTTTTTTTGTTTGTGTTTTTGCATTGTTGTTGTTGTTTCGCGAGGGGGGCTTACGGTTGTTGTTATGTTGACTCGCGAGGAGGGCTTAGGGTTGTTATTTATGTGCGAAGGGAGCTGACAGTTGATCGTTGTTGCTGTGTCAGAATCGTTGTTGATGACTGTTGGTTGTCCCGCTGCAGGAAGTATAGAGGTCAGCCGGGATGGCTGTGTTTTATAAGGGAAGGGGGGGGGGGGGGGGGTGATGTAGTGATAAAGAATGAATCACTACGGCGCATAGCGCTAAGTACAGTAGAATGAGGAAATATGGGTGTAGAGGCTAGCACACGATGCAGTACTACACAGTGGGCCACTAGGGTGCGTAGTACTGGGTGCTAGCAGAGAGAGGCTGATGAGTTCTACCGACAGAGTAGGGGAAACAAGCCACTCTGCCAACACATTGGTCACTCGGGAGTGTGGTGCGGGCTGCTGGCGGCATATGAGGACGAGTCACCCCGGCCTCGAGTGAAGTGCGTGATGGGCCGGGGTGAGGAATGTGGGGCAAAGGTGATCGAGGGGACACGGGAAGTTTAGCCGGGAATCTTTAGCAAAATCCCTGAAGGGGGCATGGTTAAGAGTGGAGCCGGGCAGGTGGCACGTGCAAAGTAGCCTGGAACCTTCGGGAATGTTCCAGAAGGGGGCATGGCCAAGGGCGGAGCTAGCCCTCGCCGAGAGATAAAAGGGAAGCCCCGATCAAAGATCAAAGATCGGGGCTTCCCTTTTTTTCTCGGGGCTGTCTGCAGGTGAAGTGAACCCGAGGTGCTACGTCTTTGTCTCAGTCTCCGACATTGTGGGTCAGACAGCACGTTGGCTGCTCTGACCCGTTTATAGTTATCCCATGTGATTCGGTGTGTAAGAGAAAGGCCTATTGTAGTTCCGTGTGTAACGGTGTTATATAGTGTAGAAGAAACATTGTCGCCTCCTAACTAGTGTCTCCGAAGTGATTCACTACATATGTATGATGTAGAAGAATAATGTAGCATTATGTATGGTATATGTATGATGTAGCAGTATGATGTAGCAGTATGATGTAGCAGTATGATGAGTGTAGCAATATGATGATCCGATCGAAATCCCTAATTTCGATTGGATCATTGGAGTTTATTAGTAATAAATCGGCATTTTGCGACCCCTACTGCCAGAGTGTAGCACAGTGGTTTTTAAGCTGGGTTCGATCGAACCCCAGGGGTTCGTTGAGTCACTCTCTGGGGTTCGGCAGGGGTCAAGACACACACAGTATAGCCCGGTTCGCACGAGCAATCTCGGGCCGTTTTTGTCGGCCGTCAAAAAAATTGGCAACACACAATTTTTCTTTGCCGTGTTAGATTACAAATATTTAGTTGCTTAGTAAAAATGTGTTACACAAAATAAATTCAGCCCACTTGTATTATTCGTAATGTCACGCTCCGCTTGGCCATCATTGGCTGCAGCTGATCACGCCACATTGCGTGATCAGGAACTTGGTGCGCTCAGTAGTCGACTTGTGGCTGTTGTGATTGTACGTCATTTGTGATTTTCTTTAATTCTTTCAATCCCTTCATACTATGTAGAGCAAAAAAAGAAAGTGGTTGGACGAATACGTACAATATGGATTCATGTGTATAAAGGAACGTGATGGGAGTCAGCATCCTCAATGCATGATTTGCAATGCCAAGTTGAGCAATTCTAGTCTAGCACCGGAAAAACTAAAGGAACATTTCCTAAAGCTGCATGGAGATGGGAAATACAAGAACACAACGCTCGCTGAATTCAAGGTGAAGAGCTACTCTGCCTGTTCTCGCCTTTGTACCCATCGACAAACCGATCCTCACAGCATTGTACAAAGTTGCGTACCTGATCGCAAAGCAGGGCAAACCACACACCATTGGTGAAACACTCATAAAACCAGCTGCGTTGAAGATGGCGAATATGATGCTGGGAAAAGCTGCTGAAGATAAGTTATCCCAAATTCCTCTTTCAAATGACACTATCAGCAGCAGAATAGACGACATGAGCGATGACATCTTGGCTCAAGTAGTTGCAGATCTGATTTCAAGCCCAGCAAAATTCAGCGTCCAACTCGACGAGACCACCGACGTTTCCAATCTAAGCCAGCTTGTTGTATTCGTGCGCTATATGAAAAACGACGTAATAAAGGAACATTTTTTTTATTTTGTAAGCCTCTTACAACAAAAACCAAGGCAGTCCATGTAAAGAAGCTCGTGGATGACTTCTTCAGAGACAACGATCTTTCGTGGAATATGGTTTCTGCAGTTTGTTCGGACGGAGCTCCAGCCATGCTGGGACAACACTCTGGTTTTGGAGCGCTGGTGAAATCCGATGCACCACACATCATTGTTACGCACTGTGTTCTGCACAGGCATGAGTTGGCAACAAAAACCTTGCCTCCAAAACTGGCAGAAGTATTAAAAATTGTAGTTGAATGTGTGAACTACGTGCGAAACAGTGCTATGAAGCACTGCATCTTCAACGAGCTGTGTAAGGAAATGGGCTCTGAATTCGAGGTACTTATTTACCATTCTAACGTTCGGTGGTTATCCCGGGGAAAGGTGCTGATTCGTGTTTTTGCCATGCGTGTGGAATTAGCCCTGTTTTTGCGAGAGTACCAACATTATTATTATTATATTCTTAGTTTTTTTCGGTAAAGTCACGTTGAAGAGAAACAACAAAATAATAAAATATATATAAAACAATAAAAAAATTCTCACGACGTTTCGACCATAACTCAAACGGTCGTCTTCAGGTGTGTTGGTTCGCATAAATTTATTTTTAAACGGCGCATTTATTTATTTATAAAAAAACGTTAGCGCCACACGCAACGATTTGGCAGTTTGCCCAGGACTAGTCCATCTATATTCTGAAAAGAGGAGGGGGGAGACGAAATTTTTTATAATGTATGCTGTCTGAAAGCCACTGTAAGCGTGAACAATCAATTAAGACCTGAAATGGTTTATCAAATCTTTCCAATGATTGCTAAGATAGAATCCATCTTCTCGGTTGAAATTGTCTCTGTGCTTGTATATGTGGATAGCCTCATGAACGAATCTCTCATGGAAGCCAGATGGCTTACAAAGAACCTCTGTCTTGGAAAAGTCAATGGCATGTGAGCCTACTGACTTAGAACAATGATCTGCCACGGCCAAGGTGTTGGTCCTAGGACATCCAAAATACCTTTTTTGGATGTCCTAATTAAAAAGAGACCTGATGGTTCAATGAGCCACTCTGTCTACAGGAAAGCTACCCATACGGATGCTTATCTGAAACCGGATTCCCACCACCATCCATCACAGAAGAATTCTCTCATCAAGACTGTATCATAGAGCCCAATGCATATCCGACCAGGAACACATAAGCAGTGAACTCAAGCACGTACACCAAGCTCTTAGGGCTAATGGTTACTCCGACTATACAATCCGCAAAGCTATCACTCAAACCATGAAGAAAAACCCTCTTGAGGAGCCTTTCAAAACCATCACTTTACCCTACATTGCTGGGATCACAAAAAAGATCTCCAAAATCTTGAATAAACACAAGATCCAGGTCCGTTTCAACACATTACATAAAATCCGTGATCTGGTTCCGTCTGTAAAAGATGTGATTCCGGACATACAATACCCTGGTGTCTACAAACTAAGTTGCCTCTGTGGTAGTAGTTACATTGGAGAAACCAAACGCCATGTCTCGGACCGCATTCGTGAACACAAAGCAGACCTTAAACACGGTAGGACCAACACCTCGGCCGTGGCAGATCATTGTTCTAATTCAGTAGGCTCACATGCCATTGACTTTTCCAAGACAGAGGTTCTTTGTAAGCCATCTGGCTTCCATGAGAGATTCATTCATGGGGCTATCCACATATACAAGCACAGAGACAATTTCAACCGAGAAGATGGATTCTATCTTAGCAATCATTGGAAAGATTTGATAAACCATTTCAGGTCTTAATTTATTGTTCACGCTTACAGTGGCTTTCAGACAGCATACATTATAAAAAATTTCGTCTCCCCCCTCCTCTTTTCAGAATATAGATGGACTAGTCCTGGGCAAACTGCCAAATTGTTGCGCGTGGCGCTAACGTTTTTATAAATAAATAAATGCGCCGTTTAAAATAAATTTATGCGAACCAACACACCTGAAGACGACCGTTTGAGTTATGGTCGAAACGTCGTGAGAATTTTTTTATTGTTTATATATATTTTATTATTTTGTTGTTTCTCTTCAACGTGACTTTACAGAAAAAACTAAGAATATGAATTACTGCAGTCACGAAAGCTTTAAATCAAAATTTAGTACCAACATTGTCACGCAGATTGCTTCGAAAATTCTGAGTTCATTCTCATTTTGGCGTCCATGGCCGATATTTTCACCTCAATCGACAGATGCAGGGCGGTGGAGTCAACAACATCGAAGTGGAAGAAAACCTGAAGGCGTTTAAAAAAAAGCTACCTTTATGGAAACGACGAACAGAGAATGATAACTTCGCAAACTTCCCCCTGCTGGACGACTGTGTAAGTAAGATCGAAGACGTGTCTGGAATTGGAGACATTTTTGGACCTGGGGAGCTGAAGCAAGCAATTGCCATGCACTTAGATGAGCTCGCAAAGTCTCTCGATGGATACTTCCCCACCAGAGAGTCATATCCAGCATGGGTTCACGTTTAGTGTTGCGACAGCAGATGTCAACGATGAATACCTCGAGGAAATCATTGAACTTCAGCAGAGCCAGCTTCAACAGCAACTCTTCAGAACAACAACGCTCTCAACGTTTTAGTGTCACCAATTCGTACCATACCCTCTTATTGCTAAGAAAGCCCTTGAGATACTCACACCGTTTGTTACAACGTATCTTTGCGAGCAATCTTTTTCGAGGATGGTAGACATAAAAACTAAGAAAAGGAACAGACTTTGTTGCGAAAATGATATGAGAGTGGCACTTGCCAAGGTGAAGCCGCGCATTTTGAACGTGTATCTGAAAGGCAACAGCAAAAGTCATATTGATTTGCAGTAAATATTCATTGAGTTATGTTTTTGTGTGAAATCCATGTTTTGTTGGTTTTGTTCTTTGAACACAGTGAGTTTGTGTGCAACTGATGCATGGTTCATTTTTCGATTTAAAGCTTTCGTGACAGCAAGGATTCATCTTCTTTGGTTATTTCGGTAAAGTCACGTAGAATGAGAATAAAATAATGAAATGAAATAAAATAAGACAATAAAATTCTCACGACGTTTCGGCCACAACACAAGTAGCCTTCATCAAGTGAAAGAACAGAACTGTCGGGACGACAGTGCTCATTGGAAAGAACAGAACTGTCGGGACGACAGTGCTCATTGGAGCACTGTCGTCCCGACAGTTCTCTTCTTTCACCTGATGAAGGCTACTTGTGTTGTGGCCGAAACGTCGTGAGAATTTTATTGTCTTATTTTATTTTATTATTTTATTATCTTTCTGCGTGACTTTACCGAAAGAACCAAAGAAGATGGTTCATTTTGTGAACTAATAAAATATATTGGTTCACAAGAGAGAGAGACATGCAAACTCCAATAATACAGCAAGCGTCAGGGTTGGGATCAAACCAACACCCTCCTGTATACGAGGTAGTTAATATCTAGCAGTGTGCTAACCAATGCAACTCCACTCTCCTTACAGTAACATTATAAGTGAATTAATATCTTAATTTACGTATTAGTTTTACGTGACTTGGTTCCTTTGGCGAGGCTGTCACACTCTGAATAGGTAATTTAGTCTAACGTTGACGTTAATTAAGTCTCACGGAGCTAAAGAATGTTCCTTAAAACCTATATATGTACACATAGAGGACCACAATATATAGTTTTTATTAAAATAAAGTTTAAACCAATTAAGAATGCAATGACTCAAGAATGGTTAAGTATGACGGTCTTTTCATTTACAGAATATTGTGTAATTACTTACAAATGTGTAACAATCATAATACGCGGCAGAAAATATAACGAACTTCAAAATGTGAATTCATTGCCAATTAAAATCAAAGGAAATATAAATAATTATTTGGCAAGCGACCTTGGAATACCTACTATAATCACCCAGCAATGTCTGTCCTTAACGCTCGTGACGTTACTCCACATCGAACAGCTCCCCTCATTAATAATCATGAGCAGGTGACGTCCTCCAAATGGACACGCCCTCCATTATTATTACCTACTATAAGGAGACAAGAATGTCTGTGTGCAACGCTCGTGACGTCACTGCACGTCGACCAGTCCCCCTCATTAATAATCATGAGCAGGTGACGTCACTCCACATCGAACAGCCCCCCTCATTAATAATAATTATAAGGTGACGTCCTCCAAATGGACACCCCACCCCATTCATAATAATTAGCGGGTGACGTCACTCCACAGGGGGGGGGGGGCGAGGCGCCTCCTCCCCCCTCCTCGGCGTCAACTTACAACCCTCACTACAAAGGCAGAACCCTCACGTCACGTGATCTCCGTAACGCTGTTGAGACATCAAAGTAAAAAGGACTTCATGATGAACAAGGGATTATAACCTTAAAAAGAAATAGGTCTGTGTCACCGCGGACTTATAAAATGCACACGAATTGATGCAATTCATATATCACGTCGCGGTCTGCTTTTCGCTTGCAAGTTTCAGATTTACTGCAATACACCCGTCCTGGGACGGGCAAAAGGCTCGTAAAAAAAATATTTGTTGAATAAAATGCATAAAAAAAATGTGATTACTAAAAATAATCCCTCTTCCTAATCTGAAAGGAAATACTCTGCATCGTTTTATGCTCCGTTGTGCTCTCAAAATGTTACGGAACGACTGGCGCCACACATTTGAATGTTTATACACAGCAAAAATAACAAAAAAATGTGTATAGCTTAATCGCTGGTGATAAAGCAACCTTCCATTTAAAGTTTTCTTACAACTACACACCGCAAGGCTCATGCTAAGTTCAACATATTTTGTTCTCACACCGGCAGTCAAAATGCGATTCATAAATGAGACGCCGTGCCACGAAATGTCACTCTGACCAAACTTCACCCACCTTTTTAATCCGTTCATTATTGAACAGCTATATAAAAAAAGTGAGAGAAATTGTCCGCTTGCCCCCAAGGAGAACGAGGTGTTTGTTTATGACCATTTGCTGACCCAGATCCAATGGTTAAGATTTCACATTCCCAAGGAAGGTGCCAGTTTAGCAATAGGACAATCGCTGTTGTTTGTCAAAAGTGCTATTTATTGTATTATTGGTACTGGAGGGATGATGGGCTGAGCAGGCAGGTTATTTATTGTATTGCCTTATATTGCGTGCAGTTTTTTTTCAAGTTAATCTTTAAAAGTAAAATCTGTGAACAAACTCATTTGGTGTTTTCATAGAGCATTAAGGGTAGAAGCATATATACACAGAATTTAGTTTTTTGTCTCTACATACAGTGAGGGAAAAAAGTATTTGATCCTCTGCTGATTTTGTACGTTTGCCCACTGACAAATAAATGATCAGTCTATAATTGTAATGGTAGGTTTATTTGAACAGTGAGAGACAGAATAACAAAAAAATCCAGAAAAACGCATGTCAAAAATGTTATAAAATGATTTGCATTTTAATGAGGGAAATAAGTATTTGACCCCCTCTCAATCAGAAAGATTTCTAGCTCCCAAGTGTCTTTTATACAGGTAATGAGCTGAGATAAGGAGCACACTCTTAAAGGGAGTGCTCCTAATCTCAGCTTGTTACCTGTATAAAAGGCACCTGTCCACAGAAGCAATCAATCAATCAGATTCCAAACTCTCCACCATGGCCAAGACCAAAGAGCTCTCCAAGGATATCAGGGACAAGATTGTAGACCTACACAAGGATGGAATGGGCTACAAGACCATTGCCAAGCAGCTTGGTGAGAAGGTGACAACAGTTGGTGTGATTATTCGCAAATGGAAGAAACACAAAATAACTGTCAATCTCCCTCGACTTGGGGCTCCATGCAAGATCTCACCTCGTGGAGTTGCAATGATCATGAGAACGGTGAGGAATCAGCCCAGAACTACACAGGAGGATCTTGTCAATGATCTCAAGGCAGCTGGGACCATAATCACCAAGAAAACAATTGGTAACACACTACGCCGTGAAGGACTGAAATCCTGCAGTGCCCGCAAGGTCCCCCTGCTCAAGAAAGCACATATACATGCCCATCTGAAGTTTGCCAATGAACATCTGAATGATTCAGAGGACAACTGGGTGAAAGTGCTGTGGTCAGATGAGACCAAAATGGAGCTCTTTGGCATCAACTCAACTCGCCGTGTTTGGAGGTGGAGGAATGCGGCCTATGACCCCAAGAACACCATCCCCACCGTCAAACATGGAGGTGGAAACATTATGCTTTGGGGGTGTTTTTCTGCTAAGGGGACAGGACAACTTCACCGCATCAAAGGGACGATGGACGGGGCCATGTACCGTCAGTCAAATCTTGGGTGAGAACCTCCTTCCCTCAGCCAGGGCATTGAAAATGGGTCGTGGATGGGTATTCCAGCATGACAATGACCCAAAACACACGGCCAAGGGAACAAAGGAGTGGCTCAAGAAGAAGCACATTAAGGTCCTGGAGTGGCCTAGCCAGTCTTCAGACATTAATCCCATAGAAAATCTGTGGAGGGAGCTGAAGGTTCGAGTTGCCAAACGTCAGCCTCGAAACCTTAATGACTTGGAGAAGATCTGCAAAGAGGAGTGGGACAAAATCCCTCCTGAGATGTGTGCAAACCTGGTGGCCAACTACAAGAAACATCTGACCTCTGTGATTGCCAACAAGGGTTTTGCCATCAAGTACTAAGTCATGTTTTGCAGAGGAGTCAAATACTTATTTCCCTCATTAAAATGCAAATCAATTTATAACATTTTTGACATGCGTTTTTCTGGATGTTTTTATTGTTATTCTGTCTCTCACTGTTCAAATAAACCTACCATTAAAATTATAGACTGATAATTTCTTTGTCAGTGGGCAAACGTACAAAATCAGCAGGGGATCAAATACTTTTTTTTTCCCTCACTGTACACAGTAAGTGCCATATGTTTTGGTTCGTCGGACTATTCCCTTTCTAGAATGGAAAATAAGGTGTCTGGAAAGGCAAAAACCCGATGGACTCAAACGTATGTCTTAAAATTGTAAATATATTTAGGAATAAATAACAATAATTTGCCTCCATTGGTTAATCCGCTGCTGAATAAAGACTTCCCCATGCTGCATCAGTTATAGGGGTCGCCTGACCATACTTCACCACGATGATCAGTGTGGGTTTGTACGAATAATAATTATATAAGGCAACAAAATTCAACGCACGCGCCATGTTTCCATTGCCAATACAGTTAACATTATGCAATTCAGTTACAACTGAAGTTAATCAATGTTAAATAAGATACAGGCAAACGCAGTGCATGCTTCCAATAATTATAAACAAACTGTGGAGTACAGTCTTTCACTCGTTTTGATCATTTTGAATCAATATAGGTCAACTCTAAGTGAAATTGCATGCCGTAGGATTTTAATTACATATCAGAGCAGCCGCCATGTTTAATGTATTCTTAGAGCTGATTGATGAACGTTAATTTAAGGCACATCCGCCCGCGTGACACTGTGGTTGGAGCACTTGACTCGGAATTGGAAGCTTGCAAAGTAAAATTACAGTTACCAGCTCAGCCCATCCTCCCCCCAGGATCAATAAAATACGTTCCACTTTGTGAGAAGTGGTTACCCGAGATAAACTGACCTCGATCGTGGGAACGTAGAACTTTAAATGCTGTCCCAAATGCGCCCAACAAATGAGCGTTGAGCCATTTTTTACGGGAAGATATTTAGAATTGTATTTAACAATAATTAGTGGTATATATTACTTTCAATGTTAAATTATTTTTGTACAACCTTAGACTATCTCTCACCCCCCCCCCCCACCACATGACAACTCCAGCCATAATAAGAGGTATACTAGACGTGGTATGCTGGGTGCAAACATTTTCAATGTCACCAACGTGGACAGACAGAACTAAATTTCTAGCCTTAACTTACCCACCACCCTAATATATGGAGTAGGATATACACTCAAAAAGGTTCACAGTGAATTCCCAATAAAATAACTACTGAAGCAGTGTTCATGTCCTGTTTACAACCCGGAGCCAGCGGTGGAAATTCCGCATTCCTATAACAGGTGCAAGTCTCCTCATAGGACAACCACTGTTGACATTCCCACAAAGTGGTACTCATTTTTATTAACCTCGAAGGGATAATGAGACAATCCTCAAGCAGTATTTGAACCTCGCAAACTTGTGATTGCAAGCCAGTCGCTCTATCACTGGACAACCCGGCTGGCTTCATGCCCTTTGTGCAATAATTCATTATACCCCGAGAGATGGCTGTGAATGGATCAAAAATGAAATTGTAATTCAATATGGAATATTTCTCAATCATTTATCAATGTGTACATGCCATTAAACTTATGAGAATATTTCTCCACACCTGGCAGTTGATATCTTAGATTTATCAAACACCTTACCACCACTTAAAGGGCGACTTCATATATGCAGGAGAATATGCACTTTTGTGATGTCGTTATTTATTACCTCCGAGATGACGATGGACAGATAAAAAAATCTAATCAGAATTTACGATACGGTCTTGTAAATCGTCGCTTAATGTGTTGACGTCATAAAACTCTCGATTCGAGAATAATCCTCCACTATAGATCTCAGAATTGGCATCTCAAATTCTTAACGTGGGTAAATGGCTTACAGTAACCTCATTCATAAACATTTTAAAATAAATTTCAGAACATGGTATATATTTTCTTTAATGTAATGGCCACTCATTGCATTCATCTGTAAATGCCAAAAAAACCTGCCATATGGTCATGATAGTTTAAAAAAAATGTAATGTACAAAATATATTGTGCACTTGCATGATTGATACTTTATGCTTTAAAAATGTGTGTAATTTTACCCATTGTGTTCGAAACGCACCGTAACTATGTGAAGGCACTTCTACTAAATTACATGAAAACAGACCTTAAACAGTTGATTTTAATTCATTTTCCATAAACGGATTCCTTACTTTCAAAGGTTTCTGTTTCACATCAGATGGTGGACATTCTGATATTCATATAATGCAGCGTATTACTGACACAATTTCCTTACTCACTTTTTTTAAATACCATGGCTATAAAATTCCCAATACTTGCTCCATATCTGACAGGTTTATTTCATACAAAGAAAGCACGTGTGATTTGAACATAAAAGAAGGAAATTGCATGTTCGTTTACTTTATGTCTGTGCTGTATTAGACCTGACCACACCAGCAACTTAGGCATGCGTGGAAATTTCTAAATTAAGTGGAAGCAAAGCATGCACACAACTCCATATACATAAACTATTGTGCATTGCCAATTGAGTGTAAGGCCCGTGCGTGCATTAGTGTAACAATATATGGCCGAGGGCCATTTAAAATCACACACACTTAATGGAACACCAATGGAAGCATAAATATCAAGCATAGTGCTCTTTTAATTGACGCTGAGCACTGACATTATAAACACGGTGTCTCGCCAATAATTTGGTCCACATGAATGCTGAAGGAAAAATATAATTCGTGAAGCTTCTGAAATGTTACACCTGGAAGCCCAGCCTGTGTGATTGATCCACAAGAGTGTGGGCAGTGTGGTAACTTATTTTATTATTTCGCATACAGAGAAGCACTGTTGAGCTAAATGTTGCTCCTTTTCCAGAATACCCGGTGGCTCACTTTACACAAATAAAGTCAAAGGTGTCTCCCTGCGCAATCACTTGAGGGGTGGCGCTCATCGTTGTTGCAGGCCCACAGCCAGTAAACTAACAAAAATATAGACTATTTTTTTTTGGCATGTAAGGCCCACTGAACCATATCGCTCTTTTTCAAAAGCGGCCTGAGTATCACAAATCATTGCCCAATGAAGTAGCGTATCACGTGGACATTTATAGCAGCCAGATACTCTAAACGCACGTTTATAAATGTGAAGGGGAAAAAAACGGAGAACCTGGATAAAAATCCACACAATCACGGGGAGAACACAAAAACTCCAAATAAACAGGTGCTGGGGTCGAACCCACGAACTCCTGTATACCAGGCGAAGCAGTTAACATCTCGCCACTGGGACACCCCAGTGCGTGTACATGTACAGCCCGTGTTTGTCAATAGACAGTTGGATGAGGGCCTCCCCACGCCTTGTCGGCCGTGTCGGGTATTCGACGATACATCACCCGTTTGAGTCGGTGAAGGTAGAAGGGGTGAAACTGATTTTGTCTGCTCGACCCACCACTGCTCACAATGCTTATTAAGCCTGTGCCTCGCACACGGTGGGCACTCATCCGAGTGCTACCCAGGCTCAAACCTGCTTAGCTCCCGAGATAATAAAGCGATCAGGTGCATTCCTGTTGGTACTGAGCCAGTGGTGATTCAAATGAAAAATTCCCGTGTTGTTCGTTAGGCGGCCTAGTGGCCCAGAAGTAGAGTAAGGGACTCGCAATCAGAATGCTGCAATAGTTCAAATCCGCATTGGTTGGGGGTTGACTGAGCCCATCATCCCTTGCGGGTGATTAAAATAAGTGCCTCTTCGTGGAGAGGTCAAGAGTCATTGTCCGGTGGATAAACACGTCCCTGTCATAGGAATGTAGAATATACACCATTGTCTCAGGGCTGTAAACAGGAGATGAGCATCACCTCAATGGTCATTTGAGCATGAACTCATATTGATCTCTTAGCACAACCACTGTTGACTTTCCTATAAAGTCTTAGTCGTTTTTTTTATTGACCCTGGTGAGATGATCGGCTAAGTTGTCTCCCAAATGGGATTCGAACTCGTGATTTTTCCTATTGCAAGTTGAGCCACATTTTCCAGCTGGATCCTCACTTTACTGAAAGGACCCATCTAGCAAACACAGCTAAATTTCCACACAAGCTTGGCTCTGATGTTGGCACACACTGACCTTCCCTATGCAAAAATAATTGTCCGGATATTTTTGAAGTCCCCGCAGTAATGGATGAGGGTGCAGACTTAATGAGGCTAAAAGTTCCCTCTGTGGATGACTCTGAGAGAGATTCTGGTGAATATCTTGAGACTCGCTGATGTTTCCTAGGTACACAAAAGTACACAAAGGACAGTATTGTCTAATTTTAAAAAAAGTGAAGGTGTTTTTTTCCCTGCCTATTTTAAATGGTAGCTCTGAGCCAGTGGTTATAATTCCATAGTCCTATGGCGGAGGCCACGATTTCCACAGAGCAGACACTTGATTTCCTACAAAAGTGGCACTCATTTTATCGACCCAAAAGGGATGATGTGTCGACCACTGATTGGAAATCTGAACGAGCAACCCTCCAATTGCGAGTCGAGTGCTCGACCACAATGTTAACATTGTATATCTTTAATATTTTAGATGCGTTGCATTTTCTATTGAATTCATATACACTGCCATCGTGCGTCTATATTCCACATCTGTATTTACATGTTCACAGTAATGCATTACTATACTACAAAGAGTCGATCCAGCGTATCATATTGTTATAAGGTAGAGGAGCTTAGACTAAGCAGCAACAAATGGGTACGTTCATTGTGTTGTTCTATTTAAGAGTCAGGTTCATACACTGCAAGATTCATCACTCATTATTCGCGTCGTTTGATAGCATTCACACCGTATGAGTGCAGGTACTCATTGAAAAATACCCCCCAAAGCATTCATTTTTGCGGCTCTCCGAATATAATCTAATTTATTTTTTTATTACTGGTTCGAAGTGTTATACCGGGAAGCTTTTAACGTCACTTTCTTGTCCATTGCTCTGCATAATATATTGTATATTGTATCACTTGAGATGTTCATATTGGTTGTAAGTACAGGGTGTGCGCGTTGGTTCGAATCTCTAACCAGCAAATGGGGCCATACATGAATGCATTGACTTGCAGCTCTGCGCCACACTGTGCGCTGCATTTCACTTGGCCAGCAACTGGAAGAGCGCCGCGGCGATCACCGATCATTCTACGTACGCACAAACAACTTGTCCTATAGTGCTCCCCGGTTATCGAGGTCGTGCGTTGCGAGGTGGTGTAAGTGCGGGCCGGTGATTACAGCCGTCACAATGGGCTTCCCATGATCACTCTCGCGACAACCTGGGCACCATTCACCCAGCCGTGGAGTCAACAAGGTATCATAAAAGAGGGGAGAGCACTGCCGAATACTTTCATTTCTACACAATTATTGTTGTAAAGATTGTGTGAAAAAGATGAAAATTGCCTGATGCAATTTGGGTGACTTTTTTGTAAGAGGAAATGGATTTTAAGTGTCTAAATAGGGCTATCAATGGAATTGTGGCTGTATGGATGCAAACTGAACCTAACAACTGTTAGATAATGACTGCATTTTGACCACTAGAACAGTAATGCTAAATTATATTATTATGCATTCAATGATTAAAGAATAAACAAAAGCATGTTTGTTTTAAATTTTGATTTAAAGCTTTCGTGACTGCAGTGATTCATATTCTTGGTTCTTTCGGTAAAGTCACGTTGAAGGGAAACAATAAAATAATAAAATATATATAAAACAATACAATTGTATTATTTTATTGTTTCCCTTCAACGTGACTTTACCGAAAGAACCAAGAACATTTATTTAAGGGACTTCTTTATTAACTTTAGAAATATATAAATTGGCTAAAGATGACGATTACTGGTGAAAGTGTGAGAAAGACTATAGGTGTTAAAAAAATACATCCATAACAGCATGAAACATAGCATATATACATACATGAATTAATGCACTTTGTTCTGATGTACTGAACATCCACTGGGAGGCCAACCTATTTTTCGAGTGGCCTAGGAAAATACAGGAACATTTTTGTACGTGCGTATAATATTAGCGCAAGCACCAAATGTAATAACATTATAAATAGATATTCATCTTTTGTACATTCTCTGCTCTCAAATATCCATTACTTATGATGACCGTCAAACTACTGAAACACGCTAAACATGTATATAATAATTAAATAATACACACATATTACAACTGCTTCTGCTGTGATAATTTTTACTATGAAAATACCGACAAATATGTAAATGATGAAAATTACCTTTCAAACGTTTGTATAAACCACTATGGAAACCACCTTTTATTCCAGCTTTAAAAATAAGAGCGTTTACGTAAGAAAGGAAATAAAGTAATATTTATGAAATAATAACGCAGCAAATGTAAAGTCAACGCATCAAATAAATTGGATAAACATTATTTATACGTGCGGGAATATGTAATATTTAAATTATACCTGGAGCACACATTGAATATGTATTATTGCGTGCACAGATCCCTTTTGCAATACCCATTAACCATTGCGGAGCAGGCGTATAACATTCACGTCACGGTGAAATAAATGCTTAAGATTTACATCTGACCTTGTCATTCGCGTGCTCCTCGTGAACTGCACAGATGTCAATTTTCACGCTCGCGTCAGACCTTCTTTGCAATCACGCTGCAGTCGTAACAGAAGACGCTGCGTATAACTCGCGGTTACGTGCTCCACACCTGTACGCCCACGAATCACTTCCCCACGACGCCCTTTGAAGCCTCCTTACGAAGAGAGAGAGAGCGAGCGAGCAAGCGCGCGCGCGCGCGGGCCTCAGGTGCAGCGGCTGCGGTCAAATCGCTCAAAATCCATGAGATCCTCTGGCACTTCGAGAGAGCGTTGGTGTCGATAATAAGGACGTAAGATTCACTTCTTTTGTGTCGGGCTCTTTTGTGCGACAGCGCGCGTCAGTTTATTCACCGTCTCTCCCCGACGTGCACAAAACTCCGCTTTCAGAGGATTTTGTTTCATAAATATACGCTGTTTGCTTTTTGGATTTTTTTTTATAAAAAAAAAATCTAAATCGACGGGAGTTTAGGATCTGTACGTTCATGTTAACGTTCTCGAAGTGATGACGTTTTTTTTTTAATACGGTGCATCGCTTCAGCATGTATAAGACAAACAATGTTTGTTTAAATGTCATGTTTTTTTTGTTTTAAATATATCTGCAGAGGAGTAACGCGCGTGGGGTTTTGCAAGCGGTGTGCATGCACGTGTGAGCCGCGGACAGTGAATTCACGCCAGGATAAACAGCTGCGGTGTGAGGGCAATCCAGAGAGAGAGAGAGACGACCAATTAAGTCAGACGCGCAGCGGTGACTGACCGGCTGCAAATGCAGACACGGTGTAGGCGCATCGGAGTCTGCAGATTGAGGCGATAGCAGCGGACGCCACGTGCGAGGGGCGACTGGAGGACGCCAGCTTAATTAGGGCCTTTAATGAGGAGCATGATAAATACGGAAGGTGTGAGGCCAGGGACGGGGGGGGGGGAAGTTGTTGGTTGGAGCAAAGAGAAGCGCAATACGCAAGAGAAGTCCAGGGCCCCCGCTCTCCACACCCCATCCTCTCCAGCCGTCGATGGCCGAAACACCCACTGGAGGCAAGGGTATAAAGGCTAGCAGTAGAGAGGCTATCGGAATCCTAAGTGTGAGTGCGCGAAGACTAGCAGTAGAGAAGCTCTCAGAGTATATAGCGGAAGGCTGGCAGTGGAGAAGCTAGCAGTGTACATAGCGAGAGGCTAGCAGTAGAGAAGATAGCAGAGTGCACGGTGGGAAGCTACCAGTGTGTAGTGAGAGAGAGAGCAGAGCGAACGGAGCGTGGCAGATAGGCTAGCAGCGGAGAGGCTAACGGGGTGAGAGGGAGAGGCAGGCTAGCGGTGGAGAGGCTAACGGGGTGAGAGGGAGAGGCAGGCTAGCGGTGGAGAGGCTAACGGGGTGAGAGGGAGAGGCAGGCTAGCGGTGGAGAGGCTAACTGGGTGAGAGGGAGAGGCAGGCTAGCGGTGGAGAGGCTAACGGGGTGAGAGGGAGAGGCAGGCTAGCGGTGGAGAGGCTAACGGGGTGAGAGGGAGAGGCAAGCTAGCGGCGGAGAGGCTAACGGGGTGAGAGGGAGAGGCAAGCTAGCGGCGGAGAGGCTAACGGGGTGAGAGGGAGAGGCAGGCTAGCGGCGGAGAGGCTAACGGGGTGAGAGGGAGAGACAGGCTAGCGGCGGAGAGGCTAACGGGGTGAGAGGGAGAGGCAGGCTAGCGGCGGAGAGGCTAACGGGGTGAGAGGGAGAGGCAGGCTAGCGGTGGAGAGGCTAACGGGGTGAGAGGGAGAGGCAGGCTAGCGGTGGAGAGGCTAACGGGGTGAGAGGGAGAGGCAGGCTAGCGGCGGAGAGGCTAACGGGGTGAGAGGGAGAGGCAGGCTAGCGGTGGAGAGGCAGGGAGAGAGCGAGGCAGGCGAGCAGGCGGGCGAGTTGCGACGGAGTTACTTGGTGTTGAACGCGGAGTTCTGTTCGAATAAAAGTGACACGGGAGGGAAAAAAAAGTTCTCCGCGTGAAATAAGAGCACTATATCTTATAACGATTCGGTTGAGTTTGATTATACTAATCTTACGTGCGGTTATTTTGTATGATGTGTACGAGTTCAATGTTGGTGAGTGTCTTTACGCGAAACTTAAAACTGGGCCGTTGCTCCTTTCTGTGTTCAGACCTGAGCCCAGGTGGAAATTCCACTTTAATGTAGCAGGAAAAAGTATATGGATAGGATAACTATTATTACATGGACATGCGTACACACAAATAATGCCAATAAACACTTTAAAAAATAATATACACTATTGTTTTTTTCGTAATATATTAAGGTACTGAACTGGAGCCATTAATCTTGATTTGAAGCTTTCGTGACTGCAGTAAATATGGATTGAGAACATTCATTATCTCGGATTTGCTGATGACAGATGAATATTAACGAAATGAAAGTCGGGCATAACAACTTTGCTAAACAATTTAAGATCTCCGATGGAGGGACACAAAGGCAATATCGACCAGAGTATTATTATACCACGGGCAGTTACTGAAGGTGAACCAGGATCACTTGAGCATATGGGTTGTGAATAAACGAATATGAATCACTATACACAGAGCAGGAGCAGCAGCTGTATCACCAGGACGCATACGGTCATGATGTGCCTCCCAGTGTAGTGCCCGAGACACTGTCGACCTAATAATACCCCCACCGATCTTTATGAAAGTGTCCATTTCAGTATCTCTGTGCATTGTTGTGTAGCCGAGCCCCGTTGGCCAGAGCGATAGACCTTCTGGCTGTAAATGCACAGGTGGCTAAGTTTATTGTGTGCTTATCGTATCAATTATCGTATTCCATTCAGTACAGTGACGCCACATCGATGACAGCCAATTCTGACAGTGTCATGACAGTGTGCCCAGAGTGTTTGGAAAATGCACGATAAAGCCCGACAACCCGTGCATCGCCTCCCATTGTTCCATGACTATTGTTTCTTTGTAAAATACCCTATATGCAATGCATGCTGGTCCATAACTGGTTAACATCCCTTTTTACCGTGAATGGAATGCTCTGCATCGTTCTATATACCCAGCGTACAATGACGTATTACCGCGCATAATCAATTATTTTTTTATAAATGGAACCGCGAAGTCGATGTTACTGTGGGGTAAAAGTCGCTTTTAACACGCTTCGCGTGGTAACGGCGACATTTTAATGAATGCGTGGATAATTACCGCAATTAAAATTAGCTGCAAACACCTCGATTGACACAACCGTTGCAATTTTCGTGAACAATGGGAGCGGAAAGCGAACATGCGCTTCTATTATACAATGATGTCCTGATACCACTGGCATTTCTTATTGTTCTTACAATGTTATTCTATTTAATTGCATGTGCATTTGCTCAGTGCTATATCCCCTTGTATAGATTTCCTGTATATAATTGAACAAACATTTAATATGAATGTGCACTATATAAACACTATTGATATTTATGAGGTATGAAGCCAAACTCTTCAATACGTATAGCACAAATTATATAGCCCCATTAACACTGACATACACACGTGTATTACGTAATGGCTTTTAATTAAAAAATGATACTTGAGCAGCCCTTCGTCAATCACCACTTTGTCATTATGCATAATTATAATAATCTAAAGAAATTAGACCCGGAGCACCTAACCCATACGGTTTACCCGTATTCTTGTAGGAATTTGAGTTTTCAGGTCCATACGGCGTACAGCCGTTTCAATACGGGCAAAAAAAACACAATTTGTATAAAAAAATTTTGTTTCTCCCTTGTGATGGGGCTGTAGGATGAACGTTGAGATTTATAAGGGGCACGGGGTGACCAATAAGGTCTGAATTGGTTTGTAATAATGTAGGCACTGATAAGGGGTTGACAGATATACGAATGGAACAGCGCCCACTTTAATTTACATGAAGATTAACAAGTAGATTAACAGCTCTTACCCTGACTTGGTAAGCCACGAAGAACTTTCGACGATCTGGCAAGCACCAATTACTCGCATGGTGTTTATTAGGCAGGCATGTCCAATAAATGTCTACACAATCACCACCGGTTAATTTACCTCTACTGAACCATTTCCGATCGCAAGTATTTCAATAAAAAAGAAACATTTGGTTTAATTTGGAACAATATTTCACAATACACGTGGCGCGTATAAATACTACCCTTGTAAACCGTGACAAATCTTGTCGATTGACCGAAAGTTAATGACAATGTTGGCGTAGACGCTACTTCGTGGCCTAACACAATTACGGATCATTTCACACTGTTTTTGTTATTATCTTGTGGAGCCAGAAGCGAAGTGGATGATTGCGTGCACAAGTTATTACCGAAACGCACGCGAACGGTTACGCTTTAACACGGATTCTGTAACGCGCAATCACATTGAACAAATAAGACATTCGCGTAAAAATGGTAATATTAAAGCACAGTATGCTAAGCTAGATATTTCAAATACACAAATATTGAACCTAAGATAGTCATGTGTTTATTGCGCATAATTATTATACACAAGGGGCGATAAAACAGTGTTGAAAATAGGATGTAATTAAGATAACACACACTACCATTATCATTCTTCACGACTGCCATCTCTTGTTGAATATAGTTCTGCAGACCAACATAATGGCATTAAAGTAGCTTTAGAAAGTGAGCTATATTACGTCAACGTGACACTTTTAGCGAGGTCTTGTTCTCAAAACTTTCTGACAGTCGCTTACGTACAAAATGCTACGTGTGCGCGCGTACATACATGCATGTGATTTTGTGCGCGCCTGAATAGTCCACGTGTGCACGTGTGCCCGTGTGTCTGCATACAGAAGCATAATTGATTACTCACCGCATATCAGTACTCCCATTGCGAAATGAAGCAGAAGCAGCATTTGAAGTGTCTGGAGTACAACTGCCCGTGTGTGTACATCTACCGTGTACGCATGTAAGAGCAGAGAGTTGGGGGTGGGGGGGGGCAGGTGGGAGGCGGTTAAACAAACGCCGTCGCCACGTTCCGGAATCGCGCAGGGCAAGATAGCTACCTAGGCGCGTGCTTCAACGCAGCAATAGTGCTCTGCGGGTCTCATTCTGCGGAGAGATAATCGCACTCTCGCTGTTAACGCACGACTACATCGACAGCAGCTTAAGATAGATGGGACGCAAGAGGTGGCATCCGGAAGGGGGGGGGGGGACACACACACTCTTGCCCTCTCGTCGTGTCCCACTGTTTGTCGCTGACAGCGGCAGCAGCAGCAGCAGCCTGCTTCGACGTTGTGTCCCGAGACAGGTTCTGAAAGCCAGAGTTTGTGTAGCCGGCTCTGTGCTTTGCTTCTCATTGGGCCATGAGAATGAGTCTGAATGGTGTGGCTGGTAAACCATCTAGAGCATGAGGGTGATGGGGGGGGGGGCTGTGTGTGTTGGGGGGGGGACATGAATGGATGGTGGTGGAGGGGGTGGAAGGTGTTGGGAAAGAGTGGGGAGGGAGGTATTGGGGGGTGGGGTGCACGGGATGTGATGGTGATTTGAAGATATGCTGGGTCCACATAGGAGGACGGCGGAAGGAGGGGGGAGATAAGGCGAAGGGCCGCGGAGCCAGACCTAAGCCACAGATGCACCCTGGTGGCAGAGGCGTGATCAGTGCAACAGCAATGCGCTGCATACAACACACGTTTATTATGCACGCGCACGCACACACGAGATTCCCTCCATGGCACTGTGGCTTGGAGCATTCGACTCACACCCGGAGAGTCCCGAGTTCAAATCCCAGCACGGGTTCCAACTACCGCCCATCGTGCTTCGGTCAAAGTGATCTCCTGCTGCTGATCAAGTGAGCAATGATACGGTGCTCATCTCATGTTTACAGTCCCTGAGCCAGTGGTGGAAATTCCTCATTTCTATGGTGGGGGGTGAGGCTACGCATACTAGGACAACCACTTCCCCACAAAGCTGTACTTATTTGGCGAAATGTTAACTATCTCGCCTGGTACGCAGGAGGTCGTGGGTTCGATCCCGACCCTGACGCCTGCTGCTGTGTATTTGGAGTTTGCGTGTCTCTCTCTCATCATTATCATCACGGTGGCTAGGAGATGTTAACTACCTCGCCTGTTATGCAAGGAGGTCGTGGGTTCGATCCCGACCCTGACGCCGTGGCCGATTGGATTTTTTCTCCGGGTCTTCTGGTTTTCCCCTCCACATTAATAAAAATTCGTTTCGAGTATTTCGGCTGGTACAAATGTCCACGTGATACGCCAATTCGTTGAACTATCATTTGTGGTTAGGTCGCTGATGAAAAAATAGCTATATAGCACAGTGGTGCCTTATCTAGTAAAATAAAAAGTTTAGTTTAGTGTATTTAAACCACCCTGAAGGGATGGTGGACTGAGTAAACCTCCAACCTGTATTTCATCTCATGGTCCTTGCGATTGCGAGCCACGTGCTTTGCCACTGAGCCACCTGGCCAGACTGGGGCTCTACAAACTGTGTGCCACACTCTAGGAAGTCAGGTGACCACATATCTACGCATATAAAAAAACAAGAAGATCCCAATTATTTACATAAAGAGGCAGGGCAAATGTCGTCAATGCATTTAGCACACACTGTACATACGCGTATTACCGTAAGACACACATAGTGTCCCCGTTATGCCTTTGCAGACACAGGGAACGTATGACAGGCTGAAACAAAAATAAAATGTATTAAAGATAAAACATTCTGCCTTTATAGATAAGTGAATTGTATAGACAAGTGCTGTTAGCAAACAAGCACCTATTAATGCAAGAGAGATGCCTAACAAGCATTGCACTGAAATGCGTCTCTTCCCAGTGCTGATCTTCACGCAGTTCAAATGATAACAATTTTGTCCTGAGCTAACCTAGGCAGAGCTCCAGCCAGGTTTAGACATGATCGGAAATGGAACCTGTGTCAATAGGTGCATGGATCAGAATGCCATTTATCCCAAGTTTTGTCCTTAGTTTTTATGTCCTTAGTTTTTATGTCAACGAAGACAAAGATTGTCTCTGGCTACTGAGTGAACTGCTGTGGGTGAGCTCCTGCTCAGGCCGGCAAAGCAGATGAGCAGCATAGTGTGTTCAGCACCATTCGTGGCCACATTGGTCTCTCCTTTGCTAATATTCACATGCCACAACAGATACTCATTTAACGCTGAGTAGATTTAAACGAGCCCCAAACCACTTTCAGATACCACTTGCCATGAATGTGAATGTCACAACATATAAACAACATAGGAAATCTGATTTGCCAGAGGATTGTGTATGTTGAATATATACCAAAGATGCCCAGCACAGCAAGCATTACAGTGCATAGAGACAGGTGACGTTAGCGAGCACCTACTTAGACAGGCACGGCACATAAGGGTGTGGTGTGGACAGCCACCTTTGTCTCCTTATTGTTGATATCCTTACCTCGCACGAAGTAACTCATTCCCACACAGGCACACAGAGAGAAAGACAAAGATCCCCGCGTTGGCGTGGAGGCATGTGCTGTTTGCATGCACCAATGAAAGTCGGCACAGGGCATGAGAGGATGGTGTGGTCCTCATCACTCTAATATGTTTTATTTACCAGGTAAAGCCCACTGAGCTTTTTATCGGATGTGACCTGGGCCACAACTTATAGCTCAACAAAGTGGCTTATCATAGGAAATTTTAAACGCATGATTCTAAATGTAGACGAAAAAACCAGAGGCCCCGGAGAAAAATACATGCGACCACGGGGAGCAGATGCAAACTCCAAAGATACAGGCCTCGTCAGGGTCAGAATTAAACCCACGACCTCTCGCATACCAGGCGATGCAGTTAACATCTTGCCACAGTGGCGCTCGTGTCCTACCACGCCGCCTCTGACTTACCAGTACCTTATCGGTGTTTACATGATGCACCAGGTATTAATTTAAGGCTGAGTCGACCTCGGGGAGGCCCAGGACTGGTGCAGATATTTGTCACCGATGTTGGCAGTAAGCGGTAATGGAACTCGGGTCGCCAGGTTCATAGCTCAGTGCACTAAACACTAAACTACCGCTCCCCACACACACAGATGCACACTCTCTCCAACACATTTATTTTGTTTTCTGCAGAATGAATAGTTTACTTTGAATTTGTATGACCTTTCTCTATTGTGGGAGGACCAAGGTAAGGTCTGTGGTAATATTGGCGGAATTGGCATTAACTTAACTGGTAAACTAGAGCACATGGAGAAAATACACCCACGTGGGAGGATAACAAAAAAAAGTCTGCACTGTTTGCTCAGCAACCTACTTGGTGTACTGCACTTGCATTCTACAGGCAACTCACATGTTCCTGCAGGTGAGTGTCTCACACACGCAATTATCTCTTTGCAATCCACCAATCCCGCCTGCAAAGTTCTGGTCGGGAAAGGGCCCACGACTTCCTGTATACCAGGTGATGGAGTTAACATCTCCTAGCCACCGTGGTACCCCATACCAGCCCATGCAGGGGCACGTTGCCCAACAGCTTGATGCAATGCACCGACTCACAGTGGGGTTCATTATACACGTGTAGTGGTGTGTATCGTGTCTCTGTGGTGTAGCACCAGTACCGAGAGCAGAGCGGTAGTGTATGTGTGGAGTCTCTCTCTAGCACCTGAATGAGTATGAAACGGAAGGGCCCCGAGGGGGCATGGTTCGGGTGACAGTGAGAGAGGTCGGGTGAGGACGTGGTAGTCTGGGTGAAGCCGAGAAGGCACGTGACCGGATGAGGTAGAAACGAGGACCAAAGAGGAGGTGAGAGGGACGCGTCATGTGGGCCCAGAGTCTTCGAGAAGGATCTGGAAAGGGGCGTGGCCGAGGGCGGAGCCTGACCACGCCGCAGCCCATAAAGGCCAAGTCCCGAGAGTGATCTTGGCTGTTTGTCTCTGGGGATGGAATCCGCCGGCTACGTCTTCGGTCTTCGGGCTTCACGCACGGAATCGTGGACCAGGCAGGGTGTATATAGTTATCCCGTTGAGTGGTTCCATTGCTAACCATGGTGGTCACCACCCTAAGTCGTTATCCCGTTGAGTGGTTATGTAATTATGCGTTATTGTTACCACCCTATATCGTTATACCGCCAAGTGGTTATATAGTTACCCCGTTATATTAAGAATAAACGTGTTGCCTCCAAGTTCAAGTGTGCGCCTCCGTGGAACTCACTACAACTGGTGTCAGAAGTGGTAAAAATAACTAAGTGATAGCCCTGGGTAGGTGTAATGTTCACGCGAAGGAAACAACTCTTCAGATGACGAAGACGATGAGGGGATCATTCCCCAGACAGCCCTGGGGATTGCAGCCCCGGAGAGAGGGTGCGAGGCAGCACTGCATGCGGAACAGTGGGTCGACCATCACGCCGTCCCTTCGCCGCCATCGTAGAGAGAGCGCCAGGCGCGTTCGCCTCGCCGAGCTGCTGCAAACTGCAACAGCGCTGGTCGCCGAGCTCAACCTGGAGGAGCCGGCGGCGGAGCTCGGAGTGCCGGAGCCGCGAGACATCGACGCCGCTGCTGCTTCCAGCGCACGGGGAAATTTGGGCGTGCAGCCCGCGCACGGGGTGGCCATTTTGGTGGTCGGGCGGGACGAGGATCCCGCTAAATTGGAACTCCCGCCAAAAACGCCACGTGAAGTCCCATCGCTCAAGCGACGGCTCCCCTTTTTGAAGGAATTCTCCGCAGCGGGTGGCGATTGGGAAGCATTTCGTCACCGGTTCTCCGCAAATTGTGAGTTGGCTGGATGGAATGAGGTGGAAGCGCTGCGGGCGCTCCCCACCGCTTTTGATGATGACACCTTGGCGGCTTTCTATGCCATCCCGCCCACTGACAGGCTCACGCTGCTGAAAGCATTTGCCCAAATGGCGGCCATCTACGACCTGCCATCCAATTTTCGATGCACGTTTGCCGCGCGGAGGCGGGGGGAAGCCGAAATGCCCCTCGCCTTCCACAGCACACTCTTGTCACTGGGGCAGGCGGCATTCCACAAGATGGAACGAGCTGGACTGAACTCGCTGGTGCTCAAGCGCATGCTGGCACTGGCACAAGAACTTGATGTAGTCCTGCTAGCTACGGAAGATGATGACCTAACTTCCCTCAAAATTGCGCAAAGCATCCAGGGGCATCTTCATTTAAAACGACGTGCTAGAGTGGTGGCATGCACCGCACCTTCCAAGGTGGTTGGTGCACCCAAAGACACTGAGGACCTCCTGGTCGACGACAGGGTTGGAGGAGAGGCGACGCAGAGCAACGAGGAAGGCGAGACCAGCAGATGGGGACCTTCTCTCACCCAGGGAGCGACCCCGTCGTCTGATACAACTGTGGCGTGCTGGGAGAATTGCTGGCTATCGTGGTCTTTATGCAATAGTATCGTCCGTAGCTCTATGGCAGGAGCTTTGAGGTACGCACAAACCACGCGGCTCTCCAGTATGTGCTGCATATCGAACAGCCATCCGGCTAGCTCTCCCGCTGGCTGGAAGTCCTTCAGGACTACTCGTTTAAGGTTCCCTACCGGAAGGGTGCCCGACACATAAATGCTGATATGCTGTCTCGATTGCCACCGAGTGATGGGTGTGCTTGTCTCACGTGTGCGAGGCGCTGCAAGCCGGCTGACACGGGACTGTCTCCCTCTGTCATGGCGTCAGCGGACATTGCACCCCCCGATAGCTCCGATGGTCCTCATGAATGTGATACCACCATCGGGCTGACACATGCTGAGTGGGGACGCCTCCAGGCGGAGGATTCCTCTTTGTTAAAACTAAGGCACCAGGTCGGGGATGCTAAAGGAGGGGAGGATCGACGTGAGTTGGCCCCTGTGATCCTTAAAGGGGAGTTGTTGATGCACTGGGATGGTGGATTGCGGCGCTACAGTGTCGTGGTGCCCACTGTCCTGAGGGGTAGAGTCATTTGGGCTGTGCACAAATGACTAATGCACCTAGGTGTGCAGAAAACACTTGCAATCCTTAGACTCGATTTTATCTGGCCCGGAATGTCAGGAGATGTGTATAACGTACTGAAGCGGTGTGTGCAATGCACTCGCCGAAAACCCCCGCCGAGAATGTGCAATCCACTGTTGCAACCAATTGCTGTGTCACGGATAAACCAACTCGTAGCGCTCGACGTCCTTCGTCCGATCCCGACTACGCTGCAAGGTAATACATATTTATTGGTGGGTGTAGAATATTTTTCTCGCTGGCCAATTGTCTGGCCGCTTCAAAACCAGTAGGCTACAGCTATTACTGAAGTATTCCTTCATGGCTGTGTTAGATAAGGGGGTTCCGGAACGCCTCCTTACTGACCAAGGGAACATTTTTTCATCTAAATTGTTGAAGGAGGTGTGTGACCTGTTTGATACAAAAAAATGGGCGCTCGTCGCCCTATCACCCCCAGACGGATGGAATGGTGGAACGGCTGCACAGGACCTATTTGTATCACCTTGCGAGATCCCTTCATCTCCATTACCCAAGGGCCGAGTGTCGGGTGTGTCTGGTGAGCTGGGGCGTGCGTCCGCTGAGGTCGTGCCTCAGGGGAGTTCTATCATTCCGCCCACAGGATCGAAGTGCCTGACATTTTCGACGTCGCCAGCTGCACCGACTCCGGGCGGATTTCGGGGTGCGAAGCGGCCATCGCCCGCCCATTCTCCGTTCATTGTTGTGAATCCTCAGGAGGGGCCACGCACGTTAGACCATCTTCAAATTCCTCCAGGGAGCTCAGGCCCACCTCACCTGGAGGCCCGGTGACAAGGACTCGTTCAAAGACTGCCCGGTTTGAATGATTCTCCTACAGCATGCCACTCCTTTCTACTCTGTCTGCTGGTGGTCACACGCGCGAGTCAGATGGGTCATTGGCTGAACCTGGCTCTTCTGCTCGCGTGTGCTGACATGCACACGGGAGTGGCATGATGCTGTTGGGGGAGGGGAAACCGACCATTGTACATTGTTCGCATTTTTCTTCTTTTCCTCTCTTCCCTCGTCCTCTCACTTTTCTCGGGAATTGTAAATAGTGTGTATAATGTAGTTAATGGACAATGTATTTATTGCACCGTCATCGTTGTTCTACCTTTTGCGATACTTTTATTTTTTTATGCACACTCCTGCGTTTATATATTTTTTACAGGAGTTATCAGCTGGGATGGCTGTGTTATACAAAGGGGGGGGGGTGATGTAGTGGTGTGCATAGTGTCTATGTGGTGTAGCGCCAGTACCGAGAGAAGAGCGGTACTCTATGTGTGGAGTCTGTCTCTAGCACCGGGATGAGTACGGAATGGAAGGGCTCCTAGGGGGCATGGTTCGGGTGACAGGGAGAGAGAGGTCGGGTGAGGACGTAGTAGTCTGGGTGAACCCGAGAAGACATGTGACCAGATGAGGTAGTAACGAGGGCCAAAGAGGAGGTGAGAGGGACACTTGATGTGGGCCCAGAGTCTCCGAAAAGGATCTGGAAAGGGGCGTGGCCGAGGGTGGAGCCTGGCCACACCGCAGCCCATAAAGGCCGAGTCTCGAGAGCGATGTTGGCTGTTCATCTCTGGGAATGGAATCCACTGGGTACGTCTTCGGTCTTCGGGCTTCACGCACGGCATCGTGGACCAGGCAGGGTGTTAGCTGACCTGGCCCAAGTACAGTATATAGTTATCCCATTGAGTGGTTACATAGCTAATCGTGGTGGTCACCACCCTAAGTCGTTATCCTGTCGAGTGGTTATGTAGTTACACGTGGTGGTTACCACCCTATATCGTTATCCCGTCAAGTGGTTATATAATTACCATATTGTATTAAGAATAAACGTGTTTCCTTCAAGTTCGAGTGTGCATCTCTGTGGAACCCACTACACACGCATCGACGCGCGCGTCCAAGAATTGCTGATTTTTCGATTGATGCGATAGGCTACGCTGTGGTGCAAATGTTGAAAACCTGGGTTTGATTATTGGACACAGCTTAACATCATCAGTCACCGCAGCCGACTGGCAGGTCACATGTGGTTGGTTAGAACGTGTGGACTCCCGTCTCTTGGCCAGCGTAGAAGAGTAGGCCAAAATGCCATATCGAGGGGATCCCTAGATATCTGCTGTGGTGGAGGCTCTTCTGCCAGCAGTGTGGCGTCGGCGAGCAATTGCAGGCTTTCACATTGATAGCTATAGTCTTTACCAGGCCACCTCATTCACCAACCTGTGGTGAAGTATGGTTCCAAGAAAATAACCTGTATCCTCCAATAATGGGTTCAATATGAAGATGAAGGATAAGAGTGCAATCCTGAAATTACCTTGTCGTGCTACCGCTGGCCTCCTCTGCCTCCACTAGAGGGAGTTCTAGAGATCCCCCGTCTAGAGGGTACTTGGCCTACTCTTCCGTATCAATTGCATTTCGTGGGTCGTTATTCTCCTGCTATCGTTATGTCGATGGAACAAACGCAGCGCTACGCAAAGCGAGACGAACACAAGGAGAGCCAGCAAAGCAAAGCGAGATGCTAACAAAAAAAATTCACCCGTGACCATAACGAATACAACCACGGCCATGAATAGCAACATCTCGACACATTACTTGGCAGGTTGAACAACCCGCACCGCTAACATGCAGCGGCGTGGACTCTGGTCTGGGACGGTCGGCTGCCCCAATAAAGCTGGAGGCAAGTTCTTGTTTGACACGCAAGGCTGAGTCCGGAGCACGCGCGCAGCTTACTCCCCGTCACTATTTACCCCTAGACAATGAGGAGGCAGGCAGAGCCACAAAAACAGGGACATTCCCCACCCCCTTCCTCTTGTGGCCGAGCCACAAAAACCTCAGAGGTGTGGTTTGGACCCATTTTATTGCCAACAGCTGTCCACGCTGACACAACATATGTTGTAGCCGTTGCAACGCGCCTCTTATAAAGTCACAGAGCTGTTTTATGTTTGTACCCTGCGTTGGTTTTGATAACGTTGTTTAATGCATTGTAATAAATAAACATAGCGTTGCTCAACCCAACATTATTTACGGTATTAATAATACAAGGACGGATGATAAACAATGGCAGGCCTTTTTTGTTATTTAAAAAAAAAACTGTTTCTTGGTGCACAATTTTGAGAAGTCAACAATTGGGTTGTCGTGTTGGTCTCTTGTCTTGCAAAATATGGAAGTATCACCACTGGCTCTGGGCCACTAAGGGAAATGAGTGGCCACCCCACGCTTGTTTGAACACGGGATACACGTTGAACTTCACTTTAACATGTTACAGTCTGTTCTCCTATCACGCGTGTTTTCATAACGCGATTTGGATATAGCACGAGGAATGTGCTCGGGAACACATTTTTTTATAACGCGGATGCGAATTGGATATGTAACGCGATCGAGTCAACGAAACTACGCCACAGCGCGAGGAGGAACGAGCGGTCATACGGCTGCCTCGGCATAGCATCGCACACGGCGGAATGCTGCTGGATGCTTATCGATGCTACCCACGCGCCTTAAGTCTTTGTTCAGCCTGCATATGCATCTCACGCGTTATCGCGGACTGCGCTTTACCCCATAGTACGTATTATTAATTATAACGCGATTCTCCGACAACACGGCGTTCTTCAAGGAACACAACTACAGCCCGCGTTATAGGAGAACGGAGTGCACGTGGCGAGTTGAGGGAGACAGCTAGTCGTCACTTTGTGGACACGTGGGCCGTCTCGATGCGCAACACTCCTGCGGAAAATTGCGCTCGCTTCACTTGGCGGTTCGCCGTTCAAAGTGAGAACTGCGACTACTCAAGGGAATGGCGCCACCCCACGCGGCCCCCCGTCGCACCCCTTCGTGATCCGTGGATCAAACAAATAACTATAAGACGCCGGTGTATGGCAAGCAAGTGCAGTTGATGCGAACGCTGCACGCGAGAGGCCACGCGTTTGTCACCCTTCGCTGACTGTGCGTGACGAATGAATGAATTAATGGTGAGTATTTCAGGAAAACTAGCGACTGAAATGTGTACTTTTCACATCCCAACGTGAGATTGGGATGAACACAAGTGCGTAGTGGAATAACAGGCTGTTTAAAGTCCTCTTTACCACACAAAAAAGAACAAAAACAGGTCAATGACTCCCTGCTCAAATGAGACCTGGAGCAGCTGTAGTGGAAAAAATGCCTCCATTCCCTTGGCAGGGGGCTGTATGTACAAGAACATCCATAATTGACTTCCCTCAGAGTGACTCATTTTATCAAGCCTGGAAAGATGATGGGTTGGGTAATGCGCCGACCAAGATATGGACTGCAACCTTCTGATTTACGAGTTGTGTGATCTGCCACAGTGCCACGATGGCTGGATACAGCCACGTGACCTCCTTGGCTCCAGCTCAAATTGTTCTTGGTGGCCGGATGCGCCTTACTGCACCACTACTAAAATTATTCAGCAGCAGACAAACGATCTCCGGCAGCCTTGCTGAGGTCGGTCACAGCATCAATTCTAACAATCGTACAGCAAGCAGCTCCTGCTATCAAATCAATAAAGGCCTGGGACGAGGTTCTTCACACGAATAAGAAGAAAAACACGTGAGAGGCAAGTGAAAGAGCTTCCTTCGAGTTAAGAGCAAGTAGGGCCCCACCTGGATTCCCTCCGCAAACAGCTGCACGATTCTTCTCTCGGAGATACAATCGGTGGCATCTGGGGGCGGGCTTTAATTATTCATCCGTTTGGCGGGGTGGCCTTGGAGTAGGAAATAATTCGATGGGCCATAATTGTCTCAATGGGAGGGATGAAGGAGATAGAGATGTTCTCATCATTGCTGTTGGTGTTATTAGGACTATGCTTGTTTACGCAGGAAAGCCTTACTAACCTCTCAAGACTGTCCTTTCACGGTCAGAGTTGATGTTGCAATGTGTAATTGAGTCTTCTTTGGTTCTTTCGGTAAAGTCACGTAGAATTAGAATAAAATAATAAAATAAAACAATAAAATTCTCACGACGTTTCGGCCACAACACAAGTGGCCTTCTTCAGGTGAAAGGAACAAACCTGTCGGGACGACAGAGCTACAATGAATGCTGCTAAGATTCGCAGCGTTTTTTAAGCTGGTTGAGAGAAGTGAGGCACCTTGACAAAGGGCTTTACATATCAAACAGGAGAATTTAGCATTGAAACAGTTGAGGGATTAGCTTTTGACTGGTCACAGAACTCAAACACGTACACCAGGCTCTCAGGGCTAATGGTTACTCCGACTACACAATCCGCAAAGCCATCACTCCAGTCATGAAGAAGGATCCTCTTGTGGAGCCACTCAAAACCATCACCTTACCCTACACTGCAGGTGTCACTAAAAAGATCTCCAAAATCCTGAATAAACACAAGATCCAGGTCCGATACAACAGAGTAAATAAAATCCGTGATCTGGTTCCATCTGTAAAAGATGCTGTTCCAGACATACAGTACCCGGGCGTTTACAAACTAAAGTGCCTCTGTGGTAGTAGCTACATTGGAGAAACCAAACGACATATCTCGGACCGCATCCGCGAACATAAAGCAGACTTGAAACACGGTAGAACGAACTCCTCTGCCGTGGCAGATCACTGTTATAATTCAGTGGGCTCACATGACATTGACTTCTCCAAGACGGAGGTTCTTTGCAAACCAACCAGCTACCATGAGAGATTCGTTCATGAGGCCATTCACATATACAAGCACCGAGACAATTTCAACCGAGAAGATGGATTCTGGCTTAGTAACCATTGGAAAGATGTTTTAAACCTTTTACATTATGAGACCTCCTTTGCCAGTAACAAGATTTAGGAATAGGTTTTACCCTTTTAACTGGCACTTTTGGCGTCTTCTGGTCCAACACCAGTGGAGACTAGGCTCTGAGAAAAGCCGTCTCGGGTGTGGACCAATCAAATTCAAGGACAGTGCATATTATTATCAGAATTTTGATTTAAAGCTTTCGTGACTGCAGTAATTCATATTCTTAGCTCTTTTGGTAAAGTCACGTTGAAGGGAAACAATAAAATAATAAAATATATATAGAAACAATCAAAATAATATATTTTATTATTTTATTGTTTCCCTTCAACGTGACTTTACCGAAAGAGCTAAGAATATTATCAGAGTTGTCTTTTTTTGTTTGCATTTTGACTGCTTGTGTTGTGGTTATTGCAAACATGATGCCTTGAATAAAGGTGTCAGTTTTTGTGCCAGTTAAAAGGGTAAAACCTATTCCTATATGTTTTAAACCATTTCGGTTCTTAATTAATTATTTTATGGTGACCTTCAGAGCGCAGCTCTTTCGCTGGCATTGACTCTTAATACTTCTCACACCACGGTTAATGGTATGGTTTATAACATGATTATAACAGTGCCTCGAGGCTGTTTCTCTCCTCTGTTCCGACCATGATGGACTCGTCCGTCTGAACGGGGCTCATAGAAGTCCGTGGTGCTGATGTGGAGGGTAAGAATCCACCCATTTTTTCGCCATATAGCATCGTGATATATAACGACTTATTGTTGGTAGCTCAGCTGATTGGAGAATATATAGAGTTTATTGATAACATTGAGGTAGTTTATATTTTAGTTTTTTATCTGTTTACTCTATGGTATTCATTATATAGTGTAGTGTATACCCAGTTGCTGTTAATAGCTCTGCTTATTGAAGAATATATTGAGTACATTTATTATATTGATGTAATTTAGACTTAGTTTTTTTTCACATCGGTTAACTGTATGATAGTTGAGTTGTTGCAGCCCCTTTGGCGTCCATGCACTAGGTGCCTCTGTGGATGTGTAGGCTTTGACTTTGACCAGTCAGAAGCTAATCCCTCAACTGTTTCAATGCTAAATTCTCCTGTTTGCTATGTAAACCCCTTTGTCAAGGTGCCTCACTTCTCTCAACCAGCTTAAAAGACGCTGAGAATCTTAGCAGCATTCATTGTAGCTCTGTCGTCCTGACAGGTTTGTTCCTTTCACCTGAAGAAGGCCACTTGTGTTGTGGCCGAAACGTCGTGAGAATTTTATTGTTTTATTTTATTATTTTATTCTCATGCTACGTGAGTTTACCGAAAGAACCAAAGAAGATTAATCCTTGCAGTCACGAAAGCTTTAAATCGAAATGTAATTGAGTCATTTGCAGGTAATGTTTTCAGCGTTAGGATGTATGTATAGAGAAAATTTTGTGCACCACACGTAGCCAACCGTGCTAATCGGAGGTGCAGAGGAAGGACAGCCAACTTAACACAAAAAGCGATTCGTAAAAAAAGAGTTTTCAATCTGGATTTAAAAGTTCATAGCTCCAGTGGCTTCCTAATATCGGAAGAAAGAGAGTTCCAGACGGCCACAGAAGTGCATCTGAAAGCACGCGATGCAGTAACCGTATGGCCAATATCAGTTACATTGTGTGTGTGTTTTTAGCGATGGAATTAAACCAGAGAACCCAGAGGAAACACATACCGGACAAGAGGAGAACATATATACTCCACACAGAAGGGTGCCTGAATTGAGAATCGAACTCATGTTCTTCTTCCCGCAAGGCACAAATGTTACGACTGCTCCACCCTGCCGCCCTTGTGGAGACGGTAACGACCCGACTCTGCCTTGGTAACCATGACCCTGGCCAGCTGCTAGAAAAATTATCCAGAGCCTCATGCGTATTAACATTTGTGTAAGGTTGGATTTGTACGTTATTACGTAATATGTTCATCTGGCTCTTTTGCAATACCAATGGAATTTCCACCCACGGCTTAGGGCTGTTGGGAGCACATTGCTCCACGCTCATCAATAACATGGAGACAGACACGTATTCTACGAATGAATTATAGCCTACCGTGGCTCCTCTGCATGAAAAAACTCCATTACTTAAACTAAGCTTACATTTTGGCTGTTAATAACGCAGCAGTTATTTTGATTGTCCGTTTTATATCACCAGGTAAGGCCCACTGAGCTCTCCAGATCTTTTTCAGAAGCGACCTGATCATCACAACCAAGTGACTTATCACGTGGACATTTATAGCAGCCAAAAACTCTAAACGCGTGATGTTGATTCTAAATGTGGAAGGAAGAACTGGAGGACCTGGAGAGAACTCCACAGACCAAGGGGAAAGACACATGCAGACTTAAAATATACAACAGGCGTCAGGGTCAGCATCGAACCCACGACTTCCTGTTTCCCAGGCAAGGTAGTTAACATCTCGCTTAGAGTTAAGTGGGGCTTCAGTACCTCCTGAAGATAAGAAGGCCTTCCGTCACCATGTTTATTATTGGTGAATCGGCACCAGTCTGATGCTGTCATGAACCCATTCTCTTAAAAGGGTTGGGTATATAATTTTGGACTCCAACGGCACTCAATTACGGAGGTAGTAAGCTGCCTTATTTGTGTTATTCCTTTGTGTTTAGACTGTCTTGACCATTATAATTGATCACCTTAAGCATATGATCGCGTTGCTCTGAATTGCAGTGTTGGCGCTGTTTCTCAAATTTACGGCGGGATTATTAACGTGGCCGGGCACAGTAGCCTACCCTGGTAGTGAAACCCGAGTGAAACACAGCGTAGCGCAAGTGTTCACAGCTCTAAAATTGAATTTCGTATGACAAAAATTAGATCATGGCATTGACAGCAGGTATTTTATAATGCGACGAATCATTGGTCATGTGTAGTGTTTTATAACATAACATTTTTCTACAAATAATGTGCTACCGCAGTCCGAGAACCAACCGCAAAATTGCATGCATCATTATGTAAACAATTCACAAAAACGTTCCTTCATATGGGCAGCTGTGCCTCACAGGAAGAAGAGCCTGGGGTTCAATAGCCCATCTCGGGCCCCGTTCTGCGCGGAGTCTGATCGTTCGCCCCGTGTTCTGCATGCGCATCTTCCAGGTTCTCCTGTTTCCTCCCATAGCTAAAACAGCACACACACAATGTAATTTGGTATTTGCCAAACGTCCCCATCCCTAAAAAAATATTGCAAATTACTCAATCGGGATTACACACGGCAATATCGCCCCCTACTATGAAAACCTGGTTGGACCCTCGTGAAAAAGAGTCTTGGAACTTGGCAAGGCTTCCCTGGGTAAACGAGCAAAATAATAATCATTAATTAATTCCGACAGTATGCACTGAAACATGTTTTGCTCAAAGTCCAAATCGCTAAATTACTGACAATGTGGGACACTATTTATGTAACATTATGTCATGCATTCTACCATAGCTAAAGTATTCGTTCTGCATATAATCCCATGTCACCAACACAAATATATATTTAAAAATATATATACAAATAATATGATACATCTCATTTGTGTATACCAGTAAATTATATTTGAAAAAATCCAGCCAAGTTGTGCTGTGAATAGGATGATCTCAAGTGAAAATTCGGGTGCCGTAAAATGAATACCCCGTTGTGGGAAGGTGAAATTGGTCATGCTATGGATGTATTGAGACCCTCAACATGTAAATGTTAATTTACCATTGCTGGCTCATGCCCACCAACAATCATGAGCACTGCCCCATTGTCTTGAACATGAAATGTATAGTGGGTTTATTTCAGGCTTACAGAGTATGATTTTTTTCACCCAGATATGTTCATTAGCACACCTTTATACTTGCCATGAAAGGCCAAAAAATATGATGTTCGTTCACTACGATTAATTGTGATTTGCTCTCTTTCACGTGTCATAATTTACATCAGTATTGACAACTATTCCTTTATATTCTTAGTTTTTTCGGTAAAGTCACGTTGAAGAGAAACAACAAAATAACAAAATATATATAAAACAATAAAAAATTCTCACCTGATGATGACCGTTTGAGTTATGGTCGAAACGTCGTCAGGTGATGATGACCGTTTGAGTTATGGTCGAAACGTCGTGAGAATTTTTTATTGTTTTATATATATATTGTTATTTTGTTGTTTCTCTTCAACGTGACTTTACCGAAAAAACTAAGAATATGAATTACTGCAGTCACGAAAGCTTTAAATCAAAACTATTCCTTTGTTAAATTTATTTTTAGTCTAATTTATTGACATATTCATTGGTGATCTTTTATCACGTCCAAACTAAGTGCTGATCCAAATATGGAAAATAATCCCATGGCAGAGACGAGTACTTGTACAACTTCTGGTAACTTCCCATCAATAATAAAAAAAATGTACATTATTACAGTGGTCATTTCTATGGATAAACTGGAACCCACCACAGGAATGTGGAATTTCCACCATCGGCTAATAGCCCTCAATGGACATGAGCACTGCCCTGTTGTTTATATGAGCAGGGTTACACTGTGACTTTTAACTTCTTAACTAGATGCTCGATGCTTTTTCCCAGTTTTTTTGTATAGAACTATAAAGTGAGTTCATGTAAAATAAGTGAAACAAATATTTTTTTCTTCCAAAAACACTGAGGACAACAGAAGAAACATTCCAAGTTACAACGTGTCCAAGAATGCCATCGGCAGTAAACGCCACGTGGTTTTAAATAAAGTGTGTTCTTCTGATTCAAGAGGGTAAACAATGTTTACTAGCCTTTTTCCCGTCCAAGGACGGGTGTATTTCAGTAAATCTGAAACTTGCAAGCGAAAAGCAGACCGCGACGTGATATTCATTGCATCAATTTGTGTGCAATTTGTAAGGCCGCGGTGACACAGACTTATTTCATTTAAAGGTTGTAATGCCGTCCTTTTTACTTTGATGTCTCAATAGCGTTACAGAGATCGCGTGATGTGAGGGTTCTGCCTTTGTAGTGGGGAGCGGTAGTGTAGCGGTTAGCGTGCTGTGTTTCGAACCTGGCGACACGAGTTTGATTCCTGCTCATGGCCAACACCGGTGACGATTATCTGAACCAGTCCTGCCCCCCCCCCCTAGGTCGACTCAGCCTCAAATGAGTACCTGGTTCGATGTGTAAACATCGCTACTAGGGAGAAATAGGCGGCCGGGCGTTGTGTTGGCCACCCATTCCCTCGTGTGCCGTGCCGGCCTTTATAGGTGCTCGCTAACAGCACTTGCTCCTACAGTCTGTTAAGGCTAAAAGGGGGATCTTTTTTGCTTTTGCAGTGAGGGTTGTGAGTTGACGCTGAGGAGGGGGGAGGAGGCGCCTCGCCCCCCATGTGGAGTGACGTCACCCGCTAATTATTATGAATGGTGGGGGGGGGGTGTGTTCATTTGGGAGACGTCACCGCTTCATGATTATTAATGTGGGGGGCTGTTCGATGTGGAGTGACGTCACCTGCTCATGATTATTAATGAGGAGGGGGGTGCTACATGTGGAGTGACGTCACCCGCTCATGATTATTAATGAGGGGGGGGAGTCCATGTGGAAGACGTCCCCTATTCGTGAGTATTAATGAGGGGGGCCGACATGGAGTGATGTCTCGCGCGGGCCAGAAAAAAAACATTATTGGCTCATTGTAGTATAGTATATGTGGAAAACATCTAAGGGCCATCTGTTATCCTCTGCGTGGATATTTATTGCTTTAAACGCACGTGTTGTGGCACGATACCGTTCCCAATCAGATGTCGATCAAATGAACGCAAGTGCAGACATGTAATGTGTTTATAATTAGTGAGTCTATTGCTCGTAATGGATTTTTTTTGCAGCATGGAGCGCCGAGACACTTGTTTAATCTCTGTTCACAACAAAGCTTGCAGAGCCGTTTATACATTCAATTATATTTGAGTCACGCAAACACAGGCGTTAGTTGCAGCAAAATAACACAAAGATCCCCCGGATAGCCTTAACAGACTTTTGAGGCAAGCGCTGGAGCGAGCACCAATATAGACCGGCATGGCACATGACGGGATGGATGGCCAGCACCACGCCCGACCGCCTTTGTCTCCCCAATAGAGATGTTTACACACTGCACCAAGTACTCATTACAGATTGAGTCGAACTAGTGGAGGTCCAGAACTGGTTCAGATATTCTTCGCTGGCATTGATCGTGAGCGAGAATCGAACTTGGGTCGCCGGGCTCAAAGTGCTGTGCACTAACCACTGCGCCACCGGTTAATGTGTCTTACTGATTAAATAAGTGGCCGGTGGTGCTCATTCCGATTTGCAGACTTTAGCCAGTAATGGAAGATCCACATTTCCATTGCAGGAGCCAGCCACTTCATTGCACGATGATCGCGGTACTTATTTTATAGATTGGACACATTTTTATTGTGCCTTGAACAGTCTTATAATTTGCAACAATTGCAGTGCATTAACAATAAAAAACCCTTCGGAGATATAAATAGGAAAAGCCATGCTTTGTAGAGGTTGGGGGAAGCCGAAACACAATTATGGATGTGAAAAAGATTTGAAAAATATACAGGCTCAGTCATCCATATATTTGACCGAGTTGCTCAAATGTGGCAGACCACTTCGCTCGACTGTCGATCAGAATGCAACACCAATCAAGTCAGGGGCTCAACCCACCAGCATCCTCTGGGACACCCCCATTTTGCCATGCCAAAGTGAGGTTTGTTCCATACATATGTAGTGACTCACTTCAGAGACACTAATAGTAGGAGGCATACACGTTTATCCTACACTTTCCCCAGTATAGGGGATAACTATAGGACAGCCGGCACACTGCCTGACCTAACACCGATGAGAAGGTGAAGACGGGGACGAAGACATGTGAAGACAACGGGTTCCATTACCAAACCGCAGCAGCCCCGACCCAGCGTTTGGGCCTCCCTTTTATGCTCCCCAGCATGGCCTGGCTCCGACCTCGGCCACGCCCCCTTCTGGAGCCTACCAGAAAGTTCTGGGCTCTGCCCCACGTGTCCCCTCTGTCAACTTTACCCTACATCCGTGCCTACCACGTGCCCTACTGGCAGACCGGCTGCTGTATCCTCAAATGCCCTTCACTGCCAGCAACCGGCACTACGCGCTCCAGGTCACACTTCACCTGCCCTGCTGGTAGACCAGGCTATTCTACCCACGATCCCGCTCTCTACCGTAACCAGCGCTACGTGCCGTAGTTACCCATTCTATGTCACTACACATAGATGGACTGACCCCACTTCAGCAATGTGAAATTCTCACTCGTGGTGCAGGTGGAGAAAAACTACATCCGACACATTTTTGTGTCACGGCGACAGTTTGAAACAGTTCACTCGGTTTTTCATGTGCTTTTAATTTCAACGTGTTTAGCGTCAAATCCAGGAAAGGCATTGCCGCACAATTTCTTGCTTGCTCAATCCCAATTTACCAGTTCATGTGTAGTGACATCGCGGGATGTCACTGTGTAATGCCGGCCCTAGAGAGGCATGGCGTGCAGTGTAACGACATCGCGGACACCACTAGGATGTGGGTGCAGTACCGGCCCTAGAGGGGCTCGGTGAGCGCTGGTCGATAGCGCTGGATGGCACCATGCTTGGCGTGCAGTGCCGGCCCCTACAGGATAGGGTGTGGGAGTGCCGGCCATGGAAATGGGGTTACTGAGGGCCGTGGCACTCTGGTTGACCCCAGAGGACACGCGACCAGTTAAGTCTACACAGGGGCCCCAAGTGGGGGCTCGGGGTGGTCATGTGTCAGGGTCGAGATCCTGCTCTAGGATTCTGGAAGGTGGTCGTGGCCAAGGGCGGAGCCAGCCACGCCACAGAGGATATAAGCCGGGTCCCCCAGATGGACCGGCGTTGTTCATTCCGAAGAAACCTTCGTCTACGTCCTACGTCCTACAGAGTCTCCAACACGTGGACCTGGTCCCAATCTGTGGTCTGGTCCGTTGTAGCTAGTTACAGTGTAATTAGTGTAATTAGCCTGGTGGTCACCACCATAGGTTGTTAGTCTCCAATGTGTTGCCTCCAAAGAGTACGTCTGCGAATCAGTTGTCTCACTACACATGTATAACCTTTTCTGTTGATAACGATTAAGTTTCAGGCCTCAGCTTAGAAGGCTACTGGTTCCATTCCAAGCAGTGAGGAATTTTACAAGCTGGTGGATTTCCACACGAAACTCACTGAGAGAATAAAGTGTAGCAACAGCTCACAACGTCGGAATGTACTATTATAAATGTGAGCATTTAAACGGGGTTTTTTTATTCAATTAAACTTTTTTTTTTATTTCAAGATCTATTTTGGTTCAGGTAACTAACAACACATGTCATGGAGGCATTTCATTCAGAAACTGACGCAAAATTACAATATTTTAATTTCACTGCAATTGCATTGTATGGAACTCTTACAAGTGACATTCTTTTAAAAAATACTGCAACATCATTGAGACAAACAAGACTGCTACTGACAATTAAGAAAATGGTCTGAAATTTCAACTTAAATCTCATGAAACTGCACTTCCAAGAGATTTAAGTTCATTGTCATACTACTTTCCCCATATGAGTTGTGTGTATGTATAGCTTTAGTATATTCCTGTGACTTAAAGATCAATGAGGCTAATGCCATTGCTGCTACCACACCTAGCCATGATCTCATTCCTTCTACTTGATCCCATAACTGCTGCTTATTCACTCAAACTCCAATGTCCGCCACCATTTGGCTTCAGATCGTTTTTCCTTGCCACCAAACTCTGGGTACGACTCCAATGGCTATAGTGAGGGAAAAAAGTATTTGATCCCCTGCTGATTTTTACGTTTGCCCACTGACAAAGAAATGATCAGTCTATACTTTTAATGGTATGTTTATTTGAACAGTGAGAGACAGAATAACAATAAAAACATCCAGAAAAACGCATGTGAAAAATATTTTAAAATTGATTTCCATTTTAATGAGGGAAATAAGTATTTGACCCCTCTGCAAAATATGACTTAGTACTTGGTGGCAAAACCCTTGTTGGCAATCACAGAAGTCAGACGTTTCTTGTAGTTGGCCACCAGGTTTGCCCACATCTCAAGAGGGATTTTGTCCCACTCCTCTTTGCAGATCTTCTCCAGGTCATTAAGGTTTCAGTGGGCAAACGTACAAAATCAGCAGGGGATCAAATACTTTTTTTCCCTCACTGTATTTCGGTAACCCACTCTCCTCCTCCCTGCACATGTGTCCCATCCATCACAACCTCTTCATCCAGATTTTGTCTAACAGGTCCCTGCAGGGTGGGCTGGTAGGACAAGTCTCTGCGCTGTCTATTGCTGATTTTACACCCAACAGCACGAGATTTCACTTCGTTAAAGTATTGAAAGGGGACGGACGGACGGACACATTAATCTATTGCAGGCTGGTACACTCAGTTTACAACTTCGTTCCTACCAGTAAATGTTCACTCTGATTGTTCAGTCCAAACTTCCAAGTTGTTTACCCTGTTCTGCCACGAAATTCCTAACATCCTTGACATGGCAAGTTGAACACCAGCTCTCTGACCTGGACGGCAAAACACACATCAGAATCAGAATTGAACCCCAGATCTCAGCAATGCCAGCTCAAAACATTGAATCAGAATATTTATTTATACTGGAGGAATCAGATGACCTAGAAAGCTCTTTTTCACAGATGTCTAGTAGGGGCAGGTCAGCACATTTCAACAAACAATACAAAAGTACAATAAGAGTACAAAGTATAAGAAAGGTAAATAAATCACTTAAAAACTCACGCAAATAAAACGAAACTATTGTTTTTATTTTACCAGGTAAGGCCCACTGAGCTATTAGCTTTTTTTCAAAGGTGACCTGGCCACAAATGATAGCTCAACGAATTAGCTTATCACGTGGAAATTAATAGTTGCAAAATAATCTAAATAATATAGACCCATGTTTATAATTGTGGAGGGAAAAAACCAGATGACCCGGAGGGAAAATCCACGTGACCACGGGGAAAACATGCAAACTCCAAATATACAGGCGTAAGGGTCGAGATCGAACCCACAATCTCTGGCATACCAGGCAAGGAAGCTAACATTACATCACCATGGCGCCCCTTAAATCATTACAAAAAAATAGAAGTTCAAATGCATTGGCACGTAAATTTCCCAGTTTGGGAAAGGCAGTAAAACAACAGCAAAAACAGTCCCAGAAACACACCAAGGCAACACAGTCCCTCAATAAAATTGCACATTAAAATTGAACTATCGATACATTGTTAAGAATTAAATGGCTGCAAACACCAAACCTGTATACGGAAAACGACTCTCGCTGACCTTCCAAAGAGATTCAGAATGCAATACCTCACCCCTTACCCCCTACCATGATTCATTTACCAAAGATCCCGCTGTGATTTTCTGAGAAAAATCAATGCATTTCCATGCAGGACATTGCTACATCAGTGGGCATTTGTGTGAGGTCAATTTATGACGTACATTTTATAAACTTCCATTTCGGAATGCATTGAGCACATTGGCCACGCTAATTCTGCTGCTGCTGCCGCCACCGACACTGCTGTCCACAGTGTTTGACGTGGCATCATAGGCAGCACGATCTTTCACACGTGTGTGCGTCACAGCACACGTCTAACAGAGAAAAGAACCGCTGGCCCTCGTATTGTCGTCATGCTATTATTTTAAGAGCAAACCGAATCACGCTCATTCATCAGCCGAGCACCGGCTTTGCAAAACAATGCCATATTTGTATTAAATACACAAAAGAACAAGGAATAAAAACACGGAAAGGCCCAGGATCGGCGGGACCTGGACTAGTTCTTTAAATTAAATTCTGAATCGTCACGCGATACGAGTCTGTGTAGAAATGTTCAGCTCGTTAGCCTTCATAGATCCGAAGATATGAAACGTCAAAGATTTGAAAGAATAGAAACAGACAACAGGACAAGTTAAATAAAAGTGTGTAAAAAAGGCAACAGCACGTAGCATGTTTTTGTTCTTCAAATTAATTATACGCAAATTACATTATGAGACCTCCTTTGCCAGTAACAAGATATAGTAATAGGTTTTACCCTTTTAACTGGCACAAAAACTGACACCTTTATTCAAGGCATCATGTTTGCAATAACCACAACACAAGCAGTCAAAATACAAACAAAAGAGACAACTCTGATAATAATATGCACTGTCCTTGAATTTGATTGGTCCACACCTGAGACGGCTTTTCTTAGAGCCTAGTCTCCACTGGTGCTGGAGGAGAAGACGCCTAAAGGCGTACAACTCAAAAACATAATGTAAATGCTCACCCCGAGCCCTTAATACTCTGATAGTGTGCTGTTTTTGAGTTGTACGCCTTTTGGCGTCTTCTGGTCCAACACCAGTGGAGACTAGGCTCTAAGAAAAGCTGTCTCGGGTGTGGACCAATCAAATTCAAGGACAGTGCATATTATTATCAGAGTTGTCTCTTTTGTTTGAATTTTGACTGCTTGTGTTGTGGTTATTGCAAACATGATGCCTTGAATAAAGGAGTCAGTTTTTGTGCCAGTTAAAAGGGTAAAACCTATTACTACATCTTGTTACTGGCAAAGGAGGTCTCATAATGTAAATGCTCACCCCGAGCCCTCAATACTCTGATAGTGCGCTGTTTTTGAGTTGTGCGCCTTTTGGCGTCTTCTGGTCCAACACCAGTGGAGACTAGGCTCTAAGAAAAGCCGTCTCGGGTGTGGACCAATCAAATTCAAGGACAGTGCATATTATTATCAGAGTTGTCTCTTTTGTTTGAATTTTGACTGCTTGTGTTGTGGTTATTGCAAACATGATGCCTTGAATAAAGGAGTCAGTTGTTGTGCCAGTTAAAAGGGTAAACCCTATTACTACATCTTGTTACTGGCAAAGGAGGTCTCATAATGTAAATGCTCACCCCGATCCCTCAATACTCTGATAGTGCGCTGTTTTGAGTTGTACGCCTTTTGGCGTCTTCTGGTCCATCACCAGTGGAGACTAGGCTCTAAAAAAAGCCGTCTCTGGTGTGGACCAATCAAATTCAAGGACAGTGCATATTATTATCAGAGTTGTCTTTTTTGTTTACATTTTGACTGCTTGTGTTGTGGTTATTGCAAACATGATGCCTTGAATAAAGGTGTCAGTTTTTGTGCCAGTTAAAAGGGTTAAACCTATTACTATACGCAAATTGCCACAACGTACACGCTGTTTGTAATTATTATAAACGGATACACGTTAAGTGATGGTGCTAATAAACAGGGAATTTCAGCTTGCGAAACTGGCACAGCTGGTGAAATATTTTGACACATTAAGACAACTCGTGAGTATGCCTCATTTAGCTGGAATATCTTTTCCAAAATAAAACAAAAAATGTGGATATGCAAAGTTACAGGCCATCAGACTAGTAAAAAAAAACTTGGCCCCAAATGTCTATTTCTGCCTCCCATTTCTATTAAGATGGTATTTTCATATTATATACCGACAAGTGTTCATCACGTGGCGATCTGGTTGGGTGACCCAGATTGCTGCGAGCCATTGACTCGCAGCAATCATAATGGGCCGTACCTTTTTGTTGTGGTCGATGACTTGGGTCTTTAAAAAAAATGGCTTCCACTCCCCACATCCCGCTCCTGGAATTCCTTCACCAAGCCTCTCACCTCATCGCCGCTCGTCCAGCGGCACACGTGGAAACAGAGGTGTGACGGATTTTTTCAATTCCGACTACATTATGCGTTGCTCGATTTGGTTGAGTGTGTACCAAAAATTAGTGGAATAAATCGATTGCCGTACTTGAAAAATGGGATAGCCCAGCTCTGGAGTCAAAGCAGAGTCGAGGGACGCCTCAACCTATTGCCCTTATGTGTTTGCGGACATAAAAATAGTAGCACTGTGGGAATTCGAACACTATTGGACTCAGGAGAGACGAGTCCCCATGGGGAATAGTGTGGAATGTCCATCGCTGGTTCTGCACCACCAACAGACATAGATACCACCTCATTGCTGGTTTGATCATAGGCGCACTTTTGTCTATCAAAGCGAATCGTAGTCTCAATACTCATGATGGGAGGGTCTTCCTTTATTCTTTTACGAAAGAGCGACGAATCTTCAGCTCATTACACGTATATCCAACTGTGTGCAAAAATCTATGTTTGTTCGATTGGTATATGCTTATGTGATGGGTTCATGTGACCCCTTCCAGTCACTAATGTCTATTACGTTCACCACTATACGAGAGCTGAATACGTTGTTGAACTGAATCGCGACCCCGAATGGGTGACATCGTTAAATCGCAATGGGGGCGAATCGCTTCACCTATAAGACTTAATGTGCTTGCTTTGCGATCGGTGCGAAAGTGTCCAATGGAACATTTAATTCCATCAAAACGTTGCACAGAGTTCGGCTTTACAATCAAGAGGTTGTGTTCAAATGTCAGTTGGGGGGGGGGGAACTATTCGGCCTAGCATCATCCCCTCTGGGGTCGTTAAAAAATACCACTTTTCTGGAAAGTCAACAGCTTACAAGTGTGATACAAACTTGAAGTGCAGAAAACATCCGACGTGGAAAACAAATAATGAAAGGTGAAGGAGCAGCCCTGCAATTACTGCAATTGTAGCCCTGCCTACTGGGCATCTGCGAAAAAAAAGAGCTTTATAGCTCATCGGATTCCTCCACTTCGTGTGGCAGAAACGCCTCCACTCGTGAGCTCTAGAGGGACCCTCTTCGAGGGTGTTTTGGCTTCCATGCTGGCCCAGTGTCTTTGACGAGGTGAGAGTAGCCATACTTTACCCCACCACACATGATCTGCCGATCGACTAACTGTGGTGCATACATTTACACCGCTTGCGTGGACAGAGGTGAGGAGATTTTAAAAACGTTTGCACCCTCGTTTCAATTGCGCTACCGGGGGGATCGACCCGAACACACTGGACATGAACACACCGCTGGGTTGCAAGTCCAGTGTTGCGAACAGTTACACGATGGCTGCATTCTGGGATCCAAATGCAAGAATAATTAAATGTATTATATACCATTTCAGTGCAGAACACAACAACAAACCACGGCGTAGAATTCAGATCAAACAGAAATTGTAAAAAAAAAAATGGATAAATGACAAAAATCCAAAAATAACCATGGAGTGCAAAGTTAGAAATTACTTTATTTTGAACGAGTGTTTCTCGTGTAGCACAATTACAGGAACCAGATGGTTGGATTGGTTTTGCTGCTTGTTAATAACTGGGACATACAACCAAAAACATTATCCTCTGGCCAAAACAACATGTCAGCTTCATCAACGCGCGCCGGACTGTGCTGTGACAGCAATGCACCATATCTCTCCAGCAATAATGCTATAATTGATAGATATGCAATTTTCTACCCCATTCTCCCTTAAAGCAGTTTCACTGTGTCCGCGGACAATTTTACATTTAAATGTCATAATTGTTACACTTATCACTGTAATACCACGAGCTGGTAGCATTATCATTTGCTCAGTGCTGGCAGGTTGCACAAACAATACTGAAATGTTGAAACTGGATTCGCCTTAACATTTACGTTTCTCATATTTAAACCCGTAATGTCTCTTTTGTAAATGAATGTTGCTGAAAAACAAACTAGTGTGTCCCTGTATGTTTAACATTAAAACAAAAATGGCAGTGTACACATGCAAAAAGTCTCTCCAGATGCGGCAGAAACTTCAGAGAAATAAGACAAAACTTGGCCGCAGGACATTGCCGAGTGCACGAGCCACCAAAACCACAACCTCCCCGCAGGTGGCACAGAGAGGCGTACTGTCGACGGTAAATAGTCGTTATTGGCCAGTGCTTGTCATTAGAAATCGCAGCTTGAGGCAAACACGATGGGCCCGAGACCAGATTGGCACGACGGGCCAGCACTCCTGACCTGGCATCACAGCTTGAGCAGGAGGAGAACGTGCCTGCGTTCGGTCCGTGTGCGGGTGAAACGTGAAGCCAAGGAGCCCCTGCGATCCCTCCCCCCTGCTGTTCGGCTGCATGACCCCAGGTGGCTCATCTGCCCATGCCAGCCGCTATGGTCGTTCTTGCGAGGCGTGCAGCTGTCACTGGTCGAACCACAACACCTCGCTCATCTTGTCAAAGGAGCATAGAGCGTCACCCAAACTCCGGTCATCCTCGCAGCAGCAGCGGCGGCGGCTTTTTGCGCGGGCCACCGAAAAAGACAGTGGGTCGCCGCATCGTGCGCTTTCAGATACGCTTCTGGGGCCGTCTGGAACGCTCTTCCTTCCGATATTATTGAGCCACTGGAGGTATGCACTTTTAAAATCTAGATTGAAAATGCATTTGTTTAGAACTTCTTTTTGATTAGCACGGTTGGCTACGCACGGTGTGAAAGAGGTTCAACATGCGTAAACTCAGCAGCGAGTGTAAGGTTGTGCGAGGGCGTTTAGGCGTCAAGCTCAGCGCCTTTCTGACCTTTAGTAATTGTCAATATTCCGGTGGCAAAGATAACACAATTGGACTACTGTTTGGTTTTCCACAGTTGTGCTCTGTAACTCTCCGACGGTAATTTCGTACCGCGTGTTGTTCAGCACGATGCCTGAAGTTTCGCTCCACGTGCTGGAAGCTTCTTCAGTTCAGTTTCTAAATTACGGGACTAAAAATGGCGCAGCACAGTGTACAACAGTTAGCGCAAACCCTTAGTTCAAGACGTCATAATTGTGCATCCTGCCTGGATTGAATTACCGACAATGGTTCCTACCAACGTGCGTAGTATCACAGTGATGCGTGTAACAATGCCGCCTTTTGAAAGAGTGGAGGAGTGGAGACACGTGTGTCTTCGTCGCAAGGAGCCGAGTTCAATTCCTGACGCGGGCGCATTTCTGTGCGGCGTTTGGGTACGTTATCCCCTTGGTCTGCATTCATTTCCTCCAGGCTCTCTGGTTTCGTCCCATAGCTAAAACAAACATACAATGTGACTCGTATTGCTCAATCATCCCAAGCAAAAGAAATACCTACTAATTACTTAATTGGCATTACACATCGCGACATATTTCCCCACCTACTGAAAAAACTTGGCAGAACCCTGCTGAAAAATTGTATTGAAACCGCAAATGAGGTTTTCTTGCGTAAACATGTGTTGGAATAAAATAAATATATTTTTAGAAAATATATTACATTTTTGTGATGAGAATCATAATTCTAAATTTATGTTACAGCTGTTGCTTTAGAACATTAGGAAGATCATATATTAGGCAGGGATTCGATTCCATAACTTCGATTTGAAAAAAAAACTATATTTCAGTAGCTCCATGCTCAAATGAGCAGAGGGAGGTGCTCATCTGCAGTGGCAGCCCTGAGCCAGCGTTGGATTCGAATATTCGACATTCTTATGGCGGGGGCCACTTGGTCCACATGACGAGGATAAAAGTCAACCGAGTTGAACTCGGAGAGAGGCCCAGAACATTTTGAGAATTTGAAACTCACGACGATTTACCGTGGAATGAGATTCGCTCGCTGCTAAGAGAAATGAGTATGGGTGAAGTGGTCGTGCCGAGATGGAGGTGAGATTGTCCACTGGTGCTCTCAGGACTCAAGTGAGGTAGTTGGCGTGCCATTACCGATACAGTTGTTGAGCTTCAGACTGTATCCAGAGCTAGCAGCACCACACCAAACTCTGCCCCCTGGGTCACCTGGTCTCAAATTAGTTCTGTATTTTTGGTGCCGATAGCACTCCGATGGGAAATGTGGACTATTCCTTTCCCACGCCTCATCGTGTCACGTGTCTTAAGTCAAAAGGTCAAAATGTCTCCATGTTCAGTTGAGCACTGGGTATTGCTTCTCTACTGCACTGTATATTGACAGCCCTGAGCCAGTGGTGGAGATGCCACGTTCATATAGTTCGGGCATTCTACCAATATAATAACTATGCGTTTATTGTTATTTACCTTGCATTTGATCAATAATTTTTTTACATTTTTTTTCTGTAAAACATTCAATCGTAATGTGTGCAATTAAATATTTATTTTCAGATTTTTGTTACGAACTTCATTTGACCTTTTTTTTCACAATTTATTTTTGGTTGATGCCAATTTAATATTTATAGAGCGCTTTCACTCAAGGCGCTTAACATAGCTTTAAAAATAAAAAAAACTGACAGATTCGAATGATTTAGATGGCAGGGAAGTGCAAAGGTTGAGGAATGAGTGACCGCGATAGAATGGTCACGAAAGGGTAGGTGTGACCCTCCACGACACAGCCCAGGAAATTAATCCTCACGTGCACAATCATGAAACCTACTTGTCAAATTTGACAAACTGTAATGTACTACTAAGTTTTACGTTGAAACGTCTGAGAAGTGTGGAGTGGATGGGGATTGTTGTTTTTTGCACTGACATTCAATACTAAATATATATTTTTATTCCTGTATTTGGAACAAAAGTATGCGTTGCAAGACATTTTAGTTTGTAATAACAGAAAGCAATATAATTAATTAACGAACTGTTGACTCTCCTTGAGTGGTACTTAAAATTTAACGACCCCAGGGGGATGATGATGACGGCCTGAGATTTAAATAAAGAACATTCCCCATTGTCATCTGATCTCTCTGCAACTGCGTGACATTTTCTCAAATGAAATGCTCAAAACCGACGACTTATGATGCCAGAACATTGTACCGTATTCATTCTGAGAGAGCACCGCACTTGAGCAAATACGAAAGTAGTCCTCAGGAAATTCCTTGTGAAGCAATGCCTAGTTTAGCATAAGCACGGACGTACCCGTGTTTTACATCAAAATTCCCAGTTTTAATTCCTTTGGAAGTAAACATGATATGTTGCATAGAGCCATAACAGGGCTCACGCAGGACTAAATGTGAGCTGGACGTACAAAATGAAATAATCACAATGCAGAAAAAGAACATACACACGCACAATCATAGCAGCCTGGTTGGCACTGTTCAGTAAATCCCCTCAAAGTTGGACTTCACAAACCTCTCAAAGCTGGATCTCGGGGTTAGCCGGAAAGGCTACCCGAAGTAAAATATATAATTAATAATGTTTTTGGGGGGGGGGGGGTTAGATCGCGTAAATATATAAATGTTGTGTCGTTAAAACCCACCACCACCCGACACAGCCAACAAGTAAGGGTTGTCACGTAAACAGAACGTGGCCAATTCATTACTGGTACAGCACACCGGTAGTGTGTTGGAGAGCCAAGGCACAACATTTACAAACTGAGTACGACGTTTCGCCAGGAATTACAACTAGCTTAATCAGGCGACAGCCATATCTGTGGAGAAGTATTACTGTGTCATTCCTTATATAGAGACCATCCTTCTGCCCTCTTGCACAATTATGTGCGGGGGGGGATCACTAAGGCAACGGATATTATGCATGTGCATTATGGGCTCGCATAATGCACATGCATAATGTACGTTGGTGTTTGAATATCGTAACACCTGTTTCATTGCCAGAAAGGGTGAAAATTATTTTTTTCATCATTTTGAATGCTCAGTTTAACACGTAGGCTTTCGCGACCAATATTATTCATAATAAAGGTTTTTGGGTTAGATCGCGTTTATTTATAAATGTGTCGTAACACTCCACCACCCGACACGGCCAATCACCAAAAAAAGTGTCACGTTGACAAAAAGACAAATAGTTCACTACTTTAGCCCACCGGTGTGTTGAAGAGTGAATCCACATTTGCAGTTTGAGTACGACGTTTCGCTGGTAAATACACCCCCCCTCCTCCGCCTGTAATCACTGCACCTGATATGAGTTAAGTGATGACGTCACCCTGCTGCTCTATATAAAACCGGGAGCAAGCGAGGGCTTTCCCATTCTGGCGAATTGCCCGATGATGCTGGATGTATTTACCAGCGAAACGTCGTACTCAAACTGTAAATGTGGATGCACTCTTCAACACACCGGTGGGCTAAAGTAGTGAATTATTTGTCTTTTTGTCAACGTGACACTTTTTTTTGCTGATTGGCCATGTCGGGTGGTGGAGAGTTACGACACATTTATAAATAAACGCGATCTAACCCAAAAACTTTTATTATGAATAATATTGGTCGCGAAAGCCTACGTGTTAAACTGACTAACCTCTATGGGGAGGATACTTTTCTTAAAACCAGAAAATTGGAGAAGCTCCGCATTAAGCGGATGAAATTGATATCTTCACTGGCGTTCCTCAAAAGGTGCAGAGATTCAAAGGTAATACCAAACGCAGTTAAAATAACACATCACATAAAGTCTTCTAAAGCTAACCAAATACTACACAAAGCTAGCGAATTATTATTAATAGAGAGAATACAGCACAATAGGAGTGAATTATCTTACATTTCGGAATCGCTAAAGCAGTTACACTTAGATATAAGCAATAGTGTATCTATGCATTATTGGAATATAATCGATAACATAACACAACATTTTACACAACTGTCGGCAGTGGCAGAACATGCTTGTCAACAAGGACACTCAATTGATTTTGACAATGTTGCAGTGGTGTGTAAAACTAATTATTACTGGCAAAGACTAATTAGAGAATCCATTGAAATTGAGAGGAACAAGAATAACTTTAATCGCTCTGACAGCTACAGGCTTAGTGCGGCCTGGAAGCATATTATTAAATAATACACATTACATTTTGATTTAAAGAATTACTAATCTACAACCCATTACTAATCATAACCAATGACTGATTACTAATCGATTATATAATTACAATACCCCCCCCTCCGCCTCTAATCACTGCACCTGATATGAGTTAAGTGATGACGTCACCCTGCTGCTCTATATAAAACCGGGAGCAAGCGAGGGCTTTCCCATTCTGGCGAATTGCCCGATGATGCTGGATGTATTTACCAGCGAAACGTCGTACTCAAACTGTAAATGTGGATTCACTCTTCAACACACCGGTGGGCTAAAGTAGTGAACTTTTTGTCTTTTTGTCAACGTGACACTTTTTTTGCTGATTGGCCGTGTCGGGTGGTGGAGGGTTACGACACATTTATAAATAAACGCGATCTAACCCAAAAACCTTTATTATGAATTTTGAATGCTTCCAAAAAGGTCCGATAGATTTAAGGTGAAGCCCTGCAATCACACCACTGCTGGTGGAAGGGCCTCTACTAGAGGGAGCTCTAGAAAACCGCTTTGAAGGGTATTTGGCCTACTCTTATATGCTGATCAGACGTCTTGGGAAATGGGTGTATCCCACAACTCACCCAATCACATGTGACTTGCCGATAATTAAACTGTGGCATCCCCATTCATGCTGCTTGGTGACAAGAGGCATTTAAAAAACAACATTGCCCCTTGAAAAATACATTTTAAAAACTTCCCCAATGTTTGTATCTTCTTGGTTCTTTCGATAAAGTCACGTAGAAGGGAAATAATAAAATAATAAAAATAAAACATAATAAATAAAATTCTCATGACGTTTCGGCCACAACACAAGCAGCCGTCCTCAGGTGAAGAAACAGAACTGTCAGAAAGACAGCGCTCCAATGAACACTGCTAAGCTTGGCAGCGTCTTTTAAGCTGGGTGGGAGGAGCAGAGCGCCTTGACAAAGGAGTTTACATATCAACAGAGGAATTTAGCATTGAAGTAGTTATGTTAATGTGAGAGATTAGCAAGATGTTTAAGTCAGAAATTAGCATGTAACTGGGAGATTAGCATGATGTTAATGTGAGGAATTAGCATGTATCTGGTCACGGAAGTAGCTACGTTAAAGTCAGAGTTTACATATCAACAGAGGCATTTAGTATATTGACGCTAAAGAACTGCAACTATCATACAATAAACCGATATGAAATAACTAAATATAAACTACATCAATATAATCAATGTACTCAATATATTCTCCACTAAGCTGAGCTACTAACAATAAGTCATTATACATTACACGTCTGTCGATATGTAAACTCTGACTTTAACATAGCTGGTCTTCAACCTTCGGGCCGTCAAGACCCACGCCCTGCTGTTCCTGCCTCCTCGAGCCTCTCGCAGCATCCGTGCGATGCCAGCGAGTGCTGCTACGAGGCAGTGATCGGTGAAATTTTCTCTCGTCCTTCTCTCTCCGACTCTCGCAGCGTCCGTGCTACGCCGGGAGTACAGCTTCCAGGTACGTGGTAGGACGTTTGAGTGACTGGGTTCGTAGGCAGAGTTAGGCGAAGCTCTTCTCGCAAAATGCTCCTCCCCGGTGGTGCGTGTGTGCGCCGTTAATAAACTTTAGTACCCGAGTATCGGTGCAGTGTGATTTCCGCGTGCATGGGTGGAACATCGGCGTGGTGTCTGCGATTTGCGTGTGGCGCGCGAGAGAGTGAGCGTGGAGCTACAGCCTGCGCGCGCGTGCTGAGAGGAGATCGCTGCAGGCGTAGCTGCGGTCATGCCGCGGTGCACCGCATTAGGGTGAGTGACGGTGTGCGCGGGAGTGACGGTGTGCGCGTGAGAGCGACTGCAGGGCTGTAGCGTCGGTGTGGTGTTGGTAATTTTAGTGCGTGTGCGGCGCGCGTGTATTAAACATAGACGGCCGCCGACGCTCGGGCGTCCGTGCCACGTGAATCTTAGGGCGTTAGAACGCGCTGACGTAGGTATAAAATAAAATTACAAAAAAAATTATTTTATACCTCCGTGACTTTTTAAAATAAAAAAATATTTTTATTTTTAAAATTTTTATTTTACACCCACGTGACTCTACCGAAAGAACCAAAGAGTATAGCAACGAGCGCAGCCGCTTGCTGTGCTGAGAGAAAAAAAAAGTGGCGTTTAGCAGGCACCAGATACTCATGGGAAAGAAAACAAGAAAAATACGGCCCCGTTTACAGCGCAGTAAAATAACTGGCGTGCCGGTAATGTATTTGCTGCTGTTAACAAGGCACGTGTAATCGTAGATGGCATTGTTGAACATCGATAAAGAATTCGTGATGACCCAGGTTCTAAGAATTGAGCGTTTATAAATCTACTTACCTTTTAAAAATTACAATTTGCAAGCGCTTTGTCAAGCCATTGCTGGACTAATGCCTCCAAGCACCGTAGGTTCATGCAGGGTTATTCATCGTACCTATACTACACCGGTTAGTGCGGATTAGTGAAGGCAGGAAGCCCAGGACCGGCTGAGATTTCACTCGCCACCGAGGTCAGCTGTGGCCGAAAATCGAACGCAAGTCACCAGGCTCACGGTGCAGGGGACCCAACCACTGTGCTGCTACACCGCCGCTCCACCCCATTTATAGGTTAAACTGGCATAAAATATACAACGAGGTTATACATTGCGATTGAAAATCATGTAAAAAGAATCAACGTGTGACATTGGAACAAATAGCAATGCTCATGTAGTGTCAATAATGGAGGTTAATGCGAAGAACCATCCTTAAATGAGTAATAACGTTATCACTCATGTATAATGAAATCTTGAACTTGCAAACTGGTGCCTAAGAAACAAAATTACCTTATATACACAATATTTAAAACCCTTGAGGCACACGCCAGTGATAAAAACAACGCATACACGTGTTTTATTTTTGTTGTTGCAAATATGCTGTTTTTGGAGAAGGCGTACTAAGCTCTCACGACCATGAACAGAAAACGATGCATCGCGTGATTTCAACGGAGTGAACAGGGAGGGTTGCATTGAGAAGGAGACAAAGCCAGATGGATTAAATGGCACTTACATTTTAAAATGTCTCTTGTGTCCTTATGTTCCTATGAAAAAAAAACCCAGTGGGAATGTTGGCCCAAGTGTACTCGCAACCTCAGTGCTGTTGTTAAATGGCCATTATACGCATGATACCAGCGACGGCGTTTCACTACTCTGGTTGGGACAAACAGCCGTTCTCTTCCTCTGTGAGAGCATCCCATCGTCAGTAACTCCACGTGACCTGCTAATCGTGGTGAAGTCGCTTCTCTGGGCACTTCCCAGTGTGTGTTTCGCGTCAATCGCGTGAGCGGGCTGCATCCTAACTCTTCTGTCAGCTCGTGCAACACAGCTTAAATCGCAGAAACTTAATATTTTTACCAAATAACATATTTTGTTTTATCATAGCATTGGGTGCATTGTCCCCATGTGAATGTCAGAGCCAAACGAAAAATGTTTAGGCTCTAGCGATGCCAGCACTACTCTAGAGTGTATCCAAAATTAGAATGTATGCTCCAATTTGTCTTTTATTATTTTATGTGTGCTATGTATATGCATCCACTTCCCGACGATTGACATTGGCCCACTATTTTAAATGAGATCGCATTTGGATGTTCCATAAATCTAAACCACAATCTTTTTAGTGTACTAATCGAGTCCCTTTTTAACGATACATACAATGGGTGGTGCTGTGACCGAATACGAAACTCACAAACTAAAGAGTTGCGAGTTCAAGTCGATTTTCCGGTAGGCTAACAGTGGTCATCTTATGGGATTGACTGGCCCCCACGATACGAATGTAGAATATCCACCAATGTCTCATAATAATGCCTTGAAAGTCCCAGAAAAATTGGAATATCGCTCTGATGGATGAAGTATTGGAATGGTATCCATTGCATGGTAGTCTGTATTGTGTCCGTGTCGAAGTGGTTGTACCGGAATTTATCCATGGTAACCAGGTGCATGAAAACATGACGAGATGTGAGCAACACTCGAATCAATAATCCTTCGGTTAAGTGTCAGCAGTCAGTGAAAAAAAAACAGCGTGCCAAAATTTAGGCTGACCCTACCCTACAAGTGAAACCGATCAACTTACGGTGCCAAGATGTTTGTGCACGATTATTCGAAAACGTCAACATCTTTAGCACTTCTGGAACATCTTTAGACTAGATAAGTCACTCGCTTATTCACAATGGTCTCTAGGCATTAGACATCATAAACAAGTAATGGTACTGTCGTTAAAATGTCCAGCCAGCTAGCCTTGGAGATAGGGTGCTCGACTCACATTTGGAAGCTTTTAAAATTCAAATGCCGGTCAGGTGTCAACTCAGCCTGCAATCCCCATCGGAGTTGATAACGCAGATACCACATTGTGGAAAGTCAACTGTAGTATTTCTGTGCGGTAATTGGTCTCTATCATAGTAATGTGGATTTTCCCAGCACTTAGCATTGGGCCACGAATGTAAATGAACAATGTCCAATGATAATTTTAGTACGGGGACACACTGACATTCTGTTTATCATTAAGCAGGATTTGTAGCAAACCAGAAAGCATTGGCTTATACATTTATACATTTAACACCTGCTTAAACAGACCATGACATGTATTGGCACACCTTGAGGACACATTGCCATTCAATATTGAATTGGGAAATATACTTTCAGCAAAGACAAGCACATGTTGTTATTTAAAGTTAGGTAAGCGTTGATGAAACGTATGTTAAGTAGAAAACCTCTAACAAATGTAAGATGATGAATATTTTTGTAATCAACTTTCACTGCAATCTGCAAATACGATATTTGTATTTTCGCAATTAATGATTACAATAATTATACAAAATCAAAGTACAACATTCGTTAAAATAACATTGAACGTGTTTCTTGTTTAACCAAACAGTGGGGTCGCATTACTTTTTTTTGATGGCTCCAAGCCAGTGTGAGAAATTGCAGGGGCCAGCCTATCCATTGGATGCTGATTTAATGCAACAAGGTTTCATCTTCATCAGCCCATGAGTTATCCCCTCAATTGCATTTTAATTCACAACCTTCTGATTGTGAGATGAGTGCTCAAAGCACAATGCCACCCAGAAAAAATACAATACTGCTCGTAAAACTATAATTGATCAATTCGTGGTTTCAGGCCAATGCTGGATGAAGGCCTTTGCCAAGCTGTGTCAGTTATGGGTTTTTTTTTATTATCATACTTCCCTTTGTTATTCGGTTTGTTATGGGGGTTGTTTTACCATACTTCCCTTCCTTTTTGACACGTGGGTGAAATATATTATAATATAGTATGCATTGGCTTATGGCATGATGGTAGCTTCTCTGAGGCTAAGTGTCATTGCTAAGGCTCTTTCTGGCCCCATGATTTACTGCGATAAAAGTATCAAGGCATCCTCAAAGGGGGTGTTAAGATGGCAGCCGTGTCTCCTGTGGATGAATCATTGCTAAGTTTTCCAAGAATTGTTTGGCTTTGCTTCACTGAACAGAAGGCTTCTTGTAAACAGGCCCCTTGCAGTGCAGAGATACACTATATGCATATGTAATGGCGTGCATAGTGTCTCTGTGGTGTAGCGGAGGAGCGACGCTCACAACAACGAGCGGAGCACCGGGTGGCTGAAGCACAGCGGGTTGGCACAGTAGAGGGCACAGGTGGTGCATCAGCCAGTCATCTCAGTCAGTCGACCCGTGGCACCTGGGTCTGCCCCGTGACCTCCTGCCAGTGGGCGTTCGACACTTCACGTGGCCTCAGGGTGCACATAGCCTGGCACAAGCGTCGTGGTGACATCACTGCCACTTAGTGGCGAATGGCGGTTGTTGTTGTTGTGGTGTAGCGTCAGTACCGAGAGAAGAGCGGTACTGTATGTGTGGAGTCTGTCTCTAGTACCAAGATGAGTACGGAAGGGAAGGGCCCCTAGGGGGCATGGTTAGGTGACAGTGAGAGAGAGGTCGGGTGAGGACGTGGTAGTCTGGGTGAACCCGAGAAAGCGCGTGACCGGATGAGGTAGTAACGAGGGCCAAAGAGGAGGTGATAAGGATATGTGATGTGAGCCTAGATCAGGGGTTGGCAAATTTTTTGACTCGCGGGCCACAATGGGTTCTAAAATTTTACAGAGGGGCCGGGCCAGGAACATATGGATGGAGTGTTTGTGTGAACTAATATAAAAGACATGTAAAAATCATTACATGAAAGGATTTGGCCTTTAACAGGTAGCAAAGCATTTATTTGCAAGGCAATTTAACAAATTGCACGAACATGAACAATACAAAACATTTTGATTTAAAGCTTTCGTGACTGCAGTAATTCATATTCTTAGTTTTTTCGGTAAAGTCACGTTGAAGAGAAACAACAAAATAACAAAATATATATAAAACAATAAAAATTCTCACGACGTTTCGACCATAACTCAAACGGTCATCATCATGTGTGATGATGACCGTTTGAGTTATGGTCGAAACGTCGTGAGAATTTTTATGTGTGATGATGACCGTTTGAGTTATGGTCGAAACGTCGTGAGAATTTTTATTGTTTTATATATATTTTGTTATTTTGTTGTTTCTCTTCAACGTGACTTTACCGAAAAAACTAAGAATATGAATACAAAACATGTTGTAACTCCTGGTCAAAGTGCGCCAACTAATGGGGAAATGGGGGCATTACAGGAGAAAGGTAAAATTTAATTTAATAATAATATTTGGACAAGTTCAACAGGCCGGATTAAAAAGCCCAACGGGCCGTATACGGCCCGGGGGCCGTACTTTGCCTATGTCTGGCCTAGATTCTCCGAGAAGGATCCGGAAAGGGGCGTGGCCGAGGGCGGAGCCTGGCCACGCCGCAGCCCATAAAGGCCGAGTCCCGAGAGCGATCTTGGCTGTTCGTCTCTGGGAATGGAATCCGCCAGCTACGTCTTCGGTCTTCGGGCTTCATGCATGGCATCGTGGACCAGGCAGGGTGTTAGCTGACCTGGTACAAGTATATAGTTATTCCGTTGAGTGCTTACGTAGCAAACTATGGTGGTCACGATCCTATATCGTTATCCCGCCAGGTGGTTATATAGTTACCCCGTTGTATTAAGAACAAACGTGTTGCCTTCAAGTTAGAGTGTGCGCCTCTGTGGAACCCACTACACATATGTGTAATGGGTTCAACTGAGTCGCAGACGTAGACTTGGAGGCAACACATTTATTCAGTTCCAACACATGGGGTAACTTTCCCCTTAACAGAATAACAACCTATGGTGGTGACCACCAGACTCACTACACTAGCTATAACGTAACTGCTACTATGGACCGGGACCAACAGCTTCGGCTGGGTCCACGTGTTGGAGACTCGTTGAACAGATAACATAGACGAAGGTCTCTTCCAGGATGAACAGGGTTGGCACTGCACACAAAGCGTGGTGCCATCTTGCGCTATCATTCAGTGCTCGCCGAGCCCCTCTAGGGCCGGTACTACACCCACACCAATGTGGTATCCGCAATGTCGCTACACCGCACGCCGTGCCCCTCCAGGCGTCAGGGTCAGGACCTAACCCACAACCTCCTACATACCTGGTGTGGGAGAAAATGTCACACCACCACGGCATCCCAAGTACAGTGTACCAAGTGCTGTGCCACCGCTCCTTGCTACTTTAGGTCTAAATTAACTCATGGTCTGAATGGAAAAGCATCTAATTGAACAAAAATACGTGCCATAGACTCTCAATTACAGAGAACTGCTTTCGTTTTGTCTCAATTTACTTTTTTAAATTGACATTCTCTCAAAAATGTTAAACAGTAGGAATTTTGCACCCATCTCATTGTTTAAATGATCTTTGAATTACAATTTTTTTTTATAGAATAGTAAGATTTATTCAGCTGTGCTAGTAGTGGCTGAAAAAATAAATGCAATATATATCCTCCATTACAGGCCAATCACATCAACTATTGTCATCTGCGCCATCAGATAAAAATGGAATACCTCTAACCTATCAGCCATGAACACAATGGGCAGTGCCTGAAATTCTATATGGGGGGATTTTAAACTGATAAAAACCAGTGTGTAGAGGATAAATGTCACATAGTTCGGCTTATTTTAAACAAATGAAATAATACAAACGATGACATTTGCAATGCAATTAAAACAATTAAACTACACTATATTGTGGGAGTAAATGATAAACTGGCTATATGATTGGCAAAACTGAAAATTCGAGTGAGATTTGGCACAGTACAAAGAAAATACAAAAACGGTTAACTGGTACTAAATATGATCTCCCGAAACCATCAACAGAAGGTGTTTATCAGGTTACTTGCTCCTGCAGCAAGTGCTATGTTGGTCAGACGGGACAGAAGATTAGCACGAGACTAAAAGAAAACAAATAAATGATCTAATACTCACAAATACAACTGTTGGCAGTGTGCAGAACACGTGCCAAAAAGGACTTTCGAATGATTTTCACAGCGATGTTGGTTAAAACTAAGTATTATTGGGCAAGACTAATTAGAGGATCAATTGAAATTGCAATAAAACAATAATTTGTCATCCATTCTGACAGCTATAGGCGTAGTGCTGTTTGTAAGCATACTATGCATGCCATGCACACAGCGCTACACTGAAATAAACACTAAAACACAGGCAACACGTGCCCTGCACACAACAACAAAAAACACACCAAAACATGCTCGCCACTACGGTTTGTGCGTACACCACAAGCACCTGTTAACGCAACACTGCCGACTATTCAAAAATCACGAATAATCTCAGTATGTTGATTAACTGTGACTAACCAAACCTGTTACATGTGTAATGAGATTGTGACATGTACTGGTTGGAAAGGGGAAGCACGGGTACAGGCACCACTATAAACATTATCTAATCCCCAAAGAGAGAGGTATCTGGGCCACAGGTGAAGGGCGGGGCAGGCCGAGAAACTCTGAGAACCGGCTATAAAGTTCCACGAGAGGGTGTGGCCAGAGGCAGAGTCTACCCAGGCCTACGGCAATATAAGCGGAGGTGGAGGAGGACTCGGGGTCGGTGTGTGGAGTCTTGGGTCCGGACTGCGTCGCTGCTCGCCATCATCTCTCTCCATCGTTTGGCCACGTGGCGGATCTCCTGCGGAGTTCCACTGCCCTCCCTGGCACGCCGTCAGCCAGTGGCGGGTGCCAGTAGCGGACGGGCGGAACCCGCCATATGATCAACCGTGTGTGTAGTCTGTAGAACGTTAATATATAAGTGTGTACTTGGAGAGGAAGCCGATAACGTTGGCCTGTGCTGTGCCCATACGTGGAATAAAGAAAAGTACCCTCTACACGACGTGTTATGGAAGTCACTCATTACATTGGTGTCAGAAGTGGGGTCGAATATTTTTCCCAATGGCCTATGGCTTGGCCGCTGCCTGACCAGTCGACGGCCTCCCTTGTGGAGGCGTTTTTGTACGGTTACAGCAAGGGAAAAAAGCATTTGATCCCCTGCTGATTTTGTATGTTTGCCCACTGACAAATAAATGATCAGTCTATAATTTGAATGTTAGGTTTATTTGAACAGTGAGAGACAGAATAACAACAACAAAAAATCCAGAAAAACGCATGTCAAAAATGTCATAAATTGATTTGCATTTTAATGAGGGAAATAAGTATTTGACCCCCCCCCCCCCCCTCAATCAGAAAGATTTCTGGTTCCCAGGTGTCTTTTATACAGGTAACAAGCTGAGATTAGGAGTACACTCTTAAAGGGAGTGCTCCTAATCTCAACTTGTTACCTATATAAAAGACACCTGTCCACAGAAGCAATCAATCAATCAGATTCCAAATTCTCCACCATGGCCAAGACCAAAGAGCTCTCCAAGGATGTCAGGGACAAGATTGTAGACCTACACAAGGCTGGAATGGGCTACAAGACCATTGCCAAGCAGCTTGGTGAGAAGGTGACAACAGTTGGTGCGATTATTCGCAAATGGAAGAAACACAAAAGAACTGTCAATCTCCCTCGGCCTTGGGCTCCATGCAAGATCTCACCTCGTGGAGTTACAATGATCATGAGAACGGTGAGGAATCAGCCCAAAACTACATGGGAGGATCGTGTCAATTCTCTCAAGGCAGCTGGGACCATAGTCACCAAGAAAACAATTGGGAACACACTACTCCGTGAAGGACTGAAATCCTGCAGCACCCGTAAGGTCCCCCTGAACAAGAAAGCACATATACATGCCCGTCTGAAGTTTCCAATGAACATCTGAATGATTCAGAGGACAACTGGGTGAAAGTGTTGTGGTCAGATGAGACCAAAATGGAGCTCTTTGACATCAACTCAACTCGCCGTGTTTGGAGGAGGAATGCTGCCTATGACCCCAAAGAACACCATCCCCACCGTCAAACATGCAGGTGGAAAGATTATGCTTTGGGGGTGTTTTTCTGCTAAGGGGACAGGACAACTTCACCGCATCAAAGGGACGATGGACGGGGCCATGTACCGTCAAATCTTGAGTGAGAACCTCCTTCCCTCAGCCAGGGCATTGAAAATGGGTAATGGATGGGTATTCCAACATGACAATGACCCAAAACACACGGCCAAGGCAACAAAGGAGTGGCTCAAGAAGAAGCACATTAAGGTCCTGGAGTGGGCTAGCCAGTCTCCAGACCTTAATCCCATAGAATATTTGTGGAGGGAGCTGAAGGTTCGAGTTGCCAAACGTCAGCCTCGAAACCTTAATGACTTAGAGAAGATCTGCAAAGAGGAGTGGGACAAAATCCCTCCTGAGATGTGTGCAACCCTGGTGGCCAACTACAAGAAACGTCTGACCTCTGTGATTGCCAACAAGTGTTTTGCCACCAAGTGCTAAGTCATGTTTTGCAGAGGGGTCAAATACTTATTTCCCTCGTTAAAATGCAAACCAAATTATAACATTTTGGACATGCGTTTTTCTGGATTTTTTTGTTGTTATTCTGTCTCTCACTGTTCAAATAAACCTACCATTCAAATAATAGACTGATCATTTTTTTGTCAGTGGGCAAACGTACAAAATCAGCAGGGGATCAAATACTTTTTTCCCTCACTATATGTGATCGACAAGGGAGCCCCAGAGCAATTGCTCACTGACCAGGGGCGCAATTTCTCGTCTAGATTGCTGCATGAGGTTTGCGACGCTTTGGGTACTCAGAAAATTAGGAGTCGCCGTACCACCCACAGACAGATGGGATGGTGGAACGCCTGAATAGAACTTTGACCTCCATGCTCTGTCAGACAGTCGACGCTGGGCTGACGGATTGGGATTTGCATGTGCCGAGTGTATTCGCCGCATATAGGATGGCCCCTCATACTTCCACAGGGTTTTCGCCATTTTTTCTCATATATAGGAGGGAGAATGTGCCCCCTATAGATGCCCAATTGGGTTCATCACTGGATAAAGGGAAGTCCAGATTGTCTGAGCATGTGCAAATTTCCTTACAGCACATTTCTATGGCTTGAGAGGTGGCCAGAGTTACCGCTGCTAAAACACAGGCGCGCAATGAATGTAATGCAGGGAAGCAGGATAAAATGTTGGTTCATCAGCGACAAAGCATGGTTGCTTTGCTTCCAGGTGCCGGGTGGTACATCTCCTAAGTTACCTGGTAAGGACCCGTGGAAGTGGTCGAGGTGAAACGGCCTTCCTCCGTCGTGCCCCTTATATAACCCCTTCTCGCCATGTTCCCTCATATTGCGGGTTATTTGTTCCATGCGTTGTCCCGCTATTTAAGGCACACATCATGGGTCCTCTTTTACACCTCTTTATTGTCCATCTTATGCTGCGCATATGTGCTCTTACATGTTACTTGAATGTTATCCGGGACGGCTACTTTTTTATTATGGGGGGATGATGTAATGAGATAGTGGCATCTACTGATGATGGCAGCCTCGGCCGGTTGGTGCGCCCTGTTTTGTCCAGTATTGTCTTGTTTTGCTTGATCACCTGTGCTGCTGAGAGAGGGAGATGCCTGCTGTTTAGCACACCCGTGCTGGTGAGAGGGGCCTGCTGTTCAGCACACCCGTGCTGGTGAGAGGGGCCTGCTGTTCAGCACACCCGTGCTGGTGAGAGGGGCCTACTGTTCAGCACACCCGTGCTGGTGAGAGGGGCCTGCTGTTCAGCACACCCATGCTGGTGAGAGGGGCCTGCTGTGAAGGGACTGCTGTTCAGCACACCCGTGCTGGTGAGAGAGGCCTGCTGTTCAGCACACCCGTGCTGGTGAGAAGATGGCGCCGATGATGGTAGCCTCAGCCGGTCGGTGCACCCTGTTTTGTCTTGTTTTGTCTGTTAATTCAGTGTTTTGCCAAAATTTAAATATCAGGGAAACAACTCCTGTGGATTTAATTCCTACTTTTCTGCTTCCAGCGGCAGAATTAGTGGGCATTCTAGTCAATGCCGCGCTAGGCTTGGCTCAAGCAGCGAAACGCCGCCCAAGGGGTAAACGTTCGGGGGCTCTCGTACGGCTACGCAGACGCGGGATCCGAACAGTGCTTCCGAGCTTTTTCCTCTCCAACGTACGTTCACTGTACAACAAAATGGACGAACTTCTGCTACTGATGGTGAAAAACAGAGACTTTCTTTCATCTTCTGTTTCGTGCTTCACGGAGACATGGCTGTGTGATTTGATTCCGGACACTGCGCTACAACTAGCAGGATTCCATCTTGTAAGATCGGATCGTGACATAGCACTCTCCGGCAAGACGAAAGGCGGTGGTATTTGTTTTTACATTAACATTGGCTGGTATGTAGATGTCACAGTGAAACTGCAACATTGTTCTCCGCTCCTTGAATCAATTTTTATAACCTGTAAACCTTTCTACTCGCCTCGCGAGTTCGCGTCGCTCATTTTAGTCGGAGTTTATTTGCCCAACGCATGCTCGCTGACCAGATTCTGAGTGTGGAGCGAGCAAATCCAGATTCGTTGGTTATCGTACTTGGCGACTTTAACAAAGGTAATCTCAGCGACGAACTCCCCAAATACATACAATTAATTAAATACCCAACCAGAGAAGGGAACACTCTGGATCACTGCTACACTACAGTCAGTAGAGCCTACCACGCCGTCCCCCGAGCAGCACTGGGACACTCTGACCATGCCATGGTCCACCTGATTCCTGCATACAGGCAGAAACTAAAACTCTGTAAACCTGCTGTGAGGACATCTAAACAGTGGACCAGTGAGGCTGTGGAAGATTTGCGGGCGTGCTTGGACTGTACTGACTGGGATATGTTCATGACTGCTACCAATAGTCTGGATGAACTCACAGAGGCTGTGAAATCCCACATCAGCTTCTGTGAGGACTGCTGTATCCCAACACGTACCAGGGTGAACTTCAACAACAACAAGCCCTGGTTCTCAGCAAAGCTCAGAAGGTTGAGGTTGGAGAAGGAGGAAGCGTTTAGGAGTGGGGATAGAGACAGATTGAAGGAGTCGAAGAACAGGTTTAGCAAGGCAGTGAGAGAGGCTAAACGACTGTACTCAGAGAAACTAAAACACCAGTTCTCTGCTAACGACTCTGCTTCTGTCTGGAGAGGGCTCAGGCAAATTACCAACTACAAACCCAGAGCCCCCCCCCCCACACCACTAACGATTCCCGCCTAGCCAACGACCTGAACGAGTTCTACTGCAGATTTGAAAGACAATTGGACTGTCCTGAACTACCCCTTCCCACCCAAGAGGCCCCACCCCCCACCCATACTACAGAGACGACTCTCTCCTTTCAGGAGGGAGAAGTTAATAGACTTTTGAAGAGGCAGAATCCACGCAAAGCAGCTGGGCCGGACTCTGTCTCTCCAGCCACCCACAGGCACTGCGCTGACCAGCTGTCTATGGTGTTCACCAGCATCTTTAACACCTCCCTGGAGACATGCCATGTACCAGCCTGTCTCAAGTCCTCCATCATCCCTGTGCCCAAAAAGCTAAGGCCAACAGGACTAAATGATTATAGACCGGTCGCCCTTACATCTGTGGTAATGAAGTCTTTTGAGCGCCTGGTCCTGGCACACCTCAAAGCCATCACAGACCCTCTCCTGGACCCCGTTCAGTTTGCCTACAGAGCCAACAGGTCTGTGGACGACGCAGTTAACATGGCCCTCCACTTCACCCTACAGCATCTGGACTCCCCAGCATTCTACGCCAGGATTCTATTTGTGGACTTCAGCTCTGCCTTCAACACCATCATCCCTGCCCTGCTTCAGGACAAGCTCTTCCAGTTGAACGTGCCCGACTCCACCTGCAGGTGGATCACAGACTTCCTGTTTGACAGGAAGCAGTGCGTTGAGCTGGGAACACAAGTCTCTGACTCCAGGTCCATCAGCACCGGAACTCCTCAGGGCTGCGTCCTTTCCCCACTGCTCTTCTCCCTGTATACCAACAGCTGCACCTCCAATCATCTGTCAGTCAAACTCTTGAAGTTTGCGGATGACACCACCCTCATTGGGCTGATCTCTGGTGGGGATGAGTCTGACTATTGGTAGGAAGCTGACAACTTGGTGACCTGGTGTAGCCAGAGTAACTTAGAGCTAAATGCTCTAAAGACAGTTGAGATGGTTGTGGACTTCAGGAAGAATACAGCCCCACTCACCCCGATCACCCTGCGCGACTCCCAAGTCAAAATTGTAGAGTCCTTCCGCTTCCTGGGCACTATTCTCTCCCGGGACCTCAAGTGGGAACTGAACATCAGCTCCCTCACCAAGAGAGCACAACAGAGGATGTACTTCCTATGGCAGCTGAAGAAATTCAACCTGCCAAAGACAATGATGGTGCAATTCTATACAGCAATCAATGAATCCATCCTCACCTCCTCCATAACCGTCTAGTACGCTGCTGCCACTGCCAAGGACAAGAGCAGACTGCAGCGTATCATCCACACTGCTGAGAAGGTGATTGCCTGCAATCTACCAACCCTCGAGGACCTGCACACCACGAGGATCATGAGGCGAGCAAGGAAGATTGTGGCCGATTCCTCCCACCCTGGACACTCTCTGTTTCAGCTACTCCCCTCCGGCAGAAGGCTGTGGTCCATCAGGACCAAAACCTCATGCCACAAAAACAGTTTCTTCCCACCCGCTGCTGGCCTCTTAAACAAGGCCAAGGGCTTACACTGACTTTAACATTTTATTTTCAAAATGACACCTTGCCAATATTAACTATGTTACCCTAATTGTATTTTTTTATTTTTAGATTGTATCTTATGGCTATTTTATATTCGATATGTTTTCAATTTTATATACTTTAGCCCCTTGGTGTTAGTTAGACTTTGAACCCTTATTATAGTAAGACTTGTTTACCACTTATTTAAGGTTTTAGATTCCCACATGTTGAATGTATGCACCATCCTGCCAAAGTTAATTCCGTGTCCGTGTGAACTTTCATGGCGAATAAAACCCTTTCTGATTCTGATTCTGATACTGGATGGAAAAGGGAAGCACGGGTACAGGCACCACTATAAACATTATCCAATCCCCAAAGGGAGAGGTATCTGAGCCAAAGGTGAAGGGCGGGGCAGGCCGAGAAACTCCGAGAACCGGATATAAAGTTCAATGAGAGGGTGTGGCCGGAGGCGGAGCCTAGCCGCGCCTGCGGCAATATAAGCGGAGGCGGAGGAGGATTTGGGGTCTGTGTGTGGAGTCTTGGGTCCGGAATGTGTCGCTGCTTGACGTCATCTCTCTCCGTCGTTGAGCCACGTGGCCGATCTTCTGCGGAGTTCCAGCGCCCTCCCAGGCACACCATCAGCCAGTGGCGAGAGCGGGAGCGGACGGGCGGAACCCGCCGTGTGATCAACTGTGTGTGTAGTCTGTAGAACGTTAATATCTAAGTGTGTATTTGGAGAGTAAGCCGATAACGTTGGCCTGTGCTGTGCCCGTACGTGGAATAAAGAAGAGTACCCTCTACACGACGTGTTGTGGAGGTCGCTCATTACACATCTATAATTTCATATCTGTCACAAATGTATGAATAAACTAACCCCCCTGGGTTCTTCTCACCTATAGGCACACAGTGATGATATCACCTTCTCTTTTTAAGACAGAAAACCATTAAGACATCTCTTCACACTCCTGGCAAAATGCCTGACGATGACAGTTGTAACCACCCCATTTCCTGCGTTTGTGAAATGGCGGCCGCCCGCGGTTTCCCGCGCTCGGAATTTGGCGGTCGCCGGCAGATTGGCCTCCCACTCTCCCCGTAGTGCCGTCTCCCCCTCCGGATTGTCCATCGACATCTCCGCCACTGGTGCCACCGCAGAGGACAATAGGACGGCGAGGCGCATACTCCGGGGCTGGCGTCCTACTCCAGGCGGCTGCAGGGCAGACATGCCTTCCACCGCGCTCTGCTCGCGAGCAGCATCTCCGCAGGACTTTCTTCTGGGCTCCGTCTTCGTCATCCAATGACGCCAGGTTGAGTTGTAATCGTGACATTATAACTAACTAACTTTCCTAGATAGGAATTAAGTTTACTTCTGATGCCAAATGTTGCGTATCATTTACAGACACACTAGTTGGAGGAAACAATTTTTATTCATACAACGCTACACCGTTACACACGGGACTAAATCACCTAACTCACTTCGGACGGCTACGTACATCTATCCTCTCTGCACGGGACAACTATATCTGGTCAGAGCAGCCACGTACTGTTGGCCACTTCGTAGGGATTACTATCTCTGGTAAGAGCAGCCCTCGTGCTGTTGACCCACGATGTCAGAGAGCACGGACCCAGGCAGCGAGCAGGATTCTTATATCCACTGAACAGCCTCGAACCTCGCTCGTGGCTAGCCTTATATCCTCCATCCCCCGCTGCCGCCCCCGCTCCTCCTTCCACCACCCCTCCCTTCGGCCCATGCGGCCAATTCCAGTTCCCTAGCACCTGTTTGCCCATCCTTTCACGTGCTTAACCCGAGCCGGGGTGACTTGTCCTTATGGTGCCACCGCGGCGGAGTAGCTCCGTCGGGGACCGTACCCACCGCCGCGACACCACCACCGAGAGTGACAACGCCGACGCGGCGCGCTGCGTCGCCCCCCCTTCCCCCCCCCCGCACGAACGCACACACACCCCACGTAGAGCCGGAAGGGGAGATCACCTGGCCGATAGGTTTTTTTCCAGAAGCCCCTAATGGGATTAAGTTCCATGGTTTCCTGCGGCCGGGAAATTGGGCAATCTCCCCCCCCCCCCCCCCCATAGGTGACGCGCACCGCAGCTCCGTGACCTGATATTAAAGTTACATGGTCACGGCGGAGGCCACATAGCCGCGCGGATGCAATCACACACACACGGCACAGAGTGTGAAAACGGCGGTGCGCCTTTGTCATAGGTAGCTTTAGAAATCCCAATAACAATGCGACAGGAGCATTCCGACATCTGAATGGACAGGGCCGCCTGAGATGTGAGAACCGCGGTGCACCTTTATTACAGATGAGATTAGGGACCCCCATAACAGAGTATTCCGAAATCTGAATGGACAAGGCAACACGAGGCGTGGAACCGGCGGAACGCTTTTGTTGCAGGAAAAGGTCATGGATCAGCATGCGAAAGAGACGAAAATAACTCAGCCTCTGAATGGACAGGGCAGGCACGGGTGCGGAAGCATCTGAATGCCTATTGTTCCAGGTAAGGTCACGGACCTGAATATGAAGGAGCACGGGTAGGCAGGCGCGAAAACAATGGAATGCCTTTAGGGTGGATAAAAACGCGGAGGTTTAGGGTAGCAGGAGATCTTCTTCTTCAAAATCATCGTGGTCCACGGAGCAGGGGAGTCAGCCGTTCTGGACGTCCGTGTGACGAGCCCCAGCGCAGCCAAGCTCAACCCTCTACGGAGACGACTCACAGCCTCGTCCTTCTACAGCGTTCAGCGCAGTAGAGTGAAAGTAAGCGTGAGTAAGAGAGAGAGGTAAGTCTGGGCTAGTTAAGCGAGGGTAGAGAGCGGAGCGGTAGGCAGGATAAATCGAAGCTGGGATCCTTGAAGGAGTAGCGTTAGCATTTACTGACTCACACAATCACGCGTAGTTTCACGGATTGCTCGCGGTAAATAAAATCACTAGTAAGGGGGATAAAACTGTGTCGACTGGCCTCTGGGAGTGTGCAGAGGAGGGTAGAGAGTGTTTTTGTGTTCGCGCGCATACGCGGCTGTTTGCGGCGAATAAAGAAGTACCGCTTTGCGCTCGCGTGCATGCGTGCGCGGTTGTTTACAACGAGGCGGAGCGCTTAGCGTCTGTGTGCCTACGCGGCTGTGTACGGTGGTGGTTGGTGCTCGCGTAACCATGCGACTGTTTACGACAGTGCTTAGCGTGCTGGGTGTTCACGTGCAGGTGCGGTTGCCTTCCACGAAGCGGAGTGTTCAGTGTGCGCGTGCCTACGTGCCTGGATTCGGTGGCGTTTTAGCGCTCGCGTACCTGTACGATTGTTTACAGTAGGGCTTAGCGCTCGCGCGCCTGTGAGACGGTGTTGCGGTCGCGTGCCTGCGCGGTTGTCTCTAGCGAAGTAGCGAACTAAGCGCCTGGCGTGCGCGTATTCGCGCGGCTGTGTAAACGGCCCCTTTAAATCGGCTCGAAGCGATGGCGACGTGTTTGTTTTTGCTTGCGCGCGTGGAGCGTGGGTGGGAGGGAATCCCGCGGCGGCGCACTGCCCGTTTATTCACGCGCAGGACGGGGTTTTACTTTGCGAGTGCGCTCACCGCGGCACTCCGCCGTTGAACAGCGTAGCGCATCGTAGGCGTAGAGCAGGTGGCCGCATCGATTGAAACATGCCGACGCGATCAGCAACACAGTCAGGGGCACAGGAGGGCAAGGAAGTGGGGGCCGGTAGCCCGGACCCGACAGAGCAGCCGGGGGGTAGTGGGACAAATGTAGTGGGGGAGTCGGGAGCCAACGGCCCCGACAATTCGGTGATGGCGGGGGACGTTCGCCCCCACATCCTCACGTGCCCCTGTACCTCACCCCGTCCCGTCACGTGCATGGCACTATACCCTGCTAGTTATCTCCACAACACACACAGCGCAAAGCGCCGTAGTGATCCGAATAACATTTTATACAACCAAAAGCTCTAAATAATAATATTAAAATAAGACAGACTGGCGTGCTGTAATAATTTGTTTAACTAATAAAGACTTAAACCTCAATTCCGGTACAGTTTTACAGGATTAAAATAACCATGCACACTTTACTCTTTGGTTCTTTCACGTAGGTGAAAAAATAAATAATAAACATTTAAATATATAAATAAGTCGCGACTTTTCGGTTGCAACACAAGCAATCATTGCAACAATCATGTTGCCCTTTTACTCTCAGCGTCTCTGTTGTACCTGCAGTTTACTCACCCCTCGCACCATTCACCCCCCCTACCCCCCCCCCCCTCTCTGACTTATTTAACTGCCCTAACCCTGGTCTTTTTCCCACTTCAGTAAAAAAAAATCCTTGCCTATGGTTATCACACCTGATGATGATTGTTTGTGTTGCAATCGAAACGTCGTGATTTATCTTTTTCTATATTTTTAATATCTATTTATTAGTTATTTTTTCACCTACGTGACTTTACCGAAAGAACCAAAGAGTGTGGATCCTTGCAGTCACGAAAACTTCAAATCTAGAACATGCACACTTTGGTTTTCAGCCAAGAGAGATCACAATCTAAATCCGTCAAAATTTCATTGGCTTTACAGTACTATGGTCTCACGGTCACCTCGCAGCCTAGCATATTTGGAGACTAATAGCATACTATATCTGTTATCCACCAACCCAGCCTACAACGTGCTGTATTGCAGATCTGAGTCACCTTGGGAAATGCATTTAGAAGTGCGAATTTGATCATAAATCATCCTGAATGTGCCAATGTCATATAATTAAAATACTTGGTTTTATATGGCGTCATTCGTTTAAATTCCATCTCAAAACCCATCACATTTTGATCCACACAAATATTCTAGAACCCCAAAAATGTACGCAATAAAAAGGTAAAAGAACACCACAGATAAACAAAACCATAACTAAGGGCACGGAGGCGACCGGAGCATGGACTGGGTGAGGCAACATCAACCACGGAGCACTCGAGCTCCCAAGATCCAAGAAAGTCCAGGGAGCCATGATGGCAATAACTGGATTTCATACAGCGTTACGCATGCAAACAGAAGCCCGAAAACACTGAATACTATGAAACCCTCACACATATCAACTAAAGCAGAAGCAAACAAGAACGTTTTTAAGTGTGATTTGAATATGGAAAGGGAGCTAATTGGACGGACGTCTGATTAGCATTCCACACAGAAAGTTCGCCGGCCAAAAGTGATGCACTTGATCTTTGGTGTGACTCGCAACTCAAGACGAGATGAGTGAAGAAGTCTAGATGGGGTATATACGGAGAAATGAGAGGTCAAAGATGAGCCAGAGCAAGAAGACCATGCAATATGTTTAAAGACAAAGAGTGCGATTTTGAAATAACTTCGAGGCCTCATTGGAAGCCAGCGAAAGGGAGAACGGAATGGGTGTCATGTGCTCGGACAGCACATTTGCGCGTGAGCACCCTTGCGGCAGCATTTTGTATGCATTGAATATGTTGAGTGAGAAAGTTGGGAAGGCCGAATAGGAGAAAATTTCAGTCATCTAATGAGGAGGTAAAAAACGCATCGATTGACGTTTCAGCAGGATCTTGGGGTTGGGAGTTGAGGATCCAAAAAAATATTGTTGAGAGAAATATGCCTCTAAGCCCAAGAGGACAATAAGATTATGCACTTTTTAAATTACAAAATCCACGTCAGAGTCTAGGGAGTGAACATAAGATGACTGGAATATAGTACGGGTAGATTTTTTTGCCAACAGAAAGGATTTCAATATTTGTTAAGTTGAAGGGAATTTGATGCAAAGCACTCCGAAATGTGGCATTGTTGTTATTTTCAAGTTGTCATTATTTGGAAGCTTAGCACGATTACTGGACACAGAGATGCCCCGTGAATATGCTCGCCTGGACAGGTCCCGACAGGGCCTTTCAATCTTGTCTGATCGCCATGCTATAACCGTAAAGGAAATTGTCCAATGTTTGTGCATTAGACATTGACCATTAAAAGCAAGTTACATATTCATCGGCCATACATCTCAGTTGCGATTCCACTAGGCCAGTGAGGCCCCACAGCCCCCATACCTTCTTTCCTGAAATGCCACGTAGGGCTTGCCATGATTCCACTACGAAATATAGTTGATTCCAAGAATGAAATTGTGATTCCAGACGAATCATGATAATCACTCAGTTAAATCCACATGCTGCAATTGCCACGTAAAATGAATGTTTCATGGTAACATATTAACCCCTGGGATGAAGACTGAAGTGTATTTTACTTGGAAATTTCACAAACACAATTGGGAGTATAGATATTCATTGGTAATTGAACATTCCCTGTAATTACCATACAAAATCCCAACGCGAGCTTGTTGGCATCATGAGCTCATTGTTTACCAAGCGATGAACAGATAGACCTTGCTCTATAAGGGCTCTGCTACTGTGGGAAAACATTGGTGGTCTCCCTATCGACATTGCTGATCCCCACCATAGGAATGTGTAATTTACATTACCGGTAATATTGTTGCCACCTCTGAGGCACAAAACACTGGGGCCATATCATGGGAGGGAGAAGAAGATCTCACAATACCTGAAAATAAAGAACTACATATAGATTAATTGTATTGAGTGGTATATTATGGAAACAAAACTGGGACTTTTAATATTTTGGGAAGACTAACAGAATTTCCAGAACGGTGATCTCAAAAAGACAATGATTCTGGGACAACCAGGACAGGAGGCAAATCCCAGCTGGCAATGTTAAATACTGCCAAAAAGACTGTGAGAGATGGCTGTAACAATGAGAAACTCAACTCAACTCTTTTTTATATTTTACCAGGTAAGGCCGACCCATTGAGCTATACATAGTTCTTTTTTAAGAAGCGACCTGGCCACAAATGATAGCCCAAATGAAGTGGCTTCTCACGTGGAAATGTACAGCAGCCAAATCCTCCACACGCGTATTTCTAAATGGATAGATCATGGCTGTTTGATGATATGAGCAGTGAATGTCGGCATGTTTCAAGTCTACTTGTCCGAAAATTAGTAATTACTGTAGACTTGTGTCCAGTAACTTTACGGAATGTATAAGGTTACCCATCCACTGGTGTGTATGTCTGATAAGATATACTTGCTCATATAATCCCGGACAAAAAAAAATAAGAGCAAAATCACGGTATATAACCAGTAAATGATTACAACGTAATTACCTTAAATTGTTACAATTATAGACAGTTTCTGAAAATTCACATGGGACCAATATACTGTAGATCCACCTGCCTCCCTCCCAGCAGACACCTGTCACAGGATCTTAATTGTCGTGGACAAAATGAAACGTCAAACTGGCATTAAGCAATGAGATGCAATCATCACGTGTGTGAGTTGGTGTCTAATGAGTTAAGACTTGCCCTGTGCAACTGATTGAAAGTAATTAACAGATGGCAGATGGCTCTTTTTGGTTGCAAGTGCCAACAGACAGGAACATTTGCATGGGGTTTATTGAATTTTATTTTCCCATTTTTATGTAAAACTAGCGGGAAGTACCTGGCGTTGCCGGGGCAAAAAAGACACACACACATCGACTTACACCCACAGACATCGACCCACACACAAAAACACATCGACCCACACACACACACATCGACTTACACCCACAGACATCGACCCACACACAAAAACACATCGACCCACACACACAACAACAACAACCGCCATTCGCCACTAAGTGGCGGTGACGTCACCACGATGCTTGTGCCAGGCTATGTGCACCCTGAGGCCACGAGAAGTGTCGAACGCCCGCTGGCAGGAGGTCACGGGGCAGACCCAGCAGGTGCCACAGGTCGACTGACTGAGATGACTGGCTTATGCACCACCTGTGCCCCCTACTGTGCCAACCTGCTGTGCTTTAGCCACCCGGCGCTCCGCTCGTTGTTGTGAGCGTCGCTCCTCCGCCCTCCGTTGTTGTTGGAGGGCGACTGCCTCCAATTGCCCAGTAGCGTCGTTCACGAGCCTCCTCCACAGAGGCCGATCTTGACACCGCTGGTACCAGTCATCGGCAAGTCCACTCAGCTCCACGTCCTCCTGTACCACATCACTCCATCTCTTCTCTAGCCCGTGCCGCGCCCGCTTAGCCCCCTCAATGCGGCCGAACAAAAGCTGTTTTGGCATGCGATGGCTGGGCATGCGGGCTACATGACCCAGCCATCGCAGCCTTCCTCGCCGGAGGAGCTCACCGATGGGACCTTGCCCAGATCTTTCAAGGATTTGTGAGCTCCTCACACAATCCAGTCTGGTTAAACCCAGGATGGATCGTAGGCAGGCCAGCCTAAATGTTTCTAACCGGCGAAGATGTTCCATTATGGGGGTCCACGTTTCGCAAGCGTAGAGAAGGGAAGGAATGACCGTGGCCGAGAAGACCTGAAGCTTAGTGCGGAGCGACAGACCAGGTAGCTTCCACACAGCGTTACTCAACCGATGAAAATATATTGCCGCTCGACTGATTCGGAGTGAGACCTCTGCTGTTAAACTGGAGCCAGTCATAAGCACACTGCCCAGGTATGGGAAACTCTCCACTCTCTCCACAACTGCCCCATCACCGATTAGGAGTTGTGGGGGTGGAGTGTCCGATGGTACAAAATACCCAGGCAGGTGCTTAGTTTAGGTGGGGCTGATGGTAAGGCCCCACCTCTTAGTGGCACGCTCCAGTCTCAGCAGCAGCGGCTCCAACTCCTCCTCTGAATGAGCAGCTATTACCAAATCATCAGCATACATAACGTGGTTGAGCAATTGGGAGCCATCTCTTGACCGCACCCGGGCATCGATCAGCCTCCCATTATATCTGTACCATATGGAGATTCCCCTGGTACAGTTATTGAAGGCTTCACGAACTACGTGGTCAAAATAGATGTGAAATAATGTTGGAGCCAGAGGACATCCCTGTCGCACCCCAAGGTGTACAGGGAATGGCTCTGACTCCCGGCCACGTAGTTTTACCCGGGCCCGCTCACCATCATGAAGGTCCTTAATGATCGTGAGCAGAGGGTCAGGTACTCCAAAAGCACGAAGAACAACCCAGAGCCCAGGCCTACTGATAGTATCATAGGCCTTGACCAGGTCAATAAAGCAGAGATGTAGGTCTTGTTGGAATTCCCTACACCTCTGCTGTAGCAGACGGACAGAAAATATGGTATCTGTGCAGGACCGCCATTTCCTGAAACCGCATTGGGGCTCCGCAAGCCTCTCCTCAGCGTGCCTGGCAAGGCGATGCTGAATAATCCTTGCCAGGACCTTTCCCGGCACACTGAGGAGTGAGATGCCCCTGTAGTTGTTACAGTCTGTGTGGACCCCTTCTTAAAAAGGGGGACCACCAGGGCATCCTTCCAATCCTGGGGAACCCGTCCAGTGGTCCAGACCGTTGTTATGATGTCATATAGGGCAGTCTGTGCACAAACGCCACCCTCCCTCAGCACCTCGCTTGGGAGATCATCTCTGCCCGCTGCCTTTCCTGGTCTCAGACTCCGGATCGCCTTCAGTACTTCCTCAACAGATGGCACCTCAGCCAGCCACTCACAGGGGGTGACTTCTTCCAATATTTGAGGCACCGCAGCCTCAGCAGCGTCATCCTCACTTTGTGCCACGATGTTTTCCTGGCTGAGGGATTTTCCCTCCCCCAGGACCTCACAGAAATGCTCAGCAAATCTGCAAACCTGTTGCTGGGGGTCGGAGATTGGATCACCGTTTTTTCCCCTAATGATGGTAATAGGTGTGGCGCTGCAGGTTACTTTTTTGATGGAGTTAAATAGAGATTTGTGATCACGGGACACTGAGGCAGACTCCATCTCCTCAGCAACCCGCGACCACCACACATCCTTGCAGCGCCTCACGGCTCTCCGAACCTCCGAGCGAAGTCTGCGGTAAGCCTCCACATTCTCTGACGTGGGATTCTGTAGCCGATGGCAGTGGGCCTGTCGCTTTTTCTCAACCATCCTGAATACCTCCTCTGTCAGCCAGGGTCTCTGGGGAGGTCTGGACCGCGTACCCAAAGCAGCCATTGCAGCTGCATGGGTCACAGTCCTAAACCTCGCCCATTTACCCTCGACATCAGGAGGAGTCGGGGACGATGCCAATCCCAGCCGCAAGCAATGATGAAATTCTCGCTTGCAACTTTCATCAGATAACTGAGACCAGGCCACTTTTGGTTGGAATGGGGTCCTGGGTGTACACCCACCACCGGAGTAGAAGAATGGCAGGCGCATCTTACAGATGACTAGTCAATGGTCAGAGGGTAGATCAGCTCCACGGTAGGTCCTGGTGTCAAGGACATGGGCTCGCATCCGCTGGTCCGTCACAATGTAGTCCAGCAGATGTTCTTGCTTGGACCCGGCATGCATCCATGATGTTGTGTGGATGCGCCGATGCCGGAACAGCATGTTGGTAATTACAAGCCCATGGGCTGCACAAAAATCTAGCAGGCTCCTACCGTTGTTATTGAGCTGATCTGGCCCATGACCTCCAATCACTCCAGACCAGGTGCCAGTATCATGACCAACTCGGGCATTGAAGTCACCCAACATGATGACTCTATCCCGAGGGGCCACTTTAGCCAGCACCTGTGACAGCAGGTCATAGAAGGCATCTGACTCATCGGCTTTGCCTGCATCCCTCCACGGATGTTCATCTTCGGTGGGGGCATAAGTAACCACGACCACCATTCCTCACCTCCGGTTGATGGGAAGGTGAGCCCAAAGTAGCCTGGGGCTTACAGCTTCCCACACCTCACCGCCACGCTCCCACGCCCCCTTCATTCTTTTGTTCAAAAGAAGAGCCACACCCTGTTGTTTGGCAGTCTGCTGCCCCGAGTAGAGGACTGTCCACCCCTCATGGTGGCAGGAGCCAGAGCCGGTCCACCGGACCTCCTGAATGCCACATAGATCCAGGTGGTACCGGTCCAGCTCCCAACAGAGGAGTGGCAGCCTCTCCTCCGCAGTGAGCGTTCGAACATTCCACGTGGCCACCCGTAGTGGCTTTTCGTTGTTTCTGGAGGAGCCCCGAGGGTAGATGTTCAATCTCCTGGCTCCGCCAATTGGGGTTTGGCCAGGAGACGTCATAGACGCCTGGCCCCCCGGGGCCTCCGGCACAAGCTTATTAGTTACATATTTCAGTTTAACTCGTGGTTTAGTGGTAATTAATTGAAGGTGGAGGGGTTACCAGCCCCTCGCACCCGTCCAGAGCCCCCGTTTAGCCCCTGTGGTGGACACATATGCCATGAAGGGAGGAGCCAATCAAAATTGGACCTCCCCCCACAGCACTGTCCACGACAGAGTTGCCCGTCCGGCACCGCGAGGAGGTAGGGGGTTGTTTTGCCGGACACAAAAGATCCCCCATATAGCCTTAACAGACTGTAGGGGCAAGTGCTGTTAGCAAGCACCTATGAAGGCTGGCACGGCACACGAGGGGGTGGGTGGCCAACACCACGCCCGGCCGCCTTTGTCTCCCTAGTGACGATGTATACACACCGCACCAGGTACTCATTTGAAGATGAGTCGACCCAGGGGAGGCCCGGGACCGGTTCAGATAATCGTCACTGGTGTTGACCGTGAGCGGGAATCGAACCCGGGTCACCAGGTTCATAGCGCAGCGCGCTAACCGCTACACTATCGCTCCCCACACGCACACATGGACGTACACACGCACACACATCGACTCTCACACACACATATCGACACTCACACACACATCGACTGACACACACATACATCACACTCTCACACACACAGCAACGCACACACACACATCGACTTACACACACACATCGACTTAAACACACACTACATAGAGTCACACAGGCATCGACCTACACACACATATGGACTTACACAAACACACATATCGACTAACACACGCACACATGGACTCACACACACGTGTCGACTTACAAACGCATATGGACTCATGTAGACACACAATTTGACTTACACACACATCGACTGACACACATGGACCCAAACGCACAGACACATCGACTAACACAAACACATCGACTTAAACACACATACATACACGCACATGGAACTACGCACACACATATGGACTTACACACACATATGGACTAACACACACATTGACTCACACACACATTGGCACACACACACGGACTCGCACAGACACAACGCACACACATATATGGACTCACACGCACACATGGACGTACACACGCACACTATAACTTTTATATAGACTAAATAAGTTTGTTAATTACAAGTTTTCTATGTACGTGACTTTAGCGAAAGAAGCAAGGGAGAGAGGAAATGCACGCGTGTATAATAAACAATTAGGAGCGACTGCGAGGCTGTTCCACCATTATGGCGCAAACATTTGCCGCGAGCAAGAGCGGCAAATGAATGAAAGTCAACGAATACAAAATGAACCGAACCTACCTGTAACTATGAGCAGATGCGCACCAATCAAGCGTCATTGACATACGAGTATAACGTCACTGCTCAACCCCCGTACTGAGGGAGAAAGTGTAAATATAAGAGAATGAAGACTAATAGCAATGAGTATATTTATTGGTTTGCACTTGTGCAGTAAGTGATATTACGTGGCTGGTTATGCCTCAAGAGTACAGAAAAAGGCTATTCTTCCCCTCAAACCTGTTTTTTGTGAGCAGGACAGTGATATTTAGAAATGTACCTATTTTAGAAGATAAGACGTTAACAAAGTCGTAATTAATCGCAGTAACAGTTCTATTTCCGACAGTCTGAAATCCGTTTTAGCTAAAGGGTTAAACTTTGCAGTCACACCTAAACACATTAATCATTTCCCAAGTAGACGTGGCTCTCAAGGGCCTGGGTCACATCGCTGCAGACGTAGCAAGATCTTAAATCGCTGCAACCCTCAAAAACGCTAAGATGCCAGCTAGCAACCTCAGCAAAGATGAGCGTTTTGAATTATATAAATTAAAGAAGACGGATGACATTGTCATCCTCTCAGCCGACATGGGCAATGCCACTCTCATCATGGATAAAATAGAATATAACAACAAAATTCAAGAATTACTCAACGATGGCAGCTATACAAAAATAAAAAAAGATCCCACCAACAGCCTCGTCATACAAACCAACAAAATCATTTCTGATTCAACCGCATTAATTGATCAAACCAAACAGTTCTCGTTGAAACCTTCTGCTGCCAGGCCACCAAGATTATACGGCTTACCAAAAATACATAAAGTAGATACACCCTTTCGTCCCATCGTCTCTACTATCAACTTCCCCACCTACAAACTGGCTCGTTTTCTGTCTGAAATCCTGCGGCCTTTCACTGGAAAAACCACCTCTGCGGTACAAAATTCTACTCACCTTTTATCGACAAACACGGGTATTTCCTTGTCCCCAGACGACCTGCTTGTCAGTTTTGATGTAGTTTCCTTATTCACCAAAGTTCCTGTACCTGACACCATCGCAATCATTGAAGACTTGGTTCATCAAGGACTAAACACTGAGGTACCCCCCCTGGTGAGACTCTGCTTAACCAATACATACTTCACTTGGAATGGAACTTTCTACAAACAAACTGAGGGGACCCCAATGGGCTCCCCCTGATCTCCGGTTGTAGCCAACATTTTCATGGAAAAATTTGAGACTGACGCCATCCAGACTGCCACTCTGCGCCCAATCTTATGGAAGAGGTAAGTGAATGACACTTTTGTCATCTGGCCACATGGCCGGCCAGCTCTAGACCAATTCCTCGACCACATCAATTCCATACACCCAGCCATCAGATTTACCATGGAAGTCGAAAAAGATGGCAAGCTACGTTTTTTGGATGTCCTAATAAAAAAGAGACCTGATGGTTCAATGAGCCACTCTGTCTACAGGAAAGCTACCCATACGGATGCTTACCTGAAACCGGATTCCCACCACCATCCATCCCAGAAGAATTCCCTCATCAAGACTCTGCACCATAGAGCCCAATGCATATCCGACCAGGAACACATAGCCAGTGAACTCAAGCACGTACACCAAGCTCTTAAGGCTAATGGTTACTCCGACTACACAATCCGCAAAGCTATCACTCCTACCATGAAGACTGACCCTCTTGAGGAGCCTTTCAAAACCATCACTTTACCCTACATTGCGGGGATCACAAAAGAGATCTCCAAAATCTTGAATAAACACAAGATCCAGGTCCGATTCAATACATTACATACAATCCGTGATCTGGTTCTGTCTGTAAAAGATGTGATTCCGGATATACAGTACCCTGGCGTCTACAAACTAAGTTGCCTCTGTGGTAGTAGTTACATTGGAGAAACCAAACGACATGTCTCGGACCGCATTCGTGAACACAAAGCAGACCTAAAACACGGTAGGACCAACACCTCGGCCATGGCAGATCACTGTTATAATTCAGTAGGCTCACATGACATTGACTTCTTTGCAAGCCATCTGGCTACCATGAGAGATTCGTTCATGAGGCTATCCACATATACAAACACAGACAATTTCAACCGAGAAGATGGATTCTGGCTTAGCAATCTTAACTGATTGTTCACGCTTACGGTGGTTTTCAGACCGCATCCATTATTTTCGTCTCCCCCCTCCTCTTTTCCGAACATGGATGGACTCGCCCATCTGAATAACTGCCAAATCGCTCTCCGTGGTGCTAACGTTATAAAAACCGCCACTTTTTTCAAATTTTCTTGCTGTGGTTTTCACACCTGATGATGATTGCTTGTGTTGCAGTCGAAACGTCGTGATAATTTTATTGTTTTATATTTTTATTATTTTATTGTTTCCCTTCTACGTGACTTTACCGAAAGAACCAAGAATATGTGTGCATACGTGTCATGGCTTCATATAAAGACGTGGTCGCTAAAGCAAAAATAGTGGTAGTCGGGGAGAAAAATCGCGTTATTTAGGGTAACTGTCATAAAACATTTGTAAATCTTGTCATTAAATGTAACCTATAAAAGGCAATTTGTAATGAGTAAACAATCATGGTAATAAATGTTTGAAGGGAGCTGTAAATCTGTGTATGTTACCTTGTGCAGTGTACACACGAAAGATTCCCCCTTCACCCCCACCCGAACGCGTGTGAGTTGTTGGTAGGGTCGAGCATGCGCTAGCTAATGAAGAAATAAACAAAAACAGCACTAAATCGCTAAGTAAACTACTTCAAAGGTGACGGACGCGAAATCGGAATAGCGCTGGCTCAGCACAGGGCTTATGGCGTGTTGCCTGGCTACTTTTTTAAAAAGTAAACCCCACGGTTTGCGAGCCAAATCCTTCGCAAGTTTCGGCCTCACAGACAGACAGACGGACAGACAAACAATGACATTTATAGGTAAGATTGTGCTATTTACATATGTCAAGAGACAAAACACTTTCATTTTGGAACTCAAGCAATGAGAGTAGTGCATCGCCTTGCATCAGAGAATGGCTCCTGAAGATGACGTCACATAACTACTTTTTAAGTTACTACAAATGGGTCTCTTGTTCACCGAATGTTGCATTTCCCATACCACTGGCAAGCAAACTCGGTAGCCCAGAAATAGTCCCTGGACTGTTCCAGCCACAGGCTCGGATTTTGTTGCCAGCACTCGGTGAGTCGCAGGACTCCGTGGACTCATCACCTTCCCCGCTCTGGCCAGCCTGGCTTCTCCCTCTTATTGACTCGTGATGAAAATAATTAACGAAACAAAACTCAACGTATTCGTCAATAACGCTGCCCTAATAAATAGGAACATTCATAAAGGGGACGTTTAAGGCAATGGCCCTTTTTTCTTGTGTAGTGGGTACAAACGGAGGGAGACTTCTCTGGAGGCAACACGTTTATTATAATAACAGCTTAACACAAAGGGGTTACGGCCCCGTCCACCTGATATCCTAGGGAGGTATGTCCTCCACACTGGCGTGCCCTACACACTGGGAGAGTCACTCACTCAGGGTCCTCCAGCTAGCGGGACTTAGGGAGGCTGTTCTGACCCGACCAAGCCAAGGTCCTCGGGTCCTACCGACCCAGCCAAGGTCCTCGGGTCCGGCCCCGGCTCCAGATCTTCAGGGTGGCTTCTTCGAGTCTTCGAGTGGACGACAACTGCCGGGCCCGTTCAGGGGTCCGGCTTTTATACACAGTCCCAGCTCACTTCGCCCCTAGCCACGCCTTCCTTCTGGAACCTTCCCGAGGGCAAGGGTAGGAAAAACACGATTTTTTTGCCCGACAAATTGGGTTATTGGTTTTAATGGAATTAAACCCGATTTTGCCGATTAAAACTTGATTTTATTATCGGCGTCTCGTGGCACATTTCAATCCTGCTCCTCGTCGTCGTCCGCTGCCGCGTCGTCTTCGTCGTCGCTCTCGCCGCTGGACTCGGTGTTGTTGTCGCCGTCGTCGGGCGTCGGGTAGTCGTAGAACGCGTTGAGGTTCGACTGAATGAAGACGAGCTTCTCGACTGTGTTGGGCGCCAGGCTGTTCCTCAACTTGGAATGGATAAATCCCATCGTCGAGAAGATTCGCTCAGACGCAGCGGTCGACGTGGCCATGCTGAACAGTTCGAAGGCGATCTTTTGGAGCGCGCATGGCGGCTGAGCCCGGGCCCCGGCCCGAACGCCGCTAATGGGTGCGTGCAACTGAAATCCCGACTTAACTTTAATAAAACCGAATAAAACCGGATTTGGGCAGGATTCAGGTGCTCCGGTTTTATATTAAAACCGATTAAAACCCGAATGAATAAAACCGGGCCGTGCCAGCCTTGCCCGAGGGACCTGGAGTTTGACGTCATCCCCCAGCCCCCTGCTTGGGGGTCTGGGGTCTACAGTCTACACCCCTGGTCACGATGCTCCCTAGGGATTACCTCGGCCAAACGGCCCGACTTCATCTAACTCTCCGGCTCAGCCTCTCTTCCGCCCCCTGTTGACACGGGGCCGGTACTACCGGCTAGGAGTAGTGATCACGTATCGCGGCCCAACAATGCCACTGCACATCTGATGACGACCGTTTGTGTTATGGTCGAAACGTCGTGATAATTTTTGTTTTATATATTTTATTATTTTATTGTTTCCCTTCAACGTGACTTTACCGAAAGAGCTAAGAAAATGCCACTGCACTTGCGCACCAATGCACAATGCAGTATAACTAATTTTTACGGAAAAAAATCACAGCGCTTGATGTATGTTTGGGCCAGGTTAAGTAAGGCTATACCTAGTGAAAATGTAAATGGTATTTTTAGATTTTGGTTGTTATTTTTTTTAACAAAAATACAGTTTTGAAGTTGAACTCGGCAAGGCATGTCATTAGCCACTCCTCTCACATCCACACTAACCATGTAACGTCACATCGGTGGCTTCGGTGAAAGTGTGCAACGCACGTCGGAAAGGAAGCTGTCCAGCCCACTTACACATTCTGTTTGTTGCTGCCTGGCCCCTGCCTCTCTAAGACTACCTTGGGACACGTAATGCTGCTATGTCTGCCCCTAGGACTTGTTGGTAAGGAGCCTTGCCTCCCCCTGGATCCACCCTGACACTCGTTGGCCCTGGGCCATACAACGGTGTTGCTCCCTCTCTCTCCTCTATCCTCCCATCCCGTCCCTAACTCCCCTGCCACGTGTCATTTCCTACCCTTGTTGTTGTTGTTTTGTATTTATGCAAAGTGTCTTGACATACGGTTGAATTCAGATTCTACATGAATTAAAATTGTTGGTGGGTCAGGCCAGCAAGGCTGCCATGGCAACTTGCGCTCAGTCCTCGAGCCTGCTTCATAAACAGTGCTCAATGTAAAGGTAACATGCGGTGCCCTGAAACTAGTGTCTCGTCACATGGCAAATCAAATTTCATAAATTTCGATTTAAAGCTTTCGTGACTGCAATGATTCATCTAAAGAAGAAATTTCATAAACTTATATTTACGATTTCCGCGGCCTTGGTTACAATTAATCTTCCAACTTCATCCAGAAATTATGAATCAGAGGTGGAATAAGCCAATTGAAGTTGTTTGAGATGAGAAAACTCAGTGCTTGAGAAGTGTCTGAAAGCAGAATTCAAACGTAATCTCTCAGTGTTGCGGAGTGGTCTGGCGTGATTATAAGGCCCCTAAGCCGCCGGGTAGTTTCAAGAATTATAATTTTCTGAACACAGATTTATTTAAATATCCGCGTGAACCACAGACTCCAAAAAAACACTTAAGCGAGGATCACTTTCAACGTTTCAGAAAGCTTTCATGAAACTAGGCGCCCCGGGGAGTGCTAAGCACACACGATAATTGCCATTTTAAATCGCCGTAATTGCGTGCGCAAGACAGAACTGATTGATGGCTCTCGGAGAGGTAATGGGAAAAAATGTGAAGATAATGGACTTTAAAGGGAGTGAAAAAATATACGGTTATCAGCGGTGTATTTATTTGTTTAAAAAAAACACAACACTATCACGTTGCCTTTTCAGCTGTTTCAACAGGGCTGGCAATGTTTGTAACACATAGACACAGCGTTTTCATTGTGATTATACACGTGCAATTAGGTATTATCTAGATCAAGAGGCCATCATGGAAAAAAGCTAAATATGACAACAGATTTTTTTAACTCCCAAAATTATTTGGTTTAAATTTGACCTCAAAAAGTTTGTGACCCAATGGACTGTATAGCTGATATGTGGCACACTTTAAAACTACGTTACTATCTAAAAACATCTGAAAATATAAATACGTCTATTTTCCCCTCTAAATTTACAGGGAACAAACTTATAAATGTTTAATTTTAAATCTAGGGCCGCAAATAAATTCTGTGTGGATGTTTTCAAGGGTGTTGAAATCAGATATAATATCGTATTTTGACAACTTAATTCCTCGGGTCTCTGTGGGAAGATGGTAAATGGTAATTTTTATAAAGTGAGAAAAGCCTCTCTCCTAGTTGCTAGTGATACGTATGACTCATGAGCAATGCATATTTTTTATATATATGTCCAGGAAGGCCTAAGAGGTTCTCTAAACTTTTTAAACTAGAAACTAATACAAAAAAACTATAAACCATTATTATTTTACCAGGTAAAGCTCCACTGAGTTCAATAAGCAATTTTTCAGAATCCATCTGACCACAAATGATAGCTCAACGAAGTGGCTTATCACGTATAAATGTATTGCAGCCAAATACTCTAAACACACGTAGGTAATAGACTTTTCGTCTTCTTCTAACGTATGACTAAATACGTAGCAACTCAATAAGGTTATCTGTTGTGAATTAGTGTGGTTGTCAGCGGTATAGTGTCAATAGGGGCAGTGCTTGAGCAAGTGGTCTAGAATTCATATGCTGATTTAATACAATGTATTTTTTATTTTATTTACAAACGATGTCTGCAGAACAGTCGATGCACCAAACTTTGACCTCTCATGCAGCATGTCCACTGTGTTAGACTGCTATGATGTACAGTATATATTTGCAATATATACAGTGAGGGAAAAAAGTAATTGATCCCCTGCTGATTTTGTACGTTTGCCCACTGACAAAGAAATGATCAGTCTATAATTTTAATGGTAGGTTTATTTGAACAGTGAGAGACAGAATAACAACAACACAATCCAGAAAAACGCATGTCAAAAATGTTATAAATTGATTTGCATTTTAATGAGGGAAATAAGTATTTGACCGCTCTGCAAAACATGACTTAGTACTTGGTGGCAAAACCCTTGCTGACAATCACAGAGGTCAGACGTTTCTTGTAGTTGGCCGCCAGGTTTGCACACATCTCAGGAGGGATTTTGTCCCACTCCTCTTTGCAGATCTTCTCCAAGTCATTAAGGTTTCGAGGCTGACGTTTGGCAACTCGAACCTTCAGCTCCCTCCACAGATTTTCTATGGCATTAAGGTCTGGAGACTGGCGAGGCCACTCCAGGACCTTAATGTGCTTCTTCTTGAGCCACTCCTTTGTTGCCTTGGCCGTGTGTTTTGGGTCATTGTCATGTTGGAATACCCATCCACGACCCATTTTCAATGCCCTGGCTGAGGGAAAGAGGTTCTCACCCAAGATTTGATGGTACATGGCCCCGTCCATCGTCCCTTTGATGCGGTGAAGTTGCCCTGTCCCCTTAGCAGAAAAACACCCCCAAAGCATAATGTTTCCACCTCCATGTTTGACGGTGGGGGTGGTGTTCTTGGGGTCATAGGCAGCATTCCTCCTCCTCCAAACACGGCGTGTTGAATTGATGCCAAAGAGCTCAATTTTTGTCTCATCTGACCACAACACTTTTATCCAGTTGTCCTCTGAATCATTCAGATGTTCATTGGCAAACTTCAGACGGGCATGTGTATGTGCTTTCTTGAGCAGGGGGACTTTGCGGGCGCTGCAGGATTTCAGTCCTTCACGGCGTAGTGTTACCAATTGTTTTCTTGGTGAATATGGTCCCAGCTGCCTTGAGATCATTGACAAGATCCTCCCGTGTAGTTCTGGGCTGATTTCTCACCGTTCTCATAATCATTGCAACTCCACGAGGTGAGATCTTGCATGCAGCCCCAGGCCAAGGGAGATTGACAGTTCTTTTGTGTTTCTTGCATTTGCGAATAATCGCACCAACTGTTGTCACCTTCTCACCAAGCTGCTTGGCAATGGTCTTGTAGCCCATTCCAGCCTTGTGTAGGTCTACAATCTTGTCCCTGACATCCTTGGAGAGCTCTTTGGTCTTGGCCATGGTGGAGAGTTTGGAATCTGATTTATTTATTGCTTCTGTGGACAGGTGTCTTTTATACAGGTAACAAGCTGAGATTAGGAGCACTCCCTTCAAGAGTGTGCTCCTAATCTCAGCTCGTTACCTGTATAAAAGACACCTGGGAGCCAGAAATCTTTCTGATTGAGAGGGGGTCAAATACTTTTTTCCCTCATTAAAATGCAAATCAATGTATAACATTTTTGACATGCGTTTTCTGGATTTTCTTGTTGTTATTCTGTCTCTCACTGTTCAAAAAAAAAACCTACCATTAAAATTATAGACTGATCATTTCTTTGTCAGTGGGCAAACGTACAAAATCAGCAGGGGATCAAATACTTTCTCCCCTCACTGTATGACTGCTATTAAAAAAAAGGAAACATTCGTGTTTCTTTTTTTCGTGCAGGGGTGGGGGGAGGGAGCTTTGACTCCAAAAATCATTCAACTAAATTTCTGGTTTCGTTTTTTGCTTTTAGTAATTCCTGTCTGAAATGCTTTGGAAACATGTGCAAGTGTAGCGACGCAAATACATAACACATACCGCCCGGTGTATACTTACCTGTAGTTGTGGGCAAAGGGCCATAGGGGGTGCCACCCTGAGATTGAGAGAAACCGGGGGGCGCCGGACCGTTGAGGGGCCGGGTTCCCCTCGAGGGCAGAGAGTCCCCGAGAGGTGTATAAAAGGGGCACCTCAGGGACAGCTCGGGGCAGTGCTCTGAAGACAAAGAACCAAAGACCAGCTAGGCTAGGACCCCAGGACCCGACGCCCTTGTAAGGGCCGGGGCCGAGCTTGGACCAGTGGTCAGGACCCGTACCGTGGCTGGGTCGGGTCAGTTGAGCCTCCCCTAGGGCACAGATAGCCGGAGGGCTGAGAGCCAGGTATCCCAGTATGAGGGCACGCTAGCCCGGAGGCTGTACCTCCGTAGATAGTGGGAGTTAAGGGGAGTTCTGTTAAAGATTATAATAAACCGTGTTGCCTCTAAAGACGTCTCCAGTCTCCGTGGAACCCACTACACAAGTAAGCTGAATGTAGATATAGAATGCTACCACACAGAGTCTATACTTTCCTCTATGGTTTACTGTCAGTAGTTTTACAATATTATTAAAATAGCATTCACTATGTTATGCCAGAACACTACTCATTAATAAGGTTCACCTTGCGCAGCAGCAGCAGCAGACACATCCATGATCATGGGGGCTCACAAAATACAAGTCACTGCCAACGAAGGATTTGAAAAGTATCTTAAATGAGCCGTGCAACCACCACTTCACACAGTTCGAATCCACTATTTCATGTTCGTTGGATATATCAGAAATTTGAAAACATCATACTCTTTGCGCTGGAGCTCGGGGAGACTTGACACAAAGCAGGTTAAATTTTGATTTAAAGCTTTCGTGACTGCAGTAATTCATATTCTTAGTTTTTTCGGTAAAGTCACGTTGAAGAGAAACAACAAAATAACAAAATATATAAAACAATAAAAAATTCTCACGACGTTTCGACCATAACTCAAACGGTCATCATCAGGTGTGTCGGTTTGCATAAATTTATTTTTAAAACGGTACATTTATTTATTTATAAAAAACGTTGGCGTCACGCGCAGCGATTGGCAGTTTGCCCAGGACTAGTCCATCTATTTTTTTTTTAAAAGAGGAGGGGGGAGACGAATTTTTTTATAATGTATGCTGTCTGAAAGCCACTGTAAGCGTGAACAATCAATCAAGAACTGAAATGATTTATCAAATCTTTCCAATGATTGCTAAGATAGAATCCATCTTCTCGGTTGAAATTGTCTCTGTGCTTGTATATGTGGATAGCCTCATGAACGAATCTCTCATGGAAGCCAGATGGCTTACAAAGAACCTCCGTCTTGGAAAAGTCAATGGCATGTGAGCCTACTGAATTAGAACAATGATCTGCTACGGCCGAGGTGTTGGTCCTACCGTGTTTAAGGTCTGCTTTATGTTCACGAATGCGGTCCGAGACATGGCGTTTGGTTTCTCCAATGTAACTACTACCACAGAGGCAACTTAGTTTGTAGACACCAGGGTATTGTATGTCCGGAATCACATCTTTTACAGACGGAACCAGATCACGGATTTTATGTAATGTGTTGAAACGGACCTGGATCTTGTGTTTATTCAAGATTTTGGAGATCTTTTTTGTGATCCCAGCAATGTAGGGTAAAGTGATGGTTTTGAAAGGCTCCTCAAGAGGGTTCTTCTTCATGGTTTGAGTGATAGCTTTGCGGATTGTATAGTCGGAGTAACCATTAGCCCTAAGAGCTTGGTGTACGTGCTTGAGTTCACTGCTTATGTGTTCCTGGTCGGATATGCATTGGGCTCTATGATACAGAGTCTTGATGAGAGAATTCTTCTGTGATGGATGGTGGTGGGAATCCGGTTTCAGATAAGCATCCGTATGGGTAGCTTTCCTGTAGACAGAGTGGCTCATTGAACCATCAGGTCTCTTTTTAATTAGGACATCCAAAAAAGGTATCTTGCCATCTATTTCGACTTCCATGGTAAATCTGATGGCTGGGTGTATGGAATTGATGTGGTCGAAGAATTGGTCTAGAGCAGGCCGGCCATGTGGCCAGATGACAAAAGTGTCATCCACGTACCTCTTCCATAAGGTTGGGCGCAGAGTGGCAGTCTGGATGGCGTCAGTCTCAAATTTCTCCATGAAAATGTTAGCTATAACTGGAGAAAGGGGGGAGCCCATTGGGGTGCCCTCAGTTTGTTTGTAGAAAGTTCCATTCCAAGTGAAGTATGTATTGGTTAAACAGTGTCTCACCAGGGGGGGTACCTCAGTGTTTAGTCCTTGATGAACCAAGTCTTCAATTATTGCAATGGTGTCAGGTACAGGAACCTTGGTGAATAAGGAAACTACATCAAAACTGACAAGCAGGTCGTCTGGGGACAGGGAAATACCCTTGATTGTTGATACCAGGTGAGTAGAATTTTGTACCGCAGAGGTGGTCTTTCCAGTGAAAGGACGCAGGATTTCAGACAAAAAACGAGCTAGTTTGTAGGTGGGGGAGTTGATAGTAGAGACTATGGGACGAAGAGGTGTATCAACTTTATGTATTTTTGGTAAGCCGTATAATCTTGGTGGCCTGGCAGCAGAAGGTTTCAACGAAAACTGTTTAGATTGATCAATTAATGTGGTTGAATCAGAAATTATTTTGTTGGTTTGTGTGACGAGGCTGTTGGTGGAATGATATTGTAGTTCTCTCAGCTGACAAAGGCAATGCTACTGTCATCATGGATAAAATAGAATACAACAACAAAATTAAAGAATTACTCGACGATGGTAGTTATACAAAAATAAAAAGAGATCCCACCAACAGCCTCGCCACACAAACCAACAAAATAATTTCTGATTCAACCACATTAATTGATCAATCTAAACAGTTTTCGTTGAAACCTTCTGCTGCCAGGCCACCAAGATTATACGGCTTACCAAAAATACATAAAGTTGATACACCTCTTCGTCCCATAGTCTCTACTATCAGCTCCCCCACCTACAAACTAGCTCGTTTTTTGTCTGAAATCCTGCGTCCTTTCACTGGAAAGACCACCTCTGCGGTACAAAATTCTACTCACCTGGTATCAACAATCAAGGGTATTTCCCTGTCCCCAGACGACCTGCTTGTCAGTTTTGATGTAGTTTCCTTATTCACCAAGGTTCCTGTACCTGACACCATTGCAATAATTGAAGACTTGGTTCATCAAGGACTAAACACTGAGGTACCCCCCCTGGTGAGACACTGTTTAACCAATACATACTTCACTTGGAATGGAACTTTCTACAAACAAACTGAGGGCACCCCAATGGGCTCCCCCCTTTCTCCAGTTATAGCTAACATTTTCATGGAGAAATTTGAGACTGACGCCATCCAGACTGCCACTCTGCGCCCAACCTTATGGAAGAGGTACGTGGATGACACTTTTGTCATCTGGCCACATGGCCGGCCTGCTCTAGACCAATTCTTCGACCACATCAATTCCATACACCCAGCCATCAGATTTACCATGGAAGTCGAAATAGATGGCAAGATACCTTTTTTGGATGTCCTAATTAAAAAGAGACCTGATGGTTCAATGAGCCACTCTGTCTACAGGAAAGCTACCCATACGGATGCTTATCTGAAACCGGATTCCCACCACCATCCATCACAGAAGAATTCTCTCATCAAGACTCTGTATCATAGAGCCCAATGCATATCCGACCAGGAACACATAAGCAGTGAACTCAAGCACGTACACCAAGCTCTTAGGGCTAATGGTTACTCTGACTATACAATCCGCAAAGCTATCACTCAAACCATGAAGAAAAACCCTCTTGAGGAGCCTTTCAAAACCATCACTTTACCCTACATTGCTGGGATCACAAAAAAGATCTCCAAAATCTTGAATAAACACAAGATCCAGGTCCGTTTCAACACATTACATAAAATCCGTGATCTGGTTCCGTCTGTAAAAGATGTGATTCCGGACATACAATACCCTGGTGTCTACAAACTAAGTTGCCTCTGTGGTAGTAGTTACATTGGAGAAACCAAACGCCATGTCTCGGACCGCATTCGTGAACATAAAGCAGACCTTAAACACGGTAGGACCAACACCTCGGCCGTAGCAGATCATTGTTCTAATTCAGTAGGCTCACATGCCATTGACTTTTCCAAGACGGAGGTTCTTTGTAAGCCATCTGGCTTCCATGAGAGATTCGTTCATGAGGCTATCCACATATACAAGCACAGAGACAATTTCAACCGAGAAGATGGATTCTATCTTAGCAATCATTGGAAAGATTTGATAAATCATTTCAGTTCTTGATTGATTGTTCACGCTTACAGTGGCTTTCAGACAGCATACATTATAAAAAAAATTCGTCTCCCCCCTCCTCTTTTCAAAAAAATAGATGGACTAGTCCTGGGCAAACTGCCAATCGCTGCGCGTGACGCCAACGTTTTTTATAAATAAATAAATGTACCGTTTTAAAAATAAATTTATGCAAACCGACACACCTGATGATGACCGTTTGAGTTATGGTCGAAACGTCGTGAGAATGTTTTATTGTTTTATATATTTTGTTATTTTGTTGTTTCTCTTCAACGTGACTTTACCGAAAAAACTAAGAATATGAATTACTGCAGTCACGAAAGCTTTAAATCAAAATTTTATCGCCTCTACGGGGAGGGTTTTCACATAACTTTAAGATCCTTCAACAAACTCCGGGATAAGAAAGCTCAGCTGATCGAGTCTCTCACCTTCCTGAAGAGATGCCGCGACTCTGGGGTAATACCAATCGCATTTACACTGACCTCTGCTGCTGTAACTTCTTCTAATGCGAAACGAATTCTTTTCAAAACTAGCTTAGCTCTTATCTCAGAAAAAATCAGACTTATACGCACAGAACTAGATCAGTTAGACAAGACACTCTACAAATCACACTTATCATTGACGGCAATAATGTCCGCATCGGATTGGGAACATGTAGACAATATGACTGCCTCTTCATCTGCTACTATGTCGACCAAATGTAAGGAAAACCTGATTTCCAAATTTAACCTCCTCTTCAACAAAAGACCGGACCCACACACCAAAAAGTTAGACGTTAATAAAGTCGTAATTAATCGCAGTAACAGTTCTATTTCCGATGGTCTGAAATCCGTTTTAGCTAAAGGTCTAAACTTTGCAGTCACACCTAAACACATACCAGTTAATGATATAATTGCCCAAGTAGACGTTGCTCTCAGGGGCCTGGGTCACATCGCTGCAGACGTAGCAAGATCTGAAATCGCTGCAACCCTCAAAAACGCTAAGATGCCAGCTAGCAACCTCAGCAAAGATGAGCGTTTTGAATTATATAAATTAAAAAAGAGGAATGATATTGTAGTTCTCTCAGCTGACAAAGGCAATGCTACTGTCATCATGGATAAAATAGAATACAACAACAAAATTAAAGAATTACTCGACGATGGTAGTTATACAAAAATAAAAAGAGATCCCACCAACAGCCTCGTCACACAAACCAACAAAATAATTTCTGATTCAACCACATTAATTGATCAATCTAAACAGTTTTCGTTGAAACCTTCTGCTGCCAGGCCACCAAGATTATACGGCTTACCAAAAATACATAAAGTTGATACACCTCTTCGTCCCATAGTCTCTACTATCAGCTCCCCCACCTACAAACTAGCTCGTTTTTTGTCTGAAATCCTGCGTCCTTTCACTGGAAAGACCACCTCTGCGGTACAAAATTCTACTCACCTGGTATCAACAATCAAGGGTATTTCCCTGTCCCCAGACGACCTGCTTGTCAGTTTTGATGTAGTTTCCTTATTCACCAAGGTTCCTGTACCTGACACCATTGCAATAATTGAAGACTTGGTTCATCAAGGACTAAACACTGAGGTACCCCCCCTGGTGAGACACTGTTTAACCAATACATACTTCACTTGGAATGGAACTTTCTACAAACAAACTGAGGGCACCCCAATGGGCTCCCCCCTTTCTCCAGTTATAGCTAACATTTTCATGGAGAAATTTGAGACTGACGCCATCCAGACTGCCACTCTGCGCCCAACCTTATGGAAGAGGTACGTGGATGACACTATTGTCATCTGGCCACATGGCCGGCCTGCTCTAGACCAATTCTTCGACCACATCAATTCCATACACCCAGCCATCAGATTTACCATGGAAGTCGAAATAGATGGCAAGATACCTTTTTTGGATGTCCTAATTAAAAAGAGACCTGATGGTTCAATGAGCCACTCTGTCTACAGGAAAGCTACCCATACGGATGCTTATCTGAAACCGGATTCCCACCACCATCCATCACAGAAGAATTCTCTCATCAAGACTCTGTATCATAGAGCCCAATGCATATCCGACCAGGAACACATAAGCAGTGAACTCAAGCACGTACACCAAGCTCTTAGGGCTAATGGTTACTCCGACTATACAATCCGCAAAGCTATCACTCAAACCATGAAGAAGAACCCTCTTGAGGAGCCTTTCAAAACCATCACTTTACCCTACATTGCTGGGATCACAAAAAAAGATCTCCAAAATCTTGAATAAACACAAGATCCAGGTCCGTTTCAACACATTACATAAAATCCGTGATCTGGTTCCGTCTGTAAAAGATGTGATTCCGGACATACAATACCCTGGTGTCTACAAACTAAGTTGCCTCTGTGGTAGTAGTTACATTGGAGAAACCAAACGCCATGTCTCGGACCGCATTCGTGAACATAAAGCAGACCTTAAACACGGTAGGACCAACACCTCGGCCATAGCAGATCATTGTTCTAATTCAGTAGGCTCACATGCCATTGACTTTTCCAAGACGGAGGTTCTTTGTAAGCCATCTGGCTTCCATGAGAGATTCGTTCATGAGGCTATCCACATATACAAGCACAGAGACAATTTCAACCGAGAAGATGGATTCTATCTTAGCAATCATTGGAAAGATTTGATAAATCATTTCAGTTCTTGATTGATTGTTCACGCTTACAGTGGCTTTCAGACAGCATACATTATAAAAAAAATTCGTCTCCCCCCTCCTCTTTTCAAAAAAAATAGATGGACTAGTCCTGGGCAAACTGCCAATCGCTGCGCGTGACGCCAACGTTTTTTATAAATAAATAAATGTACCGTTTTAAAAATAAATTTATGCAAACCGACACACCTGATGATGACCGTTTGAGTTATGGTCGAAACGTCGTGAGAATTTTTTATTGTTTTATATATTTTGTTATTTTGTTGTTTCTCTTCAACGTGACTTTACCGAAAAAACTAAGAATACAAAGCAGGTTCTTATTGTCAGCAGTTGTGATGGCCTGAGCTTGTTTGTTGGTAGTTGCACAAAGCGCAGATTTAGTAATTGCGCAAAAACGCAATCCATCCCGGCTACAAGACCGTTGTTTTGTCATATTGATGCAGCAAGGAACAATTCCCTACGCCACCTACCTGTGATTTATCTCGACATAGATGTGTTGTATTAGTGTAAAGGCCGATGGCACGCTGCGGTTCTGTGTAGACTTCCGCAAGTTGAATGAAGTCTCAGTCGCGGATGCATACCCACTCCTCCGAATGGACGACTCCCTGGATGCACTGCCGGGTGGTGGATTTTTCTCCACCTTGGACCTTTTGTCGAGATTTTGGCAACTTCCCCTGGATGAGTTGTCCAATCCGAAAACAGCATTCAGAATGCCCAAAGGGTTATACCATTTGAACTGCCTTTCCATGGGCTTACATTCGGCCCCGGCCACCTTCCAGAGGTTAATGGTATTCGTCCTAGCAGGGTTGCAATGGGACTCTTGTCTCATTTACCTCGATGATATTATTGTGTTTGGCCACACCTTTGAGGAGCACTTGCAAAGATTGCGTTCCATGCTGTCGCGGGTATGGTTGGCCAATCTTCAGTTGAAAATTGGCGAAGTGCCACCTGTTGCAAACCTCTGTGTGGTATTTGGGCCACATCGTGAGCAATTCTGGGATAGCGACGGACCCCGACAAAACGGCGTGTGTGCACGACTGGCCAACTCCTCAGTCGGTGGGGGAGGTGCGCAGTTTTGCCGGTTTCGCGTCCTATTACCGCAGGTTCATTCCGCAGTTTGCGACAATTGCTAAGCCTCTCCATGCTTTGATGGCTAAAGGCCAGAAGTTTAGGTAGGGAGAGGGGGAGGAGGTCGCCTTTGTTCCACTGAGCCTTGCCAACGCGCCTCCCCTGGAGTTTCCGGATTTTTCCCTACCATTCATCTTGGACACGAACGCCAGTGACACGGACATAGGGCTGTCCTGTCGCAGGTCAAGAATGGCATTGAAAGGGTGGTAGCGTTTGGGAGTCGCGTCCTGTCAACCGCGGAACAACGTTACTGCGTAACCAGAAGGGAACTCTTGGCCATGGTGCACTTTGTGCAACAATACAGACTATCTGTATGAACCACGCAGCCCTCCAATACTCCTTGCGAGTGGATCAACCCTCGAGCCAACTTAGGGAAGGGCTGCTCATGAGATGGGACGAGGGGTTGGGACGTTATGGCGTGGTGGTTCCCACAGTTCTGCGGGGTGCATTGACTCAGGTAGTGCATGGAACCAAATTGTTACACCTTGGGGTGCGTAAAACGTTGCTAACACTGCAAAGGGATTTTTTCTGGCCAGGTATGTTAGAAGATGTGTACCACCTCGTTAAGAGCTGCACCGATTGTGCGCGCCGGAACACACCAGCCAGGAAGTGCCAACCCCCCTTGCAGTCCATCACAATGTCGCGAGTTAATGAGTTGTTCGTGCTTGACATTTTTGGGCCCTTCCCCTGTGCACAGAAAGGTAATAAGTTCCTTCTGGTCAGGGTAAAGTGCTTCTTCCGGTGGCCGGTGGCTTGGCCCCTACCTGACCAGATGGCGACGTCTATAGCGGATGCCTTTTTGCACGGGTATGTGTTGGATAAGAGGGCTCCCGAGCAGCTGCTTACAGACCAGGGCAAGAACTTTTCATCGAAGTTGTTATGCGAGATCTGTGACGTGCTAGGCACAAAGAAGATTTGGACGTCACCTTACCATCCTCAGATGGATGGCATAGTGGAACGCTTTCACAAAACCCTAACGTCGATGCTTTGCCAAGCAGTCGACGAAGCGCAGACAAATTGGAACCTACACATCCCTGGGGTACTGGCAGCATATAGGATGGCCTCCACGGGATTTTCCCCATTATTTTTCTGTATGGTTGCGAAAGTAAACCCTCTATTGACATCCAATTGGGTCTGTCTCTCGGAAGGAAGAGGCAGTCTCTGCCAGCGTCCTTGCAGGTCATACTGGACCGAATTTCTGACGCGTGCAAGGCAGATAAAGAGAACACCGCCAGGGCGTAGACCGCTAACGAAAAGAACGTGCGCCGTCGCAAGAACGTGTTGCCATGGGTGATAGGTGATAGAGCATGGCTGCACTGCCCGCAGGTGCCGTTGCACACGTCCCCCGGCCGTGGCAAGGACATGTGGAAATCGTTGAAGTTAAACAGCCGCAATGTGTGCGAGTGCAGGTAGGGTGCCGCCGCTGGTTTGTCCACCCATATCTGTGTGGTCGGGGTCTGGTGTGTCAAACGGACCGGGGCAGTTGGCCAAAGTAATTTGACGCCGAGGAAATGATGCTGTACCGCCCGCAGTTCAAAAGCCTTGACGTCGAGAGAACCCCGAAGGCCCTCCACACGCAAGGGGCCACCGACAGAGGACCTGCCAAGCATCCGAGTACCTCGACCCCTCCCACCCCCCCCCCCCCCCGCCGTACCGGTGGCCAAGCCGTCGTTGGCTGAACGAAGCCAAAATCCCGCCCAGGGAGACAGGCCGGCATCCAGGACTCTGCAGGGATTGCATTGCACGTGTTGTTCGGATTTTGGCGTTGTTGTTGGGTTGGTTGTGGTTGTCCGCATGGTTCTTCTACGGAGTAAGTTATTCCCTTTCAAACCTAGAACATTTATTATGCATTGCGTTGTGTTAATGGGTTGATTCGACCTAAAATAAATTGTTTAAAATTGTGTTAGCCGAGGACGGCGATTTTTTTAGGAGAGGGGGGTGATGTAAAGACAGTATGGAGTGATAGAGGGACAGTATGGTTATCCGTGACTATGGTTACTAACAGACGTGCTAATGATCATTGATGGGACAAGCGTTGACAGGGTCACGTGAGGGGTGCATGGGATCCAATGGCGGGAAAGTGTAATAAGGGCGGAGATTGACAGAGCCAGGTGCGGTGAGGAAAACTCGAGAATAGGGGCGTGGCCAGATCAGGCGAGGCATAAGAGCCGGCGCGAACCGGACCTGGTTGGCTGTTGGTGTGGGGAATCGCCATCGTCGTTGCCTTGGAACGGGTCATTTCCATCATCTTCGAGATGTCTTGAGACTAGAAGCTATGTTGTCTCAGAATAGAGTCGTCTTAACTACCCAAGTATATATAGTCACTCATGGTTACTTGTTGAGTTGTCAGTGGACTTTATTCATAATAAATATACAGAAAGACAAGACGGTGTCTATGAGAGCTACATTACAGATGTATTAAATATACACCAGAAGGTATACTTCAAGTCGTGTACTTGGCTTCGTGCTAAGTGACTTCTGCCTCGAAAAAAAAAGTTACAACACGCAGTTATATTTCGATTAAACTTTTTGTATACCCATAAATGCCTCAGCAGCTCTCCAGACTTTTTTCATGAGCACCTGGCTTCTGAATGTTGAGCCAATTTCTTTGAGCTGTGTGAGTGTGGGAGGAAATTAGTGTGCAGAATAGAAAAAAATCACGTATACAAAGGGATAACACAGAGGGCCGTATTTTTAGCAGTTACTCGGCGCAGGCTTGAGCCACACGGTCGCTTTCAAAGATGCACGAGCGGAATCAGCCGTGGCTTGGCTTAGGCTGAGCTCATTAAACATGCCTGAGCACGGTAAGGACAAATGCTCAGAGCCGGCTCAAGTTAAGCACGCCTATAAGCAGACTCGCTCGAGCCAGCAGAGCCAAGGCTGCGCCTAGTGGCAGTTATGAACACAGGCCTTAAACTCTCCCGTGGATAAAGTCAGCCACCTCCTTTCCTTACAGCCCAACAGTGGCACTTCACTGTTCAAACAGGTGTGTATCACACACACGGTCGCGGTGTCATTGCAACACGCTGCCTGCAAAGATCCCACGTGTGCAGACAAAAGTCTATATTCTGCGACTTGACATTTAAAATACACATAGGGATATTCCTCGTCATCGGCTGCTCTTTTCAATCCACTGCTGGATAAACCGCCTCTCGAAGTCGTTGCCATCTCTCATGATCATGTGACGCAACAAATTCATTTAGCTCTTGCACAAGAACTGATTTCATCACTCCTTCTCCATAATGTACGGCCTCTAAGGTGCGTCCCATCCCTTTCCTCCCACTCGTTCATTATTCCTGACCCTCGGCCATGGAATGCCTTCGAGTGGCACGGCCCTGCCTGAGCCCACAATCAATGTGATGTCTAACCGTCGCATATATTCTCTAATCCACGTGTTTCTATGTCTTTCGATGCAACATTCAAGAATGTATCTCGTGGAAATGTTATTTACAAGTAAATTCTTCGATACCATAATACAGCACTGTGGAGGCAAGGTTTTTTGGATCAAAGAGTAGATTGAAAAACGAGCTGTACATGAATATGCTAACATCATTCGTGAGTGTTATCAGGTCTCCTACTGAGCTCACCCCCCGTACAAATCTGCAACGACCACCATGGCGACGTGTGGTTAAACAAATCCGCACTACTGAAAGGTGAGTAGGGCCTTCATGCAGTATTGAATCGACAAAATACATACCTTTATTTATTTATTATTCCATTCTCTTTACACAATAAAGTTTGTTTGCACAATATTTGTATTCATACATGGGATAGCTACAAAACATGCAGAGATTTTAAAGCTCTGGACCGGAACTTTCCACTCTAACCTTCCTACAGTGAGGGAAAAAAAGAATTTGATCCCCTGCTGATTTTGTACGCTTGCCCACTGACAAAGAAATGATCAGTCTATAATTTTAATGGTAGGTTTATTTGAACAGTGAGAGACAGAATAACAACAAAAAAATCCAGAAAAACGCATGTCAAAAATGTTAAAAAATGATTTGCATTTTAATGAGGGAAATAAGTATTTGACCCCTCTGCAAAACATGACTTACTACTTGGTGGCAAAACCCTTGTTGACAATCACAGAGGTCAGACGTTTCTTGTAGTTGGCCACCAGGTTTGCACACATCTCAGGAGGGATTTTGTCCCACTCCTCTTTGCAGATCTTCTCCAAGTCATTAAGGTTTCGAGGCTGACGTTTGGCAACTCGAACCTTCAGCTCCCTCCATAGATTTTCTATGGGATTAAGGTCTGGAGACTGGCGAGGCCACTCCAGGACTTTAATGTGCTTCTTCTTGTGCCACTCCTTTGTTGCCTTGGCCATGTGTTTTGGGTCATTGTCATGTTGGAATACCCATCCACGACCCATTTTCAATGCCCTGGCTGAGGGAAAGAGGTTCTCACCCAAGATTTGACGGTACATGGCCCCGTCCATCGTCCCTTTGATGCGGTGAAGTTGTCCTGTCCCCTTAGCAGAAAAACACCCCCAAAGCATAATGTTTCCACCTCCATGTTTGACGGTGGGGATGGTGTTCTTGGGGTCATAGGCAGCATTCCTCCTCCTCCAAACATGGCGTGTTGAATTGATGCCAAAGAGCTCAATTTTTGTCTCATCTGACCACAACACTTTCACCCAGTTGTCCTCTGAATCATTCAGATGTTCATTGGCAAACTTCAGACGGGCATGTGTATGTGCTTTCTTGAGCAGGGGGACCTTGCGGGCGCTGCAGGATTTCGGTCCTTCACGGCGTAGTGTTACCAATTGTTTTCTTGGTGACTATGGTCCCAGCTGCCTTGAGATCATTGACAAGATCCTCCCGTGTAGTTCTGGGCTGATTTCTCACCGTTCTCATAATCATTGCAACTCCACGAGGTGAGATATTGCAGTGAGGGAAAAAAGTATTTGATCCCCTGCTGATTGTGTACGTTTGCCCACTGACAAAGAAATGATCGGTCTATAATTTTAATGGTAGGTTTATTTGAAGTGAGAGACAGAATAACAACAACAAAATCCAGAAAAATGCATGTCAAAAATGTTATAAATTGATTTGCATTTTAATGAGGGAAAAAAGTATTTGACCCCCTCTCAATCAGAAAGATTTCTGGCTCCCAGGTGTCTTATATACAGGTAACGAGCTGAGATTAGGAGCACACTCTTAAAGGGAGTACTCTTAATCTCAGCTTGTTACCTGTATAAAAGACACCTGTCCACAGAAGTAATCAATCAATCAGATTCCAAACTCTCCACCATGGCCAAGACCAAAGAGCTCTCCAAGGATGTCAGGGACAAGATTGTAGACCTACACAAGGCTAGAATGGGCTACAAAACCATTGCCAAGCAGCTTGGTGAGAAGGTGACAAAAGTTGGTGCGATTATTCGCAAATGGAAGAAACACAAAAGAACTGTCAATCTCCGTCGGCCTGGGGCTCCATGCAAGATCTCACCTCGTGGAGTTGCAATGATCATGAGAACGGTGAGGAATCAGTCCAAAACTACACGGGAGGATCTTGTCAATGATCTCAAGGCAGCTGGGACTATAGTCACCAATAAAACAATTGGTAACACACTACGCCATGAAGGACTAAAATCATGCAGCGCCCGCAAGGTCCCCCTGCTCAAGAAAGCACATATACATGCCCGTCTGAAGTTTGCCAATGAACATCTGAATGATTCAGAGGAAAACTGGGTGAAAGTCTTGTAGTCAGATGAGACCAAAATGGAGCTCTTTGGCATCAACTCAACTCGCAGTGTTTGGAGGAGGAATGCTGCCTATGACCCAAAGAACACCATCCCCACCGTCAAACATGGAGGTGGAAACATTATGCTTTGGGGGTGTTTTTCTGCTAAGCGGACAGGACAATTTCACCGCATCAAAGGGACAATGGACGGGGCGATGTACCGTCAAATCTTGCGTGAGAACCTCCTTCCCTCAGCCAGGGTATTGAAAATGGGTCGTGGATGGGTATTCTAGCATGACAATGACCCAAAACACACGGCCAAGGCAACAAAGGAGTGGCACAAGAAGAAGCACATTAAAGTCCTGAAGTGGCCTAGCCAGTCTCCAGACCTTAATCCCATAGAAAATCTGTGGAGGGAGCTGAAGGTTCGAGTTGCCAAACGTCAGCCTCGAAACCTTAATGACTTGGAGAAGATCTGCAAAGAGGAGTGGGACAAAATCCCTCTTGAGATGTGTGCAAACCTGATGGCCAACTACAAGAAACGTCTGACCTCTGTGATTGCCAACAAGGGTTTTGCCACCAAGTACTAAGTCATATTTTGCAGAGGGGTCAAATACTTTTTTCCCTCATTAAAATTCAAATCAAATTCATAACATTTTTGACATGCGTTTTTCCGGATTCTTTTGATATTCTGTCTCTCACTGTTCAAATAAACCTAGCATTAAAATTATAGACTGATCATTTCTTTGTCAGTGGGCAAACGTACAAAATCAGCAGGGGATCAAATACTTTTTTCCCTCACTGTATGTGCAGCCACATAAAGCAACCCATGCTGAGATGCGTCGGAGCTGCCTAATTCATTGTGGCAGGCCATCAGAGAGTCACGCTAAGTGATGAGGGCAGGGCCAAGAGAGAAATATATGACAGAGCCATATACAAGTACACTGCTCTCAGACCCCTGGCTCTCCTGTCCTGTTATTCTATAAGAAATGCTTCGCTGCAACTGCAGCTGGTGTAACGTGGAAACAATACCAACAAAAAAGATTGCTAGGTCTTTTGATGGGCTCAGAATTCTTTTTAAACGTGCGACCGTGAAATCACTGCATATTCAACACACAAGGTCAACACACTCAGCATAAGTACACTGTCAAGGGGCCAGATTAATGTCGTGTGCTATCATGATGTTGCTGATTTTTAGTCGAAATCACCAGAGCGGAGGCTCAGAACAATGATATCGGCCACTGCTGGGTGTGTAGGGCAGTGTCTGAGCCACAGTGCTACAGCTGCCAGCATATAAACACAACAATGAATGATAATGGGTTACAAATAAACTATTATTTATTTTGAATCAAAGGCAAATATCACTGACAGCGATACACGTTGTAAAGACAGCCCATCAAGAGAACTGCAGTGTCTAGATCAGTGTTCTTCATTGCAAGGCCCGCGGGCCACCGGCGGCCCCTGATGTGCAGCTCCCCCCCCCCCGCCCCCCCCCCCTCTGGACACGATACACAAATTGTGAAAACGCCCCCAACCACTATCATCATCATCATTGTGATGTCCACAAAGCTAACGTTAGTTTAGTTCTAACTACGTGACTTTACCGAAAGAACCAGAGAGTATGGATTCGTGCAGTCACGAAGGATTCAAATCAAGATTAAAGCTAACAATGGTTTCAAATGTGTGGCGGCGGCCCTCCCACTGAAAATTAGTGAAGAACACTGCTCGAGATCACCAGTCAAAAAGCGCTAACAGTGGACACATAGCAACGCCACTGCCCGCTTCGATAATTCGCCAGTGGCGTTTTTTTTATATTCACCGGCTCGCTCAGAAATCTCTACGGGATCACACAAATGCCACTGATCACGCCCGCCTGCCGTCTGAAATATACAAATAAGGTCTCCAACCAACCGGGGGTAGGGTAAGTTCGCAATACGTACACATCTTCTTAGAAAAAAAGGCATTTTTTGTCTGTCTGTCTGTGTGTGGATGCACACTTGCCAAGGATTTGGCTCGCAAACCGTGAGGTTTACGTTTTTAAAAAAATAGCCAGGTACCACGCCGTAAGCCCCGTGGTGAGCAAGCGCTATTCCTTTTTCTCATTCCTTTAAAGTAGTTAAATCAGTGATTTAGTGCGATTTCTCTTTATTTATTTAATAACGTGCGCGCGCGCTCGCTCGACCATACCAACTCACACGCCTTCGGTGGGGGGGGGGGGGAGACGGCCCCTACCAAGTCACACACGTTTGCTGGGGGGTGAGGGTGACATTTTCTTTCACGTTAAAAATGCAATAAAAATACACAAGCAGCTGAGGTTAATTCTTCACAGTGTAATGTCCCCCCCCCCACCCTGATGCATTCAGTTACTACTATACAGGACAGTCGGTAGATGCTACCACTATAGGCCGTAGATATTACTGCAGAGCAGCCGGGGTGATCGTGGCTGGGGGGGGTGGTAGCAGCCCAGCCCCAGCCTGCCAAGGTGCCACCTCGGCTGGCTGGGCAATCTCGGCGAGGCCGGGGGCTCTGCACGGGACTAGGCTTCACCACGGCAATGTTAAGTACTATTTTATTGCTTCTTTCGCTAAACTCACGTTGATAAAAAAAACTATTCTTTAAATAATAACCTTGCAAATATAACCTTAATAATGTTTGTGTGCAGACAACTAATATTTATATTTCTTGCTTCTTTCGCAAAACTCATGTACACAGAAACCTATTACTTTAATAATCACCTGGGAAATATTAAAATATTTTTGTTTGTGTGCTGACAACTAATATTTCTAAATGTACTTGGTACTTATTAATATAATTATTGTGTCTAAGTCCTTGTGTGCGTGTGAGTCCATGTGCGTGTCTGCGACGATCTTAGTGTGTACGTCCGTGTGTGTATGCCTGAGTCGATATGTGTGTGTGTCAGTAGATATGTGTGTGTGTTAGTCAATGTGTCCGTGTAGTGTTTGTGTATAGACAACTAATATTGAAAAATTATGTTAGGAAATTTAAAAATAACAATGTCTAAGTCCATGTGTTCATGTGAATCAATGTGCGTGTCTGCGTCCATGTGTGTGTGTAAGTCGATGTGTGTGTGTAAGTCGATGTGTGTGTGTGAGTCGATGTGTGTGTGTGAGTCGATGTGTGTGTGTAAGTCGATGTGTGTGTGTAAGTCGATGTGTGTGTGAGTCGATGTGTGTGTGTGAGTCGATGTGTCTGTGTGAGTCGATGTGTGTGTGTAAGTCGATGTGTGTGTGTGTGAGTCGATGTGTCTGTGTGAGTCGATGTGTCTGTGTGAGTCGATGTGTCTGTGTGAGTCGATGTGTGTGTGCAAGTCGATGTGTGTGTGTGTGTGAGTCGATGTGTCTGTGTGAGTCGATGTGTCTGTGTGAGTCGATGTGTCTGTGTGAGTCGATGTGTGTGTGTAAGTCGATGTGTGTCTGTAAGTCGATGTATCTGTGTGAGTCGATGTGTGTGTGTAAGTCGATGTGTCTGTGTGAGTCGATGTGTCTGTGTGAGTCGATGTATCTGTGTGAGTCGATATGTGTCTGTGTGAGTCGATGTGTGTGTGTAAGTCGATGTGTGTGTGTGTGTAAGTCGATGTGTCTGTCTGAGTCGATGTGTGTGTGTAAGTCGATGTGTCTGTGTGAGTCGATGTGTGTGTGTAAGTCGATGTGTCTGTGTGTAAGTCGATGTGTGTGTGTAAGTCGATGGGTCTGTGTGTAAGTCGATGTGTGTGTGTAAGTCGATGTGTCTGTGTGAGTCGATGTGTGTGTGTAAGTCGATGTGTGTGTAAGTCGATGTGTGTGTAAGTCGATGTGTGTGTGTGAGTCGATGTGTGTGTGAGTCGATGTGTGTGTGTAAGTCGATGTGTGTGTGAGTCGATGTGTGTGTGAGTCGATGTGTGTGTGTGTGGGTCGATGTGTGTGTGTGAGTCGATGTGTGTGTGTAAGTCGATGTGTGTGTGTGAGTCGATGTGTGTGTGTGAGTCGATGTGTTTGTGTGTGTAAGTCGATGTGTGTGTTTGAGAGTCGATGTGTGTGTGTGAGTCGATGTGTGTGTGTGTAAGTCGATGTGTGTGTTTGAGAGTCGATATGTGTGTGTGTGTGAGTCGATATATGTGTGTGCGTGAGTCGATGTGTGTGTGAGTCGATGTGTGTGTGGGGAGCAGTAGTGTAGCAGTTAGCGCTCTGCGCTATGAACATGGCGACCCGGGTTCAATTCCCGCTCACGGCCAACACCAGTGACGATTATCTGAACCGGTGCTGGGCCTCCCCTAGGTCGACTCAGCCTTAAATGAGTACCTGGTGCGGTGTGTGAACATCGCCACTGGGGAGATAAAGGCGGTCGGGCATGGTGCTGGCCACCCGCCCCCTCGTGTACTGTTCCGGCCTTCATTTGTGCTCGCTAACAGCACTTGCCCCTACAGTCTGTTAAGGCTATACTGAGGATCTTTATATTTTATCTTTGTGTCAGTCGATGTGTGTGTTTGTGTGTGTAAGTCGATGTGTGTGTGTGTGTAAGTCCATGTGCATGTGTATAAGTCCATGTGTGTGTGTGAGTTAATTAGTGTGTGTAAGTCCATATGTGTGTAAGTCCATGTGTCTGTGTAGGTCGATGTGTGTGTGTGTGAGTCGCTGTGTAGGTGCAAGACAATGTATGTGTGTGGGTCGATGTGTGTGTGAGTCGATGTCTGTGTGCGTGCTGTGTGTGTGTGCACGACTAATATGTACAAATTAGCTTAATACATTTTAACATAATTGTGTGTCTAAGTCCATGTATGCGTGTGAGTCCATGTGCGTGTCTGCGTCGATGTGTGTGTTAGTCGATGTGTCTGTGTGTGTGAGTTGATGTGTGTGTGTGTGAGATTCGATGTGTGTGTGTGCATGAGTCGATATGTGTGTGTGTGTCAGTCGATGTGTGTGTTAGTCGATGTGTGTGCATGGCTCCATGTGAGTAAGTCCATTTATTTGTGTGTGTAGGTCCATGTGTGTGTGTGTAAGTGAAAATAAAAAGAGCAATTGTGTCTAAATCGATGTGTGTGAGTCGATGTATGTGTGTGTGAAAGTCCATGTGTGTATGTGAGTCGCTATGTGTGTGTGAGTCGATGTTTGTGTGTGTGGGTCGATGTGTGTTTGTAAGTCGATATGTGTGTGTGTGTCAGTCGATGTGTGTGTTAGTCAATGTGTGTGCGTGGTGTGTGTAGACAACTAATATTAAAAAATTAGGTTAGTACATTTTTCAATATTAATGTGTGTAACTCCATGTGTGCGTGTGAGTCAATGTGCGTTTATGCGTCGATGTGTGTGTGTGTTTAAGTCGATGTGTCTGTTTGTGTGTGAGTAGATGTGTGTGTGTAAGTCCATGTGTGTGTGAGTCGATGTGTGTGTTGGTCGATGTATGTGTGTGTGTAAGTCCATGTGTTTGTGTGTGGGTCCATGTGTGTGTGTAAGCCAATGGGTGTGTGTATGTCAATGTGTGTGTGTAAGTCCAACTGTGTGTGTCAGTCCAAGTGTGTGTAAGTCGAAATGTCTGCGTGCCCGTCAATATGTGTGTGTGTGAGTCGATGTGTGTGTGTGTCTATGTATATCAGTCGATGTGTGTGTGTGCATGCCGATGTGTATGTGTATGCGAGTCCATGTGTGTGTGTTAGTCCATATGTCTGTGTAAGTCCATATGTGTGTGTGTGAGTCGATTTGTGTCTAAGTCTATATGTGTGTGTGTGTGAGTGGATGTGTGTATGTAACTCCATGTGTGTGTATCTAAAGCCGATATACGTGTATGTGTGTTTAGGGCAATGTGTGTGTGAGTCTACGTATGTGTGTGTGTGAGTCGTTGTGTGTGTAAGTCGATGTGTATGCGTGGGTCCGTTTGTGTGTAAGTCCATGTGTGTGTATTAGTCGATATGTGTGTGTGTAAGTCCATATGTGTGTGTAGGTCGATGTGTGTGTTAGTCTACTTATGTGTGTGTGTCGATGTGTGTGTGTGAGTCGCTGTATGTGTGTACGTCGATATGTGTGTGTAACTACATGTGTGTGTATCTAAAGTCTGTGTTTGTGAGTCGCTGTGTGTGTAAGTCGATGTGTGTGTGTGGGTCGATGTATGTGTGTAAGTCGATGTGTGTGTGTGTGTGGGTCCATGTGTGTGTGTAAATCCACGTGTGTGTGTCAGTCTATGTGTGTGTGAGTCGATGTGTATGTGTAAATCGATGTGTGTGCGTGGGTCCATTTGTGTTTGTAAGTCCATGTGTGTGTGTCTTAGTCGATATGTGTGTGTAGGTCGACGTGTGTGTGAGTCGAAATATGTGTGTGAGTCGGTGTGTGTGTGTGAGTAGCTGTATGTGTGTACATCGACATGTGTGTGTAAATCCATGTGTGTGAATCTAAAGTTGGTGTGTGTGTGCAAGTCGATGTGTGTGTGTGGGTCGATGTATGTGTGTAAGTCGATTTGTGTGTGTGTGGGTCCATGTGTGTGTGTAAGTCCATGTGTGTGTGTCAGTTCATGTGTGTGTATCAGTCTGTGTGTGTTTGAGTCGCTGTGTGTGATTTAGTCAATATGTTTGCGTATCAGTTGATGTGTGTGTGGCTCTATGTTCACGTGTGAGTCAATGTGTGTTTGTGTGTCTATGTGTGTCAGTCGATGTGTGTGTACGTCGATGTGTGTGTGTGTGTTTGAGTCCATGTGTGTGTGTGTTAGTCCATATGTGTGTGTAAATCCATATGTGTGTGTGTTAGTCCATGTGTGTGTAAGTCCATATGTGTGTGTTAGTCCATGTGTGTGTAAGTCCATATGTGTGTGTAACTCCATGTGTGTGTATCTAAAGTCGATGCCTCTGTGTGTGAGTCCATATGTATGTGTGTGTAGGGCGTTGTGTGTATGAGTCTATGTATGTGTGTGTGTGAGTCGATGTTTGCGTGAGTAAGTCGATGTGTGTGCGTGAGTCCATGTGTGTGTGTAAATCCATGTGTGTGTGTAGTGACTTGTAGCATCACTACCGTGTGGATCTACTCACACACACGTGACGTCACTACGCGGGGGAGCGTCACTAGCACACGGGTCCACACCCTCACACACACACATGACGTCATCACGTCTGGATGCGGGAATAACATCACGGCCGTTTCGGGGGATCTGGAGGCCGTGGGTCAGTACCACAAGGGTTGTGTGAGGCCGTGCCACTCTGGGTGAACCCGGCTGGACACGTGACCGGATCAAGGTGGGGGCCGGGGGGCCCGGGGGCACCTTGGGAGCCACATGGATAGGAGAAGAGCCTTCTCGAGAGTTCTCGAAAGTGGGCGTGTCCGGGGTGTGGCCCGGACACGCCAAGACGCATATAAGCGGCCTCTGCACCGGGTTCGAGGCTGCTCGTGTCCAGGATGAAGATGCCTCGTGAAGACGCCTCTTGAAGAAGAGTCAAGCCTCAAGTCAGCGTGGCCAACCAGTAGCCCTCCTGGCTTGGCCACACTAGTCGTATGAAAGAGTCAGTGTTAACGAGTGATGGTGTGTGTTAGCGAGGATAGGTCGGTGGTCACCACCCTATGTTAAGAGTTGCCGTTGTGTTGAATAAATAGCGTTGCCTCCCAAGTCCAGCGTGCACTTGAAGTGAACCCATTACATTTGGTGTCGGAAGTGGCAAATGCTAGGGCTAAATTACCTAGAGTAAGGCACGATGATCACACAACGCCGTAGGCAACATAAAGGCATTCCTCGGTAGAAGAGAACGACGACGGAAATCTTGTCCCGCCGACTGCCTTGGTTATGGTAGCCCCGGAGAGCCCCGCCAACATTGCGCCGGCGGCGGAGCAACGCTGGCTGACCCGTCGCCGCCAGAGGATCACCGGGCGACGAGCGCCTGCCTCGCGGAGCTGCTGGGTGCCACAGCAGAGTTGGTCACCAGGGTCGACATCGGGGAGCCGTTGACGGAGGAGCTTGGGCCGGGACCACGTGGCGACGGCGCTGTTGCTGCCGCCAACCGGCCGCGCAAAACTCCCGCCACGCCGCCGGATTGCGCGGCAGCCATTTTGGCGGGAACGTGCAGCGGTGAGGCCGCCATTTCCCCGCACCCGCCACCTGCGCAGCGGGACGTCCCTGCGCTGCATAGCCGACTCCCATTCGTGCGCGAATTCACAGCGGCTGGCGGGGATTGGGAGACGTTTAAACACCGCTTCTCCATGAGCTGCACCTTGGTGGGGTGGACGGAGGAAGAGGCTTTAAAGGTGCTCCCCACGTCTCTCGATGACGATGCGTTGGCGGCATTTTGCGCCATTCCTCCTGCACGGCGCTCCACGTTGGCGTTGGCCTTCAATGAGATGGCCACCATTCACGACCAGTATTCGTAACAGGTTCGTGGAACGACGGCGGGGGGAAACTGAGACGCCCCTTACCTGCAGAAGCGCCCTTTTGTTGCCAGCTCAATCCAGGATGCGTCAGTTTTTCCATCCTGCATCACACCCGCCACAACTCCCCCAGCCGGCACGGTATCATCGGGTGGAGTAGCTGGGGCCACATGTGCCAAAACAGTGCCGGCCGGAATTGTCACCTGCGAAGGACCCGAATTAAGGACCTGTAAGAACGGGTCCTGGCCCTTTGACATGGCCGTAAGGAAACCCACCAAACAGGTCGTCCTCGAAATGTAGTTAGAGGGGGACAACAAAATGCCCGCCTCTGACGCCTGCAAACCCAGAGGTTTGGGCAACCTTAGGGGTACCAACATCTGTGACCCAGGTGGAATGGTCGTGAAATACCTGGACAAAGCTCGCACACTGGCCGCAAGGGGGGACAGCACGGTGAGAGACTGCAAAAAGTGCAACCGATGGCGGCCCGATGGCATCTCCACACAACCTTGGTCCACAAGTATTCGAAAGGGCATCTTGGCCAAGAAATCAGTCCCAAAACGCATGGCACTGCCAAAGCCCTGGAGACTAAGACGGGCCCATCCAATTCGATTTCTCCAATTCTGATTGATGCGACAATATGGCCCAAAATGCCCAAACTGCCGCCATTTGCGACAACACGTGCCCCTTGAACCAGCTGTAATGAACCAAAGCTGTGTGGCAACAATCCAAAAATACATTCGGATATAATAGTGGCTGATGCCCCCGTGTCCACAAAAACCCGCATTTCCACTCCCTGAACATAACCAGTGGCTGCCACCAGCCGATGCATGAGCGCATTCCATTGATGGAGCCGCCTAGGGCACCTGGCGAATGGCAACGAAGAAGCACTGGGCGAAGCAGAGAACTTAGGGATGGCCGCGTGATCATGAACCCTAACCCCACTAGATGAGTGAGGTGAGGGGAGCGGCCGAATGATTGATGCGTCGTGACTTGCCTGGAGACCGGAAGATGATGCTGATGTGGAGCGTTACGGCAGCCAAACGCGATGTGGCCCTGCTGACCACAGCGGAAGCAGGTGGTGGACGCCGACCCCTGCGAGCGAGGAGCCCTCGTCCATCACCGCTGCTTCGGTCTGCAGCCCCCGGCGCCTCTCCCGACTGGCGGAGGGCAAGGTGTGCCTGAATGTTCTGTGCCACTCTGTGATGAGATGTCGGCCTCCTCGGCGATTGCCAGAGCAATTCCCAGCTCCCGCGCCAGGGAGAGCAACCGCTCACAAATCCTTGAAAGATCTGGACAAAGTCCCATTGGTGAGCTCCTCCGGCAGGCAAGGCTGCCTTGGCTGGGCCATGTAGCCTGCATGCCCAGCCACCACATGCCTACACTGCTTTTGTTCGGCCGGATCGAGGGGGCTAAAAGGGCTTGAGAAGAGATGGAGTGATGTGGTGCAGGAGGATGTGGAGCTGAGTGGACTTGCCGATGACTGGTACCAGCGGTGTCAAGATCTGCCTCTGTAGAGGAGGCTCGTGAAGGACGCTACTGAGTAGTTGGTGGCAGTTGCCCTCCAACAACAACGGAGGGCGGAGGAGTGATGCTTCCAACAACGAGCGGAGCACCAGGTGGCTAAAGCACAGCAAGTTGGCACAGTAGGGGGCACAGGTGGTGCATCAGCCAGTCGTCTCAGTCAGTCGACCTGTGGCATCTGGGTCTGCCTCGTGACCTCCTGCCAGCGGGCGTTCGACACTTCACGTGGCCTCAAGGTGCACATAGCCTGGCAAAAGCATCGTGGTGACGTCACCACCACTTAGTAGCGAATGGCGGTTGTTGTTGTTGTGTGTGAGTCGATGTGTGTGTGTGTGAGTCGATGTGTGTGTATGTGTACGCCCATGTGTGTGTGTATTAGTCGGTGTGTGTGTGTGTGTGTAAGTCAATTTGTACGTGTCATTCGAGGTGTATGTGTAAGTCGATGTGTGTGTGTGTGCGTGGCTCCATGTGAGTGTGTAAATCCATTATTTTGTGTGTAGGTCCATGTGTGTGAGTGGATGTATGTGTAAGTGAAAATAAATCAATAATTGTGAGTGTAAGATCCACCGCCAACCCCGTATAGCCTTGACAGACTGTTGGGGAAAGTGCTGTTAGCGAGTAGCTCCTGCCGCGATGATGTCGTCACATCCGCGCGGCGGTGACATCTCAAGCATATTTTGGCCTACTCTTCCACACTGGCCAGACATTTTGGAAGAGACATTTACCCACACTTTACCCCACCGCACATAACCCGACTGACGTGATTTGCCAAATCAGACAACCCAGATGAAACCCATTTATACGGGGGAGTGATTCAGAATATGTATTTATACTATACTCTTTGGTTCTTTCGGTAAAGTCACGTAGGTAGAAAAATAAGAATAGATTACGACGTTTTGATCGCCACACAAGCAACCGTCTTTAGGATGATAAAGAGAGACAGGCTTCTGAAACAAGTCCTTATATATAGAGCCGAGAGGGGGGGAGGGGGGGTTGCCGCATCGGGCAAGAGGGTGGGGCTAGAGATTGTGCCTAAGCGAGTGGGAAATCCAAAGATGGGAACCGAGATAGGGGGGGAAAGGGAGGATGACCTCCATGACGACAACGAGCTGAGGAGGTGGCCATTGTATTGTGAGAGATTAGCATGTTAATGTGCAATAAAGCACTTCCACGACGACTGTAGACTTGTGTATTTTTATTAACAATTACTGCACAGCTCTGCACTCTCTTCCCGGATGGTTCCGCGCTCCCTCTTCCCGTCGTAATGTGCGCGCTCCCTCGTCCTCCATTGCGGCGCGTCTCTCTCTCTCTCTCTCCTCATGCTCGCCGCTGGCTGGCGGCACGCGGGGAGTAGAGAGGGCTTCGCCAGCGGAGGTCGCCACGTAGCTGGTGGCAAGACGAGGTAGGCGATGATGCAGTCCAGACTCCAGGATTCCCACACCGACCCCGAGTCCTCTCACTGCCTCTCCTTATATTGCTCTCGGCGGAGCTAGGCTCCGCCTCTAGCCACGCCCCTCGTAGAACCTTCTCGACGCTTCCCGAACATACCCACGAGCTCCACCCATTACCTTCGGCCCAGATAGAACCCTTCCCTCTGATTGGATATGAGTACCCAGCAGTGCCTATGCAGCCCTTCATCGTCCCTTAGGTGGCGCTCTCTCAATACAAATGTAAACGAACCAACGCAATGGTGGCTGTGCTAGTGCGACATCCAGCTCGTTAGAAAACGAGGGAAACAAACGAAGGACAACATCACATCGAGGAAAGGAGAGACACACACCGAGAGGCACACACACATACAGAGAGAAACACACACACAGAGAGACACACAAAGAGAGAGAGAGACACACAGACAGAGACACACACACAGAGACACACAAAGAGAGAGAGACATACAGGGAGACACAGAGAGAGAGAGACACAAACAGAGAGACACACACAAAAATATACAACAACCGCCATTCGCCACGAAGTGGCGGTGATGTCACCACGACGCTTGTGCCAGGCCATGTGCACCTTGAGGCCACGTGAAGTGTCGAACGCCCGCTGGCAGGAGGTCACGGGGCAGACCCAGGTGCCACAGGTCGACTGACTGAGATGACTGGCTGATGCACCACCTGTGCCCCCTACTGTGCCAACCTGCTGTGCCTTAGTCACCCGGCACTCCGCTCGTTGTTGTGAGCATCGCTCCTCCGCCCTCCGTTGTTGTTGGAGGGCGACTGCCTCCACCTGCCCAGTAGCGTCCTTCACGAGCCTCCTCCACAAAGGCCGATCCTGACACTGCTGGTACCAGTCATCGGCAAGTCCACTCAGCTCTACTCCCTCCTGTACCACATCACTCCATCTCTTCTCTAGCCCGTGCCGCGCCCGTTTAGCCCCTTCGATCCGGCCGAACAAAAGCTGTTTCGGCATGCGGTGGCTGGGCATGCGGGCTACATGACCCAGTCAACGCAGCCTTGTCTGCCGGAGGAGCTCACCGATGGGACCGTGCCCAGATATTTCAAGGATTTGTGAGCTCCTCACACAATCCAGTCTGGTTAAACCCAGGATGGATCGTAAGCAGGCCAGCCTAAATGTTTCTAACCGGCGAAGATGTTTCATTAGGGGGGTCCACGTTTCGCAAGCGTAGAGAAGGGAGGGAATGACCGTGGCCGAGAACACCTGAAGCTTAGTGCGGAGCGACAGACCAGGTAGCTTCCACACAGCGTTATGCAACCGATGAACAGAGTGAGACCTCTGCTGTTAAACTGGAGCCAGTCATAAGCACATTGCCCAGGTATGGGAAACTCTCCACTCTCTCCACAACTGCCCCATCACTGATTGGGAGTTGTGGGGGTGGCGTGTCCGTTGGTACAAAATACCCAGGCAGGTGCTTAGTTTTGGTGGGGTCTGATGGTAAGGCCCCACCTCTTAGTGGCACGCTCCAGTCTCAGCAGCAGCGTCTCCAACTCCTCCTCTGAATGAGCGGCTATTACCAAATCATCGGCATACATAACGTGGTTGACCAATAGGGAGCCATCCCTTGACACACAGAGAGAGACACACACAACAACATCACAGCCAGTTATAGTCTGCTAAAAACGAGAGCCACCGCCACATCGAGGGAAAGGGGCAATTTGGGCTTTGTTAGTGAGACATTTAGCCCGTTCATGTAAAGACATTTAACTTGGTAATGTAAATTGGTAATGTAACTCAGAGTCCGAAAAAACTGCTGACAATGGCAGGTAGGATGGAAACATCAACAACTTGTTAAGGCTTTACCTCGTTAATAACGTCCTTCCAATGATTGCTCAATTTCTACCCATCGTCTCGATTGAAGTTATGTCTGTGCTTATATATCTGGATGGTTTCATGAACAAATCTTTGATAGTAGCCCGAAGGTTTGCAGAGTACCTTGGTCTCGGAAAAAAACATTGTCGTGAGAGCCCACCGCGTTCAAGCAGGGATCAGCCACGGCAGAGGTATTGATTTTGCCGTGTTTCAAATCTGCCTTGTGTTCACAAACACGGTCCGAGACATGTCATTTCGTTTCCCCAATGTAACTGCTACCGCAGACACAACTTAGTTTGTAGACACCAGGGTATTGCATGTCAGGAATCACATCTTTCACAGATGGGATCAGGTCACTAATTTTATGTACTGTGTTGAATCGACCCTGGATCTTGTGTTTGTTCAAGATTTTGGAAATATTTTTGGTAACCCCTGCTATGTATGGCAAGGTGATGGTTTTGATTGGGTCCTCAGATGGTTCTCTACCCATGGTAGGTGCTTTACAAATAGCTGTTACTCTCATTGGGCTGGACGGGAGAGTTTAGCATTGTTGCATACAGCAAGCTGTGGTGTTTAGTTGTGCATTGGCTTTTATGCAGAGTTGGCGTTAATCGGTGCTCACTAAAAATAGCACACGGATACAATTTAATACATTTTAATTGTATTTTATTTTAATTGACATATCGCCTTGACTAAGGCGCTCAACAAGGAATTAACTATTTGTGTGATGATATGAGTTTGTGAGAAGGATGGTAGTTGCGTGAATATGGTTTTGCGTGAAATAAACTATAATGAAAGGGACAATGAGTGGTTAATGATGAGCGAGCGATGATGAATGGGTAGGGAAGTTGGAAAAGGGGATGATGATGGTGTTACTGACGGGGAAGGGAGGGGGGAGAGGAGTTTGGGTAAACGAGGGAAATGAAGGGAAAGTTTTCAGGGAAGAACGATGAACGGACAGCGACGCCAATTGTTTAACGTGTAGGGGACAGCTTGTTCCAGTATGAGGGGGCCAGATGTGAGACAGAACGGAATCGTGATTGGGCACAATGAGGAGGGGGAACAGAGACAGCTGGCACTGCGAACTGAGAGGGTGAGACGGAGCGTCGAAACAATATTGAGGGAAGCGAGATGATATGTTGGGAGCGAGATCATGGGGAGAGATTTGTAAACTCGGGTGAGGAAATGGCAAAGGCGACGTTGGTGGACAGGAAGCCAGTGTGGCCGAATGAGGAGAGGCGACATGTGGAAGTGTGTGGGGATATTTGAGGTGATGCGGGGGACTTGTTGGAGCGGTGTAAATGCTCAGGAGGGAAGGCCGAGGCACGAGGGAGTTGAGGTAATCGAGACATGTGAAGATGAGGGGAGTGAATTGCAAGTGTTTGTCGCCGTGGTTGAGGCGAGGGGGGGGGCGGACTTTGTGAATGATGTACAGGTGAGAGCGGCAGGAGTGGGTGGCGGTGGACATGTGGTCGGATGGAGAGAGAGAAATCTGACGCCAATTCTGAATAATATGTACCAGCACTGAATTTGTGTCTCAACATACCGTAGCTCAACTTAGCCTGTAATATTCTCTAAATATCAGTGAATGCTGTTGTTAAAGGTTTTCAAAATCCAATTCACATTGTACACAGGCTGTGTACCCTGGGCTGTCGAATGTGGGACCGAAGCTTCATTAGTGAGAAGTAAGACTTGTTGGATCTTATTCTGACACCAAGACAGGACACAAAGCGTGCTTTAGTCAGCATCACACTCCAACATTGCCTGCCTTTGTTTGAAACCTGCACTAAGTACTCATTTTAGGCTAACTCAAAAAAGTCCGAGTTCAGATTCCAAATGCCACTGATGTTTTGTGCATCGTGTTAAAGAACTTCATTTGGGTCACAAGGATGTTAGCGCAGTGTATACTAACCACGAGTCCACATATTCATACAGTATAGCCTTAACAGACTGTTGGGGCAAGTGCTTTTAGCGAGTACCTATTAAGGCCGGCACAGCCCACGAGGGGGTGGGTGGCCACCACCATGCCCCACCACTTTTGCCTTTCCAATGGTAATGATTTGACACCGCACCAGGTACACATTTGGAGCTTGGTCGACCTCGGGGAGGCCAAGAACCGGTTCAGATATTCACCACCGATGTTGGCCGTGAGCTGGAATCGAACAGTACAGCGCGCTAATCTTTGCGCTACCGTTCTCCACACATACATATATACGAACGTACACACACAGATACAGACACCCACTGTCGCTTGTTGGCATATTGCTATGGCTGGGGGCAAAGGAAATTATTGACTGCTGCACCCCATACTGGGCTTGGGAACTGCCAGACTAAAAATAGAATTGCATCCACCCGCCTTCACTAAAGTAGGATCACTTCTAAGCTGCAGGAGGGTTAAGGCATCGTAAAGTTGTGTCTCTCACATTTTACATTCCGCATATAACCTTGCAGGAATTTCGGCCATCCTATGGAAGGACTGGCCCTCCACCGTAAGAAGGTGACATCTTCACGAATGCTCAGGAGGGCGCACTGGTGCTCATTTGAGTGGAGGAGGAGGAAGAGGAGGACATTAAATCACACGTGCAGTGTTCCAATGCTCAATGTAACGCAGGCATTAAAAAAAAACGATTATACATGCACAGATGTATAAACATAAAATAGTAGAAACTTTGTGCGCCCTGAAAACAAGAGGATTAGAATCATGCTGCTCTACATAGACATACTAAGAGATGGCCATCAGTGAGTAATTGATTGTATGTACACTGTGTATGTTAAACCTATTTCGCACTGTACATAGCCAACCGTGGTAATTGGAGGTGCGGGGGAAGGACAACAAACTAAACACAAAAAAACCGTTCTAAAGAAATGTTAATTGCTATATGTGTTTGTAGCAGTAGTAGTGGGATTCCACCATTGTCTTTATTTCTTTTTAGTGATTTGTTTACCTTTCCCACAATTTGCATCTCCAATCGTTTAGTTGTATTGTTGTTCGTTTTGTTGTATTGGTTGTTGTAATTTTCTGACCCGCCTCTCCTGGACATCTGTGAAAAACAGCTTCATACCTCATCGGATTTCTGCAGGATAAATAAAGTTTCTGACTGTCAGCACCGAAATAAAAGCAATATTCACATGTGACTTTGTAAATCATCCACAAAATGTGATACTCAGTCGTAATTTCAGCGGTGCATGCGACGAGTTCAATTCCCTGCAGCAGCTAACGTCAGTTGGCAAGTGATATTTGAACCGGTCCTAGGGTGCCAACCATCACTAACCCACGTTGACCAACGTGGTGAAGTATGGTCCACTACATAAAACGTACAACAGGTTAACTAGACCACAACGGGTAACTAGACCACAACGGGGTAACTACATAACCGGGTCAGTCAGTAACACACTGCCTGACTCACGATGCCGAGCGTAAAGACCGAAGACCGAAGAGACATAGCCCCGACGGGTTTCATTCTAACAGACAGCCTGGATCGGCTCTCGGGATCTCCCTTTTATGCCCCTGAGCGTGGCCTGGCTCCGCCCTCGGCCACGCCCCCTTCTGGATCTTACCAGAAGGTTCTGGGCCATACATTACGTGTCTCTATCACCACCTTTTGGCCCCCCTCATTATCCTATCCTGATCACGTGCCCTCTCGGGTTCAACGAGACTGTCACGTCCTCAACTGCCCTCTCTCTGACAGTCACCAGAAGCATGCCCCCTAGGGCCCCCTTCCATGCCATACATACTCTGGTGCCAGGGAGAAGCTCGAACACGCACAGTTCCCCTTAGTAACTGGTGCTAACGCCGTAGTGACCCAAATATTCATCACTACACAATGATACAATGTATATATGTGGTATTGTACAGTATACACATTTCATGCAAGCTCAGCGTGAGGAGCTGACGCACAGCAAGTTGCCAGATTGCAAAGCAAGAGGCATATCATCCGTTCCCTTCGGATGTTGTGATAATTTTACAACTCACTGAACCACTGGGTTTTTACAGCAGTCAATGTTATTTCCCATGATGCCATCCGTGTCCTCAAAGTTTCCCCCTAATTAACGTATGTGCTGATGTATATGTGCTTATACATACATTTATCAAAAATAATATTTTAATACGCAAATGACCAAACGGCCACATTAAATTCAACACCATCCAGGTGGTGAATGTTAAAACTCTTGATGTGGAAACCCGCTCAACGGTGGCATGTGAAACCAATAATACGAGTAACATTGCATAAATAACAACGCCCTTTATTTATCCAGGACACTCTCACCGAGTCTCAGACTCGGAGAATCTTGCATTAGGATGTATAATTGATATTGGTTATTGTAAAGGGCGTTTGTTTTACAAAATCACCGGGAAGTTGCGTCATGAGGTGTCACTTAAAGGTTAAATTAAGCGGTTTTTAGGTGTTGCATTTTTGTGATTAAATAATGGATTACTTTAAGCTTAAAAGCTAGAAGTAACTTTTTAAGCCTTTTAAGTTCAAACCATTCTTTTATTTATATGATCAAGATTACAACCCAAGCGGCGATCATCAACCAGCACTAATGCATGAGCCTGAGAAAGTGGGCAAATTACTGTTGTTTTGTTTTGCACCTGTTTGACCAACAAAAGCCTCAGTGAGGTACAAGACGCTTTTTTCAGGAGGGTCCTGCCAAGTTTTCACAGTAAGGGGCAATGCTGCTGTATGTAAATCCAACACCAGCTACAATATATACACATGCTCGCATCGTAGGAGGAAACCATCGAACCTGAGGGAAACTCGTGCAGAGCAGGGGCAGAATATAAATCACTGAGCTGCTTCCGTTCCTTCTTTAAAACTACCCTTATCTCGTCTCCCTTGCCCATCTTGCTACTGTTACTCCCTGCCTCAGCCTCCCAGACACGACCAGGCCTAGATCAACCCCTTTCACTACCCCAACCACTCCTTAAACCACTCCCACCTGTCCTCCTGTCACCATAGCGACACCACCACTTTTAATAACCTCACTCTTTATTTTAGCCACTAACATCCGATGTACAAGTTTAGAATTATTGGAAAGCGCCTTGGATTAAGGCGTTATATAAATCTACATAATAAAAGAAATGATACAAACCCCACACAGATAGGCGCCCGAGGATAGCATCGAACCCGGGTGATTCTTGCTGTGAGGCACAAGTTATACCACTGCACCACTCTGCTGCCATTAACAAATATATGTATAAATGCCACGATATAGTTTTTACTTGAGTTACACTGCAGACCTTGTGTGCAAGCCATTGTGGGAATGTGCTCGGAGGACATTTCGGTCTTTCCACATGCGGATTGCATTTGCAATGGCATTACATACACTGCAAATCAAGATAATTCAGGGACAAGGTTTCTGCAAGTGAGGATTGCCTTCCTGTTATTTTAACTGAATCTTTAATTGGATAAATCTGAGACATTAAATATCAGCTTAAATCTGGCAGCTGCTGTATTTGTCCATCTCAATGTAACCACATACCATACATCATTAATCTAATTTCATCTTTTCACCACACTGCTCTATTGACCTCCAGAACTCCTTCTCTCCACAACAAACATAAACAGGGCTTACAGTGGTGAGATGTTAAATACCTCGTCTGGTATACAGGAGGTCGTGGATTAAATCCCTACCCTGATGCCTGCTGTATATTTGGAGTTTGCATGTTCTCCACGTGGTAGCGTGGCTTTTCTTCCGGGTCCTGCGGTTTTTCCTGACACATTTAGAAACACGCATTTATAATTATTTGGCTGCTATAAATTATCTACGTGATAATCCACTTCGTTGAGCTATCATTTGTGACCAAGTCGCTTTTGAAAAAAAAACAGAGCTATATAGCTCAGTGGGCCTTACCTGGTAAAAAAAAAATCTTAAATTTTACAAAAAGTTCAGTGTTAACATTGATCCAGGGTCAACTCATCCAGCCATTCTCTCTCCTTTGAAGAGAGAATATTATTGCCAAAGGGTGTGTCACCACTGGTTGTGTGTAACAAACAGAGATGAGCACTACCCAATTCCCATTTCAGCAGGTCAGCTTCTTTGACTATGGCTATAGTTGCGGGCTGCCTAATATACATTTGCATTAACATAATGGAACAAGCCCCAAATACAAATGCATGCCATTTCATACGCAAATGATTTTTTTAAAAAAACATCCTTCAAACATATTCTTGGTTCTTTCGGTAAAATCACATAAAAGGGAAACAATAAAATAATAATAATAAAAAAAAATATTGTTGTGGTTTTCACACCTGATGATTATTGCTTGTGTTGCAGTCGAAACGTCGTGATAATTTTATTGTTTTATATTTTTTATTATTTTATTGTTTCCCTTCTACGTGACTTTACCGAAAGAACCAAGAATATGAATCCCTGCAGTCACGAAAGCTTTAAATCAAAATCCTTCAAACATTTATAATGGTCTCAATATACAATATTCATTAAATAAACTTGGCATATAAAATACACATACTAATGCAGTGCAAGGAATGTCCAACTATGCATTTGTAGTAAAAAAATGGGTGCAAATGTTCCCATTTTTTACTGACCGTGAAACATGTAATTGAATGCAATGATTTTATTTGGTGAAATCAAGCTATTACAGACATTTTTTATATTTAACAGAATTAATTGGACCGTGAAAACAACTTTGGTCTCTTTAAGGTCATGGAATACATCATTTTTTAATTAAATGCAGCACCAGACATATTGCTCAGTACTTAAATGCATGTTTTTTATACTGTACTTTCCATTTCTAATCATTGTGACAATGTAATGTAAGTATTGAGAAAATATATTTTACACCGAGTCCCAATATTCTTTAAGTAGGATCCTGCGTTGTGATGTTTGGCCCATTCCTGAGTGAGCAATATATGACTTGCACATATTATAATTATTTTTTACATCTTAGAGCAACAGTAAAAGGTTTCCTTACTCAGCCATATGGTGGCACTTATTCTCATTGACAGCTCTGAGCCAGTGGTGAAAATTCCACATTTCTACGACGGAGGCCAGTCAACTCATCGGATGATGTATGTACGTATGTTGAACTTCTTTCGCACCGTACGTAGCCAAGCGTGCTAATCGGATGTCTCTACGGGTTGTGCCACGCATCGTTCAGCACCATGTTCGAAGTATCACTCCACGCGTTGGAAGCCTATTCAGAAACTGAATTCAGTTCCTTACAAGTATGTTGATATTCACAATCGCACCGGAACGACGCGTGGGAAAACCCAAAAAAACGCACCGGAAGAGTCACGTACAAAACCGAAGAGAAGATTTCCCAGGTTGCTCCTGGCCGCGATTGGAACTCTCAACTTATTGGGTCACGCATCAAAGCACTCCCGACAAGTGGCAACCCGCGCAGGAATTATATACTGCAGTAAACGATAATCATGATGGCAGTGCCAACGGTCAATTTGCGAAAACCAAACGTTGTTGCTGTGGCTCTGCGCAGCTCTCCATGGTGTTCGTGCTCGCCGTCAGTGTTTGACGGAGCCCAGGTAGCCACCGGGGTCTGCGGTCACGCATGTGAGAGGGCAGTCGACATTCCCATTTCCTCAGGCCAGACCACTTGCTAAAATCACAGGCTTCGGAGAACAAACGCACACGTTGCCATCGCTGTCAGTGTTACAAGGGAGGAATCAATGTGAGAGGTAAGAGGGAAAACGGCGGAGCGGAGGTATTGGGGCAGAATTGAAGAGTGAATGCAGTGTTTGCAGGTGAATGCCTTGTGATTAGTTGAATATTCGCGCGAGCATACGCCGTCTGGGGTATGCGGTGACAGAGGATAAAGACGGCGTGATGAATAATGCATGGCAGTAGGCGATATCCTGATGAGTGTGGAATGAGCACATAAAGGGCTTTCTGATGAAACCAACAGGAGCAGATGCAGGTGTTCTGATGAGTGAGGGCTTAACAATGGAAGTCCTTGTTATAATTGGAATGTTCATCATCACCAGCTATGATAGATATACTGCTGGATAAAAAAGCATCGTCAAGCCTGTTGCCATTTCCCAGAAACAACAGCCCAGATACCAAGGTCCATCAGGTCCTACGCAAGAGCTGATATCAACACTCCATCTACATACTGGACATCTTCTAGTGCTTGTTCACACATTTGGCTACCACTGTCATTGACCTCAACCACCAGCCAACCATCTCAAGCCCGATTACTTTTCTTAACTGTCAATATCACATCTTTGATGTCCATTTTTCCTGTGATGCATGAGTTCATCTATCTGTCTATATGTAATGCAATAACTTTGAGATTGCATGATGCAAACCACATAAATGCCAAAACAAAATACACATTGGATAAGATGACTAACAAGGATACCCTGAAGATACGTATGAGAAGATGTTTGATGAATACAGTAAAACCTTGGATTGCGAGTAACTTGGTCTGCGAGTGTTTTGCAAGACGAGCAAAAATTTTAAATACATATTAATTCGAAAAACGAGCGAGGTCTTGCAATACGAGTAGAACGTATACGCTTTGTCTGCCGAGCGTCACGTGATCACAATTGATATACGATTGCTTTGATATACGAGTGCTTTGGATTACAAACACGCTTTCAGAACGAATTATGCTCGCAATTCAAGGTTTTATGAATACTGGACTGGAAAACTGTGCATGAACATGAATGGAAAATAATATAATAAAATAATGTCTGCGTTTTTAGATGGAGAAATAATTCACCGTCTCATGTATCCTGATGAAACAGTTATACCACCAGATGGAAATTAACTACAGGGCATTATTGAATACATCAACAAAAAAAGTCTGCAGTTGGATTCAATATAAATATAAACAAAACAGAAGTCATTTCCATCGGTAAATTCACGTAGGTATGAAATAAAATAAATCACGACGTTTTGGGCGCAACACAAGCGTCCATCATCAGGTGCAGTCACGAAAGCTTCAAATCAAGACAGTTCATCCGTCCAAACAAAATATATGTTGGAGGGACAACTGTAAAACATAGGAGTATTATACCAAGTTCACAAAGGGAGTTTGGAATGCTTTTGAAAGAGTGAACTTAACAAAACTGGAACTATCAATGCGTATAAATAAGGTGTTAAATCGGTGTACACTACCTGCTATAATGTTAAATTAAACAAGCACTGAAAACGGTGCCAAGATATGTGGAAAGGTGGCATGCTTGGAATTATACAGCGTGAAATGTTAGCAGGTGCATGCTTGCTTTGTTGAAACACGATTTTTCATTTGTGCTCAAGGAACATTTAAATACCTTGTTCACAAGCACATAATGGGGCCGTCCATAAATGACGTCACGAGACTTTGGACGATTTTTTACTCCCCCCCTCCCCCCCTTCGTCACATGGCGTCACAAAAAGTCAGACCCCCCTCAAATATGACGTCACAAAGCTCTCCCCCCCCCCAAAAAAAAATAAAACATGTTTCAAATCGCTTTAAACTATTGTCATTGTAGTGCGTATTTATGCACTCTGATGTTGTAGGAGAAAACATTTATTAAAAGTCTATTTCATTAAGTAGAACGTGTTGTCTATATTTATTTAAATTTGCGCATTTTGATGTGACGTCACATATCTAACCCCCCCCCCTCGTCACACATCGTCACAAATGTCTGACCCCCCCCCCCCCCAGGTGCGTGACGTCATTTATGGACGGCCCCTATAGCACAAATACTCCATCAGCTGGCCTTTAATCCCACTAGTGGTGACTCAAGGTTTTATATTTATAGCGCTCATTGTGATAGAAAAGAAAGTATGAAGTTAATTCACATGTTCACTCTCCATCATAGCCCACACCAGAATTGCTATTTGTTCTGGTTGAGTCAAGGCTCGTCTTCAGAGATGCCATGATTCGCCCGCTCACAATTCAATCCAGTAAAAATATCCGCGCCGTGATTCCTTTCAAGAGTCAACTCATGCTTTACATTTTGGTGAGTGTAGCAGCCTCTAGTGGCTGCATGGGTCACGTGAATCCATTAAAAGTGAATGGATAAGAACGTTTTCTTTTTTGGGTAAAATCGCGTAAATATAAATGTGTCGTTACCCGCCACCACCCAACACAGCCATGGTTTATCATGTAAAGAAAGCGTACGAATTAGTTACTAGTTCAGCACAGTGGTCTGTTGCAAAGTAAACCCACGACATTTACGATTTGAGTACGACGTTTCGCTGGTGACAACTAGTTTCATCAGGAGATTGCCAGAATTGTGAAGAAGTCTTCCTCTTTCGGTCCATTACATGCAGCATATAGGAATGTAAACATTGACTTTGGGCAAAGACCCCAGGGCCGGCCAAGGACACGCCGGCGGCACTATGTCACTTGGCTGGCCTGGGAATGCCTGGGAATTCCCCAGGAAGAGCTAGAGTTTGTGTATCGTCGTGTATAATGTAGTGTATAGTGTAGTAGTGTAAAGTAATGTCGTGCTGGAGTCTGTCGCCAGGGAAAGGGAGGTCTGGACCGCCACTACTCAACATGCCACCACCGCGACCCTCATCAGGACAAGCAGATTGAGAAATGAACGAATGAACATTTGACTATTAACATGGCATTCAATGCATGTATCGTGAGCTTAAGAATCATTATGGATCGATGCACCAATACATCATCACCTTCCTTATAATCACAGTACTGTTATGCTCAAATGAGCATATGGTAGTTGAACTAGTAACTAATTCGTACGTTTTCTTTACATGACAAACCATGGCTGTGTTGGGTGGTGGCGGGTAACGACACATTTATATTTACGCGATTTTACCTTCTTGTGCGAGCGGCGGAAATTCCACTTCCTGCGGTGGCGAGCAGTCACCAATACCATGACCTCTGTTTTGTTTCCCACAAAGTGGCAGTCATTTTAGCTCCACTAAAGGGGCTATTGGGCCAAGTAATTGTTCAAGTTTCTTTTGTTTAACCCGGTGATGACTCAAGGGACCAAGATAGTTTATTTTCAAGAGTGACCTGGGCCATTTATCTCGCGGTAGTGGGGTGATGGTACCTATGGGTGATTTTTGACTTTGGCAAATTTTTGGTTCTAACGCCGGCAGACAATGGTCTTGACGAATGACATTAAAACAGCATACTACGTTGATCTAAATTTTTAAAATTATGCAGAACTGATTTAAAAGCACTGCATGGATTTATATTTATGAATGCTGCAGATGCTAACAAAAATCTATTAACAAAGGTGTTGATTATGCAACACGGAGGTGGTTTCTTTATTTATTTTTATTGCAATCTGTTGGAGCAGGTGTGGATAAATGGGGTCACTGAATAAATATGGGGTATTACCGCACCCTGGAGTGCTCGAATTCCTGCTCGCGTGCGTAGGTACAGAAGGCTCATATTTACATTTTTTATGATGACCATGTTTTTACATAACCAAAGCTGCCTCAATCGGTCTCAAGACTCTGCGTCGGATAATCTCTCGGCACTGCCACTGAAATAACAAGGCAGCTTTCTTAACCACAAAAAATCCAACCAATGTCAAAGCGGCGATTCAACAAAATTAATCTCAAGGAAAACTTTTGGGAGATGCTCGTCAATTTACACCAAATGTGATATATAGATACATTAATGATCAAATAAACTCAATACAATCTTTACATTTTTAAAAAAAAATTACATGTAATTGTTATTAACCCATCATATTACAGGCAATTACACGAGTGTAGTGTGGTGTTTATTCACGCGGACAACTTCGTCTTTTCTCCTGTGTCACTTTATTCACCGCATCCCACACGGATGCTCCTCTTGTTCAACACCACGTACTCCTGTCGCGAACTCTTCCTCTGCTAGCCTGCTACTTCGAGCTTACTCTCTCTCGATCCGCTAGCCTCTTACTCCCTGCTCTCCTTTGCCTATCACGGAATCTCTCTCTCTGTATACTCTGCTAGCTTATCACCCCGCTAGCCTATCACACTCAGACTAAAGATTCCGCTAGCCTCTCCACTGCTAGCCTGTCTACACCCGCACCTCCAACCTCGCCCGTTCCCCCAGCGGGGGTTCAGCCAACACCGCTGGGGAGGACGGGGTGTGGAGGGCGAGGTCCCTGACTTCTCTTGAATCTCTTCACTGCTTCATCTCCAACCAACTCAACCCAACTGCCTCACACGTTCCCCTTATATCCCCCTCCTCATTAAGTGCATTCAGATGGCCCTCATCATGCCGGTGTCTTTCCAGAGTCCCTTGCACGTGTTCTCCCCCTTATCGCCTCTATCTCTCGCCTCCGTGGTGCCTACCCCGCGTTTCCATTTGCAGCCAGCCAATCACTGCCTCTTCCCCTGATTGCTGGCGTCTCTCTGTCTGCTGTCACCCAGGCCACCCGCATGCACCTGCTTATCCTGAGCTGACCTCACTGTCTGCAACCCCGTACATGAATGCAACTGCTGTTTGCAAACCTCCAACTCTGCACAGAAAGGTCACCAAGCTACTTGCTGTACTGCCGCATGCAGACACCGCGTTGCTAAGTAGGCATCTCTTACACACACGTGTGCACGTGACCCACGAGCCCTGCCTCACGATTACTGCATGCATGCGCTTGCTTGTACAAATGCAGGAAATTTCCCATTAAATGAAAACGCTTTTCATTTCAAACACTTGCTTCCCTGCTCAAATAAGCACGGGGTGCTTGCTCACCCCTGCTTACAGCCCTGAGCATGGAAAGGAAAAAAAATCCACAATTCCGATTGAACAAGCCAGTCACGGGTGTCAAACGGCTGCTGACTTTTCAAATTCATGCTTGTTTTATAAGACACAAGGGAGGGTTTGAAGTAGCAAAATCAGCGATACTCCATCCGGGACCCTAACCATTGCTGAACTCAATGGTAAGAGACAAAGATGACAAAACTTAATCTATTGTCCCCAAATAACTCAATAGAGAACGTTGAGTATGCCTACAGTTCTGCTTACAAAGTATGCTGCTTGCTCTGCAATGAAAAAAAATAACAAACAAATAAACCAGCGAGAGATTTACCAGACACGTCGACTCTTGAGATTGAAACAGCTCTATGCATTCTACAGGAAATACAATTCGGGTGTAAAATTTCTAAACGTGCCACACTATTCATTATAAGATTTATTTTCTGGAACACAGTGCTATAAACAGTATTTTAATGCAAAGCGTACACTCAATCATTGAAATAAGAGGCAATATTCAGGGAAATATATATTTTCCATACGGGGGATCTCGTTATAAAATCATGCAAAAATGTGTAAGATTTATTCCACAAAGATGCAGCCATAAAGTCTATGCAATAAACATATTTCTTTTAAAGTTGTGAGCAAAGCACTGCGGCTGAATTACTTTCAGGGAGATCTGGTAGAGGTTATCAGCAGCATGAGCGTCATGACCGCTCAAGTATTCCCCATGGCCTCCGCACACAACAGCAAATTCTCGCGGTGCCATCCGTCAAAGTCCGTGGCAAATCCTTTGGGGTAGCCCGAGTCGTCTAAAATGAGGCGATTCCCCCCCCCCCCACCTGTTAACCACATCCATGCACGTGCTGCCGACTCTTCCCGGCAACCTACTCTCGGCAGTCTCTCAGTCCACCTCGTCAATCAGAATCTGTATTCATACTGGAAGAATCCAATGCGCCGTGAAGAAACTCTTATTCACAGATATCGGGTACAAAAAATGTGTTAAAAATTAACTTTTTTTACTACCAGGTAAGATCCACTGAGCTCTGTGGCTCTTTTTTTGCAAAAGCGACCTGCCTATCACAAATGATAGCTCAATTAAGTGGCTTGTGGAATTGTATAGCAGCCAAATGATCGAAAAACACGTCTTTCTAAATGGGGAGGGAAACCCCAGAGGGCCCAGAGAAAAATCCACGCGACCTCGGGAAGAACATACAAACTCCAAATACACAGCAGGCGTGAGGGTTGGGATCGAACCCACGACCTCCTGTATACTTGGTGAGGTAGTTGATTCGACTCGTCATCCCCACAGTCAGCAGCATTGTTCTCTAAGGTAGACTGGCTCCTGTCATCGTAATGCAAACATTGCATTGTTGGCTCAATCAAGAAATGGAGATGGTATTGGGCTAATTTGTCTTTTTTTTTATTGCAATCGCTGAACAGAGGCAACATGATAATGTACAGGGTGGCCCACAAGTTAGAACATTTTAACCAGTCGTATAGCGTTATTTCATTTATATTAACACATGCACTAAAACATTGCCAGCGTTTATTCTTTAAGTTAATCATGTATCTATTATCATTATCAATATAAAAAATGTATTCTTATTCCTGTACGGTCACCTCAAATCTGTTATTTACAAAAAACTCGACTAAGGGCCGTGGATGAATTGAGAACACAGCACACCGGTGTGTTGGAGGGTAAACCCACAACATTTACCATTCGAGTACTCAAATGGTTAAATGTTGTGGGTTTAATCTCCAATTACACCGATGTGCTGACCTAGTAACGAATTTTGCATGTTTTGTTTACGTGACAAAACTTACTAATTGGCTGTGTAGGGTGGTGGCGGGTTTTGACGACATTTATATTTGGATAATTGAGAACACAATTGATGAATGATCAAAGATTATGTACTTTTTTAAAGTCCTGAATTATTATAAAAAGATAATTCATACATACATACATGCATTTATGTTAATATCACCTCACTCTTATTGCAGGCTTTCGGGTTGCACTACGGTGACACGTTCTTAGGGAACAGTCAATTAAACGTCAACAGCATTACTGATGACATCGAATAATTAAATGAAACAAATAATGTCGAGCCAGCTTCGCTTAAACTTTACCTTGCCCCATCTTTCCAAATAAATATTCAGTTAACCCTGAGACCGAGTCACCGTGCATGGTTCAATAGTTCAAGAAGCACCTGGGCATTTCGTGACTCAACTCAGTCTTAAATGTGGTGGACTGTGTGGCGGACTCTGTGATCACTGACGCTTGAGACACAAAGGTGCAGGGGCATGCGGACGGCCACATAACCCCCTCGTGAGCCCCGCCAAGCTTAGCGTGTGCTATGGCACGTGTGACTGGTGTTTAATGGTTTGTGTTTAATGTTTGGCGTTGAAGGGTTGGCGTATAATGGTTAGCGTTTAAGATTTGGTGTTTAAGGCTTTGTGTTTAATGGTTGACGTTTAAGGGTTGGCGTTTAAGGGTTGGCGTTTAAGGGGCTGGCGTTTAAGAGTTGGTGTTTAAGGGTTTGTGTTTAAGGGTTGGTGTTAAAGAGTTCGTGTTTGAGTTGGTGTTCATGTTTTGGTGTTTATAAGTGTTGGGGTTTAAAAGAGTTTGTGTTTAATGGTTGGCGTTTAAGGGTTGGCGTTTAAGAGTTGGTGTTTAAGGGTTGGCTAAGGGTTGGCGTTTAAGGGAGTGTTTTTATAAAGGTTGGCGTTTAAGAGGGTTAGCGTTTAAGGGTTGGTGTTAAAAGGTTGGCGTTTAAGGGTTGGTGTTGAAAGGTTGGCGTTTAAGGGTTGGTATTTAAAGGTTGGCGTTTAAGGGTTGGCGTTTAAGGGTGTGTTTTTATTAAGGTTGGCGTTTAAGGGCTGGCGTTAAGGGTTATATACTCTTTGGTTCTTTTCGTAAAATCACGTAGGTATTTTATTTTCTACCTACATGACTTTACCGGAAGAACCAAAGAGTATGGATTCCTGCAGTCACGAAAGCTTCCAATCAAGGTTAAGTGTTATGTTTAAGGGGTTGTGTTTCAGGGCCAACCCTTAATCGCAAATCCTTAAACACAAGGTTTTGCGTTATAAGGGTTTGCGTTTATTAAGGGTTAGGTTTTAAGGGTTGACGTTTAAGGGTTAGCGTATAAGGGTTGGAGTTTAAGGTTGTTGCGTTGTAGGGGTTGGCGTTCAAGGTTGAGCTGCGTCGGCTTCCGGTTGTCGAACGAATATGTAATTAGGTCGCACTCATTACACACAAAGTGCTTGCCACATATGAACCACAATTCCTTCCTGATCTCGTCAAGGAGCATAAGCCATCACAACCTCTGGTCATCCTCGCAGTGGCTTATGGATAGCCATCAAACAAATACGGTGACAGCATCGCGTGCCGCTTTCAGATGCGCTTCTGCAGCCATATGGAACGCTCTTCCTTCCGATATTAGGAAGCCACTGGAGCTATGCACTTTTAAATAATCGAGATTGAAAACTAATTTATTTAGAACTGCTTTTTTGTGTTGTTTGTTGTCTTTCCCCTGCACCTTCCATTTTCACTCTTGGCTACGTACGGTGCGAGAGAAATTCAACATACATTACATACATTGACGACCATTTTCACAATGGGGAGACTTTCTATCGTTCGTATGCCTGTGCTCATATTTGTTGATTTCCATTTTGAAAACAATTAGTTATTTGAAGAATAAATCATGCTGAATTTCCTTCGATCTCAGACGCAAATGTGGTTTAACTCATAATATACCCCTGTTCAAATTACATACAACTCCAACCAATAAATGAAAACAATCCTCATAAAAAAGCAGACAAGTGTTAGACACGCCACACAGCAATGTTGGACAAAGTACCTCGGCCTGGAGCAGCGTTGGCGTGTCCGATTGTAAAAGCTGCTCGAGTGAGGACAGTGAACTTCGCCACAATTACCTCTAAATGCTGCTGACATTACTTGAAATCTGAAAGGTTTATATTCAAGTGTAGATATTTGAACACGCACATTTTTCTGTTTTTAATGAGCAAGCCCCTGCGCGGCTTCTCGACACAGCTGTGTAATTAAACACCTCAAGTAGGTGACGTTGTTTGCAGGTTTTTGAAACAGCTGGGCAACATAAGCAATGCGTATACGTTTATAACGCAGGCAGATGTTATTGTGCATAAAACATTTTTTTTAAATACATGTGCAGAATTTGTCTAAAAATAAAAAAATCATTTAACTTGCGAAAACATTTGCATATCTTTTAACCAATTGATTGTTTAAATACATATTAGTGTAGCGGTTAGTGCTCTGTGCTACTAACCCAGTGACCCGAGTTCGATTGCCGTTCACAACCAATCAGTGCAGAAGAATATGTTAACTGGTCCTGGGCCTCCCCCAGGTCGACTGAGCTCCAAATGAGCAGTGCGAGATGTAAACATCACCACTTGGAAGACAAAGGCGGACGGGCGTGGTGATGGCCACTCCTCATGTGCATATTGGGTTGGAGATGGATGAGTTCCATGTACTCTAGGTTTCTCCAATATGCCACGTATTCATTATTCATGACATTTGAAAGACCACAGCTGTTTCTATATAGAAATTCCGTTTTCCAAAAGCATACCAACCTGCTCTCATCTACCTTCAATAACTTGTCCTGGATACATGAATCATAAACTATTTTCCAGTGGTCCCTAACCTGTTGGACGTGACTTTTATTTATTTCATATGTATCTTAAGTTCCAACTTTGCAGCCTTCTTTATTGAGTTAAATAATTTCCTGGAGTTAATTTCCATTGGTTATTACTATGTTATTACTATGTCACCAGCAAATCTAAGTGCCTTTATTTCTGTGCCTTTATTTCTCCAATACGTGCATTGGGAAAAGTATAATGTTGCTGCGAATATATTGCGTGAAAGCACGTCTCATTGTCCATTACATTTTTTGTAACTGGTTTAATTATATCTCACATTTTAGGAAAGCCTCGGTTTGTGGGAGCTTGGATGACTGAATAAATTACCACCTAACCAAATGCCTTTCCATCGTCTACAATCAGAAGTGTAGCGGACGCTCTTCTCGCCAAAGGGATACAGGTAAGCATTCCAGTCTGTTACTCTATCTCTGCCACACGTACAGCTCCATTCTTCATGCACCGCTCTCTCCTCCAGTCACTCCTCCAACGTGCCCTCTTATCCCGACGGTCCCCTCCCATTCCCTCCCCTCATCCCTGCCACCTCATTCCCAGGCACCAACCACAGGTAAGGGTTCTAGTCCGTTTATTCCACCTTCGTCACACAGATACCTCCTTCATCCACAGCTCTCTCCTCCCATCACTCCTCCGACATTGCTTCTTATCCCCACGGTACCCTCTCCCATTCCCTCCCACTCCTTTCATCCCTGTCACCTCATCCCCAGCCGCCAATCACACATCGTCACATCTCGGATCTGGTCTCCTCATCCCCCGCCACCTATAACGTGTCGTCAAACCACGTGCGGGGTTACTCCCGGTCAAGTAGATGCAGGGATTGACGTCACCGTGTAGGGGTGAGGGAATGATGATGGTGTGGGGACCATTATATACAGTGAGGGAACAAAGTATTTGATCCCCTGCTGATTGTGTACGTTTGCCCACTGACAAAGAAATGATCGGTCTATAATTTTAATGGTAGGTTTAGTGAGAGATAGAATAACAGCAAAATCCAGAAAAACGCATGTCAAAAATGTTATAAATTGATTTGCATTTTAATGAGGGAAATAAGTATTTGACCCCCCCTCAATCAGAAAGATGTATGACTCCCAGGTGTCTTTTATACAGGTAACGAGCTGAGATTAGGAGCACACTCTTAAAGGGAGTGCTCCTAATCTCAGCGTATTACTTGTATAAAAGACACCTGTCCACAGAAGCAATCAATCAATCAGATTCCAAACTCTCCACCATGGCCAAGACCAAAGAGCTCTCCAAGGAAGTCAGGGACAAGATTGTAGACCTACACAAGGGTGGAATGGGCTACAAGACCATTGCCAAGCAGCTTGGTGAGAAGGTGACAACAGTTGGTGCGATTATTCGCAAATGGAAAAAAAACACAAACGAACTGTCAATCTCCCTCGGCCTGGGGCTCCATGCAAGATCTCACCTCGTGGAGTTGCAATGATCATGAGAACGGTGAGGAATAAGCCCAGAACTACACGGGAGGATCTTGTCAATGATCTTAAGGCAGCTGGGACCATAGTCACCAAGAAAACAATTGGTAACACACTACGCCGTGAAGGACTGAAATCCTGCAGCGCCCGCAAGGTCCCCCTGCTCAACAAAGCACATATACATGCCCGTCTGAAGTTTGCCAATGACCATCTGAATGATTCAGAGGACAACTGGGTGAAAGTGTTGTGGTCAGATGAGACCAAAATGGAGCTCTTTGGCATGAACTCAACTCGCCGTGTTTGGAAGAGGAGGAATGCTGCCTATGACCCCAAGAACACCATCCCCACCGTTAAACATGGAGGTGGAAACATTATGCTTTGGGGCTGTTTTTTCTGCTGAGGGGACAGGACAATTTCACCGCATCAAAGGGACAATGGACGGGGCCATGTACCGTCAAATCTTGGGTGAGAACTTCCTTCCCTCAGCCAGGGCATTGAAAATGGGTCGTGGATGGGTATTCCAGCATGACAATGATCCAAAACACACGGCCAAGGCAACAAAGGAGTGGCTCAAGAAGAAGCACATTAAGGTCCTGGAGTGGCCTAGCCAGTCTTCATACCTTAATCCCATAGAAAATCTGTGGAGGGAGCTGAAGGTTCGAGTTGCCAAACGTCAGCCTCGAAACCTTAATGACTTGGAGAAGATCTGCAAAGAGGAGTGGGACAAAATCCCTCCTGAGATGTGTGCAAACCTGGTGGCCAACTACAAGAAACGTCTGATCTCTGTGATTGCCAACAAGGGTTTTGCCACCAAGTAGTAAGTCATGTTTTGCAGAGGGGTCAAATACTTATTTCCCTCATTAAAATGCAAATCAATTTATAACATTTTTGACATGCGTTTTTCTGGATTTTTTTGTTGTTATTCTGCCTCTCACTGTTCAAATAAACCTACCATTAAAATTATAGACTGATCATTTCTTTGTCAGTGGGCAAACGTACAAAATCAGCAGGGGATCAAATACTTTTTTCCCTCACTGTAACAGGATTTGATACATAAGCATAACAGCATCACTCTCCTCCAAAATGTGCATGTGGCCAATGGTAGAAAAATATTTCCTTAATTTTACTTGTTCGTGTTGACCACTGAATACAGCATCCTGCTACTGTGTTCACACTGGCCTTCAGGAACACTTTGTACTCATGAGGTCAGAGGCTAAAAGGGTGAGTAGTCCTTCAAGAAAGTTACAATCCTCTTTTGAATCTCGTTGATGCAATTTTTGAAAAGTTTCATATGCTTGTAAAAATAAATACATTTTCCAATACTTTTGTAGAGTATTCATTCCTAAAAATTGTTTGTAATCACAGTGGCTCGGAGCCACATTGATCCCTTTTTTCCTTATTTCGTACGAGTCATCAGAACAAAACAAATCAGCCACAAATCTGGCTGTCGCCCGATGTTGCTGGTTGTAATTACCGGCGAAACCTCGTACTCGAATTGTAAATGTTGTGGGTTTACTCTCCAACAAACCAGTGTCCTGCGCAAGTACCGAATTGGCCCATTTTGTTCACGTGACAAACCTTACTAATTGGCCGTCAGGTGGTGGCGGGTTTAACGGCATATTTGTATTTTTTCCGCGATCTAACCCAAAGCTTCATCAGGCGACAGCCAGATTTGTGGAGAAGTCTTAACTGTTTCGTTCCTTATATAGAGGCGTAGATGTGGTGACCACCCTTCTGCGCTCTTGCACAATGTGGGGGGGGGGGGGGAGATTACTGAGGCAACGTACATTATGTGCATTACACGAGCCATTTGAACTTGTCGTTTTTGTCTATTGTGTTTATTACAATCGCCCTACCAACGGTAATCCCTATTGAAGTACGCTGCCCTTTGTAGTCATACATTTAAATAATGTATTATTTGATGATTCGCTTCCACGCAGCTATCCGACCGGTTAAAAGGAACTTATTTCTTTATTTCAATTAGTCTTGGCCAATAGTAGCTAGTTTTGCACAACACTTCAACATTATCAAAATCAATTGAGTTGTCCTTGTTGGCATGCGTGTTCTCCTACTGCTGATAGTTGTATTTTGGATAATTTAATATTTCTCTGATGTTCCATTAGTCTTGTGCTGACCATTCGTCCTGTTTGCCCAACATAACATTTTCCACACGTGCAGTCAGGGCTATTTTAATAAACACAATAGACAGGAAGGACAAGTTCAAAGAGCTCGCGTAATGCACATGCATAATGTACGTTGCCTCATTAATCCCCTCCCCACACATTGTGCAAGAGCGTAGAAGGGTGGTGAACACATCTACGCCTCTATATAAAAAACGAAATGGGAAAACTTCTCCAAAAATCTGTCTGTCGCCTGATGAAGCTAGTTGTAATTACTCACGAAACGTCGTACTCAGTTTGTAAATGTTGTGGCTTGGCTCTCCAACACACCGGTGTGCTGCACTAGTGACGAAGTAGCATGTTCTGTTTACGTAACAACTCTTACTAGTTGGCTGTGTCGGGTGGTGGCGGGTTTTCACGACGCATTTATATATTTACGCGATCTCACCCAAAAACCTCTTATGGATATATACTACTATTTATATTACTGGAAAGTTCTAGAATGTTCTAGAAGTTACTCCAAGTTTATTCAGCACTCAATCAATCTGGAATGTTCTGGAAAATAAGTACATTTCAAAATATCAATGTCCTGGTCACAAAAGCAAAGTTTGTGGGGAATGATAGCCATTTTATGTGCTTTTGAGGCATAAGCAATTAGGAAATAAACACTTACTACCCCGGAACATAAAAAAAAATTACACAGTGTAATAGATGGTCGAATAGGAAATGCGCTGTATTAAAAGGCTGTGGATTTTATTGACAATATTATTTCCGGGCTTAATTTTTTTAAAAAATTCGTTTTATATTCAGCACACATATAAACAGTACAGTATAACTTCAGCTCATTTTTTGCTCATATAGTGACACGGTGATCAAATAAGAGGCATCATGTTAATTATTTTTAAGCATCCAATTTATCTTTCGAAATGAAAATATCTGCCTGAACCAATAAAGACACACACACACATTACACATTTAAAAAAGAAATCGTTAAAAGATTTTAGGAATTCTCAGTATAACCAGAAACATGAAACACCTGAAAAATGGTCATTTGAAAAGGGGTTAAAGTAGGTATTAATTTCTATTCTGCATAAGCGTGTCACAAAACTCATTTCTTTAGAATAGCTTTGTGTTTAGTTTGTTGTCCTTCCTGGCACTTTCGATTGGCCACGGTTGGCTAAACACGGTGCGAAAGAAGTTAAATATGCATACACAGAGCTGCCGTGATGCAATGGTTAGCAAGCTCTACTTGCAATTAAAAGGGGGCCGGTCCAATTCTATCTCCCAGCGCAGCAGTCGAAACAATGGGAACATTTCCCTCAACCCCTCCCTGACTGTGACCACCCAGCAGTAGGTCAAATGGCTATAACCACCTCTTCCCACATGTCTGATGCACAAATGGAAACATTTTAACTCTCCAGGAGTGTGCGACTGTGGTCATCCAAAACAGACCGTACAACTTGTAGCGATGCAATGCCCCGATCCACAGATACGAAGGAGACATCACGGCGATTACTCAGCTGCTCCTGACGCGGTTAACTTGGCTTTACTACCACCTGAATGTGAAATGGGAGTTTGTTGCTCTGCAGCTACATCAGCAGCCACACGAAATAAAAAAAAGTGTGGAGCAATAGACCAACGGCCCTCTTGAGCTCCCTCTAGTGGAGGACCTTCCATCAGCATTGCCACAAGGAAGCACCTTTATAAGCACGTCACTGCATAGTAGCAGACTTGTGAACCTTATAATTGTTAGGAATGTTTAAACTCATGATGGCGTAAATGTAAGGATTTTAACATTACATTTCTCAGATTATATAACAGCTTCATTTTATACCGGCGATGATGAAAATTATTATTAGAATTACCTAATTTATATTGTATTGTATCTCTTTTCCATTGCTAATAAGTTAATAAATTAATCATTCCCGCTCAATTTCATTGCAGAATAAATGATTAAATGCTTCATAATAGGTTGTTGAACTCTTTTTTTTTTACTGCAAACACGACATCCACAAATTAAATACGAGTCTTTGAAATGAAATCATTTCGGTCAAGGATGGAAAATGAGATTGGAGAACATACGCTAGCTCAAGACAAAACTCAAACTGGTAAGAAAAATACAGGACAGATGCTTCGGCAGAGCACGTCACCTGAAGGGACGATGGCCAGTAGCCAAGAATAGCGACGGAGTCGCAGCTAAAGCATGGAACTCGTCCACCGAGGAGATGGGGTGATGAAATAAGCTCATGTGCAAGGCGGTTGGTGGATTGTTGCATTACAGGATCCCCGAGGAATGGGGACTTCGTCCGGCAGTGGATAGATCACGGCTAACCATAATAATCAGGAAGCAAGTGTTTGGCTGCTATAAGTTTCCACGTGATAAGACACTTTGAGATATTATTTGTGGCCAGGTCGCTTTTGAAAAAAAAGAGTTATATAGCTCAGTGGGCCTTACCTCGTAAGGTAAAAAAAATTGAGTTAAAAGTGATTGCAGGAAAACAATGTTGAAAGGATGTAACATCACACACTAAAGTTGTAGTAGGATAGATTTGAAAGAGGATCCACATTATGCAAACCCAAGCTGTTCAGTTGCAACGGTGCAATACTGAATGGCACGACAAAATGTCTCGAGTACAGACCAGTCGTACAAGCAGACGGATGCAATGTGAGATGGCTAGAATAATGGCGATATTATCTAATCTTGAGGCAGAATCCGTCTTGTTTTCTCGCTTACCAATCTCCAATTGTCTCCCCAGTCTGAAGGCAATGATATGCGGTATTAAGGATTGGCTCTTTCAATAAAACACCATATACCATTCGTGCCCTTGATTTGAACAGCGCGATGATTTTGCATTTGATTATTTTTCTCCCAATTTCAATCATACAGATGTGTGGTGTTGCTGTTAACATGCTTAGCTCACAATCGGAAGGTTGGGAGTTCAAATCCCGGTCAAGTGCGACTTAGCCCATCATGCATCAGAGTCAATATAATGAGTATTGCTGTCGTAAGTCAAAAGTGATCGTCCTGTGCGAAGATTTGTCTGATCACCACGATCATCAAACAAGAATCAATCCAGTCATGGGATGAAGGCCTTCCTTGGCCCGTCGCCATCACTCATGGTCTTGTGATCAGTTCAGATATCACTCACTACTAATGTTAGCCGTGACTAAAAATCAAATTCACAGCGCAGCGTGCTAACCACTGTGTAACCACTGTGCCGCCACCCCCCCCCCCCCCCCCCCCCATTTAACAATTACCTTGCGATCTCTTCAAAAAGCAAAAACCATCACGCGAATTCCAGTCATCCTCGCAGCGGCTTTTGGTTAGCCACCGAACAAAGATGGCCATGGCATCGCGCGGTTTCGGATGCGCTTCTGCGGCCATCTGGAACGCTCTTCCTTCAGATATTAGGAAGCCACTGGAGCTATGCACTTTAATTCAGCTGGATTGAAAAACAATTTCTTTAGAACTGCTTTTTGTGCATAGTTTGTCCTTCCCCCACACCTCTGATTAGCACGGTTTGTTACGTACGGTGCGAAAGAAGTTCAACATACATACAATTACATCTATGAAAACGTGATTATGAGCAAACACACTGACCACTAGCATATTCCTTCACTTATGAAATGACTGTTAATTTCTGTTTAACTGGTTAAACTAAGGACTTAAAATGCTCTTACAGGAAAACACAAAGTGTTTTCTTTCAGGATTGTTGATATATTAAATCTTGATTTAAAGTTTTCGTGACTGCAGGAATTCATACTCTTTGGGTCTCTCGGTTGTCACGTAGATAGAAAAAAAAATCACGACGTTTCGATCGCAACACCAGCAATCGTCTTCAGGTGAAAAAATACAGCAGGCAGACTGCTGAGGCAGGAAGAAATATAGCGAGAGAGCTACTGCAGCCATAAAATTCGTGATCTGATCCCATCTGTGAAGGATGTGATCCCTGACATGCAATACCCCGGTGTCTACAAACTAAGCTGTGCCTGCGGCAGTAGTTACATTGGGGAAACTAAGCGAGATGTCTCAGACCGTGTTCGGGAACACAAGGCGGATCTGAAACCCGGTAGGACCAACACTTCTGCTGTGGCTGATCATTGTTTTAACGCTGTGGGCACACATGAAATATATTTCTCCAAGATGAAGGTACTATGCAAACCCACTGGCTATCAACAAAATTTGTTCATGAAGCTATCCAGATATATAAACACAGACACAATTTCAACCGAGATGGGTACAAACCAAGCAATCATTGGAAGGACGTTATAAACCAGGTTAAGTCATAACTGGCTTTGTTGCTTCCATCCTACCTGCCTATGTTAGCAGTTATTTCCGACTCTCTGAGTTGCATTACCTTGTTAAATGTATTTACATTAACAGGCTAAATGTTTAACTAACATAGCTGCTGCTCCCTTTTCCGTGATGCGGCAGTAGTGCTCGTTGTTTAATCGGCTGAATGTCTCTCTCATTAACACAGCTGTTGCTGCCGGAGCCATCTCACATTGACATGCTAATCTCTAATCTTGAGCAATACAACGACTTCTTCAGCACCGTACCCGTGGGGTTACATTAACAGACTGACATGCTAATCTCTAGCAATACAATGGCCAAGGTATAGCTAGCTCTGCGATCTTACACTTACTTGCAAATTCCATCTCTAGCCCCGCCCACTTACCCTTGGGTTGTACCCATCTCAAACCTTTATAACCGATGGCAGCAGTAGCTCTCTCGCTACATTTCTTACTGCCTCAGCATTCTGCCTGCTGTATTTTTTCACCTGAAGACGATTGCTTGTGTTGGGAACGAAACGTCGTAATTTTGAATTATTTTTCTATCTACAAAGAGTATGTTGATATATTATGTAATATTTAAATTAACCTTCCGGATAATCGGCCACAGTATTATCAGTCGGATTGCCGTCTCTCAGTTTCATTTCATTTGTTTAAATGCCTTGCCACTGTACTGCTGAACAAGGTCTCACATTATCAAGCGTGATGCTCAAGAAAATACACAACTTTAAAATTGGAGCTGTCAATTATGAATTTGTTTTTCTCATAACACTGTTTCAATTTGCCCATGCGTTAAATTCTACTCCAATTATCTAAGAGTTTTTTTTTATTTAAATGAAAGGATGAATGTGTTGAAAAATATTGCTATAACATGTTCCATTAAAATAAAATAATTAGTTTACATGAAATGTATTCGTGAACATATTCCGATTATTGCTGTTATATCTATGCATTAACATATTTTCCTCATTAAAATGTTGGTTTTAATATCTTTACTCAAAACCTAGTGTAAATAATTGCATCATTGTTGTATATAGGCCTTTTTCCAAAATTGATATTAATAATAATATTTGCCGATTTTTTTAATAATAATCGATAACTAAATAAATAAACACCCTCAAACCGACAAGGACCAACACCCAGCTGCCAGCAGCTGGAGGTCGTAAAAGGCCATTAAAAAAAATTCCGGGGCAAAGAGGGGGGGAGACGGACAACCCCCTCCCCTCACACACCACAAGCCGCCAGGAGATGAACAATAAAGTAATAAAACCCCAAAATCAAAGAGGGAAAGGGGAGGGGGAATTAGAAATGAAGCCCAAGGGGGAATTCCAGGCTTCAGGGACCCCCCCCCCCCCCTGGGGGCTCGCAGACAATCGGACGCCACGCACACACGAGGTCCAAAACAATTTTACCCTTCGTTGCTATTAATGCAACGGTTAAAGTTCAGAACTTAGCAACAAATGAGTCGACATCATAAAGAATCCACACACTATACAAAAAAAAACAACACCAGACTATAATCTCCCTCGTGGGTTATTACTTCACATACATAATATTAACACTAACGTTATTCACATTAAATTACATTACATTTCGCCGTTACACGACCTTGCAAAAACCAAGGGATATAATTCCAACAATCAAGAAACTGACCTCTTAAACTCAGGACATCAAAAATAAAATAAGATAAATAATAACTTAAGCACGGATCCCTGGATTCAGACGGGGACGAAAATTAATTAAACCTAGGAAGTGCGTCCTGATGACAGTGTTAAATCACAAATCTTGGAAAACATACAACCAAATAATATTTGTGCAGTGTTAAACCGAGGGCCAGCCAGAGAGAAAGGAGCCTCCCGGCCGTCTTTGACTTCCCGCAGCTGGGATAGCAAGAATGTAACACCAGAGCGAGGGAAATAACTCTGTTGTTGCACGGGGAGCCATCTGCGTCCCACGGATGAAGGGATGGCTTGAGGAGGGCGACGGTGATCAGGCCAGGAAGAGAAACAGTTGGCTTAATAAAATGACACACACACACAGACACACGGACCACACCCCCTCCCCCCCTCCCCACAACGCAGAGCGAGATCAAATGAATCCGGCCCTTTGTGAAAGAACGTGACGGAGTGAGCATCTGTTTTTTTCCTATCGCAAGAGACGCGCAGAGGGGAAAATTTTTTCGGATATAAACCGCGACCATCAGCTCGTCAATTCAGCTCGACAACAGCGACCAGCGACAGAAGAGGGCTGGCGAGCGGCAGGCTCCGGGTTGGGCCCCGCAATCAACCGAGGATGGCGAGGCTTGCAGAGTAGCGATGTGTCACCGAGTGCGAGTTCAGAGCTGAAAGACGAAGTATTGCTAAAAGACTTTCATTCTACATCGAGTGCCAGCTCCCAGCTGCAGAGCAACCAGAGCAACCAGCTCCACCAAGCAAGGGTGCCAGCTAGCAGGAGAGAGCGCGTGCAACGCAGCTCCTCCAGCAGTGGAAGGAGCCTGCTGCTTCCAGCGGACCGGCGGCGAGCGCGACCGAGCATCTTCAAACGCGACCGAGCATCTTTAAACGCGACCGAGCATCTTCAAGGACCAACAACGTGCCGTCGCAGCGCCTCCAGCAGGGGAAAGAGCCTGTATCTGCCAACACGGGCAGCTAAGCCGACGCCCCGAGCAAAAACGAGAACGAAGCAGTTCGTATGACCCTCCCCCACAATCACACACTCACGACGCATCCCCCGGCGTCTGCTTTACGAAGACACACAACACGCATATCGGGACAAATCAAGATGGGTTGACATTCCAAGGTGGTGCATTAAATATCAACTGATCGTGAAGAACATTGCTGCCCAGTGAGTTACGTGGATACGGTCATTTAGAAGCATCTTAGTCGTTCGTTTTTTTCTTTTCTTTTAAATTGCATAATCTTGCCGATTAATCTATTGACGTATACTTTGCCTTTGGGGTATAATAATTGCTTTTATCGCCTTTCGCATGAATATCGTCGGATGAATTTTGTAATGAATTTTTGTCCCTATTTGCCGTGGATGCTCGTGTTACTCTGAAGTAACCAATTGATCTGTTACCCAATTAACAACGTAACCATTGTGGGTTAAATGTATGAATCAATGTGGTTGATAATTCAAAGCATAATAATTCGCATATTATAGTGTTAAGGTTTTGTTTGGAGATTAAAGTGCTTAACACAGAAGTGATTGAGTGTTTCTGTCCTGAGTTCATGCGTGATAATATTATTTATAAGAGCTGTATCCTGCGTTGAGACTTGCATTTGGAGACCTGACATGAACACCAATACTTAATCAGTAAATGTTAAAGCGAGAATAATTGTATTATACTGATTGATAATACGAACCTAGATAATGAAGCCGAGTTTAATCTGACATACTTACAGCACACCTGCATAACTTCATACGATTAATTGTATTATTCCGATTGATGATATGACCCTCGTCAGCGAGGCAGGGCCTAATTATTATAACTGTGCACATTAGCATAATCACATGCACTCGCATAAATTAATACGATTATCTCTCGAATTAGCATAATGTATGCGCACAATTACATCAATTAACATAATTTCGGGTAATTAAGTATTTTTTCAAATTTCATTTAATTTTATTATTTTCAGAAAATTTTCATACCCAACATATACAACATCAGTATACTTCAAATCAACTAATTTCATTAAAAAAATGTATGAGCAACCAATTTTTCCATTCCCTTCAATTATATGACCATCATAATCTTCATTTATCCTGGAGAAACCCGATGAGCTATGAAGCTCTTTTCACAGATATCCAGTCGGGGCTGATCAAAGTTACAACAACAAATCATTAAAAAAAAGATTGGAGTGAAAAGTACAGGGAAGGAAAGCAAATCACTAAAATATAAATATGTAAAATATATCAAACAAAAAAGTGCAATCTTAAACAATGTCACGATGTGGATATTTTGTCAACTCTTACAAAAAAATCGGTGAGCCCTTTCAGGAGATGGCAGTAAAGCAAGTGGTTTGATCTCCATATCTTTCTATCTGCATGGGGATAGGATGTTGCCTGCCTCGTACGAGTGGGTTTTCCCAGATACTCCGGTTTCCTCCCACCTGTATACGTTAATACAGTTGGTCAAAGGTTTCCTCCCACCTGTATACGTTAATACAGTTGGTCAAAGGTATCCTCCCACCTGTGTACGTTAATATAGTTGGTCAAAGGTTTCCTCCCACCTGTATACGTTAATACAGTTGGTCAAAGAACAAATGTCGAATATATAGGGCCCCAGCGCTTGGGTTTATTTTTGACGCCGTGCCTCTGAATCTAATTAAACTCCGTGTGTGTTACACATTAGTAACAGTCGTGTAGAAATTGGTTTGGACAACCACTGCTGTGCAAGTCAACAGTGGTTGACGTGTGAATAGACTCACCCTTGTCATACGAGCGTGTAAGTTCCACCACTGGCTCAGGACAGTAAACAGGAGGAGCCCCCGCTCATTTCACCACGACATCACTTTGGCTTTTGACTTAATCCATGTATGCTGCTGGGTGGACAGACGAGAGATTTAAGAAACTCGCCCCTATTGTTTCATCTACCACGCCAGAAGATCGAATTGCCCCAGTAACCTCTAGATCACAAGTGTTTCTGGGACACACCATGACCTGCATGGGCCTGTCGAGTGAAAGCAACCAGCGGGCACCGTTATCCACCTCGAGATCGGAAGTCCAGCGTGCTCACCAACACCCCATGGGCTGCGACGACAAAAATGCGCTCAAAATTGTTTTTTTGCGTGGACATTTTTTAATATATTTCCCTGAATGGAGGCGCGACAAGCACACAGCTGAGCTCCGGTGCATGGCTGATCCCCACGCATAATCGTCGTGCTCATCGCGAGCTGCTGCTTCCGATTCCCAGCGGTCATTAAAAACAAGCAACTGGCACTTGGGTTGATGCTACACGCAGGCGACTCAATTGATTAACTACAATTGATGGCAGTGGCTTGATCGCTTTCAACTTGATAGGCTCATTAAGCTCAGGCCGCTTGCCAGGCACTCTGCACTCTGGCAGCTACCTTCGCATTCCAGCTGCCGATACAGCGACCTGCCGCCGTCTCTACCTCACATTATTCATCATACATAACACAATGCAACCCAGAGTGTTTCTTATTTCTTGCAGGGTTTCAAGTGATATTGTGATACTGGGATATGATCACGATGACCGTCGCGCATTTGGTTTTATAAACCCAAAAAATAATCCCGATTTATATCATGTAGATCGCTCGAGATATATACGATATCTCGTATGATTACCGTCGCGCGTTTCGGTTTTTTTTTCCTCTCAAATAAAGCGCAGAATTGTTTTTTTTCCAACGCGTGAACTTTCGCGACCAGTGTTATGGCTCGAAATTGATGTTTCTGTGGTGAGATCCGCGTGAGTAAAACGCCAAGGTGTGTTGTACGCCTTCCTCCACACGTGACAGCCAAATAAAGTTGTCACGTGAACAAACGTGCTAATCATTGTGTTGGAGATCAATTAACATTTTGGTACAAGTTGACATGTACAACTTTGTAAATTGCCAACATGTTTGCCTTTCAAAAATCTGGTTTGTTGATAAACCAAATAAATTGGCATATTTGCCCAAGTGACAACTTGATTTGATTGGCTCTGTCGGGTCGAGGAAGGTTATAGGTAAACATGTACATTACACCGACACAATCTAACCCTAAATAAACTAATTTTGAATTAAGATTACAGAGTTATCGATATCTGATATCGCAAAAAATCGTCATATCATAAAGTTGTATATCGTATTGTATCAAAACAATATCACGGCAAACTTAGTCTTTAGTTGATTAAGCTGAGCATTCTTTGGTGACCGAGTTGAAACCATCAAATCGCAACACTTGAGAACCACGGGTGGCAGAAAACCAGTTTCAAACCATAATTGCAATAGTTTTAACCCAGCCATTTGACACGGCCATTACGAGCCCCCACTTTTAACCACCTTTCCTCCACCTCTGTCCAACCTTCAGCGCCCTGCTGTCAACAAGCGACACGTCCTGCGAGCCACACGCGTGTCTCCTGCTATGTTCCCGCAAGCCTTCTCAAAGTCGCCCTGACACAGGCGACCTTCCACGCCCCAGGCTGATGCACGTAAACACAGCCCCATTCATCTAGCAATGTGACCAGCCGGGCCCCATAATGGCTCGCCATCAGCCACGCCACACCCCGTGTGCTCTCCCACAGAGGTCTACCCAAGAGTTTGTTTGCTGCCCCCCCCCAACCCAGCCAGCCAGTCAACCCAGCTGTCCAACAAGTCCCCAATGCAGTCATCCAGGCAGCACAGCCCTACCATCCATAATGCAGGTGTTTTGGGGTACATCGCATAAATATAAGTGTTGTTAAACCTGCCACCACCCGACACAGTCAATGAGTAAGGTTTGTCACGTAAACAGAACATGCCAATTCGTTACGAGTGTAGTGTCTTCAAAAATCACTCGGACTGACACGTTGTAACAAGTCACCTGCTTACACTTTGACTTATTCTTGCACCAGTTGTAGGCACTCCTAGAGCTATCTGTACGGTCACTTCGATCTAACTTGTTCCCACTCGTATCGATGTTACACCTCACTTATCCTGCCCTCGGCAGCTCTGCTCTGAGCGACTCCGCACACAGCGTCCTCGCACACAGCATCTTCTACAACTCCACCGCTGCCCTCACCTGCGCTCCCTCAGACCCGCTCACTCATCTGTCCCGGGCGGGGGGATCAGCCATCACCTGCCCGGCGACGCATGAGGATTGAGGTCCCATTGACGGCTGGAGCGGCAGCGGCGAGATGACTTCACTCTTGTCCCCAGCAACAACTCTCTCACTCCGCTCACACACGCCCTTATATCCTCCTGCCAATTATCCGACAGCTCTCGTGTGTCTCTTTAAGCCCAGCCAAGCTGGCGCCTGTTAGCCCATTAATCAATCCTTATCTCCCTGACAACACCTCCGGCCTTTGACGTGCACAACCGGTCGACCCCGTTTGCACCTGCTGTGCCCCTTAACTAGCAGTTTGTGCGTGCAAACCTAAAGTTTGCACGCACCCGTTTGCCCTCAGTTGCCCTCGGGTAACTGTGCGCACCACATATTTCACTCCTCTACATCATCCCCCTCCCCACCCACGAATAAAAACGCAGCTGTCCCAGCTGTCAATATATAACGCGACCCATGACTAACGTAACGGTAAGCACTAGTGCAGCACACCAGTTTGTTGGGTAGCAAATTTGCAACATTTACAACTTTAGTATGACATTACCATCTCTCCATATCAGTGCCCTGATCCTTTGAGGATGGAGACAATGTTGAAACCCTCGACCAGGTGAAATTGGAGTTCGCCAAGTTAGTGGTTCTTCAAAAAAAAAACCTGACCGTTTGGATGGTTACACCCAAAGGTTTATCGATGAAGCTTTTACAGCAATGGCAGGACAAGAGGAAGAGCTCCCGTAATTGTGCACAATAAAATTATTTATTTTAGGAAATGTTGCAACTAAAATATTATGCAACTAAACACCTACATTTGCATTAATTTATCTGCCAAATGACTATTATGGCAGAGAAATGGTATGTCGTTTGAAGTTAGTACTCCCCAGGGGATTTCATTCGGCTCTGATTTTATCTCGCATTGGCGTCTCGAGTGTGTTTTTTGTGTTTGCACGATGCTGACATGCCCATGCACGTGAAATCCACAAGACACGAGTAGATTTGCATAAATGTTTTCAATCTTTTATTATTTCACATAAATTGTTGTTGTCTGGCAAATGAATGAGAATGTGTGGTGCTTAACTCAAAAAAGGCCCAAGAGATTCGAGTCTCCAGACCCCTCTTCAAGCTTGGTGCTTCATCACTCAACACCGCACATCCAAACACCCCGTATCAACGTACGAGACGTTCAGAGGCTTGCCTAGGACGGATAAAAGTGAATGTCGCGATTCTCACGCGCTTACTTGATAGCACAGCAAGACTTAAGGAGCTACGCAAGTTTGGAAAAGTGTGTATTCGTACATTTATTGTTGCAAAGTGCCAGAATAAAAACCCAATGCATACAAGAGGATGACGCCCTACGCTGGCTTCAAAAGGACACCATTCCATTGTGTTCATGAGAAACATAACTCAGGACACTGTCTGTCATTATTCTAAATTAGGTTGAAACGAGAATGTTTTGTTGTTGCATCAGATCACGGTATTAATTACATTTAGTCAGATTTGTTTTCCTACGGCTGTTATGGTGTTAAAATGTCACGAACATGTATGTTGAACTTCTTTTGCACCGTACGTAGCCAATTGTGTGAATTGGAGGTGCGGGGGAAGAACAAGCTAAACACCACAAGCAGTTCTAAATAAATTATTTTTCGAAGTCGATTAAAAAACATGCTTTTAAGATCGACTCAAACATCACATTATATCCATGGCCATTGCCGCAGCACTTACCACCATTGCTGTCCATAAATCAACAATGGAAAATCCACATTAGCATGACAGGGATCGGTCTCTCCTTAGGCCCAAGCACCCTTAAAGTCTTCCGAGTAATATTCCAATACCTTAGGCTATGCCGCTGTCCTACACCGTACCAGCGATGTTACGCTGTATGTATGTGTGTACACTGTATGTTTAACTTTTTTCGCACTGTACGTAGCCAACCGTGCGGGACTAAAACAGATACAGTGCCATCGCCACCAGCGCGCCAGCAGAAGGGCTGGGGAAAACAAACGTGGGTGCCAAAGAGCAGGAGGGGGCATGTTGGTGATAGCGGTGCTGCAAACTCGGCAGCTGTAAAGCAAATTGTGAGTTTGAACTCCGACGCTATTATCCCACCAGCACGTGGGGTCAGGTCTGCCCCCCGCACCCCTCCCCCCACGGTGTTATTGGCTATTGGCTGACCGATGATTAATTGAGGGAGCGAGGAGGAAGTGACAAACTCCTTTATTGAGGAATGCGAGTGCGGCCGGTCTGCAAGTGGCCATATCAAGCGCAGACATTTCGCATTTAGTGCGGCGTCTCGAAAGAGATGTCAATCACACCTGTATTGGGTGGCAGAGTGGTAAAACTGGTGCCTCGGGCACTTTCGCTGTCGCCCGTTTTCTAAACAATTTTTGAAGCCAACCGAGCTATAGAGTTATTTTTCAGAAGCGACCTGGCCACAAATGACAGCTTAACGAAGTGGCTTAACGCGTGGAAATTTATAGCAGCCAAATACTCTGAACGCATGTTTTTTTTTTAAATGTGGAAGGGAAAACCGGAGAAAAATCCACGGAAAGAACTCACAAACTCCAAATGTACAGCAGGCGTCGGAGTCTGGATTGAACCCACGACCTCCGGCATACCAGGCGAGGTCGTTAACATCGCGCCACCGTGGCACCCTCTGCTTGAGTTGCCTCCAGATTCCTCCCATAGCTGATAAAAAAGTAACCGACCAAACATTTAAATGCTGAAAAATGTACCTGTAAATTTACTGAATTGGGATCACACGCAGCAGCATCCCCCCTACTGCGAAGACTTGGCAGGACACTCCTGAATAAGTCTCAGTGAAGCTTTCCTGGCAAAACAAATGCAATAATATTAACTATAGTAGCACCGGCATTGCTTTTTACTTTGTGCTTTAAACTGAACACTTGTGCAATCTTGAGGAATGACTCTGCATCACACGTGAATGATCTGCAGTCTGTGCTCGGAACGTTCGCCGGTTCTGCTATTTTAATTCCCATTTTCCACTTAGAAGCTCACAATCTGTGCCATTTATAAACGGTTTACAATAAAAACAAAGTCCACTTTCTGGCAAACGTATCACTATCTAAAAAAAACTAGCAAAGCCGAAAAGTTAAACTTAAAAGAAAGGTTGTGTCAGATTTTCGTAAGTTTAATAACGTTTATATATTTAAATGTCAGCACACATTGTACTCTGCAAACAGTTCGCCATAATAGACATCTCTGGTAGTCTGCAGTAACATATTCCTTTCAGAATCTGCAACATAAACGGAATTACAGAGTGCATAGCTTCTGCTAAAAGGAGGTTTTTTTTTCAATCGTAACAAGAGTCATTTACATAGTATGATAAAAAACGCTTTATTTTCATATAGCAGCGCCATTCATTGCTTATCAAAATCACTACAGAATCTGTAACGCACACAGTTTTCACACAGAGGGGTGGGAAAACGCACCAGGGCAATCGTAACAGCCAGAACCAGATCCAACCATTTCCCAAGCTCTGTGGTCCTATTTTGGGATGTTTGACCCAACTCGGTTCGTGTTTATACATGTGGGAGAAAACTATGAGCGCAAGGGCGAGGGTAATACTCAATCCTCGTACATATGTAACTGAGTCCACGTTGCTGTACTGCCATACCTTAAGTAAGCCAGGAGATTGTTAAAAACATGATAGACTTACGGTAAACATGTTATATTGTCTGCGTGTAGCATATATATCTTTTTTTAAAGTTGTACCGGATATGTATTTATCCACTCTCAATTTTACAAGTAACTTCTTTTGGGAATTTTAAAAATTCAAAGTGATTCTCTGCTAAAATGAGTATTGAGGCAGCTGCTTATTTCTTGCTTACATTCTTCAGACAGTTGTGAAAACAAAACATTCATATGGCAGACACAAGTCTGTCTATAGGACAAACGTTGACTTCCTTACAAAGTGGTACTCACTTTATCAACCCCATAAGGATGATGGGCTGAGTCATTCCCAACCAGGGTTTGAACTCGTAAACCTGTCGATTGGAAGCTGCTCGCTCTTTCAGCCTCCGATTAGGACGATCCACAACCTCTGATTACCACTGTTGGCTACGTACGGTGCAAAACAAGTCCAACATACATACTAAACTGTTTCTTTTAGAAGGTAAGGTCCACTGAGAGCTGGCCACAATAATAGCGCAACAATGTGGCTTATCGTGGAAATGTATTGTAGCCAATTACTCTAAACGTGTGATGTCGATTCTAAATGTGAAAGGAAAAACCAGATGACCGACAGAAAAATCCATACAACCACGGGGAGAACATGCAAACTCCAAATATTCATGCATCAGGGTCAGGATCAAACCTATGACCTCCTGCATACCAGGCGAGGGAATGAACATCTCCGCCGTGGTGCCGATACACCAAGCCACTCGGCCGGATTCCTGTTTTGGAATACAGAGCAATTATTTGAATAAAACAGTGCATTGCAATACTGTACTTGATAATAGCTCCAGAGGGTGTGTCTCAAGCACATCATGGTGATGTGTGCGAGTAATCCACCAAAACTGAACTCCGAAGTGGTCTATTTACAGCTCTGTTTCTTTTCAGGTCATGCTGTACATATAAATGCAGGTTCCCTCTCTCTGCTGGCTCTGTATCCACACGATTTTGACAGAAGTAAAAAAAAAAAACGCCCTGTCATGAATGTTCACTTTTCTCATCACACCAATCAAAGTCATACATTGCTATTTTATCTGCAAAGTCACGAGTTGAGCTGTCATGTGTGAAAAATGTGTCTGGTTTGAGAAGTTTTCCACCTCTAGAGAAAAAAAAAACCTTTTATAGCAATCCAAAAATATCTGGCTGGTTTTGACAGTTTTTTGGTCTTTTAATATACCATTTATTGTGTTCTGATATTCAATCGCATCAGGTTGTTGGCTTTATTGCAGTTTTAACTTCCACAACTGACGTTTTTTTGTCATCCACCAGCCCACCCAAGTAGCGCTCTTGGTTGAGGGGCGAATTCTATCACAAACAGTTTTAAAACTCTAAATGTTCCCTTGCTCTCATGAATATGGGGCAGCTTGTGCTGCCCCGCATAGACCAGATAGCCTCTACTGGCCCCGGTATTCAAGGCGTTTGGGATGTGCCGCAGGGCCCCTTCCACCATTCTTAGTCGTACCCTGCCATTGCCTGGCACCCGTCCAAATGCCCAGTGCATCCTGGAGCCGTTTGCACCCCGACAGCAGTAGGCAAATGTTGTCGCAGCCAGACTTCCACATCATGGTCCGACAGAGCCTCATTGTACAAAAACACCATTACCTTAGTATCAAGCTCAGACAAAAAGTTGAAACCTGAATAAAGATGGCGGCCTCTCACCAGCTTTTTCTTCAAATGACGTCATGAAGTCCTGTAGCAGGTTGTTCGTCCTGAAACTGACATCAAAGGCCCGGCCGCCTGGCAGGACTATCAGACAGAACAACTCCTTAGGGTCCACCTGCAGTATTCCGACCACCACAGTCCTCACCAAACTCGCACGATCAATGGTGACATCGTCCGGCACATCTTCTTTGAATACCATCCGGACACAGTTGTGTCTCTTGGCGTGGATCGGTGCGAAATTTACACCGCCCTGCGGGCACCTGGAGTCTTCCTGCGCCCACAGGTCCGGGCTTTCCCTCATCAGCCATGCTCTGGGCTCCATGCGCCTGCCGGCCTGCAAGGTCCGCCTTCTCCTCAGCCTCCCCACTCAGGCTGGCGGGGGCCACCTCCCTCCGCTCCGGTACCTCTGCTTGCCTTGCCCATTTCCTCCAGGCTCCCTCCCAAGCCCGCCTCCTCTCGGTCGAAGTCGACACCTGCACCTTGTCATTCTCCTCTGCCGACCTCCGTCCTCCAGGCAGCCGCACCTCAGCATCCCCCGCCTCATCAGTCGTCGTCGGGGGTCGGTCGTCCTTGCTTGCCTCGGCAGCGCGGCTGATCTCCATGCCCGCTGAAAGGAGTGGCAAAGCAGCCACTGGCCTGACAACCAGGGTGCCTGCTCGGGGCAAAGGAGAACAAACCGATCACGGCGACGAGGCTCGGCGAGGTCCACTCCAGATCGCAGTAGCCCCGACTGTGAGTCGGAGCTCGACTTTTATCCTCCCCAGCGTGGCCAGGCTCCGCCCTCGGCCCCGCACCCCTGTGGATCCCCCAGAAGGCTCCGTGCCTTGCCAACAGGTCCAACTGGTAGAACGAGCTGCTACCGCCAATCCCATTGTCTACCAATCTCCCAGCGGCACGCGCTACAGTGACTCATTCAATGTCACTACCCTAGTAAGGAGAAAGCGGCTTGGAACAGCTTTGTCGCAGTGGTTCGTGACTTCCTGGGCAATCACAAAATCGAAAACGACGTGGAGCTGGTTGAGACTCTGGTGAAGAACTATGGCGCAAAGGGCTGTAGGATATCCCTCAAAGTCCATATCCTTGATGCTCATCTTGATAAATTCAAGGAGAACATGGGAGCGTACTCGGAGGAGCAAGGAGAGCGCTTCCACCAGGATATACTGCACTTTGAACGCCGCTACCAAGGAGAGTATAACGAGGGCATAATGGGAGGCTACATTTGGGGGCTGATTCGTGAAAGTGATTTACAGTATAATCGTAAATCTTGAAAAACGACTCACTTCTCCATATTTTGTAGTAATTTTTTTATTACTTTAGTATAAATACATGTTCATTTTCCATTCACATGTTTTTTTATGACTTTATGTGAACGAAAAGACACAAATTCGCCAGTTTTCTCTTTTAAAATAGCTAAATTTCTAAATATCACCATTCTGGTCACAAAATCAAAGTTTGCGGGGAATAATAGCCATTTTATGTACTTTTTAGGCGTAAGCAATTAGGAAATAACACTTACTACCCAGGAAAAAAAATTGTGTTACATAGTGTTATGGATAATGTTGTGGTCGCGGAAGCCTACGTGTTAAGCTAACAAAAACACCTGTTATAGCTTCTTTTGACAGTTCTTGGCTGCAGTATGCCTCACCTCCCCAAATGTAGCGCGGGAACGCTATACAGACACCGCACACGCGTGTGTTATTTTATTTACCCTCTGATGTTACAAAGCGTCCTATCAAAAGCCCAAAAATATTTGAGATTTTCTCTTCATTCATTTTCATTATATTTTTAAATGTCAGCTGAAGTGCTGTTTTTAGAGTGTCTTTTGAAAGCCACTTCTGAAATCACAGAACTTTGAACGCAATGGAAACCCCGCTACAACGCGACACCTTTGTTGTACTCGTGATTACAAGAACAGCGCTATTTTACGTTTGAAAGAACCCATCTGCCTCAATCCCATTCTTCTGGCGACCAGATGCACGGTGCTAAAATTGGAATCATCTAACCTGGAAGTCATCCAAAATGCTCCTAGCACTGCTTTGTCTTTTCAAATCATAGTTTTCGCGTTTTTTAAACCGCTGCATGCCCTGAGACCCAATAATTCTCAAACCCATTGGCTAATCGAGAGAGCTGCTATAAACTATTTAAAACAATAAACTATTTTTCTCTTACCAGGTAAGGCCCGCTGAGCAACGTAGTTCTTTTTCATAAGGGACCTGGCCCACAGATTATAGCCCAACGAAGGGGCTCACCATGTGTAAAATGATAGCAGCCAAATACTCTGTATGCATGTTGAATGTATTTCTCAACATACGCAGCCAACTGTGCTAATCGGAGGTCTGCACTCTAAACGAATGGTTATAAATGTGGAGGGACCCGGAGAGAAAACCACGCGACCACGGGGAGAGAGAGAGAGAGACACGCAAACGCCAAATATCCCGGCGCCGAGGTCGCGATCGAACCTACGAGCTCCTGTGCGAGGTGGTGAACGTCTCGCCACCGTGGAGCTCACAGTGGCGAGAGAGGTTCCGCATTAGATGGCGGATCACAGATCAACCCCCGGGAGCAGCAGCGCCCTACTTGTCGCATCCTCACAATTAAGCACGCACGGAATTCTGCGTTAGTGGCAATGGGTTGGAATTCACGATTAGTGGCAATGATTGTGAGTTGCCAGCGTGGCAAAATAAACAACGGGGTAAGTTTCTTAAACGCCCCGACACCCCACCGGCCTCTGTCCACCCAGCAGTTGTGAATGGGTACAGCGCAAGTTAGTGTATTGGCAGGAACACGTGTGGTCGGGGTAAAGTGTGGGTACTCCCACCTTTTCAAATGAGTCTGTCCATCGTCGAAAAGTAGGCCAAAAATACCCTACTGCCAGCAGTGGCATGAGCAAGGTATTGCAGCGCTGCGCCTTTATCTTTCACCGTGAATCGTATATGCCAACGTGGCCGTACTCTTCAATAATGACAGGACAAACGAGGCAAAATATGCGAGACATACGGGACGAATGAGAGAGTACAGTAAAGACAATGGCTTTGATTCTTGAACTGAATAATCACTCCACATTGTGACAACTCACTTCATCATCAGCAGCGTGAATTGTCACAAGCGAGTGCATTTAGATGAGATTACCTCCAAGAGAGTTACAATGGAAACCTGAAGCAAGAATACTTCGATGGCACGAGTATTTCAGTCAGTAAAAAAAACGGTACTGCTATTGCGCGTTTGTCCATGACTTATTCATTATAGCCCTTTCTGTTGAATCATTGCAGAATTAATGCCACCACAAGCCGCGTCGATCATAGGGTTACGTGACCATACTTCACCACTCTGATCTGTGTGTGGGTTTGGGTGTAGGCTGTGCGAAACGCGGACCCCCTCCCCCCGGAATGGAACATTTGCGCCGGTTAGAAAGCATTCTGGCCGACCTGCCTACGATCTATCCTGCGTTTAACCAGACTGGGTTGTGTGAGGAGCTCAGAGATCCTTGAAAGGTCTGGACACAATCCCATCAGTGTGCTCCTCTGGCAGGCAAGGCTGAGTTGGCTGGGTCATGTAGCCCGCATGCCCAGACACTGCATGCCCAGACAGCTTTTGTTCATCCGGATAGAGAGAGTTGTGGGTGCGTCAAGGGCTAGAGTAGAAATTGAATTGGTTCAAGAGAATATGGAACTGAGTGGACCTGCCGATGACTGATACCAGCGGTGTCAATATCGGCCTCTGAGGAGGAGGCTCGTGAAGGTGGCTGCTACTGGGCAGTTGGAGGCAGTCGCCCTCCAGCAACAACGGAGGGCAGAGGAGCAACGCTCACAACAATGAGTGGAGCGCCGGGCGGCTAAAATACAGCAAGTTGGCACAGTAAGGGACACAGGTGATGCATCTGCCAGTCATCTCAGTCAGTCAACCAATGTCACTTGGATATGGTCAAACAAGTCTCATGAGGGACATGATGTGAGAGGCCTTAATCCAGCAGTGGAGCGACAACGGGCTGAATATTATTATAGCTGTATTCGAATGTTATCAAAGAGAACCCTCAAAAGGGGATCTAAAATAATTCATAACATTTTTGACATGCGTTTTTCTGGATTTTGTTGTTATTCTGTCTCTCACTGCTCAAATAAACCTACCATTAAAATTATTGACTGATCATTTCTTTGTCAGTGGGCAAACGTACAAAATCATCAGGGGATCAAATACTTTTTCCCTCACTGTATAGGCGTCTGACTCTTCACACACGAAGGAGCCAATATGTTCAAGGGCAGGTGCACTGACTGAACGCACACCCTGGAATCCTAATTTAAGTAGCAGGCTGCGTCCTATACCGCCCAGGTGGTTCAGCGTGCCAACAGTGGCTCAGCGGTGGAGCGAGTGGCTTTGCAAATCGAAGATTGCGAGTTTCAAATCCTGTTCGGGGGTTGACTTAGCCCATCATCCGGTAAGCGCTATTTTGTGGAAAAGTCAACTGTGGTTGTCCTATGGGCGGACTTTCTCCTGACATACAAATGAGGAATACCCCACTAATGGCTCCGGGCTGTATACTGCTCATTCGAGGAAATCACTTTCTATACTGATATGTGTAAAACTGTTACGATTAAAAGTCATAAAAGGACACTTTGGTGCAATATATCTGCAGTAACATATGCTCAAATTTGGGCAGATGAGTGTTAGATGTGAAGTTTTGGATGTATAGTTTATTAATGCAGCAATGAAGCAACAGATGTTGGGAAAACCCTGATCAAAGTGCTAATTAAGTAGACTGTTTAAATGTGGCACATCCAGCGAAGGCCACAATGCAAATCTCACGTATCTGCAAATTGTCATGGGGAGCACCTCGGGCAATGCGGGTTTCCTCATGGAGGGTGTTTAACACGATGCGCATCGCTCTGATAAGTTTCATGTCGGAATTGTATTGATTCTATGAACATTTCAGTTGAGCTTTATTCTCACCAAGACAGGAGGCCAGTCCTGTTCTGAAATTGGATGAGAGAGGATCCTTCTCCAATTTGCTTTTGGTCGTTGCCGAGGAGTTTGCTCGTGATTGAGGAGAGAATAACTGATTGAAATGTTAGATTGTGTTTGCTGGACCTGGTGAGAAGAAGAGAAAATTCTCTTTTTTCTGATTTCTACTTAAAATGCTATTTTTGATTTTATATTCATCTCTATGCTCTTGCAAGGAACATAATGTATTAGCAGCACCTGTGCCTCACAGCAAAAAAGTATTGGGTTCGATTCCCATCTCGGATGCCTTTCTGTGTGGAGTTTGTATGTTCTCTCCGCTCTTTTACATGGCTGTCCTCAGGATTCTCTGGTATCTTTAACTACCTCGCCTGGTATACAGGAAGTCGTGGATTCGATCCGACTCTGACGCCTATTTGCTTTTCTCCCCGTGGTTGCGTGGATTTTTCTCCGGGTCCTCCAGTTTTTCCCTCCACATTTAGAATCAACATGCGTTTAAAGTATTTGGCTGCTATTAATTTCCACGTGATGAGCCACTCATTGGCCTATCACTTGTGGCCAGGTCGCTTCCGAAAAAGAGCTATATAATTCAGTGGCACTTGCCTCGTAAAATAAAAATAAAATAGCTTACTGTTATTAGCTGAAAAAAACATACAATGTAATGGGTATTGGCCAAAACATCCCATTGATAAATAATTTACAGAAAATTACTCAAATTGGATTACATGGAGCAATATCGCCCTCTACTGCGAAACTTGGCAGGACCCTCCTGAAGAAAAATGACTTGAGACTCAGCAAGCCTTTCCTGGGTATACAAGCAAAATAATAATAATAATAATACGAAAAATAATCTTCGCTAAACACATAACCAAATGGTGAGGATGGTAGTAAGTGTCCATTTAAATATATTGGTGGTCCAGAGGCACTGTAATACTTCCACATTCCTATGATAGGGACAAAGCATTCCATAAGACAAGCACTGTCGATATCCTATAAGGCGATGCATCCATTTCAGCTGGTCCTTTTTTCGAGTGCATATGATAAATTAATTCTGTTGAGACATTGGTTGGCAATTCAACTCAAGAAATAATGACTTCACAATGTCAAAGCAATAACTTGTTTTTACTGTATTTAAATTATTTCAAAATAGTCATATGTAATTTCCTCCATTATCTCAATGCTACCAACTGATCATTGCATAATGTCGCCCAATTTTTTTTATAATATATAAAAAAGTAAGAGAAGACTCAGAAAATATTGTACTATTGAACCCAGATGGCGAAAACCTTTAATTAAGGAAATAAAATATACTATTCCAAACTTGGAATAATCGGTAGCGTGTCTTCTTTCACTTTGACACTTATATGTATCATACAACGTTGTGTAGCGTTCTAACAATACCCAGTCGCTCTCTCTTTCATGCTCTTAACTGCCCTTTGTCTACCCTTACCTACCCTTCATTTGGTCTTTCCCATTATGATGACGTACGTGTATGTCATCGGAACGTGTAGGTCATCGGTACGTGCGTCATCAGAACGGAATCAGAAGTAAAAGGCCGTGCACAGAGGGCACGTGGCACAGTTTGGCGCCAGCTATCATAGAGTGTCGTTGTGTCGCAACAGTTATCTGCAGTTAGTACAATGTCTTTAAAACAGTGGCGCTATGCCTCTATAAATAATATAAACTCTGAACCACTTGCACATTCCAAGATTCAGCGGTGAGCAAGACCCACCCTGACCACTTGCAGACGTCTCAGAACGGGAGAGGGTTATCTAACAGTCTCGTGTCTGTCCGCTGATCGCACTCTCGTCACACGCACGAGCTGTAGGGGCAGAGCTCTATCTACTAAGTGGTGCCGTTAGTATTCAAATACAGCATCACCATGAGTCCGGAGTATAATCCCTGCAGTTCCCTGTTGTAGTGCCACATCCTCTACCGACAGTCCCTCAATCTTCTGATACGTGAGGCAAAATCTTCATCAGGATTTGTGTTCCACTACAATTTTACCACCCCAACATTTGCTCAAGCAAGGAGGAACTCTGCATGTTTTGAAATTATTGTATAATTATATGCAAAGATATTACATATGTTACGTGTAATGACTAGATATTAAAATAAAACATCACTGCAATGGTTAATTCATGGGAACAATTCAAAATACTTCACAAAGGCTGCAAATGTTGTGACCATCACCAAAGAGATTTGCCAGCAGACAAAAACACCACCTTCAACAAATGAGAAGTCTAACAATTGGTTAGATTATGCAGAGTGTACGGTAGGATTTTAACAAAACCCGAAGCTGACAAGAGCATTATCTCTTATATGGATAAGCAAGCAAAGGATTACACATAAATCCAGTTTAAATGGCAGTTGTGACCAAGTAATCCTGTTCAGGTGAGGTCACGCTTAGCAGAGTTACAACTCACATTATTTTGCCTTCAGCAGCAGCTGAGCTGCTGAGTCACCAGTGTTTGAGCCAGCGAGGCAGTCTGCAATACACATTGTAAATCTCTGCTCTTATCCCACCACATGCCCTCCATTGCAGCAACCCAGGTCTCCTGTCCAAGCTCCCCCTTCAATGGGTGGTCACAACTTCTCTGCTGCTGCTCCTCTGGTCTAAAAGTCCCTCCCTCTCACCATCTTATTCTTCGTCTTCTCCTTTGCCTGATTGACCATTTCCATCCAGGGTTTTTAACAATTCACCCCACTACAATCCCGGCGATTGGCAGTGTAGGGATTGGTAGCGCCTCTAGTGGCTGTAGGGGTGATGGGAACGCATTATAGTACATACAACATAGCGAATACAAATTTATCAATTCTTACGCATGTGATTGCATGCATATTATCGTAAGCTTAAAATATCAATCGATGAATCGTTCCACCACTAATTTCACCTGTAAGAATATCTCTAATGTAACTCTTAACCTTTGAATTGTGGTTCCAGTGTTTTAACTGCTTGTTCTCGTTTTTTTTTATCAAACAAGTGCCAAATTATTCGAAGAAAATGTGTTTGAAAGTTTGCTGGAAATATATGTCATTCCATAAAACCTAACCTACCCGCACCACAAGATAAACATGTAAACGTGAAAGTGCCCTCTTGCTCAAGCAGTTGTGCGGTGGTGCAGTTAACAGTTGGAAGCACTGAGACAATACATCTAGGATGCAGTTAATACATTTAACTCACATTCAGGGATAAACGTGACAGATACAACAACCGGCACCTATAATCAGGACACAACTGTAAAAAAAATGTTAATCACAGCACGCCGATGCCATTATTGGCTGTTAAAGATAGACATCTGTTTTGGAAAATGAAGAGTTACTAAAGTTAAGCACCAAAAATACGAGACAACTTCGTTTAAAATAAGTTTGGTTATTTCCTCTAATTAATGGAAATCCAGTATATGCATGTACCTCCGTGTCTCTGTCTTCACTTACTAAAGCTTGAAATCGGCCATATTTTTTTAAATCACACAACTTCCAAAACCTTACTCCCTCTAATGTGGATTTTTTTTGTAGATATGAAAATGTCAAAGCTGACATGCCTAAAAACCTGCCACTCAATGCTAAAGCCGTGCTACTGAACAGTGGTTCATATGATTGAAGGCCTTTTTTGTACGTGGGCCAGAATACATTTATTTCACCTGCAATTTATTTTGTAAGTTATAAGGTCTTACTTTGGGGCCTTATTCCCCCCCCCCAACCTACCTTTCCGAGTAACTATCAAGAGGGCCTTTTTAAATGCGGCTTCAGATGCACTCCATTGGATTAGTGACTTCGAATGTCACTGAAGCAACGGCTTCTTTTATGCATTTTCTATCATTGAATTTTATTGGCAGATCGGTGGAAATTGGCATTCGGGTGTTTTAAACGTATGTTCCTTCATTTCCAATAATGAATACGAGTCAAAAAGCCAAACGGGTCTGTGTGATCAGAACTCAACTCCATCAATAGTTCTGTGCCAGTGGATGAACTTTCCCATTCCCTTGATGAGGGCAGTCTATCCAAAAACAGAACCGGTCACGTTCCACGGAGCAGCACTCGCTCTATTGAATGCAGCGAGATTGTGAGCTCAGTCATTCCCTGACCCGGATTTAAAGTTGCAACCTTACAATTGTGAGTTGAGTGCTGTTGTCGCAGTGCCAATAATCAACGATGAACACAGTCACGTCTAATTAACAATGCATGTATGGGGTAAATTAGCATGCTGATATCATTTCGCAAGACAAGAAGCACGGATAGATGCATGCTGGGAGTTAGACTACGAGAAAGGGAAATAAAGAAACACGTGGATCATTAAAAAAAACGCACATTTCATGTAGGGCATTTATTAAAGGGGACCAGGATCAAAATGTTGAATTAAGGAGGCGAATGAGAGCAGGATGGAGTTATTTTGAAAATGCTAATTTAATTTTTAAAAAGCAATCAATATAGTAATATGCCGAAAGGAAGTATTCAGTCAGTGCAAATTACCCTCCATTGTATGTGGATTGCAAATATATACACTGACATAGGACATGGAACAGAAGCTGAAAATTACTCACTCAAAGAAGCATGGGAAGATGTGTGCTGAGATTTACACTGAGTGAAAACCTGCACGAAAATACATATTAATAACAGCAATTGTTGAATAGCTTCCCGAATCAAATAATACGCACAACCTATGAAAACAATTATTGATGGATCGGACGGGCACATATTTGCCACGGATGTGAGCTGCAACAGGGCTTTGAGCACACGGCTCTCTAAGGCAATAACCCGCATGTCCGTCTGTCTGTCACGCGTCTCTCGCACAAGCTTGAACGTGCCCTAAACGCGTCACCTTGGAGCTTCTGCCCAGTAAAGAGCGCAGCTGGACCCGATGATGGCTCATTCGTCATTAATCTCGCTCGTCGTTCAACCATGACACAACCGCTGAGGTGAAACACACCGGGAGGGCTACCGTCGACACAATGGAGCAAGAGCCTTATTTAATGCAAATGACAATCGCCCATCGTGCACCTGGGCTCACGGCGACCACTGAAAGAAGCCTCGCCTTTTGGGAAAAAGCACTTCGGGTGATCATCAAAGGTAAAGTCAAACGTAATACAATTTTGGACCTATTAAGCGCATGAATGAGACAGTATCTCAAGACGCTGTGCACAAAAGGGGAATCGTGTGCATTTCTAGAGTGAGACACGGAGGGAATTATGGGTAGGTAGAACCGGACACACCAGCGTGGGGACTGAGATGGCATTGTGGTAGAAGTGCAGATGACAGGGGCGCCGTGGTGGCTAGGAGATGTTAACTGCTTCGCCTAGGTAGAACCGGACACACCAGCGTGGGGACTGAGATGGCATTGTGGTAGAAGTGCAGATGACAGGGGCGCCGTGGTGGCTAGGAGATGTTAACTGCTTCGCCTGGTATACCGGAGGTCGTGGATTCGATCCCGACCCTGACGCCTGCGATATGTTTGGAGTTTGCGTGTCTCTCTCTCGACGTGGTCGCGTGTTTTTTTTTTTATCCAGGTCCTCTGGGGTTTCCCTCCACATTTAGAATCAATATCACGCATTTAAATTATTTGGCTGCTATAAATTTCAACATGATAAGCCACTTCGTCGAACTATCATTTGTGGCCAGGTCGCTTCTGAAAAAGAGCTGTGCAGTTCAGTGGGTCTTACTTAGTTTGATTTTTTTTTTTAAAAATAGTTTTTCCTTTTTACATTTCGTAGTGAGTCATTCGAAATGTGTGAATGGTGAGAAAATCCATTACCGCAGAAACAATGATGCAGGCCCAAAAATAAAGCCAAGGGTGTTTAACAACACGCAAAGATGTGCTTCGGATGTACAAAAGCTATCAACCTGGAGGCCTGGGTTGGGCTGAGAGCGTTCGTACATGCAAGGCAGATCCCTGTGTGTCGATAAATCTAGCGGTCAGTCGTCCCGATCAAGATGCGATGTGGACAGAAAATTGAACCGTGAAAAGCCACCATCCAAAATGGCGAAAACCCGACGCAGTGCACGTGGAAGTCACCGGAAGACAACTCTGTTATGCGCGTAGAATTTCACCAGATTTTCTTCCTAAAATGTCCAGAGTTATCCGTGTTTCGTTTAACACACCAACACGATGCTATGAGGAATTTCCTAGAGAAGAGAGAAAAAAAAAACAATATTATCCGCAAAAGGTTGTTGTCCCAAAAGTGCGGTTTCGTTGACATTAGGCGAACTGATTGGATGGAATAAATCTTTAAAATCATTATGGGGGGCCTCTTTGTTAAGATTATGCAACAAAACCAACCGTTTCAATTAAATCAGCATGGGCTATCATCTAAAAAAATGACGACATATTGGCTATCAAGCTATACCAGGACACTTCTCACTTCACCACATGTAAAAAAATAGAGATTTTAATATGGGACCCTCTAATGATACATTAATTTTTCAATACTCTTTAGTTCTTTCGGTAAAGTCACGTAGGTATAAAATAAAATAAATCACGACGTTTCGGGCGCAACACAAGCGTCCGTCATCAGGTGGGAAAGCGATGGTCTGCTGCTGAGGCAGACTGTTTTAAAAGGTTTGAAATGGGTGTAGCCCAAGGGTCATAAAGAAGTGGCCGGGGCTAGTGATGTTAATGTGAGAAATTAGCATGTACCTGGAGAAAAGTGGAGCGGCCTCCTCGACGAGGGAGTGCAACCCAACGGGTGTAATCCAACGGGCCTGTGAGCATGAGAGTGCAATCCAAAGGCATGTGAGTGCAATGCAACGGACATGTGAGCATGAGAGACATAAGAGAGAGGCATAGAGAGAGAGACACACAGAAAGTTGAAATAACAGCTGACATAGGCAGGTAGGATGGAAACATCACAGTCAGTTAAGACTTTACCTGGTTAATAACGTCCTTCCAATGATTGCTCAGTTTGTACCCATCCTCGCGGTTGAAGTTGTGTCTGTGTTTATATATCTGGATGGCTTCACGAACAAATCTCTGAAGGTAGCCGGTAGGTTTGCAGAGTACCTCCGTCTTTCGTGTGAGCCCACAGCGTTAAAACAATGATCAGCAACGGCAGAGGTATTGGTCCTACCGTGTTTCAGATCTGCCTTGTGTTCGCGAACCCGGTCAGAGACATGTCGTTTCGTTTCCCCAATGTAGCTGCTGCCGCAGCCACAACTCAATTTGTAGACACCAGGGTATTGCATATCAGGAATCACATCTTTTACAGATGGGATTAAATCACGGATTGTGTGTACTGTATTGAAACGAACCTGGATCTTGTGTGTGTTTCCTAAACAAACATGATTAAATCACGGATTTTATGTATTGTATTGAAACGAACCTGGGTCTTGTGTGTGTTTCTTAAACAAACACAAGATCTAGGTTCGTTTCAATACAGTACACACAATCCGTGATTGAATCCCGTCTGTAAAAGATGTTATTCCGGACATGCAATACCCTGGTGTCTACAAACTGAGTTGTGGTTGCGGCAGCAGTTACATTGGGGAAACGAATCGACATGTCTCTGACCGGGTTCACGAACACAAGGCAGATCTGAAACATGGTAGGACCAATACCTCTGCCATTGCCGATCATTGTTTTAACACTGTGGGCTCACTCGAAATTGATTTTTCCAAGACGGAGGTACTCTGCAAACCTACCGGCTACCTTCAGAGATTTGTTTATGAAGCCATCCAGATATATAAACACAGACACAACTTGAACCAAGAGGATGGGTACAAACTGAGCAATCATTGGAAGGACGTTATTAACCAGGTAAAGTCTTAACTGACTGTGATGTTTCCATCCTACCTGCATATGTCAGCTGTTATTTCTGCTCTCTGTGTCTCTCTCTATGCCTGTTTCTTAGGTCTCTCATGCTCACATGTCCGTGGCATTGCACTCTCATGCTCACATGTCTTTTGGATTGCATTCTCATACTCACAGGCCCTTTGGATTACACCCGTTGGGTTGCACTCCCTCGTCGAGGAGGCCGTTTTCCTTCTTTTCTACAGTAACATGCTAATTTATCACATTAACATCACTAGCCCCGGCCACTTTTGATTGATCTTGGGCTACACCCATTTCAAACATTTTAAAACAGTCTGCCTCAGCAGCAGACCATGCATTCACCACATGATGACAGACGCTTGTGTTGCGCCCGAAACGTCGTGATTTATTTTATTTTATACCTACGTGACTTTACTGAAAGAACCAAAGAGTATAGATTCCTGCAGTCACGAAAGCTTCCAATAATAATTTTTCAATTACAATGTATTATTACGTTTATGAAACAGGCATGGAATTGTGCTGTAAGAATACATTTCTTAACAACGTGTAGTGGCGTAACGCGCGCAGGGTTTGTGAACAGCAGTTGCATTATGTACGGGGTTGCAGACAGTGAGGTCAGCTAAGGATAAGCAGGTGCAGGCGGGTGGCCTGGGTGACAGCAGACAGAGAGACACCAGCAATTGGGGACAGAGGCAGTGATTGGCTGGCTGCAAATGCAAACGTGGAGTAGGAGCAACGGAGGCGAGAGATAGTGGCGATAAGGGGGAGAACACGTGCTTGAGGCGTAGGGAGGACGCCGGCATGTGAGGCAGAGGGGTTGAGTTGGTTGGATTGAACACAAGAGTCAATTTAAGAGAAGTCCGGAACCCCGCTCTCCACACCTCGTCCTCTCCAGCGGTGTTGGCTGATCCCCCGCTAGAGGCACGGGCAAGGTTGGAGGAGTGAGGGTAGACAGACTAGCAGTGGAGAGGCTAGCGGAATCCTAAGTGTGAGTGTGATAAGGCTAGCAGTAGAGAAGCTAGCAGAGTGTATAGTATCTAGCGGAATCCTACGTGTGGGTGTGATGAGGCCAGCAGCGGAGAAGCTAGCGGAGTGTATAGTGAGAGGCTGCCAGTGGGAAAGCTGGCAGAGGGCAACGTAGCAGGCTAGCTGCGCGTAGCAGACGAGCAGCACAAGAGGAGGAGTTGCGACGGAGACGCGTGATGTTGAACGCGAGGAGTTCTGTACGAATAAAGTGACACAGGAGAAAAAGGAAGTTGTCCGTGTGAAATAACACCGCTACAAATGTATGAAAATCACATGTGAACGTAATACAATGTACACGTTTTGAACGTTTACTCGTTATTGCAGCGTGAGTCCTTCACTGGCAGGTGGTGGGGGTTTTAACAGTCCCTGCATTGTACCATCCCAAGCAGGACCCAGATGGGCGGTCGTGGCTACGCATGCCTGTACTTCAGCACTCTGGAGACAGCGAGGGGTTGGTGGATCGCACAAAATGTTGGGAAACTCTCTTCCCGTGGACGTCGAATTTGCCATCCCCCGGCTCGCACTTAAGAAACAGAATCGAAATATGTATTCGTATTGGAGTGACCTGATGAGCTATAAAGCTCTTTTTCAAAGATGTCCAGTAGGGGCAGGTCAGCACATCACAACAACAAACAATATATTGAAACTAGATTCGAAGCTTTCGTGACTGCAGGAATTACTCTTTGGTTCTTTTGGTAAAGTCACGTAGAAAGATATTTAATTAAATAATAATAGAATACAACGTTTCAATTGCAACACAAGCAACCGTCATAAGGTGCAAATGAATGAGAAAACAAGCATAGTCAACTGGGAAATAAATTGCAATACAACACAGAGAGTCGGCCAACAAAACAGTCAACACCCCACCTGGTTGATTACGTTCTTCCAAAGATTGCTAAATTTGAGAGAGAGACAAAACGTAGACACGGAGACACACAGACAGACACACAAGCAGAGAGAGACTCACAGAGTCAAACAGAGAGAGACACAGACATAGGCACACAGAAAGACAACATCTCTGTGTTGAGGCCTCAAATAGAGAGACGGGGGGGGGCAGAGGGGGAGTTGTGTAGACTTCCTGCCCATAGGGGACGGACGAGCTGGACTCTGGACTTCTAAACAAACAAGCACGGAGCATTGTGTGGAATTACTGCCCCCATAGCGGCCGGAGGAGAGAATGGAGCCATAACCAAGCACGGTAGAAAGCAAATTTAGTAAAATAAGGAAGTGTAATGCAATGCAACACAGAGTCGGTTAGCACACAGTTAACGCATAGCCTGGTTGATTACGTCCTTCCAAAGATTGCTAAATTAGAAGTTAAGTGTGAAACATTCAAGCACGGCAAACCCTCCCCGTAGAGGTGGTTCAAACGAGATTCGAAGCTTTCGTGACTCTAGGAATTAATCTTTGGTTCTTTCGGTAATGTCGCGTAGAAAGGAATCAAACAATAATAGAATACGACGTGTCTACGTTTTGTCTCTCTCTCAAATTTAGCGATCTTTGGAAGAACGTAACCAACCAGGTGGGTGTTGACTGTTTTGTTGGCCGACTCTCTGTGTTGTATTGCTTTATATTTCCAAGTTTACTGTGTTTGTTTTCTCATTCATTTGTACCTGATGATGGTTGTGTTGCAATCGAAACGTCGTATTCTATTATTTTATTTTATTTATTTCTACGTGACTTTCCCGAAAGAACCAAAGAGAAACTATATATTGGTTTAACAATATATAGATCGCGTAAATATATAAATGTTTTGTTAAAACCTGCCACCACCTGACACAGCCCACTAGTCAGGGTTGTCACGTAAACAGAACATGGCAATTCGTCACTAGGACAGCACACAATATTAAAAAAAAACAATCGGAATGCAAGGTATATGAAAGGTAAACAAATTACTTACAAATAATTTTACCGGGTAAAGCCCGCTGAGCTATTAGCTTCTTTTTGAGAAGCGACCTGATCACAAATGAGCTCATTAAGTTGATTATCATGTGGAAATTTATCGCAGCAATATAATCTTGATGCATGTTTCTCAAGACCGTGCACCAACGTGGACTCCAACTGTTCCGCCTGTATGGGAGCAAGAGTTGCTCCCACGCACCTGTGGGTTTTCTCCGGGTGCTCTGCGTTCCTACCACATGTAAACACTAATGAATTACACCTTAATGATATAGAGGACCACAAAGATTGGCGGTAGTGGGGGGGGGTGAATTTGTCGCCGGCTAAACCGCGTGGTTCCCTTTGCCCCTTGTCTCTGGTTCCTCGCGCCTCTCAGCCGTTCTCTCTCTTCGATATCGATCAAACGCTGTGCGAATTACAAGTTTTAATGATTATTATTATTACTGCTATTAGAAGCAACACTAAAAGTAGAGTAGATCAAAAGCCAGCTTAAATAATGGACTGCAAGTTGACATTTACAAGTGATCAAGTGGTTCGATATCTAGTGTATTTGCTACTCCAATGCTCTGTCTCAATGTCCCTGACACAAATGGCAAGCAGCCCAGTAGCCCTGGCATATATATCACGTGCATTACACCAGTGCTAGACTCTGTTTTTTTACAAAAGGCCGAAGGGATTTGATTGCGGTATACCGAGGCAGGGAAAGGTTGAAGCATCACATGATCATGAGGGTGATTATCATCATGATAATGGCACTAATATCACGAAACCACAGTAATTGCTGGGAACATCGTGTTCTGACGTGTAAAGTCTTTCTAATTAGTGTTGGGTTTGAATAAAAGAAAGGAGCAGATAATGTTGTAATATATCAGTCAGGCTGAAATGGCATGATAGTCGAGTGCTAAATCTCAGACTGAGGTCAACTGAACCCATCATCCTCTGGAGTATAATAAACTAGGTGCCACTCATAGCATGTGAACAATTGAGATATTCCCCGCCATAGGAATGTGGAATTTTCCAGAATGTAGATGAGCACTGCCTCATGTTCTTTTGAGCAGGGAGTTAATTTCACTTTCATCGTGTAACAGGTGAGGTTTGTTAATTCTAGATTTTAAGCTTCCGTGACTGCAATGATTCATATTCTTTGGTTTCATTCGGTAAAGTAACGTAGATAAAATAAAACAAAATAAAAGAAGATAATTAAATCACGACGTTTCGGAGGGAACACAAGCTTCCGTCTTCAGGTGGAAAAGTCAACGCAGAATATCTGTGTCAGGAGCACAGTTCAGAGACAACAGGGATTATATATAGGTTAAGGGAGGGGGGAGGAGTCAGTAAGGGGGCGTGGGTGTGTGGGTAGGAGCGCTGGGTTAAGCAGCCTTTTGATAGGCTGCTGCGGGTAACAACCACTTCGCACTGCACGGGAGTGGGTAAAAAAAACGTCGTGTCTCGCTTGGTGTGTCTTTGTGTGTGTCTCTCTCTACATGTGTGTCTGCCTATGTTGTTTCCATGTCTGTGTTTTAGCATTCATTCTTACCTGATGATGGTTGCTTGTGTTGCAACCGAAACGTCGTATTCTATTATTATTAGATTTGATTTTCTACGTGACTTTACCGAAAGAACCAAAGAGTAATTCCTGCAGTCACGAAAGCTTCAAATCTAATTTCATTATTTTGTTGATCCAGGCCACTCATGTAATTCTAAATATCCTTGTCTCTTAAGTTCTTATTTATCGGCACCATGCTGCCGATAAATTAAATGCTATGTAATGCCCCGTTGAACCCAATATAAGTTTAAGCGCTATTTTAAAATGGACACTGCATCGGCAGATCCGACAGAGGGGTGGAGAGGGGTGCCAAAGGTTAGGAGCGTCATATGAATAGGTTCCATATCTTGAGTGTGTATTTTGAACAAAACCTTAATAGTCCGGCATCTTTGGGTGAAGTAAACAAGTTGAGAAATAACGAGACAGAACTTCAGCCAGGTGAGCAGAAGCGAGCCAACTCAGTGCCCTATCGGTTACAAACACGAGCTCCAATTCTACTCGAAAATGACTTGGGAGGAAAATGTGGTTTTGGCCAGAATTGGGAGTCATGTGGACATATTATTTGACTCTGTTGAAACTCTGGCAGGGGCATTTTGTACAATCTATAGCTGGGACGGATATATTCCAATCGAGAGGGAATTGCAGTTATCACGTCAAGATAAAATAAAATGGTTCATTAGCTTCTTGCCAATGGACGAGGAGAGACAGGGTATCGGTGTGGCAGTATTTCTGAGATGGGCCAAAAACGAGACCCAGGGAACATTATGGGTTTGTGCCTCAAAGAACATATCAGGATCGACAAGAACTCCATGGTATCCAACTTAGAGTTCGTGTTCAGTGACAAAGCCATTAGCGACAACTCTGATGACCTAATTTCATAATAGCAGAGGAAATGTAGTTCATGGTATACTTATAGCATTTGAGAAATTGCGGTGGAGGAATGGGCAAATTGAAACCCCCCAATGCGTCCAAAAGCATTCTGACATTAAACAACCAAGAAAATATCACTCATTTTGCAATACATGACATATAACTGGTAAACATCAAAATAATTGCATCTGGTAGCATTTCAAAATGTACCACAAGAAGTCATGGTTTATAACAGGCTTTGGCACATGTCAGATTTTACAATCTATTTGATCAAAGCGTAAAAATTTAATATGCTGATCAAATGTCATATTGTAAAATCGTATTTGGCATCCGTATCTGTATGAGCGTTGTAAGGTAATATAATTAAGACCAACTCTTATGTTCCTATCCTTTTGAAAATTAACCAGAAGAATGTATGGCCTCGAAATAATATGACATTGTCTTTTGTGGCAATTAATGTAGATTAAAGCAGAATAATTTCCCAATCATTATTACAAGTAGCTGCTGTGCTTATTTGATTAACATTTAAATAAATAAAAATGCCACCGTCGGCTTAGCTAATTTAATCTCTTGCCTTTTCGCATAAGAAATGAACCCATGTCGGCTTACAGAGGGGTGGTTCCCCTACGGATTATCACGTCACCTCAAGCTGAAAGCAATCTACATAACAGGGCGATGCATTAATATGAGCCTCCATACAATGTCAATCTCTGCCACACAATGGACATATACTCTGTGTCTGTCTGAAATTCTTATTTCATATAACCTATAATCAGCCTTTGCAGTATTACTTTATTATGGAAAAATTTGTTTTAGTGTTATCGAGTATGAAAATAATCATTACATTGGGTCCCGTGTTTCCATTACCGTACTCGTTCATATTAGCAACAGGCCGATCGTGCCACTCTAATTGAGTGGCCGTTCTATTATTCTAGATTTTAAGTTTTCGTGACTGCAAGGATCCATACTCGTTGGTTCTTTCGGTAAAGTCACGTAGGTGAAAAATATAAATATATATAATAATAAAAATTATAACATTTTCCTTGCTGTGGTTGTCACACCCGGTGATGATTGCTTGTGTTGCAATTGAAACGTGATTTATTGATTTAAAATTTTATTTTATATATGTTATTTTTTTTTAATGTCACCTACGTGACTTTACCGAAAGAACCAAAGAGTATAGTTTTATTATTATTATCGTTACACAAGTGACAAAACCCGGGAATTTTCATTTCCTAGGAAAAGACTTTCATTTTTCCCAGAACGGCAGCTACCTCAAAAAAAGGACAAAAACTCATGGGAGAACAACGGACAAGTGGCAACCCTAGACGTGTCTAAGCCTTGCACGCACTCCAGGTAGCGACATGAATCAGGTGGTGGCATTAATTGTAACAGAAAGTGCTACTGTGGCATCAGGGAGCAATGCCCATCAGATAGATATCACACCCCCCCCCACCCCACCACATTTCATTTCACATCCTGCAAGGAGAAATTATTGGAATGATTGTTCAATTGCACGCTTGCTATGCCACGTTCAATCTGAAAGTAGAGATCTACTTTGATGCTGTATTATTTTAATGAACCCCCCGTACCTTTTGGATAAGAGCAGTTATTTCCCAAACTACTTTTGCGAGGCATTTTTTTTGGTAGCACACGACTTGCCTACTTTTGTAAGTAATTCCAAATGTTATTCAGCCGTTCACTTTATATGGCAGAAAAATTTTGACTTTTGTTATGGAAGAGGCGCTAGAACAGAGATAAATGACAAATAAATATCAGCAACATATGGGATATGATGATGATGATGAGTGCCCAGACTGGAAAAGTGCTCGTGTTGCTTGATGAACGATAAGCGACCTGGCCACAAATGATAGCACAACGAAGTGGCTTATTATGTGGAAACGTATAGCAGCCAAATACTCTAAATGCATGTTCATTCTACATGTGGAGGGAAAAACCGTAGGGCTCGGAGAAAAATCAACCCGCCCACGGAGAGAGAGACACGCAAGCTCCAAAGATACAGCAGGCATCAGAGTTGGGATCGAACCCACGAACTACTGTATACCTGGTCCCATCTGTGAAGGACAAGATTCCTGACATGCAATATCCCAGCGTCTGCAAACTAGGCTGTATCTGCGGCAGCAGTTACATTGGGGAAACTAAGCGACATGTCTCGGACCGTGTTCGTGAGCATAAGGCAGATTTGAAACACGTTAGGACCAATACTTCTGCCGTGGCTGATCATTATTTTAATGCAATTGATTGCTCTAAGACGATGATACTTTGCAAGCCTGCTGGCTATTTAACAAAGATTCGTTCATGTAGCCATCCATATTTACAGACACAGACACAATTTCAACCGAGAGGATGGTTATAAACTCAGCAATCATTGGAAAGACGTCATCAATCACATTGGGTCATGACATTTGTGTTTTCTTGTCAACCTCCACCGTCAGCAGTGTGTGGAGCGAGGTACAATGATTTCATGGCGGCCCTTTGATTGGTGGAGACCCACTTCTGGTTTAGTTGTTTTCTCCTACATGAACATTAGCTGCCCCGCCCATGCTTCTGACACACTTGGGCTACGCCTATCTCTAAACCTTTATAAACAGTTTGCCTTTAGAGGCTAACCCCCCTTTTCCTGATGACGACCGCTTGTGTTGTGATCGAAATGTCGTGGGGTTTTTTTTATTATTTTTTATTCACTTTATTTTTATTACTATTTTTCTATCTACGTGACTTTACCGAAAGAACCAAAGAATATGAATTCCTGCAGTCACGAAAACTTTAAGTCAAAATTTACGCAAAAATGAATTGTATACCAGGCAAGGTAATTAACATCTTTCCACTGCAGCGCCCTGCCGCTGCTGTCTGCTGCTGCTGCTGCCTGCCACTGCTGTCTGCTTGCTGCTGTCTGCTGCTGCTGCTGCCTCCTGCTGCTTGTCTACTGCTGCCTCCTGCTGCTGCCTGCTGCTGCCTGCTGCTTGACCATGTGAACTCCATTAAGGGGCTGCACGGGAAGATATAATTTGCAAATGGTGTCCTTTGGCAATTCCTAAATAAGCGAAAGTAGTCAATAAAATCTGCATAAGTACGTTGAGAACCCATGGAGACTATAATTCAGAATTTGAAGGGGGCATTGCTTACATAAGCAAATATAAAAGCAGATAGAGCAGAAAAAAAAACAATGCAATATTTGCAAGTCTATCAGATAAACTGACTTGTAATTCCCAGTTGCTCACAGACAACCAGCACTCTGGACCGACTACGATTTGACTCACAATCAGGGGGGTCACAAGTTAAATTCTCACTAGGTGGTTGAATCAGTCGATTATGTATTTGGTGGGGGGGGGGGGTTAATACAATTGCCACGTTTTGTGAGAAGACAACCCTTGATCAGCAAAAGGAGAGCCAAGTCCGAAGCTTAGGAATGTGGAATTATACCACTGGTTTAGGATCACTAATGAAGATGAGCACTGCCTAAAACGTTTGTCAGAATGGAGAGATATGTAAAAAAAAAAATTCTCCCCGAGATATGAACTGTCAACTTTGTGCAAAAGTGACTCAAAAATAATCATGCTGACCTCCCAAAAGTGTTTCTCTCCATCCCTCGAATGAGCAATTAATGTGAATAACAAGGCCCTTTGTTTATTTACAAAAGCCTCAATGTGCCCGAAGGAGTGCCTTTTCATGAAGGACCTTGCATTGGATTATTTGACCGAAAACCATTAATGAGCATTTGGCAATGGGTGGAAACTCACTTCCGCTGGATATCTTAGCCAATCAGGGGTCATGAGTCCTTCTCCCACGAGGCCCTTTAAGTTACACTACATAGCAATTTAATACATTTCAAATCAGCGCAAACGTTCCCAGTGCCTGTATGCTTCCATGTGCCGGGTTACTGGAATCTGATTAATAGACCAACCGTGTTTTCTTCATCAGCAACTGTTTTTTGCAGTTTCTCAACATTAAACAAAGCGATAGCCTAAACTTTAAAGTTGTATTGCCACGTAAGATCATTTACGAAGTTTTGTTTTGTTCAGGAATGTTCCAGATTTTGTCTCTTCACACACAAAGCCTGGGTAATTGAGCACAGTAATGAGTACACAATGCTGACCATGACGCTAACAACACACACAGAACACAGATGGTGGGTCGCCGCATCACTCGCGCTTTCAGATGCGCTTCTGCGGACGTCTGCAACGCTCTTCCTTCCAATATTAGGAATCCACTGGGGCTGTGCACTTTTAAATCTACATTGTTGTCCTTCCCCACACCTCCGATTAGCGCGGTTGGCGACGCACGGTGCGAAAGGAGCACAACGTAGATACGTACATCATCACAGCACAAGTAACGTCTCTTCGTTGAGATTATCTATATATATGAAAAAGGGGAATTTGTGAATATGTGTGTCTGTTCGAAATGTTATACATACTTCTCAATAATAAAAAAAAAAACTTTAAATTTGGCATGTGGGTAGCTGCCAGACTGTACACAATGCAAAACGTATACAAATAGACGTTTGTGTTTGGGGGGGGGCGCAATAATGGATGTAATATTTTGCATGGCACGTGAGCGGTGACGTCACATCTATGATGTCACCCGCATGTGGCAGCGTCACGCAGTGTGCCTGCTGACGTCACGCATCCCCCCCCCCCACCCTCCGCGTAGGCCGTGTATTAATCCAAGACCAAAATCCAAGTCCCGGGCGAAGACGGGTAGTAAAGCTAGTCCTTTATAATGTGAAGTCCCAAGGCTTTTGGAAGGAAATTGTAAAGCACAGTCCACTAAGTGAGCCTTGCCGCTGTTTACTTTTGAGGAACACTATCAAGGCACAAGTCGTCCTTGAATTAGCGCTTTATAGCTCAATGGCATTCACTAAAGTAATACACTTCTAATTTCTGATTCTGCATAATAATGTCAACAAGTCAAAATGCCTCTCTGCTGAAATGAACAACGGGGTGATTGTTCATCTCTGTTGGTTGCCCTGAGCCAGTGTGGGGGCAATTCCACATTCCTCTGGCAGGACCAATTTTCCCTTCAGACGACCACTGTTGAATCCCCACCGTGGCGATTCGTTTATTTTTGTATTTACATGGGAGGGACCACTAGCCAGGTCAGCCCTGACCAGGGTTGGACCGGCAACCTTTGAATTGTTAAGTCAAGAGCTCCAACCACAGTGCCACTGTTCCACATTCAATGAACATTCTTTATTTACCATCATGCATTGAGGTTTGTACTTGATCTAAGTTTTTTTTCTCTGTTTTTGTTTCTGTAAACACATTTCAAACTTACTGTGTGGGAGTCTGGGTTCCTCGATAAAGAACATGTTTTGGTGTATTTCAAAAGTATAGATGTTTACTAAGGGTGCAATTTATCTTCTACTGCAGGGCGGCACGAGTCGATGTCCAATAGGGCAAGAGCACATTGCAATCGAGGTGTCTGGGTGGCAGTGATTCAGGACGGCTGAGATAACTTGCTTTAAAGCCAAACACAAGCCTGCAAAGCTAAAGTTAGATTCTTAATCAATAATAATAATAATTGTCATTTGAAGCAATTGGCGGGACCCCGGGGTCCCATCACTGCCCCAGGGTTGGAAAAACCGCGTAGCGACACGAGTCTTGCCTTACCGACAACAACAAAACTAGTGGTCAATCGATTGGCCTCGTCGAGAGCTACTCGGGGCACTAAGTTTTGTAAAAAGTTGAAAAATTATATAAACACGTTAAATTCACTGCGGGGGCGGGCTCGCCATGGCAAAGAAGCTGAGGATCGACGGCTGACCGGAGGGCCTCGTCGTCGCCGCGCGCGACTGCGGCGGACGCCCCCCGGGGGCTCGCGTTTGGCCGGTGGGGTGGCGCCCGTCGTGTCGATCGCCGCCTGCTGCTGCTGCTGGCGCTTGTTGGCGCGAGTCTGGGCGGGCGGCGCGTTGCTGTCGGGATCACGAGTGGGCGGACTGAGAAATAATAATTGTTGACCTGATTTTTGCGGGACCCCCGGGGTCCCGGCAAATGATTCATTTGTAAGGCACATTTCATGGGGAGATCCCAAAGCGCCACGTATGGAAAGCAGGAAATAAATGGCAGGGTTAACAGCCAGGACTAGCTGGTACAATTAAAGACGTGAGTTTTCAAGACAGACTTAAACAGCTCTCTGATTGTCTTATTAACAAAGGCAAAGCGTTCCAAAGCCTGCGAGATGCACTGGCAAAAGCCCGATCACTCCAGGAAATGGGCTTTGACCTCGGAGTACTGAGGAGGTAATCCGAAGATCCCAGGAACCTCATTGGAGTGTCAACACGGATCAATTCCTGCAAATATTGTGGAGCTAACCCACTGAGAGCTTTGTAGGTCAGCAGTTTGATATTATCGTCGGCTAGATATTTGACTGGTAGCCAGTGCAAAAATGAGTGAGCACCTGTGTGATGTGCTCGCGAAACGGTGTTCCTGTAAGGACTCTATCCACTGCATTCTGAACTAGCTGGGAGTCTACCCAGCACCTCACTCAGCACCTCACTCGGGCATTCTGAACGAGCTGGCATCTACCCAACGGCCGTCTGGAACGCTCTTCCTTCCGATATTAGGAAGCCATTGGAGGATATGTATTTTTTAATCTATATAGAAAATTAGTTTCTTGAGAACTGCTTTTGTGTTTAGCTTGTTGTCCTTCCCCCGCACCTCCGATTAACACGTTTGGCTAGGTAACTCACTCAGAATCTCGAACACGTTTTATTGCTCAGGACAAGGTGCCCTGCGGATCCAACAATTTAGCTGCACATTCGTGTGCCCCAGGGCAACCCTCAATGGCTGCACTGCTTATTGGCAAGGATTTGAAGGTATGGCAGGTTGATGGTCACAACCTAGTCACCAATGAGCGAGCACAAAAATGAAAACATAAAATGTGGTGTTTTGCATAAATAGAGGTTAGAGGCCGTCCATAAATGACGTCACGCGATTTTGAACGATTTTTTACCCCCACCCCCATCGTCACACGGCGTCACAAAAAGTCAGTCCCCCCCGCAAATATGACGTCACAAAGCTCTGCCTCCCCCCCCCCTCCCAAAAAAATAAACATGCTTCAAATCGCTTTAAACTATTGTCATTGTCGTGCGTATTTAATATGGCGCTGCACTCTGATGTTGTAGGGGGAAACATTTATTAGAAAGTCTATTTAATTGAGTAGAAAGTGTTGTCTATATTTATTTAAAGCTACGCATTTTGATGTGACGTCACATTTCTCAACCCCTCCCCCCCCCCTCGTCACACATCGTCACAAATGTCTGACCCCCCCCCCACACCACCTCGCCTGGTATGCAGAAGCTCATGGGTTCGATCGTGATCCTGAGGCCTGTGTAATTGGAGTTTGCATGTTCTCCCCGTGGTCGCGTGGATTTTTTCCCGAGTCCTCCGTTTTTTTTCCCCTCCACATTTAGAAACACACGTTAAGAGTATTTTGCTGCTGTACATTTTCACACGATAAGCCACTTCGTTGGGCTATCATTTGGGGCCAGGTCGCTTCTGAAAAAGAGCTGTGTAGCTCAGTGGGTATTACTTGGTAAAATATAATAAAAACTTGTTTAGTTTATATTCTTGGTTCTTTCGGTAAAGTCACGTTATTAAAGCTCTGTCGTCCCAACAGGTCTGTCCCTTTCACCTGAAGAAGGCCACTTGTGTTGTGGCCGAAACGTCGTGAGAATTGTATTGTTTTATTTTATTATTTTATTCTCATTCTACGTGACTTTACCGGAAGAACCAAAGAAGGGGAAACAATAAAATAATAAAATATATAAAACAATAATTTTATAAAATAATTATATATAACTATTGTTTGTATTGTTTTATATATTTTATTATTTATTGTTTCCCTTCAACGTGACTTTACCGAAAGAACCAAGAATATGAATCACTGCAGTCGCGAAAGCTTTCAATCAAAATTGAGTTTTAGTTTTTTTTTTTATTTTAACGATTGACCTAAGTGTTCAAAATTACATTTGAAAGCAAAATTTTCTTTTGTTAAGTAAACACGTTCGATCGTGAGTGCAATTTCAAGACACTCAACGCATGCATAGATACCGGCCACATTTCAGCTCTTCTCTGGCACACTCTTTTGGGCCTCACGCGACGAAGCGGCATTTGGTGACGCCGATGTTGGGCAGTGCCAGTGGGCTGTGCAAAGCGCGCAATTAACGGGGAGGGGGTGGGGTTGGGGAATGTCAACCTGCTCGTGAAATAACACTGCGGAAAATAACACTGAGACAACAAAAATATCTAGAGCAGGCAACGGTTTTGTGTGCAATGGTCCTTCTTCACGGCTCTGCGGACGCGTTCAGTCTACGAACCATGAAAGAGGCCTGTGTTTTAAAAAAAAAACAGAACCGCGTGTGATAAATAATAAATTAATTACGGTACATACGCTCAGGTTTCTGAAATATTAACCGGAGACACTTGTTGCAAAGGGGCGTGTCAGAGCACACACACACACGCACACAGATCCCCCGTATAGCCTGAAAAGACTGTTGGGGCAAATGCTGTTAGCGATCATATATCAAGGCCGGCACGGCACACGAGGGGGTGGGTGGCCAACACCACGCCTGGACGCCTTTGTCTCCCCAGTGGCGATGCTTACACAACCGCATCAGGTACTCATTTGAGGCTGAGTCGACCTAGGGGAGACTCATGACCGGTTCAGATAATCGTCACCGGTGTTTGGCCGTCAGCGGGAATCGAACTCGAGCAGTCGGGTTCATAGCGCAGCGTAGCGCTAACCGCTACACTACCGCACACGCACGCTCGACTTATTCTTTAATTTTCTTCATGCAAGATTGACCATTGTGCTCTTTAGCACTTGGCTCGTAAACATCCATTAGATGCCCTTGAGAAAGGCATCGTCCCTTTTCAGGGCATGTAGTGAGATCACACCTGTGCCAGCGTGTGTGTGAGCGTGGGGAGCGATAGTGTAGCGGTTAGCGCGCTGCGCTATGAACCTGGCGACCCGGGTTCGATTCCCGCTCACGGCCAACACCAGTGACGATTATCTGAACCGGTCCCGGGCCTCCCCTACTCAGCCTCAAATGAGTACCTGGTGCGGTGTGTAAACATTGCCACTAGGGAGACAAAGGCGGTCGGGCGTGGTGCTGGCCACCCACCCCCTCGTGTACCGTTCCGGCCTTCATAGGTGATCGCTAACAGCACTTGCCCCTACAGTCTGTTAAGGCTATACGGGGGATCTTTGTCTTTTGTGAGCACGCAGCCTTGCCTGCCGACTCCTCCGGCAGCTTTTGTTCGGCAGTGATGCCTATTTTAACCGGTCTTGGGCCTCCCCCCTAGGTCGATTCAGCCTCAAACGAGTACCTGTTTGCGGTGTATAAACATCGCCATTGGGGAGACAAAGGCGGCCGGGCATGGTGCTGGCCACCCACCCCCTCGTGTTCCGTGCCGGCCGTCATCGGTGCTACTTGCTAACAGCGTTTGCCCCGACAGTCTGTTCACGCTACACGGAGGATCTTTGTACTTTGTTTCGGAGAAGTTATTTGCGCATAGCGCTGCGATCCACTGGGTTTGTGGCTGGCTGAGCACATCATGAGCGGATACTGGTGTCTGAATTAGATCTGAACCTCCCTCAAGGCCAATTCAACGCGAGTCCAGCTGGTACCTCAACATCTATAGCAGAGAAACAAAGGTGGTCTCTCATGGCTCTGGCTATACATCATGTAGGTGCTTGCTAACCACTATTGCCCCATTGATCTGTACACCTCCAAGGAGGCATTACAATTGACGATTCAATTGTTTATTTTCTCAACGAAAATCTATTTCTTATTTTACCGGGCAAGGCCCACTGACCTATAGCTATTTTTTTCAGACGCGACCTGGCCACAAATGATAGTTCAACGAAGTGGCACATCGTGTGGAAATGTATAGCAGCTGAAATACTCTAAATGCATGTTTCTCAATGTGGAGGGGAAAACCGGAGGACCCGGAGAAAAATCCACACGAACAGTGAGAGAGAGACACCGCAAACTCTAAATATACAGCAGACGTCAGGTTCGGGATCAAATCCCGCGCCTCCTGTATACCAGGCGAGATAGTTAACATCTCCTAGCCACCGTGGTGCCTTGCCTGTGTTGGTGTTGAACGGAATAATAAAGTGCCCTCATAAGTACGACTCATGTGGACTCCCTTTTACATATAATTATATAGGTCCAAGAGCAAGATATATTAGTTTACTGTGTGTTCACTCGGATGCCCTCTATATACATATTTGTACCATCAATAAATGAAAATGCATTCATAATTGACTCGTGTTCCAGAAATGAGCACAATGCTTTGAAGCGAGTCAATATAATTGAAGGTGTATTTATTATGTTTCGAATACAGATTAATTTCCAATTTGTCCCGGGCTGAATTTATTGCATTCAGTTATCTTCAAGAGGTGACAACTTCATCATATTTTCAAGGTGCGCACAATTCAGAAAAAGGCATACTGTTTTTGACAATTGCAATATATAAATACATACGTAAATCTAAAAGGTAATTGCATGCCGCATGAGGAATGTAATTTAAAGGGCTTTGTTGTGAAAGGGAACAAAATGCACAGCCGTCATTAGCATTGCAGTTGCAAATTTAATTTCCTCCACCGGTTGGCACTCCCATAATGAATACATACAAATGGAAAACAAATGCATTTACAACTTGTGTTAAAGAAAATCTGCCAAATTAGACCATTTTGATTTCAAGCTTTCGTGACTGCAGGGATTCATATTCTTGGTTCCCTTCTACGTTGACTTTACCGAAAGAACCAAGAATATAAATTAAACCATTTCAATCGAATTTTATGCTCGAAATTAAGTTCATAATTTAAAACAAAAACATTTCAACTAACCCTGCCAGTGCCACGCATACAGACGAGCAAACAGCCGAATCTTGACTTGAAGCTTCTGTGACTGCAGAAATTCATATTCTTTGGGTATTTCGGTAAAGTCACGTAGATAGGTTCAAAGTTAATACAAATAAACCAAAAAACCACGACGTTTCGATCGCACACACAAGCGACCGTCTTCAGGTGGAAAAAGGGGGGAAAGCTTCAAAATGCAAGCTGTTTTTTTAAAGGTTTAAGACGGGCATAGCCCAAGTGTGTGAACGAATTCGGCGGGGTATAGGTGCCCTGGGACCAGCACACCGCACTGTGCACGTGACTTTACCGAAAGGCCCAAAGAATAAGCAAGCAGCTGCCATGCGCACTTTGCTAGAAGGATATATATATTTCAGTTTTTTAATCACAAGCTTCACAAGCCTTGGTATAATAATCCTGTTGGGTCAAATCTGGGTGTGCAAACCTATGGGTATGGGGCCGTCCATAAATGACGTCACGCAACTAGGAGGGAGGGGGGGGGGTCAGACATTTGTGACGATGTGTGACGAGGGGGACGGGGGGTGAGAAATGTGACGTCACGTAAAAATCCGCAACTTTAAATAAATATAAACAACACGTTCTACTTAATTAAATAGACTTTTTTCTTGTTGTAACAACACTAATTATTATAACAATACTCCTACAACATCAGAGTGCAGCGCCACATTAAATACGCACTATAATGACAATAGTTTAAAGCGATTTGAAGCATGTTTTATTTTTTTTGGGGGGGGGCAGAGCTTTGTGACGTCATATTTGAGGGGGGGGGGCTGACTTTTTGTGACGCCGTGTGACGAAGGGGGGGGAGGGGCCAAAAATCGTCCAAAATCGCGTGACGTCATTTATGGACGGCCCCTATATAAAAGGCCCCTCCTCTTCAGCTTCAGTGGCCTAAATCGCCACTCCAGGAGGACAGCACAGAGGAGATCGGACGATATGTCCGTCGCCAGAGGCGTTTGGTCTGCTGTGGAGAATCAGTGTTTGCTGGTTTCGAATGAAATTCCAGAAAATGGCATATCAGTAAAGTGTTGAGATCAGGAGGATATCGCAGAAGGTTAGTGTTGTTGATGCCACACCTAACCATCACTTTCTTCCTTCAGTCACGACCCACAGCTGTTGCACAGTTAGCATAAAACCTTCCAAAAGTTCTTGTAGTACGCCATTATATATATACCATCTGGCTTTCGAGTTTCATATATTTTTTTCGCCAGATTACGAATTAAATTCCCACTCCGAAGGGTACATCGAGAACCTGCACTCCCGCTGCCCTGCGTACCTGAACCTCTACCACGCGTGATCTGTACAGCAGCACAGGCATTATTGCTGCTGCAAACAGACGTCTCGAAACATTAAGTTGATATCATTTGTATGCCTCCAAAGTGGTTTACATCTTCACAAATCTACCCAGTTAACACATCTGTTGCGCTGCGTCGTCACAACCGTATTCCGCCCGTACTGGTACCCACTGACACGAGGAAACCCAATATTTGCTTGTCATTTGACTCTTAAAGGTGTTAACAACAACAACAACGTAGATACCAACAATATTGTATTATAACATTTAATATTTTGGATTTTACTATTTCTAAGAACAAATTTCAGATATTTTTTGGAGGTTCTCAGAGTTTCACATCACTTCCATTAAGTAATACCGTAATATTTAATGATGTGCCTTTGTGCTCACGTAAGTGACATCCCTGAATGCCACCTGAGATCATATTTGACTGGAAAATTGCTACACTGATGCATTATGGATGTCATCCCCTTCGATGTCGTACTTCTTAATCAATCCGAAACTCAAAAAAATACATCCAGAATTCAGATCATCGGAAATTCTGCATATTTAGAATGTTCTGGTTTAAGTCGAAAATCATGCACACGTCTATAAATCCAACCGTTAACAAAAGTAAAAAAACATTTACTTAATTTCACTGCTTGTATTCTGCACGTGAATTGTGAGCAGGGAGACACTGTGACCTGGTTTGCATGGCTTGGGACAGGATATTGAGAATCGAATCAGCTAAGTGCATCAGGTTCATATGATGTTATGGCATCGATTCAAGAGCTGTATTCAAGAGATGTACGTCCCTCTCGTTGTCTGAGTGGATGAGATCGAATGAAGCCTTTGTCTTTATTCATGCAACAATGTATATAATGATCGACATGCTTTCAGCCAAATACTAGACTGCAAAGAAGAATGTGATAAATTGGCAAAGAATTACATGAAATATCGTCAGTTTTGGTTATTCTATTGCATGCTAATGACTTTTGTGTGGTTACTTTAACCTATATAATCTTTGTTAAAAAGTGATGCGACTGTAGTGTTGGGGGTCTGTCCATTAAACACGTGATACGAGATTAGTGATGGATTCTGGATGTTGAACATATAAGATATCCCTGTATCTAAATTTAAAATTTAAAATTAATTTAATAAAATATTCGTGACTGGCAAAATTAGAAAATAATCTACAAATTATCTGATTGGATACACCCACATAGCATCATCACCCCTGCTGTGAAACTGATGCAGACTTTAGCCGTTTGTGAAACATAGCACTTTCATGATAGCCTTGCACTCTTCTTTGGTTATTTCGGTAAAGTCACGTAGAATGAGAATAAAATAATAAATTAAAATAAGACAATAAAATTCTCACGACGTTTCGGCCACAACACAAGTAACCTTCATCAGGTGAAAGAACAGAACTGTCGGGGCGACAGTGCTTCAATGTTCTTTCACCTGATGAAGGCTACTTGTGTTGTGGCCGAAACGTCGTAAGAATTTTATTGTCTTATTTTATTTTATTATTTTATTCTCATTCTACGTGACTTTACCGAAAGAACCAAAGAAGATGAATCCTTGCAGTCACGAAAGCTTTAAATCGAAATTTAGCCTTGCACTCTATATGAAAATGTCACGAACACCAAGTATGCTAAAGATGTAATTTGATTTCCTGTGGTAGCATAATCGCAGTTTTTTTTTTATCTAAGGCTGATGGGTAGTGTCCCAGATATTAAGGAATCAAGCAATTATTCCAGTTGAGGCTAAGGAATTGGCTGCGTTCTCAGAAATAATTTGGAAATGTGGGGCTGTAGTTGCCAAGGAAAGAAAACAATGATGGTAATGAGCCATGGGCCATTTTAAAAATCATATTCGTACGATCGACAATACGTGACAAACCTAAGTTACTGAGCAGAAGCTTTACGTGAATGTGCCAGGGCCGTTAAAGAAATCAATTCTTCGAGACATGAAAAGTCCAGTTTTAAACAACTTTTTCTCTTCAATACTTTATTGGGCCTAACGTTTGACTTGACGATATCTAGCTCCAGACCAAATACTAAAGGGAGACTGGGATTAAAATACTGATATAAAGAGACGAGCAAGAGCAGGGTGGATGTTTTTTTTCGTAAAATTAATTTGAAATATTACAACTATCTTATTTTCTTTTACCAGGTAAAAACCGCTGAGCTATAGAGCTATTTTTCAGAAAGGACCTGGCCAAAAATGATAGCGCAACGATGTGGCTTTCGGTGTGGAAATGTATAGCAGCCAAATACTCTAAGCGTGTGTTTCTAAATGTGGAGGAAAAAAAACAGAGGACCCGGAGCAAAATCCACACCACCACGGGGAGAGCATGCAAACTCCAAATATACAATTTACACCTCGCCACCGTGCCGTCCAATTTGATCATTAAGAGCAGCATAGTAATATGCGAGACAAAGAAGTTTCGATAAGTGCATATTGCCTACCATTAAATGGAAACATGAAAACTGATTAAGAACATTGAACAAATGTTGAAAAGTGTGCAAATAAGCATGGTGATGTGCATGCTGGGAACTACACTGAGAGACAGAAATAGAAACACATTAATCACAGGACAAACGGACATTTGGAGATATCCATTTAATTGTTCAGAAAAGTAAGTTGGCTTGGGCAGGATGCCTGTGGTTGTGAGTGGTGACCAGAAAGGCACTGAACAATTATGGAGTGATTGTTCTTTAATAAATCATAGCTCTTGCCACAGGAATGTGGAATTTCGTTCCCTGGGTCTGCTTTGGGAGATCAGTATAGCTCCCTGTTTTTTTTGCGACATCTTATCTTTGAAGTTATCTCATCTTTTTTCGATTTGAAGCTTTCGTGACTGCAGGGATTCATCTTCTTGGTTCTTTCGGTAAAGTCACCACGTAGAATGGAAATGAAATAATAAAAATAAAACATAATAAAATAAAATTCTCACTAATTTTATTTTATTATGTTTAATTATGTTTTATCTTTATTATTTTATTTCCATTCTACGTGACTTTACCGAAAGAACCAAGAAGATTATCTCATCTTATATCGATATAGCGCCTCATTCCATGGCGATTTGCAGCAAGTATAACATCGTACAGAAGATGAAAATGGTTGCGAAAAAGAGCCGGGTTACTGAAGGTGCTGTAAGGATGGTGACAGCGCCGGTTAATAAATAATTAACGGCAAAAGGTCCGGAGGCGACACGTTAGACACTCGACGCAGAGGCTTCGGACTTGGTCCTTAAAAAGAAGTCCACCACAGAAACGAAGCTCTTGCCACGCTCCACATCAGGGTCACCTTAATCAAATAATCACTTGGGAGGGATTGAGGGCCAAGATGGCCCGTTGCTGAGATTTAAAATTGCAATCTTCCGATTACGATCCACGTACCCTACCGTTGCAACAGCGGGCCAAATTATTATTCAAACATCAACAACAACAACGAAAAAAACAACCCGCCGTGCTATGCGACTATAATACCTTCTCTTCATGATCAATGGCTTTACATTTGGTTGCAGAAATACCAGGCTTCGTGCCATGTTTGTGTAACAAGTGAGTTCGGTGTTAGGTGACATCATCAGGAGACATGAGAGAGTACGGTGTAACGCAACGTTCATTAATGGCTGGGATAGAACCGTGAGTCCCCTTTCATGTACACACGCTGTTCATTGAACTCTCTTAGATCAGTTTCAAGCCACACAAATGTTTTTCTCCATATTATTATTGTTTTCCAATTTTTCTTCAGAAAATGCTTTTTTGCATTGCGCAAAGCATTGAGCCATGCTCATCTTTGTGAGTGGCCCCGCACCAATGGCAGTGGGAATTTCACGATGCTATGCTGGGGTCCAATTAATTTCGTAGAACAATCGCCAATATTAAGGCAGCATGGTTCATGGGATACAGATCGCATGGTTCACTGGTGGTGGTGGTGGTGAGCCCGTACATATTTAGAACTTTAGACTGCTACTACTTTGGAGTAAGATCAATCAAACATTTGGCAGCAATTCATTTTGCTGCAACTCAACTATATTTCTGTCAAAGGCCGCGTTGTCAGTCGTAATTGTCTGCAATAAGACACAACTTTACTCGTTAAACTATTTCTGAAACACCATCTCATGCGATGATGACATCAGATTGACAGATTCATTTTACGAGTCACAATATTGATGTAATTATACCGAGCTTTTTTTTTTCATTCCTGGCCACCCACCTAACAATAGTTGTGTTAATTATGCACAATACTAATTCTTTCACCCAGGAAAGCCTCGATAGAGGGACAAGACTCTTTGTCATGAGGGTCCTTGCATTGGTGATGTTCGGCCAAGTCCATTGACCAGCGTTTGTCTTGTGGGAGGACCATCAAGCACCTGGCGAGCACCCAGCACATCCATCTGATGGCCACCTTGCAAGCCGCACGCCTACAAAAACCTGTTAAGCCCTGGTTGTCGCACATCTTGTTACTAAAACTAAAACAACAACAACAAAATATTTTTTTACCAGGTAAGGCCCATTAAGCTGTATAAATATTTTATCAGAAGCGACCTGGCCACAAATGAGAGTCCAACGACGTGGCTTATCACGTTTAAATGTATTGCAGCCAAATACTCCAAATGCACGTTGTTTATAAAGGTGGAGGGGAAAACCCGGAGGGCCTGGAGTAAAATCCACGCGACTACAGGGAGAGAGAACATGAAAACTCTAAATATACAGCAGCAGGCGTCAGGGTCGGGATCGAACCCACGACCTCCTGCATACCAGGCGAGGTAGTTAACATCTCTCCACCTTGATGCCCCAAACTGGATCAATGCTGGCTAGCTTTTGGGATCTGATAAGTTGGTATCCTTTTAGGATGATTTGGTCATAGGCTTCACTTGCTGCTATGTACGTGCATTTAAAGATTGCACAAGAGCAGCTCGGCTTTGTTGGGTCAATCTGTCAATTGCATTGCTACCCCTGTTTGATGGCCGTGTCTCCAGATTGTGGCAGGTAAGTGAGCAAACAACCACTGTCGCCATAATTGTACATCAATTCCACTCAGTGGTGTGTCTCTCAGAAACCAGGGCTTGACCTGGAGTTCTCTTCAAAGCCACATGTAACCCCCCGGGGGCATTTCCCAACAAGGATTCTATCATCGCCTAACACAAATAATTGTCTCTCGATACTTGTGTCAAGACCTCATCATTGCTGACCGCCTCTCGAAGGTGGGATGACAGCAGCGCCGTCGCTCTCTCCCGTTGAGTTATATCATCGTGCAAACAGCTCCCGGACCTCCCTTCTCAACACATCACGTTGCAGCTCCCATCGTCTCCCAAAGAGAAGGTTTCAATCCATCCTCTGCAGGACAAAGTCAATCAGTGTCGTGGGGACTTCACCGTCAATTTCAAGTGACACCCCGTCACGGTTGCTGGTGAAGGGATGTTTCTGCCTTCTAATCAGCTCAGGGTCACGAGTAATCATTCCTGAAGGCGAAGTGCCGCAAAAGAGCAAAGAGCGATGCCCGTCTCCAGTAGCAGACTCAAGGGGGTTAGAATGCCACATTCCTGTGGCAGAGCCCCATTATTTAGAGCAGAACATTCATTTGAAATAAAATTCAGTGCCCATTGCTCAAATGTGTGAATTGAAAAAGTTCAAATGACCGGAGATGACCAAGGTTGACAAATGAACCTCGTGGTGGGACCCCAGAGTCCCATAAACCCCTGGCTCTCGCATAAACATCATGTCATAATGTAAACACAAACTTTGTTCTTTTTCACGAATGGGTTTGAAGGATGGTGGCAAGTGTTGTTTTGTGTTAAACTATACCTTTAAAACTGAAAACTACTTACGTGCAGTACCTCTATTTAAATACGCTATCGAAAAAATAATTGACACCCCTCTGTCAATCATCGTGTTTCTCAGTTGTGGATTTGTGAACACACTTTGTAAGCAGTCCATAAAATAGTACGCGTTTTCGATGCGCTGTTCATATTGTAACAAGCGTTTATACCAATGTTACCCTACAGAGTAGTGGGTCGCCGCTCCTCTTATCCGCATTAATACGAGCGGTATGTGTGGACGATGGCTTAACCGCAAAAAAAACATCTGCACAGATGCATACGGACAAGAGAAGTATTATCAAACAGGAGGAATTAACGGTGCGACGCATCTCATCTGTTAAATATCTGCAGGTAATAGGATTGTCATCGATTAATCCTGGCTGCAGACATTGGTAGGTCACAAATAATAATGAAGATAAGAGAGCAGTTTTACTGTATTATGCATACCGTAATGACAAATCAAGGACTTAAGTCGTATAGGCAGTTTGAGCAGCTTTGGAAAAGACTTATGATCCTGCCCATATCCGAGCATGGAGTGCATTCGCTGGTTCAGTTCTTCTGCGCATTTGTCGTCGCTGCGCTTAGACAACAGAATGATCCAGGTGTGTCGCGGCGTTTATGTGCGCGGTGGGACGGAGTCGGCAAAAAATAATTTAATAATTACTGTTTTGACTGCCGTTTATTCGGGACCCCGGGGTCCCGCCATAAGATTCAAATGTGAATTTGCTGTGGATTTGCATACATGCCAAGTCAGTGGAATGTCTTCATATTGGACACTCTTCACCGCTTGCTGACTTCACATGAACTGCAATTAACTTGTGCTTCCTTCCACTCACAATTCCTCCATTCAATCTTTGGCTGTAATGTATTAAGTGAACAAAAAAGTATCTGACCTATATCAAGGATAATTTGAATTTCACGAATATTTCAAAGTTATTATTCATTTTGCCAGAAGCTCCAATTTTTATTCTGTTCAAAGCTGCTTTGGTTGTGGTTACTTTCGTTGGGCGTTGGGCCATTGCAGTTCCAATATCCGGCAAAAACAACTGAATCACATTGCGGAAATATTGAATACCCTTTGTGATTACATTTGTTACCTTTCTATGCCACAATCAATACGCTGCTGCATGATATTTTTAAACCCTTGAGCCCCGTGACCTCATTTTCCTTTTCGCAACCACAGTGTTGAAGGAAAGCCAGCTTACTGAAATACATGGGAGAATTTAGCCAATGTAAAATGTTCGTAATGACCCTTCCCATTATTACAGCCTCGATTAAAGCCCAGCTTTACACGATCATTACAGGAACATTCATTCCATCATTACTCTTAACATCGACGTCCGCTGAGTCATGATCAATGGTTATCTTCTTGTGAGTGTTAAAATTTGACTTGCCAGAAAACCATGACTCAAAAACTGCCGTGCACAAAAACAATCTAATCCATTGATGCCCCTTTATTCATCAAATCTGATGCGAGGTACAAAAAAAATGTTTTACCGAGGAACAACGGCGTCATATTCATATTCTTTGTTCCTTCGGTAAAGTCACGTAGAAGGGAAATAATAAAATAATAAAAATCAAACATAATAAAATAACATTTTCACGACGTTTCGGCCACAACGCAAGCAACCGTCCTCAGGTGAAGAATGGCGTTATGTTTAAACTTGGCGATACCGTTGGTGCCACCACAATTGCTTTTCCTCCCTCCTTCGAGATTCCCGGGACTGTTGTACAGAGCGCCACCAACCTCACAGTGAGCCACCATCCCACACGCCCTCTGGATGCCACTCGAATGCCCGTCTCAGTAACCCGTCCTTCCTCCTCCACGCTGCACAACCCGTGGGTGACGCAGCATAGACATTCCGGTGAGTGGAAATGGAATTCGTGTCGTTAAGGTTGAGGGCGAGCGAAGTGCCCTCCGCTGCGAAAATGGGGAAATCCGACTGCCGAGATGAGCACAGCCTCATTGAAAAAGGACAACAAAATGAACTGATTGTTGTGTTTTCGTTTGCTGTCCTTCCGTCCGCACCTCCGATGAGTACGGGTTGGCTATGTACGGTGCGAAAGAAGTTCAACATAGGCACATACTTAAAACGGCCTTGGGTGGTGATCATCTTTGTTTCATTCCACACTCCCATGATGGGGATCAGTCTCTGTATGAGATAAGTGCTGCTGATGTCTCGCCAAGCGGTGTCTCCCTAAAAGGCAAAGGTGCAGTCCTGCAATTTCGTGCTCACGCCACGCTGTTTGGTCTGGTCTTCCACACTGTCGCAGATGTCTTGGAAGAGACAGGAATACCGACACTCTGCCCCACCGCACGTGACCTGCTGATTTACTGTGAACTTATCAGATTGTAGTTATTTTATGACCCTTTGATGCACGTTAATAAAGGCCACCACTTTTAATAATGATTGATATATACTGTATAGCTCTTCTCCTTTGTGTCTCCTGTCCAAACACTATTGGTATTTTCCACAATAATCTGCACAGGCCACCGCTTCTGGTGTTGGCATTGCCAAGTCTTGAGGAGTAGCACTGCGGTGCTTTAGGGAATCTCAAGAGATGTGTAGAAACCAACCACACACATATGTATAGAGAGAGAGAGAGAGCTGTTCAACATACATACATACACACGTACATGCCCCTTTAGGCCCGGGAGACAAGTTTGAGGAGTGGGGGATCCGCTGAGGTTGAACGAGCGAGCGGTTGTCAAATGAAGACTCGAAACAAACACAGCAGTCACGTTAACAGTGGTGTTGTGTGGAAGCTAGAGCCGCCCTCCACCAAGAATGTTCAATTCTCCACAATATCCTTGACGCTCCATAATAGAGCTTTTGTTGGGTTAGAGCGTGTAAATATAAATGTTTTGTTTAAAACGCCACCACCCGACACAGCCAATTAGTAAGGTTTGTCACGTAAACAAAACGTGCCAATTCGTTGCTGATGTAATTACCGTCGAAACGTTGTACTCGAATTGTAATGTTGTGGGTTTACTCTCCAACACACAGGTGTCCTGAACTAATGACATTTTTTTCAGAAACACAGCGCATTTTATATATAATTCCCGCATGACAGCAGAGCCATTTCACGTATACTCATGATACTCCACACCCTTGGAGAGGTTTAACCAGCGATCAAAAGGACGTTAATGCAACGCAGTGGTTCGGCAAAATGAATTGCCGCTGCTTCAAGGTCTGATGGAGAACATTTTGCACACACTTCAGACCGATTATCCTGTTTTAGCATTTCTACTTTTTCACATGCTATAATCCCAACAGCTCGCGCACACGCAGGCGCTCCCACTTGCAGAGTACATGGCACTTCCCCGCTGTGAGACCCACTCTGTTGTTCGCTGGAGATAGTGTCTGTTTCACTCGCAGCAGCGGCACAATTATGAGTCTGTGGTTAAAGAGGCACAGCTCTTAAACCCAAAGCACGCTTCCCCTGGGTTCGGAACATTTACTTTTTTTTTAGTACGTGCGGTGCTTGTATTAAAACGAATTCGTTGCACTTTTAGGCAACGGACTATTCATCAACGGTCACGATGGCATTTGCTTCGAATGAAACTGAAAGTGCTGGTTATTATTTTTGATTATAACAAGAATGACGAGAAAGGATGTTGCAATGTCCCTTCCACCCCCGACCGTGCATCCCGCAAACAATGATAATAACACAAATAATAATAATAACAACACAAATAATAACTGAAATAAAAACACTGATAATAACACGTAAATAACAACACAAATAGTAATTAAATAATAACACAAATAAAATAACACTCGCACTCTCAATAAAAAAGGACCTTTTTGGCAGTATCAAAGTGATGAGAAAATAAGAATGCCGGTGTGTTGGAGAGTAAACCCATAACATTTACAATTTGTGAACAATGTTTCGACAGTATTTACAACCAGTAACGACATGCGACCTTTGTTGCCAGTATCAAAATTTAGGAATAGGTGTTACCCCTTCTAGCAATAAAACAGGAGGTGTTAAGGTATTCTTTGGGTCTTTCGGTAAAGCCACGTAGATAGGAAAAAAATATTTAAATAATAACAATATCACGACATTTCGATCACCACACAAGCAATCATCATCAGGTGAAAAAGAGAGGGGGAAAGCTGCTGAGGCAGGCTGTTTATGAAGGTTTAGAGATGGGCGGGGCAGCTAATGTTAATGTAGGAGAGGTCTCCGTACCCGGCAGTAGGTCTACACCAATCAGAGAGCTGCTTATAAAGGTTTAGAGATGGGCGGGGCAGCTAATGCTAATGTAGGAGAGGGCACCGACACCGGCAGTAGGTCTACACCAATCAAAGAGCTGCTTATAAAGGTTTAGAGATGGGCGGGGCAACTAATGTTAATGTAGGAGAGGGCACCGACACCGGCAGTAGGTCTACACCAATCAAAGAGCTGTTATAAAGGTTTAGAGATGCTTGTAAATGTAAGCTCGGAGAGAGCTAGGAAAGAGCCACCGCCACATGGAGGTGAAAAAGGATGGCAAGCTGCCATTTAATAACACAGCTAACCGTGGCTGTGTTAGTGAATTAACTCAAGAAACGAAGTTGTGGGGGTGGCCATTGTATTGTGAGAGATTAGCACATCAATGTGTAGTGACGTGTAACATCACTACCGTGTGGGTCTGTACACACACATGATGTCACTACGTGTGGATGTGGGAATGACGTCACGGCCGGTTCAGGGAGCCTGGAGGCCGCCGGTCAGTGCCACTAGGGGTTGTGTGAGGCCGTTTCACTCTGTATGAACCCGGCCGGACACGTGACCGGATCAAGGTGGGGACCGGGGGCCCCTGGGGGACCTTGGAGGCCACGTGGTCAGAAGCAGAGCCTTCTCGAGGGTTCTCGAAGGTGGGCGTGGCCTGGGTGTGGCCTGGCCATGCCGAGGCGCATATAAGCGGGCTCCGCACCTGGTGCGGAGCTGCCCAGGTCCGGGATGAAGATGCCTCATGAACAGTGAAGTCAAGCCTCAAGTCAAGCTGTAGCCATCCTGGCTTGGCCACGCCAGTTGTTATCAGTGTCAGTGTTAGCAAGGATAGGTCGGTGGTCACCACCCTATGTGCAGTGTAATTACACGTTGTGTAAATAAATAGTGTTGCCTTCCCATAGCAGTATGTGCGCCTCTCTCGATCCATTACAAATGTAAGAAATTTGCTTGCAAATGTAAGCTTGGGGAGAGCTCGGAAAGAGCCATCGCCACTTCGAGGTAGAAAAGGATGGCAAGCCGCCATTTACTAGCACAGCCAACAGTGGCTGTGTTAATGAATGTAACTCAGAGAGTCGAAAATAACTGCTAACATAGGTAGGTAGGAAGGGAACATCACAGCCAGTTATGACTCAAACTGGTTAATAGCATCCTTCCAATGATTGCTCAGTTTGAACCCATCTTCTCGGTTGAAATTGTGTCTGTGTTTATATATCTGCATGACTTCATGAACGAATCTTTGCTGATAACCAGATGGGATCAAATCACGCATTTTATGTACTGTTTTGAACCGTACCTGGAGCTCGTACCTGAAGCTTGTTGTATTTCCGACCATCACCACCTAGCCAGTGAACTGGAGCACGTACACCAAGCCCTCAAGAAGAATGGATATTCAGACTACACAATCCGTAAAGCTATCACTTCAAACGTGGAGAAAGAACCATCTGAGGACCCAATCAAAACCATCACCTTGTCATACATAGCAGGGGTCACCAAAAATAATTTCCAAATTCATGAGCAACACACACGATCCAGGTATGATTCAAAACAGTACATAAAATCGTGATTTGATTTAATGAGAATTTTATTGTTTTATATTTTTATTATTTTATTGTTTCCCTTCTACGTGACTTTACCGAAAGAACCAAGAATATTTATTCCACCTGTGAAGGATGTGATCCCTGACATACAGTACCCCGGTGTCTTCAAACTAAGCTGTGTCTGCGGCAGCAGTTATATTGTGGAAACTAAGCGACATGTCTCGGACCGGGTTCGTGAACATAAGGCAGATCTGAAACATGGTAGGATCAATACCTCAGCCGTGGCTGATCATTCTTTTAACGCGGTGGGCACACACAAAAAAATGTTTGCCAAGACGAATGTACTCTGCAAACCCACTGGCTATCATCAAAGATTCGTTCACGAAGCATCCAGATGTATAAACACAGACACTTTTGCAACCGAGAAGATGGGTACAAACTGAGCAATCATTGGAAGGACGTTAATAACCAGTTTAGGTCATAACTGGCTGTGATGTTCCCTTCCTACCTACCTATGTTAGCAGTTATTTTTGACTCTCTGAGTTACATTCACTAACATAGCCACCGTTAGCTGTGTTCGTAAATGGCGGCTTGCCATCCTTTTCCACCTCCATGTGGCAATGGCTCTTTCCTAGCTCTCTCCGAGCTTACATTTACAAGCAACTCTAAACCTTTATAAACAGCTCTTTGATTGGTGTAGACCTACTGCCGGTGTCGGTGCCCCCTCCTACATTCACATTAGCTGCACCGCCCATCTCTAAACCTTTATAAGCAGCTCTTTGATTGGTGTAGACCTACTGCAGGTTATGGAGACCTCTCCTACATTAACATTAGCTGCCCCGCCCATCTCTAAACCTTCATAAACAGCTCTTTGATTGGTGTAGACCTACTGCAGGTTATGGAGACCTCTCCTACATTAACATTAGCTGCCCCGCCCATCTCTAAACCTTCATAAACAGCTCTTTGATTGGTGTAGACCTACTGCAGGATACAGAGACCTCTCCTATATTAACATTAACTGCCCCGCCCCTCTCTAAACCTTTATAAACAGCCTGCCTCAGCAGCTTTCCTCCTCTCTTTTGTCACGTGATGACGATGGCTTGTGTTGCAATCAAAACGTCGTGATAATGTTCTTATTTTTATTTATTTTTATTTTTTCTATCTACGTGGCTTGACGGAAAGACCCAAAGAATATGAATTCCTGCAGTCATCTTAACACCAAGATTTAGGTGTTAAGATGTTCAAACACCAAACTTAAACCTTTTGCAAGGAATCAAGTGACTGCATTAAGCACAGATGCTTGTGGTGAAGATGCAAATAAAAACATGCTCTAGTCATATGATACATTGTCTTTGAAAATGATGGTCTGCACCAGAGACATCCTTCTTTAGGGCCCAGTCTCAAGCATGTTAGAGCAGAGAATAACGCCAAAATTTGAACAACCAATAAGCTTCAAAGACAATGCATCATATTACCAGAGCATGTTTTTGTTTGCATGTTCACCACAAGAGCGTGTGCTTATTGCAGACATGATTCGTTGAAAAAGGTTTCTGTTTGGTGTTTGAACATCTTGACACCTTCTGTTTTATTTCCAGCAGACCGGTGTGCTGTACTAGTAACGAGTGGGCATGTTTTGCTTACATGAAAACCTTACTAATTGGCTGTGTCGGGTGGTGGTGGGTTTAACAACACATTTATATTCATGCGATCTAACCCAAAAAAAAACCTCTATTATGGTTATACAATCTGTTCTCCTGTAATGCATGTTTTCACAACGCAAATTGGACATAACGCGATGAATGTATTGGGGAACACATTTTTTTTTATGACACGGATGCGAAATGGATATAACGCGATTGAGCGTACAGAACTACGCCGTGCGAGTAGTAATAAGTGTTCACACGGCTTTCTTGGTGTAGCATCACACAAGGCGGGATGCTGCTGGATGCTTCTAGATGCTACGCACGCTCCTCAGTCTTTGTTCAGACTGCATACGCATCTCACGTGTTACCACGGGCTATTGCTTTAACCTACATTATTTCTTCCAACGTGATTTTCCGTAGCGCGGTGTTTGTCAGGAATGCAACTATGACCGCGTTATTGGAGAACAGGTTGTGTGTGGCTATAGCGAAACTTTCCATCGTGACACGACACCCGCACGAGTTGAGATTGTACGTTCCGCCACGCGCTCGGGTCAAAGTCCTGCTGCTTGTAGGCAAAGCTAGGGCTTTCAACCCTGGCTCCAAGCTTATCAGCCAACACAGCATGCCGAGACTTAACATGTTGAGCTTATTCGCTGAAGTTTATGACCCAATCCGAACACATTTTGCATTTCACAGGAGGTGATGAGCCCAGAAACGTCCATGTCACGTGCGTGTAAAATGATATCCCTCGCATAAATTGATCAGATATAACTGAAATGTTCCGAGACAAATTTAGCAAATAATAAAATAATATTGACATTTTCTTTTAATACATCTAAAAATGCAATATGCTCTAAAATACTAAAATCTTGATATCCATCACTACAGAACAGCAATTTATTAACAGTATCTCTAAGGCTGATGCCACAGCTTTTAAACCTTTAAACCTCAAACAATGACTGGCCTTTAATGATAAAATGGAAATATCAATGCTGTTGCTAATTGAGAAATATCTATTGATGTACATTTATTTTAAGTAGTTCACGTATTTAATTTATAATGAGAGTATGTGTATATGTTCTCTATTGTTTGGTGGGGGGGGGGCGCTACGAGCCTGGACATCTTCTAGATCGACTCAGCCTCAAATGAGTATGTGGCGTAAACATCGCCATTCACGAGACAAAGGCAACCGGGCGTGGTGATGCCCCCCCCACCCCGCCGCCGTAAGACGTAGGTGCTCGCTAACAGCACTTGCCCCAACAGTCTGTTTAGGTGATATGGGGGCTCTTGGTCTTTGCTCATGCGTCGTCCAATTGAACAATAAGTCAGAGGTATCTCGACGCTCTTTTGGCGTCATCTGGTCGAACACCATGTGAGACTGGGCTCTAAGAAAAAACTGTCTCTGGTGTGGACCAATCAATTTCAAGGACAATGCATACATTATCAGTGTGTTTTCTGTTTGCATTTTGACCGCAGGTATTGCGGTTAATACAAGCATGATTCCTTGTAAAAAGGTGTCAGTTTCGTTGCCAGAAAAAAAGGGTGAAAAACCTCATTATTAAATTGACAACATACAGTTCCCTATACCGTTTCTCCTATCAAACTCAACTGACGTTAAGGCAGGACTTTTTTTAACACCACAATTTCAAGGCCTTTGATATTAAAACACTCGATTGTATTAACATTTAAAATATATATATTTTTTCTTGTTGCTAAAAACCTGATGCTCCTGACCTACCACACCTCGGTGGCATTGAACGCGTGTCGCATTCATCGTAACGATACAAATCGTCTACGAGTATCCAGTTTGACCTTAAGACGAGCAAAGGTGTTCCCAAATTCGGCTTTAAACACCGCAATAAACGGGTGGAAAAATCAGTTGATTCGTACCGCAGTGTTTGCCCCCGTGAGCAGTCGCCGCATTGATTTGCAAGACGGGGGGGGGGGGAGGTTATCCGAAACCCTCTGACTGCCATCCTTGAATTTGGAAGGACAAAAATAAATGTTGATGAAGAAATTGGAGGCGTCCCCGGGTGACACCTGGGGGGGGGGGGGGGGGGGGGGTGCTCCTCTCGTGCCGGAGCACGGATTTTAGCATCTCTGAGAAAGCTGAGTTATAATCCTGGTTGCTCATGGCTTTTTTAAGGCAGGTTCTCAATGTGGTGAGTTGATCGGTCCAATCACCAATGATGGTCCGTAAAAGACATCATCATCATCGTCGTCACCGTCATCCGTGGTCAATCCACTGCTGGTTGAAGGCTCCCCCAATGCTGCGGCCACCTCCCATAATGCCGCGATGCATCAATCCACCCACGACCTGCACGTGAACTTTGCTTTCCCCGCTCCGTCTTCGTCAAAAGGGCATCCTCTAGGATGCGTTTCACCCCTTAACTGCCACTTGATTATTCTGTTTTTTTATTGACCGTCGTCCATCATCACTTCGAGTGACACGTTCTGCCCAAGCCCGCTTACACGAAATACGTCACACCACATTTGGAATGCGGCTGAGTTTGGCACGTTACAGGGGCAAGGAAATAAAATGCGCCGTTCGCTTGGTGTGCAATGTATACTCTCTTTTTCCCAAAAGTATTTCTATGAACAAAAAAATTATCAGGTAGTACAACACAGAAAGGATATGAAAAGGGGGTTGGCACCAGCGCAAACATATTACAGATTGTGGTGCAATGGAAACCCTGTCTAAACCGCATGTCTCAATAAACTGTTTCAATAAACTCTACAACCCTAGTGGTGTCTTCCTAAGCTCTGATGCCCCTGTAGAAGGAGAGGGGGGAATGCCTAAATGCCCTAATGGATGCTCGTAAGAATCAATGCCCACTGGAGGAGAGGAAGTGAAGGGGTTGCATGTTTGGTGGTGAGCTTCCTCCCTGCCGCTTAGGTTTGCAACTTAGATGCTTTCGAGCGGCACATTCTTGACAATTTATTGGCCCATTCCTGCAACGTATGCTATTTAATGGCCGTATACAAAGGTGTGCCTCCTCGTGGGGATGAGGAGCCTAGTACAGAAGTGGCTTCACAGCAGTTCGGTGAAGTTTTCCAGCCAGCCAGCCTCGAAAGGCACAATAACGAGACGGTGCACTGCCCGCCGTGACCTTGCCAAATTAAAATGTCTACTTCTCTTGACACGATGCCGAAAGCCCAGTTGAAATGTAATTAGGAGGAAAGGGAAATTTTTTTAAAAAACATCAAAAGTTTAAAATGTTGAAGCACATACACGTTACATTTCCCAGTAGATTATCTGCTTATACTTATCCTACCTTGAAAAATATTACACCACCCATAGCGATTCATAGGTATGCCATCACATTTGACCCATGACCGCAGGTAAAATGCCACCTGTAGTCTCTTTAGAATCCAGAAATCCAGCCAGAACTGCATGGCTGGTTTGCCTGTGTTTGCCAGTGTTAATATTCAGACACCACTTTACCAACTAAGCATTTGAACCTGGCTTGAGAGGCCCAAGCCAGGTTCAAATAACACTTGTCGCTGTTGTCCATGAACAGGCGAATCAAATCCGGATTAACAGGAATGTGATGTACAGACCACTATGGCATCATTCCTATTATCACCAAAGACAAGGATCCTCCGTGTAGCCTTAACAGACTGTTGGAGCAAGTGCTCTCAATGAGTAGCACCTATGAAGGCCGACACGGCACATGAGGGGGTGGATTGCCAGCAGCACGCCGAGCCGCCTTTGTCTCCTTAGTGGCGATGTTTACTACACACCACACCAGGTACTCATTTGAAGCTGAGTCGAACTAGGAGAGGCCCAGCACCGGTTCAGATAATCGTCACTGGTGTTGGCCGTAAACGGGAATCGAACTCGGGTCACTGGGTTCGTAGCGCAGTGCTCTAACCGCTACATTATCGTTCTCCTGGAGTGGTAATCACCATTACCACCAATCACACACACACACACCCTCAACACGCTCAACATCGTAATAATTTACTTCTATAATGAGCCAAGAATGTCTGTGTGTCCCGCGCGTGACGTCACTCCACGTTGACCAGCCCCCCTAATTAATAATCATGAACAGGTGACGTCCTCCAAATGGACACTCCCCCCTACATTGATAATAATTAGCGGGTGACGTCACTCCACGTGGGGGGGGGGGGGCGTGGCGCCTCCTCCCCCCCTCAGTGTCAACTTACAACCCTCACTACAAAGGCAGAACCCTCAGGTCACGTGATCTCCGTAACGCTGTTGAGACGTCATGATGAACAAGGGATTATAACCTTTAAATGAACTAAGTCTGTGTCACCGCGGCCTTACAAAATGCACACGAATGGTAACAATGAATATATCACGTCGTGGTCTGTTTTTCGCTTGCAAGTTTCGGATTTACTGCAATTCGCCCGTCCTTGGATGGGCAAAAGGCGAGTTAATTGAATAATCTCCGTAAAAATAGAGTAGGATTAAAACGAACCTCTAAGGTTTGTCAAAAATCAATTGCTTGCATCAATCTACCCAAGTAATTACACGAATTAAAAAATTCATTCAGACATTTAAAAAAAAAACAGACACCCATATCCATACGCAGATATTGTTTTTAATTAACACGACCGTGAATAAATCACATTACGTCGAAAGCGATAATATGTATTTCCTTTAACATCTGCATAAACACTCGCTTAAGCCAAGAGCGATTAACATTTAATTTGTTGAAGGTTTCTCGGAATTGCTGAGGGGGCCCAACGTTGCAACTGGTTCCAGCACGCACGGACGCCGGATCTTGGTTCGAATTTGTATCCCAGGGATAAGCAAAACTCTCAAATGCAACAAGCTTAATTTGTCTAAGCCTATGCACCAATGACTGGGTGCGCACACATCCGCACACACACACATACTCAACAAAATCACAAGCACGACAAAATCACAGTCACCATTGTGCATGAGCAGGGGTCGGCAACCTGTGACTCCAGCGCCGATTGCGGGTCTTTAAGGACTGCAGTGCAGCTCTTGAAATTCGAAAAATGGCTCTTCTTGTTGTTTTGGTTGCCGACCCCTGACCAGTCCAGTTCACCATGGAAGACCAGTTCACCATGGAAGTCCAGTTCACCATGGAAGTCCAGTTTACCAAGGAAGTCCAGTTTACCATGGAAGTCCAGTTTACCAAGGAAGTCCAGTTTAGCATGGAAGTCCAGTTCACCATGGAAGCCCAGTTTACCATGGAAGTCCAATTTACCATGGAAGTCCAGTTCACCATGAAAGACCAGTTCACCATGGAAGTTCAGTTCACCATGGAAGTCCAGTTCATCATGGAAGTCCAGTTTACCATGGAAGTCCAGTTTACCATGGAAGTCCAGTTCATCATGAAAGTCCAGTTTACCATGGAAGTCCAGTTTACCATGGAAGTCCAGTTCATCAGGAAAGTCCAGTTTACCATGGAAGTCCAGTTCACCATGGAAGTCCAGTTTACCATGGAAGTCCAGTTTACCATGGAAGTCCAGTTCACCATGGAAGCCCAGTTTACCATGGAAGTCCAGTTCACCATGGAAGCCCAGTTTACCATGGAAGTCCAATTTACCATGGAAGTCCAGTTCACCATGAAAGACCAGTTCACCATGGAAGTTCAGTTCACCATGGAAGTCCAGTTTACCATGGAAGTCCAGTTTACCATGGAAGTCCAGTTCATCATGAAAGTCCAGTTTACCATGGAAGTCCAGTTCACCATGGAAGTCCAGTTTACCATGGAAGTCCAGTTCACCATGGAAGCCCAGTTTACCATGGAAGTCCAGTTTACCATGGAAGTCCAGTTCACCATGGAAGTCCAGTTTACCATGGAAGTCCAGTTTACCATGGAAGTCCAGTTCACCATGAAAGATCAGTTCACCATGGAAGTTCAGTTCACCATGGAAGTCCAGTTCATCATGGAAGTCCAGTTTACCATGGAAGTCCAGTTCACCATGGAAGTCCAGTTCATCATGAAAGTCCAGTTTACCATGGAAGTCCAGTTTACCATGGAAGCCCAGTTTACCATGGAAGTCCAGTTCATCATGAAAGTCCAGTTTACCATGGAAGTCCAGTTCACCATGGGAGTCCAGTTTACCATGGAAGTCCAATTTAACATGGAAGTCCAGCTTACCATGGGAGTCCATTTCACCATGGAAGGCTAGTTTACCATGAAAGTCCAGTTTACCATGGAAGTCCAGTTCACCATGGAAGCCCAGTTTACCATGGAAGTCCAGTTCATCATGAAAGTCCAGTTTACCATGGAAGTCCAGTTTACCATGGAAGGTCAGTTTACCATGGAAATCCAGTTCACCATGGGAGTCCAGTTTACCATGGGAGTCCATTTCACCATGGAAATCCAGCTTACCATGGTAGTTCATTTCACCATGGAAGTCCAGTTCACCATGAAAGTCCAGTTTACCATGGAAGTCCAGTTCACCATGGAAGCCCAGTTTACCATGGAAGTCCAGTTCACCATGGGAGTCCAGTTTACCATGGAAGTTCAATTTACTATGGAAGTCCAGCTTACCATGGGAGTCCATTTCACCATGGAAGGCCAGTTTACCATGGAAGTCCAGTTTACCATGGAAATCCAGTTCACCATGAAAGTCCAGTTTACCATGGAAATCCAGTTCACCATGGGAGTCCAGTTTACCATGGAAGTCCAATTTACCATGGAAGTCCAGCTTACCATGGGAGTCCATTTCACCATTGAAGGCCAGTTTACCATGAGCAGCATGCGGCTCATTCAAGGACTGCTTCGTGACGTTATTTATTAAGGACCACCGTCTCGCATTCTCCACACAGTGCATTGTGGCTCTTGAAATATTGAAGGTTTTTGTTTAACCGAATTCGAAAAAAAAAGCCTCTTCTCGTTATTTTTGTTACCCGACCCCCGGTGCGCTCGGCAGATTTTTGTTTATTTCATAACCGGTGCGAAATAAGTTCAACAACAACCATTGGAGTCGATCGTGGGGGTCGAGAACTTTAACCTCCACAGGGTGAGCGCAAGGGACGTTACGAGACAATGGGTGAGAAAATAAATGGGTCACAATAACAATTACCAACAACAACCAAATATAGCAGAGTCAGAAATATCCCATTACCTAACAACAATTAGAGTTCGTAAAATAAAATAGCTATTACACATTCAATGACTAATTGACGATATGGCAATTATATGTCGTCATAATTTAGTAACTGCATGTGCGCTCTGTAGCATGTAGGTTGTAAAGTTGCCGGGATCATGAAGACTTATTTCAGGCTTACTTTGAGCGAAACGCAGCGGAAGGACGTTTCAGCAAAACCTTTATTGGAAGGTGCAGTTCACTACATCAAAGTATGAAACGATAACACGCAAAATGCCATCACAAATTCAAGGGAATGCAATATTGGGAAAATCGCCAAACCCACCGTGCCGTACATCACTGCAAGCCTATATTCATAAGAAAGAAGACATCTTCCCCCTGGACATATAACATAGTCAGGAAAGCACACGGAAAGCAGGTTATTTTTGTCTGCTAATTATTATACAATTCAAAAAGCAGGAAACGTTTACCCAGGTGTCATCGCATCACGTCAAGCAAGAGGCAAGCAGCAAGCTGATCCGTGGCGGTGACTTTAACGTGGTCTCTAAATGACTGACACCCTTTTAACAGGTTCCTGCAGGGTGGGCTGGTAGGAACATTGGGATTTTTCACTTCGTTAAAGTATTGACAGGGGACGGACGGACGGACACATTAATCTATTGCAGGCTGGTACACTCGGTTTACAACTTCGTTCCTACCAGTAAAAGCCACTCTCTCTTAAATCACCATCACAAACAGGTGCTGTGCGCCTTGTTTCCAAAGCCTCTTAAAGACTTCTACAGGCTGTCCACGTGGGCTCTTAGACATCACGTCACGCGTACGGAGCTTGCAATGCATTCTTGCTCTCAGCGCTCCCGTGGAACTCCAGTGTGCGTGCTCCCCAGACGGCGGAGGAGCACTCTTGGTCGGCGACGTTGGCTGTGACGGGTGATCCCAGTAGCAAAAGTAGCACATGCTACGGGCCCCGCACTTTCAAGGGCCCTACACTAAATTATCTCAAGCTATCAATTCCTGTTCAGTGTTTCTGCACTATAGAGCAAGTGCGACTGGGTGCTTAAGGTTAGCGATTATCTGGCTGTATAGCAAATGAAAAAATACAATTACTTTACTATGTAAGTAATTTTTTTTTTATATATATTTCTGTGATTTTATTAATTTATTTATTTAGGGCCCCTTCATAACATATGCCACAGTCCCCGCACTCGCTTCATCCGGCACTAGACGTTGGCCACTCGCGCGACATCGGCGATCGTGGGTGATGCCACGCGGTCGTTCTATAGAGACGCGGTCATCGCCTCCTGCGTGCGGCGTGGTGCTTAGGATGGAGCTGGCTTTTGTTCGTCACCTCGCCCACAGTGTACCCGAAAACCGATGGCGAACGGTCGAACACATCGCGTCAGCGTTGCTTAGCGTCCTCGCACATTTCCTTCCGTGATGTACGTGGTGCACTCTTGACTGATTTATAACAACTATGTTCACCGAGGCATTGTCGGTGTCATGACGCTCTCGTCTAAGAGCTGTGGCTCTGCGCCACGGTAGAGAGATGTTAACTACCTCGCCTGGTATACAGGGGGTCGTGGATTCGATATCGACCCTGACGCCTGCTGTATATTTGGAGTCCGCGTGTCTCCCTCTCCGTGGTCGCGTGGATTTTTCTCCCGGTTCTCCGGTTTTTCCCTGCACATTTAAAATCAACATCACGCATTTTACAGTATTGACCGCTATACATTTCCACATACAGTGAGGGAAAAAAGTATTTGATCCCCTGCTGATTTTGTACGTTTGCCCACTGACAAAGAAATGATCAGTCTATAATTTTAATGGTAGGTTTATTTGAACAGTGAGAGACAGAATAACAACAAAAAAATCCAAAAAAACGCATGCCAAAAATGTTATAAATTGGTTTGCATTTTAATGAGGGAAAATCAGAAAGATTTCTGGCTCCCAGGTGTCTTTTATACACGTAACGAGCTGAGATTAGGAGCACACTCTTAAAGGGAGTGCTCCTAATCTCAGCTTGTTACCTGTATAAAAGACACCTGTCCACAGAAGCAATCAATCAATCAGATTCCAAACTCTCCACCATGACCAAGACCAAAGAACTCTCCAAGGATGTCAGGGACAAGATTGTAGACCTACAAAAGGCTGGAATGGGCTACAAGACCATTGCCAAGCAGCTTGGTGAGAAGGTGGCAACAGTTGGTGCGATTATTCGCAAATGGAAGAAACACAAAAGAACTGTCAATCTCCCTCTGCCTGGGGCGCCATGCAAGATCTCACCTCATGGAGTTGCAATGATCATGAGGACGGTGAGGAATCAGCCCAGAACTACACGGGAGGATCTTGTCAATGATCTCAAGGCAGCTGGGACCATAGTCACCAAGAAAACAATTGGTAGCACACTACGCCGTGAAGGACTAAAATCCTGCAGCGCCCGCAAGGTCCCCCTGCTCCAGAAAGCACATATACATGCCCGTCTGAAGTTTGCCAATGAACATCTGAATGATTCAGAGGACAACTGGGTGAAATGTTGTGATCAGATGAGACCAAAATGGAGCTCTTTGGCATCAACTCAACTCGCCGTGTTTGGAGGAGGAGGAATGGTGCATATGACCCCAAGAACACCTCCCCCACCGTCAAACATGGAGGTGGAAATATTATGCTTTGGGGGTGTTTTTCTGCTAAGGGGACAGGACAACTTCACCGCATCAAAGGGACGATGGACGGGGCCATGTACCGTCAAATCTTGGGTGAGAACCTCCTTCCCTCGGCCAGGGCATTGAAAATGGGTCGTGGATGGGTATTCCAGCATGATAATGACCCAAGGAAACAAAGGAGTGGCTCAAGAAGAAGCACATTAAGGTCCTGGAGTGGCCTAGCCAGTCTCCAGACCTTAATCCCATAGAAAATCTATGGAGGGAGCTGAAGGTTCGAGTTGCCAAACGTCAGCCTCGAAACCTTAATGACTTGGAGAAGATCTGCAAAGAGGAGTGGGACAAAATCCCTCCTGAGATTTGTGCAAACCAGGTGGCCAACTACAAGAAACGTCTGACCTCTGTGATTGCCAACAAGGGTTTTGCCACCAAGTACTAAGTCATGTTTTGCAGAGGGGTCAAATACTTATTTCCCTCATTAAAATGCAAATCAATTTATAACATTTTTGACATGCGTTTTCTGGATTTTTTTGTTGTTATTCTGCCTCTCACTGTTCAAATAAACCTATCATTAAAATTATAGACTGATCATTTCTTTGTCAGTGGGCAAACGTACAAAATCAGCAGGGGATCAAATACTTTTTTCCCTCACTGTAAGTTACTTCGTTGAGCTATCATTTGTGGCCAGGTCGCTTCTGGAAACGAGCTATTTATCTTAGTGGGCCTTACCAGTTAAAAGAAAAATAGTTTATTGTTTTATCAGACATTTATATTGATGCTGTACAACATGTTCAATTACAAATTAGGCATATTAATTGAAGGACAATCAACTGAACTGAATTGTACGAATCAATGAGCTGGTCCAATTTTTAATCAAACAAAATGATAATTTAACAATTTTAGAAAGAAAAAATAACAGCAGAAAGCTGTAATATCTGACAACTGTTAGGGCTAAGTGAATTCGCTACTCCTCGTTGCATCCCAAGCCTAAAGCCCCATTTTTCTTCTCTATAATGGATCAGAAACAATGCATTTCGGAAACATTTGTGACAACACTTGCCTTCTTACACTCACGGCCCACGGCAGTGCTTTATAAATGCCACATAATCCATGAATATAACATTTATTACTATTACGCATTTAAAACATCGCTAAGATACAGTTTCGTGGCCGCGTATCCTAGGCAACTGCACGTATTACAGATGCCTGATAAATGCCTCATATGGCTGGTAAATTATTATTATTATTTCATACCTAATCAGACAGTGATTGCGCACGCCTGTAATTACCCGGTACTGTGGAGGCGAGGATTGGTGGGTCGCACAAATGTTCGCGACACTCACTTCCCATGGCCGTCGACGTTGCCGTAACCCTGGCTTGCTCGCAGAAACTTGCTTCAGCAAAGTGCGGACTAACATCATCCGTTCCTTCTGCACGGGACGCAGTGTTGCCCATTTTGCGTGCGTGGGTTTCTCCGGGTGCTCCGGTTTCACCCCCACATGTATAAATATTCGTTAATTGGCTGGGAACATCTTTATCATGATAGAGGACATTAGAGGTTTGGTAATTGTTGGTATCCGGCTCACCACCTCGTTCACTTTCGGCTTGTCTGTAGTTCCTTGGCGATTGTAAGGTTCATTTTCGCATGAACAAGGGTCGACAATCAAAATAACAAGAGACATTTTGATTTAAAGCTTTCGTGACTGCAGTAATTCATATTCTTAGTTCTTTCGGTAAAGTCACATTGAAGGGAAACAACAAAATAATAAAATATATATAAAACAATAAAAATTCTCACGACGTTTCGACCATAACACAAACGGTCGTCTTCACGACACACCTGAAGACGACCGTTTGTGTTATGGTCGAAACGTCGTGAGAATTTTTATTGTTTTATATATATTTTATTATTTAGTTGTTTCCCTTCAACGTGACTTTACCGAAAGAACTAAGAATAACAAGAGACATTTTAACACGTAGGCTCTTGCGACCAATATCATCCATAATATAGGGGGTTTTTTTTGGAGGTTAGATCGCGTAAATAGAAATGTGTCGTGAAACCCACCACCACCCGACACAGCCAATGTGACAACCCTTTCTAACGGCTGTGTCGGGTGGTAGCAAGTTTAACGACACAATTACATTTACGCGATCTAACCCAAAAAAAACCGATATGAAAAGAGATTTTTTTTTCCGATCTCAGTAAAAAATATTTCTATATTTCAAGAGCCGCAATGCACTGTGTGGTGAATGCGAGACGTTGGTCCATCATAACTAACGTCACGGAGCAGTCGTGAAAGAGCCACGTGCGGCTTCGAAGCCGCGGATTGCGACCATTATATAATCACGGGAGTGAAACAACCCCAAGCTCACAGAGCGACAATGCACAGTGAATCACCAACTCAGGCATTACGACCTTGGCCTCGCTGAAGCTAAATCTGTGGGGAACAGGGTTTCAATTAGCGAGCGTGCATTTAAACCAGGACTACGCAGCCAACTACGCATCAATAATTTTAATGCTCATCAACAGATTACGGATTATCAATGCATGCCATTTCCATTGTTTAAACCAAGTAAAGAAACATGAAGAAAAGAACCGGTTTGCAAAGTGTGTATGCTGGGACTTGTATGTACATATGTTGAGCTTATTTCGCGCCGTACGTAGTGAACCGTGCTCATCAGAGGTGCGAGTTGGTCTCTTGACCGATACCAGATACCGTACTGTATTTAAATCATGGACAATATCTGAGTCGATATTTTTTTGCAGCGGGCGCACATGTATTTCGCAATAAGTACATGATATCAAACAAGACACAAATGTGGCCAACTGACAACAACAGTGATGCAGTGATGTCGAACTGAGGATCGGGCCAGTGTCATTCTAATTAGGATTCATCAGCATCAGCTCACTGCTGAAAAGCCTCCAACAGGTAACAACATATACGTGTGGAGCCCCCAAAAGCACACCACACAAGACTTTGCAGCAGTGAACGTTGGCGCATCTTCCGATGTAAGGCAGTGGAGCTTGGTTGTCTGTCGCTTTGTATGTTAATCGGGTGATTTTGAAGTGTATTCTCTATTTGATTGGCAAATAATGATAATCGGAGAATATGCAAGTGGCAAGGTTTTATTTCAGTACCTGCCAAGTTTTATTTTAGTACCTGCCACGAGGAGCTGTTGACTCCACGGCGTCCCATTGCACCTCGGTGTTGTTTTGCGTTGACTATGCGTTGCGTGATACTCCCGGAGGATCTTACAAACGTTACATTGTTGAATGCAGGCGAGAGGTGGGTGCCTCTACCGAGGGTCCCACGAGTGAACAATCAAATCTATCGAAAAGGCATCCAAAACAGACAATCTGCCCGTTGAGCTTAACCGAAATGGGGAATATTTTTCAGATCCCAAAAAAATAGTTGACAATTTTAACCTTCATTTTTCTGAAGCTGGTAATATTTTTGATAATGTATTGGGAGTTACCCCTGCTCCTGAAAATTCCTACACCCCTGTCCAAACATTAAACGAATTTAGTTTCCAACCAATCCACGAAAGTGATGTTCTGAAACAACTGCCCTACCTCAAAGGGTCCTCTGCTACCGGAGCAGATAGTTTTCCCGTCTTTGCTCTACTAACTGTTGGTCACCTAATATACAAACCTATAGCCCATATTTTCAACCTGTCCATTAAAGATGCATCAGTTCCTCTAGAATGGAAGCATTCCTATGTCCGTCCACTTCACAAAGGGGGCCCTAAAGATGATCCCAATAACTACCGACCTATCTTAATTTTGTCCCCATTGATGAAAATTTTTGAAAAATTATTGAACTACCAAATTAGCAGTTTCCTGTCCACCAACAATCTACTACATCTAAAACAATCTGCGTTCCGAAAAAAATACAGCACCACATCTGCTGCATAAGACTCTTTGAATCAAATTTACAATAGCCTTGAAAATAAGCAGTACTGTGTCTGTCTTTTTCTTGACCTGTCCAAAGCTTTTGATACAGTAGACCACAACACCCTGCTTAGTAAACTAAGTTGCCTCGGTTTTTCCGAGAACACAGTACAATGGTTAAAAAATTACCTCTTTTCTCGCACCCAAACTGTATTCACAGATGGTTGGAGGTCAAACAGTGTTAAGATAACAAAAGGGGTTCCACAGGGTTCCATCCTCGGCCCCCTCTTGTTCTCTCTTCATGTCAATGACTTGGGCACTGACCTAGATCATTCCAGGGTAAATCTTTTTGCAGATGACACGATACTGATTACTGCTGGCCGTTCTCCGGATGACGTGATTGCTAAGCTCCAGGGTGATTTCAACAAACTACAACATCAGCTAATTTCTCTTAAACTAGTCCTGAATACCTCCAAAACCAAGGTGCTATGCTTCTGACCGGGACTAAAGCAGGAAGTTATTTTTCCCCAATTACATTCCTTGAATAATGATCAAATAGAGCAAGTCAAGATCTATAAGTATCTTGGGGCCATCCTGGATTAAAAACTTAATTTTGAAGATCACATTGATTATATTGGTAAAAAGACAAAAATAAAAATTGGTTTTCTGTATCGACACAAGCACTGCTTCCCCCCAATGTTCCGTTTGGAATTGATAAAAGTTACCATACTGCCTCTATTTGACTACTGTGACATCGTGTATGAATCAGCCCCAAGTACTGTACTGAAGAAGCTTGATTCCATCTATCACTCGGCCTTAAGATTTACATTGAACTGCCCATATAGGACTCACCGCTGTGATCTCTACATTGGGTCAAACTTAACATCTCTTAATGTTCGACGGCTTGTGCACCAGATCTTATTAATTCACGATGTACTTACAAAAAAATCCGCAGACTACCTACTGGATCTCCTCTCTGTTTCAAAGAACAAATTTGACCTCAGGTTTTTGCTCATCTACCAGCTTCACATTCCCTATTGCCGTACAAAAACTGGAGGAAGGGCCTTTGCTATTGATGCCCCCAGGGTCTGGAATGCTATTGCCAATAAACTGCAACTTGAATCACTACCTATGAGATCTTCACTCAAAACTGCTCTGGAGGAGTTGTACACCCCTAGCTGCCACTGCTATTCAGTGGCCTAAAATATGGCTCTAGATTTTGGTGTTATAATTTATGTAGTTTATTGTTAAAAATTCGGTCACAGTGCCTATGATCACTGTTACATTGCATTTATGGCTTTTATTTTGGTGATTTCGAAAACGTTTTTTTGTTTTGGCCATGTTTTTGTTTATTGTAGTATGGAGTTAGACTGATGGCCTTAATCTTAGTTGTCTTGTGGTTGTTGTTGTTTGACTTGCATCCCACTGGGATTTTTGCACACAGCGTTGGTGTACGGTGCTATTTCAGGAATATTTTGATGTTTTTTTTCTGGATTTTCTGTTTGCACAGTCACATAATCACTTTAAGATGTTTTCTTGTTCATGTTTTTTGTTTGTTGTGGTTGCACCCGATTCAAGAGACGAATGGCTCACAGGGCTATACCAAATAAATGAACTATGAAACTATGAACTATGAACTATAATGTCAACGACTTTCAGTGGCCTTTGGTCCTGCAGTGGATTGGTCGGGGGCGATGATTAATGGACTGCACCACCCTGCCACCGTACTTTATCCTCTTGGGATATGCGGGTTTGTGTGCAATTGTTTGTAAATGGATGAGGGTTCATGTAAGGCCACCTCAGTAAAGGGTAGTCAGGGATCGACTGATGCATGAGAAGGAGGAATATTTGATTGGTTGAAGGCTTAGAGACAAGGCGGAAAAGAGAAACGAGGGGGGCGGTGCGAGGTGGAGAAAGAGAGAGAGATAGTAGGGGACAGAGTTGGTGGAACGGAGGATGATGACAAGTGGGGAAAAGCTTCTGGAAGCTTCCCGAACAGAGGAGATAAGCTACAAAACAAAAATGGGGGGGGGGGGGGGAGTTTCCGACGTTGGTTGTCGAGAGAGCTTCCTGCGAGTGTGTGGCAGTGTGTGTAAGCGGTGTGTGTGTGGTGGTGTGTGTGTGTGTAGCAGTGTGTGTGTGTAGCGGTGTGTGTGTGGTGGTGTGTGTGGAGGTGTGTGTGTGTGGCGGTGTGTGTGTGGAGGTGTGTGTGTGTAGCGGTGTGTGTGTGGAGGTGTGTGTGTGTGGCGGTGTGTGTGTGGCAGTGTGTGTGGCGGTGTGTGTGTGGCGGTGTGTGTGTGGAGGTGTTTGTGTGGCGGTGTGTGTGTCCGGCAAAACAACCCCCTACCTCCTCGCGGTGCGAGGAGGTAGGGGGTTGGTAACCCCTCCACCTTCAAAAATTTACCACGAAACTACGCCTTAAATATGTAACTGATAAGCTTGTGCCGGAGGCCCCGGGGGGACAGGCGTCTATGACGTCTCCTGGCCAAACCCCAATTGGCGGAGCCAGGAGATTGAATCTCTACCCTCGGGGTTGCTCCAGAAACAACGAAAAGCCACTTCGTTTGGCCACGTGGAATGTTTGAACGCTCACTGCGGAGGAGAGGCTGCCACTCCTCTGTCGGGAGCTGGACCGGTACCGCCTGGATCTCTGTGGCATTCAGGAGGTCCGGTGGACCGGTTCTGGCTCCTGCCACCATGAGGGGTGGACAGTCCTCTACTCGGGGAAGCAGACTGTCAAACAACAGGGTGTGGCTCTTCTTTTGAACAAAAAAATGAAAGGAGCGTGGGAACGTGGCAGTGAGGTGTGGGAAGCTGTAAGCCCCAAGCTACTTTGGGCTCGCCTCCACATCAATCGGAGGCGAGGATTGGTGGTCATGGTTACTTATGCCCCCACCGAAGACAAACATCCATGGAGGGATGCAGGCAAAGCCGATGAGTCAGATGCCTTCTATGACCTCCTGTCACAGGTGCTGGCTAAAGTGGCCCCTCGGGATAGAGTCATCTTGTTGGGTGACTTCAATACCCGAGTTGGTCATGATGCTGGCACCTGGTCTGGAGTGATTGGAGGGCATGGGCTGGATCAGCTCAATAACAACAGTAGGAGGCTGCTAGATTTTTGTGCAGCCCATGGGCTTGTAATTACCAACACGCTGTTCCGGCATCGGCGCATCCACACAACATCATGGATGCATGCCGGGTCCAAGCAAGAACATCTGCTGGACTACATAGTGACAGACCAGCGGATGCGAGCCCATGTCCTTGACACCAGGACCTACCGTGGAGCTGATCTGCCCTCTGACCATCGACTTGTCATCTGTAAGATGTGCCTGCCATTCTTCCGCTCTGGTGGTGGGTGTACACCTAGGACCCCATTCCAACCTAAAGTGGCCTGGTCTCAGTTATCTGATGAAAGTTGCAAGCGAGAATTTCATCATCGCCTGTGGCTGGGGTTGGCATCGTCCCCCACTCCTCCTGATGTCGAGGGAAAATTGGCGAGGTTTAGGACTGTGACTCATGCAGCTGCAATGGCTGCTTTGGGTACGCGGTCCAGACCTCCCCAGAGACTCTGGCTAACAGAGGAGGTGCTCAGGATGGTTGAGAAAAAGCGACAGGCCCACTGTCATCGGCGACAGAATCCCATGTCAGAGAATGAGGAGGCTTACCGCAGCCTTCGCTCGGAGGTTCAGAGAGCCGTGAGGCGCTGCAAGGATGGGTGGTGGTGGTGGGTTGCTGAGGAGATGGAGTCTGCCTCAATGGCCCACGATCACAAATATCTATTTAACTCCATAAAAAAAGTAACCTGAAGCGCCACACCCATTACCATCATTAGGGAAAAAAACGGTGATCAAATCTCCGACCCCCATGAACAGGTTTAAAGAATTTGCTGAGCATTTCTGTGAGGTCCTGGGGGAGGAAAAATCCCTCAGCCAGGAAAACATCGTGGCACAAAGTGAGGATGACCCTGCTGAGGCTGCGGTGCCTCAAATATTGGAAGAAGTCACCCCCTGTGAGTGGCTGGCTGAAGTCCCATCTGTTGAGGAAGTACTGACGGCGATCTTGAGTCTGAGACCAGGAAAGGCAGTGGGCAGAGATGATCTCCCAAGCGCAATGCTGAGGGAGAGTGGCGTTTGTGCACAGACTGCCCTATATGACATCATAACAACAGTCTGGACCACTGGACGGGTTCTGAAGGATTGGAAGGATGCCCTGGTGGTCCCCCTCTTTAAGAAGGGGGACCGCACAGACTGTAACAACTACAGGGGCATCTCACTCCTCAGTGTGCCGGGAAAGGTCCTGGCAAGGATTATTCAACATCACCTTGCCAGGCACGCTGAGGAGAGGCTAGCGGAGCCCCAATGCGGTTTCAGGAAAGGGCGATACTGCACAGATGCCATATTTTCTGTCCGTCTGCTACAGCAGAGGTGTAGGGAATTCCAACAAGACCTACATCTCTGCTTTATTGACCTGGTCAAGGCCTATGATACCATCAGTAGGCCTGGGCTCTGGGTTGTTCTTCGTGCTTTTTGAGTCCCTGACCCTCTGCTCACGATTATTAAGGACCTTCATGATGGTGAGCGGGCACGGGTAAAACTACGTGGCCGGGAGTCAGAGCCATTCCCTGTACACCTTGGGGTGCGACAGGGATGTCCTCTGGCTCTCACATTATTTAACATCTATTTTGACCACGTAGTTCGTGAAGCCTTCAATAGCTGTATTGGGGGAATCTCCATATGGTACAGATATAATGGGAGGCTGATCGATGCCCGGGTGCGGTCAAGGGATGGCTCCATATTGCTCAACCACGTTATGTATGCTGATGATTTGGTAATAGTTGCTCATTCAGAGGAGGAATTGGAGATGCTGCTGCTGAGACTGGAGCGTGCCACTAAGAGATGGGGCCTTACCATCAGCCCCACAAAAACTAAGCACCTGCCTGGGTATTTTGTAACATCGGACACTCCACCCCCACAACTCCCAATCGATGATGGGGCAGTTGTGGAGAGAGTGGAGAGTTTCCCATACCTGGGCAGTGTGCTTATGACCGGCTCCAGTTTAACAGCAGAGGTCTTACTCCGAATCAGTAGAGCGGCAATATCTTTTCATCGGTTGCGTAACACTGTGTGGAAGCTACCTGGTCTGTCGCTCCGCACTAAGCTTCAGGTCTTCTCGGCTATGGTCATTCCCTCCCTTCTCTACGCTTGCGAAATGTGGACCCCCTTAATGGAGCATCTTCGCCAGTTGGAAACATTTAGGCTGGATTGTGTGAGGAGCTCAAAAATCCTTGAAAGATCTGGGCAAGGTCCCATCGGTGAGCTCCTCCGGCAGGCAAGGCTGCGTTGGCTGGGTCAATTAGCCCGCATGCCCAGCCACCGCATGCCGAAACAGGGCGGAGGAGCGACGCTCACAACAACGAGCGGAGCGCCGGGTGGCTAAAGCACAGCAGGTTGGCACAGTAGGGGGCACAGTTGGTGCACCAGCCAGTCATCTCAGTCAGTCGACCCGTGGCACCTGGGTCTGCCCCGTGACCTCCTGCCCACGGGCATTCGACACTTCACGTGGCCTCAAGGTGCACTTGGCCTAGCACAAGCGTCGTAGTGACGTCACCGCCACTTAGTGGCGAATGGCGGTTGTTGTGTGGAGGTGTGTGTGTGGAGGTGTGTGTGTGTGGAGGTGTGTGTGGTGGTGTGTGTGTGGAGGTGTGTGTGGCGGTGTGTGTGGAGGTGTGTGTGGCGGTGTGTGTGGTGTGTATGTGTGCGTGTGGCGGTGTTTGTGTGTGGTGTGTGTGCTCGCTAACTAGAACTTGCCTCAATCGTTTGTTAAGGCTATTCTGGGGATAATTGTCTCTGTGGTGGGGTGTGTACAGCGCCTCACCTATCACCATCCTTAAGGAAAAGAACAGTATCCGATCTGCGACCCCCAGGAAGAGGCCTGCAGGTTTGCAGAGTATTTTCGTGAGGTCTTGGAAGAGGGGAATTCCCTCAGCCCAGACATCATGGGCAAGGTGGGGACGACACTTCTTGGGCTGTGGTGCCTCAAATATTGGCAGAAGTAGCCACCCCTTCTTAATAATTGGATGAGGTGCCATCTGTGGAGGGGCGATCCGAAGTCTGAAACAAGGAAAAGCACCGGGCAGAGACGATCTCCCAAAGCGAATTGCTGAAGGAGGGTAGCATCTGTGTGCAGACTTCCCTACATTACATCATCACAACTCTCTGGACCACAGGACGGGTTCCGCAGGATTGGGATGATGCAACTCTCTTCTCAGTGCCCTGGCAAGGATTATTCAGCATCGCCTTGCCATGCACGCCGAGGAGAGGCTTGCAGAGCCCAAATGTGGTTTCTGACCAGGGCGGTCCTGCATGCATGCCATAGTCTCTGTCTACGTCTTGATTGACCTGGTCAAGGTCTATGATACCATCAACAGGCCAGGGGTGTAGGCAGTTCTTCGTGCTTTCGGACTCCCTAAGTCTCCGCTCACAATCATTAAGCACCTTCATGATGGTGGGCAGGCCCGGGTAAAACTACGGGGCCGGGAGTCGGAGCCATTCTCTGCTCACCTTGGGGTGCGACAGGGATGTCCTCTGACTCCCACATTATTTAACATAATCTTTGACCACGTAGTTCTAGAAGCTTTCAATGGCTGTATCGGTGGAATTTCCATCTGGTACATATACAATGGAAGGCTGATCGATGCCCGGGTGCGGTGGAGGGATGGCTCCCTATTGGTCAACCATGTTAGGTATGCTGATAATCTGGTTGATTGCTGCTCACTCAGAGGAGGAGTTGGAGGTGTTGCTGCTGAACCTGGCGTGTGCCACTAAGAGGTGAGGTTTTACCATCAGCCCCACCATGTAAGCACCTGCCTGGGTATTTTGTGCCACCAAACACTCCACCCCCTCAGCCTCCCCATTGGTGATGGAGCAGTTGTGGGAGAGTGGAGAGTTTCCCATTCCTGGGCAGTGTGCTTATGACCACCTCCAGTTTGACAGCAGAGGTCTCACTCCAAGTCAGTCGGACCACATTATCTTTTCATCAGCTGCACAATGCCGTGTGGAAGCTACTTGGTCTGTTGCTCTGCATGAAGCTTCGGGTTTTCTCGGCCACGGTCATGCCCTCCCTTCTCTACAATTGTGAAACGTGGACCCCTCCAATGGAACATCAGTGCCAATTAGAAACATTCAGGCTACCATGCCTACGATCTATCTTGGGTTTAACCAGGCTGGATTGTGTGAGGAGCTCGCAAATCCTTGAAAGATCTGGACACATTCCCATCAATGAGCTCCTCCGTTAGGCAAGGCTGCGTTGGCTGGGTCATGTAGCCCGCATGCCCATCCACTGCAATCCCAACAGCTTCTGTTTGGCAGCATAGTGGGGGCTAAACGGGCACGACATGGGCTAGAGAAGAGATGGACTGATGCGGTACGGGAGGATGTCGAGCTGAGTGGACTTGCCGACGAATGATACCAGCGGTGTCAAGATCGGGCTTCTCTGGAGAAGGCTCGTGAAGGACGCTCCTGGGCAGTTGGAGGCAGTCGCTCTCCAGCGACAACAGAGGGCAGAGGAGCGACGCTCACAACAACGAGCAGAGTGTCGGGCGGATAAAATACAGCAAGTTGGCACAGTAGGGGGTACAGCTGGTGCATCTGACCGGCATCTCAGTCAGCCAACCCATTGCAGCTGGGTCTGTCGCCAAACCTCGACACTTCACGTGGCCTCAAAGTGCACCTGGCCTGGCACAGGCGCCGTGGTGACGTCACCGTCACTAAATGGTGAATGGCGGCTATTGGTATTGGTGTGTGTGGTGGTGAGTGTGTGGTGGTGTGTCTGTTACTGGAGAAGTAGTATAGTGGTTAGCGCGCTGCGCTACGAATCCGGCGGCCCGAGTTCGATTCCCACTCACGGCCAATACCGGTGACAATTATCTGAGCTTAAGTCCTGGGCCTCCCCTAGGTCGACTCAGCCTCAAATTAGTACATAGTGCGGTCTGTAAACATCGCCACTAGGGAGACAAAGGCGGCCGTTCGTGGCGCTGGTCACCCACCCCCTGGTGTGCCGTTCCGGCCTTCATAGTTGCTCGCTAACAGCACTTGCTCCTACAGTCTGCTAAGGCTATATGGGGGATCTTTGTCTTCGTTACTGGAACTATAAGCTCCCCCTTACCTGGACGACGAATGTAATGTGGTAAGCTTTGGCTGGAGCAAGCAATTGACGCCAATCAATGTGCGATGTTCAGGGACAGTCGCCAGCGCATATCTCTACTTGAAGGCACGTGATGTGGACGCATGGCTGAGATAATGAGATAGCTGATATAATTAGTTTATTTCGTTATTGTTTTAAATAATTGCGTTAAGGTCAATTTGTACTCGCTCAAGTGACGGCCCATTGAGATTAATTATTTCTTGTGCAGGAGAAACCTGGAATTTTATTTAGTAAATGAGCCAAGAATGTTTGTGTGTAACGCGCGTGACGTCACTCCACATGCCGCAACCCCCCGTCATTAATATTAATGAGCGGGTGGATTTTTACACTGATGCAGAAGGTCGAGCGGAAATAAATATATATATTTTTCGCAAATTCGCTTTAAGTTTGACGTTTCTTTATTGAAAGTAAATCTAATAAATAATTCTACGCAGCAACAAAGTGGATTTTGTGTCTTTATTTATTTCTTCAGTACTTGAGACAAAAGGCAAGACTCATTTATGCTTCTACATTATGATAAAATAGACATTTCTCGGTGATTTTCCAGATATTGTATCGAATGCCAATTTATTTCAACCCCAGCGACCAAAAGCAGAAGAGAATAAAGTATCAGAGCAGCGAATTTGAACAAATTGAAGGTCAGTTATATACAGTGCGACAGTGACATGAAGTGAGGTGTTTTATGACGTAGTTTCGTGCAAGAATCACTGCCATTAATACAGTGTTACAGTGAACTGCAGTGACGCGTTTCATTACTTCGTTTTGTGCCACATTCACTGGCATTAATACAGTGCTACATTGAAATGCAGTGACGCGTTTGATGACATACTTTTTGTGCAAGACTCACTGCTGTTAAATTGACAAAATGATACGGCTTCCTTCCGTGGACGGGCAAACGAGCCAGTTCTATTTAGTGTAGTGGTTGAACTTTACACGAACAACTTTTTGTCTTTCTTCAACCACTTCTTTATTTTCATCGTTTTAACCACGTCCTCCACACTCCACCGTATCCCGGACACCACGGCTCGCTCGCCGTGCTTCGCCCCCCTCGCCCACCACCTTGGTTCACAGTATCACGTCGCTCTGCTCCGCACACACACACCACACACACACACGTCTTCAACTCCTCTATTCCTACGCTCTCTCCACTGCTGGCTATCCTCCTCAGCTCCTCCGCTATACAGCGTCGTCGCACACAGCGGAACCCAATCTCCCTTCTCTGTCTCCGCACGCCTCGTCTCCAGCTCCTCTATTACTACGCTCTCTCCACTGCTAACTGCTTCGTCTTGCTTCGGCTTCGCTATCACTATGCTCACTCCACTGCTAACTGCTTCGTCTTGCTTCGCTATCACTATGCTCACTCCACTGCTAACTGCTTCGTCTTGCTTCGGCTTCGCTATCACTACGCTCTCTCCACTGCTAACTGCTTCGTCTTGCTTCGGCTTCGCTATCACTATGCTCACTCCACTGCTAACTGCTTCGTCTTGCTTCAGCTTCGCTATCACTATGCTCCAACTCTCTTCTAAACTCTGTTTCCGAACTCCACATCTTCACCGCACAGCTCCCAACTCCAATCTCCCCCCCCCTCTCTCTGTCTCCCCCCAATTTATCCCCATTCTCATTATCGCTAATTAATTGGTCCGCGTGCCTCCGCACGCCTCGCGTCTTCGACCACCTGCCTTTTTCCAGACACCTCGACGCCTCCTCGGCCCCAGCAACAGCACCAACCAATCACAGCCCTTCTGGCTTAATTGGCCCGACCGTTACCTCATCACCCCAGCCTCTTCACCTGCCTGTCCTAACACGACCCCACTGTGTCCGCCGTCTCCTCGGGCTGACCCCAGATAAACCCCACACTGTCCGTGTGATCAATACACTCGTGCAGTTTCCCCAGCACACCTTCCTACCCCACTACATTAGTAAGAATGTAGAGAGACTGCAATTGATATAAGCCTATCCGTGGTTCTTAACCTCTACTGCAGCCTTGCACCCCTTTGGTTCTTAATCGTAAACAAAAGTATAATGTTAATAAATACATAGGTTTCATGAAACAGAGTAGTTGTACTTACAGTACGTGCCCGTGCATAATTTGGCCATGTCTAACAGCCCTAGAAAGGTTAAGAAGAACCACTGATGTATATCCATGCTCAAACAAGCATTAGGCTCTTCTCCACTGTTAGTCGCAAACGAGCGGTAGAAATTCCACGTATTTATGGTGCAGACCCATCCATAGAGCAACCGCAGTTGATTTTGGATTGACTTGAATTCCCAAATGGGATTTAAACTCACAACCATACAAATATGAGTCAGGATTCCCACATCGCGTCACCTGGCTGAATAATAACGTTCAATTCTCTCTCAATCATCTGCCTCCCTACACCGTATCAATCGGAGGGGTAGGGGGTTGGTGGGGGCCAAGTACCGGTTTAGAAGCCGCTGGCAACTGTTTCATAGATTCATAGTGCAGCCCATTAGCCCTTGCATCACCTCACCCGCCAATGACGTTAGAAGGTGTTTAATAGTTTTGTTTTTTGCATCTCACAATCTCCGGGTTAACATGTTCACCAGTCTACACGGTTATAGCACGGAATGTAGCTGTTATACAGGACATGCACTGAGTTAATAGTGCAGTGCCGAATCACCAGAGAGCGGACAGACAATTGGTAACCGCATAACTGATGTGCCACTATCTAATCTGGTTCGCAGTTTCCTTGTGTTGAATGAATGGTTGCTGAAATTGCGTAAGAAAAACAGTTTTTTTTATTTGGACAACATGGAGTTTTTTTCGTGCAGTCACTGGTCTTCAAGCCGAAATCTTCAACTCTCTGCACTTTGACAACTCGCTTAGGATTCTACCCCCGAGATTTCAACACCGCTGGCTCAGCGCTCTGACCTCTGAGCCGCCTGGCCACCTCAGATAATCTAAAAACTAAAAAAAATATCTCAAGCGAAAACCTGGAAGTAAAAACCGAGCGACTTCTCGGGCCAACCCATAATTTTGTGCAGCGTAAATTATGGAATATTTAACAATCCTCAGCAGTCAGGAAATCCTGACAATTCTATCTCGGATGCACAATTTTCTCATTCGTATTAGCAATGTCACTGCCAACGTTACCGTCATTGTAGACCAAGGGCTGCAGTCAGTTGTCAGGAGTGGCCAAAAGCCCTGGGACAGACACACGCCCTAGCTGTGAGAAATTAAAAGGAAATGTAAAAGCATTGTTTCACGATCACATTGTTATTGTATCCACGTTGCCACAATCTCTCCTACAAAGCCGTGTTGGGAGCCGCGGTGGCGAGATGTTAACTACCTCGCTGGTTGTACAGGAGGTCGTGGGTTCGATCCCGACCCTGATGCCTGCTGTGTATTTGGAGTTTGCATGTTCTCCCCGTGGTCGCGTGGATTTTTCTCCAGGTCCTCCGGTGTTCCCCTCCACATTTAGAATCAACAGGCGTTTCGAGTATTTGGATGGTATACATTTCCACGTGATACGTCACTTCGTTGGGCTATCATTTGTGACCGAGTCACTTCTGAAAAAGAGCTACATAGCTGAGTGGCCCTTACCTGGTAAAATAAAAATAAATCTATATAGTAGTTATAGTGCAATAGTTTTAGTGTCTGTGTTTGTAAATCTGAATTGCCTCGTGGGCTCCACGAGGCAATTTCAACCGAGAAGATGGTTTCAAATTAAGCAATCATTGGAAAGATGTTCTAAATCATACCAAACATTAAACTAATTTTCAATGGTACAGTATATTTATCCAAATAGTGACATACCAAACTTTCACAGCAGCTTATTTCCTTTCAAAACAACGTTTGTAAACTCCCCTCCCCCCCGTGTTAGGTGCTCTATCAGCACTTTATACTAATTCCTTTGTCAAAGCGTTTGGTTTCCTCCCACACAGCTTAAAGGACGCGACCTAGCTTGACTTTTTTAATTCCAACGCTGTCTTCGTGACAGCACGTTCCCTTCACCTGATGATGGCCACTTGTGCTGTGGCCGAAACGTCGTGATTTTTGTTGTTTTATTTTTTACCTACGTGACTTTACCGGATAGAACCAAAGAGTATAGTCACTATGGTGTTAGCGCCAGCTGCTGTCACAAGAGTGGAACTGTGCGTCTTGAGTCTCTCTCTGGCACCAGAGTCGATATGGCATGGAAGCGGGCCCTCGGGGGCATACTTCTGGTGAGGGTCGGAGAGGGAGCAAGTGAGGACGTGATACTTTGTGTGAACCCGAGAAGGCACGTGACTGGGGCAGGGTATCCAGGGGGGCTCGAAAGGGGGCTCGAGGTACACGTGATATGGCCCAGAGCCTTCTGGTAGGATCTAGAAGGTGGGCGTGGCCGAGGAGTCCTGCGCCTCGTCGTCTCCGGGTCTTCGCTCGGCATCGTGGGTGAGGCAGCGAGTAAGCTGAGTGACCTGTTCGTGTAGTTAATCCGCTACTCACGTACTTAACCATATAGTTATCACTTAGATGTTGAACCAGTTACGTTTAGAGTTACCCTGTGGGAAGCTGTCAAATAAACGTGTTGCCTCCAACTCCAGTGTGTGCCTCCATACAACACACTCCACTTGCTTACTTCTGAAATCCTTCATGAGTCTCAAGGATTTTTTTTAGTCGGGTCCTAGTGTTGCAATGTGTACTCCCAATTGAGTAATTGCAGGTAGTATTGGAGGGATGTTTGATCAATACCAGGTGCATCTTATGGGGTTTTTGGTTTTTAGCTATGGGAGAAAACTGAAATAAATCCATGCACGGTTGAGAACATTCAAACTCCACACAGATTGGCACTCGAGTCAGGAATCGAAGCCAGGCACGTATTGCTGCGAGGCACCAATGATACTCCTGCGCCACCCGGGCAGCCAATGTATACTTTTCCAATGATGTATTTGGGCTCCAATCACAATATGCGCACCAAATTGCCTGTACAGGAGGCCACTTTGAGATGACGCGACAATTGTGTGAGGGCTGTTGGAGCATGATTGGTGTGAAATGGATTGTTCTGTAAAATCTGTGAGGAGAAAGACTCAAGACTCAAAGTACAGGATAATAAATGCTAGGACGTGCACAGGACGAATGCTCGTTATGAAGAGTGAATCAAATCAAAGAGCCGCAAGGCCCTTCTCCATTTAATCAGCTGTTCTGTACATTGAACATCTGAGAAGTCCATTACAAGCTAATCGGTTTTAGATATAAATATAATATTTTAATATTCTTAAACCGGCCAGCTAAGCGCCCCCCCCCCAAAAAAAAACATGATCCCTTTTGCAATTGAAACCTATCTTCTTTGGTTCTTTCAGTAAAGTCACGTAGAATGAGAATAAAATAATAAAATAGATAAAATAACACAATAAAATTCTCACGACGTTTCGGCCACAACACAAGCGGCCTTCATCAGGTGAAGGGACGAGACTGTCTGGAGGACAGCGCTGGAGCGGACAAAGCCACACTCAGATCGCGACCTTTAAGCTGTGAGAAGGTCGCGATCTGAGCGTGGCTTTGTCCGCTCCAGCGCTGTCCTCCAGACAGTCTCGTTCCTTCACCTGACGAAGGCCGCTTGTGTTGTGGCCGAAACGTCGTGAGAATTTTATTGTGTTATTTTATTTTATCAATTTTATTATTTTATTCTCATTCTACGTGACTTTACCGAAAGAACCAAGGAAGATGAATCCTTGCAGTCACGAAAGCTTTAAATCGAAATTGAAACCTAGATAACAATAATTAGGTAGGCACATTTGAGCTATTTTCAGATTTGGGGGAAGTCAGGAAATCAACAGGGGTCATCCTACGAAGGTTGAGCACGGTGAGGTCGTGGGTCATTTGTTTATTTATTTAAACATGGGGGATGGCACCCATACAGAGTGGGACTCTGCCATGGTTAAAACGTTAGCAGATGTCACCCAACAGCAGTCAGCTGTCTCATGAAGAAACTCGTCTCTTACTATGGGATTAGTCAATTCCCAACACTGCTTAGAATTGCAAACGGGGTGAGAGCGAGGAGGCAACATTTCACTTTCAGTTGATCTTGTAAATTAAAGAGCGACTAACCGCAGCTCAACATTTAAATTGTCAGTAAACGTTATATTAAATGTGTGCCGAGCTTATATTTTAATCCTTATCTGGACAAACATGCAACCGAGCTTAGCTGTTTTACTAAAGGCTACCGCGTGGCATTAAATATCTTGAATGCTTTATGAAGGTTATATTTTATTTTTCCTAAAGCATGTGTATAAATCACAAAGAGCATTATTCTCTATTTGTTTTCGGGGGTTTTGTGTCTTTTCACAGAACGTTTCACTGGGAAACAGGCAAGTCGTAAGCCTACGGGCAAACACTCGCATCAATTGTGACCTCAATGCACGCAAACCACGGTACCTAATGCATCAGTCATCCTGGCAGAGGTAACGTATTGCACTGCGATCAACAACACAGCCTTTTATGTTAAGAATGTGGTGCTCGCAGTACGCATTTATTCCAGAGCATAACATTTTAATGAGAACACTGGATGTAGCAGATGTACGTATGCATGTTGATCTTTTTTCGCACCGTACGTAGCCAAATGTGTGAATTGGAGGTGCGCGGGAAGGACAAACTGAACACAACAAGCAATCCACAAATGTTGCACGGTTAACACCACACAAAGAGGTTGTTGTTTTTGTCATCTCATGGAACATGTGGGTTACAGTTTTCCGATTGGTCGCCAACCACTGGAAGCCTCTCCAATGGCTGTCTCGGTGACCTGACCTCATCCATCTTGCACCCGTGTCCCACCCTTCACGACCTCATCTTCCTGATGACATCCGTCACGCTTTCCTGCCCATTCCATTTCACTTACTCTAAACTTCCAAGTTGCTTAACTCTATCCGGCTAGATCATTTATGAGCGTAAATATGTAATAAAAAAATGTAACAGCATTCAAAGTCTTTTTTTTTCTTTCACCACCATTATTTTTCTTCTTCTTTTATTATTATCCGCACCTCCGATTAGCGCGGTTGATTATGTACGGTGCGAAAGGAGTTCAACAATTATACACGTACATCAGCCACGGTCTGTTCACCGCTTGGCGAAGGCCTCACCAATCTCTCGCCATCCGTTATGGCCCTGCGGTGCCACAATCCGTTCCGCCGCACGAGCTGACATCATCGCTCCATCTCCACGTTGGGTCATCCTCTCGAGTGTCGTCTTCCCTCGGGTCTCATACATCAGCCGTCATCCCTTCCAGCGTCGTGTTCGTGCCCGTGGCGGCCCCACTGACTCTCCTTCACAGTCAACGTGATGTCTTCTCGTTGCCGTTTAGTCTGTGATCCACGCGCTCCTCTCTCTGTTTCTCGGTGTAATTCCAGGTGCCGTGCGTCTCTCCAACATTCTTTGCGATACTTTTGAAGCTTCGACTACTTTGTCGGCGACCGCATTTCCAATCCAAACGTCGCCACGGTTAATGTGCACCGATTGAAAAATTGACTTCGAGCACGCCATTGTATTGCAAACGTAATTAAATTCAACTCCTAAAAAGCACTCCTATCACGCTCTCATTGACCGATCTGTGTTCAAAAAACTGTCCTGGGTGTGTATAAAATAATTTCCTTGCGTGCGTCCCTCCAAACATTATTGTATTTTGCTCTACAAGTTCTGTCTGGGTAGTCAATAAATAAATAAATAAGCAAGCCTTACATTGTGATAATCCAAAAGCCGTGGTTAATGTCCCACTGAAAATAACATAATCTCAGTTCTGGCTGCATTCCACAAGGCTGGCTAATTTATGGCTGCGAATTAAACTACTTTTGTTATAAGAGGTAGCTGGGTGGCACAGAGAGATACATGCTTCTGTCACAGCACTTGGCTGTGACAAGCGTGTGCCTGGGTTCAAGCCCCCACGTGTCAAAATAAGATACGGCCAGGTTATCAAGGAGATTATAGTACACGGCAAGGTCTCAGATCACGCGGGCTCAGAATGCTTGGACCCCGCTCATACGCGACCAATCGCCCCGATTCGTGCTTACATCCTGTGACTCGGACTTTGGCTACACGCACGGAGCGAAAAGCGAGGATTCAAATCCCCCCCCGCCCTGCCTCGCTATCGCGCAGACGTGGATCTTGACGGCGTGTACCTGTTATCGCTCATGCAAGAAACGAGTCCAGCCAGCTCGCGTCTTTCATATTAATCATATTATGCAGACGATTAGTGAATCGTTTACTCTACAGTACTGTACTTTATTAAACATGCATGTACATCTGTACGCATTTTATATACACTCGTACAGTAATACTGTAGTATGTAGTAATACAAGGTGCTTCAAAAAGATGTTAACACTTCGGAGAATTTGCAACCAGGCCCGGATCATGGTCCCGTGAGGCCCCTGGGCACGTGTCTTTTGGACGCCCCCCCCCCCCCCCCGCTTTCCTATATTGGTGACTTTCTTTCCTTCCTCCTCGCAAAATCATTCACTAGATTGTCAAAATCTATCTGTCTGACAAGGTCTGAGTCTATTGACATAAGTGACAATGAGCTGAGACGTGTTTGTCACATGCCATTCCGCAGCTAATATTTTATTCTGCCTAAAAGGGAAAATGTCCGCTCATCCTGGCAGTTTGTCACTGGCAAAGTTAGAAAAACCCAAAGTGCAGATTAAGTGCCTGCAACGTCTCAAGCAATATACTTGGGACACTTCTCACCCCCAGAGTCAGACATGAAAAGACTTGAATTGGATTTAATTCGTTGGCAAAGTTCATATTTAGGTCTGATGGATATGCAGCGGAGAATGCATTTACCTTTTTCACGATGACATCACTGTTAGACACCTGATCTGACATAAGCAGAACCCCAAAGAAACTGGTCAAACGTTTGTAAGCCTCCAAGCGATGTTCAAGGCATGAAACTAGCTTATCAATGACCAAATAAAATGTTTCTATTTTGAACTTCTCCATCCCCTCAAGTGTCACATCTGGCTCTGCGATCTCATCTGCAAATGTTTTGCGTTTCCTCTTTCGCTGAAGATCGTGCTTGTATGACTGAGAGGCACATTTAAGGCTGCCCTTTAAAAAGCCTCAAACTGGTCTCGCTGTCCCGCCACAAAATCCCTCAACGAAGACAAAAGCTGTGCTGCTACAGAGGTGTCAATGTCACTTTTCTGTAGGTGCATGCTTGTAGCGTGGAACCGGTCAAGTATGACGCCCCAAAAATTTGCCATGAACACCATCTCTAAGGTGTCCAATTTAGCACATAGTCCAACGGCCTCAATTCGAGTAGAATTTTATTGTGTTATTTATTTTATCAATTTATTACTTTATTCTCATTCTACGTGACTTTACCGAAAGAGCCAAAGAAGATCGAGTATCTCTTTTCTCATTATCATCATTGCACATACCGCCGAAGGCCTCTCGAATGTGGGTGTAATTTCTCTAAAGTGCCTTGGTTGACTCTGCCCGAGCACTGCACTGAGTACTGGACAGTGATTTTAATGTCAGTCTGACATCTGTCTTCCGAAAGACTTTCCCCCATCTGTGTGTGGATGAAGAGCAAAATGTGTACAGTGACTGCAACATGTTAAAAAAACTCGTCAGCCTCTGGGCTACTGCCGTCGAAGGTGTCAACACCAACTAAGTTAAGTGAATGCGCTGCGCAAGGCACACACTCTATCAGAGGTTTTATTTGTTTCAGGTGGGCCTGTAGCCCATTGTATATTCCTGACATGTTGCTTGCATTGTCATATGACTGACCTCTACAGTTGGAGAGGTCCACCATCAAAGTCACACAGTCTGCTAAACTTTAACCAGTGTGGCTCTCAATTGGCTCAAAGCACAGGAATCGCTCCACCACCTTCCCGCTGCTGTAAACAAACCGGAATATGAACGTCAATTGGTCCACATGTGACAGGTCTGGGGTGGAGTCAACAATTATTGAAAAATATTTGGCATCCCGAATCTCGTCTGCTATTGTTTGGAGTGACTCATGCTGTCAGCTATGGTTACAAAGTTTTGTCGTACATGTTATGTATATCGTTTATTGTTAAAATTGAATCACAGTTCCTATGATCACTGTTACATTGTTTTTATAGCTTTATTTTGGTGATTTCGATAACGTATAGTTAAGCCATGTTTGTTGAAGTACGGAGCTAGCCTGATAACTTTGTCTAAATTGTCTTATGGTTGTTATTGTTAGACTTGCATCCCATTGGGATTTTTGCACACAGCGTTGATATACAGTGCCTTTTTTTCTGGAAGATTTTACTGGTTTTTCCTGGATGTTTCTGTTGCGCGTCCTCGCTTTAAGATGTTCTTTGTTCATGTTTTGTTTGTTGCGGTTGCACCCGAGTCAAGAGCCTCATGGCTCACAGGGCTATACAGTACCTAATAAATTAAACTGAAAACTACACTTACTACTAGTACACTCACCACTTGTACACTCACCACAGCATACCTATCAACCCCTTGTCAGTGCCCTACCTTATTACAGACCAATTCAGACCTTATTGGTCACCCCGTGCCACTTATAAATCTCAACGTTCATCCTACAACGTCCCATCACAAGGGAGAAACACAAACACACAGACAAAAACAATGTGTTTTTTTTTCCCCCGTATTGAAACGGATGTACGCCGTATGGCCCTGAAAACTCAATTTCCCTGTACAATAATACGGCGTAAAGCCGTATGGGTTGACAGGTATGCAAATGCGTGAGAAGTTAGAGCTCAGAGACTCCTCTACTTACGAACACTCGACTTACGAACTTTCAGAGATGTCACATGAAGAACCGATGGCATCCACATCTACAGGAGTTTATACGACTTTTAAATCCATTCCCCGTGTTTAGTGTACATGCCAGAAAAGATGTTTGGAATCGACAAGAGTACATTTGTACTCACGAACAAATCGACTTACGAACAGACCTTCTGGAACCTAACTCGTTCGTAAGTAGAGGACTCCCTGTAAAACAAACAAAATATATACAGCGTATACAATTTTGAAAAGTATAATTTTGTGGACCCTTTAAATACATATATACATATGCTACAGCAATCCCTCGCCAACCGCGGGGGTTAGGTTTCTGGAAAAGTCCGTGGCAGGCAAATCCGCGGTTGGTAAAGCACGGGGCACTATGGGAAACATGGGATCAGGGGAACCATCAGGCTCGTCATAGCTTAACGAAGTTGCCTGTTTATTAACTAAACACCGAATAAGATACAGTACATTACACAATGACATAAACAATAAATAAATATATATTGCATTAACTTTAAATACCTTTGCTCTTGAGAGTAGGAGTTTATGATTATGACGATGCTGATGACAATGAGATGATGGGGGAAGGGTTGGTTAGAAGGAGGATGGGCTCAGCCAACTCTCCCCCTCTTCCTCCGGGTCATCAATGACAAATGAGTGGGCAGGCGAGGAGACAGGCACGGTGGCGCTGCTGGCTGGATCATTGGCACCGGTGGCTGGATCGATAGTGTAGGTTCTTTTCTTTCAACAAAAAAGTTAGAATGGATGGCTGTTGAAGTTTTTTTTTATATATATAAGTCCAGGTACACCACCTGCCTGTATGGTTGCGATACGATACGCTCAATGCGCTGCGAGAATCACAACAGAGCAGACGAGACAGCTGATCAGATACGACGCAGCCCCGCGGATGAAGTGAAGGCGACGCGGAGAACCGCAGTCCTGCGAAATGTGTAAATGCGTGCTTGCGGACCACGCGCTTACCCGTGGATACTCAAATTTCCAGGCCACGGTTGGTAAATTGGTAGACAGATTTCGATTTAAAGCGTTCGTGACTGCAAGGATTCATCTTCTTTGGTTCTTTCGGTAAAGTCACGTAGAATGAGAATAAAATAATAAAATAAAACAATAAAATTCTCACGACGTTTCGGCCACAACACAAGTGGCCTTCTTCAGGTGAAAGGAACAAACCTGTCGGGACGTCAGAGCTACAATGTAGGCCACTTGTGTTGTGGCCGAAACGTCGTGAGAATTTTATGGTTTATTTTATTATTTTATTCTCATTCTACGTGACTTTACCGAAAGAACCAAAGCAGATGGTAGACAGATAATAAACCGTGTGTACATGAATTCCGCGGTTGGCAAGTCCGCGGTTGACGAGGGATTGTTGCGTTACTTTTTAAACCTCAAGTAGTTTTAGGCAGACTTTAGAGGGCATTCGGCAGCCACCCGTGATGAAAGCGGGCCCTCGAGTGAAGCGATTTGACTGCATCAACGCAGTCACCGATGACCGCACGCACAAAAACTCCATCGTAATAAATCTGGTTTTGAGCCATAATCAAAGAAACTCCCTCTCCGTGGAATAAAAAAAACGAATACTAAAACCGATATAGAAGTTTGGTTTGACTCTCATTATCAAGCTGGGTGGGCATGTTCTACTTGCTCTTGGGGACAAGAGGTCATTTCCAAAGTGATTTCAAAAGCAGAACTGTTTCATATTCTTCCTGCAACAATTGCAGATATATTATATTCATCCCGCGACATGAAGCCAATAGTACGATCACGATTCTTTTCATCTGAAGTGATGTAATGTCATATTTTTTTGCGTGGAGTTTTTTGTAATACAACAAGACTACATGGATGGGTGGCATTATTTAATATTCACTAAACTCACAATCACACTTATAAGTTCAACTCCTGGTGAGGGACAAAACATATTCGTGCCACTACAATAGTAGAGGGGTGGGCTCTAGAAGGCCCGATCGAGAGGAGTTTTGGCCTACTCTTCCACACTTGAAGAGAGGTGGGAGTACCCACACTGTGCTCCACCACACACGACCTGCCGATCGACTAACTGGTGAGCACTGCTGGGTGAACAGAGGCGTCATTGTTTTAACTGCATATGGGGGTTGTTTCATCGCGGTCATATTTTTTGCTCTTAGCGTTCATTTGATGGGAATCCACGCTGATCATTATCACATCCATGGTTCTTATACATTGGCTGCAGAAAAGACGGGCAGGCATTATTTTATACGCTTACCTTGGAGAAATAATTAATAGAATTTGACAAGGAAGCACTAATGTAAATTAACAGTTCCTTCGAAGCAAGCGTTGGCAAAGCCGCCCGTAATAAATCAAAAGACTAAGTCGTACAACCCATACACTTGCACATTAGGCTAGGTAGCGCCCAGCAAGATAGATGGATTCATGGTATGATAGGAAGGCAGCCAACTTTATAGAGATAAATGGACTTGACAAAAGCATGTTGAAGAACAGGGAGTTAGAAACTGCTTCTGCACATCTGAGTAAGCCCGCACAACCCAGCTTGAAGTGAACATTGATTGATTTTCACTGTTATTGCATTTTGTTGTTGCGTTTTTCTCCCAACGATATTCTCCCTGTGCCATAGGTGTCATGTCACAGACATTTCCCTCTGGGAGTCTTGTAGAGAACACTGCACCATCACCCTTCTACGTCAGATAACAGAAGCAGAAGTTTGATAGTTTCCTGTGATTTCAAGTGCCATTTTTTTTGTTTGTTTAAAAGATATCTGGAGATGCAGTCGCAATTTTTGAAGGTGTAGCTCTGCAATGTCTTGATCCACGCCAATGCTGGCAGAAAGCCCCCTAATATAGTGAGCTTGAGAAAGAGCACCTCTCGAGGGCGAATTGGCCCACACTATCTAGAAGCGCTGGGTATGATCACACTTTACCGTGCCGCGCATGACCTGCCGATCGACTAACTGTGGTGTTGCCCACAGCTGACCCTTACACCACTGTGGCAGCATCTTGACAGCATAAGGATCCTGCAGTATGGATATCCAAAGTGTGTGTTTTAAAAGTCGTCATTACAGAACTAATTCTGAAGCTGCTTCAATTGGCGTGTACATCCGCGCACAGGGTGTTCATCCCATATTAAGGCAAACATTTATTACAAAAATGTGACCCAAAAAATAGTTTGTTGCTCATTTCATTACATTTTCTGAGCTGGAAAAAGTCTCGGTGAAAAATACATATTTCATGCTTTTTTTTTTATAATGGAGTCGTTGGCGACTGGGATGAGACCTTGCACTCACTGCACTTGATGGAACTGCTTTCATAGTGGCTGCGATTACTGGATTCGAACCAAAGTTCTCAACCGTCGCTGACCCATTTCTCGGCAATGGCATGACTCGCTCAGCCACCCGGCCCTTCTCGTGACGCATTTATATTGCTTATGTAGTGGAAACCCAAGCCACTGACACCGCACAAGCGTTCACGCCGTTCTAAAACTCCAGTGCCTGCACGCAACAGCAGCAGTAGCATCAGTATCGGGCGGGCACACAGGAGGCTAATTACTGCAGGAACACACCGCGCACCACTAACCCGGTCGCTTCGGTTGTTTTAATGAAATTGTACAACTTTTCCACAAACGGATTTCCTGTTGGGCATCTCGCTGCGAGACACTCAGCAGTCTGTAATGGGAAAAAGCGTGCGTCATCAGCAGCTCCCGTGTGAAAGCAGCGCCAATTTAATCACTCGGTTCAATTTATTTTGTTGTACTTGTGACTGGGACAAAGAGTCTGAATGCTCTCTTGAGGTCGTAAAAATGTGTACAATTTTGTGGGGAAGACAACAGCGCTTGTTTTATGGATGGACTCGCCCCCCACCACAGTACTGTGTAATTTCCACCACTGACTCAGGTCTGTAAACACGAGAAGGGCACCGCTTCAATGCTCACTTCAGCAGGAAATCATCACTCACTCTCTTTATATTTATTATTCAATTTCTTGTACTCATCACAACTATTTTCAAGCTAATATTGTCACGTGATACGATGTAAGACACGCATCAAATAAACACACAGCGCTGCCAAAAAGCTCAATTCATCAGCAAAAAAAAAAAGGTTTAAACCCTTCATTTGAGAAAATTCGTTTTGCCATTGTGTTTTTAAAAAAATCAATGCTGCAATTTTCATTTTGTTTTCAATTGCCTCCGTACTGTGTTGCTGATGCAAGGTGCATGGACAACAACAGTGGCAGCCGGAGCAGCTATATGTTTTATAATCACCGCTCCTTTAAAAATAGCCCAGCGGCTCCGGAAGCCATGGGTAACGGTCACGATGCCCCATGGCCAACACGATTCATCAATCAGTGTTGTACTCTTTGGTCCTTTCCGGAAAGTCACGTAGATATAAAAATAACGAATAAATCACGACGTTTCTATAGCAACACAAGCCATCGTCTTCAGGGTGAAACAACACAGTAGGCGGACTGCTGAGGAGGAAATGTAGCGAGAGAACTACTGCAATCCAAGGTTATATAGCTTTGTGGTGGGTACAACCCAAGGGTAAGTGGGCGGGACTAGGGATGGAATTTGCAAGTAAATGTAATTGCATTTACTTGCGTGCACTCCAGGTTAAGAAGAACCACCCACAGGGGATGGGTGCACTCCAGGTTAAGAAGATCCACCCACAGGGGATTCGTGCACTCCAGGTTAAGAAAAACCACCCACAGGGGATTCGTGCACTCCAGGTTAAGAAGAACCACCCACAGGGGTTGCGTGCACTCCAGGTTAAGAAGAACCACCCACAGGGGATGCGTGCACTCCAGGTTAAGAAGAACCACCCACAGGGGTTGCGTGCACTCCAGGTTAAGAAGATCCACCCACAGGGGATTCGTGCACCCCAGGTTAAGAAGAACTACCCACAGGGGATGCGTGCACCCCAGGCTAAGAAGAACCACCCACAGGGGATTCGTGCACCCCAGGTTAAGAAGAACCACCCACAGGGGTTGCGTGCACTCCAGGTTAAGAAGAACCACCCACAGGGGATGCGTGCACTCCAGGTTAAGAAGAACCACCCACAGGGGATTCGTGCACTCCAGGTTAAGAAGATCCACCCACAGGGGATTCGTGCACTCCAGGTTAAGAAGATCCACCCACAGGGGATGCGTGCACTCCAGGTTAAGAAGATCCACTGCTCTAGAGGGTTAATGTGGCAAATAGAAATCAGAGCAAAAGCAGTGTTACTGAGACAATTGAAAACTCTGCAAACGTCATCAATATTATCTATGGGACCTTTTTTTTGCCAGTATCAAAAATGATGAAAAATAAGAATAAGGTTTTTCCTTTCTGCAATATGTAATGGGTGTGTGTGTGTGCCAGAATCAGTTTGAATCGATCCATTGTTACATGCTCATATATATGTATCGCAGAAAATACTGCTCTTATGCAAGCGATTTCGAGTGACCTCATTGCGTGAGCTGCGACAAAAATCGCCACGTGTGTTCGGAAAGCTTTGGTTGTTGCGGTGATGTAATTCATCTTGAGAAAACTGAAAATGTTCTGCGGCTATAACAGTTTGAAAATTGATAAAAACAGCTCGTAAGACAGGCTTTAATTTGGTTTAACACGTACGCTTTCGTGACCAATATCATCCATAATAGAGGTTTTTGGGTTAGATCGCGTTAATATATAAATGTGTCGTTAAAACCCGCCACCACCCGACACAGCCAACTAGTAAGGGTTGTCACGTAATCAGAACATGCCGATTCGTCATTAGTACAGCCAGTAATTACAACTAGCTTCATCAGGCGACAGCCAACTTTGTGGAGAAGTCTAACTGTTTCTCGTTCCTTATATAGAGGCGTAGATGTGGTGACCACCCTTCTGCGCTCTTGCACAATTATTGGGGGGGGGGGACTACTGAGGCAACGTACATGATGCATGTACATTACGCGAGCCCTTTGAACTTGTCCTTCCTGTCTATTGTGTTGATTAAAATAGCCCTACAAACGGTAATCCCTATTGAAGTACGCTGCCCTTTGTAGGCATGCATTTAAAGAATGTATTATTTGATTATTCGCTTCTACGCAGCACTAAGAGAGTAGCTATACAAGCGGTTAAAGTTATTTTGATTTCTTTAAATTTCGATAGATTATCTAATTAGTCTTGGTCAGTAGTAGCTAGTTTTGCACAACTAGCTACTAGTTTTGCACAACTGGCTACTACTGGCCAAGAATAATTAGATAATATATCGAACAGAACATGCCAATCAAAGTAACTTTAACCGTTCAAATAGCTACCGTCTTAGCGCTGTGTGGAAGCGATTCATCAAATAGTACATTATTTACCCTACTACTACACCCGACCTGCTGATCGACTAGCTGTGGTGAACCCATTTACACTGCTTGGGTATACAGAGGCGGATTTATTTCATAAACCTGCCCCATTGTTTCAACTGCCATACCGAGAGATCGAACTGGCATCCTCTGGACTGCAAGTCTGTTGTTCTCAATATTACACCGCGACAGGAATGAAAAAGTTAACTAAGTTATCGTCTTGTCGTTATCATAAAATGTCATTCTTTCTAAACAAACGTTAAACTGTTGAACTTAATCGCAGAAGAACGTTGAAATCATGGTGCATTTTGAAAAAATGTAATCTCTGATGGAAAATGCATTCCTTTTACAGAAATGCATTATCAAATCACTATCATTTTAAGAAAGAATATCTCAAACTTAATGCGGGTTTTGAGATTTTAATCTTAAGTGTGTTGATTAGAACTTGCTATGACCTGCCTTTGGGGAGTGTTCCGTATGTATGTACGGTTAGGGAAAAAAGTATTTGATCCCCTGCTGATTTTGTACGTTTGCCCATTGACAAATAAATGATTAGTCTATAATTTAATGGTAGGTTTATTTGAACAGTGAGAGACAATAACAACAACAAAATCCAGAAAAACGCATGTCAAAAATGTTATAAATTGATTTGCATTTTAATGAGGGAAATAAGTATTTGACCCCTCTGCACAACATGACTTAGTACTTGGTGGCAAAAACCCCTATTGACAATCACAGAGGTCAGACGTTTCTTGTAGTTGGCCACCAGGTTTGCACACATCTCAGGAGGGATTTTGTCCCACTCCTCTTTGCAGATCTTCTCCAAGTCATTAAGGTTTCGAGGCTGACGTTTGGCAACTCGAACTTTCAGCTCCCTCCACAGATTTTCTATGGGATTAAGGTCTGGAGACTGGCTAGGCCACTCCAGGACCTTAATGTGCTTCTTCTTGAGCCACTTCTTTGTTGCCTTGGCCATGTGTTTTGGGTCATTGTCATGCTAGAATACCTATCCACGACCCATTTTCAATGCCCTGGCTGAGGGGAGGAGGTTCTCACCCAAGATTTGATGGTATATGGCCCCGTCCATCGTCCCTTTGATGCGGTGAAATTGTCCTGTCCCCTTAGCAGAAAAACACCCCCAAAGCATAATGTTTCCACCTCCATGTTTGACGGTAGAGATGGTGTTCTTTGGGTCATAGGCAGCATTCCTCCTCCTCCAAACACGGCGAGTTGAGTTGATGCCAAAGAGCTCCATTTTGGTCTCATCTGACCACAACACTTTCACCCAGTTGTCCTCTGAATCATTCAGATGTTCATTGGCAAACTTCAGACGGGCATGTATATGTGCTTTCTTGAGCAGGGGGACCTTGCGGGCGCTGCAGGATTTCAGTCCTTCACGGCATAGTATGTTACCAATTGTTTTCTTGGTGACTATGGTTCCAGCTGCCTTGAGATCATTGACAACATCCTCCCGTGTAGTTCTGGGCTGATTCTTCACCGTTCTCATGATCATTGCAACTCCACGAGGTGAGATCTTGCATGGAGCCCCAGGCCGAGGGAGATTGACAGTTCTTTTGTGTTTCTTCCATTTACGAATAATCGCACCAACTGTTGTCACCTTCTCACCAAGCTGCTTGGCAATGGTCTTGTAGCCCATTCCAGCCTTGTGTAGGTCTACAATCTTGTCCCTGACATCCTTGGAGAGCTCTTCGGTCTTGGCCATGGTGGAGAGTTTGGAATCTGATTTATTGATTGCTTCTATGGACAGGTGTCTTTTATACAGGTAACAAGCTGACATTAGGGGCACTGCCTTTAAGAGTGTGCTCCTAATCTCAGCTCGTTACCTGTATAAAAGACACCTGGGAGCCAGACATCTTTCTGATTGAGAGGGGGTCAAATACTTATTTCCCTCATTAAAATGCAAATCAATTTATAACATTTCGATTTAAAGCTTTCGTGACTGCAATGATTCATCTTCTTTGGTTCTTTCGGTAAAGTCACGTAGAATGAGAATAAAATAATAAATTGATAAAATAAAATAGCACAATAATATTCTCACGACGTTTCGGCCACAACACAAGCGGCCTTCATCAGGTGAAGGGACGAGACTGTCTGGTAGGATAGCGCTGGAGTGCTGTCCTACCAGACAGTCTCGTCCCTTCACCTGATGAAGGCCGCTTGTGTTGTGGCCGAAACGTCGTGAGAATATTATTGTGTTATTTTATTTTATCAATTTATTATTTTATTCTCATTCTACGTGACTTTACCGAAAGAACCAAAGAAGACAATTTATAACATATTTGACATGCGTTTTTCTGGATTTTGTTGTTGTTATTCTGTCGCTCACTGTTCAAATAAAACTACCATTAAAATTATAGACTGATCATTTCTTTGTCAGTGGGCAAACGTACGAAATCAGCAGGGGATCAAATACTTTTTTCCCTCACTCTATGTTGAACTTGTTCTGCACCGCACGTAGCTAAACGAAGATGCAAGGGAAGGAGAACAAACGAAACACAAAAAGCAGTTCTGAAGAAGTGAGTTTTCGATCTTTATTGAAAAGTGAATAGCACCAGTGGCTTCCTAATATCGGAAGGAAGAGCGTTCCGGACGGCCGGGGAAAGCGCACCCGAAAGCGTGCGATGCGGTGACCGTCTTTGTTCGATGGCTTCGCCAAAAAAGGCGCGGGGTGAAAGTTCACGTTTTAAAATGTGGGCAAAGACCTTAGCTGTGTGAGCAGGCTCTCATTTGGCTTCTACCGATGACTATTGAAGTGTGCACTGAGCAGAAGTGTGGGCCTTGAAGCCCCCTGTGACAGCGTCCACGCGATAAGAGCGGTGCGCTGTGTTGGAGCCCAGTAGTGAAAAATGCGGAAATATTATTTAATTGTAATTGTATAGAGAGCCTCAGTGAGTGAGTCTCAAGACTGTTTTTGTTCACGACACTCCTGCATGGAGATGTTTGCCTAGTGCCATCAAGGAGTCTTTTGGATACTCATTCTATCGCGTTGCTTTCCGACCACAGACACACACACACAAGCTCAGAGGGGAATTGGCCAAACATCCCAAACAGGATCATGAGAAAGTGCATATATTGTCTGAGATTTTCCAGCATAAATTCTCAGGAGTCTAAGCCAAAGCATCTCCCTGTTTCCTGCTCTAATAGGGAGTGGTAGAAATGCCATGTTCTTGTAGAGGTGATCGCCACTCGCCATTCATTAACCTGCAGTACCACTGGGCGTCAAACAGAGGTGACAGCGGATCCAAACGGCTATTCTTGCTAGGGGAATTCCCGGGGTCAAACAGAGGTGAGAGCGGATCGAAACGACGGTTCGTGAGGGCCAATCAGAAGGTTCCAAGAAGGGGCGTGGCTTGGACGGAGCCAGCCAAGAAACCTGTATAAAAGCCAGAGCGCTGAGAGCTCTGGCTCAGTTCTCTCTCCACACGAAGCCCGGGCTGAAGATAGACAGGACCCTGGAAGCAAGCCTTGCAGTCCTTCTCAGGGCTGGGGCTCAGTGTAGACCAGTGGTCAGGGGAGAATAGGTCCTGGATAGACAGGACCCTGGAAGCAAGCCTTGCAGCCCTTCTAAGGGCTGGGGCTCAATGTAGACCAGTGGTCAGGGGAGAATAGGTCCTGGATAGACAGGACCCTGGAAGCAAGCCTTGCAGCCCTTCTCAGGGCTGGGGCTCAGTGTAGACCAGTGGTCGGGACCCACAGGCCCAGTGGTCGGGTCAGTTAGCCTCCCCTACGTCCCAGCCGGAGGATGTTAGGTTAGCGTGTAACCCGTGAGTAGGTCCCGCCAGAGTCCGGAGGCCATACCTCCCTAGGTATCGGGTAAAGGGGACCGTATACCCCTTGTGTGTTAGGGACCGTGTCGAAAGAAAGACAATAAACAGTGTGCCTCATAGAGAAGTGTATTCGTCCATATTTACAACACTACATTCTTATGACGTGGGTCAGTCTCTCTTCAGGATAACCAATGCTGACAATAAAGAAGGTGACAGTAATTTTATTGACCACGGAAAATGACGGGCTGAATTGATCCCTGTGTGTGATGCTGTAGTTAGAGCATTAGACTCATAATAAGAATATGACTTGTTCAGATACCAGTCGATAATTGACTAAAGGCCATCATCCCTGTTCGGTCAATAAAATGATTACCACCTTGTGAAAATCGACAATGATTGTCTTGATCGCGGCGGTCATATCAAAAGAAGACTGGCCTTAGCCATGAAAACGTGGAATTTCCATCACTGATTCAAGGCCACCAATAGAGACATGAATGTTGCCCTATGACCTTTCTAATACCCATCTCAACAATATAGGACTTGTGCTATTTATAATGCACACAATCTTTCGCGATAATATCGATTTTTTTTGGGGTTCGTCATCACATCTATCCCTCAATTTAAGGAGCGAATCTGGCTGTCTGCCTGATGATGCTAGTTGTAATTACTGGCAAAACGTCGTACTCAGATTATAAATGTAGATTTGCTCTTCAACAGACCGGTGTGCTGTACTTGTAACAAATTGGCATGTTCTGTTTACGGAACAAACCTTACTAATTGGCTGTGTCGGGTGGTGGCGGGTTTTACGATACATTTATATTTACGCGATCTAACCCCAAAAACACTTGTATTAAAGATTATATTAGTCGCAAAAGCCTACGTGTTAAACTGAATCTTTCACGAACATAAATGGCCGGACTCTGAAGTGCAGTGCCAAGCTGAGTGCCATTCGAAAGCCAGACAAAATAGGTGGGCCTTGGAGTGTTTTAGAAAAGTAGGTGTACATGTAATTATTTAAATGTGCAAAGTGGGACTGCCTCGGATCAACGGCACCTGGCAGTGACGATCCTGGTCCTTGATGTAGATTGTGATTCGTGCAGTGGAGAGTTTTATCATAAGCTGTAATGCAGAGTGACAGGAGTGAAGCAATAATGACTACGAGTGGCAGGAGATCCTGAAGATGACCCTGCTGGCGATGATGGGAAGCCAGTGGAAGGAGTGAAGGCTCTAGATCTTGAAGATGACCCTGCTGGCAATGATGGGAAGCCAGTGGAAGGAATGAAGGCTCTAGATCTTGTGGCTGACTCTGCTGGCGATGATGGGAAGCCAGAGGAGGAGGGAGCGGAGGCTCTAGATCTTGTATCTGACTCTGCTGGCGATGATGGGAAGCCAGTGGAGGAGGGAGCGGAGGCTCTAGATCTTGTAGCTGACTTTGCCGGCGATGGTGGGAAGCCAGTGGAAGGAGTGAAGGCAGGAGATCTTGAAGATGGCCCTTCTGGTGATGATAAGAAGCCAGTGGAAGGAGCGGAGGGAGCGGAGAGAGGCATGATAATTGACCCGAGGATGACAAGCACCAAGGACAACGTTGGAAAGGTTGTTTTGCAAGCGTTGCGAGTTACATGAAAAACTCCCGACGGGTGGAACAGGGAGACTGTGCCACTGAATGTCACAGTAAGCGTCAATGAGTGTGTGCAAGTGAGAAGAGGATGCGGGTAAGTGGAAGTATGGGAGGTGCTTTGTTGTGGAAGGATTGAAGCAACACCGATTGAATCTTAATGTGAAGCTTTCGTGACTGCCTCCTCTGCCACGCGCGGCCAGCCATCTTGAGAGTGGTGCGAGCATTCAAACTCCACGCCAAATACACGCGGCCTGCGGATCAGAGTCTAACTCTGGTAGGCCCGTCCATACCGCTGAGCGCACAGCGCGTGTGGGGCATTAGAAGAAAAAAACACATTTTGTCGTTGTAACTTTCTGACCCCGTGCCCCCGGCTGGACATCTGTGAAAAAGAGCTTCACGGCTCATCGGATTTCTCCAAGGATAAATGAAGATTCCGAATCTGAAACCTGCACCGTCGTTTCAACTGCCACGCCAAGAGATAGAGCCAAACCGGTGAGCTCTGCATTGCAGATCTCGTCTGCCAATCGGCTACGCCATGGCAGGTGCTAATCGCACCTCCAGTTAGCACGGTCGGCTATGTACGGTGCGAAAAAAATTAAACGCACATACAGTACATGCATGCATGAACACCGCAAGTGTCACTCAACATCGCAATGGCGATTCTGTGGTCATTTCAACCTTGCACTTGCACAGTGTAGCGGACACTCCTCGCCAACACGCGGCTGCAGCTCAGGGTCCCAGTCGATCTATTCCACACACAGCTCCCTCCTTCATGCACGGTTCTCTCCTCCTCATCCACAGCTCCCCCCTCCCCGCCTCAGGCCTCCGCTCTTATCCCCACACGGCACCCCCTCTCCCTCCCCCTCATCCGTGTCTCCTCGTCTCCAGCCACCAATCAGCTCTCTTCGTCCCGCGGGGTTATTCCCGGCCAACTCGGTGTTAGGAGACTGACGTCAGCGTTTAATAGGGGGGGGGGGGGGGGGGCAGGGAATGTTGCTGTGAAAGGGGCAGGATCATAACGTCACAACGACGAAACAGAGCTTTACAGCTCATCGGATTCCTCCAATCTAAATAAATATTCTGATGTCGTGGGGAGCGTTATCATCATCAAATAATTGTCAAGTCGCTGCTGGGTCAAGTCCTCTCCAAGCAATCTTCCTCTCTCAGGGTCCAGCAACACAACACCAGTGGTCTTCAATCGCTCCTTTATCCGCCGCCTGCGTTGCACGTCCTTCCGCGTCGCCACGCGCATTGGCCAGATGCGCAGGTGGAAAGCAAAATCAACGGGCCCCGTATAAAGGCACCTTGTTATCAGAGCTATGAACCTCGACGGAAGAGAGCCACGTGGCACATGGTGACTATTATCGACTTTAAGCCTGCTGAATCAGGTCGTGTGCGGTGGGGTAGAGTGTGGGTAACCCCATCTCTTCCAAGACATCTGGGACAGTGTGGAAGACCAAATAGAGTAGCGACAGCATGAAATTGCAGGACTGCACCTTTGCCTTATAGAGAGACACCGCTTGGTGAGACATCAGCAGCACTTACAGTGAGGGGAAAAAAGTATTTGATCCCCTGCTGATTTTGTACGTTTGCCCACTGACGAAGAAATGATCAGTCTATAATTTGAATGGTAGGTTTATTTGAACAGTGAGAGACGGAATAACAACAAAAAAAATCCAGAAAAACGCATGTCAAAAATGTTATTAATTGATTTGCATTTTAAAATGCAATGCAAATCTTGTCGACGGCTATTTTCGCCAAGAAGTTCGTTGACGAAATGAACACCCCTGGCAAGGGGATGACAGCGCAGAAAGTGGGTTCCTGGCCCATTCTAGTTCCTCACAAGTTCAAATTTAAAACAAACGATGATAAGGAATTGTATTAAACATCGCAATATGTAGGTTCCTCCTAGAATGAGCTTCAGAGTCGATGAGACCTTCCTGGTTGATGGAAAAAAAAGAGAAACTCAGAGTGGCAGGCAAAGGGATCTTCCTTGAGTGAAAATGTGAAAGAACACAGCAAGGTCAGACTGTCCTACGTCGTTTGTTTATTATTATTATTTGTGTTGTCATCGCACGCAATGCTTCATGCGAGAAACTATTTATTAGTAGCCTTTTGCCCATCCAATGACGGGTGTATTTCAGTAAACCTGAAGCGAAAAACAGACCGCGACGTGATATATTCATTGCATCAATGCGTGCGCAATTTGAAAGGCCGCGGTGACACAGACTTAGTTCATTTAAAGGTTACAATCCCTTGTTCATCATGACGTCCTTTTTACTTCGATGTCTCAACAGCGCTACGGTGATCACGTGATGTGAGGGTTCTGCCTTTGTGGTTAATACATGAGGCTGAGTCGACCTAGGGGAGGCCCAGGACCGGTTCAAATAATCGTCACCGGTGGTGGCCGTGAGCGGGAATCGAACTCGGGTCGCCGGGTTCGTAGCGCGGCGCTCTACACTACAATGCGTTAGGCTTCCACATGCGCGGGTCACGTGACAGATGTGACGTCACAGCTCACTTGCCGTGCAAAAAATATATACATTGAGCTCCCCCCCCCCCCCCCCCAAAAAAAGTGTATTTTAATCATTTTGCTTGGTGTACAGTTTGGAAAGTACCCACATGGCAAATTTCAAGTTTGTTGCATGTCGGGAAGTACGCTAAACATTTTTAACAGACACATATTCACAACTTTGCCTTTTATATATATAGAGAGAGATGAATACATTAATGGGGTTGTATAACATAATGTAGACACTACTTATTACTAAAATGCAAACATAAATTAAAATAAATTCATAAATAAATTAAAATAAATTGAAATAAAAATAAAATTTAACATCACTTTACCTTGGCTTTTCTCACTAACCTTCTTAGGATCCCATCTTGAATGAATTCGCAAAAAAATTCAAGTTAAAATGACCAAAAAAACACGTGAAAATTCACGGAGAGTTACAGCAAGGATTGTGCACTGAACGAGATCTACAGGCGGACTGAGGAGCGTCGCTTTGTCTCAGCCGTGAACGGGGTCTACGCTGGCACGCGGTGACTCGTCCCGACCCATACAAGTTCTAGCAAGCGCCTCGTATCACAAGCAAGACGTTGCATCCCAAGCAAGACGACGTATCACAAGCAAGACGTCGTATCCCAAGCAAGACGTCGTATCACAAGCAAGACGTATCACAAGCAAGACGTCGCATCCCAAGCAAGACGTCGTATCACAAGAAAGACGTATCACAAGCAAGACGTCGTATCACAAGCAAGACGTCGTATCACAAGCAAGACGTCGCATCACAAGCAAGATGTTGTATCCCAAGACGTCGTATCACAAGCAAGACGTCGTATCTCAAGCAAGACGTCGTATCACAAGCAAGACGTCGTATCTCAAGCAAGAAGTCGTATCACAAGCAAGACGTCACATCACAAGCAAGATGTCGTATCCCAAGACGTCGCATCACAAGCAAGACGTCGTATCCCAAGACGACGTATCACAAGCAAGACGTCGTATCACAAGCAAGACGTCGCATCCCAAGACGTCGCATCCCAAGCAAGACGTCGTATCACAAGCAAGACGTCGTATCACAAGCAAGATGTCGTATCCCAAGACGTCGCATCACAAGCAAGACATCGCATCACAAGCAAGACGTCGCATCCCAAGACGTCGCATCCCAAGCAAGACGTCGCATCCCAAACAAGACGTCGCATCCCAAGCAAGACGTCGTATCAAAAGCGAGGCGTCGTATCACAAGCAAGATGTCGTATCCCAAGACGTCGCATCACAAGCAAGACGTCGCATCACAAGCAAGACGTCGCATCCCAAGACGTCGCATCCCAAGCAAGACGTCGCATCCCAAACAAGACGTCGCATCCCAAGCAAGACGTCGTATCACAAGCGAGGCGTCGTATCACAAGAAATGTTTTTTTTCTCGCCAAAACACGACGTGTACCCAAATTCGACGTATTCCAAAGTGGTCGTATACCGAGGTATGATGGTACTCCAAACATCTATAAACTGTGGCTGCAGTGGCTCAGCCTTTGGCTGCAGCAGCTCTCTCGCTATATTTCGTCCTACCTCAGCAGTCCGCCTGCTGTATTTGTTTACCTGAGGACGATTGCTTGTGTTGCGATTTAAACGTCGTGGTTTTTTTTAATAATTTTATTATTTTTCTATCTCCGTGAATTTACCGAAAGAACCAAAGAATATAAGCGTCTTCGTAAGAGCTTTGCACTCTGAGGATTGCGTATAAAACCAAACGTACTCGATGAAGATGAATTGAGGTCTTGATTTTGTAAAGTTCATCAGTGATGACCCTGGGTAACCCCGTGTATTGTCATTGTTGTGAGAGTGGCTGGAAAATTGAGGAGCTTGTGTCAGCGAAGCTATGCATCAGTAAATGTTCTCTTAACTACATATCTGCATGTTTACACCAATCATTTTCCGTTTAGCAAAGCAAATTCGAGCGTATATATTTGTTTTTTTTTATTCCAGCTCGTTTCGAAGGATTATCTCCACGCGTAAGGAACGTGCTGAGCCATGCTTATTGCCGAATTATCGCGCAGTACGGGATAGATTTTTTTTCTGTAATTAAAACGTTATGAACTTAATGTGTGTCCGTGTACACTTCAGAGAAGAAATAACATAAGGCATAACCGATACCGTGCCTTGTTCACACGAACATCGTCGTCATTAACATACGTAAGAAAAATCAACAAATGAAGCGTTGATGAATAATTTGCCGCGTTAGAACGCGTGAAATACTTGCATGTGAAAAATTTCACGAAACATCAAATTGTAAAGGTTCTCATCGTAATTCGTGACTTCATTCAATCGCCTCGTAATATTTAAAATAATCGCAAAAGGCGCCACGACCAAGCATTGAGGCTTGAACAAGCATGGTGGCTGGAACAAGTATGGTGGCTGGAACAAGTATGGTGGCTCGAACAAGCATGGTGGCTGGAACAAGCATGGTGGCTCGAACAAGCATGGTGGCTGGAACAAGCATGGTGACTCGAACAAGCATGGTGGCTGGAACAAGCATGGTGGCTGGAACAAGCATGGTGGCTCGAACTTGCATGGTGGCTGGAACAAGCATGGTGACTCGAACAAGCATGGTGGCTGGAACAAGCATGGTGGCTGGAACAAGCATGGTGACTCGAACAAGCATGGTGACTCGAACAAGCATGGTGGCTGGAACAAGCATGGTGGCTGGAACAAGCATGGTGGCTGGAACAAGCATGGTGACTCGAACAAGCATGGTGGCTGGAACAAGCATGGTGGCTGGAACAAGCATGGTGGCTGGAACAAGCATGGTGACTGGAACAAGCCTGGTGGCTGGAACAAGCATGGTGACTCGAACAAGCATGGTGACTGGAACAAGCATGGTGGCTGGAACAAGCATGGTGGCTGGAACAAGCATGGTGGCTGGAACAAGCATGGTGACTCGAACAAGCATGGTGGCTGGAACAAGCATGGTGGCTGGAACAAGCATGGTGGCTCGAACAAGCATGGTGACTCGAACAAGCATGGTGGCTGGAACAAGCATGGTGACTGGAACAAGCATTGAACAGCAGCCACCCGCTTTGGCAGACCCGTGCCATTGGTCTCTTGCTCTCCGTCGCTTGGCATCAGAAGAACCACCGACAACATTGTTGGAATTGTCTTGTTGATTTGGGGCACAATCAATACGGGTGGCATAACAGGAGTTTATTTATTCGTAGCATACGTAACGCCTGTGTCAAGCAGCGGCAGCGTAGTGGTTCGCACAGTTTGCCCTACGGCGACCCGAGTTCGATTCCCACTCGTGACCAACAATATTAGTGACGAATATTTGAACCGGTCCTGGACCTCCCCTAGGTTGACTGAGCCTTAAATGAGTGCCCGGTGCATTGTGTGCTGTTGGCCACGTGCCCCTTTGCTCTATTGCGATCGGGGCTGAAGTGCAACATCACACACAACCGACCACTGCCCATTAAGCGCTTGCACAGGAGGTACAGAGACAAAGATTCCCGCTATACCCTTTAACAGACTGTTGGGGCAAGTGCCGTTAGCGAGAAGCACCTATGAAGGCAGTAGGCCACGTGAGGAGGTGGGTACGTAGATATACACACACACGGGATGAATGCAGTCTCTGGCCAAACCTTTCATATGCAGGCCAGTGCTGCTTAATCTCAGTGGCAAACAGGGACAGCTGGCACTGGGGGGGGGTCTTTTCGGCTCGACTTGCAGCAGGGCATAGGGATTGTTGAGGTGATGTATGATGTAAGGTGCTGAGAGTCACTAAGATATTTAAGTACCTGTACATTCATATCCTTATCCTTGAAATCACAACCTTCCACTGCGGAGCTTAGTAAAGTATTCTGCCACAAAAGTACCCAGCCAGAAATACGGACAAAAAGCAGCTCATTATTAAACTATTTTGTTTCATTTCAACAGGTAAGAGCTCAACTGAGCTATACCGCTCTTTTTCAGAAGCGACCTGGCCACAAATGATCGCTCAGCTAAGTGGCTTATCAGGTGGAAATGTATAGCAGCAGCCAACGACTCTAAACGCGTGACGTTGATTCCAAATTATTGACTGCTTCAACCTTGGCACGGAGCTCACCCACTCCACAGTGGCTAATCGACAAGAAAAACACTTTGGAAACGTGCAACGGCACATCGCCAACTCATAAGTGTAGTCCTAACAAGGAAATCCATGGAGGTGCGCACACGTGTATGACAAAGATAAGAGTGGTGAAAGTGTTGAGCGTGGTAGTAATAATAACCGGTGGCATCTACATTTACGTGAGATTATACAACGTTTAAAGTCCATTCCCCGTGTTTAGTGTACATGCCGTACAACATGCTTGGAATCGACAGGAGTACAGTTATGAACAAATAGACTTACGAACAGACCTCTGGAACCTAACTCGTTCATAAGTAGAGGAGGTTCTGCACTCATGTAAGGATAAGTCTACTCATGGGGGGCCCAGGACAGGTTCAGATGGCAATTGCCACAGATGTTGTGCATAGCCAGGGATCAAAGTTTGGTTAATTGCGTTGTAGCCCTATGGCAGTAACTCTCTCTCACACACACAAGCACATGTCTGTGATTGTCCTAATATACACAATAAAAAAACATTGCTCACGATTAGGAACAAGGTTGTCCATTAGATTGCATGAATCGCTTAAACATTTGTAATCTTTCTCTTTGGTTCTTTCGATAAAGTCACGTAGGTATAAAATAAAATAAAAAAACGACGTTTCAGGCGCAACACAAGCGTCCGTCATCAGGTGTCCGTCATCAGGTGGTATGACGGACGCTTGTGTTGCGCCCGAAACGTCGTGATTTAATTTATTTTATAACTACGTAACTTTACCGAAAGAACCAAAGAGTATGGATTCCTGCAGTCACGAAAGCTTCAAATCAAGATTTGTAAACGTAGTAATAATAAAGCATTACTAATTACCGAGTATGTTCCTGGGTTTTTCATATGTAATTATTGTTTGCTGATTAGTTCGAAAGGAATAGGTTAGATGTAATTACATTTTATTCTAACTTTCCAAAATGCCCATCTAAAATGGGTCACCAACTGCATTATGTTTCGACTTAAGCTAATGTTCGAACTGAAAATGAAAACATTAAATCAGGGAAACGATTATGAACCTATAATTACAATTTTCTCTATGTAGGTTAAGTTACAATGGCGTAACTGTAATTTTGAGAATGTCATTAGCAATGTTGTGTAACCTGGGCACAGATTTTTCTTTGATTGGCCCGAACAGGATGTCCCTTACGAGAGGTTTTTTTGGGTTAGATCGCGTAAATATATAAATGTGTCGTTAAAACCCGCCACCACCCGACACAGCCAACTAGTAAGGGTTGTCACGTAAACAGAACGTGGCCAATTCGTCATCAGTACAGCACACCGGTGTGTTGGAGAGCAAATCCACAACATTTACAAACTGAGTACGACGTTTCGCCAGTAATTACAACTAGCTTCATAAGGCGACAGCCAGATTTATATATTTATGCGATCTAACCCAAAAAAACCTCTATTATGGATTATATTGGTCGCGAAAACCGACGTGTTAAGCTGTCCCTTATTGGTCTGCCTATGTTACTGTTAGAAATCTACAATGTTCAATTGGGTGTACATATGGTATCGTGCTCAACTCATAGTTGCTAGAATGTGAGTTCAAACCTTGGTCAGTGGTGGACTCAGAATCCGCCCTGGGTTGATAAAATCATTACTACTCTGTGGGAAGACAGCAGAAGCCATTCTATCGGTAACTGGCCACCACCATGGGATTGTGGAATTGCCACCAATAGAAATGAGCAATGCTCTATTGCTCATTTGAACAGGGGGGGGGGGGCTTTTTCACTGTTGAGTTGTGAGAATACTCGGCCCCCGGTCAAGTCGCCAGTCACTCAACAGAGTTCAAACCCCCTCAATATCCGCGATGATTTACAAAAGCGCAGTCTGCTCTGGGGAAGATGTTAATGTCACCGTGATGTCATTCACGAAGCCATTCACAAAGCCTGGCCATTATGTGCCACGATTAATAACCGGATCCAAAAGTTTAACCCTAGACTCAAGACTATCGTAAGCTTTCGTGAAGACCTATGGTGGTGACAACAATGGTTTTCAGACAACGCGAACCCTATTTTTTATATATATAGTTCAGGTCATAGCAATTTCTCATCCCAAACATTACGGGGGCACTTGCTGCTCGGGTCAAGGCCAAGATAATATCCCAATCTGGTTCAGGGAAAAGAAGTGACCTACTTAGTTTTTGTAAACTTCCCAAGGGCACGCATGGCTTCATTTTGGCGGTAATAATCAGTGTAGATCGTTCTTTTGTTTTCACACCAAAGCATTCAACTCCAACGTATCCCACTGGGCGTAGCTATTGTGGAGGGAATTTTTTTCTCTTCTTCAATCGGTTACAATTTCAATAATCAGTCGAGATAAGGGCTTATTAAACAAACCAATACGTTTTTTTTAAAGCAGGTCTGCCTGATTATATAAAATACTGTCATTGTATTTCTGGCAGAAACATTTCAAATATTGAGTTGAGGCCATAGCATAGAAACCCAAATGCCCGTTTTTATTTTTGCAAATCTTTCATCTGTTAATTCTTTATGCAGGAACTCCACAGGTCTGAGTCTCAAGAATCTTGCTTTGGGATTGTGATTACTATATTTATTGTTGTTTACCCAGGAAAGCCTTATTAATCTTTTTTTTAAGGAGTGTGATCCCAATTGAGTAATTAGTAAGCATTTGGGATGTTTTGACAAAGCCAGTTATATTCAAAATAATTACTTACAGGAGGAAACTGGAACCTCGTGTCGGACAGGGGGGAGGAGCCCAGAGAAACTCCACCACAGAAAGGCGCCCGGGTCGGGAATCGAACCCAGGTACTTCTTGCTGTGCGGCACGAGTGTTAACAATCTGCGCCAAACTTCCACCAAGGACATTGGCCTGGTCCTTCTTGCAGCAGTTTTGTTTCATGTGGGAGTAAAAACGGACTGCCGAAAGAAACCTCACAGTAATAAAAAAACCACCACTAAATGTATCACAAAACAACAGTCAGAAGCCGACTTGCTCTCCTGTCCCACATGGGCACTTTAAAGCTCTACTCGGAGTTTTCGATAGACAATGTCCTCATTTTTGTTACAATCTACCAACCCAAATTTTGAAGTCAACAACACCACAGGTGTGAGCCACCATTACCGGCAGACACAAAATCAGAGGCTTTAACTTAAAATGTTTCTCTGTAGCTGGTGGGGAAATTTGGTTATTCGCACTGACATAGTTAAGCTACCCAGCCTTCACAATCCAGAGTTCAGAACTTCCACGCAATAATACTCACACTCTATGTATAAGGAATCGGATCTATGCGTTGAGTTTAGGTATGCACATTTTTTAGACGTACTTATTTTATATTCTACATTCAAAAAAGTATTACATTCACATCGTTCTCTTGTCAATTATACATTTTGCATGTCATTCTACAGACCTTGCCATGGGAAGGTGGAATTTCCACCAGAGACCAACGGTTGCAAAGATGGGAGGGCTGCTCCGACGCCTGTGTGAACAGAAAGACGCTGCCCTTTATAAATAATAAAAGAATAGTGACAACATTATAGGACACAATTATAATACGGTGCATATAAATATGTATATGCAGTATGAGCAATACAAGCGGCTTAGTGAGGACTGGTTGTTAATAATAAATATTGCTTTTTTTACATTAAATATGAATCAGATGAGGAATTTTAATCGTTGTTTTTGTTCCCCCCCCCCCACACACACTGAATCGCTTAAAAAGGCCTCCTCCATGTATTTCTCTTGTCCAAAGTCCAGCACTAATGGTTTTCAAGAAAAACAATCCTACGGTCCCGGTCCACCTGTCATAACGGCACCACGGCTAGAGAATTCAGCAAATGAAACCCAATCTGTTGCACCGGAAATGTTCGTCTGATCTTCCTTGAGGGTTGTTCTGGAAGATTACACGGTGATGGGTTGCTGCTGCGGTGTACGGATGGGGCACAACACAGAGGTCGCCAGTTCAATCTCCCGGCGTGGCGCTTGAAGTCATTGGCATGTTTATTGGATCCCACCATCTCTGTCCACCCAGCAGTATAATTAGATGGGCACACACCACAGCACTTAACCTCAGCATGCGCTGAGGTTAAGTGCGGTTACTCCCCGCGTCTTCCAATACATCTGGACGTGGAGGAGCTGGCTAAAATATCACCTAGAGGGGCTCCCGAAAGCTGATTAAGATGACCCACGAGGCAAAACGGCAATGCGTAGAGACGGGCAGTTGTGTAAAGGTACAAATGTTGGAGAAAAAAATGGCTTAAGGTCTCAGCAGTATTTTAACAACCTTTACAAAAAAGATTACGAGTTTATGTCAAGGATGGGTAATAAAAAAAACATAAAAACGCAAGCCATTACTTGATAAAGCAATATGTAAATATACAATAAGGAACAGCGTGCACGGCGCATTAAGGATTGCTAATGTATATTTTATTTGCTCGTTAAATTGAGAAATGCGAGCCGTCTCACTGTGCACAGAAGTTTAGAATTGTTCTCCGACACGGCTGGAAAAATAGCCATCAATTACGACCCGTCCCCATTTATGCGCACAACGCAGAGGATCTGGACGTTGTTTTCTTCTTCAAATGTTCCGACTACTCTTTCTCACACGACGTTGCATGTGGACATTATTGTGCCAGCGGTTAGTGACATTTCTCCGATTTGTGTTCAACTCACTCGCACCACCGACTTCAACGCCGCTTGACGGTACGTACAATTTCCTCGGCTCAGTGACGTACGTCATTGATGCTGGGACATTCAGAGGTAGATGTTAACTACCTCGCCTGGTATGCAGGAGGGCGTGGATTCGATCCCGAGTTTGCGTGTTCTCTCTCTTTCTCCTTGTGGCCGCGTGGATTTTACTCCGGGTCCTCAGGTTTTTCCCTCCACAGTTAGAAACGTGCGTTTAGAGTATTTGGCTGCTGTGCATTTCCACGTGATCAGCCATTTCGTTGAGCTATCATTTATGATAGACAGGTCGCTTCTGAGAAAGAGCTGAGAGCCCAGTGGGCCTCACCTGGTTCAAAAAATATCGTTTAGTTTAAGCTTCATATCTGCATGTATAAACAACCTCACATACACTTTTCACTATAAGGACATTGCAAAAACATAGTAAATAAACTTTTGAACGAAACAAGTAACTCAAACAGAGATGCCAACTCAGGAAGTGCATTAAACTACACCATTTATTTTATTTAACCAGGTAAGGCCCACTGAGCGATGTAGCTCTTTTTCAGTAGCGACGTGGCCACAATTGATAGCTCAACGAAGTGGCTTATCACGTGGAAATGTACAGCAAGCCAAACACTCTAAACTCGTGATGTTGATTCGAAATGTGGAGGGGGGGGGGAAGGGGGGGGGGAAACACGAGGACCCGGAGAAAAATCCACACGGCCACGGGGAGAGAGAGAGAGAGAGACACCGCAAACCCTCAAATACACAGCATGTGTCGGGATCGAACCCACGAGCTCCTAGTATACCGGGCGAGCTAGTTAACGTCTCCTAGCCACCGCGGCGCTACCAGCAGCGTGATTCACCATTGTCGACTGCAATAGCAGCGGCTGTCAGATGCGTCACAATCAGCCGGCAACAGTAACCGAAGCAGCATTGGCTGTTGCGGAACCGGCATCGGATTGCAAGCAGCAGCAATTGGGCGGTCACGTGGCCCGGTAGCAGCGCCGTTTTGCCACGGTTCAAACCCAAACGGCCTCCCTGTTCATTACTGCGGCCGACCATAACGATGCATGTACGTGCCGTCTGCTTCAACGGTGGATTATCAAGATCCTGTGATGTAATTCGTAAGAGTCTGCCATTCGTTGCAGAGGTTTACGGTTCCACCATAACTATACACGTGTTGAGAAGTTCCCGACGACTCACTGGGAAGCTGAGGTTTAGTTAAGGGCTTTCGCCTTAGGTTTATTACAGATCTTAACAGTACACACACAGGGGGTGAACAACTTCCCAGCGGGTTAGGCGGGTGCCGGGCTGGGTCAGCCTACACAGCCGGCTGCCTTGTGCGGTCCCCTCTGCGCCGGCCGTGGGATCGGCCGACACGGCCGACCGAGGAGCACAGCCACGTCCAGCCCTGGTACTGTGCCCTCTCCCCTATCCCTGCCCTCTCGCCCCTGGTTCCCCCCCCGTTCCACCCTTCTCGGACCTTAACTCTCCAGCTACGACCCCGCTGCCCCGAGCGCATGACGTCACTTCACGGCGCGTCATTCTGCTGCCCCGAGCGCATGACGTCACGTCACGTGACGCCATCGCACTGGACAGCACGCGTAAACGCCACTTCCCCATTCTACTCCTCTACACATGTGTGAGCACCGATATGCTTTAAAGGTATTTAATTAAGATCCTGTGATGTAATTCGTAAGATATTGTGTGCCGGCGTCATTGTTCAAATTTCCCAATGTTTTTGGAAAGCCAGGTGGACAGTGGATGTCACTCAACACTGCCATCTCCAGGCCACCTCGCAGCCAAACGCTGTCACTCGGTCAAGTTCGCCGTGCCGCTAATGTGATCCGATGACAGAACAATAATAACAATAATCGCACTTTCATTTTATGTCGCGTCATTTATGCTAATAGCATCCCAGAACGCTGTACATGAATTAACTACCATCATGAGCCAAGAATGTCTGTGTGTCCCGCGCGTGACATCACTCCACGTCGACCAGCCCCCCATCATTAATAATCATGACCAGGTGACGTCACTCCACGTCGACCAGCCCCCCTCATTAATAATCATGAGCAGGTGACGTCACTCCACGTCGACCAGCCCCCCTCATTAATAATTATGAGCAGGTGACGTCCTCCAAATGGAAAACCCCCCTCATTAATAATCATGAACAGGTGACGTCACTCCACATCGAACAGCCCCCTCATTAATAATCATGAACAGGTGACGTCCTCCAAATGGACACCCCCCTCCCTTAATAATAATTATCGGGTGACGTCACTCCACATGGGGGGGCGTGGCGCCTCCTCCCCCCTCCTCAGCGTCAACTCACAACCCTCACTACAAAGGTAGAACCCTCAGGTCACGTGATCTCCGTAACGCTGTTGAGACATCAAAGTAAAAAGGACGTCATGATGAACAAGGGATTATAACAAATTATTGGTTCATATTCTTGGTTCTTTCAGTAAAGTCACGTAGAAGGGAAACAATAAAATAATAAAAATATAAAACAATACAATTCTCACGACGTTTCGACTGCAACACAAGCAATCATCATCAGGTGTGAAAATTTATTGTTTCCCTTCTACTGGGTGACTTTACCGAAAGAACCAAGAATGCGATTCACGTACATTTGACATAGTGTGAATGCCTCCGTTAATTTACAAGGGAGTTTTGTCTCAAATTGTTAACAGAAGAATGACTGAGCCATCATTCCACAATCGAGTGACTTCATCTTAATGCGCTAATTAGTAAATAGGTGAGATAATCTTTAGTCCAACGGCGATTCTCAACTTCTTTGGTGATATCCACGGCTATTGCATATGTAATACCTTTCCTTGCTGTGGTTTTCACACCTGATGATGATTGCTTGTGTTGCAGTCGAAACGTCGTGAGAATTTTATTGTTTTATATTTTTATTATTTTATTGTTTCCCTTCTACGTGACTTTACTGAAAGAACCAAGAATATGAATCTCTGCAGCCACGAAAGCTTTATATCGAAAGTTATTATAACCTTTAAATTAAATAAGTCTGTGTCACCGCGCCCTTACAAATTGCACACGCATTAATGTGATGAATATCACGTCGCGGTCTGATTTTCGCTTGCAAGTTTCAGATTTACTGCAATACACCCGTCCTTGGACGGGAAAAAAGCTTATTTTATATAAGGACGTAAAACCCATATAAGGCCACTACCAGGCAAGCGAAAACCCTACTTCTACCAAGCAAAATAAAAATGTAAGAATAAACAAATTAATAAATGGCCCCAAAACAAACTGAAATCACAAACAAAAAAAGTAATCACAACAAATAAATTATGGAAACATATAATTTAAAAAAGGAATGTAATACATGTATAATCCAAGCAATGTCCTATGTTGCTTGCGCATCGGTTTTTTTTTCATGGATTTTCTGTTTGCACAGTCAACACAAAGTCACTTTAAGATGTTTTTCTTGTTCGTGTTTTTGTTTTTGTGTTTGTTGTGGTTGCACCCGATTCAAGAGCCGAATGGCTCACAGGGCCATACCAAAATAAAGAAACTTAAAACTGAAACTGAAATCGTGTGCATGATTGCATTTGCGCAAGGCAAACAAAATAAGCTCCAAACAGTTGAAAGACAAATTGACTTGGGCCATTCAATAACCTCTGGATTATCAGCATGGACTCGTTACGCACTAATAATAACTGCACCGACTGATGCCTGATCATTATTCGACCGAAGGCGAGCATGGGCATTCGCACAACAATAAACATAGTTTTCCTGTAACAGATTGCCTCCACCTATCAGTGTCAGCGACCCAGCTGACTCGGACCACTGTGCTGTGCCATCACGAGGATGACGTGACGCATCACCAAATACAATCGATTCCCAAAGTGAACAGAATTGGTGTCCTCAGTCCAGCCATCAACGACCACAACAAAAGAATCACATCAAACGAGGCTGTTTCAATTACTTTGATTTTATTTTACCCCGCCTCTGAGACGTAAACATTTCATTTGATTGACGTGAGACGAACACTACAGTGCTGTAACAAACATATATGCAGGCACCGGTGGACACACACACATAATGACTGAGCCAACTCACAAGGCATGGGAGATTTTTTTTATCAGAATGCATTATAGACAAAACAGAAAGTTGCTCTATACTCTTCAGATTTAAAAAAATGCAACCTCTTTCACGGTGTGTGCTCAATGCCAAATCCGAAATTATTGTTTTTTTTTAAACTAGCCAGGAGTTATATTCTTGGTTCTTTCGGTAAAGTCACGTAGAAGGGAAACAGTAAAATAATAAAAAAATATATAAAACAAACTTTAAATCAAAATTTAGCCAGGAGTTATAAAACTTTTTTGACAACTATAATTGGGAGAGGCAGAGCTGCAACTTTTGCTGTTTCTATATGTGGCCGGCATGCACTTTGGCAGCAGAACATGGTCGTTCGCAAAGTTCCTTCAGCAGGAACATTGGGGTTTTTGCGGATGCTGTAACACTTCACCAGGGAACACGTGGGGCTGTGTGTATGTCCGTTGAACTAATGTTGACCACACGCAGGAATCGAACCCAGGTTGCCAGGATCATAGTGCAGTGCGCTCATCGCTTTCCTACCGTTCCCCAAACCAGTACAAACATACAAAAAAAGATCCCCTGTATAGCCTGAACAGACTATTGGGGCAAGTGCTATTAGCGAACACCTACGAAGGCCAGAACGGCACACGAGGGGGTGGGTGGCCAGCACCGCACCCGGCCGCCTTTGTCTCCCCCAGTGGCGATGTTTTTTACGCACCACACCAGGTACTCATTTGAGCCTGAGTCGACCTAGGCGATACCCAGGACCGGATCAGATAATCGTCACTGATATTCGCCACGAGCAGGAATCGAATTCAGGCCGGCAGGTTCGTAGCGCAGCGCGCTAACCGCTATACCACTGCTCCCCACAACACATACACACACGCGCATACACATTTACAAAGACATATGGACCTGTGCAGTGACATCCTGGATGTCACTGGGTGATGCCGGCTCCAGCGAGGCACGGCGTGCGAATAATTGACATCGCAGACACCCCGTACATGTGGGTGTAGTACCAGCCCTAGAGGCGCTCGGTGAGCGCTGATAGAGAGCGCCGAGTGACACCACGCTCGGCGTGCAGTGCTGCCCCCTATCGGAGGGGGTGTGTGAGTGCCGGCCGTGAATGGGGTTTCTGTGGGCCGTGGCACTCTGGTTGACCCTAGAAGGCACGTGACGGGTCAAGTCTACACAGGTGCCCCAAGTGGGGGCTAGGGGTGGTAACGTGTCGGCAGGGGCGAGTTCCTGCTCGAGGATTCGAGAAGGCGGTCGTGGCCAAAGGCGGAGCCAGCCACGACCAGTGAGGATAAAAACCGGGTCCCCAGAGGGATCGGGGTTCAGCGTTGCTGTTGTTATCCTGAAGATCTACGTTCTGTGTTCTACGTCCGAGAAGAGTCATCAACACGTGGACCTGGACCCAAGCCGGGGTCCTGTCCGTTGTAGCTACTCCCAGTGTAATTAGTGTAAGTTAGCCTGGTGGTCCACCACCACAGGTTGTGATCTGGTCAAGGGTTGGTATCAACAAATGTGTTGCCTCCACAGAGTACGTCTGCGACTCAGTTGAATCCACGAAAACTGTATAACCTTGTACAGACTGGTAGTGAGCAGATAATAAGACCATCACGGCATTTGATGGGCTGGTGTTTCCAGCATCACACCTGGCCGCCTTTGTATGCATATATGTTGAAACTTCTTTTGCACAGTACGTAAGCCAACCGTGCTAATCGGAGGTGCGAGGGAAGGACGAGGCTGTGGACCCACGCCGTTGCACTTTACAAGCACCGCCAAAAACGGATTCCCGTCTCGATGGCTGTTAAAAAAAATTGCGTTGGCTTCGGAGGCGGCTGCTGTCAAACTTGCACCAGTTCAGTCTGTCGTACGTCAGGGAAGGGACCAACACTGTGGGCAAAAGGGCTGGACGCTGATTGGCTGAGTGCCGCGCTACAGCAGGCAATTACATTTTCCACGTAATGTCCAATGATGTCCTGAGAGAATGTGTCACAGCGCCTGCCAAGAGACGTCTCTTTGATTGAGTAAAAATCAACAAGCGGCATGTAAACTGCCCTCGCACGCCCTCCCAATGAGCTTATACCTTGTCCATCCCTTGTCTACAGGGGCTACACTATACATATGCATTGTTTGCATTCATTGATCACCAATGTGAGACTACAAAAATCACTCTATTAATAACTTAAACTTGAGACAAAACCCATATCTTCAACGCGGAGCCTCGAGGTTTAAGTCACATTTTCATAAAAGTTAGATTTTGAAACGTGTACGTGACAGATCTTACTGCATAAGATCTCGGATCCCACGTGCGCTCACAGTAACGCTGGAGGGTGAGGTGACATCTTTCTGGACCTCTTTCCACGAGGGTAACATCATTGAGCCATGCTCAGTTTTCCCTCGAACAGTGACGCGATCCTTTGCCCACCACGGGATCCAGTCACGGTCATGATAGCAGGTAAAAGTTCAGCATACGTACATAGAAAAATAGATGTAATTGACGATTTTATTTTAAAACCCCCAAAAGAAGAAAACAGTGGAAAAAACACAAAGGTAAGAGATATACATACATGAAACAAGGTATAAAAATGTTTGTCTTGGTGTCAATGTGAATATAGAAAGTTAACATGATTGAGCATTAACATGAGAACGATGTTCCAGATGTGGCCCTTCGGGTGGTGACCACTGCCATCTGCAGTGGGCAAAGAAGCAGAGCTCCTGGTGCAAATGGAATAACAAACTTAATTAAAGAAGCAAAAGCGGCAGTTTAATGAAAATGAGTAGCCTGGTGCATGGAATGTCTACACAAAAAAAAACTCAATCGTCCAATGACGTCTCAATCTTTTGAACGAAAGAGACGAAACATTTATTTGAAAAATCACGGACCGGTTATCCATTTTGTCACACGCACATAAACTGCTCACGAAGACCACAGATAACGAATAATGGGTCAATTCGAGGGCCCACCAACAGCAAGCCGGTGTTTGTAAAGGTTTTCCCACCATTAACTACGGTCATGCTCCAACATAAATTCTAGAAAAAAGACGAGATTGAAGCCAGGAATGGTCCTCAGCGCCTTCGGTGTATCTCTGACAACTGCCACGGCTCGTTTTGCACAAATCATGGTTACCGTTTATTTGTTCCGTTTTTCCTGATATCATCTTGGTGAGATGTTTATTTATCTCACCAGGATGTAACCTTTCTTTTCATTTTCGTTAACATCACAAAACGTGCATTGACCATCATTTGTTTTCTCTGGCAGACCTGGGGTGAATTGTAATCCGTTGCAATTGTTTAGATTTTAAGTCTAAATCCAAACCGCCAAGGTGAATAGTATTAGCTCTATTCTTTGGTTCTTTCGGTAAAGTCACGTAGGTAGAAAAATTAAACAAAATAATAAATAATATATCACGACGTTTCGATCGCAACACCAAGCGGTCGTCCTCAGGCGGAAAAAATAATCCAACAGTGGAACTGCTGAACCAGGAAAAATGTCCCAACGAGCCAACAGGCCTCTTCTCGATCAAAACATCGAGGAATGAGAGCTTGCCATCATTTTCCACTTCCATGGTGAATTTGATGGGTGGGTGTATGGAATCGATGTGGTTGAAAAATTGGTTCGGTGCTGGCTGGCCATGTGGCCAGATGACAAAAGTGTCATCTACGTATCTCTTCCATAGGGAAGGACGCAGGGTGGATGCCAGGATGGCATCTGTTTCAAATTTCTCCGTGAAAACATTCGCTACCACTGGTGATAAGGGAGAACCCATAGGGGTACCTTTATTTTGTTTGTAGAATGTACCATTCCAGATGAAGTGTTGGTAAGGCAGTGCCTCACCAAAGTTTTCAATGATTGCTATCGTATCAGGTACAGGTACCTTGGTGAGCAGAGAGACGACATCGAAGCTGACAAACAAATCATCTGGAGACAGTGAAATGTCCTTGATTAGAGAAACCAAGTGAGCCCAGTTAAGTAACTGCTTCTGGCCACATGGCCAGCCAGCACTGAGCCAATTTGTTCAACCACATAAATTTTCCATAAAGCAATCCATCAAATTCACCATGGAAGTGGAAAATTATGGCAAGCTACCATTCCTGGATGTTTTGATCGAGAAGAGGCCTGATGGCTTGTTGGGACATTCTTCCTGGTTCAGCAATTCCACTGCTGGATTATTTTATCCGCCTAAGGAAGACCGCTTGGTGTTGCGATCAAAACGTCGTGATGTATTATTTATTTTGTTCTATTTTTCTACCTACGTGACTTTACCGAAAGAACCAAAGAGTATGGATTCCTGCAGTCACGAAAGCTTCAAATCGAGTATTAGCTCTGCTGATGCAATTGTATTTGCAATTGACTCCAGGTCTGCTGTGTGTATTGTTTCAAGGTACCTTGGTGAGCTTGCCATACACGAATCAAGAAAAACTGAATAATATAACTTTTCAAAGAACAAGCAATCAACTGCAATAACACACCTACATAGATTACCATATATATATAAAAAGAGGCTAATCTATCCATGGTATTTATGTTTCTGATGTTATTTATCTTTGTTTGTGTATCCATGTCCAGATAACTATTTCCGAGACTGCTTCAGCAAGTTTCAGCTGAATTCTAATGTTAAGCGGTTTATGTGAACAAGCACAAAATCTCAAAACAATATTAACCCACGACTCAATATCTAAGCTTGTAAGTCGCCGGTGCTGCTCATGCACTTTTCCATTTTTGATAATAGCCCAGAATGTGACTCGAACCCATGAAAATGGGGAGGGGGGTTGTCAATGGGACAGGCTTGCCCACTAGTCCATTCAAATTGTTTCATGAATTACCATAGATTCAGCACTCACTTGATGTCAGTTAACTATAACACATTTATAACAAGTACACTACAGTTACTAATACCATGCCTTCGAGGTCAATAAATTATGCACCACTTTGTAGGCAGTCGACAAAGATCCTATGTCACCCCTTATGCATCTACCGGCCACCAACGTAAGAATGTGGAATTGCCACAAATAGCTCAAGGCCACCAACAAAGATTTTAGCATCAGGACACCTTCACTCTTGCATGTACGTACGTTGAGCTTCTTTCGTACGTAGCCAACCGTGCTCATCGGAGGTGCGAAAGACTCTCGGACTTTTTTTTCCATGAATTCTGGTGAATGGGCGAGATTGAGGCCTGTTGCCTTCTCAGTGTAGGCCAGACGTGGGCAAAGTACGGCCCGTTGGGCTTTTTAATCGGGCCTGCCGAACTTGTCCAAATATTATTATTATTAAATTAAATTTTCCCCTTCTCCCGTAATGCCCCCATTTCCCCATTAGTTGGCGCACTTTGACCGGGAGTTACGATATGTTTTTGCATTGTTCATGTTCGTGCAATTTGTTAAATTGCCTTGCAAATAAATCCTTTGCTACCTGTTAAAGGCCAAATCCTTTCATGTAATTATTTTTACACGTCATTTATATTAGCTCACACGAACACTCCATCTGTTCCTGGCCCGGCCCCTCTGTCAAATTTTAGAACCCATTGTGGCCCGCGAGTCAAAAAATTTGCCCACCCCTGGTGTAGGCTGTGACCGGCCACTACAGTTCTCTGTGCCCGATGACGCGGCCTTCGCTGCTTGTGCGATCATCCCCGGCCAGCCAGCGCTCGTAAATGTGGTAGGGATCCGTGTTCCAATGCTTGTGGAAGGAGACTGGGGAATGGCTTGTGAGATAGTCGAGCGGATAGTCCTCCGGCCGTGCCTGCAAACACAACGCACGCTCCGTTAAGGTCCGGGGCAATGAGCAGAAGAAACTCAAAGAGCGTGTGTCAGCTCACGAAGGAAATACGCTGTGGCTTTATTTCACTATCCAACGTGCTTTGGTTTTGCCATGTGAGTGGTGCGTGTGGCAAGTTAAAATCATGTTTGGGTGTTGAATTAGCCTAGCATTCCTCTGCGGCTGGTAAAATTAGAACTGCTTTGTGGGAAGTCGTCGGCAACGGTTGTCGATGGAAATGTGAAAGTTCCATCACTGGCCCAGGTTCGCCAATGTCTGTATGTCAAACTTCTTTCACACCGTACATAGCCAACCATGGCGATCGGAGGTGCCGGGGGAAGGACAACAAACTAAACACAAAGAGCGGTTCTTAAAAAAAAATTGTTTTCAATCTAGATTTAAAAGTGCATAGCTCTAGTCGCTTCCTAATATTGGAAGGGCCAATAGTGATGGGTGATGGGTGCCTTGCCACCGCAAGTTGTTTGAGCAGGGAGACACAAAGTGCCCTTTAGTTTTCTGTCAATGCGTGCTGATGCAGCACAAAGCGGTACTCGTCTCCTCGACCATGATTTTTTGTTTTCAACTTTCCAACGGTTCAAGTTGAGCGCCCAGCCACCGTTAGCAAAAAAAATATAACTCGTCGATTAAACCATGGGTACACGAGAACTGCACAGTTATCAAAAAAACATTTGTGGTTTCGTGACAGTGCAGCGGGCACACCTGGTGGAACTGTGGGCTGTGAGTGGCAGGAATTGCCAGGCTCTTGAAGCACATGCCCAGCACCATGTCATCCGGAGCATCATCGCTGTAGCACTTGCAGCCACCGGCCATCAGCTTTTTCACTGCTTCACGGCTGAACACCATTCTGCAACAGAGAGAGAGAGACGCGACTGCACCATCAATTCACCCTCAATGCACCCGTTCTTGTTGGAACTGAAAAGCTGAGTAGAGTTGAGCCCGAATGCATGTATGTATGTTGAATTGGAGGTGGGACGGAAGGACAACAAACTCAACACAAAAATCCAAATAGTTCCCTTTCTCTTATAGAATTGGGAATTTATTCAGAAACGCTGACAGATTTGTTTGCAAGGGGTAACCAGATGCTCTAGGATTGGTATGTTAAGAGGCCAAGAGATATAAGTACAGCAACGGATTATTGAATATACCTGTATGTGTGGTGCCCCCTTATGTGTCGGTCCTATCTGGGTACTGCAGTTTACTTCTGCATGCCGAATACTCATTAATGGAATTGGACAAACATGCCAATGCAGGACCCTCCTGAAAATGTGCTTGGGGGCACCACGGTGGCGAGATGTTGACTACCTTGCCTGGTATGCAGGAGGTCTCCCCGTGGTCGCGTGTATTTTTCTCCGGGTGCTCCGGTTTTTCCTCTCCACATTTAGAATCAACTTCAAGCGTTCATGGAGTATTTGGCTGCTGCTATAATGTCCACGTGATAAGCCACTTCGTTGAGCTATCATTTGTGGCCATGTTACTTCTGAAAAAAGAGCTATATAGCTCAGTGGGTCTTACCTGGTAAAATAAAAAAAGTTTAGTTGAATAGTTTAAATAGCTTAGACTAAGTGCACGTTTCCTGGACAAAGCGTGTTTTGTATTCATATATTTTTAGTAAGTCTCGTAAAATGTGTCACGTCTGAACCAATCAAATGCTCATTCTCGAACATCTACTGAAGTTTCTGCTGTCCCCTTCCGTACGACGGCTTTTCAACTCCTCAGTCACAACGCCCACTTGCGCATCACGAATGCCACACAATCCTGACCTAAAATTCCCAAGCAAGCTCACGGGCTTTCCACGAAGGGGGGAGGGGTTTGCAACTGTACAACCTGCTGCACTGTGAGCTAACGCAAGCGGCGAAAAGACTGTCCGTGATGCGTGACTCCGAGACACTCCCTCGCACAGCACAGATGGAAATCGATAAGCAACTGGAAGCTGCAGCACCCCCCCCCCCCCGCCGAGTGATTCTCTCACAGGAAAGGCATATGTCAGCTGCCATATCATAATGCAGGTGTGGCCTTTGTTAGTGTGCAGATAAACACGTCCTCTTGTGCCGAAATGTCAACGCGGGCCTACGAACGTGCTCAAAAGTAGATGCGCCTCCCTGCAGAATGCGTACAGCCACAGAAACGGCCACACAGGGCCTCATTGTGTTGTGTAAAATGTTTGTTTCCGTGGGCTATTTGGAGGAAAAGCACTCGTGTTTCCATTACCAACAAACAGGGCAAAATTGTCCAAGTGAATGGGTTTAAGCTGCTACATCAAGATCTTATGTGGCTCTGAATCCTTTAATGTTTTGCCATATTTTGAAATGCTATAAAATAACATGAATAATGCGAGTAATCGATCACAATAATTGTCTCTTATTCAGCCGGAAAGCTCCACTAAATCCTGACACATTTTCTGTTTGTGGTCTGTGGCCAATCATTTTGGATGAGGAGATAAACAGGAATATGTCGTGCCTATAACTATAATCCGTGATGCAATGCTAAAGAGAACACGAAAGGAACTTGTACATTCTTGATTTGAAGCTTTCGTGACTGCATGAATCCACAACTCTTTGGTTCTTTCGGTAAAGTCACGTATAGGTAGAAAATAAAATAAAACAAATCACGACGTTTCGGTCGCGATGCAAGCGACCTTCATCAGGTGGCACCGATACAGCGGGACAACCGCTGACATAGGAGAACGAGCTGCTGACCACAAGAGTTTATAAAGAGTTGTGGTGGGCCCCAACCCAAGGGTAAGTGGGCGGAGCTAGAGAAGGAAGAAAGGGGGGGGAGGGTGAGAGGGGGGTGGGCGCAGGTGATCGGTGGAAGGCAGACAGCAGCTGTGCCTGTGGGGCCAATGTGAGAAATTAGCATGTAAATTAGCATGTAAACATCCTGCCTGCCGTTTTGTAATTTCTCACATCAACAGGGCGACTCCCTTCCCCATCCTCCTCCTGTTTACATGCTAATTTACACTTACATGCATATTTCTCACATTGGCCCCACAGGCACAGCGTCTCTCTGCCTTCCACAGGCACAGCGTCTCTCTGCCTTCCACAGGCACAGCGTCTCTCTGCCTTCCACAGGCACAGCGTCTCTCTGACTTCCACAGGCACAGCGTCTCTCTGCCTTCCGCAGGCACAGCGTCTCTCTGACTTCCACAGGCACAGCGTCTCTCTGACTTCCGCAGGCACAGCGTCTCTCTGACTTCCACAGGCACAGCATCTCTCTGCCTTCCACAGGCACAGCGTCTCTCTGACTTCCACAGGCACAGCGTCTCTCTGCCTTCCACAGGCACAGCGTCTCTCTGCCTTCCACAGGCACAGCGTCTCTCTGACTTCCACAGGCACAGCGTCTCTCTGACTTCCACAGGCACAGCGTCTCTCTGCCTTCCACAGGCACAGCGTCTCTCTGCCTTCCACAGGCACAGCGTCTCTCTGACTTCCACAGGCACAGCGTCTCTCTGCCTTCCACAGGCACAGCGTCTCTCTGCCTTCCACAGGCACAGCGTCTCTCTGCCTTCCACAGGCACAGCGTCTCTGCCTTCCACAGGCACAGCGTGTCTCTGACTTCCGCAGGCACAGCGTCTCTCTGCCTTCCACAGGCACAGCGTCTCTCTGCCTTCCACAGGCACAGCGTCTCTCTGACTTCCACAGGCACAGCATCTCTCTGCCTTCCACAGGCACAGCGTCTCTCTGACTTCCACAGGCACAGCGTCTCTCTGACTTCCGCAGGCACAGCGTGTCTCTGCCTTCCACAGGCACAGCGTCTCTCTGACTTCCGCAGGCACAGCGTCTCTCTGCCTTCCACAGGCACAGCGTCTCTCTGACTTCCGCAGGCACAGCGTCTCTCTGACTTCCGCAGGCACAGCGTCTCTCTGACTTCCACAGGCACAGCGTCTCTCTGCCTTCCACAGGCACAGCGTCTCTCTGACTTCCACAGGCACAGCGTCTCTCTGACTTCCGCAGGCACAGCGTGTCTCTGCCTTCCACAGGCACAGCGTCTCTCTGCCTTCCGCAGGCACAGCGTCTCTCTGACTTCCACAGGCACAGCGTCTCTCTGACTTCCACCGATCACCTGTGCCCACCCCCCTCTCACCCTCCCCCCCTTGCCCCCCCCCCCCCTTCTTCCTTCTCTAGCTTCACCCACTTACCCTTGGGTTGGGCCCACCACAACTCTTTATAAACTCTTGTTCTCAGCAGCTCTTTCTCCTATGTCAGCGGTTGTCCTGCTGTATCGGTGAAGGTCGCTTGTGTTGCGATCGAAACGTCGTGATTTGTTTTATTTTATTTATAACTACGTGACTTTACCGAAAGAACCAAAGAGTATGACCTTGTACATAACAACTCCTCACTACATTATTAGCTCATCATCAACTCACTGCTGGTTGAAAGCCTCCCAAAGCCAACAAAATCTGGAATGATCCTGCTCTGTAATAACCACATTTTCAAAAAACATCGTCTACATTTTGTTACTATCCTTGCAAATATTTGTGTTAATAAAATGTAGCCCTTGCTTTTGAGAGCTTTGGATGACTGCATCAATTTCCATTGAATTATATTCCTTGCCATGGTCTACAAAGGCTCGGAATAATGATCTCCGATATTCAATTGTCTTTTTTCAGTATCTTCTTGATTGTGCATGATCGATGATGACAAAATACCTTCCAATATCTTGCTTGCTCGCGTGACTGGCTGGCCTCTTCAGCCGCCAATTTTCTTCCCAATTATATGCACGAACGATTCACATACATTTTGATTTAAAGCTTTCGTGACTGCAGGGATTCATATTCTTGGTTCTTTCGGTAAAGTCACCACGTAGAAGGGAAACAATAAAATAATAAAAATATAAAACAATAAAATTATCACGACGTTTCGACTGCAACACAAGCAATCATCATCAGGTGTGAAATCCAAAACAACAAAATTTGAAAAAAGTGGCGTTTTTTTAACGTTAGCACCACGGAGAGCGATTTGACAGTTTGTTCAGATGGACGAGTCCATCTATGTTCGGAAAAGAGGAGGGTGGAGACGAAAAATAATGGATGCGGTTTGAAAGTCACCTTAAGCGTGATCAATCAAATTTTCTTATTGTGGTTTTCACACCTGATGATGATTGATTGTGTTGCAGTCGAAACGTCGTGAGAATTTTATTGTTTTATATTTTTATTTTACTGTTTCCCTTCTACGTGGTGACTTTACCGAAAGAACCAAGAATGCGATTCACGTACATTTGACAGTGTGAATGCCTCCGTTAATTTACAAGGGAGTTTTGTCTCAAATTGTTAACAGAAGAATGACTGAGCCATCATTCAACAATCGAGTGACTTCATCTCGATGCGCTAATTAGTAAATAGGTGAGATAATCTTTAGTCCAACGGCGATTCTCAACTTCTTTGGTGATATCCACGGCTATTGCATATGGTCCAGGAGCTTTCCCTTTTGTAAAACCTTTCCTTGGGATGCAAACGTTTTATGTATTTACTCTGTCCATCTGCCTGTCTCTATCACAGAAAAACGCTTTTAAAGATGATCCAATATGCGCAAAACTTTGTCCACAATAAAGGGGTTTTCTGGGGTTAGATTGGGTAAATATAAATGTGTCGTTAAATCGTTCTGTTGCCGGAACCCGGTGGGTGACATGGCCGAGTGGTACGGCTTGCTGCAAAGGTTCACAGTTCGAATCCAGCGGCCGCCCCGATAATTACCGCGGTGTGCAATAACTATTATAACACACTCCGTCTGGCTTCACGCAGTGGGCTTTAAAGACCGTGTGACGTCATTCGCAAGAGTAGGCCATTGTGCTGACATCAGGATCCAATTGTTTATATGGTGAAACAGGTGATCCTCAGAGGCAAAGTTGACCTAGGGGAGGCCAAGTTCTGGTATCACTTGCTACTGATGTCTGCCATGACCTAGAACCGAACTCAGGTCATTGAGATTGTAGCACTGTGTGTTGTCTACACCACCATTCCCCATAGCCCCATATGTAAAGTTTAGACCAAATGGGCTGTTGCCTGCAAGTGCTGTTTGCGAGTATCTATTAACAGGGCCAGGCTTGGCGATGCACTTTTAAACCTAGATTGATGTTCGAACATGCATACACCACGGCCAGTGTTTGTCCCCTCAGTGGTAATGTTTAAACACTGCACCAGGTAACATAATCACCACTGCTGTTAACCGTGGCCTGGCATCAAATTCTGGTTGCCAGGTTTGTATCACAGTGTGCTAATAACCACGCTACTGCTCCCCATGCAAAACAAAACAAAGATCCCCCCGTACAACCTTAACAAACTGTTGGGGCAAGTCCTGTTAGCCAGTACAGCACACCACGCCCGGCTGCCTTTGTGTCCCGAGTGGCGATATTTACACATCAGACTAGGTACTCATTTGAGGCTGAATCGACTTAGGGGAGTCCCAGGACGAGCTCAGATAATTATAATCGTCACACGAAGGAGTTGCCAGCACCACGCCTGACCACCTTTGTCTTCCTAGTGGCGATATTTACACATCGGACTAGGTACTCATTTGAGGCTGAGTCGACCTAGGGGAGGCCCAGGACGAGCTCAGATAATCGTCACTGGTGTTGGCCGTGCGCGTAAATCGAACCGGGGCACGGGGTTCATAGCGGAGCACGTTAACTGCTGCACCACCGCTCCCTATATACACACACACACAAAGGCAAAGGCACACACGCACATGCACACGCAAATGTGAAAGAAAAATACTGACCCGCCGCCACCAGTTATGTAGCTGTAGCCACCACCAGTCAGTAGCCCATAGCCGTAGCGCTCTCCCAGGTACACAGGCTCAGTTGGGTCATAGCAGCTCAGCAGCTTCTGCAATCTGGGCACACTGGCAGGAAAACCAACAGCGACACATTTGGCATCACAGAGTAAATGTGAAATATCCACCTCTGACTAGAGGCCATCAAAGAATATCTAGGTCTTGAACTTGCGCTGGCAATTAAATGAAACTGTTGGCACAGAGCCGTCAAAAACAGCATTTAAGCTGAATTCATCTCGGGGAGACTCAAGCCAGATTCGGCTACAAACTGCTGCTTATTATATGAATGGCCCAGGATTCAAACCCTGGTTGCTAGTCTTATGATACAGTCCTAGTCTCTACAAAGAGAGAGATAAAGATCCTCGTATAGCCTTAACAGACTGTTGGGGCAAGTGCTGTTAGCGAGCAGCACCTATTAAGGGCCGATACGGCACACGAGGGGGTGGGTGACCAACAACACACTCGGCCGTCTTTGTCTCCCCAGTGGCGATGTTTACACTCCACACCATGTACATATGCTAAAATTATTTCGCACCGTACGTAGCCAACTGTACTAATCAGAGCAACGGGTACAAATTCGAGGCCGAGCTGACCTAGGGGAGGCCCAGAACCGATTCAAATAAATCGTAACTGGTGTTGGCCATGAGCGGGAATCTAACTCGGGTCGCCAGATTTGTAGCGCAGCGTGCTAACCGTAGCACCACCGCTCCTGCCTAGTCTCTCCAACACCACTTCACACACACGTGCAATTCCAACAAATCACATAACAGAGATGTACACACATTGCAAAATGTCAAAGAGAGTATGTCATTGGTATGCAGGTGTAATATAGGATAAGCATTTGTCTTACAATGAGTGAAATACTGATAATCTGGTACATCATAAGGGAAGGTCTTCATCCAGAAGTGGATTGATAATGGGCTGTAAATTGCTTTTATTATGGTCACTAATATAATGCCATTGCTTAAATCAGCACACCATGTTTCCTTGCATAGCTTCATGGTGTTGAATAATCCGGGAACACTTTATTAACGAAAACCATGACTCTAGATATGCAGCCGACGCAAGTGGTGCCTTTTGCACCAGTTTCACTGACTGCCTCGCCTTAAAAAAAAAAACACCCATCTCCTTTTTTGGGTTTTGTGCTCAAAACATGCCTTGCTTATATTTAAACCAGCCGTGACTCACGATGAGCAGCATCGACCGCCATTTCCAGTGAGGTGACAATCGAGCGGGCCCGCGTGTCACCACCGGCAATGAATCGTAATGATGCAAGGGATCATGTTGAAGGATGGAGGTGGTGGCCGGGTGGACTCGGGGTGCTGCTCTCCACCGTGTGTGGATCGGAGGTCACGTGAAGGTTATCTCGAAAGGAAGCTCTGTGACATCCACTTCCGAGAGCCAATCTCCCTACGCGCATGGTCGCACACCCCTGCGAGGATTCTGAAAGGACACTTGGTCTCGTGACGTGACGGCGACGTAGCAGTCAGGATAAAGTTGGGGGGAGATCACGCATTTTTGTTGATCTCGTCAAGGAGGAAAAACCTTCACGCAAACTCTGGTCATCCTCGAACAAAAACGGTCACCGCATCGCGCCCTTTCAGACGCACTTCCGCGGCCATCTGGAACGCTCTTCCTTCCGATATTAGGAAGCCACCGGAGCTATGCACTTTTAAATAATCTGGATTGAAAACTAATTTCTTGAGAACTGCTTTTTGTATTCTTGGCTCTTTCGGTAAAGTCACGTAGAAGGGAAACAATAAAATAAGAAAAATATAAAACAATAAAAACAATAAAATTATTTTATTGTTTCCCTTCTACGTGACTTTACCAAAAGAACGAAGAATATGAATCCCTGCAGTCACGAAAGCTTAAAATCAAAATTTAACTGCTTTTTGTTTTTAGTTTGTTGTCTTTCCCCCGTACTTCTGATTTTCATGGTTGGCGACGTACGGTGTGACAGAAGTTCAACATGTGCACACACATGCTCAATACGGCCTGCTTTTTCACCAGCTATGCTTAGCTTTAAAAAAATGTTTTAATCAACAGCCGAACAGAAAGTCGCAGCAAAGTGGCCTCATTTATGACCCACGTCGGGGTGAGTTTCACCTCCTTGCGTTTGCGCCCGGCTCCCCGTTGTAGCGAGTTGATGCACACGGGTCGGTTACTTTGACTACATCGCAAGAGCCATTAATGATTCCTAATTGATTTTTTGAGTTAGGTCAAACGTCGATTTTGATTCATCTCTAGCTGCGAAAAGATTACGCGTTGAGAAAATCCACGGCGTGAATGTGGCTTCGGGATCAGTTTGATGTCTATCCATTGCAAAGGATTACGTAGCTGCGCGTGGGACAGTGCACACCTATAATCCGGAAAGTGAGAGGTTGGTGGATCACGAGGATTTGTGGAAAGTTAACAGTGGGGGTGGGGGGCAAACAGGGTGGAGAAGCTACAGCTAGTTACAGCTCAATAAACAATCCAATCCAACCTTATACAGATTCCTATCTGCAGATGATTTAATGCTGTCTTTTCCCATCACCTGCTCGCACAACCAGCTACCCACAGAGGAATATCGGCTCGCCTTAGCCTGTGAAGGTGTACGCGCACTGTGCTGCAAACCCAGGCACCCGAAATAGATTCTCCGCTCAAGACTAACACCAGTGGCGAGTAACGTGTGAACCAGTCCTGGTCTCCTTCCCTTCACCAATTTGCACTGACCATCCTGGTGAAGTATGGTCAAGCACCCCCCAAGACCAACAGGGCAAGCTGTGGCCTTTGTTCTGCGGTTCATTGACAAATGGCTGCCGATTACTTATTTACAATAATTATTATTGATTCTGGTTGGTGAGGAATTTCAGGCTGAAGATGACGACAGTCAAAAACATCAGAACCGTAAAATAAAATCTTGTGGTGCTCCAACTTGTTGTCAGAAGTATCATATTCCCAGCAATGATCCATAAATAATGTATACTACAATACACCTGCTTGCAGTGATTACTTAAAAGAAACAGTGTTCACATTGAAGTTGGGTTTGTAAAATGAAGTATTGATTTTTTTTCCATAAAGCTCACTGACTGTGCTGGTTTTGACCAGCTTGATGGCCATTATTCGAGAACTCATCACCGTACAATCAAGATGCACAAAGCACTGGCCATCAGTAGGCAAGATGAAGAGAAAAGCGAGCGGGCTCTCCAGCTCGCGATCCATCTTCATGTTCCACCGCAGTGAACACTTTGACCCCGGTGTTATTTGAGTAAAAAAAATGGGAACCAAGTGATTAATAACTACGAAGAAAAACAGCAGGCGGCGTGGCAAGCATCACCCACGGTACTACGCGGTGTCGATGCTACGTCACGATGCGGCTTGCTGAGCGTGGGGGCCGCGTGCTTGTGATCCAGTGATAAGGATTACAGGAAGGGTTTCCGAATCATAACTTCCGCATTTCCCCCCGCCCCCGCACCTTTGATGAACACGGCTGGCTACATACACATGTACATACTTGTGATGCACACAACCGCCAATGCTTCAAGGCGGCCAAAAGATGGCAGCACAGCGAGCGAGTTCAAGATCCGTATGGACTTTGAAAAATTATCCAACTCTCTTATTTGGTGTGGTTTCTTGCAGATACAATTCCGGATTCCTCTCACAATATGCAAAACACTCATTAGAAAATGACTGGCCAAACATCCCAATGTCTTGGCAAAAGACTCGACAATCAATGACAACATTCTGGATAAATGGAGGGGCCTGTTAAATACTCGTTGACATCGACTGGAGTACAGTGAAACCTTGGATTGCGAGTAACTTGGTCTGCGGGTGTTTTGCAAGACGAGCAAAATTTTTAATAAAATATTAATTTGATAAACGAGCGAGGTCTTGCAATACAAGTAGTACGTATACGTTGTGTCTGCCGAGCATCACGTGATCACAACTGACATACGAGTGCTTTGATATACGAGTGCTTTGGATTACAAACACGTTTCCGGAACGAATTATCCTCGCAATCCAAGGTTTTACTGTATTTACTTTTATGCACAAATATGGCCAGGATTACATTCCAGACATATGCAAAAAACAAATGTACATCTGCCAGACGACAGAAATGCGAGCTGTGGGGATGGAGACATGGGTTTGGTTCATTCCCTACATAGCAAATAGCAGCTACACCCCTCTACCTGCTCCAAATACCTTGGAAACAATCACCTACTTTTGCTTCCTGAAGAATAATTCACGGCTGGATGAAGGCCTCCAAATGCCCTGTATATCATAGTGGTTCACGTGATCTTACCCAACCATGCTGGTGAGTGTTGGTTGGTCAAGGGGGGAGAGGGGAGCCCAGGGTTAGTTCAGATATCACTTGCGACTGATGTTAGCCGTGACTAACATCAGACGTCACTTGCCACTGATGTTAGCCGTGACTAACATCAGACGTCACTTGCCACGGATGTTAGCCGTGACTAACATCAGATATCACATGCCACTGATGTCAGCCGTGACTAACATCAGATATCACTTGCCACGGATGTCAACCGTGACTAACATCAGACGTCACTTGCCACTGATGTTAGCCGTGACTAACATCAGATATCACTTGCCACTAATGTAAGCTGTGAATAACATCAGATATCACTTGCCACGGATGTCAGCCGTGACTAACATCAGACGTCACTTGCCACTGATGTTAGCCGTGACTAACATCAGATATCACTTGCCACTGATGTTAGCCGTGACTAACATCAGATATAACTTGCCACTGATGTTAGCCGTGACTAACATCAGACCGTAACTAACATCAGGTATCACTTGCCACTGATGCTAGCCAGGACTGAACAGATATCACTCTACAAGGGGTTCTTAGTGTGCTCAAATCCAACCCCTCACATAACAATATTTTTTGTATGAGTTCACAAAGACAACAAAGAAAATCAACACGTCTCATAGCTGAAATGAGCAAGGGGCTGGCACTCATCTCTGTTGATGGGGATAACCATTGTTCACATCCCACGAAAGTGGTGCTCATCTTATCCACCGTAGAGGGATGATGGGATGTGTCGACCTTGCATTGAGATTTGAACTCAAATCCTTTCAATTGTGATTGAAAGAGGCCCCCCCTCCCAGTCAGATGAAGATGGGGATAACAGCAGGGCTTCAGAAAAAAGCCTAATATTAGATCAGTCACTCACGGATATATACGAAAGCCTTTGAACATTCTGGGTGCCGCTGATACTGTATGTGTCTGTATATATATAGTACAAACACCACACAATGCGTACGTGTGTGTATGTATGCACGTGTTATTACTAAATTCCATTCGACAAAATGACATTCCATTACTTTAAAAGAGGATTTCTCTCCTTAAAGCACGACGCAAATAGCAATGGATTCGCCTTCTGTGCAAGATGCCAAGATTTTGAATGCACAAGATGCACTCGCTCACCCTCCTGCACGTACAGACATGGTGCCTTCGACGCCAAAGCCTTCATCGCAAAGTTTTCGTTTTTAGATTTTAGTTTGAATATAAGAACCCTCTGCTTTGATCCATTAATAACTCAAATGAACATACCTCTTTTGCCTGCCCTTTTGCAACGCTATGACTCATACCTACTCTAATACTATGTAACAAAATTTTTGTTCCTGGGTAATAAGTGTTATTTCGGAATTGCTTATGCCTAAAAAGTAAAGAAAATGGCTATTATTCCCCACAAGCTTTGCTTTTGTGACCAGGAAGGTGATATTTTGAAATGTACCTATTTTCAATGAGAAAACGGGCGAATTTGTGTCTTTTCGGTCACATAAAGTCAGAAAAAACATTAATCTAAATTAACATGTATTTATACTAAAGTAATACAAAAATGACTACAAAAGATTTAGAAGTGATTCGTTTTTCGAGATTTACGATTATACTGTAAATCACTTTCATGAATCAGCCCCCAAATGTAGTCTCTCATCATGTTCTCGTTATAGTGTCTTTGGTAGCGGTGTTCAAAGTCCAGTATATGCTGGTGGAAGTGCTCTCCTTGCTCCTCCGAGTACGCTCCCATGTTCTCCTTGAATTTATCAAGATGAGCATCAAGGATATGGACTTTGAGGGACATCCTACAGCCCGTTGTGCCGTAGTTCTTCACCAGAGTCTCAACCAGCTCCACATAGTTTTCGACCTTGTGATTGCCCAGGAAGCCACGAACCACTACGACAAAGCTGTTCCAAGCCGCTTTCTCCTTACTAGTGAACTTCTTGGGGAATTTATTAGGGAAGAAGTCTTGAAGGCTGCCGACTTCTTATCTACAGCTCTGACAGATTGTTTCATAAGGCCAAATTTGATGTGCAGTGGTGGCATCAGCACCTTCCGGGGGTCCAGCAGTGGCTCCCACTTGACGTTGTTCCTCCCCACACAGAATTCGGTCCGTTGTGGCCAGTCCAGCCTGTGGTAGTGCGCCTTGGTGTCCCTGTTGTCCCAAAGGCAAAGATAGCAGGGAAACTTGGTAAGACCGCCTTGGAGACCCATCAAGAATGCCATCATTTTGAAGTCTCCGATGACCTCCCAGCCGTACTCATCATACTTCAAGGCGTCCAGCAAGGTCTTGATGCTGTTGTCATCTTCTTTGAGGTGCACCGAGTGAGCCAGGGGAAGAGACGGGTACTTGTTATCATTATGGAGCAGCACGGCTTTGAGGCTCCTGGATGAGCTGTCAATGAAGAGGCGCCACTCATTCTGGTTACAGGCGATTCCGATTGCCTCGAACAGACTGGTAACATTGTGGCAGAAGCAGAGCCCATCTTGACAGGTGAAGAAGCTGCAAAAAGGTTGGTGACGCTTCCTCTGATCTGCGACTTGCACACTTTCAACCAACAAGTTCCAATGCTTGAGCCTAAACTTCAAAAGCTCAGCATTGGACTTTGTGAGAGCAAGATCTCTGATCAAGTCGTTGAGATCTTTTTGGTTGGGGTAGTATGGGTTTCTCTCCTCAGCTCCACCTCTGAAATTGTCATCTGGATCTGCAACGTCTTCCTCGCTCTCTGACTTGCTGCTCTCTTCTAAAGACGGCTGCTCTCTCTCCGGAGGAGTGGGTACGGGGAGCTCATGGCAGTGTGGCACCGGGGCGATGGATGAAGGAAGGTCCGGATACGTGATAGCAGGTGCATTCTTGCCAGTCCGACGTTTGGAAGGGTCCACCATGCAGAAGTAGCAGCTGCTTGAGTGGTCAGTGGGTTCTCGCTAAATTCTTGGGATAGCGATCTTCATGGCTCTCTTTTCCCCTCTGTACCATTCTACAAAAATACAGTTATTTCACCCATGACTAATGTGTAAGAGATTCTCGCAACATTTTTCATACGGGGCCATCCATAAATGACGTCACGCGATTTTGGTCGATTTTTTACCCCCCCCCTCCCCCCCTCGTCACACGGCGTCACAAAAAGTCAGACCCCCCTCAAATATGACGTCACAAAGCTATGCCCCCCCCTAAAACCATATTTCCATTTTGAAAATAAAAGATGCTTCAAATTGCTTTAAACTATTGTCATTGTAGTGCGTATTTAATTAGGCGCTGCACTCTGATGCTGTAGGAGAAAACACTGATTAAAAAGTAGGAGTTGGAAAGCTGAAATTTAGCGTAAAATTCACTTGAAAATATTCATCGTCTAACCAAAACTGCAGATGTTCAGGATATTATATTGAAATTCTCTCATAATTATCAAATACTAGCTTTACTACCCAGCTTCGCCCGAGACTTGGATGCTTGTCTTGGATTAATACATTTTTCATTTCCATAAGGGTACTCCGTAGTTAAATTAAAGATTCCTAAATGGTGAAATTCAGTCACTCATGGTTCATAGTAGGACAATGGCGAAAAAAAGCATGACGCCAGAACTAAAATTGAAGGGAGGAATAATGAATCATGGAGGACGCGTTGGCTATTGCACGTTTGCCGAATGACGTGTATTTAGTAGGTACTCCGTGATTAATTACCCCTCCATGCTCAAAAATGGCTGTTTGACGTCCTCCAAATGGACAGCCCCCCCATTATTATTCCCTACTATAATGAGCCAAGAATGTTTGTGTGCAATGCTTGTGACGTTACTCCACGTCGACCAGCTCCCCTCATGAATAATCATGAACAGGTAACGTCACTCCACAAGTTTTAGATTTACTGCAATACACCCGTCCTTGGACGGGCAAAAGTCTCGTGAAAGGATAATGACAAAAAGTAGCCAGGAAAAGTACGTTAATTCCCTAAACTTGGTTTCTGTAGGCAGCCGTCTGTGTGTTCCTTACGGACTAGTCCAGCACAAATACAGTTTCCCTGTCTTATTCTCGTGTTTTGTGGGCTGTAAATAAAACAGCAGTGTCCAAATCACATCCAGGTTATTCAGCTTCTTCACTGTTTACAAAGTGCCAAATTACTGCCTGGTATACAGGAGGTCGTGGGTTCGATCCCGACCATGACGCCTGTATATTTGGAGTTTGCATGTCTCTCTCCCCGTGGTCGTGTGGATTTTTCTCCAGGTCCTCTAGTTTTGCCCTCCACATTTAGAATTCACACGCATTTAGAGTATTTGGCTGCTGTACATTTCCACATGATAAGCCACTTCGTTGAGCTAGCACTTGTGGCCAGGTCGCTTCTGAAAAATAACTCTATATAGCTCAGCGGGCCTTACCTGGTAAAATAACAATAGTTTAAAGAGTTTTAGTTTATAGGTGCGATTCAGAAACATTGCCAGGATGTCATCGCTGTGGATTCATTCTCCGATAACGGCTCCTCGAGAAACAAAAAAAATGGCAGAATGTGTCCGCCACTATCCCTCTGAGAAGTCTTGGACTCTCTTCTGCTTTTCCAAATTCTCATTTTGAGCCACTTCCCCCCTCCCCTTCCCCTCCGCCCCCCACCCCCCCCCCCAAAAAAAAAACCCAGTGAATTCTGGGAGAAGGCAGTCCTCACGGCTCCCCATAGCTTGAACTTTATCTGCCATAGGGACCTGCATAACAACTGCCGCTGGGGTCTGCCCCAACGTCCAGACCTGCATCCATCACCAGCGCTGTTGCCATGCCACCACATCGACGTCCTCAAATGCCTGCCAGGTCCTAGCCGCGGCATTATTGCTCGGGCGTAGCTGCTTAGGAAACAACTGGGTACTGGGCCATCCACTTGGACATCTGTGAAACTCCTTGACATCTGTGAAAGAGAGCTTCGGAGCGAAATCGGATTCTGCTGGGTAGCTGACCCGCATACCGCATCGTACGTCTCTGCTCACGAGGCACAACAGTTAAGGCTGCTGACGTGTTGACAGCTTTCCCTTCATATTCGTGGTTCTTTCGGTAAAGTCACGTTGAAGGGAAAACAATAAAATAATAACATATATGTAGAAACAATACAATTCTCACGACGTTTCGACTGCAACACATTTTATTGTTTCCCTTCAACGTGACTTTACCGAAAGAACCAAGAATATGAATCACTGCAGTCACGAAAGCTTTAAATCAAAGCTTTCTCTTCCACAAGAACAACAAGCACCGTTGAGTGTAAGCAAACGTTTTATTTAAAGTGCCATGATTGCAGAAAATGGTTGAGATGTTTTATGGAACCTGGTACGGAGTTATGAGCAGAAATTCTACGGTTTTGTTAGGGGCCGCTCTCTCCATCCCACAACCTCAGGTGACTTCCCACAGATGCGAGACAACCTTACTCTGCGGTGATGATGATGATGACAATGACATGCTATATCGAGCTATACAGAGCCTGTACATTATCCTATTTATAAATATAGAAAACGTGCAGTTATTTGCACCAGAGATATGCACTTTAGCAATTACGTGGCAATTGTGAAAAAAGTCTGCATTCCCAAGTTAAGTGGCAGATGCATGATTTGTGACAAATCAGGGTCATGAAGGGACATATGCTTTAATCTATAAAGCTTCCACTTTATGCATTACTCCACACTGCACACTCTTTCATACAATACTATACCTAAGCACAGCAGCTTACTTTCCTTTAGATCAAGCAGGTGTTTATAATGATTCATTCACCAGTCTCTGCGTAGGACAACCACTGTTGACTTCTCACAAGATGACTTTCATTTTATTGACCAAATGCCAAGTTAACCCCCCCCCCCTCCGACTGTGATTAGAAATATCAATCTTACAATTTCCGTGGGCACTTAACCACAGCGCCACAACACACACACATATATCAATACCTGCCATTCGCCACTAAGTGACGGTGACGTCAGCGTGGCGCATGTGCCATGGCAGGTGCAACCTGGTCTGTGGCACGAGCTTATTTCGGTGTTTCCACCGTGGTGCTTTGTAGAGAAAGTGCCAGGTGGAGGGGTCACCAGTCGCTCACACCCACTGATTATATATACGCACACACACAAACATGTGTGTGGAGACATTCTAGCCAAATGCCCTGACAATCAAAGGGCGATGCTTATCCGACCCCCCCCATCTTGCTAAGTGCACACAAGCTAAAGCAACGACGCCAGCGGAATGTGATCTTTCAACTGCTAACCAAAGTCAATTTCCTTTGAAGTCACACCCTGGCTCCCATTGACCGGTTTCCCTCTCATAGCCATGGTGTCCAACTTAAAAAAAGACAGCCAAGCCTCCAGGTGGCTTTCGGAGTTCTTAAGACGAGAAAACACTGGGTGCATGATAATGCCGTTACGAGCACACATGCAGTTGAATGACGGGGTTTTTTTAAGTCGTATATCGCAAACGGCCGGTATTCGTACACCATGCAGACCATCACATGCTTTTTGGAGTAGTTTTTTTTTTCACACGAATGTTATGTGTTGCTTTAATGCCGGCCGTGTTTTGTTTTTCTTCAGATATCTCAATTTTTAATGGGTGGTTGCTGTCAACCAGAAGGTTGTGAGATCAAACCGTGGTTCAGCCTGTTTTCAATACTGGTCCAGATTCTTACAAACCGAGTTCTTAAAAAGCACGGTCTTTTCTTGACAATAACCCAGACCTCCCTTGCAAGGGACACTGTGGCATAATGGGCTAGCACAGATTTTCAAAAAATGCGGGGAACTGTTAAATTGATTTCAGTGTCGCGTTGCTCCAACACGCGCCGAGCTTACCTGAGGAGGCTGTCGTCATCGGCAATCACAAGCCACGGCGTGTGCTCAAACGCGGGATCGGAGTTGAATCTCTCCAAAATCGCAAACGTCTTGGCGCAATGACCTGCGTCTCATCAACACCACCAACACCACCCAGGCAAGCAGGTGAGATGGAGTTTGGCGACCAGGGTCAGGTACATTGGCTGGGGCAGTGTGAAAATATTCCACTCTTGTGAGTCCTCTTTGGTCATTGCCCCCTTGTTTTTTTGTTGTTGCCATTTTATTGAACAATGATTATCCTAACCGTACTATTCAGATTCATGGAAAAGGTGAAGCATCCTTAAGAGAGGTTGTTTTTTTGGGTTCAATCGCGTAAGTATAAATGTGTTGTTAAATCCACCACTACCCGACACAGCTAATCAGTAAGGTTTGTCACGTCAACAAAACATGCCAATTCGTTACGAGTTTAGCACACCAATGTGTTGGAGAGTAAACCTACATCTACAATTGTAAACTAATTGGCATATTTTGTTTACGTGAAAAACCTTACTAATTAGCTGTGTTGGCTGGTGGTGGGTTTAACGACACATTTATGTTTACATGATATAACCCCAAAAAAACGATTATGGATAATATTGTTCGCGAAAGTCTACTTGTTAAATTGAAGCATTCTTCTGATCTGAAGCTTTCTACAAAAACAGCGAAACAACAAACAAGGTTTTTAACACCCACAAATAGCATGACGATTATTCTAAAGGCAACATTCATGGATCTATCACACACATCTACCAGACTGTTCACAAGCTGCATGTATTTTACCACCATGGTCATTAACGCACACTGCCTTGCAATAAAAAAATGTGTCACCAATGGCTGCATACAAAAATAAAACATTATCATCCATGCTGTATCTGCTGCTGGGCGAAGGCCTTTCAAAGTCGTGGCCATCCCTCATGACCTCGTGATGTAAAAATCCAACTCGCTCCTGCACGTGAGCTGATCTCATCCATCACGTGAAATGTTTTCTTCTAAGCTTCAGTTGGCTAGATCCCAGAAGAGGATCTAGGAAAATGTGTTTCTGCTTGGCAAAACAAAAATTAAACGAAATATTCAGGCTTTTTAGAAAAGTAAAATGAGAAAATATATCACAAAGGTTTGTATATTATTTGCCCTTGGTAAAGACACGGAGCTTAGTCCACTTTAATTATCAAAACAACTCATAAGCAGTCTCCTAAGCATGAAATTATTCTGCCATTGTGAATCAGACTTTCATGGGGACCTCATTCCGCCACCCAGCCAATCAGAGCACATGTCACTCTGCAACAGAAAAACATTACAAAGGCCGTAAGAACAATGTTGCTCGGTGTTGCTGACACGAATGAAACTTGTTCTCTCAGGGTTAGATGGGGCAAGACAGACGACATTGTTGCGAGTAACGCGAACTTCAGTTTAAGACTCACTTATTTATAATTCATGAAAATAAACATGGCGTTACCTGTAGGATGAGTGTATTAGTATCACGGAACCAATGAGATAGACAGTAGAAATGTGGCAAAGAGAAATACAAGGAATAAACATACAAGACCGATAATACGGTTGAGGCTGACATGACCAATGAGACAAACAATTGATCCTAGAATCGAATCCTGACCCCAAAATCCTTACAGTTCATCCAACAACTTCGACAGTGAATCAATGCACGCCTCCTAAACATATCCAAAACACCATACTTGTGTTTCATAGAGTCTTTAGTGGCTGGGCTGTATGCTCTCAAATGAACGCACATGAGGAAATGTTTAAACTTTGGTTGGGATCCCAGGATACTCGGGTGATGCTGGCTCGGGGGGCTCGAACAGGCCGAGCGTTATCTTAATGGAGCCACCCAGGCATTTCAGCGAGTCTGTTAACAATAAGCGTTGTTTGTGTGCGCAGGCTCACCCCTCTCCGTGTTGGGCACCCCTAAGTCGACGGTGGGGATGTCTGCGTCGAGCGTGTCGCTGTAAAACGCGAGACGAGACGCCCGAGTCCCCCACGTCCTCTTCAACACTGGCACTGCAACACACAGACACGCAACGCAACCGACCACACGCCACGCGTCGATCCGCTCAGGGGGGGGCTGTTCCTAGAAGCATCCCCGGCGTGTGGCATTACAAGTTTCACCCTCCATTGCCGACCTCTGGGTGCCACTCCGATGTCCGTTTCGTTAACCTGCCTCCCTCCATCTCTCGCACGCATGCCCCACCCCCCCCCACACCCCCACCCATCACAACCTCTTCTTCCTGATGACATCTAACATCCTTCTTGCCACATTATATTCCTGGGACGAAACGGCAGGCACGTGAATTTCCGTGCAAACAAATCAATACTCTTGTGTTTGATGCCTGTGCGCATAAGGGACCTCAGTTGCATGCAAGACCCCATAGTGCCTTGTATGTTCCACAAAATCGACAATGCTTTCTTGCCACATTCCAAGTGGCGTACCCTATCCTGCGATGGAACACCTGTGCTTTACGAGAAGCAGGGTATCCCTCTCGTTGCAGAGCAGAGTCAAGTCAAAGCCAAAGTGTCTAAAAGTTTTAACCAGCATAGGGGCGCGACACTGATCTCTGCTGACAGTTGGACGGTGCAGAGTGATTAGACTGCTCAAGTTACATTTGGAAGGTTGCTAGTTGCAATCCGAGTTTAAAGTTGACATATCCTCTATCCCTTCCTCACGTGATATACAATGAGAACGAGTCTGTGGGAGAACTTTCAACAGCAGCTGTTCTGCGGAATGGCTTCTGGGCTGTAACTAATACTAGTGTAGAGGAGAAAGGTGGAGACGTGACGTCATGCGCGCTGTCCAGTGCGATGACGTCATGTGACGTGACGTCATGCGCGCTGGGCGGGGGCGATGACTTCATGCCTCACAAGGGTACTTAAGGGGGACCCCCCCCCCCCCCCCCAACGACGAAAGCGGGGTCGTTGTGGGAGCCCGGGATAGAGAGCGGTGGAAGAGACAGCCAGGGGCAGAGCTCAAGGAGTCTGGAGAGAAGCCGGCAGTGGTCATAGAAGGTGCTGCTCTCCGGTCGGTCGGTCGGTGTTGGCTGAACCCCCGATCCGACTCGAGGCAGAGAGCCCTGGAGCTAGCAACAGACAGAGTGAAGGTCCGGGTGAAGGACCCAGTGTAGAACCCCTACCCCCTGGGGAAGTTATCCGCACCCTTAATAAATAACTGGCGCAAGCCCTGAACTGAAGACCTGCCTCTGCGTCATCATTTGCACCTCAACACTAGTCTAGATATCTATTGCTTGATGTTGATATTGATCATTGTCTTCATTCTCGCCCTACTTAATGCATGGCGCAGTTATTCTGCACTGTTTTTAAGTGCATTTTTTTATGTTTACAATGGAGGCTTTATGAGACAGCTTGATAATTTGAAGCTTTGATAGCATTTTTTTTATTTAAAGCTTTCGTGACTGCAGGGATTCATATTCTTGGTTCTTTCGGTAAAGTCACTACGTAGAAGGGAAACAAAATAATAAAAATATAAAAAATAAAATTCTCACGACGTTTCGACTGCAACACAAGCAATCATCACCTGATGATATATTTTTATTATTTTGTTTCCCTTCTACGTGACTTTACCGAAAGAACCAAGAATTTGATAGCATTGTTAAATAAAATAGATATTTTAAATACATTGTTTATTATAAGTAATTTTGAAAGATTATTTATTTTTAGTTCTTATGTCATGAGAAACAACTTGTGCATGGATTACTTACAATAACAATACACGTATCAAAATCAGAATATGCATTCTACTGGAGGAATTCGAAGAGCTATAAAGCTCTTTCACAGATTTGATGCCTTGAATAAAGGTGTCAGTTTTTGTGCCAGTTAAAAGGGTAAAAGCTAATCTTCTGCTTCAGAATATTTTTTGAAGGAAGACTTACAATGTTAAGGGAGGAAACAAGGTTGTTGTTGTTGTTGTTCCAAAACGTTGATGCTGCAACGGCAAAGGCTTTGTCACCTATTCCAATTCTTGTTCTTGGGATAGTTAAAAGGCAATTAGATGGACGTCTTAAGTTTATTGGTTTTGACAATAATTAGCTACGTATAGTGCACATTAGCCAATTAGGATTGTATGGATGAACAGGTTTAGTTTGTTTAATGATTCATTGGTAGCTGATCTCTAAGCAGCGGCACAGTAGTCAAAGAGTGATACAATGATAGCTTCAACAATTTGCAGGCGCAATAAAATGGGGAAACAATGTTTGTTTCTGTATATAAATAACATATTTCTCTTGCCTTAGCAGTTTGTCTGTTGTATTTTCTCACCTGAAGACGATTGCTCGTGTTGCGATCGAAACGTCGTGATTTTTTTTTTAATTAATTTTTCTATCTACGTGAACTTTACCCAAAGACTCAAAGAGTGTGAATTCCTGCAGTCACGAAAGCTTTAAGTAAAGATTCAGGTTCAGTCTGTTTAGCGATTCATTGGTAGCTGATCTCTAAGCAGTGTCACAGTAGTCAAAGAGTGATACAATGATAGCTTCAACAATTTGCAGACGCAATCGAATAGGGAAACAATGTTTGTTTCTGTATAAATACCATATTTTTATTCTATTTTCTTTGAGATGTGATCAATATGCAGTTGGAATGTTAGTTCTGAATCGATCAGTAAACCCAAGTATTTGAAGCACTCCGTTTGTTCAATGATGTTGTTTCTAATATCCATAAGAGGTGAAGAGAATGAAACTGGATTATTTTAAAGTAGAAATCGTGTTGGAGATTACGTTTAACTTCGTTTGGAGATTTACCCGATACTAGCATCACAGTGTCATCAGCAAAGATATTTAATTCTGATTTAAGTTTAGTCCAAGATTGTTTAAATATAAGAACAGAATTGAACCCAGCATGGAACCTTGTGGAACACCCTTCGTTATTTAAATATTTGTGGATGAGATGTTGGCACTACGTATTTTTTTAGAACAGTCTAAAAGGTAGCTCTTAAACCGTATTATTGTACTGTCTGAAAAATGTATTTGCCCAAGTCAACAGTATCAAAGGCCTTTGATAAGTCGAGGAATAGTGCATAGCAGTAGTGGCCTTTATCCAGGTTAATGAAGAAAAATGTGAATACATCCATCATTGCTGTGGTGGTGCAGTAATCCTCTCAAAAACAGAGTATTAACTCTGCAGGAGAATGTGACAATTTACGTAGCAGTTTATTTGTGATTGAAGTATATTTTTATCGAATATTTGAGTAACTGGTGAAAGAATAGAGATTCGTATTTAATTCATGGGACCTCCTTTGACAGTACCAAAATATGATAATAGGTTGTTCCCCTTTTTCTTCTAGCAACAAAACAGCTGTGTTAAGATGTTAAAACACCAAACTGAAACCTTTTACAAGGAATCATGTCTGCATTAACCACAATGTTTGTGGTCAGAATACAAACAAAAAACATACTCGGATAATATATGCATTGCCTTTTGGCGTCCACTGGTTTAACACCGTTTGAGACAAGGCTCAAAAGAAAGCTGTCTCTGGTGTGGACCAATCCATTTCAAGGACAATGCATATATTATCAGAGTATGTTTTTTGTTTGCATTCTGACCACAAGCATTGTGGTTAATGCAGACATGATTCCTTGTAAAAGGTTTCAGTTTGGTGTTATAACATCTTAACACAGCTGTTTTGTTGCCAGAAAAAAGGGAACACCCCTATTATCATAGTATTTAATTATTAGGCGTATTCACAATGGGGAGAGAGAACATTTTCATTTATAGGGTTGGTCTATTTTGAGTTACAGATGTCACACATCCAGTAAAAAAAAATGTACATATCAATTAGCACCGGCTAAAAAAAGAAAAACATATCTCGAGCATTTATGGAAAAGGTCGCAATTCTGCACACTACATTTACCACTCAATCGACCAACGACAACAGCGGATCAGCACAGCACAATTTTTTTAACGGTGCGATGGCTGATACAGTGAACTACAAACGCAGTCTAATGCCTCGATTCGATGAGCACTTGGAAAGAGACCCTGCCTAGGGCCAGCCCAGAAACAGTCCAGGAATGCCCTCCCCGTACACAGCCCTCAGCTCCCAAGCTGGATACAATATTAAGATGTGGTGGTCTCAAGCTCCTCCGGCCAGCTCGCCCAATCATTTTTTTCACTCTGCAGCCAAGGAGTGGCTGGTAAGAAACAACGTTAAAAACAATAGTTTTAGGAGGTGGCCCATGTGGCTTGGAGAGCTACTCAAACCATGTTCAGAACACCGAGCTCGCAACGCTGAGGATACTGGGTTAAATCCGGCAAGCCAATCAAGAACAATTGCTCCAAACGTAAAACTAATTAACTCCTGTATCATGCCAATGATATAAATACTGGAATATAATTGGAGGGGGAAATGTAAAACAAGTTGTTTTAATATTCTTGGTTCTTTCGGTAAAGTCACGTAGAAGGGAAACAATAAAATAATACAAATATAAAACAATAAAATTCTCACGACGTTTCGACTGCAACACAAGCAATCATCATCAGGTGTGAACACCACAACAAGAAAATTTCACACCTGATGATGATTGCTTGTGTTGCAGTCGAAACGTCGTCAAAATTTTATGGTTTTATATTTTTATTATTTTATTGTTTCCCTTCTACGTGACTTTACCGAAAGAACCAAGAATATGAATCGCTGCAGTCACGAAAGCTTTAAATCAAAATTTAAGCTGTTTTAAATCGTTTTAAATGTAGCCGTGGGTTAGGCTAGCCTAATTTTAAAGTCAGTCTCATTTTTAAATAAATCAATACGGCGTAGTTTGCAATTAAATGCAGCTGGTGGCTCAGCGAGTCAAGTGACATTGTGGCGGTGCTGCTTGATGTCACGCCTGATTTCAGCGGTCAGGGTCACCTCGCATGAATGCGGTGCAGAATGCTCGGCGAAGAGGCCCATGGCAGCCCAATTCAGAACCGATCGCGGAACGTCCTCCAATGCCATGTTTTTCGCTGACCACCATTGAAATGTCACAAAGTGGTGCTTGTGTTGTTGATAACAGGCTAAATCAAACCGTGGCCAAGGTTTGAACTCGCAACATTCCGATTGACAGTCAAGCACTCCAACCACGGAAGCTTTTGAAAATACAAATACCGTATACACCGTAGACCCACAAACACAACTACAGTATTAGTACCTCCCCTGCGGGATTAACTAAAATACACACGTTGCAGTGTTATTCTGAGAACAAATCATATGGATCGCTGTCTCAACATATCGACTGAACGGCAAAGGCAAAAGTAGCATGCCATTGCTGGAAAGTACAAGTACATTTTCAGCCAAGAAGCTTTAAAATGTGTGTATACAGCCTTGATCGGTTACCATGGTATTAAAGAGGCATCCAAGGGTGGGGGGGGGGGGGGCAAACGGAGACCAATGTTGCTGGGCACTGAAGCCAGAGGCCCCATCTCTTAAGCTTGCCCCCTTAGGGAGCAATGTTCAATTTTCAGCCGACAACCACCAAGAAATGGGGGTTTACAGAGGCCCCCAAAATCGAGCATGGCCAGATTGATATGGTGTTACATAAGCGAAAAAAAACCCAGTAACACTGAATACTTGTGGTTGAAAATTAAGAACATATCTAGGATTAAACATCCAAATGACATCAACCAACAGATTATGTTTAAGCTTGACCGCACAATGTTTTACTCTTGATAATGACACTGTACGACACAAGGTGAAAAGATAATTTCACAATCAGGTCTCTGAATAATGTGTTACATTACATATTATATTTTCAATGCCTGAATGCAGTTCATGAAATTACATGAAGAACCCATTTTATTTTTCAGTGACAAATAGTGCATTCAGTTTCCAAGTTCATGGAACAAGCACATTTTACATTTCTACACAGGAAGCTTTGTACATGATCGGTATGTATGTTGAATTTATTTCGCAAAATACGTAGGCCAACCATGTTAATCCAAATGTATTCTCTGCAAATATATTAATTGTGTAACATTGTTCTTTGTAAACAACCATGCTGTATATCAGAATTAGTTGGAGAGTGTATTATACTAATATACACACCAAATTAAGTAGAATATGCTTATCATATAGTGGGAGTGATGGGTAATGAGACAAATAAAAAATATATATTTATTTCAGAGATAAAACATCCACTGAAGCTAGGGCAGGCCAGGGCACCTGCCCATACCAGCAGAGTCGTATCGAGATCCACAACACAATGACGGTGCCTTGTACGTACATAGAACTTCTTTTGCAACGTACGTAGCCAATTGTGATCATCGGAGGTGCCTTTGACCGTGCAGCGATGATGAGCTCGTTTCAAGAAAGCCATCAACCCTACCCCTCTTTGGCGTAGCGAGGCGACGGGAGTTGGCCAAAAACTTGGTTGCGGATCCGGGGAGCAAACGACGCTGCAAAAGCGACAACATGGCACGCTCTGCGTTCGTGGGTTGGTTAGTCGTTTTGAGTTTGCATTTCAAAATCTACGCTCGTACGCCGGGATCGCTCGCTCACTGCCCTGCTGCTAAAGATGGGCGTCCCAGCCCGCTGCCCACTTCCGCAGCCATTTTAAAAAAGTAAAATAACAAAAAAATATCTCTCGTTACCCAGCGCTGCAGCGATATAATAAGCATATTGTACATTTTGATTTAAAGCTTTCGTGACTGCAGCAATTCATATTCTTAGCTCTTTCGGTAAAGTCACGTTGAAGGGAAACAATAAAATAATAAAATATATGTAAAACAATAAAAATTCTCACGACGTTTCGACCATAACACAAACGGTCGTCATCATCAGGTGTGATGATGACCATAACCATTTGTGTTATGGTCGAAACGTCGTGAGAATTTTTATTGTTTTATATATATTTTATTATTTTATTGTTTCCCTTCAACGTGACTTTACCGAAAGAGCTAAGAATACATATTGTACATGTTGGCATCTGGGTTAGTGTTGTGCAAGGGCACGTGCATGTGACCGCTCGCCCAAAACCATCGTGTCTGTGACAAAATGGGGACATCTTGACATCATTACCAACACTTTTGTGGTAAGTCAATAATAGTAATCCCGTGGAGAGAGTGGCACTCACCACATGAATAAGGAATTTCCTCCACATGCTCAGGGCTGCCAATGGAAGGAAGCGCTGTCCCATAGCCATTCACAGCAGGGACACAATCATTCTGACTGGGATAGGCATAGGTAAGCAATGACTGTTTGACTGAAATAGGCATAGGCAGGTTGTTCGTGTTTATTGAAGTTAAACTAAACTATAAACTATTTTTCTTTTACCAGGTAAGACCCACTGAGGCATAGGACTCTTTTTAAGAAGCGACCTGGCAATAAATGATAGCTCAAGAAAGTGGCTTATCATATGGAAATGTCCAAAAGCCAAATACTCTTAACATGTTTCAAAATGTGGAGGGGAAAAACCGGAGGACCCAGAGTAAAATACATACGACCACAAGGAGAGAGAGAGAGAGCACATGCAAACTCCAAATATACAACAGAATTCAGGGTCGGGGTCGAACCCACGACCATCCTGCATACCAGGCAAAGGGAGTTAACATCTCGCCAACTCTGAATCCCCCGGTATTCATGACGTACATCGCTGAGCCGAGGACATTATACGTACCGTCAATCGGCGTTGAAATAGGTGGTGAAAGTGAGCTGAATACAAATCGGAGAAATGTCACTAACCGCTGGCATAATAATGTCCACATGCAACATCATATGAGAAAGAGCGGTCAGAAAAATTAAAGAAAAAAACAACGTCCAGCTCCTCTGCGTTGTGCACATAAACGGGGACAGGTCGTAATTGATGGCAGAACATGCAAACTCCAAATATACAACAGATATCAAGGTCGGGGTCGAACCCACAACCTCCTTCATACCAGGCGAGGCAATTAACATCTCGCCACTCCGGCATCTTCTAATTATTCACGAACGGTGAACAATATTTGACACTACTGGATGTTAATAAATATTTTAGTAATTAACAACAAATAATTAAACTTTCATTAATTTTGACCCTTGGAAAAACAAATTAGACTATCATGAGAAAAAATATATATATACGTGCCATGGTTATGTATATGCTAACAACACAGTTGTGCACAGCTTACCTCTGTCAATGTAAAATTTGTGACAAGTCTTTATAGCAAAAAAAATCTTGTCGTCTTCCACTGGCTCCCCCTACAGAAGAAAACAACGTGATATATGTGTGTGCTTCATGTCGTACATTGAAACCAAACATTCAGTTGGAAAGAAGCATTGACGTTAGAAGGGGAATAGTTAAAGATAGCTGCAAGGACATTTCAACAGGCATGATAAACAGTTTTAGAATCGGCTGTAGCTGCTGTGGACAGATCTTTGCCTTCACCACCCTCATTAAAGCCGATCTCCATCGTCAACAGCAAACTGGCACAGCAATGAATGACCTCGCTGCTGCTGCTGCTGCCTGTGACACAGTTTGGTGTCATGGCCTGCTCCTGAAGTTGGCCAAAATTATCAGGTTGCCATTCTACCCCACACCTAATTGACACGATGCTCAGCGACCATACTCTCAGGGTGAACGCCTCAACCAAAAACACAGCCGGAAGATAATTATTATTATTACCGATGGTCTCCCTCAAGGCTTCGTGCTAGCGCAGTCGCTAATGAACATATTAATACACACGGTAAAACCTCGTTATTTCGGTAATTTGATCATTCATAAATTGGGGATAATTCGGCATGGCAGCGCTTTCGGCAAATACAGAGTGTATTAGTAAATTTAGCATGAGCCAAATTGCCGTACCGAATGGTCCAATTTCGGCACGCACGTGGAGCAACACCACGCGCCATGACCAAAACAATGGCTCAGTCTAGTGGCGGCGCGCGTGGTGAGCATTAGTGCAGACCTGTGAAGTTTAATTAAAATATGAAGTTTCATTCAGCGTCATTTGGTGTTTAGTGATAAAGTGAACACGCAGTACAGTAAGTGCATACTAAGTACATTAAGCCCCCTGTTGTATATATAGGCCTTTTTTCAAAAAATAATATTAAAAACAATTCTGCCAATTTTTTTAATAATAAATAAAATAAATAAATATGCCACCGCTACCTCCCACAAGCACCGAGCATCTGGAGGTCTTAAAAGGCCATTAAATAATAAACTCCGGGGCAAAGGGAGGTTAGCGACTATCTGCAAAATCTCCAGATTGCCAAGGACCACATACCATGACCTGTTTGACACTTTTGACAGTTCACAAACATATCCAGAATCACAGGCACAGACACAAGTGCACAGGGCAAACGAACATTATAACTGATATATATTTTTTTCACGGAAAAAGTTAAAGCTTGGCTATAAGAATAAGTCAATATTAGTGGCTTGATTATTACTTACTCTATTTCACCCTTATTCAACTCACATATTGTTTCTTATTGTATCCTCTATCTACGTGACTTTACCAAGAGAACCAAAGTACATGAGTTCCTGCAAACACGAAAGCTTAAGTCCAAACTAAGCTATATATCCAACCTCCGGATATCGGAAATAACTCGCGAATAAACACCGACCCATGGCAACACAGACTGAGAACAAAGCTTAGCAAAGCCCGGAATCGTGGTGGTAACATCTAAATGGTACATTACAAATCTTGGTTAAACATAAACCAAATAATAATCACAAGAGATTAGACCTGGGCTAATTCAGTAGAGGTACAAGAAAATAGGTCAAACGCACAAAGATCAGATAAATGTATTCCATGAAATCAGAGCCTCCCCGGCCGCCTTTGTCTTCCAACAATTTGACACAAACACATGGCAGCCATAAAATACGCATGAAGGGAGAGTGCCTCCCCTCCCTAATAGGAGAAACCACGAAGAGAGGAGTGGGGAATGCTAACAAACAAAATGTGATGGTAAAACAGTCAAAGGTCAAAAGGGGGAGGGGGCAGCCAGGCCGCTGCTGCCGCGGGAGGAGGACGGTAACAGAGGGGATCTGTTTTTTTTCTCTCGCAAGAGACGCGGAGAGAGGAGAGAGAATTTCACATTTAAGCTCGTCAATGTAGCTCGACGCTCACAGCAGTCGCAGGAGACGGCGACCTTCAGCTCAGAAGAGGACAGCAAGCCAGCCCCCGGGCATGGCATCGAGATCAACAATGCGTGTGGTGCATCGCAGAGAAGAGGGGCGAGGTGATGCTAGGTGCTGAGTTCGGCATGGACCGACAGAGTATCGCTGAAAGTTTATTCTACATCCATCCTGATGTTCTGAGTCGCTTGCAGAATCGAGGATTGCGATAAGCTGCATCGTACTAAGCTATCAGAGTTGTGTAAGAGGTGTGCAAATACAATTTCAAGTTTTGAGAGTGAGCGACAATCATCTCGACAATTCAGTTCAACAAGGGACAGCTCGGCGAGCGCCAGAAGAGGGCGGCGAGCGGCCGGCTCCAAGGGGCCCCGCAATCAACTGATGGCGAGGCTCGCCGAGTAGCGATGTATCAACGAGCGTGAGTTCAGAGCTGAAAGACGAAGTATCGCTCAAAGACTTTTATTTCTACATCGAGTGCCAGCTCCCAGCTGCAGCGCGACCAGCGCCACCAAGCAAGAGTGCCAGCTGCCAGCACCAAGCGTTGTGCCGACTTGGCTCATCCAGCAGCGGAAAGAGCCTGACCAGCCGCCCGTGAGCAAAAGAGTCAGCGGACCAGCGAAGAGCGCGTTCGAGCATCTCCACAGAGAGAGCGCGTGCGGCGCAGCCACTACAGCAGTGTAAGGAGCCTGCTGCTGTCAGCGAACCAGCGGCGAGCGCGTTCGAGCATCTCCACAGAGAGAGCGCGTGCGGCCCAGTCCTCCAGCAGCGGAAAGAGCCTGTATCTGCCAGCACGAGCAGCCAAGCCGACGCCCCGAGCAAGAGAACAAAGCAGTTTGTATAACCCTCCCCCCCACAATCACACCCTCACGACGCATCAACCGGCGTTTGCTTCACGAAGACACACAACACGCATATCGGGACAATCAAGAAGAGTGACATTCCAAGGTGGCGCATTAAATATCAACTGATCGTGAAGAACATTGCTGCCCATTGAGTTACGTGGATACGGTCATTTAGAAGTATCTCAGTCGTTCGTTTTCTTTTTAATGGCATAATCTTGCCGATGAATCCATTGACATATACTTTTGCCTTAGGGAAATAATAATTATTTTGACTGCCTTTTCGTATGAATATCGTCGCATAATTTTATGGACCTCTTATTCCTATTTTGCCATATATGTTCGTGGTACCCAGAGGAAGTAATCAATTGTTCCGTTACCCAATTAACAACGTGATTATTGAGGGTTGAAGAGATGGATCAATGAAATAATAATTAATATTATAGTGTTAAGGTTTATGTTTAGAATAGCGTGCATGCATGTTTTAACGACTCTCCCTATCACCAATTGAGCTCGCGTTACGCGGGGAATTAATCATGTGCAGTTGCCAAAGTGAAACAACGCAATCATTGATGGTTACTGTGTTGGTACTGTGTTGATAACTCCAAGCCTGAGAATTTGCATATCATAGAGTTAAGGTTTTGTTTAGAAATTAAAATTGCTTAACACAGAAGTGGTTGCGTGTTTCTTTCCTGAGTTCATGCAAAATAATCTTATTTATAAGAACTGTATTCTGCGTTGAGATATGAATTTGGAGACCTGACATAAACACACTAATAGATACTCAGTAATTGTTAAAGCTAGAATAATTGTATTACCGAGCGTTAATACGAGCCTAGACAACGAAGCCGAGCTTACTCTGGCATGCTTGCATCACACTGGCATAACTCCATATGATTAATTGTATGATCCCGATTGATAATCCAACCCTCGTCAGCGAGGCGGGGCTTAATTATCATAACGGTTTACATTAGCATAACCACACCCACTCGCATAAATTAATACAATTATCTCTCGAATTGGCATAATTTGTGTGCATAATTACACCGATTAACATAATTTCGGATAATTGCACAAATTCAAAATTTAATTTAATTTTTATTATTTTAATAAAAAAAAATCACAACCAACATATACAACACCCCCTCCATGACCTCTGTTACATACCACAGAACCTACCGCATCCTCCTTCGCCTGCAGTGCTGGTGACTGATGGTGTGTTACTTTTTTAGTACAATTATTTTTGGGAAAACAAAGTTAGAAAAAAATTGTATTTGGGTAGTAGGCACTGTGTAGTACCATTGTACATCATTCGGAATATTGGATAATTTGGCAAGGCCAAAGCCCCATGTGTGTCGAATTAACAAAGGTTTACCGTACGTGACCCGTCATGTACATCACCTCGCAAGTTCATATATGTAGATGACATAAGCCATTGCTGCACAGGGCACAAACCTCGTGAACATTACCAGTACTCTCACAGCCGATCTAACTTTTTGGCGGCATATTTATTACGCTGGAGACTCCGATCAAATCCTTCCAAAACCACCACAAGTGTTTTCCACTTGAAAAACGCATGCAATGGATTTTAACCTTGACACCAATCCCCTGGCTCCCTGTTCTGGTGAACATTCTGCCACGAAATATCCGCAAGGAGGTTGCAGAAGCTGCAAAGGAGTTTACACATGTTCTTGCCAACGACAACCACCTATAAACATCACCAACCAAGAACTAAAAAAGTACCTCGCCACCAACTGACTCAAATCGCGATCCTTGTTCTGGGATTGCACTGTTACCATCTGAGATTCTCACCCAGATCTGGGAGAACGCTTGCAAAACAGAGTGGAACGATGCGAATGTCCACAACAAACACCTCATTCGAGACCCATTCATCGCACCTCCTGGGCTTTGACATTCCTCCTCGAACACTCTGGTGGAACCATCATCCGCATCAGCACATCAACAGGCCGATGTGGACATCTCCTTCATGAATGGAAAATTAAAGACCGGAGACAGTAGTGGGACTGTGGCCATGCAACCCAGGCGAAATATAGTAAATATAGTTAAACCACTGTAGTTTGCACTCCTTTAACAGAGGAATAGCAAAACTACACAAACTCTTTCCCGAAGCCCTTTCATCATGACTAGCAGACTCGACATTGGCATTTAGCTTCCCTCCACATTTAAAATCAACATGACGCATTGAGTATTTGGCTATTAAGAATTTCCATGTGATACGCCACTTGTTCAGCAATCATTTATAGCCAGGTTGCTTCTGAAAAAGAGCTATCTGGTAAAATTACCAATAGCTTTGTAGCTACTGAACATAATGCCACATGAAAGAACTGAATTTCGTCTTTTTCAAGCATTTGCTGATATCCTGCAAAGCTACACCCTATCAGTGATTGGGCAGAGACCGTCTACGTCACTCATAAACCATCACGCAAACTCTGGTCATCCTCACAGCGGCTTTTGGCTGGCCATCGAAGAAATACGGTCACTACATCCCGCACTTTCAGATGCGCATTTGCGGCCATCTGGAACGCTCTTCCTCCGAAATTAGGAAGCCACTGAAACTTTGCACTTTAAATCATCGAGACTGAAAACTAATTTATTTAGAGCTGCTTTTTGTGTTTCATTTGTTGTCCTTCTCCTGCAACTCCAATTAGCACAGTCGACTACATACGGTACGAAAGAAGTCCAACATACACACTGCTCATGAACCCAGTAGGGACTGTAACTCAAACCCAGTTTTTAGTCAGCATTGACATTTGTGTAAGAAATTTGCCCACCAACATTGGTTGTCAACTTCTAAAACGATAGATGCTTAAATCTTGACTTAAACCTTTCGTGACTGCAGGAATTCATATTCTTTGGGTCTTTCGGTACAGTCTCATAGATCGGTTCAAAGAAAATAACAAAAAATAACAACAAAAAATAGAGGGAAAGCTGCTGGGGCAGACTGTTTTAAAGGTTTAAAATGGGTGTAGCCCAAGGGTCATAAACTAAGTGAACGGGGCTAGTGATGTTAATGTGAGAAATTAGCATGTTAATGGTAGATCGGAGGGCGACGTCTACGGCGATGGCGCGGAGGTGGCTATGTTAATGTGAGAGATTAGCATGTTAATGGCAGATCGCCGAGCAGCAACGTACGAGCTCGGTGAGCGAGGTGGCTGTGTTAGGGTGAGAAATGTAACCTGTTAAAGTAAAATCAGAGAGCCGAAAATAACAACTAACATCGGAAAGTGGTAGGATGGGAACATCACAGCCAGTTAATTAAGGACATCTCACATAGTTACATTGGGGAAACTAAGCGACATGTCTTGGACCGTGTTCATGAACATAAGGCAGATCTGAAACACGGTAGGACCAATACCTCGGTAGTGGCTGTTCATTGTTTTAATGTGGTGGGCTCACACTAAATTGATTTCTCTAAGACTTTCTACTTTGCAAACCCACTAGCTATCAACAAAGATTCGTTCATGAAGCCATCCACATATACAGACACAGACACAACTTCAATCGAAATGGGTATAAACTGAGCAACCATTGGAAGGACGTTATCAACCAGTTTAAGTCATAACTGGCTGTGATGTTCCCAACCCACCACCTTCCGATCTTAGCTGTTATTTTCGGCTCTCTGATTTCACATTAACAGGTTCCACACTAACACAGCCTCCTCACTCACTGAGCTCGACGTTACTGCTCTGCAATGTCATTGACACGTCAATCTCTCACATTAACACGTCAATCTCTCACATTAACACGTCAATCTCTCACATTAACACGTCAATCTCTCACATTAACACGTCAATCTCTCACATTAACACGTCAATCTCTCACATTAACATGTCAATCTCTCTTACATTAACATGTCCATCTCTCACATTAACATGTCCATCTCTCACATTAACATGTCAATCTCTCATATTAACATGTCCATCTCTCACATTAACATGTCAATCTCTCATATTAACATGTCAATCTCTCTCACATTAACATGTCAATCTCTCACATTAACACGTCATTCTCTCACATTAACATGTCAATCTCTCACATTAACATGTCAATCTCTCACATTAACATGTCAATCTCTCACATTAACACGTCAATCTTTCACATTAACACGTCAATCTCTCACATTAACAGGTCAATCTCTCACATTAACACGTCAATCTCTCACATTAACATGTCAATCTCTCACATTAACATGTCAATCTCTCACATTGACACATCAATCTCTCACATTAACACGTCAATCTCTCACATTAACATGTCAATCTCTCACATTAACATGTCAATCTCTCACATTAACACGTCAATCTCTCACATTAACACGTCAATCTCTCACATTAACATGTCAATCTCTCACATTAACACGTCAATCTCTCATATTAACATGTCAATCTCTCACATTAACATAGCCACCTCCGCGCCCTTCGTCGTAGACGTCGCCCTCCGATCTACCATTAACATGCTAATTTCTCACATTAACATCACTGGCCCCGCCCACTTTGTTTATGACCCTTGGGCTACACCCATTTTAATCCTTTAAAACAGTCTGCCTCAGCAGCTTTCCCTCTATTTTTTTCCTCCCGATGACGATCACTTGTGTTGTGATCAAAATGTCGTAGTTTTGTTATTTTCTTTTAACCTATCTACAAGACTTTACCGAAAGACCCAAAGAATATGATAGACGCTTATTAAAGGCCATGAAAACAGGATCAATTTACTGATCTTTTTTTGAACAGAATTGAGTGGGAAAAAGGCCTCTATCGCCCTCTCGTGGTCATTCTGAGCACGGCATGTTACACAAATGTATACACGGTATCGTGACAGAGAGCAGGTAAATTTTGCTTCTAGAAATAAAAAAAAATAGTTCACAATGTGTTTCCGCCATGCACGTAGCATTGTTTAGAATGCGCAATTTTTATGCACAGTAAATAAAAATGGACGGCACTTTTGCCCAGTCAGCGTTTGATACGAATCCAACTGGCACACTAAGGCGTCATTATTTTCAGGTGGAATACAATTGTGAGAAATAGCAACAATACTAGGGACGCATATTGTACACAACACCTTAATCCAGCCACCAGATTAAAATAAAGTATCTTTTGTCCACAGAAATTAAGCAACGCAACCATTGTAAACAATTTTACTGTACTCTTTGGTTCTTTCGGTAAAGTCACGTAAGGTAGAAATAAAATTAAAATAAAACAAATCACGGCGTTTCGATCGCAACACGAGCAATCTTCATCAGGTGGAACAACAACAGCAAGAAAATGTCGTGATTTGTTTTATTTTTATTTTATTTTTCTACCCACGTGACTTCACCGAAAGAACCAAAGAGTATGGATTCCTGCAGTCACGAAAGCTTCGAATCAATTTTACTGCAACCAAATACTCGTACACGTTTAGCTTTAAAGATAAAATAACTCTCTATATGCACCGTACTAGAGTTTGAAAGATGCCGCGAGTTTTGCCTTCGTGGAATGTCATCTAAATATCATACAACTAAGCGTCTTATCACCGGCGGTCAAATGGCATTCGCTGCCCATTGCAGAGGCTCGCGGTTCGAGCCCCGGCGGCCGCCCTGGTTAATGCTGCGGGTGAATTAACAGTAACAAAAAAAAATGCACGCCGTCTGTTTTACAGTGGATGCTCGGGATTCCCCGACATCGTTTGAAATGACTAGGCAATTGTGCGCCGGCGTTACTGTGTGTAGGCCAGTTGCTGGGTCACCTTGTGCCCACAGGGACAGCTGCGACTGGGGGTGCTCTTTCATTCCCATCACTGATGTTCAGAATGCCAGTTACAGTAAACTCTTGTTAATTGGACACATATGGGGCTCTGGCCTTGCCGAATTATCCATTATTCCGAATTATGTACAATGGTACTCCCCAGTGGCTCCTGCCCCAATGAAGTAACATTTCCTGAAAATTAATTTCCAAAAAAAGTAACACTTACCATCAGTAACCGGCAGTAACCAGCACTGCAGGCGAAACATTTGGATTTGTCTCGCAGACGAACGGATTCATACTTCTATTGCTTTCTATTACTTCTTGATGTAGGTGTAGACGACTTTTCTCAAAGGGTTGGCTTGCACAGAGTGCATAAACAAGGTACAGTCCAAAGCAACAGGTCTGCACTAACGCCCACCACGCGCGCCGCCACTGGACTGAGTCATTGTTTTGGTCGTGGCGCGCAGCGTCGCTCCACGTGAATGCCGAAATTGGATCATTCGGTACGGCAATTCGGCTCATGGCGAATTACTCGTACCGTGTATATGCCGAAATCGCAGCCATGCCGAATTATCGCCAAATTAGAGTTAGCAAATACCGAAAGAACGAGGTTTTACTGTACTCTTATTGGGATGCCACTGGAGCCGTGCACTTTAAAAAACTAGATTGAAAACTAATTTCTTGAAAGCTGCTTTGTGTGTTTAGTTTGTTCTCCTTCCCTCGCACATCCGATCGGGACGGTTGGCTACGTACGGTGCGCAAAAAAGTTCAGCATGCATACGCACATTCACACTCACTTCGGCTCCAATGTTAACTTTAAACAACACTCACGCATTGCGGAGGGTCCGTGTAGACGGTGGTGGCACACGTGCCTCCTGACTGGGCCTCAGCGTCACGGATGCAAAATTCCGGGATGGGGGTCAGCTTGGTCCCTTGTCCTTTATTCCAGATGTACAAGGCAATCTGGATACAGTTTAGATCGTTTTAGGGTAATTTTACACGATTAAAAAAAGATAAACAGCATTGTGGAGCTTCCAAGATGACGTTATTCTGAGACCACTATGCGATCATTTTACCAGGAGCTTAAAAAATAGCCTATAATAAGTTTTTTTCCCCTTTTTTCTGGCAACAAAACTGAAACCTTTTTACAAAGATTCATGTCTGCATTAACCACAATACTTGCAGTCAAAATGCAAACAAAAAACATACTATGATAATATATGTGGCATTGTCCTTGAAACTGATTGGTCCACACCAAGGGACGGCTTTCTTGAGCCTCGACCCAATTGGTGCTCGACCAGATGACGCCTTTTGGTCGAGCACCAATTGGGTTGAATACGACGTTTCGCTGGTCATTGCATCCAGCATCTGGCAATTTATACTAACGCGATCTAACCCAAAAAACCTTTATTATGAATATTGGTCGCGAAAGCCTACGTGTTAAATGTAGATTATTTTTCCATCTCTTTCTTTGCACCATATATATGTATTTATTTAACTAAAATACAAATACAATTTCCTAATCTCTATCCTGGTTGTGTGTAGAACACGTTTGGCTGATGGGTAACATTTTCACGTTTATTTCTCCTCTTGATTTGCCAAATATTTTGTAATGGAATAAACGGCGAGCAAAAAACATGAATTGGAAATCCGGTGGGTGATGTAACTTGCTTCATGTTTGAGGTCAATGGTAAAATCCGCTCTGCGTGACTCCCGCGTCCACCTCTGCACGATGCTACACGCACAACAGGAGGGAGGGTGAGGGGAGCGGCTAGATTCAATGAAACCATCAAGCAATGTCCTTCAATAAACTACAATAGCTGAACCAAACAATGTGATTATACCCAAAGGAAGAGGGCGGATTGACCTTCATCTATTTGTGAAGGCGGTGGGGTCATCTTTCAGGGAGGGTGATTTCAAGGAATAATGGTCATGAACAGCCCAGAGGGCGGCATGGTCTCCACTAGGCCTGTGCACAAGGAAGCCTTGGTTGGATTCCCATGCGTAACCAAATGGTAGCTTTGCAGGCCATTACCATAGCATTTGCCACAAAGTAGACATCAAAGACATTGTTACATCATTCAAAAACAAATGTCATAGTCTGCCACTGTCGTAGCCTAAATACTCAATTTTAAATCATATAAACCGATATAAAAACTGAGATAACTATTACCCCCAGCAGAGGTGCAACGGTGCATTCCCAATTATTATGAGCATGAATCAAATTTACGGACATTTATAAATGTGCGGCAAACCGGTAAACATTTTTTTCTCACCAATTATTCTCTTTCGGTTACTGGTCATAAAAAAAGACCTTCGCAAGCCGAGTTATTAAACTCTGGAATGCACCGAAACAGGCTCCACAGACTCCTCTTTAACCGTCACGTGCTGCATCTGGATTCAGGTTAGTTTACGTGCTCTCATCTACACTGGACCTGCCCTGCTTACGCGCAAGATGCTACTGCCAAGGGTACCACCTTGCGAGGAGAGGCTGGCTGAGAGCCCATCCGGACGAGAAGAGTGGGTAGTGGAATGACGTGGGGTCCTCGTGAAACGCGAAATTGTGAATGATGGTGGCGCTCTCGTCATGCAAGGCACGGCCCAGGAACCACGGCTGGGAAAGCAAACAAAACACAAAGCACCACTACAAACAACACCGCGTGCATCTCTCCCTGCAACATATTTGAATTGTCAGTCTTGTCAGTGTTATCCCAGTCACGTGTCCCTATGATTGCCTATGAGATGCACGTGGCAATACATTCACCGTACACATGTCAGAGCTACACCTGTAACGTAACATCATTCCGGCACAATTCGCCTGATGATGCTAGTTGTAATTACCAGTGATACGTCGTACTCAAATTGTAAATGTTGCGAGTTTACTCTCCAACACACTGGTGTGCTGAAGTAGTAACTAAGTGGCACGTTTTGTTCACACAACAAACCTTACTAATTGGCTGTGTTGGGTGGTGGCGGGTTTAGCGACAAATTTATACTTATATTTACGTGATCTAACCCAAAAAACCTTTATTGTGGATAATATTGGTCGCAAAAACCTACATGTTAAACCTTTGTCCGGACAGCTATTGAAAACCAAACCGTACTGCATTCATAAGGTAAATTGGATATAACACAATGAATGTATTAGGGAACACATTTTTTTTATAAAGCGGATGATGAATTGGATTTGTAACGTGATTGAGTGAACGGAAATACGTCGTGCGAGTAGGAACGAGCAGTGATACGGCAGCCTCGGCGTAGCATCACACAAGGCGGGATGCTGTTGGATGCCTCAGTCTTTGTTCGGCCTGCGTTATGCATCTCACACGTTATCGCGGACTGTGCTTTACCCTACATTATATTTTATAACACGATTACCGTGTTATAGGAGAACAGACTGTACCTTGCTGTGGTCATAGCGACCCAACAACCGTCTTAGCCTCTCCAAGTCCACCCTCGTCTCTTCTTCACAGAAGAACCACCAGGTCGCTGAGCCTCCGTGTGTGGACAGGAGCCTGGAAAGACACATTTGTTGCTTTAGGTGAAGCTATTGGTTCACGTCAGCCTGTGCACATGGAGTCGACATTGTGATTCCTGCTATGTCGGGGGAATTAACCAAGTAGTCATAGCAATGGGGATATGGTAACATAAGTGTGTACAGGTGGCAATCATGGATAGCACTCTTCTAAATTACCACTATTAATTGAAAATGTATCTGTACGTATGTATGTTCAACTTCTTTCGCACCATACGTAGCCAACCGCGCTATTCGGAGGTGCAGGGGAAGGACAACAAACTGAGCACAAAAAGCAGTTCTAAAGATATTAGTTTTCAATCTAGATTTAAATTGCATGGTTCCAGTGGCTTCCGACTATCGGAAGGAAGAGTGTTCCAGACAGCCGCAGAATATGTATCGGTTCATCCATATCAACCGTTAAGTTTATGATGCATGAATCACGTGTTAGAATGTATGTTTTAATCTGTATATAATGGTGTCATGCCATCCATATGGTCACACGTGGTCGCTAAATTCAACTAAATGTTAATTTTAAAAAAATCAACTTTCGATATTTTTCATCGAATCGCAAACCCAATTCATGACTAATCACAAACCCAATTCATGACGAATCACAAACCCAATTCATGATGATTCGATAAATCGTTGAACCACTGGAAGGTGAATAACTTCCCCCTGCAAGTGAATATAGCTGTTCAGGGTTGCCTGGCCAGAGACACAACACTGTAACGTGTGATCTTCACGCAACGCGATAACGCGGTTCTTCCATTAGGGAACACTTTACACACATTGCGCAACGCGCACCGTTATATAACGTAGAATGCGTGACATTATAACGCAGGCTCACCGTTATATTGCAGTTTCTGAGCAGTCAACCACATACTACTTTCCTGAGCTGCGCGGCTTAGCGGTATGACACAGTACACGGAATGCTACAGCAACACGGACGGCGTCGTCCCGCCATCTTAGCACGTGTGAATACATCGTGTCTCGCCAAATGTTATCGTTATGGGGGGAAATTGTTATTGCTCCATGCGACACTCTTCAGGAATGAATCCCCCGCGTGAAACGAGGGCTTACTGCAGCGTAAAGGCGCCCTCTGTTGGTTATACGCTGGAATGCAACAGTGACAAAGTAACCTACGTTGTGGTATTATAAAACTACAAATACTACGCTCCACAGTATTTATTCCTGTGATATAATACTATTGTTTAGAACAATACCTATCTAACACTCAGATAAGTGGCACTGGTTTGTGCACCAACACAACAGGTTAAAAGTTCAATTCCCAATTGAGGGTGGAGAAATTATGTGCAGTAACACTGCAGCAAGTAAAGAGTGGAAGTCTTATGAAGAGAATTGCTCTGACTTTAGGCTCTTGCATGGACTTTAACTCTCACTCTGTCCAAAAACGTAGATCGAAGGGAATAAATAATGCATTCAATGCACACAATATGCAATGAATACCATAAATCGCGGTGGCTGGGTGGCTCAAGAGGCTAATACCATAGCAGGACACTGTCCTGGCACTTTTATATATCTTGGTTATGAATTCAGGAAAGTCAACCATGAGTGAATTGTTTCTCAAATGTAATGGTCTCAGCCCAGTCACTGAAGACCGCACAAAATTATCCAAATAAATTTCGTTTTGCACCAAAATCATCTTTACTCTCGCACTTTTAAATGTAGATTATTGTGATACGAGAAACCATGTTTGCAGGAACTGTAAAATACCTACTACTGGTGTGGACAAGCGGCCTGTGAATGGACTTCAAAGAAAGTTCTGTGATTTTGACTTCTGGAGCCGTTCCCTGACACGATGCAATGTGTTAGTACTCACTGTTCTAGGCGTTACCACTGAACAATTAAATATTGTGAGACAGAAGAATAAAACACAATAGGTGTGAACCTACGGTAATTACTGAGGCTTTTTAATTTATGCAATTATCATTATATTAAGTAAAAAAAGGATAAAGGCATTGCCCTGCAATTGCTTGATGCCACTACTGACAAAATGACCTCCACTAGAACTGTTTTTTGTGTTTAGTTTGATATCTTTTTCCCGCACCTCCGATTAGCACGGTTGGCTATGTATGGTGCGAAATAATTTAAACATACATATGTACACTAAAGTGAATGCTAGCAGGTATTTGGTTCACCATATTTATACAATAGTTCATTATTAATTCCAAAAAGCCTCACAGTAGGAAACGGCTGCTCTATTCCCTTCACCAGTTGTTTTGTTTTCTCGTGTGTGGGAAAAGCTGGCGTGCCTGGACATAAACGTGGGGCAAGCAGATGGGGGTGGGGGGGGGGGACAGCAGCCACACTCTGCATGCGAGATCTGAAAACCACATCCTGTACTGCCTCCTGCACCCGTATCCATGAAGCACAGAACTCAAGTACGTACTTGAATTTCTCTGCCACCAGCACTGCCTTTTCATGTTTTTAGACAACGTGAGCTGGCTGTCAATTTGTTCGATATTCCCTCGGATCATTTTGTTGCATCACGGGCAGGGCTGAATTCTCTGTCACAAATTGGGCGGAGACGGAATTGCATAACAAAAAAATGCAATCGTGTCACAGGGTGGCGGACACATTCAACTTTACATCCAAGGTGTCCGACTCACGTGATAACTCGGCAAAATCTATTTTTTTAACAACTTGAACCATCGCATCGGCTCAAGTATTGGGAGAAATCAGGCCAAGCCGAGTGCACTCCAGTCGACTCGAGTTGGCCGTCAATGAAAGCACACTGCACTTTTACACACCTCATTTGATTCGCCGTAGGGAGCCGTCTCAGGCAAGGAGCATAAACCATCATCCGAACTCCGGTCATCCTCGCAGCGGCTGCTGGCTGGCCATCGAACAAAGACGGTCGCTGCATCGCGCGCTTTCAGATCCGCTTCTGCGGCCGTCTTGAACGTTCTTCCTTCCGATATTAGGAAGCCACTGGAGCTATGTACTTTGAAATCTCGATTGAAAACGAATTTCTTTAGAACTACTTTTTGTATTTATTTTTTTGTCCTTCCCCTGCACCTCCGATTAGCACGGTTGGCTAAGTATGGTGCGAAAGAAGTTCAACATACACACATACAATAGCTCCATGTCCACTATTCAAAGGTTCGCTACGCTAAAAAAAAAAGGTTTGCTGCGTAAGTTGAGAAACTCATACGTTGTCACAAGGTACCTGGGAAGTGCTGGGAGAATGGCCCAAGCTCCTGCCACCTCATCCACTTTGTGCAGCAGAACAATGGTTGGGGGACCCTGTCAACACATCACACATTGGGAATACAGATAACACAAATAGCAAATATTCTTAGCTCTTTCGGTAAAGTCACGTTGAAGGGAAACAATAAAATATATAAAACACCTGATGACGACCGTTTGTGTTACGGTCGAAACGTCGTGAGAATTTTTATTGTTTTACATATTTTTTATTATTTTATTGTTTCCCTTCAACGTGACTTTACCGAAAGAACTAAGAATATGAATCACTGCAGTCACGAAAGATTTAAATACAAATATCAAATGTTTCCTTGCTCCATGACGCATTGGAGAATCTGAAAATGGCAACCCTGAACCACCGATAAAAAAAATCTAATTTCCTATGGTGGGGCACAGTTTCTCTGTAAGACAACCATGAACAACCTCAACATTCCCATAGCTTCCAAGGGCTTCAGAATCATTAAGAACTTTTAAAATGAATTGAAAAACTTCCTTTTTTAAACTTGCGTTCAATTAGGATTTTCTTCACGTGTTGTTTTCATTATGTCTTTGCTAGAAATTTGTAACAACGTGATTTTATTTTGCCTACAATTTCACTCTTATTGTTCATGCCTGTAGAGCACTATGTTTTGCATTTTTTGCACAAATAGTGCGACAGAAATAAAGTTTGATTGATTGAAGGGCAGAATAATTGGCATTTAATTGGCCTATGAGAGGTGGTGGGCTGAGTTCATACTGAACCTCCTGTATCTCAAGATATTTTAGGCAGCTACTGCTCGGTATATTTAAGCAATTTCAGGCTGAGTATTTTGACGTATCTATATTAGTGCAATTGTACCATATGGCTGGGATATGTAGGAAAGTCCGTGGGTAGCCTTGACGTATTTCTTTCCATTATTGTCATCATCAGTACAATGACCACCAGCTGATAAAGCTGTACCCCTTGGTGAGAAATAAACATTGGTCGTTGAAAGGCAGAACAGGTTCCCAACATGGTGAAGTGGAATTTCAAAAAATCCGTTCTGGATGATCAAAACACAGCCCAGCACGTACTTTGAGCACAGTGGAAACTGTGAATGGAATATATGAATCCCTGCAGTCATGAAAGCTTCAAATAAAAAAAATGAATGGAATACTTCGTAGCTTCATTACACCTACTGCACTGACTGCTAGTATGCCCCGTCATTAACCTCAGCGTGGAGACGATTGAATTTCAAACCTGTTGAAGTTTTTGCGCTTGCTGTAAGAAGCCTTCTTTGAGTTTTCCAGCGGCCAGCGCATTGTAATGGCTACTTTGACTGTGGACAACTATCACAATGTTCCGCAAGTCTGCGTACGCACACACACACACGCAAAAATACATAAAACTCAGCAGTCAATGTGGAATCTAAAGACCTGCTTGAGAAATGGCAGATACAGTGGCAGTGCATTGGTTGCACGATAAACCTAATAACCTGCATTTGATTCCCGGCCACAGTCAACATCGGTATGGTTAAACAATCCCCATTATCGGCATGGCATGTTGAGTGACTAAGGGCTGTAAACTTGTATAATCCCGCACCCCCGATTAGCACAGTGAGCTACGTACTTAAATTCACGCTAAATGGTGCAATGAGAGTTCTAGAATTTGATTGATGTGCACAAATTATGAAAGCCCCGAATATGCATATTAATTAACACCAGAGGTCCTGACAGATTGCATAACACTGGAGAGTTATAACATTGTCTGGGCGTGGTGTCACATGCCTGTCATGGAGCAACTTAGAAAAGGGGTTGATGGCTCACACAGGGAACGTGTGGGCGATTCACCCACCTGCAGAGTGGTGAGGTAGTGCCTGTAGGAGGCAGTACAGTAAGTAGGATGTCAACCTATCTGTGTGGACTTGGGCATATTCTACTTTAGCCTGCCTAGCACCATTCTTTCATACCACAACACTCTCCAATAAGAAATGTAACCAATCCAACAAGTCAAAACATTTTTTTATATATATAGATACTCAGTGTGGCTTTCCAGGTTGAATAATAATTGTATGGGTATTAAAATGCATTTGCTTTTCTGGGTGTCATAACACACGTTCGCTCATTCATTTCTCAGTCCGCTTGTCCTGATGAGGGTCGCGGCGGCAGCATGTTGAGTACTGCGGTCCAGACCTCGAGCTCTTCCTGGGGAATTCCCAGGCGTTCCAAGGCCAGCCGAGCGACATAGCCCCGCCAGCGTGTCCTGGGCCGGACCCGGGGTCATTGCCCAGTGGGACGTGCCCGGTAGAGTTCCAGGGGGAGTCTCCCGGGGGGGGCATCCTTACCAGGTGCCCGAACCACCTCTCGATCCGGAGGAGCAGCGGCTCGACTCCGAGGCTCTCCCGGATTACTGAGCTCTCAACCCGATCACAGAGACTGAGTCTGGCAACCCTTCAGAATAACCCAATTTCGGCCCCTTGTACCCACGATCTCATTCTTTTGGTCATTACCAAAAGCTCATGATCATAGGCGAGGATGGGAATGTAGATAGATCTGTAAACCGAGAGCTTTGTTCGAGAACTCAGCACCCACTTCACTACCATGGAACTGTGCAGTGCCTGCAACACTGCGGACGCCACACCGATCCGCCGGCCAATCTCCCGCTCCCACTTACGCAAAGTAGACCCCGAGGTACTTAAACTTCACCACTAAGGGCAGCTGTTCCCCTCTCACCTGGAGGGAACAATCCACCATCTCCCGGGAGTGAACCATGACCTCAGATTTGGAGGTGCTTCACACTCGGCACCAAACCGTCCAAGTGCATGCTGGAGATCACAGACTGACAAGGCAAAGAGGACAATATTGTCTGCAAAAAGCAGCGAGCCCACCTCCATGCCCCCGTACTGGACACTCTCCATACCTCGGCTGCGCCTTGATATCCTGTCCATGAAAATCACAAACGGGAGTGGAGACAAGACGCACCCTTGGCGGGGTCCAACACCCACAGTGAACGACTTTGATTTAACACCAAGAATACGGACACAGCTCTAACTCCGGAAATAGAGGGACCGGATAGCACACAAAAGCGGCATCGGTACATCATACTCCCACAGCACCTTCCTCTCTCCAAGTCTAAAAAGGAGAGTTAGACTGGAGAAGCCTACTCCCATGACCCCTCAAATATCTGTGAGAGAGAAAAGGACTGGTCCATTCTTCCACGACCATGACAGATTCCACATTGTTCCTCCTGAATCTGAGGCTCGACCACCGGGCGGAGCCTCCTCTCCAGCACTCTGGCATAAGCTTTACCTGGGATGCTGAAGAGTGTGATTCCTCTGTAGTTGGAGCACACCTCTGGTTCCCTTTGCTTTAAATGGGAACCACGACCCCAGTTTGCCAATCCAGAGGTACTGTACCCGCTTTCAATGCAACATTGAAGAGGCGTGTTAACCACGACACTCCTACACTGCCCAGCGCTTTCAACAAGTCTGCACGAATCTCGTCTACCTTAGCAGTGTTGCTGCTACCAAGGTCCTCGACCGCCACAGAAACTTCAGCAGCCGTGATGAATCCGACCCCCCCCCCCCACCCCCCCCCCCCCCCCAGCTGTTTCCAGGGCTGCCTCCTGAGAGGATGGCATGTCCACCAGGTTGAGGAGCTCTCCAAAGCGTTCCTTCCACCTCTCGACTATCTCCCTAGTTGAGGTCAATGTTTCGCCGCCCTTACTGAAAACAGCCTGAGCTACGTCCCGTCAACCCCTCCTAAGGCGTCAGATGGTTTTCCAGAACATCTTTGAGGCTGCCAGGTAGTCCCTTTCCATGGCCTCTCCAAACTCCTCCCACACCCGGCCTTTTGCTTCAGCAACTGCTGCAGCTACCGCCCTCTTGGCAAGCCGGTACCTCTCAATCGAGTCGGGAAACATTTTTCCGAGCATTGCTCAGAAAGCCTCCATCTTCAACTTGACAGCTTCCCTCACCACTTGTGTCCACTAGAGTCGGTAGGTGGCACTCTGTAGAGCATTCCACCCACCGTCTCCAAGAAGATCGAATACTCTGAAATGTTTTGTGCATAAGTACAGACAACAGTCAGAGTATTCCTTTCTGAGATCCGAAGTCTCATTGAGGCGACCATCTCATCCACTCGGACACACTCCAACTGAATAGTACCCAGCTGGGGGCTTGCGAGTATCCCCACACCCACAAGGGACCTCTCACCAGGGGTAACTCCGAAATAGGAGACTAACCCGATTGAGAAGTTTGGTTCCAGTGCCAATGCTGTGTGTGGAGGTGAGACCGGCTATATCTAATCAGTACCTTTCCACCTCCTCAACCAGCTTTGGCTCCTTCCCCCCCCCCCGTGACTTGACATTCCATGTCCAAAAAGCTAGTGTCCATTACCAAGGTCCAGTCCGTCTGAGACCATCACTCTCCCTGCCATACTGGCATCACACCCACCCCTCACCCTTCATCCTGCAGATGGTGGGCCCACAGGACAGCGCCACATAGCCATTTCGGGCTGGGTCCGACCGCGTTACGTGGGGTCACCTGGCCACCAGGCGCTTGCCAGTAAACACCACCCCAGGCCTGGCTCCAGGGGTGTGTTCCTGTATCCCTTGTCCGGGCAAGGTTCTCTGATTTTTTTTTATTGTTTAACCATTCATGAGGAACTTTTTTTGGACCGTTATTTGTCTGGAACCTCCCCCCAGACCTGTTCGCCAAGGGAGACCCTACCAGGAGTACAAGACTCGAGGCGACGCAGCTCGGAGGGTCATTGGAACACACAAACCCCACCACCACAATAAGGTCATGACCTTTCGGTGGCACACTCTCACCTGTGGCTTGGCCAGTGTATACTTTACTTGATGGAGCATCATTCTGGAAGAACACATTCAATCTGTATTAAAATTACCATCGACCAAATCACCAAGAGAATACTCCTGATCATGTCAGATCACAGACGCTAAGCAGGTTTGAGCCTGGATGGGTTCTGTGATTGGCGACCACCTTGCATAAAAGAGGTTGTTTTAGGGCAGTAGAGGCCAGTGCAGCCTAAGAAAGTTTTGTTCTATTCCCCCATTACCTACCCCACCCTGACCAGCAAGGTGAAGTATGGTCAAAGAACCCACATTGACTCGAATGGCATGGCAAGACACTTATGGACAGTCCACCAACCCTGCTGTTCATTCTGAAACGCAAGTGTTTTACTTTTAACACAATTCTCATCAATGAGACAGTGCAGGAGGTGGTACAGCTGGGATGAAATGCCAACTAAACTATAAACTATTTTTATTTTACCAGGTAAGGCCCACTGAACAATATCACTATTTTTCAGAAGCAACCTGGCCACAAATGATAGCTCAATTAAATGGCTTATCACGTGGAAATGTATAGGAGCCAAATACTCTAAACACATGTTGATTCTAAATGTGGAGGGAAAAACCAGAGCACCTGGAGAACAATCCATGCAACCACAGGAAGAACATGCAAACTCCAAATATACAAGCATCAGAGTCGGGATCGAACTCACGACCTCCTGCATACTAGGTGAGATAGTTAACATCCCACCATAAAAGGAAATAAATTACCACCACACACACCAAAAAGTTAGAAGATTGAAAGCAGACATTTATGAGTAGTTTTTGCAAGAGTGGATGAGAATAAGCATGAGATTCAGTGGAGGAGATCCTGGAAAATCAGTATGTTATTTATATTTATCAGGGAAAATATATTGCATTTTTTTTATTAAAGGGCCATATTTAAAAAGCTTGAAACTTTGAGGCCCCCCTTTGGAAGTTTTTAGATCAGCCTTTGGTGAGATCAAAGAGAAAATATGATTGGTTGAAGGATTTTGAATATACAGATGTTGTGGTTGATGTTCTGTGAAATGCAAGGCATGTCCATATGGTTCTTCCCAAAACTATTACAAACATTAAATTTTGATTTAAAGCTTTCGTGACTGCAGTAATTCATATACTTAGTTCTTTCGGTAAAGTCACGTTGAAGGGAAACAACAAAATAATAAAATATATATAAAACAATAAAAATTCTCACGACGTTTCGACCACAACACAAACGGTCGTCTTCAGGTGTGTTGTTGTGGTCGAAACGTCGTGAGAATTTTTATTGTTTTATATATATTTTATTATTTTGTTGTTTCCCTTCAACGTGACTTTACCGAAAGAACTAAGAATATGTATTACAAACATGTGAATGTAAGTGGTCCATGTTGCAACAAGGTTGGCTCCCACGTGCAGGCACTATCGAATACTCAACACGTAAAAACATAAGACACGTTCAGAATGCATTCAACACCTAGTAAAACATTAGTATCACCTCTTCATCAAAATGCCAATACACTTACTTGAGTTGCTTCACTGCATACACAGAGCCCTGAAAGAACAAGAAGAAACAAATAGAATATAAATTTGTGATTATAATTATTATACTTTTTCAAAATGTTTTGGGGGTTTTTCAGAATACCTAGATCAACTGTGAACAGTAAGGATATTAATTACTAAGATATTCTACAGATTTTAATCCATGGAAAGTGTTCTATGAAGTGGGAGAAAAAAACACCCTTGGCTGACTTTTTCTCTATAGTAACGGAGTTTTGGCATTTTACCGATCACTAAATCATTAGCAATAAAACAAATGTCAAGCAGCTGAATGCCACCCTGTGTGCAGTCACAAAACGAGCTTTCATATTTGCCACACTCCCACAGCTTTCCTCAGCTGCAACGTCCTGCATTACTTAGAAATGGACGGAATAAACATATTTGCATTTGTACGTGAACATCAGTCTTCACTGTGAGATGTTTAATTTCAGCTCTGTATAGCAATAATAATAATACAATTTATGACGCGCACAATGTTGCCAGCCGAAAATGCAATTCCGAGGCACGGAGCCGGGCTCAGTAAAGGTGGAGGACTGCAACCCAGACACCTCGTGTCTAGTTCAACGCGTAGGCTTTCGCGACGAATACCATCCATAATGTTTTTTTGGGTTAGATCACGTAAATATACATGCACCGTTAAACCCACCACCACCCGACACAGCCAAATAGCAAGGTTTGTGACATAAACAGAACATGCCAATTCGTTACTGGTACAGCACACCGGTGTACTTACTTAGAAATGGACAGTGTGCTGTACTAGTGTAGTGTTTTCTGTGTGTGCGGGTGGCGTGCGTCGCACACAAAGTCAGCCGGAGACGAGGTGGTCGCAGCGGGCACCGCTCTGCCCTCTTTATTGTTGTTGCCGAGCTCACGCCACCACTCGGGGCCCCCCCCTCCCTTCTCTCTCTGACACACGACCCCGCTGCCGCACGACCCGTCCCAGACACGACCCTGTCCGCGTTAAGACCGACGGCGTCGACCGGGACAGCCGACCACTGTCCGGCTGTGCAATGATCAGGAGAAGGCGGCGGCGATGAGGGCGGCGATGACGACAGCGGCGACGAGACGAGTCCACTCCCAGAACCGGCAGCCCGGAGCTCTCGCTCTCCGCTGCTTCTATACCCCTCTAGAGGGTTCCAGGGGCTTCCACACGAGGTCTATCATGACCCTTGCCCCAGTTCCTCCGCCCTGCCGGCACACCCGCGCATATGCCCACCTGCAGTTGCTGCTGCTGTCCAACAGTCGGCGCTATGTCACTACATCAGTAACGAATTGGCATGTTCTGTTTACGTGACAAACCTTACCAATTGGCTGTGTCAGGTGGTGGCGGGTTTAATGACACATTAATACCTCGTGACTAGCTATAACAATGCGGGTGAAAATACAAGCATACCAGTGCAGCATCCCTTACACCAGCATTCCACTGAGCAAATATTTAAATAGAGTACAACAGAAACAACAGAATATTACAAAGCACTGGGACTGTACAGTAACTATAGGACCATGCAAGTGTGCAAGTGTGCACGTGTCTACAAAAAAGCCCCTATCAGATCGTGGCCACGAGCAAATACTACTAAAACTAACTCTGAGCATGACATTACAATATGATACATCAGATAATGGCCATCGGTATGTACAGAGTGGTCCAGATGTCTTGTAACTCCCCACCCCCCAATTAATTGACCACCTAACATGATTTTCCTTTGCTCATTTGTATGTTTTCACAGCAATTGCTATGCAAAAATATACATTTTTGAGGATTAAATGGGATTCACAGGACATCTGGACGACCCTGTACTACTGAATTTCTGACCAAGAATTACAGTATGATACAATATAGATATAACAAGCATCTCAATGTGGCCAATATATGTTGTGTACATAGAAGGACGTGCATCATCAGATAATCTGAACAGAGGAATTATATTTTTTTGAATGTTTTTGTTTGTTTCAGAGAAGGGAGGTTACAGTAAGTAGACTGCTAAGAGTTGAGAGTGGAGGTAGCTGGTTGGTAAAGGTTTTGGATGACATTTCAGAGGCCGAGGAAAATAAGAAGGCATTGGTCATGGACGTGAACTTAGATGATAAAAAAAGACCAATAAAGAGCCACTACATGGGATTCCATTTCATGCATGTTACAATTTGGTTAGCCACTACAGTATTTGGTAATGAAAAATGTGAATGTTTTTAAAAGTAAAATAAGAAACAATTTAGGCACGTTAGCATGTTATTAAAATGTACATACATTATTGTATTTAATGTATAACATTGTATACATTTTATGAAATAAATTATTAATGGAATGAAATCCTGTCATACTTTATACAGCATTCTATAATTTAACTCACTTAAAATCTTTAGTAGTGTCTTCAAATATTACTCATACCGACACGTTGCAACAAGTTACCCTACACTTTATTCACCTATTCTTGCACCAGATGTAGGCACTTCTTTAACTATCTATACGGTCACTTATAATTAATCTCTCCCCACTCTTATCTACCTTTCACCTCCCTTATCCTGCACTCAGCAGCTCTGCTCTCAGCGACTCCGCACACAGCGACTCCGCACACAGCGTCCTCGCACACAGCGTCCTCGCACACAGCGTCCTCGCACACAGCGTCCTCGCACACAGCGTCCTCGCACACAGCGACCTCGCACACAGCGACTCCGCACACAGCGACTCCGCACACAGCGACTCCGCACACAGCGTCCTCGCACACAGCGACTCCGCACACAGCGACTCCGCACACAGCATCCCCGCACACAGCGACCTCGCACACAGCGACTCCGCACACAGCGACTCCGCACACAGCGACTCCGCACACAGCGTCCTCGCACACAGCGACTCCGCACACAGCGACTCCGCACACAGCATCCCCGCACACAGCGTCCTCGCACACAGCATCCCCGCACACAGCGACTCCACACACAGCGACTCCGCACACAGCGTCCTCGCACACAGCGTCCTCGCACACAGCGTCCTCGCACACAGCGACTCCACACACAGCGTCCCCGCACACAGCGTCCTCGCACACAGCGACTCCGCACACAGCGTCCTCGCACACAGCTTCCTCACACACAGCTTCCCCACACACAGCGTCCCCGCACACAGCGACTCCGCACACAGCATCCTCGCACACAGCGTCCTCGCACACAGCTTCCCCACACACAGCGACTCCGCACACAGCGTCCCCGCACACAGCATCCTCGCACACAGCGACTCCGCACACAGCATCCTCGCACACAGCGTCCTCGCACACAGCGTCCCCGCACACAGCGTCCCCGCACACAGCGGCAGCGGCGAGATGTCTTCACTCTTGGTTCCCGGCAACAACTCCCCTCCGCTCACACACACTCCCGCTTATATCACTTTGCTAATTATCCGAGACCTCTCACGTGTCTCTTTAGGCTCTTGTCAGGCTGGTGCCTTTTGGCCCATCGATCAACCTCGTTGACAGCAACCTCCGGTAGCAGCACATGCACAACCGGTCAACCCCGTTTGCACCTGCTTCGTCCCTTACAACCAGCGTTTCGTCCGTGCACACCTCACGTGCACCTCTTTGCCCTCCGTTGCCCTCGGTTGACTGTGCGCACTGCGTATTTCACTACTCTACACATGTACTGCTGCTGCTGCTCGTAAATGTTGCTTCGATTTTTTTTTGCCGAATATTTTTAATATTCTGGCCCTGAAAAGGCAGGCTTTTGTCTTAGCTTCTAGCAATACAAATTGCATCGCATTGCTCTATTAAGACAGGTCTCCCTTTGAAGAGACGTTCTGTACTCAAAGGGACTCTCGTCTGATTTAAAGGGTATCCATCAGAGCGTTTTGCACCGTTTTAAATGGTATATTCTGCATTATTTACACACGATTATTGGACGTGTGCATTGTTTTGCTATACTTAGTCAATCCCAGATATCACTTCATGTAGACACTCAATTGGCTCTTACGTGGATATGAAGCTTATCTGGTTTCACTGTTGATAAGGAACGTATATTTTTACCAACCACATTATTCACCTTATTTTACACTTTCTAATCTTCCAATCACAACCAATTAATCAGCAATGAACTGAGTATTATTAAAGATATTAACATTGACCTTCAACATTCGGGTTTACTGAACATCTACGTCAATTGGCATATTGCCCAAGTGACGACTGGACTGGATTGTCTCTGTTGGGTGGTGGAGCGTTATAGTTAAAACATGACCTAACCCAAATCAACTAATTATTCATTTTACTGGTCGTAAAGGCCGATGTATATAATTGGTTTCACTATTGTTAACGTGGGCGGGTGTTATTATAGTGATCATTAAAACCACTGCTATTTTGTTTTTATTGCCTCTACATTACCGCAGTTAAGTTTGACGATTCACGTAGAACATGGAGACACATTCAAGCTTGCATAGAATAGAAAGGATCACAGAATCACCACATTCTACTTATACACATGGTATACACGTTGTAATCAAACAGCACGTACAGTATAATGCCTATAGGACACACGTGTGGAACTCACACAGTACACAAATGTACTAACTCAAGGTACTCCCCGTGTACTACAAAAGTACACGCAGTGCACACGTGTGCTGTACTCACACAAGTCGGCACACACCACGCACGTGTACTGAATGCATCACGAGTACTCACACAAGTCGGTACACACCACACACGTGTACTCAATGCATGACGAGTACTCACACAAGTCGGTACACACACACGTGTACTCAATGCATCACGAGTACTCACACAAGTCGGTACACACCACACACGTGTACTCAATGCATCACAAGTACTCACACAAGTCGGTACACACCACACACGTGTACTCAATGCATGACGAGTACTCACACAAGTCGGTACACACCACGCACGTGTACTCAATGCATCACAAGTACTCACACAAGTCGGTACACACCACACACGTGTACTCAATGCATGACGAGTACTCACACAAGTCGGTACACACACACGTGTACTCAATGCATCACAAGTACTCACACAAGTCGGTACACACCACGCACGTGTACTCAATGCATCACGAGTACTCACACAAGTCGGTACACACACCACACGTGTACTCAATGCATCACGAGTACTCACAGACGCACGGTCCACACCACACACATGTACTCAATGCATCACAAGTACTCACACAAGTCGGTACACACCACACACATGTACTCAATGCATCACAAGTACTCACGCAAGTCGGTACACACACCACACGTGTACTCAATGCATCACAAGTACTCACACAAGTCGGTACACACCACACACGTGTACTCAATGCATCACAAGTACTCACACACGCACGTTACACACCACGCACGTGTACTCAATGCATGACGAGTACTCACACAAGTCGGTACATACACACGTGTACTCTCGCAGCTACAGTGAGGGAAAAAAGTATTTGATCCCCTGCTGATTTTGTACGTTTGCCCACTGACAAAGAAATGATCAGTCTATAATTTTAATGGTAGGTTTATTTGAACAGTGAGAGACAGAATAACAACAACAAAATCCAGAAAAACGCATGTCAAAAATGTTATAAATTGGTTTGCATTTTAATGAGGGAAATAAGTATTTGACCCCCTCTCAATCAGAAAGATTTCTGGCTCCCAGGTGTCTTTTATACAGGTAACGAGCTGAGATTAGGAGCACACTCTTAAAGGGAGTGCTCCTAATCTCAGCTCGTTACCTGTATAAAAAGGCACCTGTCCACAGAAGCAAACAATCAATCAGATTCCAAACTCTCCACCATGGCCAAGACCAAAGAGCTCTCCAAGGATGTCAGGGACAAGATTGTAGACCTACACAAGGATGGAATGGGCTACAAGACCATTGCCAAGCAGCTTGGTGAGAAGGTGACAACAGTTGGTGCGATTATTCGCAAATGGAAGAAACACAAAAGAACTGTCAATCTCCCTCGGCCTGGGGTTCCATGCAATATGTCACCTCGTGGAGTTGCAATGATCATGAGAACGGTGAGGAATCAGCCCAGAACTACACGGGAGGATCTTGTCAATGATCTCAAGGCAGCTGGGACCATAGTCACCAAGAAAACAATTGGTAACACACTACGCCGTGAAGGACTGAAATCCTGCAGCGCCCGCAAGCCCCCCCTGCTCAAGAAAGCACATATACATGCCGGTCTGAAGTTTGCCAATAACCATCTGAATGATTCAGAGGACAACTGGGTGAAAGTGTTGTGGTCAGATGAGACCAAAATGGAGCTCTTTGGCATCAACTCAACTCGCCGTGTTTGGAGGAGGAGGAATGCTGCCTATGACCCCAAGAACACCATCCCCACCGTCAAACATGGAGGTGGAAACATTATGCTTTGGGGGTGTTTTTCTGCTAAGGGGACAGGACAACTTCACCGCATCAAAGGGACGATGGACGGGGCCATGTACCGTTAAATCTTAGGTGAGAACCTCCTTCCCTCAGCCAGGGCATTGAAAATGGGTCGTGGATGGGTATTCCAGCATGACAATGACCTAAAACACACGGCCAAGGCAACAAAGGAGTGGCTCAAGAAGAAGCACATTAAGGTCCTGGAGTGGCCTAGCCAGTCTCCAGACCTTAATCCCATAGAAAATCTGTGGAGGGAGCTGAAGGTTCGAGTTGCCAAACGTCAGCCTCGAAACCTTAATGACCTGGAGAAGATCTGCAAAGAGGAGTGGGACAAAATCCCTCCTGAGATGTGTACAAATCTGGTGGCCAACTACAAGAACCGTCTGACCTCTGTGATTGCCAACAAGGGTTTTGACACCAAGTACTAAGTCATGTTTTGCAGAGGGGTCAAATACTTATTTCCCTCATTATAATGCAAATCAATTTATAACATTTTTGGCATGCGTTTTTCTGGATTTTGTTGTTATTCTGTCTCTCACTGTTCAAATAAACCTACCATTAAAATTATAGACTGGTCATTTCTTTGTCAGTGGGCAAACGTACAACATCAGCAGGGGATCAAATACTTTTTTCCCTCACTGTAGACGCACGCGTAGTATTCTCACGCAGTACTCTCGTACAGTATACACATGTAGTACTCGCAGTACCTGTAGTACTATCAGTATACACGTGTAGTACTATCAGTATACACGTGTAGTACTCGCAGTACGTGTAGTACTATCAGTATACACGTGTAGTACTCGCAGTACCTGTAGTACTATCAGTATACACGTGTAGTACTATCAGTATACACGTGTAGTACTCGCAGTACGTGTAGTACTATCAGTATACACGTGTAGTACTCGCAGTACGTGTAGTACTATCAGTATACACGTGTAGTACTCGCAGTACCTGTAGTACTATCAGTATACACGTGTAGTACTCGCAGTACATGTAGTACTATCAGTATACACGTGTAGTACTCGCAGTACGTGTAGTACTATCAGTATACACGTGTAGTACTCGCAGTACGTGTAGTACTATCAGTATACACGTGTAGTACTCGCAGTACGTGTAGTACTATCAGTGTACACATGTAGTACTCGCAGTACCTGTAGTACTATCAGTATACACGTGTAGTACTCGCAGTACCTGTAGTACTATCAGTATACACGTGTAGTACTCGCAGTACGTGTAGTACTATCAGTATACACGTGTAGTAGTCGCAGTACCTGTAGTACTATCAGTATACACGTGTAGTACTCGCAGTACCTGTAGTACTCGCAGTACGTGTAGTACTATCAGTGTACACATGTAGTACTCGCAGTACCTGTAGTACTATCAGTATACACGTGTAGTACTCGCAGTACCTGTAGTACTATCAGTATACACGTGTAGTACTCGCAGTACGTGTAGTACTATCAGTATACACGTGTAGTACTCGCAGTACGTGTAGTACTATCAGTATACACGTGTAGTACTCGCAGTACGTGTAGTACTATCAGTATACACGTGTAGTACTCGCAGTACCTGTAGTACTATCAGTATACACGTGTAGTACTCGCAGTACCTGTAGTACTCGCAGTACGTGTAGTACTAGCGGTAGCAGTAGTAGTACTACACGTGTAGTAGTACTAGCAGTAGTACATACACGTTGTAGTACTAGCAGTAGTACTATTGCTAGTACTACACGTGTAGTACTAGCAGTAGTACATACACGTGTAGTACTAGCAGTAGTACTACACGTGTAGTACTAGCAGTAGTACTATTGCTAGTACTACACGTGTAGTGTAGTACTAGCAGTAGTACTACACGTGTAGTACTAGCAGTAGTACTATTGCTAGTACTACACGTGCAGTGTAGTACTAGCAGTAGTACTACACGTGTAGTACTAGCAGTAGTACTATTGCTAGTACTACACGTGTAGTGTAGTACTAGCAGTAGTACTACACGTGTAGTACTAGCAGTAGTACATACACGTTGTAGTACTAGCAGTAGTACTATTGCTAGTACACACGTTGTAGTACTATCAGTAGTACACACGTGTAGTACTAGCAGTAGTACACACGTGTAGTACTATCAGTAGTACACACGTGTGCATGATACTCACCCAGAGCGATCGCCACCAACGCGTAGCCGCGCGCGGCCCGGGCAGAAGGCGACATCGCTTCAGCGGCTATCGCCGGATCGTGTCGTCCACAGGCATCACGCTCGCTCTCACGACTACACACCGAGAAGAAGCCTGGTGACGATGATGCTGCTGCAATGACAACAATGACGCCGTTGTTATCAATAACAATAGTGCCTAAAAGTGGCGTGTGTGTGTATCACGGTGAACGGCGCAGAGCGGCAGGAGCAGCCCCGCTCAAGTCCTGCGCGGCGTGGCCGAAGAGAGACCCCCCGCCCCTCCTCCACCACCCCTCCTCCTTCCCCCCCCCCACCCTCCTCCTTTCCCCCCCCACCCCTCCTCCTTCCCCCACCCCTCCTCCTCCTTCCCCCCCCGCCCCTCCTCCTCCTTCCCCCCCCGCCCCTCCTCCTCCTTCCCCCCCCGCCCCTCCTCCTCCTTCTCCCCCCGCCCCTCCTCCTCCTTCCCCCCCCGCCCCTCCTTCCCCCCCCGCCCCTCCTCCTCCTTCCCCCCCCGCCCCTCCTCCTCCTTCCCCCCCGCCCCTCCTCCTCCTTCCCCCCCCGCCCCTCCTCCTCCTTCCCCCCCCGCCCCTCCTCCTCCTTCCCCCCCCCGCCCCTCCTCCTTCCCCCCCCACCCCTCCTCCTCCCCCCCCACCCCTCCTCCTCCCCCCCACCCCTCCTCCTCCCCTCCTCCCCCCCCCACCCCTCCCCCCCCACCCCTCCTCCCCCCCCCACCCCTCCCCCCCCACCCCTCCTCCCCCCCCACCCCTCCTCCCCCCCCGCCCCTCCTCCTCCTTCCCCCCCCGCCCCTCCTCCTCCTCCCCCCCACCCCTCCTCCTTCCCCCCCCGTCCCTCCTCCTCCTTCCCCCCCGCCCCTCCTCCCCCCCCCGCCCCTCCTCCTCCTTCCCCCCCCACCCCTCCTCCTCCTTCCCCCCCCCACCCCTCCTCCCCCCCACCCCTCCTCCTCCTTCCCCCCCCGCCCCTCCTCCTCCCCCCCCCGCCCCTCCTCCTCCCCCCCCCGCCCCTCCTCCCCCCCCACCCCTCCTCCTCCTCCCCCCCCGCCCCTCCTCCTCCTTCCCCCCCCACCCCTCCTCCTCCTTCCCCCCCCGCCCCTCCTCCTCCCCCCCCCACCCCTCCTTCCCCCCCCGCCCCTCCTCCTCCCCCCCCGCCCCTCCTCCTCCCCCCCCACCCCTCCTCCTCCTCCCCCCCCACCCCTCCTCCTCCTCCCCCCCCACCCCTCCTCCTTCCCCCCTCACCCCTCCACCTCCTTCCCTCCCACTCCTCCTCCCCCCCCACCCCTCCTCCCCCCCCACCCCTCCTCCTCCCCCCCCCCACCCCTCCTCTTCCTTCCCCCCCACCCCTCCTCTTCCTTCCCCCCCACCCCTCCTCCTCCTCCCCCCCCCACCCCTCCTCTCCCACCCCTCCTCCCCCGCCCCTCCCCCGCCCCTCCTCCTCCCCCCCACACCCCTCCTCCTCCTCCCCCCCCACCCCTCCTCCTCCTCCCCCCCCACCCCTCCTCCTCCCCCCCCCCCACCCCTCCTCTTCCTTCCCCCCCACCCCTCCTCTTCCTTCCCCCCCACCCCTCCTCCTCCTCTCCCCCCACCCCTCCACCTCCTCCCCCCCACCCCTCCTCTCCCACCCCTCCTCCTCCTCCCCCGCCCCTCCTCCTCCCCCGCCCCTCCTCCTCCCCCGCCCCTCCTCCTCCCCCGTCCCTCCCCCGCCCCTCCTCCGTCCCTCCTCCTCCCCCGCCCCTCCGCCCCTCCTCCTCCCCCGCCCCTCCTCCTCCCCCGCCCCTCCTCCTCCCTCACCCCTCCTCCTCCCCCACCCCTCCCCCCCACCCCTCCTCCTCCACCCCTCCTCCTCCCCCGCCCCTCCCCCGCCCCTCCTCCTCCCTCACCCCTCCTCCTCCCCCACCCCTCCCCCCCACCCCTCCTCCTCCACCCCTCCTCCTCCCCCACCCCTCCTCCTCCCCCACCCCTCCTCCTCCCCCGCCCCTCCTCCTCCTCCCCCACCCCTCCTCCCCCTCCCCCACCCCCCCCCACCCCTCCTCCTCCTCCCCCACCCCTCCTCCCCCACCCCTCCTCCACCCCTCCTCCTCCCCCACCCCTCCTCCTCCCCCACCCCTCCTCTCCTCCCCCACCCCTCCTCCTAGCTCGCTCACAGCCCCCCGGGGTCCACAGTAAAACCAACAACAACAACTACAGCCGTAATCTTTGGTTCTTTCGGTTAAAAAAAAGAGTCACGTAGATAAAAAATAAAAAATGAAAACAACTCAATCGCGAATCACGACGTTTCGGGCGCAACACAAGTGCCCGTGGTCAGGTGTGGGAACGACCCCAGCAATAAACAAATTGCTGAAATGGGCAAAAGGAGGCTGCTTGTGACACGAGGCGGCATTTCTTGAGGAAGGTTAGCCGTGTCCAACCCCAATCCCTTGTGTGTCACTCAGTGCTCGCTACCTTATTACAGAGCAATTCAGAACTTATTGGTCACCCCCGTGCCCCTTGTAAATCAATCCCAACGTTCATCCTGCACAATCCCATCATCACAAGGGAGAAACACAAATACACAAAAATCATTGTTTTTGTAATGTCTAATAGTTTGTTTTTTGCCTGTACTAAAGCCTGTCAATCCCTTGTCAGTTCCTACCTTATTCATGACCAATTCTGACCTTATTGGTCACCCCCGTGCCCCTTGTAAATCAATCCCAACGTTGATCCTACACAATCCCATCATCACAAGGGAGAAACACAAATACACAACAAATGTTGTTGCCCGTATTGAAACGGCTGTAACGCTGTATGGACCTGATAACTAAATTTCCCTTTACAAGAATACGGGGTAAACCGTGTGGGTTGACAGATATGTAGTAGTGTATAGTGTATTGCATAGTGTATTGTATATAATGTATGGTAGTGTATATAGTGTATGGTAGTGTAAAGTGTATAGTAGTGTAGTGTATAATGTAGTGTATTGTATATAGTGTATGGGAGTCTATATAGTGTATGGTAGTGTAAAGTGTATAGTAGTGTAGTGTATAATGTAGTGTATTGTATATAGTGTATGGTAGTGTAAAGTGTATAGTAGTGTAGTGTATAATGTAGTGTGTAGTGTATTGTATATAGTGTATAGTAGTGTAAATTGTATAGTAGTGAAGTGTATATTAGATTACCTGTCAACCCCCTTATTAGTGCCCTACCTTATTACAGACCAATTCAGACATTATTGGTCACCCCGTGACCTTATAAATCTCAAAGTTCATCCTACAAAGTCCCATCACAAAGGGAGAAACACAAACAAAGATATATTTTTTGCCCGTATTATAATGGCTGTACGGCGTATGGACCTGAAAACTCAATTTCCCCTCTACAATAATACGGAGTAAACCGTATGGGTTGACAGGTATGGTATAGTGTAGTGTATAGTGTATGGTATTGTAGTGTATAGTGTAGTGCATAATAGTTAAATTGTAGTGTAGTGTATAATAGGGTATAGGGGTGTATAGTAGTGTTTTGGTGTATATAGTGCAAACCTGTCAACCCCTTTTGAGTGCCCTACCTTATTACAGACCAATTCAGACCATATTGGTCACCACGTGCCCCTTATAAATCTCAAAGTTCATCCTACAAAGTCCCATCACAAGGGAGACATTGAGAGAAATACAAATAACTTTAATCGCTACAGGCTTAGTGCAGCCTGGAAGCTATTATTAAATAAAATATATATTACAATTACAATTTCTGATAGGGGAAACACATACTAATAACAATTGAACTATTACCAATCTATTATATCATTACAATACCCTCCCCCTCTCCGCCTCAAATCACTGCACCAGATTGGGTTCAATGATGACGTCACTCTACTGCTCTATTTAAGACCGGGAGCAAGTGGAGGGCTTCACTATTCTGGCAAATTGCCTGATGATGCTGGATGTAATTACCAGCGAAACGTCGTACTCAAAAATTGTAAATGATGTTGAATCAACACACCGGTGGGCTAAAGTAGTGAATTATTTGTCATGTGTAAACGTGACACATATTTTGACTGATTGGCCGTGTCGGGTGGTGGAGGGTTACGACACATTTATAAATAACGCGATCTAACCCAAAAACGTTTATAATGAATAATATTGGTCGCGAAAGCCTACGTGTTAAACTGAAAGAGACAAAAACTATTTTTTTCACGTACTGAAACGACTGTACGCCGTATGGACCTGAAACCAAAAATTTCCCCTGTACAAGAATACGGGTATGTATGCAACAAAATGAACTGTGACGAACCGTGGCGGTAGATGCGGATACCTGGTGCACAAATGGATAAATTAAACAGGACCGTAACAACGAATAACGCCACAATGCCCCCTTCCACAACTACAAAGGAGACATCACGGCGATGATGATACAACTCCGCTACGCCTGACACGGTTGCCTTGGCTTGAGTACCACCTGAATGTGACATTGTAGTTTGTTGCTCTGCATCTACATCAGCCGTACGAAAGAAGAAGACGACTCACAGCCGCTATCCCACGACCCCGTTAACCCCATTCCTGTAATCCGCCAGCATCAAAGTATGAAAAATACCAATAGGTTTTACGATCTTCAAACGCCAAATATATTCCTTTTGCAAGGAATCAAGTCTGTATTAACCACATACAGTATTTGTGGTGAACATGCAAACAAAACATGCTGTGATAAGATATACATTGTCTTTGAGACTAATTGGCCTACACCAGAGACAGCAGACGTCTTAATGGTCTCGTCTCACCAGTGTAAGACCAGAGAACAACGCCAAAAAGCGTACAGTACAAAGTCAATGTACGTCTCAGAGGATTATTGCTCGGGTTGAGCAGCTATATCATGGGACCTATTTGACGGAGAGTTCACGAAAACTCCTCTTGTCCTATTACACCTATTATTCGACCCTTGTATCCGCTGATGCTTTGTATCCGCCGATGCTTTGGAATGTGCAATATGTGCAATGACAAATGAAGGTCAAAGTTCGTAATGTCCACTTTACAGCAGACTCTTGGCGCTGGTAATGTCCCAGAGAATGCATTGGGCATCTCCACTAACGGCTGGCTCTGTTCAAGCTGACCAAGGTGAACACGCTGACAGCTCTGGTAATCAAATGAACAAATACATTTATATTATGTTGTGATTTATAGTAAGAAATATACCCCGAAATTCAAAAGCAGCTGACTAAATCTGTTTCATCCAGAAACCCTCCAACACCCGACACAGCCATACAAAAAAATGTGAAGTTGTACAAACGTTTAACGAGCTAATTATGACTGTTTCAGCTCACTGGTAAGTTGACAAACAATCCTAATAAATTCAGCAATTAACTACAATGGATGGCTAACCCAGTTTCATCAGATGTGGATCTTTGGATTCTGAACTAGGATGGTTTTGGATCTGGTTCAGTGTCCCAACATGTGTACTGTATACTCTGTGCTGCTGACATCACAGCTGTCGCGATTTTCACCTGAAGACGGGTGCTTGTGTTGCGTTCGAAACGTCGTGATTTATTTTATTTCTACCTACGTGACTTTACCGAAAGAATCAAAGAGTGTGGATTCCTGCAGTCACGAAAGCTTCAAATCAATGTGTACTGAACCACCCAACCACCTCATATAAAACATGACTTCCTTCCAGCCAATCTTCCATATCTTGTTGGCTGCCAGAGCACACAATTTAACGTCTCATTTTATGAATGTCGTATTTGCTTAGAACTATATAGGAACCTAATAATAGGGGTTTTCCCCTTTTTTCTGGCAACAAAACTGAAACCTTTTTACAAGGATTCATGTCTGCATTAACCACAATACCTGCAGTCAAAATGCAAACAAAAAACATACTATGATAATATATGCTTTTGATTTGGCGCTTTCGTGACTCCAGGAATTACTCTTTGGTTTTTTCGGTAAAGTCACGTAGAAATAAGAAATAATAATAAAATTACATAATAGCATACGACGTTTCGATTGCAACGCAAGCAATCATCATCAGGCATAGAAGAGCTAAATTTAAGAGAGAGAGAGGAAACACAGAACCGCAGATATATATACAGACACCTAAGCAGAGGGAGTTAACATAGACACAAAGAGACACAACGTATGGAGCACAGAGAGATAGGGTCTCTGTGCCAAAGCCTTAGCATGTAGGGGGGACAAAGAGAGATGGAGAAGCACATCAAATGGAAACAATAAATTGTTTCCAAATTTTACTAAATCTTGTTCGATTTGATGTCCTTCTCCATCTCTCTTTGTCTCCCCTACATGCTAAGGCCTCGGCACAGAGACCCTATCTCTCTGTGCTCCATACGTTGTGTCTCTCTTTGTGTCTCTGTGTTAACTCCCTCTACTCAGGTGTCTGTATATATATATCTGCGGTTCTGTGTTTTCTCTCTCTCTTAAATTTAGATCTTCTATGCCTGATGATAATTGCTTGCGTTGCAATCAAAACGTCGTATGCTATTATGTAATTTTATTATTATTTCTTATTTGTACGTGACTTTACCGAAAAAACCAAAGAGTAATATATGCATTGTCCTTGATACTGATTGGTCCACACCAAGGGACGGCTTTCTTTTGAGCCTCGACCCAATTGGTGCTCGACCAGATAACGCCAAAAGGCGTAGAGCTCAAAGACAATGCACTATCAAAGTAATGAGGGCTCGGGGTGAGCATCTACATCATTAGACCTCCTTTGCCAGTACCAAAATGTAATAATAGGGGTTTTTCCCCTTTTTTCGCAACAAAACTGAAAAAGGGGAAAAAACCCCTATTATTACATTTTGGTACTTGCAAAGGAGGTCTAATGATATATAGGAACCTCTTCATTTCATTTGTCCTGATAAATGACAGAATGTAATTAAACCCATTCATAAAACTGCATATATTTGAACATTTTTGAACTTCAGTGATGACACCAGTCGACACTGGCTGACGTTTGCTCAAAGGATGTAGCACTGGCCCATTCCATTTGGCTTCTGTTTAATAAATAATAATCCCTATAGGAATAGGTTTAACCCTTTTAACTGGCACAAAAACTGACACCTTTATACAAGGGATCATGTTTGCAATAACCACAACACAAGTAGTCAAAATGCAAACAAAAAAGACAACTCTGATAATATGCACTGGCCAAAAGGCGTCTTCTGGTCCAACACCAGTGGGGACTAGGCTCTAAGAAAAGCCGTCTCGGGTGTAGACCAATCAAATTCAAGGACAGTGCATATTTTCAGGGTTGTCTTTTTTGTTTGCATTTTGACTGCTTGTGTTGTGGTTATTGCAAACATGATGCCTTGAATAAAGGTGTCAGTTTTTGTGCCAGTTAAAAGGTTTAAACCTATTCCTATATCTTGTTTCTGGCAAAGGAGGTTTCGTAAAATAATAATCCCTCTTGCGAAGAATGGCCAGCCTCACGCCCCCTGCCGGCCAGCCTCATAAAGGGCATCTGCCAACCCGTAAGCTCTGGTTGAATAATGAAATAATTTAGTTTATCCAGGAGTGTCTTCATACGACACAACTCTCTGTTTTTCAGGAGAGTTCTACATTGTGATGTTTTTACTAGTCCCTCACTGAGGTTCGACTATTTTCAGGTGTATGCAGTAGGAGGCGATGATGATATGTGAAAACACAATTGAGTCATTTGCAGGGGTTTATTTGCATTGGAATATTTGGCCACTGTTGGTTAAATTGTATGAGTTTTTTTTTAATGGGAGGAAACTGGATAACCCCTCGGAAACCCATGCATAACAAACTACACAGAGAAAGGGAATTCAACTTAGGTTTTTTCTTGTTTTGAGGCACGTGTCACCACCGCGCCACCCTGCCGCCCAGGCCAATACTTGCTTGACGAGGCTCATAAACCTGAAACTGGTCCCGAATGTCACTGTTTAAACTAAACTTTATTTTTGTTTTTACCAGGTAAAGCCCGCTGAGCTGTATAGCTCTTTTTCAGAAGCGACCTGGCCACAAATCATAGCTCAAAGTGCCTCATCGTGTGGAAATTTACAGCAGCCAAATACTCTTAACTCACGTTTCTGAATTTTACTGTAAATGTTGGTCCAGATGATGGGTTTTCGACTGATGAACCAACATTTGATTTTACGTCAGACGTATGCTTCTTAATTAACATTGCATGTGGAAGACTTTGGCTCAGGGGCCTCAAATTACCACTTTAGATCAATTGGACCCGTCTGCTTTTTCTAATAATGTATTGTACGTGCAAAACATAGATTCAGAAGGCTAATGCGGCTGATGTACCAAGAGTAATATTTTTATTTATCTCAATTGCCTTTTAAAATAAATGTATCCTGTGTATCTGTGGAACATTAGTCCAATAATATAGATTTGGGGCAGTTATTTAACATTTTCAGTCATCAAACATTCCCATTCGTTTCGAATCCCACACGAAACCGAAGGGAGCCCATCCGGTATTGGCAGTAGTGCGGGGGGGGGGGGGGGGCGGTCCCGGACCGTGCGGGTGCCCTGGCCGTCCGGTGAGGGGGGCCCGGGGGACCCCGACCACGCGGTGAGGGGGGGTCCCCGACCACGCGGTGAGGGGGGACCCCGGCCACGCGATGAGGAGGGGGGCCCGGACCACGCGGTGAGAGGGGGTCCCCGACCACGCGGTGAGAGGGGTCCCCGACCACGCGGTGAGGGGGGTCCCCGACCACGCGGTGAGGGGGGTCCCCGACCGCGCCGCGAGGGGGGTCCCCGACCACGCGGTGAGGGGGGACCCCGACCACGCGGTGAGAGGGGGTCCCCGACCACGCGGTGAGGGGGGACCCCGACCACGCGGTGAGGAGGGGGGGGGGCCGGACCGCGCGGTGTGAATTTAAACACCGCGCGCTTTTTTCCACGGCGCGCGGTGATGCCGTCCCACCTCAAAGCAGGCGCGCGAGGATTGCGCGCGCGACAACAATCGCAGCGCCTATTGAACCGTCCGTCGGCTCGTCGCAAACAGCCAATCAGAGCGCGCCTAACTCGCTGCCTGACACCGCCGGCAGAACTCACAACGGTGGCGGCGGGGGGGGGGGGCGGGGTTTGTATGCGTTTGAATTTCCCATATCGTATAAGCCGCGATGGAGGAGGCGGGGCTTTGAAGGCGATTGCATTTTTTACATGGGATAAGCCGCTCTCCGGGGGGCGGGGTTATAGGCGTACTAGGGGGCGGGGTTTATAAGCGTTTATATTTCCCACACCGGATAAGCCGCAATCGGGAGGCGGGGTGGCAGCGCTCTTCTAACGCAGCTCATTGGTGCACATCGCGAGCAGCACCGCCTCCCCCCCCTCAGACATCCAATGGCGGACAGTCTCGCAACCGCCGCCGCCCCCCCCCCCCACACCAGTCCCGCCGAGCACGCGGCGCGACCGTCCAATCGTATGGCGGTAATGCGTATCCGAGCTGGGAAATGTGCGGTGTGGGGGGTGGTGTAGGGGGAAGAGGCTTCGTGTGTCGCTGGGGGGAGTCGCAGCAGTGAGAGGCGCAGGAGGAGGAGGAGAGGGGAAGAAGCCGCGGCCGCCGTCGCCGAAGAGGAAAAAAAGGCCTCCCCCCCCCCTCCACCACCTTCGTTTGAAACATCGCGGCGCAACAATCGCAGCAGCAGCAACAACAACAGCAACAACAAAAGAGACGATTGTCGCCGTCGTTATATCGCAAAGGGCCCGCGCGTCCTCCCCGAGTAATGTTTTTTTGAGTGAGTATCGGAGAGAGAGAGAGAAAAAAAAACGCCGCTGTTGAGATTCGAGAAGGCCGAAGTGAACGCCGCTTGAAATGGTGACGCAGTGCAGCCCCCGAGGCCCAGGCGCAACCGCGACCAGCAGGGCCCGCGGAACTAGCAAAGGCAGAGCCAAACCCGAGCTGCAAAACACGCGCCCTCCCGTGTGTTACAAATCGGCGTGAGCTTCGCAGGGCGCTCGCGCGTGCGTGTGTGTACGTGTGTCTTTGTACAGTGTACGTATGCGTTCATTGTGTGTCATAGCTGTTGTATAATGGAGTTGGTGTGTGTGTGTGTTCGGATTTATATTGGGTGGACGCGAGTGAAATGTGTCCCGTCATGAGCGACACGGGCTGGGCCCTCAGTCGGCGTGGTGAAGTATAGTCAAACGAACCCCCCGCCGCCTCCGCTTCACGGGCGACGCAAGCCAGGGGAAGATCTCGTAGAGACGCGAATTAACAAAAGATCTCGTAACAGGATTTTTACGTGTGTGTGTGTACAGTGGGTGGTTTTTTTTCTCCTCGTGTTGTTTACAGTTTTGGGTGTAGGTAGGTAAGCGCTGCGTATGTTCGTGTGTATGTGTTTAGACTGTACGCATGTACGGCGGATGATGCTGTACGCTTGTATCTGCGTGTGTCGTATCTGTAAGCACCCACCCCCCACGATGGCCAACGACACTCGGGCCTGCCCTGTGATTTGCCTGCGAGCCTTCGGTCCCTTTGCGTGACGGCGCCGGCGTGCACCTAGCCTGGCACAGTCTCCGCGTTGACATCACCGCCACTTGTGTTAATGTGTGCGCGTGTGTACCGCCAAGCGAGCCCCCTGGTTCGATTTCCCGCTCACGATTGACTGAGCCGGTACATGGGCCTCCCCCTAGGTCGACTCGGCCTCAGGCGGCCTGCCGGGCCGGCCTTCGCAGGTGCTCGCTAACAACACTTGCCCCAACAGTCTGTTTAAGGCAATACGGGGGGGGCATCTTTGTCTTTAATGCTGCCAAGGAGCCGGTAGTGTAGCTTTCGGCGCGCTATACGAACCCGGCGACCCGAGTTCGATTCGCGCTCACGGCCACCGTCACCCAGTGAGGATTATCTGAACCGGTCCTGGGGGGCCCTCCCCTCCCTTACCTAGGTCGACTCAGCCTTCAATGAGTGCGGTGTGTTAAACATCGTGACTGGGAGAGACAAAGGCGGTCGTGCGTGGCCACCACCCTCGTGTGCCGTGCCGGCCTTCACAGGTGCTACTCCCAAGCGGCACTTGCCCCTACAGCATGTTAAGGCTGCACGGGAGATGCTTGTGCCTGCTGTGTCTTGTCAGCCCCGATAGCCGACGACACTCGGGCCTGCCCTGTGATTGATCTCCGAGCCTTCGGCCCTTTTGCTTGGCGGCGCCGGAGTGCACCTAGCCTGGCACACAGCCTCTGCGGTGACGTCTGTAAATGTGTGTGTGTATATATAGTTACTACCAAGGACCCAACCAAACGTAAGGTGACTGAACAATAGTATATTTTTTGGTAACGTTCTGTTGTCACCATTACAAGTGCAGGCCGCTGTAAATTTGGAAGCATACAAGACGCGCGAGGTGCTGGGTGGGGACATTTAAAAAAAATGTTTATCACGGTCCATCGTTTCCACCGTCCATCGGTGGAAACGCCACGTTCCCATGGCGGGAGCCAGCGGGTCATTTGGGAAGGCCACGGTTGACCACTGACAACGCGGTTACGCATGCTTTGTTTTTAACCAGGGGGATGATGGGCTCGGTCAATCCCCAGATGGGGATGATTTGAACTCGACAACCTTCCGAATTGTGAGTTCTAACCACAGCGCTACTTGACTTATCCACAGTACTTGCCACGCTACGGCTATGCCCAAGACCGTTTCAGTTAAACACGTGCACTGTCACTCTTACTTTTCCATCCACTTAAGGGGGTTGGGGGGTGGCCATTGTAAGATCTGTGGTGATACTGGTGCTGACGTGTATGGGTTTTCACGGTTTTCTCAAACAAAGGGGCAAACGTCCAAGAAGGACCGAGCAAGAGACGAAGAGGTAGAGGTGGCGTGTGGCTACTTTCAGCCGTGCCACTTGGCATGTTATGCAGCTGCCGATGGGGATGATCTACAGTGAGGGAAAAAAGTATTTGATCCCCTGCTGATTTTGTACGTTTGCCCACTGACACAGAAATGATCAGTCTTTAATTTTAATGGTAGGTTTATTTGAACAGTGAAAGACAGAATAACAACAACAAAATCCGGAAAAACGCATGCCAAAAATTTTATAAATTGATTTGCATTTTAATGAGGGAAATAAGTATTTGACCCCCTCTGCAAAACATGACTTAGTACTTGGTGGCAAAACCCTTGTTGGCAATCACAGAGGTCAGACGTTTCTTGTAGTTGGCCACCAGGTTTGCACACATCTCAGGAGGGATTTTGTCCCACTCTTTGCAGATCTCCAAGTCATTAAGGTTTCGAGGGAAGGAGGTTCTCACCCAAAATTTGACGGTACATGGCCCCGTCCATCGTCCCTTTGATGCGGTGAAGTTGTCCTGTCCCCTTAGCAGAAAAACACCCCCAAAGCATAATGTTTCCACCTCCATGTTTGACGGTGGGGATGGTGTTCTTGGGGTCATAGGCAGCATTCCTCCTTCAAACACGGCGAGTTGAGTTGATGCCAAAGAGCTCCATTTTGGTCTCATCTGACCACAACACTTTTGTTGTCCTCTGAATCATTCAGATGTTCATTGGCAAACTTCAGACGGGCATGTATATGTGCTTTCTTGAGCAGGGGGACCTTGCGGGCGCTGCAGGATTTCAGTCCTTAACGGCGTAGTGTGTTACCAATTGTTTTCTTGGTGACTATGGTCCCAGCTGCCTTGAGATCATTGACAAGGTCCTCCCGTGTAGTTCTGGGCAGATTCCCCACCGTTCTCATGATCATTGCAACTCCACCAGGTGAAATCTTGCATGGAGCCCCAGGCCGAGGGAGATTGACAGTTCTTTTGTGTTTCTTCCATTTGCGAATAATCGCACCAACTGTTGACATCTCACCAAACTGCTTGGCAATGGTCTTGTAGCCCATTCCAGCCTTGTGTAGGTCTACAATCTTGTCCCTGACATCCTTAGAGAGCTCTTTGGTCTTGGCCATGGTGGAGAGTTTGGAATCTGATTGATTGCTTCTGTGGACAGGTGTCTTTTATACAGGTAACGAGCTGAGATTAGGAGCACTCCCTTTAAGAGTGTGCTCCTAATCTCAGCTCGTTACCTGTATAAAAGACACCTGGGAGCCAGAAATCTTTCTGATTGAGAGGGGGCCAAATGCAAATCAATTTATAACATTTTTGACATGCGTTTTTCTGGATTTTGTTGTTATTCTGTCTCTCACTGTTAAAATAAACCTACCATTAAAATTATAGACTGATCATTTCTTTGTCAGTGGGCAAACGTACAAAATCAGCAGGGGATCAAATACTTTTTTCCCTCACCTGTACCTGGGTCACGTTAAGCGTTTGAGACCCTTTGTATTGTGGTGGTGTTCGTGATGGAGGTTGTTAATGATGTGGCAATTGCATGTTATTGACGGACGCTCTGTTGAGGTGCAAATGTCCGCGTGGTTTTTTTGAGTGGTCATTTAATTGCAGTCGAAATGTGAGCTTTACAGTTTGTAATGAGGTTATGCATTATGTAACGTGGCCCTGCGTTGATATAAAGCCTTTGCATCATTTTCTGTTGCTATTAAAAGCAGTGAGGAATCAATGTGCCTAAGCACACTGTACATATTGTTCGCAAGCCTTACACGTGACTGTTTTTTACAATAATGTGCCGTTGGTTAATCTGTTGGATGCCGTGTGTCTGTTTTTCTAGGCCACTGGTGGGTTCTTGCCTTGGTCATTCTGGAGAATATTCATAGAATATACAGGACCTTCAATCGACTGGTGACCATTCCGTGCGCGCATACACATTCACTTCGTGCTGTGTGAAGAACTTGGCACTGCAGTTCACGTTTAGTGTTATTGTTATACCCATAAGCATTTAACTAAACCAAGCAGTTTTCTTGAATTATATTAGCATGGTTGGCTACGTGCGGTGTGAGAGAAGTTCAACACACAAGTGTATCAGGTCACTGAAAATACATACTGCAGCTGCTGTCAGTACCCGAAAATAAACATCAATATTAATATAAATCAGTGACCTCTTTTAATAGCAATGATACTATTTGTCCCACATTTTACTAATCGAAAAAGTGCTTTTGAGTTTAGGGGTATATTTCTTACTGTAAATTACAACAATAAAAATGTTATATGTTCGTCAATACCAGAGCGGTCAGTATGTTCACCTTTGTCAGGTTGTACAGAGGCAGATGCCCAGTGCATTCTTTGGGACATTACCAGAGCCACGAGTCTGCTATAAACTGGACATTACAAACTTTGACATTCATTTATAATTGCACAAATTGCACATTTCACATCGTCGTCCATAAAACCTAACCGACCACGATGTAAATCATATAGCCATTGTTTTTTTGCAAGGAAAAGAAACATCCTTGAAGCATAGAAATGTTAATCGGTTCTGAAATGAAGTAAAGGGCATAAAACTTGTACGAATGTAAATGTCCCCATAAATTACACTGAAACCGGTGTACACACAGTGGGCACACGGAACAGGCAAATTTAAAATGTTTAAGACAAACAACATAGCATCATTTAACCAATAATGTATGTGTCAATAATTAAGGATGCTGTGTATTAGAACAGAAAACGTTGCATTTGTACCTTTACCAGTTTAACCTTGAGAAAAATTACCATTATTTTAGCATCTTACCAAAGGGTAAATAAAACTAACACTGTAATCTAAAATGCACCGTTTATGATGTTTCCATGTTAAACATTGAACTTTTGGGGTGTTGTCTATGGCAGGTGCACGAGTTAGTAGATATTTCATTGCAAATAATTCACGTTCAATATACAGTGTAATATAGTCAGTTATTGTGTCACAGACCTTAACCATGAGTAGGAACTTAGAATAATGTCAATGACTTGTGTCTGCAGGATGTTTGTAACAAATTAACCTTTTGGATTCCTTAACAGAATTTACGTGAAGACCTTGATGGGCAAAGCGATAGTTCCATAAGTAAGTTTTTCCATATTCTTATCATGAATTCATAGTCACGAGTATTCGTATTAAAGGGATTTCAAAATCGTGCCTTTATTAGGTCCACACACTTAAACATTTCACGGCTATAAAAGCAATTATAAAGTCGTGTATCCTTCAGTAATACTGTAGAATTGTTAAGTTATTTACACACTGACCCTGTTGGCATTCCTCAGCCATTGGTGGAAATCAAGTGTCACAGTGACAGGGAGCAGTCTATATAGTCTCCCCATTACTGACTTCCCACAACATATTACTCGTTTTGTTCATCCCAGAGAGATTGGGGGCTGAGTTGACCCTTGACCAGGATTTGATCTCTCCACCCTAATGTAAGTCGCTTGTTTCTGCCTCGCGTTGCTACCCATGTCTTTTTTTTACGAGTGTTACAAACGGGACAAAAAAACAAGCGATTCCGTAACATTCATTTGTAATTAAAAAAATGACACTAAATGGAGAATGACCAATGGTAATCACGTGCAAGAGCTTTTTTTTCTCTCCGTTTTTTTGCCGCTAGATGGCAGATAGCTAGCGGTGCCCTTGCACGACTGCACATTGGAAGGACAATCTTTTTTTTTTCTTTTTTTGTCTGGTGAGGGTGTAAAGACGTTTAAAATGTTTTGAAGAATGAAGCTGCAACATGGCGATGGCTGCATGAATCGTGGCATCGTTTGCAAATGGTGTCATGGCGGAATTGAGACATGTTTGGCCTGACATTAGAAAAATGCCCAATAAAGCACAACAAATGTGAATCCTTTATTTCATGGTGTGCGTATACCTGTCAACCCATACGGTTTACCCGTATTTTTGTACAGGGAAATTGAATTTACAGGTCCATACGGCATACAGCCATTTCAATACGGGATAAAACATGTTTTGTCTATTGTTTGTGTTTCGCCCTTGTGATGGGACTTTGTAGGGTGAACGTTGAGATTTATAAGGTGACCAGTAAGGTCTGAATTGGTCTAATAAGGTAGGCACTGATAAGGGGTTGACAGGTATGGGTATGATTTTAACATTGTTGGCACCCTACAGTCACACTGGCAACCCACATGTAAATGGTGCCATTATTTTTGCTACATTTCGATTATTCTTTCAGGTCATATACAAATGACAGCATGCTGCTGTTCTAATCTCGCAGTTGTATAAGGACACCACCATCTTGGTTTACACGATTCATCTATCAAAATCTGGGGAAAAAATATTGCACAAAGTACCAGTGTCATGCCACATCACTGTACAGGCCTAGGATACAATATAGTTGAACGTCTCGTATTAAAACGACTGTGTACGTTCACAAGTGTTTTGCGTATAAAAAAATCTATCTTGCAAGGTGACACTGGTGAGGGCACTTAAAACACAATTGTAAAGTTGTGAGTTGAAATCCCTAGCAATGGTTAACTTGGCCCATAATCTCTCTGGGGTTAATAACTATCGATAAACTTTTTGGGAAGTCAACAGTGCTCATCCCTTAAGCCATGCAAACTCACACCTGGCATGGGGAATGTGGAATCTCCACCACAGGTTTAGAACCATCAAAGGAACATTACCCCTTTGATCTGAGCATTGCTCGTTTTTGTGAGTGGGGGGGGGGGGAGGCATTTGACTTGGCAAGATTACATTTTGGTTCAAAAGTTAATAAAATGGCCTCTAGTTAACAATGATAGGGTTAAGGTGTTATGCCTCCAGGTTGTCTGTATTGCCTGTGACGTTCTGTTGGCACCTGTTTGGAAAGCAGTTGCGGAGGTGTCCTGCGGCTGTGCGTCCTTCCACTGTACTCACAACATGCCCGTCAAGAAGAAGAGGAGGTCCCCTTGCTCTGAGGAGGTCACAATCAAGCGCTCTAAGAGAGACGGGTGCGTGCAAAGTTTCTAGCAATACAAATATAACTTCCCTCGAAGTTATTAACCCTAGCCGTGAGCATACCTGCAATGATATCTTCTTAATGAGCCCAATTCATGTAGAGTTTTCACATTTTTCAAAAATTCTGCCGTGAGCTGAAAGTTCCAGTGAAGGGATTTCTCCCTCTTTCATCAAGCGGTTTTTTAAAATTTGATTTTCCAAGGCGCATAAGCCATCACGCGAACTCCGGTCATCTTCGCAGCGGCTTTTGGCTGGCCATCGAACAAAGACGGTCACTGCATCGCGCGCTTTCAGATGCGTTTCTGCGGCCGTCTGGAACGCTCTTCCAATATTAGGAAGCCACTGGAGCTGTGTACTCTTAAATCTAGATTGAAGACTAATTTAATTATAACTGCTTTTTGTGTTTAGTTGTCCTTCCCCGCATCTCAAATTATCATGGTTGGTTAAGTTCGGTGCCAAAGATGCTCAACATACAACCCCATTCCACAAAAAATCCATAGCGATCAGGTAGCCAGGGAAGTGCCAATGGGAAGCAGCTCTGTGTCATGCTGACGTCAGCACAATTTGACCACTGATGGACCAAGATGACCAATCAGGAACCGTCTATCTCAAGCATGAATACACGTGAACGCTCATATGTTTAGGACAGTTACTCCACCCTCTGCTGAATGTAGCTTTAAGGCATAGCATATCACTACAAAAGAGCAATGATGATGATGTAGAAGGCGAGAGCGATGTTGATGGTGGTAATAGAGGAGAACAGTCCTTCGTGCACTGCGCTCCGAACCACCAGCAACTTAAGTTTGATTACCAGCCATGACGTAACATCAGTGGCGATCGTCTTTGGAACCTGTTTTTCTTGTGTCTCCTAGGTTTAATGGGAGTTTCGCATGACACCTACAATAGTTCACTCTTGAGGCATGGGTTGGTGGATTGTGTTGAGATTTATTAAGTTACCAAACCTGACTATTTCTAGGAAAATGCAGTACAGAAATTGATTCTTGAATCAACTTGTTTAGTCATTTGGGTGGTATCCCATTGTAATATCTGTTTAATCTGGGTACTCCAGTTTGCAGAGAGCTGACCAATAGTAAACATTACAGAACCATCGCACCCATGAGGCACATGGGGAAGAAACTAATGATAATACTATTAAATCTATGAAAAGCGCAGACTGAGGATTATTTGCCACATGAACAGGTTCGGCTTTAGGAAAGATAGGAACACAGAACAGCATGTCTTGATTTTAATTTTTATAACAGAGAAAGCAAAGCAAAATCATTGGCTGGTTTACAACTGTTTAATAGATTTCCAGAAAGCATTTGATTCGACTAAGCTAGATATAAAGTGGCCAATATTAAGATCATATGGAGTAGGCAAAAGACTGACACAGATTATGCAGGATATAGGTGAAAGGTCAAAGTCAGCAGTAACGTTTTGACAAGAAAGAGGAGTGGTTCCCTTTAACACATAGGTATGAGACCAGGGATTCACTATCACCAAGCAACTTTGTCACATACTTGGAAAGAGTGATGGATGCCATTCAGGACAACGGCACAGGAATATCTGTGCAAGGAGAAAGAATAAATAACCTGAGATTCACGTACGACATAGATCTGATGGAAGAAAGTTGCGTAGCACTGCAGGAAAGTGTTCATATGCTGAATAAGTCAGGAATGGATGCAGGACCGAGGATGAATGTGGACAAGACAAAGACGGTGTTCGAAAGGGATGACATTGAGAGAGAAGTAATAATAGAAAGTAGCACCATTGTGAATGTAAAGGAATTTGTATACTTGGGAAGTCTACTGACATGGGACAACGACTACACGAAATACACAAGAGCGATGATCACAAAAGCAAAGGGAGTAATGGTAGGATTCAGTCACATCTGGAGAAGCAAGTAAACCAGCTACAAGACCAAACATGCGTGTTCAGTACAGCTTTGTGTGCCTTCTCGATTTGGACATTGAAAAAGACTGACAGAGATAAGACATTGGCACTAGAAATGTATTGCTACAGAAGGATACTGCATCTAAACTGGACTCAAAGAGTGACCAATGTAGAAGCAGGAAAACGGTTGCACACAATGAGTCCTGATGCAGGCAGTGATGAGAAGGAATAACAGGAAAATTAAAAGTGTTGTTCAGAAAAATGGAAGGAATTGGGAAAAAAAGGAAGACCTAACAGAGAATGGTTTGACGACATATGTGATTGGTGCCAGAAAGATGTGCACTAATTGAGCATATTGGCACAAAACATGAAAGCGGAAACAAATGATTAAATATATAGTGGACACCTATGGGCTATCTGCCCCATGGATCTTGATGATGATAACTCCGGTTTTCTCCCACATAACAATTATTATTAACGGTGAGTCTTCACAGTTATTGTGACTTCCCGGGAACACTGCCTTTGCATCCTCTTCATCTTGGTCATAGTCGTTATCAGCAGCAGAAGCAAAATCAGCAGTACTGTAATGGTCAAAGCAACATAATTGCCTTCATTTTCAACATATCTTTGGAGTTTGCATGATCTCCCCATGGTCGTGTGGAATTTTGTCCAGGTCCTCTGGTTTTACCCTCCACATTTGGAATCAACATCACATGTTCAGAGTATTTGGCTGCGATAGACTTCCACATGATAAGCCACTTAATTGAGCTATCATTTGTGGCGAGGGTGTTTCTGAAATATAACTATATAGCTCGGTGGGCCTTACCTGGTAAAATAAAAAAAGTTTTAACCATTTAAATTGTCAGTATTGATTTTCGTCATTGACTTAATTATCGTCAATCATATTTTTATCTCGGCTAATCTTCACGTGCGTGTCGGATTTCTCTTTACCGCACGATTGAAAAAAATATACAAATAATTTATAGAATTGAGGCACCAAACAGACACGTACATTTTTGAGGAATGGCGCCATGCCTTCACTTTCCCACACAATCCACGCCTCCAAATGGTGATTAACGCGATTTCATTTTGCATCGTTTTGGAAACTTTCCGCTGTCATTGGGCTGCGCCCACTTTTGGCCATTCCACAGGTTTGGCACAAGGAATGGCAGAATGGGTGCATTTTTCGTTATGTAGCATCAGCTGCACTTGAATTGCAAAAATGTTCTAAGTTTGAACAACTTTCCCTAGTTTTGTAGGAAATATTTTTTTTTAAAAACAGCCATTGTTCTGCCTAAAAGTGGATGAATGACATCCAAAATAACTACATGAATTGAGTCCGAAATTTAGGCTGAAACTATGAAGTGTAAAATTGACTCTAACCTATCCTTAGCATAAATACTGTGTATTATTAGTCTGTTAACAGTGAACTAAATTTCAATTAACTGTACACCTTCATCATTTAAATGCGACGTAAAGTTAAACATGATCCAAATGTGTTCCCTCAATGCCTTGACTATGAAGTTAACATTATTTTAGCTGTCACATTTTCCTTAACCTGAATGAAACCGAGACCTCGTCATAAGTCGTGTGCTAAACCTTAAAGGATTTCTCTAATGTAACGGTATCTGGTGCCTAATCCAAGCCTAAAAACAATCTTTAAAGTTTTCTTGTCCTTTGGCCTGGCACTTAACCAAATGAGATAAGAAGCTGCCTATTGAAAAGCAATCACATTAACAGCACCAGCCTTAACCACACTACTTAATATTCCTCAGACTGAGGAATTTAACCCTTGACAACTCTGAACTTCATTTATATTACGCCACACGAATTGCACATGTAGTTACCAATCATGCTTTATTTGAGGCCAATAAACAGAGAGCACGCTCACCGCTAACTTTTAGGAATGACTACAAGAACACAGAAGCAGGAATTTCAAGTGCCCGTTCCAAATTATGGCTTGATGGATGGGAGCCAGGTGCAATCCAAGGGACATGGTTCAAGCAAAGTCCTCTCTCCTGCGCTATATATACTCGCGTACTCCCATGAATAGGCAATCCAAGTGTATGCTAGCCGGTTCCTTTGGCTCTGTGTTCTGCGGTCTCTCATTACATCGGCTATTGCGCACGTCATCGGCTCAAGCTAGCATGCATTGGGATAACAAGCCATGTTGTGAAAAAGTGACATTTGCGTGCCATTTAGCATCGATTGTGGCTGTGTATGTGTTTGCATTCAGCTCTGTGAGGGTACAGCCTTGCAGTACTATGAAAAACGAAGACTCCTTCACCAACAAAAGGTGTTTAACCTGGTTTAGTGAATACACAGGTGAGTGCCCCATGGGAATACATTTTAGCAACTGATGGTGGGAAAATGTGTGAAAATAAATAACACTGGTCACTGGAAACTTCCTTCAGATATTGTTAACGGTGTTAGGTTTGATATGTATTTAATATTTTTTTAATTAACACCCAGGTTGTGTGCGGTGGTTACAGCACCCGTCTTAGATTTGAAAAGTTGCAGGTTGCCTCCTAAGACAATACGATGAATAATGCTTTTGTGGACAGTCCGTAGTGGCCATCTTGTGGATAAAATGGTGTGCACCTTAGATGGAATTTACTACCATGTATCACTAGGATCAGTGGTTTGAGCGTGTACAGTGATTGTAGCAAGCAGCGACAGCCATTCCTCACTAGAAGGAACACTGTCTTTTAAAAGAAGGGGAGCTCCAAAATATAAATAACTCTTGTAATATTGTACCCAGGGGTATTTAGCTATGGTTGTCCCAACACAAGGTTAAAGCCTCTTTTCTTAGAACCGACTTTTAAATTATGGTCATGCGTGCTGCCATAGTGTACTCTAATGACGTTACTGCAATGGCATAACATATTGGAATGACTGCATCCTAACATTACTATAGTGCCACAAAGATGCACCCTGACCATGATTTTAGTCTTATTTCTCATGAATACATTTTCACACACATGGCAGACAGCCCAGATCACATTGACCATATATCTGTCTCCAAGATATGATGCATTTACTTTTTGTGTTTCATCTAGTTTTAAACCATCAATCATCCATAATGTTCTATTGGCCGTGAATGGCATTCATTAGACATCAGCCCTTCTGTCCTTTGGCTTCACCCACTGTAAAATGTCTGCACAACTTAATTACGTAGTTCACATCATCGCCATATTTTTGTCAACGTAATATTGTTACGTTTTAATTTATTTTACTTTGTTTTGGCATGTACTGTGGATTATCTAGCTTGAGGTTTTTTTTTTTGTTGGGGGGAAGGGGGTGGGGGGCAGGTTTTGGTTGAATATTTTTTGAGAGCATGTGTTAACATTTTGTACGGGTGTGAATATGAATGGAGGTAAGGGATGGGCTGTGATTTCTGTTTTGCAGGAAATGATGATGTTATTGGTCCAGAAGGAATGGAGAAGTTCTGTGAAGACATTGGCGTGGAACCTGAAAATGTATGCCAGTCATATCAATTTTCATTATTTATCAAAATATAATAAATCAAATGTTTATTTACATGTGGCTGTGCACATTCATTGAAGGATTTTGTTCACATTTGTAATAATTCTACCAATTTCAGGGCACGTTGCCATATTTCCAAAACATAATATTGTCTTTTAATGGTTGGCACTTAACCAACATCATTTGGACATATAATCTGTTCATAATTTGACCAGTACATTTCATAAGCAGGTCTGCCTGTCAATGACTTATAATGAGATTTTCACGAATGTTTTAGGTTTGTCTTAATGCATATAGTCTGCTGTGGTCAGCACATATACATTTATTACTATTCCTTTGTACTACTTTCAGAAAAAAGTTTACTGGCTGGAATCTTAATTGGACTTATGTCTGCCTGGCGTATGTCCAAGTGCAAGTGGGGGGGGTGACGTCACCTCGCATATCTGCGTGGTGACGTCACCCGCATCCCACAGCGTTGAGCCGAGTTTGTGGGTTCGTGTGTGGCACTAATGGCACCCTCCACCCCGGCCATGTATCCCGTGCAACTACTATAGAGGAGATAAGAGGAGGGAGTTATATTCTATTTTTGCATACGATGGCAATATGTTGAGGAGCTAAATGCCAATGTCGAGGCATGCTTAACACGAGAGGGCTTCAGAAGAGAGTTTGTATAAATTTAGCCATTTACCGTTGAACAAGCACAGACTACAGTGGTTTATGGCCACAATAGCACTGGCTCGTCTTTAATTTTTCATTTATGAAGTAGATAGCGGCCTGTTGATGTTCTGACACTGATGACCAGTGTGTTAAAGGAGGAATGGCAAAGTAAGGAGGTGCGATGTTTGGGTCTCAAAGGATATGTTTGTTCTGGACGTCTGCCTTCCTCTATCTTTTACCGTTGCCATCTCGCTGCCCATCTGTTGGCTATTTTCGTGTTATCTTAAACACAACTAATATGGTCGTATCGGTGAAATGGACGTCATTAATTTGAAACCAGGTATGATCAATAGGAGGGAGGAAGAGATGGAGGGGCAGGGAGAGAGTGAAAGGGCGTGAAACGGAGAGAGCAAAATGGAAAGAGGAGTGCAAGGGAAAGTGACGAGCAGCGGGAGGGAGGATCATGGAGAGGCAAGAGAGATTGAGATGAGGAAAGGGAGACGTGGGAATAAGCAGAGTGAGGATGAGAGGTGAGAAAAACAAGTGGGTAAGATACATAATAATAGAATACTACGTTTCGATTGCAACACAAGCAACCATCAGCAGGTACAAATGAATGAGAGAACAAACATTAAACTTGGAAATATTATGCAATACACAGAGAGTCGGCCAACAAAACAGTCAACACCCCACCTGGTTGATTACGTTCTTCCAAAGATCACTAAATTTGAGAGAGAGACAAAACGTAGACACGGAGACACACAGACAGACACACAAGCAGAGAGAGACTCGCACATAGACAAAGGCCTCGACTCAGAGACGTTGTCTTTCTGTGTGCCTATGTGTGTCTCTCTCTGTCTCTGTGTGAGTCTCTGGTTGTGTGTCTGTGTCTCCGTGTCTATGTTTTGTCTCTCAAATTAAGAAATCTTTCAAGAACGTAACCAACCAGGTGGGGTGTGTTGACTGTTTTGTTGGCCGACTCTGTGTTGTATTGCAAATTATTTCCAAGTTTACTCTGTTAGTTTTCTCATTCATTTGTACCTGCTGATGGTTGCTTGTGTTGCAATCGAAACGTTGTATTCTATTATTATTTAATTAAATTTATTTCTACGTGACTTTACCGAAAGAACCAAAGAGTAATTCCTGCAGTCACGAAAGCTTCAAATCAAGTTTGGGTAAGATACAGTGAAGGTAGGAGAGCTTTTTATATTTGTATTGAAGTTGGAGGGGTTATCATCCCCTTGCACCCATCCAGAGCCCCCGTTGGCATGCCATGAGGGGCACAGCTGATTGCTATCAGCCTCTCCCCCAATGGCATTGCTTACAGCACACAGTGTAAACAACTGGCAACCACCGAGGAGGGGAGGGGGGTTGCCAGTCAACATCTACGCTAGTTTTAAACATTCAGCCTGCCCTGCCTATGGTCCATCCTGGGTTTAATCAGTTCCGATTTTATGAGGAACTCGCAGATCCTTGAAAGATCTGGACACTGTCCCATCGGTGAGCTTCCCTGGCAGGCGAGGCTACGTTGGTTGGGTTATGTAGCCTGCATGCCCAAGCAACCTCTGTTTGGCTGGATAGAGAGGACTAAGCAGGCATAGCCCAGGCTAGAGAAGAGATAGGCTGCTGTGGTACAGGAGGATGTAGAGCTGAGTGGACTTGGCGTTGACCGGTACTAGTGGTGTCAAGATCGGCCTCTGTGGAGAAGACTCGTGAAGGACACTGCTGGGAAGTTGGAGGAAGTCGTCCTCCAACAACACACAATGGAGAGCAGAGGAGCAATGCCCACAACAATGAACAGAGCACCGAGTGAATAAATTCCAGCAAGTTGGCACAGTAGGGAGCACAGGTGGTGCATCTGTTAGTCATCTGACACTTCGGTGTGTCCCGTGAACTGATCTCCAGTCAGCGAGCCTTTAACATTTAACTTGGCCTCGAAGTGCACATAGCCTGGAACAAGCACTGGTGATGTCGCCGCCACTTAGTGGGGTAAATGGCGACTGTTGGAGAAGAGTAATATCGAGGGAGGGAGAGGTAGAAGAGGGGACAGAGAAACAGATAGAAGGAGACAAAGTGGGAAATCGACAAAAATGGATATACAACACAGAAGGCAACAGAAAGGTGGAGAGAAACATAATTCTATACAAGATTAAAAGTTTGCTGGCTGGCTGGGATGGACGGTCACTTCCAAATTACGTGCGATTTGCTCGTCTTAAACTACACCACATGAGTTAATTGACAAATAGCAAACTTGTAAATACTGGGCCTTGGTTTTATACTTTTGCAATGACAGCTTACTTGACCAAATGTCTCTTTCCATAACAAAACGTGAGATTGTATGTTGTTCCTCACTGTCTTGACTATTTAGCCTTTATATGCCTCCGATTAGCACGGTTGGCTACGTACACATTCCACATACTATAACACACGAAAGTATTGCTTCAGTGGTGCAGCATTGCCTTCAGCCCTTAGTTCATGACATCACAAACTCTCTCTAACATTTGTAACCCTTGGGCAATACTATTGCTTTCTACCATTGCTTTCAAATGCATGCTTTATGACTTAATTAAACAATTGAGCTAATTGAGATTACATCTCTATTACAGAGGATATTTCATAGCCATCTGTATACCTATACATTCATGCACGGATGGATACACAATGGTTGCATTTCATATACAGTAAACCCTTAATATCTGCGGGTTTTTTCACCGCGCTTGTTGCTTATTCGCATCGAATTTATTGTCGCGCCCATTTCAAATTTGCTGGGTTGTATTTTAAACATTTGTGGCCGTACCACGCTACTGCCTAGGCGACAAGAAGTGGTGAGGTCGTGGGGGTCGCGGGGGGGGGGGGGCGGTGTGGATCGCGACGCCGCTCCCCCTCTCAGTCCGCATCTGTCCGCCACGCCATTTATACGCGAGGCGCTTTCCTTGTACTCATTTTTTTTTTGGGGAATTGCACCCTATGCAACGTCCACCTATTTATTCGTTGACATTTGCACGTTTAAATATGTTTGTGGTCCTTATTGAAAAGGTAAGTTTCATTTCACAATACTGTACTATATATGCATAAGTTACTGTATACACACAGAGGATATGTTTAAACTTAATATACGGTTATGCCCCCCTAACCTGATTTTCCTAATGAGATTTAAGTGTAAGTACTCGCGGATTGAATATTCGCGCAGCTCTCCAGGACCCTATCCCCACCCCCACCCCCCCCCCCCCCCGTGCGAATATTAAGGGTTCGCTGTACTAATTCCTACTTCCGGTCGTACAGATAATCATGCTTGTGTTGGCATGGAAGCTGGAGGCTCAGAACATGGGTTTCTTCACCCGGCAGGAGTGGCTGAAAGGCATGACCGCCCTGCAGTGAGTTATATGCACAATGGACTAATCACACATTTCTTTAGAACTGCTTTTTGTGTTTAGTTTCTTGTCCTTCCCCCCCCCCGCACCTCCGATTAGCACGGTTGGCTACGTATGGCGTGAAAGAAATTCAACGTACATACAGAGATCCTTCATTAACTTTTAGAGCAATTGAAGCAATTGCCGGGACCTCGGGGTCCCATCACTGCCCCGGGGGTGGGAAAAACCGCGTAGCGACACGAGTCTTGTTACCTTACCGACAACAAAACTAGTGGTCAATCGATTGGCCTCGTCGAGAGCTACTCGGGGCACTAAGTTTCGTAAAAAGTTGAAAAATGACATAAACGTTAAATTCACTGCGGGAGCGGCGGGCTCGCCTTGGCAAAGAAGTTGAGGATCGACGGCTGACCGGAGGGCCTCGTCGTCGCCCCCCGGGGCTCGCGTTTGGCCGGTGGGGTGGCGCCCATCGTGTCGATCGCCGCCTGCTGCTGCTGGCGCTTGTTGGTGCGAGTCTGGGTGGGCGGCGCGTTGCTGTCGGGATCGCGAGTGGGCGGACTGAGAAATAATAATTATTGACCTGGTTTTTGCGGGACCCCAGGGAAAAGGGAGAGTGTCTCTCATGCTCAAACGAGCATTGGGGCGGCGCTCATCTCATTTGGCGGCACTCGGCCCAGGTGGTGGAAATTCCACGTTCACATGGCAGGGGGAAATCTCTTAAATGGCGCTAATGTTAACATCCCACTATGAGTGGTTTTAGTGGGCGGCTGTTAAGGTTAGCGCATCGTACAATATGCTGTTGTGTGGACATGGTCGTGTTTGACCTTGTCACAATTACCTTTGCAACTTGGATATTGATACACCATTCTTAGTGCTTCAGATACTAACGGCCAATTGTGTACACGGGCAATAATCAAATACACGTTTCACAAATTGTAATATAATACAATAACCTCAGCAATACCTCTCCCAACACTGTAGTCTACAGCCCAGGTGGCCGGGCCACCTCTGTTGTGTGAGGAGCGGTAGTGTCGGGGTCCACGCACTGCGCTACGAATCTGGTGACACGAATTCGAATCCCGCTCACGGCCAATACCAGTGACGATTATCTGAACCAGTGATGGGCCTCCCCTAGGTCGACTCCGCCTCAAATGAATACCTGGTGTGGTGTGTAAACATCACAACTGGGGAGATAAAGGCGGTCGGGCGTGGTGCTGGCCACCCATCCCCTCGTGTGCCATGCCGGCCTTCAAAGAGGCTCGCTAACAGCACTTGCACCAACAGTCTGTTGAGGCTATACGGGGGGGGCTCTTTGTCTCACCAGTGAGCCTGTAAGGTCGTTTTGTAAGTTGACCTTAAAGACCACATGTCAAAACTTGCAAGTGTAGGCAGTTGTGTTTGAGTTATGCATAAATTGTGAAGTTGAAACTTAACCATAACCGAACTATTAAAAAAAATGTATTAGGCTCCCCTTTATGGCTACAGTTACCAAGAGTAGAGTATAGACATGACACACAGTTGAATGTAGGTGCCTAACATCTGGAACAAGCTCTCTTTGTAAGACAATATTATAATGATAGTAATTGCAACAATTTGGCCTCTTTGTAAATGCTTGGATGTTTTGTAATGGAAGTCCTCTTACCAATACGTCTGAATAATAAGGCATTGCTTAAGATTCCTTAATAGTAATAATGGCCAACAGTGCGAGGGTGAACCTGGTGGGTAAGGGAGTAATGTTAAGTGGTCAATACATGATAAATGGTATCTACTCATGGCTGGGAACACAAAATGTTACAGCCTGAGTGGATTGTATTACACGCACGTCAGGAACACTGCCTGCTTTTGTGGCATGAGCACCGTCGCGATGCACAGTCACGTTGGCTACTTCCCGTACAACTACGATGTTCACGTACCGAAATAAGTTAACTGCTGTGGTAAGCAAAAGAGGAGGCACTTTTAAGGGTGTTCAAATTGTAGACGAACGTTTAAGCGTGATTGCATACATCAGGGATGGCCAAACCTGTAACTAGCAGCCAAGTGTATACAGTGAGGGGAAAAAAAGTATTTGATCCCCTGCTGATTTTGTACGTTTGCCCACTGACAAAGAAATGATCGGTCTATAATTTTAATGGTAGGTTTATTTGAACAGTGAGAGACAGAATAACAACAAAATCCAGAAAAACGCATGTCAAAAATTTTATAAATTGATTTGCATTTTAATGAGGGAAATAAGTATTTGACCCCTCTGCAAAACATAACTTAATACTTTGTGGCAAAACCCTTGTTGGCAATCACAGAGGTCAGACGTTTCTTGTAGTTGACCACCAGGTTTGCACACATCTCAGGAGGGATTTTGTCCCACTCCTCTTTGCAGATCTTCTCCAAGTCATTAAGGTTTCGAGGCTGATGTTTGTCAACTCGAACCTTCAGCTCCCTCCACGAATTTTCTATGGGATTAAGGTCTGGAGACTGGCTAGGCCACTCCAGAACCTTAATGTGCTTCTTCTTGAGCCACTCCTTTGTTGCCTTGGCCGTGTGTTTTGGGTCATTGTCATACTGGAATACCCATCCATGACCCATTTTCAATGCCCTGGCTGAGGGAAGGAGGTTCTCACCCAAGATTTGACGGTACATGGCCCCGTCCATCGTCCCTTTGATGTGGTGAAGTTGTCTTCTCCCCTTAGCAGAAAAACACCTCCAAAGCATAATGTTTTCACCTCCATGTTTGACGGTGGGGATGGTGTTCTTAGGGTCATAGGCAGCATTCCTCCTCCTCCAAACACAGTGAGTTGAATTGATGCCAAAGAGCTCCATTTTGGTCTCATCTGACCACAACACTTTCACCCAGTTTTCCTCTGAATCATTCAGATGTTCATTGGCAAACTTCAGATGGGCATGTATATGTGCTTTCTTGAGCAGGGGGACCTTGCGGGCGCTGCAGGATTTCAGTCCTTCAGGGCGTAGTGTGTTACCAATTGTTTTCTTGGTGACTATGGTCCCAGCTGCCTTGAGATCATTGACAATATCCTCCCGTGTAGTTCTGGGCTGATTCCTCACCGTTCTCATGATCATTGCAACTCCACGAGGTGAGATCTTGCATGGAGCCCCAGGCCGAGGGAGATTGCCAGTTCTTTTGTGTTTCTTCCATTTGTGAATAATCGCACCAACTGTTGTCACCTTCTCACCAAGCTGCTTGGCAATGGTCTTGTAGCCCATTCCAGCCTTGTGTAGGTCTACAATCTTGTCTCTGGCATCCTTGGAGAGCTCTTTGGTCTTGGCCATGGTGGAGAGTTTGGAATCTGATTGATTGATTGCTTCTGTGGACAGGTGTCTTTTATACAGGTAACGAGCTGAGATTAGGAGCACTCCCTTTAAGAGTGTGCTCCTAATCTCAATTTGTTACCTGTATAAAAGACACATGGGAGCCAGAAATCTTTCTGATTGAGAGGGGGTCAAATACTTATTTCCCTCATTAAAATGCAAATCAATTTATAACATTTTTGACATGCGTTTTTCTGGATTTTGTTGTTATTCTGTCTCTGACTGTTCAAATAAACCTACCATTCAAATTATAGACTGATCATTTCTTTGTCAGTGGGCAAACGTAGAAAATCAGCAGGGGATCAAATACTTTTTTCCCTCAATGTATATAAGTGTTTATATTGTTTTTATAGTTTTCTGCGCATCACGGGACACATTCATTTTTCTTTGTTCCTGTGATAGCGCGTTCTACATTATGTCGCTTTCGAAGCCGCATGTGGTGGATTAAAGAACTGCATGCGGCTTCGTGAGATGCCAGTTGGCCACTGCTGGCATGCACGTCCTTCTACACGACCCCACATTTCCATATGGACTCACGGGCAAGTGCCCGTTAGCAAACAGCTATTAGGGCCAGCTTTGTAAATGAAGAGAAGTTGTATGGCCAGGGCTGCTACACTTGGCCACATTTTGCTTCCCCCCATTGATGTTGATGACATCACTAGCTTGGGACAACCTCGAAGAAACCAGTTCAGGTGCAAATAATGTTGGGTGTTGTTGTACAGCATGGTCAGGAATATGGGTTTGAGTCATTTCTAAGTACATCTAGAATATTCAAATTATTAAATGTGAAGATCACCGCTCTTAAGTGGAGCACATGCTGCCATTTGTATAAGCATTACCAGCTTAAGAACATTTCCACAGCCATAATAGGAAGATACAATGCAAATTAATGCTGCATAGCCCTCTTTCTGTCTGCTGTAGACATCATCTTGCATGTCAAGAACAGTGGAAATGAACGATAATTTACTAAATGTTGCAGGGATTTAGTTTCCGTTTTTGTACAGGTCATAAGTCAGACAAAGCCGATCGCTTTCCAAGAACCAACAGTTGGTTTGCGTTTGGCTTGTTGTCATCCACCTCGTACGGTTGTTTCTGTTCCGATGGCAGATGGGAAGGAAAAAAAAATATCTATCGTGGCTAAAAAAACACTGTTGACATGCGATGCATGAGAAGATGTGACTTGTGCTCAATAGTGACAGTACGCTAGACTCATTGTGTGGCGTTAGGTCTATCGGGTTTTGTCCTCTGTTATCAGAGGCTTTTAATGCATTTGCGTCTTTAGTTTTGGCTCGTGTGCCTGTGTCCAAAGCGAAGGACGTTGAGTGCTCCAGTGTATAGGGGCAACACAAGAGTGTCCTTCTGGGTACAGCGAGCATTGTAGAAAGACATTAATTCGTTGTTACGGACAAAAAAAAATACTTCGACAAGTCTCGTGCTCCTACCCCTTGATATACTGGTTCTTGTACGTTTATATCACGTGACTATACACAGTCTTGATGGAGAAAAACAGAGTAGGTGTTGCGTGAGAGCTCGGTTATGTGTCGTTATACATTTTGCATAATGTTACGATGATTGTACCTGAAATTAGACACTGAGGTGGAAAGGCCTTGTTTATATTCCTACAAGTTGGTTAACTCCATGCATTCACAAATATTGTAATTCCACAATGGTACCTAGGTTAAGAAAATATATATAATTACATCTCTGGTCTTTGTACACCCTGCTAATGAGACTAAACAAATTTAAACTGGCTTTGGGTTTGCCTGCTTAAACACACGCTTTTGGGAAATGTATTATTTCAGTTAATTATTTGGTTGTGAAACTCGCCTGTTTGTTCACGTATTGGTGGTCATTGGTTGTTGCCGCAATGTGCCTTTGCCTTCCCCTTAGGTGTGACAGCTCAGAAAAGCTGCAGGGAAAGTTCGAGTACCTACGCTCGCTTCTCAATGATCCCGTGTCCTTCAAGCAGATCTACAGATATGCCTTCGACTTCGCTAGGGTTTGTCTTGTCCCATGCGCTCCCTCGTCGTGAGGCACTGATGATGGCAGCCCTTTGAAAGGAATATTGTCAAAAGGGAGACGACCCTGCTGTTTAATTATTTCAGCCATTGGAATCTTTCGTATGCAAAAAACGATAATCCCTAATTAGTCTTTCGAAGTATACGTGTTTGCCTGTATTTTATCTCCGCAAACATGACCAATATTAAGGAGATTGTGATTTAGAGTGTTGATTATCACTTGTATCATTGAGCAAGGTAGTCCATGACCTATGGAAATGAGGGCAATTGGAAATAAAATGTTGAATGAAGGTTCCTGTGGTTTTACACTAAGACACCTCACAGTGCACAATTTGGCTGAGTCGTCCGAAGGGATTTGATGTAGGTTATGCTCCTGTTAAGAGTATTGAGCCAATGTTTATAAAACCTTGGTTTCAAATTCCATTCAACTGGATAAAATAAAACAAAATCCTCCAGAATAGTGAGATGATGATTATGGTCCAATCAATATATATTTAGTTATTTTAAACATGTTATAATGTCCTTTCATGATTTGTCCCAGCCATGTTTTGAGGGATACATTTATGAAATGTATCACAAGACGAGGCACGTGGCAAACCACTTTGTGACATGGTAGAGTGCCACCATCCTTAGCTTGAAAGAAGGTCTTTGACACTGGAATTAGTTTGATGGCTCATCCGGGGGCTTTCCCCAACATTACAGGAGGTTATAACTTCTGTAGGGATTTCCAGAAGGATATAACATCAATTGAGATTTGAAGTTTTCGTGACTGCAGGGATCCATACTCTTTGGTTCTTTCGGTAAAGTCACGTAGGTATAAAAGTAAAAAATAAATTAAATCACGACGTTTCAATCGCAACACAAGCGATCGTCATCAGGTGGGAAAACCACAGCAAGAAAATCTTAACACATAACATCAGTACGTACATTCTGCCTCTTCTCCCGCAACAACTTTGCAAATAATGAGTCCTATAGTTGTATCATACTTGAAGTCGTTTATTGCGATGTTTCCTACAGGACAAAGATCAGCGAAGTTTGGACATTGACACAGCCAAGTCCATGTTGGCCCTGCTGCTGGGCAGAATTTGGCCCCTCTTCTCCTCTTTCCATCAGTTCCTGGAGGTGATCATCTCCCCTGGTGGCACACCCCATGGGGAAAGTTGGGCCTCTTCGATTGAAGGACGATTGGTGGCTTCCATCATGAATGTTTTTTTTCCAAATGTGTTGGTTACCAGGCATTGCAATTTGTAGTTCAGTTGTTAAAGCCAGAAGGCCTATCGTAATTTGAATTCTGGCTAGGGATAACTCGGCTCATTGCCGTAATGCCTCTGGGGTTGGTAAAATGTTTGCTTGTTGAACTTCTTTCGCACCGTACGTGACCAACAAGTGGAGAGGCTGCTACACTTGGTAAGAAGGCAACAGAAATTGTGTTATGGACACATGGGGATCTTGCATGTTAATGTGGAATTCTCACCTCTAGCTTGGGGCAGCCAATGAATGAGAGCCCTCTTCTACTCTTATATAAAAGCGCGGGCACACTTGAAATGTGATATATGCTACCAGGTTTTTTTTTTAGCTCTATGAGCCACATCTGACCTACCAAGAGTATTGGAGTGGCTGTCGAGCTTTGACCCACCAAGAGAGGGCTCTCTGCGACATAGATACAGATTAGCAAGATTAAAGTGAGATAAACAACAGAAATGAGAGAACTGGGGACAAGCGATGCATAGTAAACATCACAACCCCCCACTGTATATACACGTGGCATGTTACGTGACATGTTCTTTCGCACTGTACAGAGCCAACCGTGCCAATCGCCTGCAATGAAGCTCTGGTTAGAACATACGAAAAATAATGTTGTCATTTAAGTCCTGGTCAGAGGTTGCTTCTGCCGCTCATCTCTCTGGAGTTAATAAAATTTGTATCACCGTGGGATGTATCCTTTGGTCGTCTTGGGCATAGACTGGCCCTCCACCATAGGAAATGTCCAGCACTTTGTTAGGACCGTAAACACACAAGCAGCACCACACAATCGTTTAAACAAGGAATCACTTTTTTGTCTTTACACAGTACATGGCCTCGTTACATGAAGTTCAATGTGTTTTTGTTTCCAGCAATCCAAATACAAAGTGATCAACAAGGATCAATGGTGCAATGTCCTGGAGTTCAGCCGGACTATTAATGCAGACCTCGGAAACTATGATGAAGATGGCGCATGTGAGTGTTACTGCCATTCATACACAAACCTTACAAGAGAAAGATTAGAGCCAACACAGTCTTGTTCCATTCAGCACATAACCAGACGACATTATTTTTCCTTGGAATATTTTTAAAGAATTTGGAGTTGAAGGAACTAAGCCATGTCTTCTCCTATGCATGGTAGTAGTTTACGAACTTGGCCTCTAATTTAATTGGTGAAGCCCAATTGAGCATTATTAGTGGTCGGCTCAGCCCATCAACCCTCTGTGCACAATTAATTTAGTACTACTTTGTTCTAATTCAACAGTGGTCACTATGTAGAAACTGCTCCCCCCCCCCCCCCCCCAGTATAGAATGATGGGATTTTCATCATTTGGATTTGGATGGCCACACAGGAGATGAGCTGAAGCCACAGACTCATTCAGAGCCGGGAGTGTAAAAATATTGCATTGAATGTATGCAGTTTAAGTACTATATGTCTATGTAATCGCTGATCCTAGCAGATAGATTGTAAAAGTGCCTTGTGTATTGTGATCAACATGAGCACTGATGTGGTATAAGTACGATACAATGTATGTGTGTGTGTCATTACTGATCGTAGCCACTCATACTTAAGTACCTAGTCAGGATTCACCTGACCCTGGCCTGGGTCTCCCCCAGGTTAACTCAGCCTAGATTAATACCTTGTTTGATGTGGTCAATATTAGCAACAGGGATACAAAGGCATCCAGACATGGTGCTGTGTACTTTTGTACTAGTATCAAATTGGGTATTTGACTGTTATATTTTTAAATTGATTGACACTGAGGTTAGAGCATCTGTCTGAAATATCGGAAGGTTGCAGACCTAAATGTAGGGTCAGGGTTCAGCTCGGCATGTCCATCCCTGCACGGCCAATTAAAATGAGTTCTACTTTGCTTGAACCGGAGAGAGCGACGAGTGGACTGTGACCTGACCGCGTTTACGACGCTGCCCCTCTGCTGTGATGATCAGGGCCAGTTCTCCTGGACGAGTTTGTAGACTGGCAGAAGCGAAAGCAGCCTTCGTAGGCAGCGTGAAGCCAATCGCAGCCTCGTCCTCCAGCTCCTCTCCCAACATCGGCGTCTCCCACCTCCAGGAGCCAAAACGCGTCACTTAAATGGAAATACTTCAGCCATACACCTCAGCAGTTGTTTAACGCATGCGGAGCACACACGTTATACAGAGCTCAGAGACTTGAAAATTCAACGTGAGTTCTCGCTATCTAGTCCGTACATCCGCCTCTCGCTAACTCGCCCACTCGCGTACGCACACACTGTTGTGATCGCCTTGTGCAGTACACATTTGTATTGTATTTCAGCATTGTATGCATTTCAACAGACCCTGAGCATTGCTTGTATATATGACTGGTTTGTTTTGTACTGGAGTCTGGCAAATGTTTTATCATTTGCAAGCAACTCACAAAACGGCTGTATACCTGTGACAAAAGAAAACATTTTTGAAATTATAATAAAACAGTAGTAATTAACTGACTGGCAACATGCTTTTTGCAGCGTATTTGTTTTTCATTCATCCTGAACCATTATTTAGCAGTACAGTATTGACATTGAACACACTTTAGTGCTGTATGGACAATTATGAATTAATGCAATGACTTAATTGTTGGGAGGAGCACACAAAACTTGAGGATTTGAGGTTTGTGGATTATTATTAAAGCTACGTGTTAAATACTTCATCAGAACTTGAAGAGAAAAAATAAATGCCTCTTTTTTTCTTTAAAGAAAATGTCATTGCAAGAAAATTTCATTTTTCATCACATTTTTTTTAAATTTGTGTTTGTTAGTAATTTTGGGAGGGGGGTGGGGGGGTACGTTGGTGTTTGGAGCCATGCTTAAAACGTCTTGTACAGATATGTCCATGGATTTACTTGTGGCCGTTTGTCGACTGTTGACAGGCCGCACAGAATAACGTTATTCTTTGACAAGTTCCTCAAGTCTGCAGTGTTCCTCTTGTTTATATGTTTAGCCAAAAAAAAATGTTTAAAAGTGCAAATGTGGGAGAATGTGACACTTTTCTTCAATACTTTAGACAGTTTCGTGTTCATAGTCTCGATGGCAAAGTTGCCAAGGCTTTGTAAACCACAATGTTGGCAATCTTAACATCAAGAAAGAAATAAATTGTATAAAATGTGCTCTGTTATTGGATGTGTTTATGTTCACCGGTACTGAACTCTAGATATGAGCCATTCTCTCAAGCTGTGTTGTATATTTGTTCATGAGCAACGAAAAATTAACAACAGTGTTAATACTTTTTTAAAAATACTATTAAAGAGTGGTGTAAATAAAAACCCACCAATAATCTTTCGTGAAAACACTGATGGAAAGTTTTTTTGTAAAGGATATGTTTGCATGTTAACTCTCTCAGCCCCCTTTGACCTGCAAGGCCTCGATGTGTTGCTTTTTCCACATTACATATTCTGCTTTCTAAATAAATTGCCAACGTGTAACAGATTATATACCAAGGATGTAACAATTCGTTGATTAAAATTTGATTCTTACACTTACAATACACGCACTGATTTTTCATACAGTGGTCAACGACACGCTCAGAACGTGGACGTTAGAACACCACTCCAGTGCCCAGCACTCGGAACTCTGCTCATGATTTGTGTTGCATATGCATTCATTAAAAAAGTACATTTAGGCGTAGGGGGCTCCCTTCCACCCCCAAACCCACATGGACTCCCCATGGCCGATTTCCAAAGTGTTTTCAAGTTCCCTGCTCGATGTGACAAATTTTATTGAGTCCAGTCAGTGAAGTAGTGGCTGTAGCCCGCGAGTTTTTAGCAATCGTGCCCTTGGCATTTTGTGTTTTAGTTTGTTGTTCTTCCCCCTCACCTCCGATTGGCACAGTTGGCTACGTACGGTGCGAAAGAAGTTCATACATTAAAATCGAGCAGGTGGTGTGAAAATACGTTGGGAAGGTAGCTATATCGTTTTTTGCGCTCCGCGGGTGCTTTTTGTTCATAAAAGTTGGAGGGGCATGAAAAACGATTAAACTAACAGTGACGTGGGTGATGGCGGCGAGTTTGCGGAGGTGCGCCAAGTGTGAATCGCAAGCTGAATATTGCGGTATTAAGGCGTTTTGGCTTCCACTGCTTAGGCCACTATCATAGGATGGAGGGGAGTGTGGTAGCCGCAGCGCCTTGGTCACTGATGATCGAGAAGAGAGAGCGCAAAGAGTGAATGTATGGCGGTTGAAAGAGGGTGCAGGCTATGATGGCGCAGTTGGGGGCTCTCCGTACGGTTCCAAAGGGATCCACGGCACTTCAAGTGGTCCCCCCCGAGTCTGAGAAGGGGGCTCTCCAATGGAGGTCCCCGGGATGAGTTCTTGGCCCTTGTACTTGGATGGGCACCCCGGTGTGATCGACGCACCGCAGTGCGGGTGGAAATCGAAATCTGTTATCTATAGTGGAGGAATCCGATGAGCTATGGATCTCTTTTTCACATGTCCAGTAGGGGCGGGTCAGGAAATTACAACAACAATACAAAAACACGATAGGAGTGCAAAGTATAGGAAGGGTAAATTATACCCCAAAAAAAACCCCCTGGGAAACCGCTCCCGGGCTTGACCCAGTTGGCCCTGGTAGTGACGAGACGCTGAACTGCTGAATCATGGGAGAGACAGACGGACTAGAGCCATCGGGTGAGACTGGTGAGATGTGTCCAAGTGATATCCACCCCACACGTGGGCACCGCTATACAGTGGGGGGGAGCAATAACGCCTGAGGGGTGAGAGACGTCTGCAGTGGGCAGAGACCGGTGAGGAGGGCCAGAAGGGCAGTCCTCGCATGCAGACACGAGCTCGAAACCCTCCGTAAATGAAAAAAAGTATCCGTAGCTCATCAGGTTCCTCCAGGGCTAAAGTTCTTGATTCTGAACCACCCAGTCCAGTGGATTCTTGCCAGGGCGAGTGGGGCATCGATGTGTATTCTAAATTAATGCATAGACATAAAACGTGCATTAGCCGAGTTCCCTGGCAACTGGAATGGTGTTCTAATGTCCACGTTCGGACCGTGTCGGTGACCACTTTTGAAAACTAGATTTAACGTACGTACTCAAATCTGGTATTGTGTGTAAAAATAATAGTTTTATGAATGCGGTATGTTCATAGTTTATAGATCGCTATATCAATCTAGATGCTACTTTGCACCAGAAAGGAAAAACATTCTGAATCTGACCCTGAATTGTAACGATTCGTCAAATCGCATCCAATTTTCTGCTCTGATGTACAAACAAAAAAAGTCTCAATAAATTGACTCAGTTTATTGACTCAATTCATTAATTCATGAAGGCTTTCACAGCTATTGCTTCTTTCGTCTGTACCCTTGTATGCTGCGATATCTCCCCATGATACAGCATTCGTTTTATAGTCGTAGCGACGCACCACCGGTGGCAGCATTTACCCATTGACTCGCCCAATTTGTTGTGACGAAGTGACTCCTTGCTCAAATGAATAAGGGACAGTGTGCGTCTATCGTTTGCTGCCCTGAGCCAGTTGTGTAAACTCTCTTCCCATGGTGGTTTCGGGGGGCAGGCAACTCCATCGGGCTACCACTTAATTTTCCACAAAGTGGTATGTATTTTATCGACCGCAGCGTGTGGGCCCCCCACCGTTTGGTCGTGACCTTTTTGGGCGAACGGCCGAAGGGTTCAAGGCGCCTGGCGTTGTCGAGGCATTCGAACGCGAGCCAGCGATGGCAGCTGAAAGAAGCTATGAATGAAGGTCGTACAAACACAAAAATACGCGTCGACGTCCATACAATGCTGACGGTTGTGGTTTTTCGGAAGCTTAGCACTTGTCATTTATCTGTGGAAAGTTACTATTTTTGTTAAAAATTTTCTTTGTTTTTTTTTAAACAATAAAAACGGACAACATTCAGCGAACTTTTTGCCGAGGCGTGATTTGTACGTTTGCATGTGTTTCTTTCTTTTCATTAAACGTTTCGTGCAAATTATCTGTAAAATGTTAAATTACTGGTGTGTGCGTGTGATTACAGTTCTGCTCCACATTTTGCTTAGCATTCAAATGCAAACACATTTTTTTGGGAAATCGGCGCGCAAGCCGGCATTGCTTAAGACGTAAAATTATTCTTCCTAAATTAGACCTCCACTTAACATCCAAACGGGTCTCGGCATCGTTAGTATGCACTTGTTAGCATGTGAATGGTGCTTGCCAAATTGACCGCGCAACAAAGAGCAGTTTTCCCTGCACACTTGCACAAAACAAGGGCTCACCTCATTGCCGAATTAACCAAAGTCTGGTCAGAATTGGACAGGGTTAAAATGTGCAGTGTGTTGCAAATCTTTATATGTATGGTACTTGAAGGTGTTGTCAGAATCTGAATATTTAAACTCAAGGAATCTGATGAGCTATAAAGCTTATTTTCACATGTCCAGTTTTGTGCATTGCTGACAGCTGTGCAATTTCAGCAATCCCTTGACCATGCAAGCCAGTTATGTGCCTGATGATTACGCATTCCCCTTAATACAATAGTGCACCATATTCCACATTAGGTAACACTTAAGTACACAATACAATACATAAGTGCGATGTATTTATACACAACAAATACTTGAGCCTGTCACAGTCTGTGTTCACTGTACTTTTGCACAGCTAATAAAATGTGTTTGCATAACTTTTTTGAAAGGAAATTTGATATTGAAGCGTTTTAGACTTACAACGTCAGTGTAAGCGAGAATAGTGCTTTGTTCACCCAGGTCTGGCTAGGTGGCGCTGTGGTTGCAGACCTTTACTCGAGAAGATGTCCTCATCATGGTGGTGATTCAGCTCAGCCCATCGTCTCTTGTACATGTTCCGCCCTTTGGTCAACCCAAGGCCGTAATTATAATATATATTGAGGGAGAACACATCCCACACAATATTCAAATATGCTCAGAATGTCCCCCCCCCCCCCAATAGATTGATATATTAAAAAAACTGCTATGTTATGTAAATACAACCAATTTGCTAAACCTTTGCCACAATATCTGGACGTGTCTTCATATACATCAATGCATAGATTTATGTTGATATGATTGTGGTTATGGTTGTACTTTATTAATCCCTAATCTCTGCCATTACATACAATGAAACAAGAAATGGTAAAAAAGTAAAAACAGAGCAATGTAATAAAATACACCATTCGACATTATTGTAAAAAATAAATAGAAAGTCCATCCTACGTGTTAGTGATTTTTTTTTTATTTTAGGCAGGAAATGAGTTTTCAAATTTAAATATTTTTCTGGGTTGGGACCCCCAGACACCCTGGAAGATTTGGTCCCCCCCAATGTTAACTCCATCGCTACGGCCTTGGGTCAATCTACTGATGACGAGTCCCATGAAGACGGAAGCTTGTGTTGCCTCCGAAACGTCGTGATTTAATTGAGTTTTATTTTACCTACGTGACTTTACCGAAAAAAACAAAGAGTATGAGTCTCATAGGTGTTAGTTGACCACGCCGGCTGGTCAGTGCGGGTTGGTGGTGGAGAGCATATAAGTACAATACAACAACTGGGGGGGGGGGTCAACCCTTCCAAGCCCTGTCTCGGCTCAAACTTGCTCAGCTCGTCATCCCTTCAGGGTTAACGAAGTGAGTAAGTACTCTGCGATGGAATTGCCACCACCACCGGCTCAGAGCCTGCCCCCCCCCCCCCACCCTGCCAACAGTTGCAAACATTCCGCACCGCAGGCGTGAGACACACGGAGGAGACCACGATGAGATGGCTGAGACGCGCCCCATTTCAGTAACGTTGATCCATTCTTGGTAACGGAGGAGGCATCGACACCTGTAATTTTTAAAGTCAAATAAAAAGACGAAGAATATTCGCAGACGTGGGGAGTTTTAGTTCACGTCTCTGACTTCCGATAGAACCCAAGAAGGTATCCTCAACGCATCATTTTCTGAAGGCCTGCTTGGAAGACGTTACCAATGCTGTACACCAATACATTACATTCCGTTCGCTTCCAATGTTACCTCCATGCAGCTGGCAACGCGTGCAGTTGTAATAATGTCTTGGAATCCCTTGCATGGCAAGACCGTGTGTGCAAAAATAAAATAAAAGTTTTTGTGGCCATCAGCAGTTCCCACGGTGCAGTTATTATACCAGGTGGCTGGGGATTTAGTCAGGGTTGTGCACGTGTGGGTTTGCCAAAGGGGTGTGGGGATGAATGCATCGACAGAAGGACCTCAGTTGGAACTTGTCCAACTCGGAATGGGCCCATAGAGACAACAGGGTGCATAGAAAAGAAAAACAATTTGCACGAAAAGAAAAGCGTAAGCTTAATAATGCGTGTGGTTTGACATAACCTTGGGTTGTGTCATTGTCACCTTTGTAGCGTTTACTGGCGGATGTCCAAAGGCAAGGTGCGTTTATGAAGCAAGTGAGCTCTGAACTCTCCAATCTTGGGTGCAAGGCTGGGACCCACAAGGCTAAGAGTAAGGTTGAGGCCAGAGCCACAAGGCCAAGGTAAGGCCTCTTGGCCAAGGGTTCCCGATATTTCTGGACCCATGTAACACTCAACCCTCCCAACATTGATCAGGCACCACCACTATGCACCAATGATGTTTCAAAATGTAAATGATTCTAAATTGTTGTACCCGCACGGGTTCCGCGGACCACTTCTATAAACTATGTTTTATTTTGCCACATCAGGCCCACTGATGCTATATAGCTATTTTTCAGAAGCGACCTGACCACAAATGATAGTTCAACAAAGTGGCTTATCACGTGGAAATTTACCGTTGCCCAAATGCTTTAAACTCACGTTTCTAAATGTGGAGGGAAAAACCCGGAGGAGGACCTGCAAAAAAATCCACGCGACCACAGGGAGAGAGACACAGCAAACTCCAAATATGCAGCAGCAGGCGCGAGGGTCGGGATCGAACCCACGACCTCCTGTATATCAGACGAGGTAGTTAACATCTCACCATGTGTGACGCCGTACCACCAGTGTCCGCTTTTATCGTATTACAGCGCCCACAGCCTTGCGCACCATCAGTAGTCCGGACACAAGTGGGGAACCACTGCCCCGAGCCGACTAGCGCGAGCAGAATGGAAGCTGCCAAACAAAATTAAACGCAACTATTAAGTGAGCTCTAATTAACCTCACCATCTTGAAAATAAATACGTTTTATATTCACCTTAACAATCGGTCAATATCTACACATTTTACGAAAATTATCATCACGAGAAATTATACTTGACCAAGTTTCAAATGCGAGCCAAGTCCTTAAAAGTCCCCGGACCGGGGCTACACGGGACCCAGGTCAAGGAACACGTGCTGAGACAATGTCCCGGAACTGGCCTCAAAAGCACATGTTGCAACGTTCCCAATCATAGCGCCATTTATTTAGGCGTTCAATGCAGTACTTCACGAACGCTGTGCGCGTCCGAGACACATCTACAATGCGGTGAATGTGTGGGTCATATCTCTCATGCTCTGGCTCAAAGAGCGACGATGGTGGTTGTGAATGCGTCCCACCGCTACGTTCCTAAACAGAAACGGGCGGTGGCTAAAGACGAAGGCGGCGTGGCATAAAAAAAGAAAAGAAGGGGCCTAAACCGGAAGGGCTGGGGGCTAAACCGGAAGGGCTGGGGGCTAAGTCATGGAGTCGGAGCCTAAAAATGAAGGGCTGGGGAGCCTTGAACTTTCCTGTTGATGTAAGGTGATGGATGCAGAGAATCAAGCGCGTGCAGCAAGGCAGCAGCGTGAGCCTTTAGCGGCGCAACCGCGGCCACGGGCCAACTCGGTGCATTCCATTGCGTTTGCTGCAACTATCCCCCGGGTCCGATAGCTGGAAACATTTGTGCGCGGTCGCATAACATTCACCAACTCCTCCACGTGATGGCAGCGCCGTCCCGTTCTTACCTTTGAGCAGACCTTGTGTTTGTTATTAATTGTGTGAAGCTGATGGCACCCAGAGCACGTGTAAGCCCTATCATTGGTGTATGAAGGCAAGTTGATGATTGAGATTGCCCTTCAGGAAACGATCTCCTGTTATTCACTTACAGTCTTTTGCCAATCCACTGCTGGATGAGGGCCTCCCCCACGCACGTGTCGATCACGTGAGTTGCTTCACCATACTTCACCACGCTGGTCAGCGTGGTGAAGTATGGTGAAGCCGGTGCCCAGGACCGGTTCAGGCATCGCTCGCCACTGACGTTAGCTCGCCCTGGCCCGGGGAGTCGAACGTATTTCACTGTCCAGTTGATCACGCAATCCACTGTCCACCGCGCCACCGCTCCACTACCATCCTATACAGAGGTGTAATTCCCTATCGGAATTGCACTTCCCTATAGAGATGAGCGCTGCTTCATTGCTCATTTCCACGTGACAATTTCTACTTCTGCGTGAAACGAAAGTAATAATAATTGCATTTAGATATCGCTTTCCGTACTCTTTGGTTCTTCGGTAAAGTCGCAATCGCCTGCAGGCGAGAGACGATTGCTTGCGTGGCGATCGAAACGTTGTGATCTGTTTATTTTTTCTACTCCACGTGAATTTTACCGAGAGAACCAAAGCGTATGGATTCCCGCAGTCGCGAAAACCTTAAATCAAGATTGACATCGCTTTTCGTCAAGGATCTCGAAGCGCTGTACAGGACACAGCTGCAGCAGACACTCATAAATACATTTTAAGAATCATTTATAAAGTTAACTAAAAGTTTAATAAACGGATAAAGTATAAATAAGTTTTAAGGCGCATGTTAAAATGTCCAAAACACTCGGATATCCTTGATATCTCGTGGAAGAGCGTTCCATAGCCCGGGGGCTACACGAGAAAAATCTCGGTCACCCATAGACCGAAACATCGACCTGGGAATGCAGAGAAGATCTCCATCCCCAGATCTTAGGGACCTTGAGGGTACAAATGGGTGCAGCATTCCAATTATGCAGTACTATACAGGTAGTCCTCTACATACGATGGAGATGCGTTACGACGACCCCATCGTAAGTCAAAAATATCGTAAGTCGAAGATGGCCTAGCCTACCCAGGAGTTTTAAAGAATGGTGATAATTTAGCAAAACAGACCAACTAAAAACTGTATGTATTTATTAATTAATTATAATACTGTATTGCACAGTAAAATGTAAAATAACAAAACCAAGGTAAATTCTTAGCCTACCTATATGAATTGCAATTTAATATAAAGTTTTTTCAGGAAACAATCCTATCTGCTGAAAAAAAAACAACGTACAATATCGTACCTCGTACGCTGCTGCGTTTGCCTGCCGCGCGAAATTTTAAATATTTTACAATTTTGTCGTATTGCTATCGCCATTGTAAGATCGAAATATCGTAAGTCGGACCATCGTAAGTCGGGGACTATCTGTATTTATAGGTTGTTTGAATGTTCAGTTCTCAAGCCTTGTGCAGTGCGTGTGAAGTAACAGCCCAATGCAATTTGTGAAAACTCAAAAATAGACACTATTCTGTTGACTGGCGTACCCAAATAAGTATTATCCCCCACCCCACCCAAAAAAAAGCCTCACCGAGACTCAAGACCCATTTCCAGGAGGGTCCTGTGCTTTCCGTTTGGCCAAATCCTCAGCACGCGCACGCTAGTGTGGGAAGGCGTCGATACCACACGTGTCATCACAAGCGGAACACTTTCAAAACAGCCACCGCATAGATGATCGTCAATCCGCGTTATACCGCGCTGCCGATAGATAATATCGCAACGCTGCTTTCATTCACAAAAAAAAACTCTAAATCGGTTCGTACTTTCCCAGAACAAAAAAACATTCTGCGAATGAGCCTTGAGACTCGTTGAGGCATTACTATGTAACTCAATGACTGATCGTGTTATTCCTGTCTTAACTCGTGGACTAGTCGTGCTATTCCTGTGTTAACTCACGGACTGGTCGTGTTATTCCTGTGTTAACTCATGGACTGGTCGTGTTATTCCTGTGTTAACTCATGGACTGGTCGTGTTATTCCTGTGTTAACTCATGGACTGGTCGTGTTATTCCTGTGTTAACTCACGGACTGGTCGTGTTATTCCTGTGTTAACTCACGGACTGGTCGTGTTATTCCTGTGTTAACTCACGGACTGGTCGTGTTATTCCTGTGTTAACTCATGGACTGGTCGTGTTATTCCCGTGTTAACTCATGGACTGGTCGTGTTATTCCTGTGTTAACTCATGGACTGGTCGTGTTATTCCTGTGCTAACTCATGGACTGGTCGTGTTATTCCTGTGTTAACTCACGGACTGGTCGTGTTATTCCTGTGTTAACTCACGGACTGGTCGTGTTATTCCTGTGTTAACCCATGGACTGGTCGTGTTATTCCTGTGTTAACTCACGGACTGGTCGTGTTATTCCTGTGTTAACTCACGGACTGGTCGTGTTATTCCTGTGTTAACTCATGGACTGGTCGTGTTATTCCTGTGTTAACTCATGGACTGGTCGTATTATTCTTGTATCAACCCATGGACTGGTCGTGTTATTCCTGTGTTAACTCATGGACTGGTCGTGTTATTCCTGTGTTAACTCATGGACTGGTCGTGTTATTCCTGTGTTAACTCACGGACTGGTCGTGTTATTCCTGTGTTAACTCATGGACTGGTCGTGTTATTCCTGTGTTAACTCATGGACTGGTCGTGTTATTCCTGTGTTAACTCACGGACTGGTCGTGTTATTCCTGTGTTAACCCATGGACTGGTCGTGCTATGCCGAGCCTTTGCATCCGCAACACGACGAGCGAGTTTTATTGCCGTTCGGCGCAGGTCCAGCGGTGGCTCGCGAAGATTTTCTGTATTTATCAGCAGTTTCCTGCAGCCGCTTATATAAACCTTGGCCTGGGAATGTTCATGTGCAGCCCCCGTGTTTCCAGATTGCACGTACAGCACCGGCGCCTCCACCACCACCACCACCCCCACAAACCTCAGCAGAATTTTTGCAGACACGTTCAACTGGGGATTTGGGAGAGTACAATTAGGTTTTCTTTGGAAAACTGAGATGTGGGCTTGGGGAATTTTTTTTTTAAAAAAGGGCTTAGGAGTGTTAAGGTCGGCATCTGTGTGTTGGTTGAAGATGAGGTTCAACGAGGTGTGGTGTCTGCACGTGCTCGCTAACAGCACTTGCCCACCACAGGCTGTTAAGGCTACACGGGGGACCTCTGTCTTGTTTGCTGTGAGTCTGGGAAGCGAAGTGGGGAGCGGTAGTGTAGCGGTTAGCGCTACGCCGCGCTACAAACTCGGCCGCCCGTGTTCGATTCCCGCTCACGGCCAACACGAGTGACGATTATCTGAATCGGTTTAGGGCTTCCCCTAGGCCGACTCAGCCTCAAATGAGTATTTGGTGCGGTGTGTAAACATCGGAACTCGAGAGACAAAGGCGACCGGGCGTGGTGCTGGCCACCCATCTCCTCGTGTGCCGTGCCGGCCTTCATAGCTACTCGCTGACAGCACTTGCCCCAACAGTCTGTTAAGGCTATACGGGGGATCTTTGTCTTTTGTCTGGGAAGCGATACAATTCACTGCTCCCACACGCGGGCCAAATAAGTCATCGCTGCTGGTCGACCGCATGTGAGGTCCTCTCCTCGTTTTGGGGCTCGTTAAACACAAATTGTGCGGTGTAATCTCTGACACATGTCGCTGAGGATCATGATCTCTTTCCTGAATGACCACTGGTGTCGCTATCCAGTGTGCAGGCAGTGTAACTGTACTTGGTCCCAAGGGTCTATGAACTATTTCGACATTTTTTTATTTCACCACGTAAGGCCCACTGAGCTACATAGCTATTTTTGCAGAAGCGACCTGGCCATCGCTAATAATGGCTCAACGAAATGGCTCATCGTGTGGAAATGTACAGCGGTCAAATCCTCGAAACGCGCGTTTCTAAATGTAGAGGGAAAAAACCGGAGGACCCGGAAAAAAAAATCCACACGGTCATGGAGAGAGAGAGGGGTTGGAATCGAACGTACGACCTCCTGTATACCAGGCGAGGTAGTTAACATCTCAATGCCACCGTGATGATGAGAGAGAGAGAGAGACAGACACGCAAACTACCAATATACAGCAGCAGGCGTCAGTGTTGGGATCGAACGTACGACCTCCTGTACACCAGGCGAGGTAGTTAACATCTCATAGCCACCGTGATGATGAGAGAGAGAGAGACAGACACGCAAACTACCAATATAAAGCAGGCGTCAGTGTTGGGATCGAACGTACGACCTCCTGTATACCAGGCGAGGTAGCTAACATCTCGCCAATCGGAGCGGTCCTCTCACTGGGCAACAACAAGAGGGTGGTGGTGGTGGGGGGGAAATTTAATTTAATTCAGCGCACGAGGGCCCACACCAACCACGCTCCGTCACCGTTCATGATCATGCCGTACTTTCATACGGAAAACATTCTTGTATAGAGTTAAGTCTTCGACTTCATTCCCGGATTGGACGTTGCACTTGGGACGATTTCCCACGGTGGTGAACTCACGAAGGTGCTTCGGTCATTCCCGGCAGACGCTACTTGGGGTTACAATCCGTTGGCTCTGCAGACTCCGTTGGCGTCGCGCATTGTGAGCGGGCAAAGCTCTCTCGCCGCTTGTCCACTAATCACCTCGATCATCATCATCAGCAGCAGCAGTGATGTATGGATGTTGAACTTCTTTCGCACGGTACGTAGTCAACCCTGCTCGTCGGAGGTACGGGCGGGGGGCGGGGGGGGGAGGTGGAAGGACAACAAAACGGAACGCAACAAGCAGATCTTAGCAAGTGTGTTTTCAATCTAGATGATTATTTAAAAGCGCATAGCTCCAGTGGCTTCGTTAATAACGGAAGGAAGAGCGTTCCAGACGGCCGCAGAAGCGCATCTGAAAGCGCCTGAACCACCGACTTTGTTCAGTGGTCAGCCAAAAATCCACAGCTGAATGAAGTGAACTCAAAGAGGTCACCATCTCTCACAGTCGCGCAATGCAACAATCCATCTCGCTGCGGCAGACGAGCTGCTTTAATCGCGCATTAATCCGATAAAAATCGACGCATGTGACAAGCATGTTCAATGCTGCATGAATGCACTTTCGGGAAGTGAACGCACGTGGATTCTCACACACACACACACACATATCTCACCATGGGCTTGCGAGTCCAAGACGCGCATCTAAAAAAAATCACATGCATATGCCAGCATTTTTACCGCTCTCCGTGTGCTGTGAATACTGACAAGGGAATTATCCTTTCCTCACAGGAAGCAGCCACTGCCGATTGCCGCGTGTCAGCCGTGACGCACGCGGCAATGCAACGCAAGTAACGGCGCAGCGCGCGTGTCATTCTGTCTAGTACAGCACCAAAGACAAAGGTCCCCCGCATAGACCTAACAGACTGTAGGGGGCAAGTGCTGTTAGCGAGTAGCACCTGTGAAGGCCGGCACACGAGGGGGTGGGTGGGTCAGCACCACTACCCGGCCGCCTTTGGGTCCCCCAGTGGCGATGTTTACTACACCGCACCAGGTACTCAATTGAGGCTGAGCCGACCTAGGGGAGGCCCAGGACCGGGTCAGATAATCGTCACTGGTGTTGACCGCGAGCGGCGCGCTAACCCCATCACCGCCGCTCGCTCCACACACACTCGATGCGCGCGCACGCAAAGTCATAATCGTCATTTCGGGTGAAGTCGCCTTTGAATGGGAAACCGCAGTCGGTGAAGAAGGCAATTAAATGAATTGGAACTTGGGGATTCTGAGAATGAGATCCAACTCCGCGTCGCTCGAGCGATTGCACGGTTCGCCAGCCCCCGAAGAAGAGTCTAGATCTCTCCAGCCCCACCGCCACCTCATACACACCCACCCACAGCGGGCGGTGGAAATAATCCGTGGAACCGTAGAACGGTCGCAACTCACCGCACGCGCAACGCGCTTGCCACAAATGAACCCCAACGCCTTTTGCTGAACTCGTCTCGGAGCACGAAACATCATCACGCGAACTCCGCTCGTCATCGTCGTCGTCATCATCGTCATCATCATCGCAGCGGCGGCGGCGGCGGCTTTTGGCCGGCCGTCGAACGGTAAACGGTGGTCACCGCGTCGCGCGCACTTTCAGTCGCGGCCGTCTGGAACGCTCTTCTGATATTCCCTGGAAGCCACTGAGAGCCATCCACGTTGAAATCTCGATGAAAGACCGATTTCTTGAGAACTCCTCGTCGTGTCCCGTGTGTTATGCTTCCCCCCCCCCCCGCACCTCCGATTAGCACGGTCAGCCACGTGCGTCCCCACTACGGTGAACTTCTTACGCACCGTACGTACGCAGTACGCGCGGCCGTGCTGATTGGAGGCGCGAAATAAGTTCAACGTGCAGCGGAGGGACCGCCCTCCGACCTTGCCCCACTCTGCCTTCAAAGCGCGCCCACGCGATGTATGTATATATAAACACGTGCCGGGTTTGGAGAGGAAGTCTGCCTTGACCGTGCAACTTTTTTTTCCCCCCTCCAACGTTTTAAAATATCGCTTGACCGGCTACACCCCCCCCCCCCCCCCCCCGTCAAACAACAAACACCACTCACGCTCGAAGTGATCCCACATACTGGCTTGCCTTCATTGTGCGTGTGTCATAGTTGCTCGCTAACAGCACTTGCCCGAATATTATGGTAAAGGCGATGTGGGGGATGTTGGTCTTCGTGGCGGAGGAGCGGTGGCGCAGTGGTTAGCGCTACGCTGCGCTACGGACCCGACCACCCGAGTTCGATTCCCGCTCACGGCCAACACCCAAGTGACGATTATCGGGACCGGTCCTGGGCCTCTCCTAGGTCGACTCGGGCTCCAAATGAGTACCTGGTCCGGTGTGTAAACATCGTCACTGGGGAGACAAAGGCGGTCGGGCGTGGTGTTGGCCACCCACCTCCCTCGTGTGCCGTGCCGGCCTTCATAGGTGCTGCTCGCTAACAGCACTTGCCCCTACAGTCTGTTAAGGCTGTATGGGGGATTTTCTTATTTTTGCTCGTTGCTGTTTAAATATCACACGCAATGCATCACATTCGTTTCCATCAGCTAAAGGGGGGCACCGCGGTCAGGAGATGTCAAGTACCTCGCGTGGCATGCAGGAGGTCGTGGGTTCGATCCCGACCCTGACGCCTGCTGCTGCTGTGTATTTGGAGTTTGCGGTCTCTCTCTCTCTCCCCGTGGTCGCGTTGATTTTTCCCCGGGTCCGCCGGTTTATTTTTACCTCCACATTGAGAATCGCCCACACGCGTTTAGAGCCGTTGGATGCTATAAATGTCAACGTGACAATAGGCCACTTTGTTGAACTATCATATTGTGGTGGCCAGGCCGCTTCTGAAAAAGAGCTACATCGCTCAGTGGGCCTTAACTGGTAAAATAAAAATTGTTAAAGGGGTGAAACCTCGCCTGCTGGGGTGTCACCCGCAGCAGCGGCAGCAGCGGCAGCGGCAAGCAGCAGCCGCGATTCACTCGCGGATGAATCCATGAAATCTCGACCCGGCGGATTCATCGTGCTCCGACCGCAATGTTTATTATTGGCGTCGTTTCGCATCCCGTGAGCCAGTCCCCTTCCACACTCTGGCGACGGCGGGGGCATATTTCACGCGGCGTTTGTGTCTCTCATTTCTTACACAACCTCTTCTCTCTCTGTGTGTGTGTGTGTGCGCTGGGAAGAGAACCCCCAGTGACCGAGAGGGCCAAACTCAGGGGCCAAGCCCAATAGGCAGCAGCGGACGATTACTCACGGGCATTTAATGATTCACGTTGTGGGGATTTCAACGGTGCCTCGTCCGACGTGGAGGGCTGGGGGTGGGGGGGGAACTGGCTCATCCTGCCTTGGCCACGTGGAATTTATAGCACGGACGCAGGGCCACCGGTGGAGGTGATCGCTGCCCAGTTGCTCAATTAGCATGGGAGCACGCGGAATTGTTCAGCCAATAGATTGTCTCGTCGTTGCCACGGTCGCCAGCCTCAAATTGACGATGGGCCCGGTGTTCCAAGGCTCGACGCGACGGGTTGGCAGCCAAAGGCAGAATGAATCGTTCCCTTCTACGTGGTGACTTTACCGAAAGAACCAAGAATATGAATCCCTGCAGTCACGAAAGCCTTAAATCAAAATCTTAACACCTCCTGTATTCTCGCCATCTTGATACTGACAAAAAAAGGGGGCCCCATAGATATTGATCATCACTGTTAACGTCCCACAAAGTAACGTTCGGTCACAAATCTAAGAGAATGAGCCGGTGGTGAAAATTCGACATTCCCATGACAGGGAGTGAGTACATCCGTAGAACAGCCGCCGTTAACTTCCCACGAAGCGGCCCTCCGTTTGAGACATTTGGCTTCTTTGACCGCCGACCGGGAGTTTAGCTCGCAACCTTCCGGATGAGACTCATCGGGTGTGCCCACAGGTTCCACCCAGCCGCAAAATCGTCCATCAAGTCCAGCTTCCATTGATGGTCGCTAAACCCCATTATAAATCAATTTCTTAATAGGAAAAACCTTGATTTGAAGCTTCCGTGGACCAGGTAAGGCCCCACTGAGATATATAGCTCTTTTTCAAAAGCGACCTGGTTATCACAAATGACAGCTCACGAAAGTGGCTTATGACGTGAAAATGTATAGCAGCCAAATACTCCAAACGCATTTTGATTCTAAACGTGGAGGGAAAAACCAGAGGACTCGGAAAAAAATCACGCAACCACGGGGAGAGAGACACCGCAAACTCCAAATACACAGCAGCAGCAGGCGTCAGGGTCGGGTTCGAACCCACGACCTCCTGTGTACCAGGCGAGGTAGTTAACATCTCATAGCCACCGTGATGATGAGAGAGAGAGACACCGCAAACTCCAAATATACAGCAGCAGCAGGCGTCAGGGTCGGGTTCGAACCCACGACCTCCTGCGTACCAGGCGAGGTAGCTAACATCTCCTAGCCACCGTGATGATGATGAGAGACACGCAAACTCCAAATATACAGCAGGCGTCAGGGTCGGGTTCGAACCCACGACCTCCTGTATACCAGGCGAGGTAGCTAACATCTCCTAGCCACCGCGGGATCCCAAGTGCTTCTAACTGCAGTGCCAGCTGACTGTCTGGGTAGCTGTATGAGCTCGGAATCGATGTCTGCATTACCTACGCGGGGATCTGAAATCCCACACTCATGACGATGCATGTCTAGCTCATTGGCCTTCATGTGTGATGGCACACACGCAGGCTGGTGACATGCTTGGCATTCCAGCAATGTTGCAGCACCCTAGCTCGCTTCCAGAGGTGTTCCTTAGAGTTCTTGGTTAGCAGAGAAAAGGACGCACGTACCCGAATGTTAGAGCACTCAATTGCCAACAGCCGCTTTCAAATCGCAGTAGTTCTGGGTGGTGATCAGCAGCGTCAACTTGTTAAACCCGGTGACGAGATGTTATCTGCCTCGCCTGGTGTACAGGAGGTCGTGGATTCGATCCCAAACCCGACACCTGCTGTGTATTTGGAGTTTGCGTGTCTCTCTCTCCTCGTGGTCGCGTGGATTTTTCTCCGGGTCCTCTGGGGTTTTCCCTTTACATTTAGAAACGCGCGTTTAGAACATTTGGCTGCTGTACATTTCCACACGATAAGCCACTTTGTTGAGCTATCATCTGTGGCCAGATCGCTTCTGATTAAAAAAAAACCTGTATATAGCTCGGTGGGCCTTACCTGGTAAAGTAAAATAAATGGTTCAGTTTTAAAAAGTTAACTGTTCGAGATTGAGGTGTGTAATTCAGCTTTTTCCTGTGCACAGTCTGGATTTACTTCTTCAAAGGTCTCATATCCACATGCACAATGAAACATAAAGACGCAGCCCTGCAATATTTTGCTAAATCCACTACATGCAAGAGGTGTCAAAAGCATTCCACTTCACTCCACCACACCATGAATAATTCACTATGTAACACCATTTTTGTGCCTGGGTACTAAGTATTTTTTTGTAATTGCTTATGCCTAAAAAATAACAGAAAATGGCTATTATTCCCCACGAAACTTAAGCATCGTTTGACTTGTGTCTCGTTGCAAAATTCAACGACTTTGAAATACATTAACTGGTCCATTTCTGGCAACTGTTCCAGCCGCAATCCACACGCAGTTATAAATTAACACAAGCGGGTGAAATTTGCATCGGGGAGAGTCGTGCGTGCAGGCGTTTGAACGGCGTCTTCATTCGCTCGGCCGATTGTAGATGGGGAGCATCAACAGCGATGTCGCATTCAGGTGGTGCTGCTCAAGCCAAGACAATCGAGTCGGGAACGGCGGGAGTTGTATCATCATCATCATCGCCGCGATGTCTCCTTCGTATTTGTGCGTCGGGGCGTTGCGTCGTTCTAGGTTGTACCGTCCGACGTGGATGACCACAGTCCAGGGGTGGGCAAATCTTTTGACTCGCGGGCCACAATGGGTTCTAAAATTTGACAGAGGGGCCGGGCCAGGAACAGATGGATGGAGTGTTTGTGTGACCTTAATATAAATGACGTGTTAAAAATCATTACATGAAAGGATTTGGCCTTTAACAGGTAGCAAAGCATTCGTTTGCAAGGCAATTTAACACATTGCACGAACATGAACAATACAAAAACATGTCGTAACGTGACTAATCAAACGTCATGAAAACAGCGCCGTCTAATGGGGAAATGTGGTGCATTACAGGAGAAAGGTCAAATTTAATTTAATAATAATATTTGGACAAGTTCGGCGGACTGGATTAAAAAGCCCAACGGGCCGTATCCGGCCCGGGGGCCGTACTTTGCCCACGTCTGCCAAAGTCGCACGCAACTGGAGAGATTTGAAAGTTTCCCATTTGTGCATCAGGTGTCCGCTGCTGCTGCTGCCATGTGTTGTTGCCGTGATGCAGCGGGTCGTCATCTTCTTCTTCGTCTTCTTCTTCTTTGGTTCTTTCGGTAAAGTCACCACCACGTAGAATGAGAATAAAATAATAAAATAACACGATTAAATTCTCACGACGTTTTGGCCACAACGCAAGCGGCCGTCTTCAGGTGAAAGGTACAGACCTGTTGAAGCTATGTCGTCCCGACAGTTCTGCACCTTTCGCCTGAAGAAGGCCGCTTGCGTGGTGGCCGAAACGTCGTGAGAATTTAATCGTGTTATTTTATTACTTTATTCTCATTCTACGTGGTGGTGACGGTGACTTTACCGAAAGAACCAAAGACGATGAATCCTTGCAGTCACGAAAGCTTTAAATCTTCTTCTTTCGCGTGGCTGATGTCGACGCAGAGGGCTAAAGCCGCACACTCAGCGTGCCAGGGAGGGATGGAGCTGGGGGGTAACGTGGATTTAAATCTCGCTGCTCGCCACACTCTGAAAACAAACAACAACAACAAGAACAACAACACCACACATTCACAGAAATGGGGCCGCAAATATGATTCCTCGCCGCGTTGTTTGTAATCGACAAGTCAACGTGAAGGCTGCCGCCACGCTTTGAGTCGATGAAGCAAAGGGCGACACGAATTACGTCGCTAACGATGTTGTTATTTGGTTAACCGCTTAAGTAATTGGTTCAACGAGCTCCAACACGTGACACATACACACCTATACAAAAGACAAACTTCCCCCGTGTAGCCTGTAACAGGCTGTAGGGGCAAGTGCTGTTAGCGAGTAGCACCTAAGAAGGGCACAACGACACACGAGGGGGTGGGTGGCCAGCACCACACCCGGCCGCCTTTGTCTTCCCAGTGGCAATGCTTACACAACCGCACCAGGTACTCATTTGAGGCCGATTCGACCTAGGGGAGGCCCATGTACCGGTTCAGATAATGGTCACTGGTGTTGGCCGTGGGCGGGAATCGAACCCGGATCGCTGGGTTCATGGTAGGCAGTGTACTTTACTTTACACAGTACACAGTGTACTTTACTTTACACAGTACGCAGTGTACTTTACTTTACACAGTACGCAGTGTACTTTACTTTACACAGTACGCAGTGTACTTTACTTTACACAGTACACAGTGTACTTTACTTTACACAGTACACAGTGTACTTACTTTACACAGTACACAGTGTACTTTACTTTACACAGTACACAGTGTACTTTACTTTACACAGTAGGCAGTGTACTTTACTTTACACAGTAGGCAGTGTACTTTACTTTACACAGTACACAGTGTACTTTACTTTACACAGTACACAGTGTACTTTACTTTACACAGTACGCAGTGTACTTTACTTTACACAGTACACAATGTACTTTACTTTACACAGTACACAGTGTACTTTACTTTACACAGTACACAGTGTACTTTACTTTACACAGTACACAGTGCACTTTACACAGTACACAGTGTACTTTACTTTACACAGTAGGCAGTGTACTTTACTTTACACAGTACACAGTGTACTTTACACAGTACACAGTGTACTTTACTTTACACAGTAGGCAGTGTACTTTACTTTACACAGTACACAGTGTACTTTACTTTACACAGTACACAGTGTACTTTACTTTACACAGTACGCAGTGTACTTTACTTTACACAGTACACAGTGTACTTTACTTTACACAGTACACAGTGTACTTTACTTTACACAGTACACAGTGCACTTTACTTTACACAGTGCACAGTGTACTTTACTTTACACAGTAGGCAGTGTACTTTACTTTACACAGTACACAGTGTACTTTACTTTGCACAGTACACAGTGTACTTTACTTTACACAGTAGACAGTGTACTTTACTTTACACAGTACCCAGTGCACTTTACTTTACACAGTACACAGTGTACTTTACTTTACACAGTACCCAGTGTACTTTACTTTACACAGTACACAGTGTACTTACTTTACACAGTACACAGTGTACTTTACTTTACACAGTACACAGTGTACTTTACTTTACACAGTAGGCAGTGTACTTTACTTTACACAGTAGGCAGTGTACTTTACTTTACACAGTACACAGTGTACTTTACTTTACACAGTACACAGTGTACTTTACTTTACACAGTACGCAGTGTACTTTACTTTACACAGTACACAATGTACTTTACTTTACACAGTACACAGTGTACTTTACTTTACACAGTACACAGTGTACTTTACTTTACACAGTACACAGTGCACTTTACACAGTACACAGTGTACTTTACTTTACACAGTAGGCAGTGTACTTTACTTTACACAGTACACAGTGTACTTTACACAGTACACAGTGTACTTTACTTTACACAGTAGGCAGTGTACTTTACTTTACACAGTACACAGTGTACTTTACTTTACACAGTACACAGTGTACTTTACTTTACACAGTACGCAGTGTACTTTACTTTACACAGTACACAGTGTACTTTACTTTACACAGTACACAGTGTACTTTACTTTACACAGTACACAGTGCACTTTACTTTACACAGTACACAGTGTACTTTACTTTACACAGTAGGCAGTGTACTTTACTTTACACAGTACACAGTGTACTTTACTTTGCACAGTACACAGTGTACTTTACTTTACACAGTAGACAGTGTACTTTACTTTACACAGTACCCAGTGCACTTTACTTTACACAGTACACAGTGTACTTTACTTTACACAGTACCCAGTGTACTTTACTTTACACAGTACACAGTGTACTTACTTTACACAGTACACAGTGTACTTTACTTTACACAGTACACAGTGTACTTTACTTTACACAGTAGGCAGTGTACTTTACTTTACACAGTAGGCAGTGTACTTTACTTTACACAGTACACAGTGTACTTTACTTTACACAGTACACAGTGTACTTTACTTTACACAGTACGCAGTGTACTTTACTTTACACAGTACACAATGTACTTTACTTTACACAGTACACAGTGTACTTTACTTTACACAGTACACAGTGTACTTTACTTTACACAGTACACAGTGCACTTTACACAGTACACAGTGTACTTTACTTTACACAGTAGGCAGTGTACTTTACTTTACACAGTACACAGTGTACTTTACACAGTACACAGTGTACTTTACTTTACACAGTAGGCAGTGTACTTTACTTTACACAGTACACAGTGTACTTTACTTTACACAGTACACAGTGTACTTTACTTTACACAGTACGCAGTGTACTTTACTTTACACAGTACACAGTGTACTTTACTTTACACAGTACACAGTGTACTTTACTTTACACAGTACACAGTGCACTTTACTTTACACAGTACACAGTGTACTTTACTTTACACAGTAGGCAGTGTACTTTACTTTACACAGTACACAGTGTACTTTACTTTGCACAGTACACAGTGTACTTTACTTTACACAGTAGACAGTGTACTTTACTTTACACAGTACCCAGTGCACTTTACTTTACACAGTACACAGTGTACTTTACTTTACACAGTACCCAGTGTACTTTACTTTACACAGTACACAGTGTACTTACTTTACACAGTACACAGTGTACTTTACTTTACACAGTACACAGTGTACTTTACTTTACACAGTAGGCAGTGTACTTTACTTTACACAGTACACAGTGTACTTTACTTTACACAGTACACAGTGTAGTTTACTTTACACAGTACACAGTGTACTTTACTTTACACAGTACACAGTGTACTTTACTTTACACAGTACACAGTGTACTTTACTTTACACAGTAGGCAGTGTACTTTACTTTACACAGTACACAGTGTACTTTACTTTACACAGTACACAGTGTACTTTACTTTACACAGTACGCAGTGTACTTTATTTTACACAGTACATAATGTACTTTACTTTACACAGTACACAGTGTACTTTACTTTACACAGTACACAGTGTACTTTACTTTACACAGTACACAGTGCACTTTACTTTACACAGTAGGCAGTGTACTTTACTTTACACAGTACACAGTGTACTTTACACAGTACACAGTGTACTTTACTTTACACAGTAGGCAGTGTACTTTACTTTACACAGTACACAGTGTACTTTACTTTACACAGTGTACTTTACTTTACACAGTACGCAGTGTACTTTACTTTACACAGTACACAGTGTACTTTACTTTACACAGTACACAGTGTACTTTACTTTACACAGTACACAGTGCACTTTACTTTACACAGTACACAGTGTACTTTACTTTACACAGTAGGCAGTGTACTTTACTTTACACAGTACACAGTGTACTTTACTTTGCACAGTACACAGTGTACTTTACTTTACACAGTACACAGTGTACTTTACTTTACACAGTACACAGTGTACTTTACTTTACGCAGTACACAGTGTACTTTACTTTACACAGTACACAGTGTACTTTAATATACACAGTACACAGTGTACTTTACACAGTAGGCAGTGTACTTTACTTTACACAGTACACAGTGTACTTTACTTTACACAGTACACAGTGTACTTTACACAGTACACAGTGTACTTTACTTTACACAGTAGGCAGTGTACTTTACTTTACACAGTACACAGTGTACTTTACTTTACACAGTACACAGTGTACTTTACTTTACACAGTACGCAGTGTACTTTACTTTACACAGTACACAGTGTACTTTACTTTACACAGTACACAGTGTACTTTACTTTACACAGTACACAGTGCACTTTACTTTACACAGTACACAGTGTACTTTACTTTACACAGTACGCAGTGTACTTTACTTTACACAGTACACAGTGTACTTTACTTTACACAGTACACAGTGTACTTTACTTTACACAGTAGGCAGTGTACTTTACTTTACACAGTACACAGTGTACTTTACTTTGCACAGTACACAGTGCACTTTACTTTACACAGTAGGCAGTGTACTTTACTTTACACAGTACACAGTGTACTTTACTTTATACAGTACACAGTGTACTTTACACAGTACACAGTGCACTTTACTTTACACAGTAGGCAGTGTACTTTACTTTACACAGTACACAGTGTACTTTACTTTACACAGTACACAGTGTACTTTACTTTACACAGTACGCAGTGTACTTTACTTTACACAGTACACAGTGTACTTTACTTTACACAGTACACAGTGTACTTTACTTTACACAGTACACAGTGCACTTTACTTTACACAGTACACAGTGTACTTTACTTTACACAGTACGCAGTGTACTTTACTTTACACAGTACACAGTGTACTTTACTTTACACGGTACACAGTGTACTTTACTTTACACAGTACACAGTGTACTTTACTTTACACAGTAGGCAGTGTACTTTACTTTACACAGTACGCAGTGTATTAAACTTTACACAGTACACAGTGTACTTTACTTTACACAGTAGGCAGTGTACTTTACTTTACACAGTGTACTTTACTTTACACAGTACACAGTGTACTTTACTTTACACAGTACACAGTGTACTTTACTTTACACAGTACACAGTGTACTTTACTTTACACAGTACACAGTGTACTTTACTTTACACAGTACACAGTTTACTTTACTTTACACAGTACACAGTGTACTTTACTTTACACAGTACACAGTGTACTTTACTTTACACAGTACACAGTGTACTTTACTTTACACAGTACGCAGTGTACTTTACTTTACACAGTACGCAGTGTACTTTACTTTACACAGTAGGCAGTGTACTTTACTTTACACAGTACACAGTGTACTTTACTTTACACAGTAGGCAGTGTACTCTACTTTACACAGTACACAGTGTACTTTACTTTACACAGTAGGCAGTGTACTCTACTTTACACAGTACACAGTGTACTTTACTTTACACAGTAGGCAGTGTACTCTACTTTACACAGTACACAGTGTACTTTACTTTACACAGTACACAGTGTACTTTACTTTACACAGTACACAGTGTACTTTACTTTACACAGTACACAGTGTACTTTACTTTGCACAGTAGGCAGTGGCTTCCCCCTTGCGGTTCTTTGGCTGCTGATAAGTGTGGTGGAGATGGTGAATGGGTTCGCTGATGAGCTACGTGTTGTGGAAGCCGGGCAGCGTGGTGGTGGTGGTGGGTTCGCTGATGAGCTGTGTGTTGTGGAATCCGGGCAAGGTGGTGGTGGTTGTGGGTTTGCTGATGAGCTGTGTGTTGTGGAAGCCGGGCAGTGTGGTGGTGGTGGTGGGTTCGCTGATGAGCTCTGTGTTGTGAAAGCTGGGCAGTGTGGTGGTGGTGGTAGGTTCGCTGATGTGCTGCGTGTTGTGGAATCCGGGCAGTGTGGTGGTGGTGGGTTTGCTGATGAGCTACGTGTTGTGGAAGCTAGGCAGTGTGTTGGTGGTAGGTTTGCTGATGAGCTACGTGTTGTGGAATTCGGGCAGTGTGGTGGTGGTGGTGGGTTCGCTGATGAGTTGGGTGGTGTGGAAGCTGGGTAGTGTGGTGGTGTTGGTGGGTTCGTTGATGAGCTACGTGTTCATATTCTTAGTTCTTTCGGTAAAGTCACGTTGAAGGGAAACAACAAAATAATAAAATATATATAAAACAATAAAAAATTCTCACGACGTTTCGACCATAACACAAACGGTCGTCTTCAGGTGTGTCGGTTTGCATAAATTTATTTATTTTTAAACGGAGTATTTATTTATATATTTAAAAAAACGTTAGCGCCACGCGCAGCGATTTGGCAGTTTATTTAGACGGACTAGTCCATCTATGTTCTGAAAAGAGGAGGGGGGAGACGATTTTTTTTATGTATGCTGTCTGAAAGCCACTGTAAGCGTGAACAATCAATTAAGACCTGAAATGGTTTATCAAATCTTTCCAATGATTGCTAAGCCAGAAAACATCTTCTCGGTTGAAATTGTCTCTGTGCTTGTATATGTGGATAGCCTCATGAACGAATCTCTCATGGTAGCCAGATGGCTTACAAAGAACCTCTGTCTTGGAAAAGTCAATGGCATGTGAGCCTACTGAATTATAACAATGATCTGCTACGGCCGAGGTGTTGGTCCTACCGTGTTTAAGGTCTGCTTTGTGTTCACGAATGCGGTCCGAGACATGGCGTTTGGTTTCTCCAATGTAACTACTACCATAGAGGAAACTTAGTTTGTAGACACCAGGGTATTGTATGTCCGGAATCACATCTTTTACAGACGGAACCAGATCACAGATTTTATGTAATGTGTTGAAACGGACCTGGATCTTGTGTTTATTCAAGATTTTGGAGATCTTTTTTGTGATCCCCGAAATGTAGGGTAAAGTGATGGTTTTGAAAGGCTCCTCAAGAGGGTCCTTCTTCATGGTTTGAGTGATAGCTTTGCGGATTGTATAGTCGGAGTAACCATTAGCCTTAAGAGCTTGGTGTACGTGCTTGAGTTCACTGCCTATGTGTTTCTGGTCGGATATGCATTGGGCTCTATGATACAGAGTCTTGATGAGAGAATTCTTCTGTGATGGATGGTGGTGGGAATCCGGTTTCAGATAAGCATCCGTATGGGTAGCTTTCCTGTAGACAGAGTGGCTCATTGAACCATCAGGTCTCTTTTTAATTAGGACATCCAAAAAAGGTAGCTTGCCATCTATTTCGACTTCCATGGTAAATCTGATGGCAGGGTGTATGGAATTGATGTGGTCGAAGAATTGGTCAAGAGCAGGCCGGCCATGTGGCCAGATGACAAAAGTGTCATCCACGTACCTCTTCCATAAGGTTGGGCGCAGAGTGGCAGTCTGGATGGCGTCAGTCTCAAATTTCTCCATGAAAATGTTAGCTATAACCGGAGATAGGGGGGAGCCCATTGGGGTGCCCTCAGTTTGTTTGTAGAAAGTTCCATTCCAAGTGAAGTATGTATTGGTTAAACAGTGTCTCACCAGGGGGGGTACCTCAGTGTTTAGTCCTTGATGAACCAAGTCTTCAATGATTGCAATGGTGTCAGGTACAGGAACCTTGGTGAATAAGGAAACTACATCAAAACTGACAAGCAGGTCGTCTGGGGACAGGGAAATACCCTTGATTGACGATACCAGGTGAGCAGAATTTTGTACCGCAGAGGTGGTTTTACCAGTGAAAGGACGCAGGATTTCAGACAAAAAACGAGCCAGTTTGTAGGTGGGGGAGTTGATAGTAGAGACGATGGGACGAAGGGGTGTATCTACTTTATGTATTTTTGGTAAGCCGTATAATCTTGGTGGCCCGGCAGCAGAAGGTTTCAACGAAAACTGTTTAGATTGATCAATTAATGCGGTTGAATCAGAAATTATTTTGTTGGTTTGTGTGACGAGGCTGTTGGTGGGATCTCTTTTTATTTTTGTATAACTACCATCGTCGAGTAATTCTTTAATTTTGTTGTTGTATTCTATTTTATCCATGATGACAGTAGCATTGCCCTTGTCAGCTGAGAGAACTACAATATCATCCCTCTTTTTAAATTTATATAATTCAAAACGGTCATCTTTGCTGAGGTTGCTAGCTAGCTACATGTTGTGTTGTGGAAGCTGGGCAGTGTGGTGGTGGTGGTGAGGTTGCTGATCAGGTGTTCGTTGGGAGTCCGTGCCCGTTCCGAACCGGGGGGGGGGGGGGGGATGGAGTCAGCGGCGTTGACGTCCAGGGGAAGGAAGTTCCAGACCGCGGGGGTCAGCAGAAGAGAAGGAGCGACCTCCTGTCGGGCAGTTGACTGGCGGTGTCGACAGAATGAGAGCTGGCAGGGGGAGCTGAGGAGGGATTTTCAGTGCGAGAAAAAGCAGAGCTGCGTGTGTGGAGAACACGTGCCACCTTTATGCATTACGGAGGTGGGGAGGAGGGGTCACAGTTCAAATTTCAGTCGTGCCCCCTCTCCTGCCCCCGGGAAAACATTGCCGGGCAGTGCAAGTGAGAGCTGAATCCACAGCGTTGTGCCCAACGCGGCACGTGGAAAGCATTAGCCAGAGTGAGTCTCGGTGGGCAGAGAGCTGGACGGACACTTGGAGCGATCATTTCTTTTTTTGACGTATCACTTTTTTTGGAGCGCAATTGGTGAGATTTGTCAAGAAGTGGCTGACCCCCATCGAGGTCACGGCCACGCTGCACAGCGCGTGCGGTGGGCTGGCTGGTCACTCATGAAATCGCTTTTCTTGCCGTGTGTATGTGTGTGTGTGTCATATCTTGTGTGTGTGTCATATCTTGTGTGTGTGTGTCATATCTTGTGTGTGTGTGTGTCATACCTTGTGTGTGTGTCATATCTTGTGTGTGTGTGTCATACCTTGTGTGTGTGTCATACCTTGTGTGTGTGTGTGTCATACCTTGTGTGTGTGTGGCATACCTTGTGTGTGTGTGTGTCATACCTTGTGTGTGTGTGTGTCATACCTTGTGTGTGTGTCATACCTTGTGTGTGTGTCATACCTTGTGTGTGCCATATCTTGTGTGTGTGTGTCATATCTTGTGTGTGTGTGCCATATCTTGTGTGTATGTGTGTGTGTAATATCTTGTGTGTGTGTGTGCCATATCTTGTGTGTGTGTCTCATATCTTGGGTGTGTGTGTGTGTGCCATATCTTGTGTGTGTGCCATATCTTGTGTGTGTGTGCCATATCTTGTGTGTGTGTGCCATATCTTGTGTGTGTGTCTCATATCTTGGGTGTGTGTGTGTGCCATATCTTGTGTGTGTGTGTGCCATATCTCGCCTTGTGTGTGTCATATCTTGGGTGTGTGTCATATCTTGTGTGTGTGTGTCATATCTTGGGTGTGTGTCATATCTTGGGTGTGTGTCATATCTTGTGTGTGTGTGTGTGTCATATCTTGTGTGTGTGTCATATCTTGTGTGTGTGTGTGTGTCATATCTTGTGTGTGTGTCATATCTTGTGTGTGTGTCATATCTTGTGTGTGTGTGCCATATATTGCCTTGTGTGTGTGTGTGTGTGTCATTTCTTGTGTGTGTGTGCCATATATTGCCTTGTGTGTGTGTGTGTCATATCTTGGCTGTGAGGATGTCTCGTTGTACCGTCACGTAATCGGATCCCAACCAGAAGTAGGCCGTTGTACGAATATACAGGCTTTAATTTTGATTTGAAGCTTTCGTAACTGCAGGAATCCATCTTTCGGTCAAGTCCCGTAGGTAGACACATAAAGAGATCACGATGACGTTTCGATCGCAACGCGAGCATTCGTCATCAGGTGGGACAGCAAGAAAAAAACTGCTGAAGTAGGCGGTTTTTGTTTTTTGTGCTGTGATTGTCCCACCTGATGACGAAGAGCTCGCGTTGCGATCGAAACGTCACGTGATCTATTATTTTTCTACCTACGTGACTTTACACAAAAATAACCAAATAGTATATTTGCTTTATTTTAATGTCAGCACTCTGCGCCGGCCCATTCCAAAATCAAAGCATCTCCTTGCGCGAGCAAGCATCCAATGGCATTCACATCTGTTTGCTGTACTGAGCCATCATCATCATCACCAGCCATGATCAATCCACTGCTGGATGAAGGCTTCCCTAAGCCGCCACCATCCACCAAAGTTCTGTGATGCAAAGCATTCGCCCAAGCACACGCACACGAGCTAAAATGTGTGGCTGAATATCTCTCACCATTGGATCGAGCTACGAAATTAAAAGTCCACAGCTCCAGCGGCAGGCGCCAGTCTCGGCATAGGATGGCCACTGGTAACTTCCCACAGAGTGGAACTCAGTTTTGAGACGTTGGGCTGATTTGACCCCCCGACTGGGATGTGAACTCCCAGCCTCGCGGTTGAGACCCGCATGGTCTAATCACAGTGCCACCCAGGCGGAGAAGCATTAGTTAAGTTCAGCGTATATTGAGTGTCGCGAAACTGAACATATATATAACCTGCGGGGACACTTCCTCGACACGGTGGCTATGAGATGTTAACTACCTCGCCTGGTGTGCAAGAGGTCGTGGGTTCGATGCCGACTCTGACGCCTGCTGTATATTTGGAGTTTGCGTGTCTCTCTCTCATTATCACGGTGGCTATGAGATGTTAACTACCTCGCCTGGTGTGCAAGAGGTCGTGGGTTCGATCCCGACCCTGACGCCTGCTGTATATTTGGAGTTTGCGTGTCTCTCTCTCATCATCATCATCACGGTGGCTAAGAGATGTTTACTACCTCGCCTGGTGTACAGGAGGTCGTGGGTTCCATCCCGACTCTGACGCCTGCTGCTGTATATTTGGAGTTTGCGTGTCTCTCTCTCATCATCATCACGGTGGCTATGAGATGTTAACTCCCTCGCCTGGTATGCAGGAGGTCGTGGGTTCAATCCCGACCCTGACGCCTGCTGCTGTATATTTGGAGTCTGCGTGTCTCTCATCATCATCACGGTGGCTGGGAGATGTTAACTACCTCGCCTGGTATGCAGGAGGTCGTGGGTTCAATCCCGACCCTGACGCCTGCTGCTGTATATTTGGAGTCTGCGTGTCTCTCATCATCATCACGGTGGCTGGGAGATGTTAACTACCTCGCCTGGTATGCAGGAGGTCGTGGGTTCGATCCCGACCCTGACGCCTGCTGCTGCTGTATTTTTGTTTTCTCTCTCTGTGGTCGCGTGGATTTTTCTCCGTGTCCTCTAGTTTTTCTCTCCACATTTAGAAACGTGTGTTTGGAGAATTTGGTTGACATACATTTCCACGTGATAAGCCACTTCGTTTCGCAAGCATTTGTGGCCAGGTCGTTTCTGAAAATAGCTCTATAAACACACACACACATTGCTTACCACAAATGAACCACAATACCTCGCTGATCTCGTCAATGGGCATAAATCATCACGCGAAATCCGATCATCCTCGCAGCAGCGGCTTGTGGCTAACCAACGAACAAAGACGGTGGTCACCGCATCACGTGCTTGCAGATGCGCTTCTGCGGCCGTCTGGAACGATCTTCCTTCCGATATTGGGAAGCCACTGAAGATATGCACTTTCAATTCTACATTGAAACTCATTCGCTTTAGAACTGCTTTTTGTGTTTAGTTTGTTGTCCTTCCCCCGCACCTCCAACTACGTGGCGCGGTTGGCTACGTACGGCGCGAAAGAAATTCAACATACATACGAACGTATAGCTCGGTGGGCCTTACCTGGAAAAAAATAAAAAATATATTAGTTTCATAGTTTAGTTTGTGTTCATTCTCCACCCAACCACCCGCCATGTCGGTGAAGTCCGCCACTTTTGCTCTGCTTTAACAGGAGGGCGATCGCTATCAACGGGCAGTCGATCGAGCAACTCGCGTTTTCTTTTGAAGTCGCCTGCCCAGCTCACAGCAGGTGGGGGAGGCCACAGAGGTGCATTGTGACACATGCCCTCCGACCCGTGGTTGTGCCCCCCAAAAATGAAAGGGAGGCTCCCAGTGGAGCCAGAGCAAACACGCCTCGGTGGATGCCGGTGGTTTTGGCTCGAGGTTGGTGTGACGTCGCCACAAAAACAGTGGCCCGTATTCATCTCGGCGGAAGGACTACGCCAGGATGTATCGCGCGCGCACACACCTTTCCAGGTCAGAGGTCACCGGAGGGAAACCAAATATTGGCCCTTGAAATCGGTGCCCCCCCCCCCGCGGAGGGGTTTGCTGGGTGGCTCAGGGACTTAACGTTGCCAGTTTTGAAACACTGAGGCAGCGTCGCCGAGAGCTTGATTACATCACGGTCCCGTGCGTCACAATCAAATCAGGCACGAGCGTTTCCTTGCTCAGACGAGAAGTGGGGCAGTGCCCATCTCTGTGGGTGGCCGTGAGCAGATGGTAAAAGCTACAAAAAAAATCCACATTTCAATGACAGGGGCTTGTCTTTGAATTCTTCAACTGCTGGTGATTAGCAACAAAGTGGTCCTTGTCTTTTTTTTATTGAGCTTAAAAATGATCAGCCGAGTTTATTCACAGCTAGGTTTGTGCTTCAAGCAATGCACCACTGCATCACCCAGCTCATTCATTCATTCATGAGTCACTCCAAAAGATAATCACGTTGAATACAATTTTATTTCATAGCCAGTTTGGTCAATTCATCTGTCAGGGCTTTTTGGACACATGTGCACAGAGAAATCACTTTACTTGCGTTGTGTACAGCTCAAGAGAGCGTAGCCGAGTGATAATGCAAGATAGACCATTGAGGAATAACAGATGAAGGCATGCGGAGTCACTCATGAATTATTCCACAGCCGCACACGTGGCTGTCAGACGGAGTCTTTTTTTTGTTTGGCCTGAAGTCATTGCTTCACTCGTCCGATGCCGAAAAGCAGAGTTTTTTTTTATTAAACAAAAAAATCTCAGAGAATTCTAAAAGATAAAAGCTACACAACCACCGTTATTAGATTTTGTGGCCAACAGTATTGCCCCGCAAGAGTCAATGGGCCACAATAAAGTATGAATGCAATACGATCAAGTTTGACTTGCTGAAAACTTTCATCTCTTACACGCGGGACACACGTTTGTCCGGCATCACGCGGCACGCTTGCGTCGAGGTCAGGTTATTTACCGGACAAATAAAACGACTGCAGGCACAATTCCAGACACATTTGGCCGAGTCACTGGCATTCAATGTCCTTCCACCCCCCCCCCTCCCCCCCCCCACCGGTGCACAACATCACAAAGTAATTGACATCCTTAAGGGAAAGAAGTCTAATTGGAACAATTCAGAGAGGAGGAGGAGGGGTGGTGGTGGTGGGGGGGAGGGAAATATCTGGAGTGAGAGTAATGTCAGAGGGGAAGGAGAACTGAAGGAAGTTCTTGTAGAATCTTGGGGAAAAGGCAAAAGATGTTTAAAAAACAAAGTTGAATGGACGGCCCGAGGTGGGGAAGCATGAATGCGTGTTGAACTTCTTTCGCGTCGTGCGAGGTGCGGGGGAAGGACAACAAACTTAAACACAGACAGAAGTTCTAGAGAAATGAGTTTTCAATTGAGATTTAAAAGTTGGACAGCTCCGGTGGCCTCCTAGTATCGGAAGGGAGAGCGTTCCAGACGGCCGCAGAGAAGCGCGCCTGAAAGCGCCGCGCGATGATGCGGCGGCGGCGGCCGCCGCCTTTGTTCGATGAAGGGAAAACCTGATCCAAGAACCATCCAGCGAGCAGAGGACGCACGAGCGGATGTTAATGCAGCGGCTTTTGTGCGCTCATTTGATTCATTTCCCGCACCAGAGGGGCATTTGACGAGTGGCAACAGGATCAGATCGGGCGCGTGAGGGTTTGACTGTTGAGCAGGCGCGTCGCCCCATTCTGACAGCCTTCATGGTTGAGATGGCAATCAACGTGGCCTCAAACACAACACACTGGCAGGCGACCACAGCGCTCTCCATACAACACCGCGAGGCTCTGGGCAATTGATACTAGACAGAGCAGCTGACCTAACATTGCCTCGCATAAAGAGCTTTTTGTCTCTAGCTTGAGCAACCATACAGACACGGAGTGTTGCTTTTGCTGGACTGACAATGTTTACTTTTGAGTGAACTAGCCTTTAACAGCAACAACAACACAAAACCCCACCGTATTTTATATTAAAGGCTCAGATTATTCCGTAAGGATATCTATTTACTGTCTCCTTTAACGACAGAATTGTTAAACGTCTTCTTCCCGTGCTGTCGGCCCAAGGCAACCGGAACTCACGCAGCATCGGACGGAGAATTCCTCTTCGCAGACAGAGACACAGAGAGAGAGACACACAGAGAGGGAGACACACATAGAGAGATACACACACAGAGAGACACACACAGAGAGGGAGACACACACAGAGAGAGACATAGAGAGAGATATACACACACAGAGAGACACAGACAGAGAGAGAGACACAGACACACAGAGAAAGACACACAGAGAGCGAGACACACACAGAGAGGGAGACACAGAGAGAGACATAGAGAGAGAGAGAAATATACACACAGAGACACAGAGAGAGAGACACACACAGAGAGACACAGACACACAGAGAAAGACACACAGAGAAAGACACACAGAGGGAGACACACAGAGAGGGAGACACACAGAGAGAGACATAGAGAGAGATACACACACAGAGAGACATAGACACACAGAGAAAGACACACAGAGAGGGAGACACACACAGAGAGAGACATAGAGAGAGATACACACACAGAGAGACACAGACACACAGAGAAAGACACACAGAGAGGGAGACACACACAGAGAGAGACATAGAGAGAGACACACACACAGAGAGAGACACACACAGAGAGAGACAGAGAGAGACACAGAGAGAGACAGAGATGGAGACACACACAGAGAGACACACAGAGAGACACAGACACACAGAGAGACACAGACACACAGAGAGAGACACACAGAGAGAGACACAGAGAGAGAAACACAGAGAGACAGAGACACAGAGAGAGAGACACAGAGAGAGAGAGAGAGACACACACAGAGAGACACACGCAGATAGAGAGAGACATACAGAGAGAGAGACACAGAGAGAGAGACACACAGAGAGAGACAGAGACACAGAGAGAGACACACGCAGATAGACACAGAGAGAGACACACAGAGAGAGAGACACACGCAGATAAAGAGAGACACAGAGAGAGAGACAGAGAGAGAGAGACACACACACGCAGATAGAGAGAGAGACACAGAGATAGAGAGAGAGACGCTCCTAGTGTGGAAAATGCCAGAGATCGGGGGAGCACATTCAACTTCTTTCACATCTTGGCTCCAATCGGTTGGCCGTGCAGCTGAATACACCAGATGCTTGCCGCAGAGTTCATTCCGCAACCATTGCATTCACAACAAACCGGGGGTCACACTCGGAACTTGGACGGAGTTTTAATGAATAACGTCTACATCATGAATTAATAATAGTATACAAACCCCCACCTACTAAGGCGTTAGTGCAGTTTAAAAGCCGGCAGCCGTTTGTTGAACTGGCCAGACTGCTGATGAGTCCGAAGCCAGTGGAAGATGTTTGCCTGCCGGTAAAACATTAGTCCTAGAATGGTGACGGCTGACGGATCGCAATATACAAACGTATTCGCTGTCATTTATGCGCAGAGACCAACTTACCTCTGTTTAATCGCACACATACCGTATTCTCCGGATTAAACAATGCAGTTTGTCTACCTGTATTTTAAAGTTAAGGTTGGAGGTGCGTCTTATAATCCGGTAGGTGTGTGCGTGTGTGTGTATATGCGTGTGTGCAAAAACAACCCCCTACCTCCTCGTGGTGCCGGACGGCAACGCTTTGGTGGGCAGTGCCGTGGGGGGAGGGCCAATCTAGATTGACCTTTCCCTTCATGGCCTTTGCAACCACCACAGCGGCCAAATGGGGGCTCTGGACGGGTGCGAGAGGCTGGTGACCCCTCCACCTTCAATTAACTACCACCAAACTACCATTTAAAAAAAATATTAAGCTTGTGCCGGAGGCTCCGGGGGGGACAGGCGTCTATGACGTGTCATGACCAAACCCCATTTGGCGCAGCCAGGAGATTGAATCTTTACCCTCGGGGCTCCTCCAGAAACAACAAAAAACCACTACGGATGGCCACGTGGAATATTCGAACGCTCACTGCGGAGGACAGGCTGCCACTCCTCTGTCGGGAGCTGGACCGGAACCTCCTGGATCTCTGTGGCATTCAGGAGGTCCGGTGGACCGGCTCTGGCTCCTGCAACCATGAGGGGTGGACAGTCCTCTACTTGGGGCAGGAGACTGCCAAACAACAGGTAGTGGCTCTTCCTCTGAGCAAAAGAACGAAGGGGGTGTGGGAGCGTGGTGGTGAGGTGTGGGAAGCTGTAAGCCCCATACTACTTTGGGCTCGCCGTCCCGTCAACCGGAGGCGAGGAGTGGTGGTCGTGGTTACTTATGCCCCCACCGAAGTCGAACATCCGTGGAGGGATGCAGGCAAGGCCGATGAGTCAGATGCCTTCTACGACCTCCTGTCACAGGTGCTGGCTAAAGTGGCCCCTCGGGATAGAGTGATCATGTTGGGTGACTTCAATGCCCGAGTTGGTCATGATGCTGGCACCTGGTCTGGAGTGATTGGAAGGCATGGGCCAGATCAGCTCAATAACAACGGCAGGAGGCTGCTAGATTTTTATGCAGCCCATGGGCTTGTAATTACCAACACGCTGTTCCGGCATCGGCGCATCCACACAACATCATGGATGCATGCCGGGTCCAAGCGCGAACATCTGCTGGACTACATAGTGACGGACCAGCGGATGCGGGCCAATGTCCTTGACACCAGGACCTACCGTGGAGCTGATCTGCCCACTGACCATCGACTTGTCATCTGTGAGATGTGCCTGCCATTCTTCCACTCCGGTGGTCGGTGTACACCTAGGACCCCATTCAAACCCATAGTGGCATGGTCTCAGCTAGCTGATGAAAGTTGCAAGCCGGCCTCTGTGGAAGAGGCTCGTGAAGGACGCTACTGGGCAGTTGGAGGCAGTCGCCCTCCAACAACAACGGAGGGCGGAGGAGCGACGCTCACAACAACGAGAGGAGCGCCGGGTGGCTAAAGCACAGCAGGTTGGCACAGTAGGGGGCACAGGTGGTGCATCAGCCAGTCATCTCAGTCAGGTACCTGGGTCTGCCCCGTGACCTCCTGCCAGCGGACTTTCGACACTTCACGTGGCCTCAACGTGCACATAGCCTGGCACAAGCGTCGTGTTGACGTCACCGCTACTTAGTGGCGAACGGCGGTTGTTGTGTGCGTGGAGAGCGGTAGCGTGGCGGTTAGCGCACTGCACTACGACCCTGGCAACCCTGGTTCGATTCCCGCCCACGGCCAACACCCAGTGACGATTATCTGCACCGGTCCTGGGCCCTCGCCTAGGTCGACTCAGCCTCAAATTAGTACCCGGTGCGGTGTGTAAAAACATCGTCACTGGGAAGACAAAGGCGGTCGGGCGTGGTGCTGGCCACCCACCCACCCCCGTTCGGGCCTTCACAGGTGCCCGCTAACGGCACTTGCCCCAACAGTCTGTTAAGGCTACACGGGGGAATCTTTGACTTTGTGTGCGCGCGCGCGAGACGAGGCACCACCGCTTGTTTGGGGTGCGTCTTATTGTCCGGAGCGTCTGGTAAGAATCCGGCGAATTCGCTACCGCTCACGAACCTCGTGGCTGTGCGTGCCCAACGGTTTCTTTGCCGTGTTAAATATTTTTTTAATGTTTTTTTTTGAACGTCTTGTTATAATTCTGAGAAAGGGAGCGGAGGTGGGGGGGGTGGTGGTAGGAGTGGCGACACGGTACGAACTCGCTTCACCTTCATTTTCAGACTCGGAATCGGCATTTTCTCGTGGAGAAATCCGATGATAAAGTATTAAAGCTTTCGCGACTGCATAAAATTACCCATTGTTTTTTTCGGTAAAGTCACTTATGTAGAAATACAATAAAATTGTATTAAAACAAAAAAAAAACAATCACGACGTTTCGATCACAACGCAAGCGATCTTCATCAGGTGTCAAGAACAAATCACGGAGGTAAATACGACACAAGAAGATGGAGAGACGAGAATTCAACAAACCTGAAAAAAACATTATGTGAAGCCACATCCAGTCAGGCCGACAACACAGTTAGACACTTCCTGGCGGACCACGAATTTCAGAAGAGTGTTAAATTTCGTGTTCAACCTTTGGTGGATTGCACATACCAGCATAGATAGAATGAAAAATACGAGGTACACGGTCAGTAGAAATGCATATACAAGTCCACCAAGAGGTAAGGAGGGAGGAAAGACGGGAGGCAGAGAGAGAGAGGGGGGGGGGGGCCGAAGGGATGAACAGAAGCTTAAATAGGAAATGTGCACGAAGCTCCTGCCCGTTCAATAGCACAGGGCCACGACCTGCGCGTGAACAGAAACACATTGGCAGCTTCCTCCAAACCCCCAGCACGTCTCCAGAGGGGGTACATTTTTATTTGAGTGAATGTGAATGTTGTTGGTGTTGTTGTTGTTAAAGAAAACGCTACTTTGATGATTAATAACGCCACGGGAATCGCCTAAACCGCGCGCATCGAATTCAGAGCGCCGCACAGCATTGTAAATAAACGCGAAAAAAATTAGACCGTAAATTTGTTATTGTCTGCGTTAAGTGTACTTTTAATTTTTTTTGGTGGGGGGGGGGGGATATGGGGCGACTTCGAAAAATCCTAACTTTCCATTTCGCAAAAATGTTTAATATTTAAACTGTGTTTGTTATACTTTAACGTTAACGGAAGGGCCTGTGTTAAAGCAAACTAATGTAAGGTGGTCATTGTGAAGTCCCTTGGCCAAATGCAATACTGTAGCAGGACAGGGATCGTATTGAAGTGCATCGCCATCCATAGTGTGACGATGTTCAGGTCAACACAACGTAAACAACAACAAGAACAACAACATACTTCACGTGGAAACGAATTCCATGAATGCAGTGCTGCGGGAACAGTCGGAATTCCACGCTCCGCTCTCCCGTATCCACTACCCCCAGATCCTCTCCACTCCATCGGTCACACATACGCATTTGGGCACACAGACACGGAGACACACAGACAGACATAGACACACACACAGACACGGAGACGCACACTCAGACATAGAGACAACACACAGACACGGAGACACACAGACATAGAGACACACAGACATAGAGACACACACACAGACATAGAGACAACACACATAGACACGGAGACACACACTCAGACATAGAGACAACACACAGACACGGAGACACAAAGACATAGAGACAACACGCAGATACGGAGACACACAGACATAGAGGCACACACACAGACACGGAGACACACACTCAGACATAGAGACACACACACGGAGACACACACAGGCACGGAGACACACACAGACACGGAGACACACACACAGACATAGAGACAACACAGACACGGAGACACACAGACATAGAGACACACAGACATAGAGACACACACAGACACGGAGACACACACTTAGACATAGAGACACACACACGGAGACACACACAGGCACGGAGACACCACAGACATGGAGACACACAGACACGGAGACACACGGGGAGACACGGAGACACACACGGGGAGACACGGAGATACACGGTGAGACACGGAGACACACACAGGCACGGAGACACACACACGGAGACACACACACAGACACGGAGACACACGGGGAGACACGGAGACACACACGGGGAGACACGGAGATACACGGTGAGACACGGAGACACACACAGGCACGGAGACACACACACGGAGACACACACGGAGACACACACAGACACGGAGACACACACAGACACGGAGACGCACACAGGCACGGAGACACCACAGACACGGAGACACACGGGGAGACACGGAGACACACGGGGAGACACGGAGATACACAGAGACACGGAGACACAGTGAGACACAGATACACAGAGAGATGCTGATACATACAGAGGGACGCGGAGACACACACAGACATACGGAGATACACAGAGAGACACGGATACACACTGAGAAATATGGAGATACACAGAGACACGTACGGTGCGAAAGAAGTTCAACATACGTAGCAAGGGGCCGTTCATAAATGACGTCACGCGATTTTGGACAATTTCTGACCCCCCCACCCTCGTCACACGGCGTCACAAAAAGTCAGACCCCCCCCCCTAAAATATGACGTCACAAAGCTCTGCCCCCCCCCCAAAAAAAAACCCCACACACATGCTTCAAATCGCTTTAACCTAGTATCATTATTATTGTAGTGCGTATTTAATGTGGCGCAGGAGAAAACATTTATTTAAAAAGTCTATTTAATTAAGTAGAACGTGTTGTCTCTCTTTATTTAAAGTTGCGCATTTTGATGTGACGTCACATTTCTCAAACCCCCCCCCACTCGTCACACATCGTCACAAATGTCTGACCCCCACCCACCCCAGGTGCGTGACGTCATGTATGTACGCCCTCCCCCTCCCCCCCCCAAGGCTGGCTCCGTACGCCGCCCAACGTGCGTGTCGGTAGAGCCCGCATCGCCGGCAGTGGCCACGAGAGAGGGGACACCGCGCGACTGCTGCTGCGGCAATCTCGAGGCGCCGTGTCACGTGGCCTCGGTCGCTGTGCCCACCCCCCCCCGGTGCCACACGCGAGCCACGATCGGTTTATTTACAAAAGAAGATTGCGCAACAAGTCCCCCCCCCGCTCCGCCCCCCCCCCCCCCCCGTTCCGTCGTGTTGCAACCACGGGGGGAACACGCAGACTCCAAATGTAGAGCAGCAGCAGGCCGTGTCGAGGGTCAGGGTCGGGATCGAACCCACGAGCTCCTGTAGACCAGGCGAGGTAGTTAACATCGCATAGCCACCGTGATGATGATGATGAGAGAGAGAGAGACGCAAACTCCAAATATACAGCAGCAGGCGTTAGGGTCGAGATCGAACCCACGAGCTCCTGTACACCAGGCGAGGTAGTTAACATCGCATAGCCACCGTGATGATGATGATGAAAGAAATACACAAACTCCAAATATACAGCAGCAGGCGTTAGGGTCGAGATCGAACCCACGAGCTCCTGTAGACCAGGCGAGGTAGTTAACATCTCCTAGCCACCGTGATGATGATGCGAGAGAGAGACACGCAAACTCCAAATATACAGCAGCAGGCGTTAGGGTCGAGATCGAACCCACGAGCTCCTGTACACCAGGCGAGGTAGTTAACATCTCGCAAACCAGAAAAAAACACAGCGTGTTTAGGTTTAACACGTAGGCTTTCGCGACCGATGTCATCCGTAAGTTTTTTTTGGGCGCGATCGCGTAAATATGTCATTAAATCCGCCACCACCCGACACAAACAATTAGCTTTGTTACGTAAATAGAACTAGCCAATTTGTTACTAGTACAGCAACCCGGTGTGTTGGAGAGCAAACCCTCAACATTTACAATGTAAATGTAACGAATTGGCACGTTCTGTTTACGTAACAAACCTTACTCATTGGCTGTGTCGGGTGGTGGCGGGTTTAACGACACATTTATGTATTTACGCGATGTAACCCAAAAAACAAAAACCTCTCATTATGAGCGTGTTTAGGCAGTTGAGATTTTTAGTTACAATCGACATCACAGAGTGGTACATAAAGTGTGCAACTGTACCATGGACTGCCAGGTCTGAAGGGCCGTAGACACCACCAGGCTAGAAATAACTTCAACCGATAGCTACCGCCTTAGTGCTGCGTGGAAGCGAATCATCAACATAACACATTGTTTAAATGTCTACAAAGGGGGCTATTTTAGGGCTATTTTAATCAACACAATAGACAGGAAGGACAAGTTCAAAGGGCTCGCGTAATGTACATGCATCATGTACGTTGCCTCAGTAATCTCCCCCCCCCCCCACCACATTATGCAAGAGCGCAGAAGGGTGGTCACCACATCTACGCCTCTATATAAGGAACGAAACAGTAAGACTTCTCCACAAATCTGGCTGTCGCCTGACCAAGCTAATTGTGTGCTTTTCCTGTTGGCGAATTGGCCACGTTCTATAAACGTCACAACCCTTACTAGTTGGCTGTGTCGGGTGGTGGCGGGTTTTAACGACACGTTTTATATATTTACGCGATCCAACCCAAAAAAACCCTCTATTATGTATAAAGATCGGGGGGGGGGGTGAATTGGGACATGCCACGGTTAATTTATTCCTCACTTGCGCCAGGACCCATTGCCTCAACCTCGTCCATGCCACTGAAATCGCAGCCTGCTCGTCACCTGTGGCTCACCTGGAGCGTTCAGTGCAGCGCGTGGATTGTTGGTGGCACAAGAAGAGAAACCGAGGGTGTAGAGGCGTGCATTGGACACTGGCCACTTATTTTTTTTTTACTTCTTAAAACTTCCGTCACTGCAGGAATTAATTTTGACTTGAAACTTTCGTGACTGCAGGAATTCATATTCTTTGTTCTTTCGGTAAAGTCACGCAAATAGAAAACAACAAAGAAAAAAAATGATCAATTCTAAATATTTTAAATTTATTTTATTTGAAATTTTTATTGCATTTTTTTCTTCCATTTACGTGACTTTACCGAAAGAACCACAAGAATATGCGGGAATTCATATTCTTGGTTCTGTCGGTAAAGTCACGTAGATAGAAAATACAATTAAAAACAAAATTAAAAAAGCAAGAAAAACCACGTTTCGATCGCAACACAAGCGGTTCATCTACGGTCTTCGTTTACGTGGCTTGACGGAAAGAACCAAGACTATGGCTGCTTATTGTCACTGGTTTCGTGATCAGCCCACCGACCTCCTGACCCCGTCTCGCTCACGATGAAGCCCAGAGATATGGCAGGACACCTGAACTCATGAGAGTCCCGCGGAGTTACCAGCAACACGAAATCGTGTTTTTTTTAATTTTATTTTACCAGGTAAGGCCCACTGAGCTATTAGTTTCATTTTCAGAAGCGGCTCGGGCCACAAATGATACCTCAACGAAGTGGTTTATCGTGTGGAAATTGGCAGCAGCCAAATGTTCTTAAGAGGCATGTTGATTCTAAACAGCAGAGGCCAAGGCGTACCAGGGGCCTGGCTTAATTTTTGCAGCAAACTGGCGATTGTCGAGTCGAGGACACGAGGTGGATTGTTACAAAACTGGCCCAATGAGCCTCCTCCACCCCAGAACTGGAAAGATTTACTTGCACAGAATTCAAATACTTTCTCGCGTTACTGACCAACATTGTATATAACTTGTACACTGTACTGTACTTGTAAATTCTTGACAAAAGCTATATTTTGCGGAAAGCTGTGTTCAGCCCAATGGCTAAAGTTAGTAACTAAAACTACAAATAAAATGTTAAGCTGGTAAGAAATAACTACATTGAACGGTGCAGGTGGCCGATGATTGTGAATGAGCTTGAATTGTATCTTGGACACAAATACTGTCAACATACGCACACATGTATCATTACATGATCCCCATTTCCATATTTTGCAGGGTTTTTTTATATACTGGTTTTAGATGTAATTCTGAAAGTTGTGGTGCACATACATTAAAATTACACGGCAGAAATCAAGACACTTTTTGTCAAACTAACCTCGCCCTGCATTGAGAGGGCGCTGCACTGTTGCAGTGATGAACGCAGTGCACTACGGACCCAGTGAGCAGAGTTCCATTCCCGGCCAAAGCAAGTGATATCGGAACTCGTCCCAGGCACCCCACCCTCAACAAAGCAACATCGACCATCATGAAGGAGCCAAACAAGCTTATGACAAAACACATGGCGTGGCCTTCAACAATGAAATAACAAAGTGCCGTAAATTACAAATGATCCAAAAACTTACTTTGTAGACTTTTTTTATTTTAAAAGTGCATTTTACAATTTACAATCATTGTATATTTTCCCCCTTCCGGATGGCAATCCCCCAAAACAGGCCATAAAGATGACTCATACCTCATTACCTTTTTTGTTTTTTTTTGTTTTATACAAATCCAACCGAATGCTGAAGTAACATTGCATTATACCAACTCATGTCATCGATGTATCGGGAAGTCCGTTTCATGATATTTCGTGTTATAACCGTTACACATGTACACATGATAATGACTTTTCGTTTGCTAAGCGGATGATTACACCATTTTTTGACCACCCTTTCAAAACATGACACAAACGATGTAAAATATATATTTTTTTATTTTTTGCCCCCCCCAAATATATTTGTTTATGGTGATCAATTACAGACTTTTGGGGTTCAATTATCAGTAATCGCATGAAGGGTGTGCACAGGTTAATCATTGCCATTTATCTTCATCCCAATGGTGGCTGCTCCGAGAATAACTTCTGTAATTCTTTTTTTTTAACTAGGCAGCCACATTTTAAAGGACTCACAATTGGTTCAGGCGACTCCCCCGCACCGAGCCGTTTGCAAAACACACTTCGGAGAACTTCCATCCAACAAACCCTGCAACTACTGTAAAACGTGCCCCCCACCCCCCCCCCCCCCCCCCCATTCGGAGCACTTGCATTAAAACCCTCGCCGTTATTACATACGACCAGTTTGCTAACAAATAGCATTTCCGAAACTACAATGTTATGCCTTGGGGGGGGGGGGGGGGGTCAAACTGCAAATTATTCCAAATAAATAAAATGAGGAGAAAAAAAGGGTCAGTTTTGTAAATCTTTACAAATATAAACTGGAATGGAGAGAGAGAATCGTCTTTATAAGATGCAATCGTACGTATATAATTTCCTGGATTGTCAGCCTGAACTGCAGTTAATGATGACCGAACACACAGGTGTGTTTAGCTATGCTCTGTATCCCTACACAATAGCAAACTGGGTGTTCTGTTCATTTTAAAAGTACAACAAAAATAAAAAATAACCATACATTGTATCATACGCAAAATGGTTCTTCATATCTAAAAAAAAACTTTTTCTTCACAATACCTGTGTCATCATCCGTGAGTGAAGTTTAACATTTTTATTATTTGCAATTTATTAGCAGTGTTTTGCAACTATAACGCCCTCCCCCCGCCCCGCCGCACGCCCACCACTCCAAAAATCGCAAAAAACCCCCACGAGTCCCACGCAGACACCAAGAATGTATCTTCAACATTATCAGGCTGCTGCGTACAGCAGAAACGGATCGCGATGCAATCGTAATGGACTGCGTAGGGATTTCGCATTGTCTCACAATGCCAGTCCAGCGCAAGCCCGTGCATGATTGATTCTCATGGCAGTCTCTGACAAATGAAAGCAAACCTCCCCCCCCCCACCCCCTCTCTCTCTGTGTGTCACGTTAACAGCAATTCAACAATACAAATCGTGATGAGAAAATAGGGGCACGATTTGGCGTCGCATGCATTACACAATCATACGTATTCATCAGTGTGCATTTGCACACAATGATATCGTCTTGCCTGAAGTCAGGTCCAATCGAACCAAATGTACGCTGAAGTTGAATGAACGTAGGGAAAGCTGCGAGTAAGATGTCAATTCCAATTTGCAGAGTTTGTAGAGAGAGGAAAAAAAACAACCGATTGGCTTTTTAAAGACGCAAAAACGTCGGTGAAAAATTTACATGCACACTGGCCCCCCTATTATTCGAAAAATCATGTTAAATAAACACTGGTCGGGATTAAGGATCCATTCATACGTGTCTACATAATTATACAAATAACTGCAAATTATTGCATCACGAAATTGAGCCAGACAACGCTGGTCTTTTCGTTGTTTGCGACGTGCCTAGGATTGTGTACACAGCGCGCCACACTCGCGCGTGAACTGCGAGTCTGTCTGCTGCTTCACAACTATGAACGGTTCTCGCCTTGGCCCAGACGATGTCAACTTTTCTCGAGAGCCACGGGGAAGGGGATCCACTCGGCGCCCTTACTTGCCTTCTGACGCTGCCCGAAAACTCGACAAACCATTTGGCATGCCCCATGAACAAGCCCACTAAGGCAAACTGGCATCACCGCTCCATGATGTGGAGAATGTGCACCATCAGAGGGCAACAGGTTCTGGCGTTACCCATCCCAAAAAAAACACAAAACGTTTGCCACCACTTTCGTCATAAAGTCATCTGACGCCGAAACGCGAAATTCGGGATTGAACTGGCAGAGCCAAAACAAAAAACCTCCCCCCCCCCATAAAAAATTAAATCAAAGAAAAAAAACGACAACAAATAAATAAGAACCCTATTCTCGCAAGAGTTGAAAACTGCTCCACAGTTGACACACTTTCGTTTGCCAAGTGTTCCTACGAACATTATTGTCTTCCCCTCGCCCGCGATTGCATTTCCCGCATCCCCCCATCTTCCCCGACCACTCCCAAGCTGAACACCAAAAAGCCCTCTCTCTCTCTCTTTTTCTTCCCATGCACGTGACCCAGAGGATTCGGATTCGCTGCCGCAACAGTGGAGTGCAGAATGACACCCTCGACTTTAACGTGGCACTCGAAGAGCGCCTCTCCCTCCCGAAACACCTCCGATGTACGAACCCAACGGGGCAGCACTTGTGGGCACCGCCCTGCACCCGCGGCGAACTTCGCACTATTGTGAAAGGGAACAAGGGAAGCTTGTTTTTTTTGTTTACATGAATTAATCAATCGCTCAATTTTGCACGCTCATTCCTTTCCCATCATTTTTTCCTTGTTTGACAATTTTGCATATGTGGAGGCTCGCAATTGAGGTAATGGCCGCTTTTATTCTGGAAGATGCACGTTTTTGCCGACCGCTGTAACTCTTCGATCGAAAGCATTTCACGGGAGACGCGCCACAGACGACGTCTTTTTTTTTTCTTTTCACAACGTGGTGATGATGTACGGCACTTGGCGCGTTTATTCTCAGCCAGCCTGTGCCGGTAACGTGGTTAAACATTTTGCCGAGCCTGCCGCCTCTTTAATACGTCCTCATGTGTCCATTCATTTACAAAGAATATCAAACATATATACATTTGACTTATTTAGATTATAATTTTAAACAAACACTAAAAATACAATGATAATAACAATGACGTATAACACCATACTGCCAGCAGGCAATTACTGGAATACCAATGTGAATTCACTTCGTATGCTCCAGTATATGGGCATGAGCAGAACCGGTACACACACACACACACGTACGGATACCTCAACATTTCGTGCAGTCGCTGTGAAACCTCTGCAAAGAGTAAATGCCGAAATGTCAGAGCGAGTAAAGAGAGTGGCGTCACCGGTGTATGCGACGCGGTCCAAGCGTGCGTTTGTGGCCACGCCAGCTCGGACAAAGTCGAACCGCCGAGACAGAGACACGCCCACTCTCTACCCGTCGCAACAAATCAATATCACGTTTTGGCACGGGGGGGGGGGGGGGGCAGATGTTCAGAACGCTAGGTTAGGTGGTTTAAACAGAAAAAAAAACTGGCAGGGAAATTTAGAACATTCAAAAGCTTCTGTTCCCCCATAAGCTGATGATTTTTGTACGTATCAGAGTCCACACTCTGATCACGTGCAGATTCACCTGAAACGGGGTAATGAGACGAGGTTTAAAAATACCCACGATGTCCCTCCGAGCGCGGGTTGGGGGGCTCCAGTGAGTGCGATGTGAAATTCAACAGCATGCCAAACTTATTATTTTTTAAGCAAATTCCACCGAAATATTTTGGTCAGAGGTTTATGCTACATTTCCATGAACGCTGGGAGCTGGGTTGTACTGGTCCAGGAATGGGCCATTTGCATTCCACGAGCAGCAGCAGCACGACAAAGGTCCGTGTTACCCATACGTCATGAGCGACACGGCTCCGTCGGCTCAACGCATCCTGCTCCGATCCCCATTAGGTTAGCCCGCTGTATGCCAAAGTGTCATTTTTTTGCCTTTAACTACCTCCACATCAACACGGCCTTGTAGTCGAATTGAGCGATGGTTCAAAAATAAAATTAACTTCACTGTCAGATGTTGAAAATAAATAACGCAACGTTCTGGCCATGTGACAAATGTGAAGATTATTTGGCTGCTATACATTTCCGCATAAGCCACTTCATTGGGCTTCTGGAAAATAACAAATAGCTCAGTGGGCTTTACTTGGCAAAATAAAAATTTGTTTATTCATCGTGATTTGCTTACCTTTCTTATACTTTGCACTCCTATCGTTTTATTGTAGTGTGCATTGTTGTAACTTTCTAACTCGCCCCGACTGGACGCCTGTGAACAAGAGCTTCACAGCTTCATCGGATTTCCTCAAGGATAAAGAAAGATTCCGATTGCAAAGTTTCGATGCCCAAAATCAAGGTGGATCTGCAAGTGAACGATACTCCCGCATACACCTTTCTGGCAGTGACAAGCCCCATAGAGGTTTACGCTGCGAAATGCATTTCCATCGGCTTCCCTTGCACGCGACGACATACGCACCGCGCATCCCCCTTCGTGAAGCACATCACCGCCTTTTCCGTAGACACGATTTGATTAATGAGCTTTTTTTTAAAAAAAAAATATGTGTATTAAAAAAAATTAAACAAACAATTGTATACGTACATTATCATTATTTTTTTTTGTACGGCCAAGACCGGAAATGAGGGGGTCATGTCTGAGACGAGGGAAGACGAGACGTGAACGCGCGCACAATATCTGAAAAGGCCATCAACGCCAAGTCGAAAAACACAAACGCACAAAGGGAAGATGAACAACCCCGGCCCGCACATTCAACGGCACATGTTCCAGATTAGAAGTTTTCGCGACCGCGAGCGTTCCGCCGTCATGACGACGGGCGCCTGTGTTGCGCCCGGAACGTCGTGATTTTAAACAAATTTTCATGCCTCCGTGACTTTACCGAAAGAACCAAAGCGCATAGCACATTTTCCACTTCCAAAGAAAGCACCAGCTGCTTCGGTTTTTTTTTGCTTTGCCGCCACACATACACACACACACACGCATTAAGAGCTGCAATTATAGGTTGTGATTCATACATAATTTGACCAAAATAAATTAAGTAACCTTGCATGATGGAGCTTGTGTGGTTGAGAATATTTTACACTGACAGTGGACCCAAAGACACGCGGCATTTACAGTGACCGCCGGCGATACAACGCCCGTTTCTCGAAATGCATCGCAAGAAACGTCGCTGGCCAGTTTCTCTTTAATCGTAGCATTATCCCGGTAACTAATGAGACTACACCAGGAGTAGGAGCTCTGTTAAATACTCACAGTGGCAGCTTATTACTCGCCAATGCCATCCATCAGTTGTCAACAACACAATTTGCAATCGTTATTAGTAATCAGCTAATTTGCTTGTTCCAACTCTGATTGGTAGATACACCCATACACACGTTTGTTTAGACCTTAGCACAATGTGGTGGCAACCCTGCTGCAATAACAAAGGCAAGGATGAACGATTGGACACGACTGGTTAGAGCAGTGGTTACTTAACCTGGGGGTGCGAGATGCCCGTTCTGGGAGTGCGAGACATGGCCAGGTAAATCATCGAAAACGCAAATTAAGAATGGGCACGTAAGTACAACTGCTTTGCTTCATCAAAACTATGTACAGTAAAACCTTGGATTGCGAGCATAATTCGTTCCGGAAACGTGTTTGTAATCCAAAGCACTCGTATATCAAAGCACTCGTATATCAGTTGTGATCACGTGACGCTCGGCAGTACAAAGCGTATATACGTACTACTACTCGTATTGCAAGAACCTCGCTCGTTTATCAAATTAATATTCATTTAAATTTTTTGCTCGGCTTGCAAAACACTCGCAGGCCAAGTTACTCACAATCCAAGGTTTTACTGTACTTTGTTTCATCAAAACTATGTTTAAAGATGATACATTTTAAACGATTGAGAAACTAGGCGGTGCAATGCCAGAGTAAAGGTTAAGAACCACTGGCTTTGAGCAAAACTGACACTCTCCGTGGGACAGAGCAACGGTTGAATTACACGCAGGAACTTCATTCTAAAATTGGGATAAAGGGAAATTGTTGTGCCGACATTAGACACCTTTTTTAAAACAGATTTCAGATTTAACCAATAATAAAACACCAATAAATGTGGTTATGGAGAGCCTTTCGCGACATCTTACACAAACGGAGGAAGGTCAAACAAATGTCAAGAGTGCAACACTGCGCACAGAGCTACGCGCAATACAACTTCATTTGTATCGGTACAGTAGTTACCTTTGCACAAATGCACTTATGCTATACAGTAATTACAGGTCAAGGCTTCAAAATAAGCCCAACATTGCATTGGTGCATCAACTTTAGTTGCAGTATCGCGTTCTCATCACACTTTGACCTTGCCCTCGTGTGCACAGTGGTGGAATACCAGCTAGCGAAGGGGGGCGGGGGAGATCACAGCAGTTGGCTTGAGGTCCGCCTCGTCCGATTTATACCGCGCGCACCTTACGCACCTGGATAATCACGCACCCACCTGAGCAGTAAACATTACAGACATGTGCAAGCGATCTTGCTGCAATCAGCACTTCGGAGACGGGGGGCAGGGAGGGGGGGAGGGGGGTTGGTGGATCACGCACAGATCACCACGAGTCTGCAAGACTCCCAATCCTCCTGGCTGGGCTGCGAGGTGGCCAGGAGATTGCAGTACAGCAAGTAGGTTGCTGACATGCCTGTGCAGGCCTTTTGAGTATTATTCCCTTGCAAGTCTGAGCGTTCTTCCGGCACTCCGATTTCCCCTAGAAAGCAACACTTAAATAACCAACTGGCCGGATATCCTCATGCACGACCCTCCAAATAAAAAAAGGCTTGGTGAACTTTTTCCGCGTAAATAGGATACTATTATTGCAAGGGGATGTTAAATCCAGATTTATAACAATGATGTTCTATTGCACATTAATTTAATTACTAAATCAACCAAAACAACTATCCTAAACATGTTTTGTTTACGTTTCTTTTAAAAGGAAGTTCATATCGGGACGCAGCGGTGGAAGGACTTACCGAAAGCCAATGTCAGTTTAAAGATTACATCAATATCAAGGTTTCGTGCTGTAAATTATTCCCATCAAAGAAAGCCTTGCTGATTGCATCGGCAGAGAAAGCACAAAACGAAACGCTAACCAGGAACTGGATGCAAAAATGTAATAAAAACGGGCAAACAATTAAGACAATAAACGCTGTGAAGAAGACACTTGAACGCTCAGAGGACACCCACCGTCGCAATTCCGAGTTGGTAAATCTGACCTCCGGCCAAAAGAGCTTTCTTTTTTACACTTTTTTTGTTTGTTTAATTTTTCAATCTTTTTGTATATACAGAGACGCAAACAGAGTCAAGTACCTGCCAGGGTCTCGGAGTAAGAGGGCACCACCACCCCAACCCCACGTCGCCCCCCCCACCCACCCTTCCCGCCCCCTCCCAGAAAACAAATTAACCCATCGTGGTGTTGTTGTTGTTGTTGTTGCTGCTGCTGCTGCTGGAGATGAGCGGGGTTATAAAAGTTATCCGAGTCGAAGTGGACAGCTTGCTTGTGCCGCCTGTGCGCGACCCGGCGTTGAACCCGGAGGGGCGGCGGCGGAGGGGAGGGAGACCGCAGCAAGCGCGAACGCCGTCAGTGCCAAAGAGCACGTGCGTGGACACAGCGGGTTTGTGTTGATGTTGTTAGGCATCCTGTCATCTCGAGAGTGTCAACGGCTGACGGATAGCCGCAATCTCCCACACCCCGACTCCCCAAATCCTCATTCCCTCGACTGGTAAAAGAGGATGTATCCCGATTCTGAGTTTTTCGACACGTCCGTTGTGAGCCCATAAAACTCTTCGATGGCCTGCGGGTCGATTTTCTGCAGGTGCGCGTTCCACGCCGCGCGGGGGACAAGGGAGCACACAAACAGGCAAGCAAAATGAGTTTAAACCAAGTGTTGAGATTATCATCCAAGTTCGGATTTACAGTCTCAAGAGTGCCCCCCCCCCCACCCCCCTCTGCGTGCGCTAAAAGAAGCCACACTGTTATTGTTACGCAAGCCAAAGGTCCAGTAGTTATTCCGTGTCAAGCACGGGGAAATGTCCACCCGTCTCATCCTTTGCGACGACGCATCGCGAGTTTGCACAATAAACTATAAATCCTCTCGGGTAATTGCTAGGGGTACTCGACAAACAGCTTGCCAACAACCAATGCCCACAGCTGTACTCTTTTAATTGTTGGCAAAATTTGGCAAAAACTATTTCAAATCTGCCGTTTTATATATTTTTCAACTACAAGTTTGCATGCCGCCATGTGGCTGTAGATTGTGGACCAGCGTGCACATCCATTTTCACACACGCGTTTTATTCTACCGTATATTTATTTCCACAGTCGAATCCCCTAAGACTACGGAGGTTCCTTCAAGTGGGCCGTCTTTGCGAGAGTGTTAAAAATTAAATCAGCATACATTATTTTTATCAATCAAATTCAAGGACAGTGCATAGTATTATCAGAGTTGTCTTTTTGTTTGCATTTTGACTGCTTGTGTTGTGGTTATTGCAGACATGATGCCTTGAATAAAGGTTGTCAGTTTTTTGTGCCAGTTAAAAGGGTAAAACCTATTACTATATCGTGTTACTGGCAAAGGAGGTCTCATAATGTAAATGCTCACCCCGAGCCCTCAATACTCTGATAGTGTGCTGTTTTTGAGTTGTACGCCTTTTGGCGTCTTCTGGTCCAACACCAGTGGAGACTAGGCTCTAAAGAAAGCCGTCTCGGGTGTGGACCAATCAAATTCAAGGACAGTGCATATTATTATCAGAGTTGTCTTTTTGTTTGCATTTTGACTGCTTGTGTTGTGGTTATTGCAGACATGATGCCTTGAATAAAGGTGTCAGTTTTTTGTGCCAGTTAAAAGGGTAAAGCCTATTACTATATCTTGTTACTGGCAAAGGAGGTCTCAATGTAAAGGGTCAATTTTTGTTTGGGGGGCCAACTCAATCCATTAACCCTCTGGGGGGGGGGGGTCGATAAAATGAACACTGCTTTGTGGGAAATCAACAATTGTTGTCCTAATGACGAGGTGGGGGGAACATTTTTCCTACCGAGGGCCGGGCAGGGCTTGCAAATGGTTTTGTTGGGCACGCGCATTAACCACACCTGAGCACTGCCCACCGTGAAATCATTAGGGCTCTCACCTTTGCCGCACTAATGTGCTTTGCAAGCATCCCATTTGTGCGAATTGGAAGGCCATCGGGAGCGGCAAAAGTGACGGAGCGAACTGAAATAGAAACGTCGTTTCCCGGGTCGAAAATAATACCCTCTCTAAGTCGCAACCAATTAGTCCGGCCATGATGCTTGGAGCGATGGATAAATATTGTCTTCGGGCTGTTTCGGTAACAGGCCACATGCCGTGCGCCATAGGCTCTCCACCCCTTTGGCCCATGGAGAGAATATCCCCCACCAATAGGAATGTGGAATTTGCACCAACAGCTCGCGGTTGCCAATGGCGACGAGCGCTGCCACCGTTAAAGATGTGGGGGGTGCGGGGGGAAATTGCTAACTGATTTTTATTCTTTGAAATGGAAACCTAGGATACGTACAGAGGAAATACAACAGGAAGGAAGAAAATAAAACTGTTCAGTATGCGAGGAAGAGAATGTCCGTGCCAATGATATGCGTGGGGCTTGGCAGAGCCACTGCCAATGAAAAGGAAATTCCATCCGATGTGTGCAACCAAAATTATTGCAAGGTTTGTATTGAAAACCAAAAAAGATGAGATGGTAAATGGGGATGCTTTATAACTGAAAGTGTGTTCTGTTGCAGAGTTAAAAAATAGCAAAGAAAATAATATATTTTATGTTTCGATTTAAAGCTTTCGTGACTGCAAGGATTCATCTTCTTTGGTTCTTTCGGTAAAGTCACGTAGAATGAGAATAAAATAATAAATTGAAAAAAATAAAATAACACAATAGTATTCTCACGACGTTTCGGCCACAACACAAGCAACACAAGCGGCCTTCATCAGGTGAAGGGACGTGACTTTACCGAAAGAACCAAAGAAGATATTTTATGTTGCTATTTATAATGGTAAAACATTTTTTCGCAAAAAATCAAGTAAACATCACTATTATAAACTAATAGTCATCACTAATAGAGTGAAAGGACTTACCTCTACTATATCATCGTCAAACAGCAACCAGAAGCCATGGCTCTTCACTATTGTGATGTAATGGCCCCGATTGGGGCCGCTACAAATACAACATCCAACGAGATCAAATATGCAATTACATCTGCGTTTCCTTCCTCATAAATAAATAACAAGCCGACACAATTGGCGAAATACGTGCACCCTTTTCAAGCCATGCGTTTCCTTTGCACTCACCCATCCAGCAGTTAATACCCGAAACACATCCCCCTATTTGGCCGTACGTACTTGGGGCAGAAAAAGTTGTCAGGACCAAATAAGGCTGACAAGGTACACAGTGATGCTGGGGGCAGGCTCCGCCACACTGCGAGTATCTGTGTCCCCCCAATTGTAGATTTTCACAGTCTCAATAAGATACTCAAAGGCGGCTAAGTTGACGTAGGCCACGGTATAAGCAAGAATTTGATTTCAATTGTCACCGACCGCCGTGCATGGCCACCAATCGTAGACAAGTATCCGTGACTGCAGCACAGTAATTACGACGCCACTTGTGCTCAAACACAGCATTCCCGAGTTAATCGCTAGGGGCGCGTTGCAGAGATGCTCGTGAATATCAAATTTCGTGGATGATATTGGCCTAAGAAGTGACTTTACCTCATCACCAACTCTCATCACTTTATTTCTCTCTCTCTCTGCAGTCCTGTAGAGTTCTAGATGCGATTTGTGGATAGCCAAAATCGCGGAAAGCAAGTTCGTGAATAACGAGGGGAAATTGTATACATTTAAATGTCACCGATTGAAATATTGACAAAGTGGTCTGAACACATTGCTTTGGGTATTTGGCCCATTGTGGCAAAAAAATATTTGCACATTTTTACCAACAATCAGATTTAATTAATGTTCAATAACCCGTGACAACACACAAGTGAAACATTACTGCACAACCTGCAAATATTCAAATTATGGAATTTAAAACAGCCATTATTATAGCATTAGCCCTTCCGAGTGATCCACCTATTTCGTACAGAACCAGCTGAATAATAAGGTTACTTAAATTCATGAGCATTTTGCATGTGGGAGGAAGCTGGAGCACCAAGAGAGAGCCAATGCATATCATCAGGGCGATAATGCTCAAAAGCACTTCAAGAATCCACTGCCGAGATCTCCTGGCCAGCTCCCAGCCATAGCCCACGATACCTGGGAGTCTCCCAACTAATCAGGCTCCACCCGCAGCGCTTGAGGTGCAGGGCCAAGCTTTCGAAATCTGATTAGGTGAGGCACTTTCAGGGTATTACGACAGAAAAATGCAGGCGTCGCATTTCACTCAATGGCATTCTCTCGTCCTTCCCCCGCACCTCCGATAAGCACGGTTGGCTGTGTCCGGTGCGAAAGAAGTTCAACTTGCAAACATTATTGCATTGCCAACTGCGCCTTCTAGGTCAATATATTCCAGAAGCGTTTGCTTAAACAAGTCAACCAATGGACCGGTTTTAACTTCACCGGGTCTCATCAGCAGGGCAGACTCCTGGGTGTCCCCCATTGTTAAATGGGTTCGGGCCGGTGCGGCCACTCATCAACACTCCGCGCTTTTGTCTCCGGTGCTGCCTGGCCACAGCTCTCACCTGCCACAGTGGACGACCACCGCTACCAGGTCGTACATGCGGTCGGGGTTGGTGGCATCGCCGGACGTGTTGAATAGCCTCAGCTCGAGCGGAAACACCACGCGGTACGAGAGCTTCGTGTACCGGTGCAGCTGCTCCATGTACTTGAAGCGCTTGAGGTGCAGGGCCAAGATCATGGGCAGCTTCTTCACACGCATCCTGCCGTCGCAAACGCCGCGGTCGAAAGTCAACGCGCATTCCAGTGTCTTCAGTGTTCTCCGTGCACTCTCCTCTGCCTACCTCTCATCTCACAGCAGTCCCCTCCCCAAACTCTTCTAGCCCTCTCATATCGCTGGACTCCCAGTCACGCGCTCTGCGTTCCAGCAACCAAAGCTTTCGAAGTCCCCAGTCATCCCCATTGCTCATTGGTCCCCCATTCTTTACTATTGTCCCATAACCGAGAACGCCTTTACCCAGCCATCAATGCTGTCAACTCTCCGCCCCGATTCAAGTCCAGGCTCAGCTCAAGACCTATGGCTGACCGCCTCTCTCTATAAAATATACATGCCCACTGTTTCTGTTCAGCGTCTTGACGTTATAAAATACAAATTGGATCGTACAATTGTATTATATGACCAAGTGAATGACACCCATTTCCCTCTGCCAACCCCGATCCAGGGGTGAGACGTCAACATTACAGTGGCTGGGGCTTGGCCTACACACAAGACAATTGCTGGGGAAGATTACACATTAGATATCCCATCTGGTGCAGCCTCGCCAGGTGGTACTCACTTTAGAGACTATGGGATGGGTGATGATGATGATAATGAGTACGAGTCAACCCTGGTCAGGATTTGAACTCGTGGTCTTGCGATTAAGATTTCTGCTGCTCGACCAAATGAGATACAGCCCAGATACGATGCTACAGAACACAAAAGACTGCAGGACTTGATGCTTGCGGATACCTATGGCAGCCGTTAGCTTGTATGAAAGATGAACGAACAATGGCAAAATGTATCCAAACAGAGGACATTACAAGTCATGATGGTCAAAGTGTCACCAATTTAATAAGAATGAGGCAATATTCACCTCCTGGCAACAATGAGCCATTGGTGGCAATTCCACATTGCCTTGCAGGGTGCCAGTTAATGAACTGGAAAACCAGGACCAACTTAAAAATGAGTTCTGCACAACACAATATAGTTACCCATGTATTATCTGATGCAGTAGGGTCCCATTATTAGGGATGGTTCAGACACGTGGTTTCGAAGGTATAATTTGCTGATTTTTTTCAAGCAGTCAAGTGTTTGATTACAAAATGTGCCCATTGTATATGATGAGGGATGCAAAAAATGTTGGAGAAGGAAACAAGTGTGTGAAATCAATCAAGAATCATTTGCAACTCGTGACCAATTCAATGAGGCAAGCAGAAAAGACGCTTGCGAAGCCATCAGCAGTTGCCTGAATACAAAAATTATTAAAACGACCTTATGCATTCACTCTTGTTACACGGAGGATTCTGCGAGTATTATTTCGCGAGCTGCGAGAAAAGCCTTAGTCAATGAATGTTCATTATTCATGATCAAATTATATTTTATTATTACGAGGATGAAGCCCCTGGCTAATGGAATGTGCTGTAACATAGTTCATACAAAGCCAACCTCTGTAACCCATTAAACAAAACTGATATTTAGTATTCTAGACTATCACAACATCAATAAAAAGCCACATTTTCTTGCTGTTGTGTTTTTTTTTACAAACAACACACATGTTTACAGGGATAATAATAATGTAAAATTTTCTCATCCAGAATATACTGAATATTGAGCCTCTTCAGGAGGGTCTTGCGTCGATAATTTTGGATTGGCCACTTCCTGTTGAGTGTTCATGAATGTGGGAGGAAAGAAGAGTACCCGGAAAATCCCCACACGTGCCAGGGTATAAGCACTCAAAGGTCAACAGATATAGGGGGAGATACGAATCTCCTGGGCCACCTCAGATCCTTGCGAGTGTGGGTGGGGGAGGAGTCTCACAAATCCACGTGATCCCACAAACCCTCGCCTGCTTCACATTGAACTACAGGCATGTGGGCACCACGACTCATCTAAGCCTGCGTGCTACGCTTACGAGTGCGTTTAGTTTGTTGTACTTCCCCCCCCGCACCTCCGATTAGCACGTAAGAAGTTCAACATCATGCGTACGATAACGTTACGCGTTAACAATTAACATTAAATCAATCAAGCACTCCACCGAAGGGTCAAGCGGGAAGGCAGAACGGACGACGTTCGTCGGCGCCGATTAAACACTGACCACACGCAAACCAGGCCTGTTCAAACACTGACCAGCGGAACCATTTCATTTCATATCAACTGCACAGCCGCTTGTGGGCGAAGGCAAAGCAAGCGAAACGCAACACCCGACAAGGTCCAAACGCGAGGAGGGGCGTGTGGGTGTCAGGTTGGGGCGCCTCACCTTTTCTGCGCTTCTTGCTTACTGCAGCATTGTTCGCAGTAGTATTTATATTCGCTGCAGAGTGTCTCGGTGTTACTGAAGCCTCTGGGGCGGGGGAAATAATAAATAAACAATCCGTCAGCGAAAGCGTTCCGTCGTGCACTTTGAATAAACAGGGAATGCATTTCCCCGATCAAAGGGAGTACTGTACCGGAAAAAAAAATAACCGGTCAAATCTGCTTGTCCAGAAAGTAGCATTTTGCTGACATTAGGCAGACTGAGTGGATGAAAAAGGTGAATTATTAAGTAGGTCATTGTGAGGAAAATTGTAGATAGATGATACTAAAATAAAGTGGATTTTTAAATGTACCAATGATGCTGGCATGGATTATTTCAATTATATTTGTGGGTCATCGAGTTTTTTTTTTATCAAAGCGGCTTAATTTTCTATGAAAATAATGTTTGCTTTACTATGACTATAGGAGCACAACCACACCATCACTACCACCACCACCATCATCATCATCATAACCCCCCCCCATCCTCAGCAACACAAACCAGTACTCTCGTCATCCTCAAACTCTCCGTCATCACCACTATGATCAAATTACACGTCTGACAAAACTGCAGCGTCACGATAGTACCATCTTAGATGGGGAAGACTCGGGTCTCGTGTCAGAGAAGGTCATAATTTACTTTGCAGTTTGATGGCAGCACCATAAGGATGCAATGGAAAAAGTTTCCGGCCAAGATCAGTGAAAACATCCATCTCATCAGCAATAACTTCAACTTATTAATATTGCTGGGATACAAAAACGAGCAATCGTCTGAAATATATATATAGGCCAGTAAGCACCGTGGGAAATTCCCAATATACTTTTGCTAGCTCAACATGGAGTGTGTATTCATTTGCAGTGCCAGACCAATGCCACCAGCTTAAAGTCTTCATATCTCAGAGATTTTAAATGGAAAGGTGGTAAAGCAAAGTGGGCAAGTTACCTTAGACAGTGTGTGATGGATGTGTTTTGTTCAACATCTACTGACAGATCCAGAAAGTCTTCATCTTTACTGCTCACCTGTAAAGCAAACACAGGGTGGCCTAGACATGTAAAATCACTCGCGTTCCCGCAATCCAGCACTTAAAGGATGGCTCAATCCAATAACCAACTGGGCACAACGTTTTCAGAGTTGTAAAAACAATATCATTCCATGATAAACGCAGTATGTTAACCAGCTAATGCAGCTATGAAACTCAAGTTTCATTTTCTAAAATTCAGATTTTCTGGAAACAGGTCAGTGCGCCACCATTATTACACTTACAATTAGTATTTTCATAGTGTCTAAACATGCCTGCATTCCAAGACGCTGTACAGAAACAGTGAGCATAGTTTTTAGAGCAACAGGCAGCCCAGTCATAAGCAGAGGAAATAAATTAAATATTACGAGCTATTTACAATTAATGCAAATTAAAGAGAAACCGTACGGTAATGTTAATAACAAAAAAATCTCAAACCATAATTACATATATTTTTTACAATTTATCAAATTAACAGGTGTGTGAATTGTTCCATGCCTACTGTGCATTCACTAGCGAACGCCTCTGTATTCCACGCAGCTCCTTCCCGCAACGTGAACCTTTCCCAGCCTCCAGCGTGAGCGAGCGCGCACCCCTGTGCACACGCGCACCCCTGCGCACCCCTGCACACCCACGCACCGTCTCGCAGTTGAGGCAGCGCGTCTCGTTGGTGAGCGTGCCCTGGAAGATGTCGTGCACCCACGTGGGCTCCGTCTTGGTGCTGTCATCACCGTCGGCGGCGGCGGCGGCGGCGGCGACGCCGTTCTTGAGCTTGCCGTTCTGCCGCTCCTGCTTCTTCTCCTCCTGCAGGATGTCGGCGATGGTGTTGAGAAGGTAGTTGAGGAACTCGTGAGCATCCTGTTGCATGTAGTTGTCGAAGAGTTCTGTTTGCAGCCCCGGGGGTGGGAGAGCGATCGCGGGAAGACGCACATGCACACGATTAACGGGGCTAAGAAGCAGAGGTAGAGGCTCAAGGGTTCAGAGCGCTGAGCTGGCACCGCTGAGATACTGGGGGTTCGAATCTAGGGTTGAGCCACCTGTTATTCAAACCGCGTTCCTCCGATTAGCACGGTTGGCTCCGTACGGGTGCGCAAGAGGCTCAACACACATGCATACGTTTTGATTTAAAGCTTTCGTGACTGCAGTAATTCATATCCTTAGCTCTTTCGGTAAATTTACGTTGAAGGGAAACAATAATATAATAAAATATATATAAAATAATATTCTTAGCTCTTTCGGTAAAGTCACGTTGAAGGGAAACAATTAAATAATAAAATATATTGTTTTATATCTATTTTATTATATGATTGTTTCCCTTCAACGTGACTTTACCGAAAGAGCTAAGAATACACATACATACGTTCCTGTCTCTTCAGTTTAATTTAGAATTCGTTGCATTGTAGGCACTTCTTGACATGCACGATAGATGCGTTCCTGGAAAAAAGCGTGAATATCTCAAAATCACGTATGTCAAAAACTATTTTCCCATAAGAAATAATGGTAAAGGAGGAGGAGGGGGGGGGGGGGTTAGGGGTTAGGGGATTTCACTCGCAGACAAAATTGACTATATTATCCTAGCCTATATCAATAAAATACATGTACACGAGACACACGAGGCAAAGGGAAGAGTGCTGGAGTACACGCAACGAGATGCCTTGCACTACAGCTCACACTAGTTATCGTGCCGCACTGGCCGCTGGCAACGCCACTGGGGTTGCGGTGTCGGACCAGCGTGTTCGTACGTCGCGTTGCGGACGACGTCGTTCCGAAAACTGCCGCCTCGCCTGTGTGTCAATAAAAGGTCGAAAAACAAAGGGCGCCGTTATTCCACAATGGTTTACCGCAAAAAGGGGCGTAAACTGAGGATTGCCTGGAAGAGGAGTTGATGGTTTCAGCCCCGGTCACCAATGATTGTACGGAAAACTCGCCACATCAAATGTGGTTATAGACTTAATATGGCTCTGAGATATAAAAAAACACCGTTTTTTAAATATTACTCTCCCGCTCATGGTTCACCGATGAGCCTTTACGAGGACAAGACTCAAAAACTTGATTTGACGCTTTCTTGACTGCAGGAATTATTCTTTGGTTCTTTCGGTGAAGTCACGTAGAAATAGAAAATAATAAATTACATGATATCATGCGACGTTTCGATTGCAAAGCAAGCAATCATCATCAGGTACAAATGAAAGAGAACGATTGCTTGCTTTGCAATCGAAACGTCGCATGATATTACGCAATTTATTATTTTCTATTTCTACGTGACTTTACCGAAAGAACCAAAGAATAATTCCTGCAGTCACGAAAGCTTCAAATCAAGTTTGAACCACCTCTACGGGGAGTATGTAAGTTTGTTGTCTCTCTCTGTCTCGTTGTTCTCTCTCTGCTTGTGTGTCTGTCTTTGTGTCTCCGTGTCTGTGCCTTGTCTCTCCCAAATTTCTCTGTGTCTCGTTGCTGTCTCTCTCTGCTTGTGTGTCTGTCTTTGTGTCTCCATGTCTGTGCCTTGTCTCTCTCCCAAATTTCTCTGTGTCTCGTTGTTGTCTCTCTCTGCTTGTGTGTCTGTCTTTGTGTCTCCATGTCTGTGCCTTGTCTCTCTCCCAAATTTCTCTGTGTCTCGTTGTTGTCTCTCTCTGCTTGTGTGTCTGTCTTTGTGTCTCCATGTCTGTGCCTTGTCTCTCTCCCAAATTTCACACTTAACTTCTAATTGAGCAATCTTTGGAGTGGCGTAATCGACCAGGCCATGTGTTGATTGTGTGTTGACCGACTCTGTGTCGCATTACATTACATTTACAAATTTTACTAAGTTAGTTTGATTTAGTGTTGCCTCCGTCTCTGTCTCCCCTCAGCGTTGGCGATGGATCTCTCATTGTGGAATCTCCCATTGACATGCTAATTCTTCTAACCCCCCCTCTCTCTCTGTACCCCCTCTCTAGCTATTTAAGGCCTCGACACAGAGACGTTGTTTCTCTGTGTGCCCGTGCGTGTGTCTCTCTCTCTGTGTCTCTGTGTTAACTCTTTCCGCTTGTGTGTCTGTGTATGTGTCTTCGGTTCTGTGTCTCTTGGACGTAATCAACCAGGTAGGGTGTTGACTGCTGTGTCAACCGACTTTCTGCTCTGTGTTGCATTATATTTCTAAGTTCACTAGGTTTGTTTCTCTTTCATTTGTACCTGATGATGATCGCCTGCTTTGCAATCGAAACGTCGTATGATATTATGTAATTTATTACTTTCTATTTCTACGTGACTTTACCGAGAGAACCAAAGGACAAGACTAATCTATATGAATCATGTCATGTATTGTCGAATGCCATTCTTGGAGTCCTCTTGGTAGAAATATTGTGCAGGATCTGTCAGCTAATAACCTGGATTGCACCCAATCTTGTCAGACCTTAGATACTAAGCAGGTTAAAGCCTGGATAGTGAAAGCCTGTGGGGCTCTGTGGTGGTCAGCAGAAGGTAGCGCAGCAACACTCGTTGTTATACTGCACTTCTATGTTCCTGCGTCGGTTACCTTTCTTCATATCCCACACGAAACCAGCACGGTAAATTATGGCCAAATAACAGTGGAATGTACATTTGTCAACGTGTACTGCATATGTACATTCATCAACTGGTACAGGGTACGATTTTATCGGTGTGTAGAAGAAACTGAAAGAGCGCTAGCATAGCAAAATCTGCTGCAGACAAAACTACCAACTGGAGCAGGAAAGCATGCGGATGGACGGTCCTTCCGTGAAAAGAAGAAAAAAAAAACGTAATGGAAAGATGATTCACTGATCATTTTGTGCTTGCCGGAGTGATGCCATGAAAGGAGGAAATGTCCATCTGCATCACAAAGATCGAGCAGTGCATCACGATGTGTCAGAGAGCGGCCCACGGAAGGCGATGGTCACACAAAAATTCCGGTGTCAATCCAACAGGCCTCTCACATACGTGTTCACGGGGCTCGTCCATCATTCTATACCCTGCAATGAGTGTCCCCCGTGATCATCGCACCAAAAATTGTTTCATCATCATCATAGCCGGAAGGTTTCAAGCTCGGTGAAAAGTGAATTTAATACAAACGTTCATTTCTATAGTCACTGGCGACTGGACCGAAACCTTCCGACTGGCTGCACTTGAGAACCTGGTTTATACATGGTGTCTGATATCCACATCTGAACAGAGGATCTCAGCACCTGCGGCTCAGTGCTCTGACACAGGCATTATCCCTTCAAGCCATCCAGTCACCTCCGATTAACATATGTTCATCCTCGGTGGTATCCTGGAGAGATGTTGCTCTTGACATAGTCTCGGGCATTAAGAACAAGGATTTGCATTGATGTGGAGCTTAAATGCCAAAGCATCTTAAGTACCTTACAACACAATCCGTGAAAAAAATGGAGTACGGAGGGCAGAAAAGGAATGAGAATAATGGGCAGTGAATGTAAAACAGCAGTGGAATAGAAATAATGACGAGCACACGGACACGCAGATCTTATGTGCCTGCGTGCGTATGTGCATGTCTCACGTTTATGTAAAGAGGGTTCTTAAATTCAATCAGCGGTCTCCATGAATGTTAAGAATCGAAAGTGCCTCAGTCTGGAACTATGGGAATTGGACATTAACACCAAACCCCACACTATTGGATCAATTGAGATGTGTGTGTGTGTATACATGTGCAGTGACGGGGAGCGGTAATGTAGCAACACGACTTCCATTCCCACTCACAGCCTACATCAGTGACGATTATTTGAACCGGTCCTGGGCCTCCCCAAGGTCGACCCGGCCTCAAATGAGTACCTGGTTCGGTGTGTAAACATTGCCACTAGGGAGACAAAGGTGGTCAGGTGAGGTGCTGGCCACACACCCCCTCAGACAGTGCCGGCCTTCATAGGTGCTCACAAACAGCACTTGCCCCAACAGTCTATTAAGGCTATATGGGGGATATTGGTCTTTGGTGATTGTTAAAGTCACATACTCCGATTCTGACACTCACTTATTAGAACCTGGTTTAATAACTGATGGTTGAAAACTCGATTGGAACCCAGAATCTCAGAGGTGTCGACTGAAGTGTTCAGACAGCCCTCAAATCGCCCTTCTGAGTCACCAGGGCCTCTTTGTAAACCAACCGTTGATAAAGAATATCTCAAAACGCATGTTCAATAGCGAAGCAGCAACAGGTCTGGGACTCTTTTAATTTAAGGGCCTGGCCTTGTGACTCTCCAAGGTGCCGACGCGAGAGGTAGCCGCCAATGAGATATATTGATCAGGGCTCTGTCAACAGGCACGCGGTGAAGGAAAATTGGTCTCGGGCTCGTTTCATTAGATTGCCCTGCCCATACGCAACCGTGTCAAGCAAGCCGTGATGAAGCCAAACGCAGCACCACTTGCAGTTTACTTTGCAACACATCGCAAGTCTCCTTTTGCCAGAAACAAGGCACCTCAATGGGTTCTTGTCCATTCATCACGATTTCCAATCATTAATATTTCTCACGACTTACCTCATTTTATATTTAAACAAAGCCTCAGCTCAGGAACGGTTTACGTAGTTTAAAAAGCGGTGACAAGTGATTTAGATGGCTGGGGCGGGCAAGGACCGAGGGATCACGAAAGGGCAGGGGAGGGACGGGAAGGGAATGGGCTTGGTTGTTTTATTATTATTATTATTATCCAATTTAACAGTATTCATGTTTGAATACTTGCACAGTTTAATTAAAAAAAAATCAACAATAGACAAATAACCAATAGGTCTCTTGGACTAATAATTTCCAGCAGCATGTTTATGACGGAACACTCTGGACTCGTATAGACTTAATCAGAAGAGTGTGGCAATCGCCTTGCAATACAGGCAAGAGCCCTTTCCAAAGAGGGACACGTTCAGAACAGCATGGGTAATACTTTATACTATTTATACAATGCAACGTGGATTTACAACCCCTCTAAATGCGACCGCATCTAAAAAGAAGGTACCGAAACACTGGGCAATTCAAATAAAGTCGTCAACAAAACTACGCGATTAATAAACTGCGTTACTTTAAAGGCACTAAGCACAGGCTTACCAAAAAGTGTACGGGTTACAGCCGGCCAATTCACAGGGTGCCAGACGGAGACCCTTCCGATTCTTAACGTTCGTGGATCATCTCGCAAGGCGACCCGCGCCCCAAACGCACCGTTCTCCTTGCGCAGGCGGGAAATGAATTTCTTTGGCGGGATGACGCCCACTTTCTTCTTCTGCGTCGCGATGCTGTGAAAGAGGTCGGCGAGGCACGTCAGGAGGTTCTCCTTCTTCTTGGGCTGCACCTTGTAGTCGAGCACCTTCTCCCGGAACGGCTTGCAGAAGTATAACGCCTGCAGGACCGAGTTGCAGTAGCACGTGTTGCCGAACTGCGGAGAGACGACGGGGAGTGAGACGAGCGGAATAAGAGCGAGCGCAATTAGCCCGGAGAGCTGCCAAGCCGGGTGGCCACCTACGGCAAAGTCACCCAAGAATGCACCCCGTCTCGTCAGGATCTCAGAAGCCAAAGAAGGAAACGAGCCACGGAGAGTGCTTGGACGCGCGAGCGACGCGCTCAAACTGAAGGCTTTGCGAAAGCCGAGCCGGGGTTGAGACAGGATAATGGATTGTGTTCTTTGGTTCTTTCGGTAAAGTCACGCAGAATGATAATATTGTGTTATATATTGTTTTGTTCTCATTCTGCGTGGCTTTACCGAAAGAACCAAAGAAGATGAATCCTTGCAGTCACGAAAGCTTTAAATCTAAATTTAATGGATTGTGGTTACATATGGGTCCAAATTAGTATTATTTTGGTGCTATAAATACCCAAATGATGGGCCGCTCTGTTGAGCTATCATTTGTAGCCAGGTCGCTTCTGAAAAAGAAGTTAATACCTCAGTTGGCTTTGCCTGACAGGATTGGGATGGTTTAGTTTTATTTGTATGTGTTTGGTTGATTTGTTTACCTTTTAGTACTTTGCACTACTATCGTGTTTGTGTATTGTGTGTTGTTGCAACGTTCTCACCCGCCCCCACTGGACATCTGTGAAAAAGACCTTTATAGCGCATCGGATTCCTCCGGTATGAATAAATATTTTGATTCTGAAATAACCCCAATGACCCTTACGGTGTGGGGGAGGCCCTCGTTCAGCAGTGGAAAGACTGAGAGCTGTGCGTGTACCATCAGCCAGGTGGCCAAGCTGGCGACCACACTCTTTAATCATGGCCGTGGATCGCGCAGACATCATTGTATGCGAGGAACCCATCAGCGCACCTCCGATTAGCACGGTTGGCTACGTAAAGTGCGAAAGAAGTTCAACATAACACAGCATACATAAAGCGCGGGCGTACGGCAAGTTTGTCGACCTATCCAGTGCAGACATTGTTTGTTTAATATTTCCAAATACACTCAAAAACTGCGGACACTGCGGGTTTTCCCACCGCGGACTTGACCATTCACGCCAAATTCATTAAGTTACAGTTTGTGGATGACGCCCCTGTGGCTCGACCATTTGCGGTTAACCACGAGATGGCTGTCTACAGCATAAAGAAGTAGTGTACTCTCACTGCACTGCTTGCGATGATGATGCTGCTGCAGAAGAATACACACCACCATCATCATCATCATTCATCGTAAATAAAAGTATGTGTTGTTTTTTTCTTTTTTAAACTGCATAATATCAACTGTACGTATATGTCCTTAACCACAGTACAGCACTGCACACGATATATTTTTTTCATTATATAAATGTACTGTTCAAGTTTATATATGTAATAGTATAGAAAATATTAATAAAACGTTACATAAAACAAATATACATCCTGTTTGATGCTTGGGTTAATGTAGGGTATTATGAACAGTGAACCAAACGATACTTTTTCCATATGCCTTGAGTTTGCGGGTCGCAGATTTGCCAATTGCAGCTATTCTCAAGAGCGTAACACCCATCGACGGTCCATGTTTTGGTGTACACATTACAATGTTCATACCGGCGCAGTGCCACGAGATGAACTTCAATTTTAGGAGTCCCGCAGCAAGCGTTGCGGCCGTTAAATCGAGTCAACGCGCGGCCTCCGGAAAGATCCATTAACGGGAGAGTCTGTTCTCCTATAAGGCGCGTTGTTATAACGTGAATTTGCATTTAACGCAATTCATGCATTAGGGAACGCATTTTCTTAGCTATAACGTGGATACGAATTGAATATAACGCAATCTGAGTGAACGCAACCACGGTCGCGGCGCGATTAGGAGCGAGCGGTCGTACGGCTGCCTCGGCATAGAATCACACAAGGCGGGATGCTGCTCGATGCTTCTAGATGCTACCCACGTGCCTCAGTCTTCGGTTCAGGGTGCATATGCAACTCACGCGTTGTCGCGGACTATACTTCGCTCTATTTTTTTTTTATATCATTTATATTACAACCGCAAATTTCACATGATGCGGCGTTCTTTGCGGACATAATTAACACGTTTTGATTTAACGCTTTCGTGACTGCAGTAATTCACATTCTTAGCTCTTTCGGTAAAGTCACATTAAAGGGAAACAATAAAATATATAAAACAATAAAATATATAAAACAATATTTATTTTATTGTTTCCCTTTAACGTGACTTTACCGAAAGAGCTAAGAATACAATTAACACGTTATGGGATAACAGACTGTAGCGTGCAGAACTAGTGGACCTGTGAAGTCACATCGCTAGAACTCTCGACCCAAATGAGAAAAACACATTTTAAGTACCCTAAAAAGAGTGTTTTTAAACACGTACATTACACCAAAATGTTTCATGCCCCAGCAGTGATCTGGTGGGGTTTTTTTTGTTGTGAAGCCGGGCTAAGAATATCAACTGGCTCTCTTCGGGAACCCAGTTTAAAAAGAGGAGGCAGACACCCAGAGTCCATGGCTGTGACACGGGATTAATTAGCCCCCTTAGCCAACCGGCCACCTCAACATTACTCTGCTCAAACCCACATTAGCACTCCCAGGCAGTAAACTGTATTTATAATCCTGTAAAAAAAAAACCTTCAAATTCATTAAATGAGCTTACATTCATATGTATTATTATTATAATACCAAAAGTGATTTTTGCAGTCACTGCTAACTGAACCCGAGACCATAATAAACTCGCTGCACTAGAGAATCCGGATTAATAGGTGGCTTGAGACCCAGATTTGAACCCAAGCTCTCAGCAGCACCGTGCTCGGTGTCTATGACTTGGCATCAGTCCCCTTAGAGCCACGCGGCCACCTCTATCCGTGCCGGCTTTTTGAGTTTTATCCCAACCGACTCACCCTCGGGGGCTGTGAACCGCACGAAGCGCGACAACACAGCCAGGCCCCCGGGGTTTTAGTAAGACGGTAATTTACGGCGAGGTGGCGCACGGCTGTAATCAGAATCTCCGAGGCGGGGGGGGGCTTAGGGGACAGTCCAGAGATTTCTGTGCGTGCGAGATGTCCAAGATGTCCAACCCCCGCAGCTGCACAGTGTCTAGTCGATGAAAATACAGGAAATAGGGTCGCTGACCTCATTTAGATTGTGCGTATGGGGCCGTTCATTGGCAGGCTGCATCGCACGTGTTGGTGCACAGAAATAGGGCCATTCAAACGACCGACAACCCTGGGGGCTGAGTGACGGCGGGGTGGCTAATGAGGCCAAGGCTGGGATGGGGGGGACCCACAGTGCATTCGGTTGAAATGCGTTTCCCGTGCACTAGCAAGACCGGTTAAAAACCGGCAGAAATCGTGAGGTAGCGAGGGTTATATGTGGGCACGAGTGAAAGACATGGGGGGGGGGGGTGGTGGGGGGGGGGGAACATGAACCATCCGCACAAAGGTCACCCCATTCTCAGCATTATATCGGGCCAAGTCGGCTTAGCTTCAAAAGATATGACGAGACCAGCTTCCAAAGCGATGAGCTTCTTGTTCGTGTCTCTGGGTACGAAGTTCACAAGTTTGAACGCGCACAGAACCCCTCCTTGATAATGTGTTGACGGCGATTAACAGCGAGGGCTATGATACTTTGTGCAGTCCGCTAACAGTATGCCGATTGAGCTATTAGTGCGATTTCATGAGATGCGGACATTCTCAATTAAAACTCTTGGAACCAGCGGTGTACCAACCAACAGCCTCAGAAACAATTCATGCAGAAATACGTTGTAAGTTATGCCTCTTTATCAACACCAAAGGGCACATGCATAGCTTTAACATGCCAAGTGTTTTACGATAGTTGTGCAAATCATTATTGATCTGGCTGAGCCCATCAACTAACTACACTTGAGTCCAGCTTAATCGCGAGTGGTTTTCTAGATTAAAACCGAGCGCAAGTCTTCGTGTATTCGTCCCAAAAAAAGTCACTGCGTTGTTTACCATGCTGCAAAATAATTAATGTGGAAATCAGAGTGAAAGTTATACAAACATGATATGAAAGTCACTCGGAACTAATATTTAGTTTATTAATGAGTTAGTCGATATGCATATATGGTAAGTCTAAATAAACTATGAAAAATGAGTGGAAAATGATGTATGTCTCACAAAACTAAGACTTTAATAAAATATTTTAAAAATATATTTAAACCATTCATACCGAAGAGATAAAGTCTCACGGAGGCTATTCTCATCTAGAGTACAAGATATCTTGAAGATATAGGATTGGAAACATAAAGTCAAACATAGATGGATAAAGTCCGAACCCATTTATGATTTACTGGTCTATTTGTCGTTCGAACAAACACTGGAAACTGGTGATGGAACGGCAATAAAAGGAGAGAACACGCCCAAGAGGACATCCGCCAAAGAGGAGGTGCAATTAGATTAGCTCATGTACTGCAGGAGCAATATTTATTGAAGCGTCTCAAGGCCATGGAAGACAACAACAATGTACACTTTCATCCAGCAGTGGAATGATCAGTCACTGCTGACGGATGGGAGGGTAATGTGTGCACTGTTAGAGCATAAGCGGAATGACCGTGAGGAATTAGTCCATTTATAAGGTTAACACGTAGGCTTTCGCGACCAATATCATCAGCAATTACAACCAGCATCATCAGATGGACAGCCAGATTTGTACTCGGATTGTAAATGTTGTGGATTTGTAACGAATTGGCATGTTCTGTTTACGTGACAAACCTTACTAATTTGGCTATGTCGGGTGGTGGCAGCTTTAACGACACATTTATATTTACGAGATCGAACCCAAAAAAAAAACCCCGTATTATGGGCAACATAGTTGACAATGAGAAAGGCGTCTATAAATGTACGAGCAATCGGCTCGAGAGTGCATGTGTACATTTACATTTGACGCACCAACCATTCTCAAAAAAACGTCCTCATTGCTCCGAGTATAATTCCAATTCCAGTAGGCACGATTGTCTTTTTGGCAAAACAGTGCAATGTGCGTTATGCAATTAAGTCGTGCATGTTACGACACACGGCAAATAGGGAGACCGCGAGAGAGAGAGAGAGGAGAGCTTGCGTGAGTAAACGTGAAGGCCCCATAGGCGCATTAGACTTTTACACGAGCGCTGCCTTCGGTGTGAGCAGGTCGGTGGGCTTAGGCTGCACAGGATTCAATACAATTACAATGAGCATATCCCCCCCCACCGCCAACCCCGCAGAAGTCACTTAACGCGTCAATATCCAGACGGCATAATGCGTCAACGACATTCAAATACAACCTCGAAGGCAAAAGCTGGGCGTGGTGGTGCACGCCTCTGCCCGTGACCCGGAGCTTTAGGGGGGCAAAGGTCGACGGAGCACTTCGATTTGTCACTTAGCCCACACCTACTGGCCTGCAAAGCAGCCAGGGGATTGCAGTGCAACAAGTTGGTTTTGTGCACCCATCTGCGTGGACCACAATGGTTACGAGTTAATTTACTCCAGACACTCATCCCAAAGCACACGAGGGCATTCCCACACCACGCAGACTGTGGTAGTTATTTAACCATATGTCACCACACTGGACAATGCAGCTTAAAGGTGGGAGAGCATATATGTGGGGGTATAGAAGTATATATCAACAATGGATTGTGCAGCACTCCTCTGATGCCCATCACAAAGCACTGTAGCAGCCTTTAACATCATACCGTGTCACCTGTCGCAGCACTATCAGGCTCAATCTCGCATAGCTACTGATATAGCATATCATGATAATGAATTATATCGCAGCGATCACATGTTGAGAACACGATGTGGATCAGATTTAAAGCGTTCAACGAATGTTACCGTGTCACTATCAACAGCACAAGCAATGCTTTTAATGAGCACACCCGCCAGTCACTTCTTTCCTTGTGCTACAGTGAGGGAAAAAAAGTATTTGGTCCCCTGCTGATTTTGTACGTTTGCCCACTGACAAAGAAATGATCAGTCTATAATTTTAATGGTAGGTTTATTTGAACAGTGAGAGACAGAATAACAACAACACAATCCCGAAAAATGCATGTCAAAAATGTTATAAATTGATTTGCATTTTAATGAGGGAAATAAGTATCTGACCCCCTCTCAATCAGAAAGATTTATGGCTCCCAAGTGTCTTTTATACAGGTAACGAGCTGAGATTAGGAGCACACTCTTAAAGGGAGTGCTCCTAATCTCAGCTTGTTACCTGTATAAAAGACACCTGTCCACAAAATCAATCAATCAATCAGATTCCAAACTCTCCACCATGGCCAAGACCAAAGAGCTCTCCAAGGATGTCAGGGACAAGATTGTAGACCTACACAAGGCTGGAATGGGCTACAAGACCATTGACAAGCAGCTTGGTGAGAAGGTGACAACAGTTGGTGCGATTATTCGCAAATGGAAGAAACACAAAATAACTGTCAATCTCCCTCGGCCTGGGGCTCCATGCAAGATCTCACCTCGTGGAGTTGCAATGATCATGAGAACGGTGAGGAATCAGCCCAGAACTACACGGGAGGATCTTGTCAATGATCAAGGCAGCTGGGACCATAGTCACCAAGAAAACAATTGGTAACACTACGCCGTGAAGGACTGAAATCCTGCAGCGCCCACAAGCTCCCCCTGCTCAAGAAAGCACATATACATGCCCGTCTGAAGTTTGCCAATAAACATCTGAATTATTCAGAGGACAACTGGATGAAAGTGTTGTGGTCAGATGAGACCAAAATGGAGCTCTTTGGCATCAACTCAACTCGCCGTGTTTGGAGGAGGAGGAATGCTGCCTATGACCCCAAGAACACCATCCCCACTGTCAAACATGGAGGTGGAAACATGATGCTTTGGGGGTGTTTTTCTAAGGGGACAGGACAAGTTCACCGCATCAAAGGGACGATGGACGGGGCAATGTACCGTCAAATCTTGGGTGAGAACCTCCTTCCCTCAGCCAGGGCATTGAAAATGGGTCGTGGATGGGTATTCCAGCATGACAATGACCCAAAACACACGGCCAAGGCAACAAAGGAGTGGCTCAAGAAGAAGCACATTAAGGTCCTGGAGTGGCCTAGCAAGTCTCCAGACCTAAATCCCATAGAAAATATGTGGAGGGAGCTGAAGGTTCGAGTTGCCAAACGTCAGCCTCGAAACCTTAATGACTTGGAGAAGATCTGCAAAGAGGAGTGGGACAAAATCCCTCCTGAGATGTGTGCAAAACCTGGTGGCCAACTACAAGAAACGTCTGACCTCTGTGATTGCCAACAAGGGTTTTGCCAACAAGTACTAAGTCATGTTTTGCAGAGGGGTCAAATACTTATTTGCCTCATTAAAATGCAAATCAATTTATAACATTTTTGACATGCGTTTTTCTGGATTTTGCTTTTTGTTATTCTGTCTCTCACTGTTCAAATAAACCTACCATTAAAATTACAGACTGATAATTTATTTGTCAGTGGGCAAACGTACAAAATCAGCAGGGGATCAAATACTTTTTTTCCCTCACTGTATATCCTGCAGCTCTGGCACAATCCACACAGTATTAACGTCCGAGATCTGTTTATTGCGCCATGCACAGCAAATACGACGGCAAAACTACACAAAACACTGCCGTGGAACGTTTAGTGCTCATATGGATTTCTAAATAATCCTAACCAACGCTTTACACAAGCTCAGTCAATTTAAAATGGCCCGCATTAGATTTTTGGAAGGTAACTCAAAGTGCACACAAATGTTAAGTCGATGCCTCCACAACCAGTTTGCCCACTTACCCTGCCAATGACATTTTTCGACATTGATATTTACAAGAATTAAATATTAACCGGGCTACTCCCCCTTCCACAAGGGGTGAACTTTAGATTATGAAATTGGTATCGTCTCGCAATGGCCGTGTTGGCACATTTGTGGTATTTCTGCTCGTGTGTGTGTGTGTGTCCTATATATAAACACCGGGTTGCACCTCAATAGTTTTCCATCTGGTTATAATTTACATTCATAATGCCAGTTGCATGTTTAAATTAAAGATATGCATTGTTCAACAAGTACCCATTGACAGTAATCACCTCCTTTTCCATAATAGAGGTTTTTTTGGGTTAGATAGCGTAAACCCGCCACCACCCGACACACCCAATTAGCAAGGTTTGTCACGTAAACAAAACATACCAATTTCGATTTAAAGCTTTCGTGACTGCAATGATTCATCTTCTTTGGTTCTTTCGGTAAAGTCACGTAGAATGACAATAAAATAATAAATTGATAAAATAAAATAACACAATAATATTCTCACGACGTTTCGGCCACAACACAAGCGGCCACAACACAAGCGGCCGCTTGTGTTGTGGCCGAAACGTCGTGAGAATATTATTGTGTTATTTTATTTTATCAATTTATTATTTTATTCTCATTCTACGTGACTTTACCGAAAGAACCAAAGAAGAAAAAAACATACCAATTCGCTACTGGTAAAACACACCGGTGTGTTGGAGAGTAAACCCACAACATTTACAATTCGAGTACGACGTTTCGCCAGTAATTGCAACCAGCAACATCGGGTGGCAGCCGAATTTCGTGGAGAAATCCTCCTGTTTTTTTTTTATGGAAGTCTGTCTGTAAGACTCTGGCCACAAAATCCATACATAATTCCAACTTTACAATTTCTGTTTTGCTGGTAGTTTAAGAATTTGGGTTATTACATTATCACACAACAGTCTACTCTTGCCAATCAATGTCACAGGGGTCATCAATGTCCACTTCAGAGTTCACAGGACTCTTTTGTAAGTGGAAAACTAGGTATATTACGAGGTAGCCGCTGGAATCGAACCGCCAACTCGATGCTTGCTTGCTTGCTCAGTAACAAACGCACTGACCACTAGATTGTTCAACCGCCCACCAACCAACAGGTGTCCCTTGTTGCTGCATTGAGGACACAGCGCACCACAGGATGCTGTTGTATTTTTAGCAAGGTGCACAACTAATATTTGCCCTTCCCAAGGCCACTGGAAAAATAACAAAATGAGGAAGATCCACCACATCTGGCTACAGCCACCACAAGGACTATGCAGCAGCAGCAGCAGCAGCTTAGGACCTGTGGTTTGTCATGAAACTGAACTGACACCACTGAGATCCTGAGTCCAAATCCAGCCACCACAGAAACACAGGTTGTCACGTGTCGAGGAGTTGATGTCTCAGCCCATGACAACACCAAAAAAAAGCCATTGTAATATTACATCGAGGTATTCACTCAATCTAGCAAGTTAAGATTCTGAAAGCTAAACGGTGTATTGTTTTAATTGCCGTGTGATGATAATTATTTGCAGGATAGGTAAGGGTGTGGATATGAGATTACTGATGTGAATTCTAAAGTGCGTCTGTGATGCTAACAAGTCGAGGTGAATTTGAACTCCACACCGAGTTAAAGATGGAAATGTCTTCATATCATCCACGACGGAAAATAAGTAAGCAGAATGATAGGGCCAATCCCGTAGAGGACTCAGCGGTGATATGCACACATGCGCCTGAAAAATGCTCGCATCACTTAAGTTCATATCGACACCTAATTACATTGTGCAGCAGCAGATGCCTCTTTGGTGTGTAACCACCTTGATTACATTCACATCAACGGCAAGCTTATTTAAAATAATGCACCGATGTGATCAACAACAGGAGTAGCAGCGTGATACTAAGTGGACCAAAATGCACAGTAATTTTTTTTTGTAGCATTTAGTTGTGTGCATTAATATGCAGTTGTGCATCCAGTTTATGTTCAACGTGCCCTGCAAATTATGCACAAGCCACACAAAAGACCAATCATGAACAGTTTACACAGGCTGCAATTACGTTTCTATGAGAAATAAACAGCTGTCGCAAGAGCAGTTTTTTTTTCTATGACAGTCTAACACAAGGATGTTAAAAATAAAAATGCTATATCTGGTTAAAAGAAACCAGTCGAATAACATAAAAATGTTGACTTAAAGCTTTCGTGACTGCAGGAATTCATATTCGTTGGGTCTTTCGGTAAAGTCACGTAGATAGGTTCAAAGAAAATAATAATCTCACATTAACATAGCCACCTCAGGGCCCCCGCCGTGAAGGCCTCAACGATCTTACATTATCATGCTAATTTATTTACTGGGCAGCCCTTTGATTGGTGGGAAAACCCACCACCATCGCTGCCCACCACTTACATTAACATTGGCTGCTGACATTTTGGCTACGCCCATTTCAAACCTTTATAAACAGTTTACCTTTAGACGCTAACCCCCTCTTCCTGATGACGAATGCTTGTGTTGAGATCGAAACGTCGTAGTTTTTTGTTTGTTATTTTTTGTTATTTTCTTTGAACCTATCTATGTCACTTTACCGAAAGACCCAAAGAATATAACATAAAAATGGTATGCAAATGCATTTTTATAAAAAAAACATTTTGCACATACAGTATGTCAGCATGTGTATTACACGAGTGAGTAAGGTCTATAGAGCCTTCATAATGGATCGCAGTCCTGCCCTGTTTTTATTTAGCCTGTTTTTGCATTTGGGGGGGTCACGAATGCCACGCCAGGAAAGTTGTTAAAAAGCTACTGCTTTTTCATGCAACACAGAAGCTGTGGCTTGAAACAAACTTGATGGACGAGTGCCCTACAGGCTGCTCCTGCACCATGGCTCTAAGGTGCCCATGGACCGCAGAAATGTCTGCGTCAGTGCTTCTCACAGCAGGCCGAAATGCCGGGCAGTAAGCCTGCAAGACTTGACGTGACGTTTCTCAAAAAAAGTCAGTGTGCATTTCATCTTCATACGGGAGTTTCATTTTTAATCACAAAGATTGCTTGGCAAGACTTGTTGTGCGCGCATGCTCTGGAGTCTACTTCTACCAGAGCCCAACTACGCACAGGCATACATGTGCAAATTATTTTTTGGCAACGATGCTGCCAAACATTCACTTACGAATGTCTCAACGTCGCTCTTCATTTCAGTATTATAGTATACAAACTGAAGTCACATTGTGCTCATGACATAATACTCAAGTTACAAGCGTTTGTTCGAATCCCAATCGGATGTTGACTTACCCCTTGTGGTGATTAATTGATGGGAATGCGATGTTGGATGTCTTGTGCAAAATCTGATCTCTGCCATAGGAAGGTGGAATTTACTCAATTGGCTCAAATCTGCCATTGGCGATAAGCAATGCCCCATGCTCATTTGAACAGATAAATGCGTCCCCAATTACCTTGCTGAATCAAGGGTGGAATTTCTCTGAAAAATATCTTAACAAAACCCTGATATTTTCGTAAACACCATTTAGTCCATATTATACTTACAATGTTATCTATATATGAAAATATAAATAAACCCATAAAAACAGGTAAGAATACACCTTTGTAACCACCAAAAATCACATGCCAATTTAGAAATACATAATTCAATGCAGCAGTAATTGTACGGTGCTAAATTAGGCCTGCCTGGCACATTAAGTTTCTGTGCAGCTTGAAAAGGCAGTTACAAGTCAGCATTGCTTTGTATGCTGTTCAATTTTTGAGCTTGGAAAATCCAGTTTTGTAAATGTTTAGGGATCCTCCAAAAAACTATTATATGGAGGACAGTATATATGGCCAAGTTGTTTCGCGGGTGCACTGTATTGCAAAATTTGGCAAAAACCGTGCAAACTACTTACCAACAAAAAAACTCCATGTAATAGGGAGGCGTAGAATTTTTTCATCAGTGCAAAGAATAATGCTGCCATTGTCTTTTGTTTAAAGGAGAATGCGGTTTTGTTAAGCAAACAAAGCAAAGACTTCCAGCATCTGTAATTACTCAAATCTGGCACCATGCCATGCTGCCCAACTTTTCCTTATTTTCCAAAGCACTTCAGGGCTCTCCAGAAATCTATACACAACCATAATCAGTTGGGCCATTACACAACAAATACATTTTCCAAGTTTTGAATCCATGCCCAAATATAATGGTCAATACACGCCGTAAAACTACCCTGAGTGGCCTTACTAATTTAGTTGTCCTTATTTTATCACAATAATAACCTCTACAAAATGCTTTTAGTGCTTACAAATCAATGATGCTACATTCCTCCCCTTGCTATGGAGCTATTGGACTCCTAAACATAGGTGCTGACAGCACTCATCTCAAAAGAGGAAAAGGCACCACGACTTGAAAAACGGAAAAGGTAGCACGATAAGTTTAACACGTAGGCTTTCGCGACCAATATTATTCATAATAAACGTTTTTGGGTTAGAGCACGATACAAGAGCAACAACATTTTTTTTCCGCGCGCCCACCAAAGGAGGACATGGTACTCACGTTTACCAGGCCGAAGTAGTGCTCATTGATAGGAAACTGCTCAGGACCAATCTCTTTCTCCAAAGCAGAGGCATTAGCGCCCTGAGGAAAAGGAGGAGACATTTCAAAGTGCATTTGCATGCTTCATCAGGTCATGGTCAATACACACATTTTACATTGCATCTTCTCACACCGATAATTCACAATGCCCACTTATCACGTTATTGAATTAGTTATTTTTTTTTACAATTCACTTTAATAAAAAAGAGTTAAACTTTATGAGAGCCCAATAGTGTTCGTCCTATGAGTGGTCCCACGGTTCATGACGAAGATTAGCACCCACTTCATAGGATCTGGGAGACACTTTGACTTGACAGAGCAAACGTATTTTAAATTTAAACACAAACAGTACACTTACAGAGACACTTGTCAACACGTGTTACACATATACAGACTACAACACACTTCAGGGTAACATACGTAGTACGTGTGAACGAACACCTTTACACGTACACAAATGGGATTTTTCAGTCAGCAGTGGACTGGATGACACTTGGACTCAATGAAGGAATAAGGGGTCACGTTGAAATCACGGTCAACTCGGCCAATGATCCCTCTGGGTACATAAACTGAACACAACACGGTGAACTGCTCCACTTGTTATAGGGGTCAAGAGGGGGTCGAATGAATAAGAGACTGAACATGTCACTTCCAATACTTTTTCTTTAAGGTAATGGGCATTGCCGGGGCTCATTAGTGAGCAGCGAAACTGACACCCTTGCTTCACTGCCCTAACTACAGTATTAGACGGGACTCTACAGCTATTCACAACGCATGACTAACAAAAGTGATACACGTGGCTCGTGTGTGTCACAGACCCCCCCCCTTACCCATCCAATTACAAAGCAATGTAAAATGTTACACGATTGGTTTCTGAACAGTATCTCACCACGAATTCGATTTCAGTGCCCTGTAAACCACGTTCGGCGTCCTTCCGGCTAACAAAAGTGTGGGTTAACGGTATAAATAAAGCGACTGGAATTAAAAAAAAAATGTAATTACTGTCAATACTTTCTGTCTTGTTATCGGGGAAACCTCGCCAAGTCTCAAAGCCCCTCTCTTTTCATGGGATTCCTGCATTGGGATGTTTGACCCGTTGGGACTTAATGGCGTTTTAACGTGACAGCCATAACGTAACAGATAATGGTCGGTGTAGGTGCCGCTGGTTTTACCCCTCTACTGTATTTACCTCTTCAATGTTTATCCGACATCTCTTTTTTTGTCATTCCTATCTATAGATACGTCGCGTTACGATTACTATCCTCTCCGACTTGTTAACCTCACGTTGCTCTATTTGCATGGCGGTGTGGTGGTCTTCGGGCGTCCAATCACACAAGCGAGGTTACTAGGGTGTAACGAAGCAACACTAATTGACATACACTCTCATGTGCACAGACGCTCGTACACGCAGCGACGGGGACACACACACACAGAAACACGCATTTAAACACCCAGACATCAACGCACGTAAACACATAATACACACAGCGATACAAAAGACACACGTGAAGGGTAAAACACATACGCACAAAGACACAACAGCCGCCATTCGCCACGAAGTGGCAGTCACGTCACCACGTCGCTTGTGCCAGGCTAGGTGCACTTTAAAGACACGTGAAGTATCGAATGCTCGCTGGCAGGTCACGGTACAGACCCAGGTGCTATAATAACTGGTTGACTGAGATGATGGACGCATAGACACAAACGCACACGCACACAAACTCAAAATACATATGCGGTAAACACACAATTAAAAAGACGTTGCAACGGGCATAGATAAGGAGAGAAATGCATTACAGACACGTACACGGTAAAAAAAACACAACCACAGGCACGACATACAAATCATGCGCGTACATAGACATCAGCACAGGCGCACCCGCGCACCACACGCCCAAACTCAGGGCACAAACAAACGTGCACACAAAAAGCACACAAAAAAAACACGCACGCGTACATACAGACGCACTCACGCAATCACGCACAGACACGCAAACTCAACTGGTGCCCGGCACCACATTCATAGAAAGTGCTTCTTCCGCAGAAAGTAACCACCCAACTCCCACATCCTAGTCAGCGACCCCTTCACCAAACCCAAACGCGTAGCTGCAGGACCGGCATCACGCGCACGCAACACACTCATTCACACATGCGCACGCACAATAATTCTGCCGCCTCCCCGGCCTTCCTTCCAAGAGAGGGCGGCGACCGGGGCCACCAAGGCCAGGCTCGGGCATCTCTCCCGGGCACGACATTCAGGAAAAACGACAGGCATCGCAGAGGCCTAATCGCGACACCGTCCACCCCCACCACTCCAGTCTCCTTTGCAAAGACCCCGCTGTACAAACAAGCGGCGAGCCCGCAGCATCGGAGCACTCGCGATGAGTTGAACGAGGGCTTTGAGGTGCGGAGGAGGGAGCGGCGCTCACCATTGTACAGATGGAGGCGAGGTTCCTGACGGTCATTTAGCACCCGGGGTTCGCGTCCGCCATCTTTGACGAAAACACCACTTCGAAGGACCCCAGCCCGGGCCCACGCCCCCCACTCCCCAACTGGCGCGAGGTGGCCGCGGCGCTCCACAACGGTGGTGCCTGCTCAAAAGACAACTTTCGAGCCATAGACTTGGGTTACGTATTGGCTTAACACGTAGGCTTTCTCGACCAATATTCATTATATCGGTATTTTTTTTTGGGGGGGGGGGGGGGCGAGGCGGGGCGCGGATTAGATCGCGTAAATACAAATGTGTCTTTAAACCCGCCAACCGACACATTTATGTTTCCACGATCTAACCCAGTGGTTGGGTTTCACATAGCTGCCAACCCTTACAGTTTTATTAAGCCCCTTATTCTTGTACAGGTAAATTGAGTTATCAGGTACATGCGGCGTACAGCCGTTTCGATACGGGCAACAACATTTCGCTCCTGACACAGATATTCTGCGTTGACTTTTCCACCTGAAGACGGAAGCTTGTTTTTTTTGCCTCCGAAACGTCGTGATTTAATTGTTTTATTTTGTTTTATTTTATCTACGTGACTTTAACCGAATAAAACCAAAGAGTATGAATCCTTGCAGTCACGAAAGCTAACAAATCTAGAATTAACATTTTGTTTGTCTATAATGTTGGTGTTTCTCCCCTTGTGATGGGACTTTGTAGGATGAACTTTGAGATTTATAAGGGGCACGTTGTGACCAATAAGGTCTGAATTGGTCTGTAATAAGGTAGGGCACTCAATAGGGGTTGACAGGTTTGCACTATAAACACCAAAACAATACTATACACCCCTATACCCTATTATACACTACACTACAATATAACTATTATGCACACCACTATACACTACAATACCCTACACTATACACTACACGATACCATACCTGTCAACCCATACGGTTTATTCCGTATTATTCTAGAGGGGAAATTGAGTTTTCAGGTCCATACGCCGTACAGCCGTTATAATACGGGCAAAAAAATATATGTTTGTGTTTCTCCCTTTGTGATGGGACTTTGTAGGATGAACTTTGAGATTTATAAGGGCACGGGGTGACCAATAAGGTCTGAATTGGTTTGTAATAAGGTAGGGCACTGATAAGGGGTTGACGGGTTTGGGTTAAGTGCAGGCGATACAAACTGGTAACAACGTGACAAGCCAATTGAACGCAGGCGTCATTAACACCGTGGACTTTAAATTATATATAATAGTCGACGTTTCGGGCAATAACCCTTCTTCATAGTACGTTAAAAAATTACTTTCTCTCCAAATAAAAGTACAGCATAAGAAATTAAAGTACACTGCATAGTAACCCATACTGACGCCTACCGAAAACCTGATTCCCACCACCATCCATCCCAGAAGAATTCCCTCATCACAACGCTACACTGTAGAGCTCAATGTATCTCCGACCATGAACACCTGACCAGTGAACCCAAACACGTACACCAAGCTCTCAAGGCAAATGGATATTCTGACTACACAATCCGCAAAGCCATCACCCCAACCGTGAGGAAGGAGCCATCTGAAGATCCAATCGAAACCATCACCCTGCCATGCATAGCTGGGTTAATCAAAACTATTTCCAAAATCATGAATAAACACAAGATCCAGGTCCGATTAAACACTACGTAAAAATCGTGATCTGATCCCATCTGTGAAGGACAAGATTCCTGACATGCAATATCCCGGCGTCTACAAACTAAGCTGTATCTGCAGTTACATTGGGGAAACTAAGCGACATGTCTCGGACCGTGTTCGTGAACATAAACCAGATTTAAACACGGTAGGACCAATACTTCTGCCGTGGCTGATCATTATTTTAATGCGGCTGGCTCACACGAAGTTGATTTCTCTAAGACGATGGTACTTTGCAAGCCTACTGGCTATCAACAAAGATTCGTTCATGAAGCCATCCATATATACAGACACAGAGACAATTTCAACCGAGAGGAAGGTTATAGACTCAGCAATCATTGCAAAGATGTCATCAACCACTTTGGGTCATGACTTGACTTTGTTTTCTTGTCAATCAACCTCCACCGTCAGCAGTGTGGTGTGTGGAGCTGAGTGCAGGGATTTCCTGGCAGCCCTTTGCTGCATTGGCATTGCTGCTGCTGCATTGGCATTGCTGCTGCATTGCCATAGTTGCTGCATTGGCATTTCTGCTGCATTTGCATAGTTTCTGCATTGGCATTGTTGCTGCATTGGCATAGTTGCTGCATTGGCATTGCTGCTGCATTGGCATTGTTGCTACATTGGCATTGCTGCTGCATTGGCATTGTTACTACATTGACATTGTTGCTGCATTGGCATTGCTGCTGGATTGGCATTGCTGCTGCATTGGCATTGTTACTACATTGGCATTGTTGCTACATTGGCATTGTTGCTACATTGGCATTGTTGCTGCATTGGCATTGTTACTACATTGGTATTGTTGCTGCATTGGCATTGTTGTAACATTGGCATTGTTGCTACATTGGCATTGTTGCTACATTGGCATTGATGCTGCATTGACATTGCTGCTGCATTGGCATTGCTGCTGCATTGGCATAGTTGCTGCATTGGCGTTGTTGCTACATTGGCATTGCTGCTACATTGGCATTGCTGCTGCATTGCAGCTGCATTGGCATTGTTGCTGCATTGTTGCTACATTGGTATTGCTGCTGCATTGGCATTGTTGCTACATTGGCATTGTTGCTACATTGGCATTGCTGCTGCATTGGCATTGCTGCTACATTGGCATTGTTGCTGGATTGGCATTGTTGCTACATTGGCATTGCTGCTGCATTGGCATTGTTGTTACATTGGCATTGCTGCTGCATTGGCATTGCTGCTACATTGGCATAGTTGCTGCATTGTTATTGCTGCTACATTGGCATTGTTGTTACATTGGCATTGCTGCTGCATTGGCATTGCTGCTACATTGGCATTGTTGCTACATTGGCATTGCTGCTACATTGGCATAGTTGCTGCATTGTTATTGCTGCTACATTGGCATTGTTGTTACATTGGCATAGTTGCTGCATTGGCATTGTTGCTGCAATGCCATTGCTGCTGCAATGCCATTGCTGCTGCAATGGCATTGCTGCTGTATTGGCATTGCTGCTGCATTGGCATTGCTGCTGCATTGTTATTGTTGCTGAATTGGAATTGTTGCTGAATTGGCATAGTTGCTGCATTGGCATTGCTGCTGCATTGGCATTGCTGCTGCATTGGCATTGCTGCTGCATTGTTGCTACATTGTTATTGCTGCTGCATTGGCATTGCTGCTGCATTGGCATCGCTGCTGCATTGGCATCGCTGCTGCATTGGCATCGCTGCTGCATTGGCATCGCTGCTGCATTGCCATCGCTGCTGCATTGGCATCGCTGCTGCATTGGCATCGCTGCTGCATTGGCATTGCTGCTGCATTGGCATTGCTGCTGCATTGGCATTGCTGCTGCATTGCCATTGCTGCTGCATTGGCATTGCTGCTGCATTGGCATTGCTGCTGCATTGGCATTGCTGCCCCGCCCATGCTCCTGGTGTTGCTGACACACTTGGGCTACGCCCATCCCCAGACTTTTATAAAGTTTGCCTTTTGAGGCTGACTCCTTTGCCTGATGACGACCGCTTGTGTTGCGATCGAAACGTCGTGTTATTTGTATCCACTTTATTTTTTTTCGATCTACGTGATTTTACTGAAAGAACCAAAGAATAGTACTTTTAAATTTTGATTTAAAGCTTTCGTGACTGCAGTAATTCATATTCTTAGCTCTTTCAGTAAAGTCACGTTGAAGGGAAACAATAAAATAATAAAATATATGTAAAACAATAAAAATTCTCACGACGTTTCGACCATAACACAAACGGTCATCATCAGGTGTTGGTTTTTCACACCTGATGATGACCGTTTGTGTTATGGTCGAAACGTCGTGAGAATTTTTATTGTTTTATATATATTTTATTGTTTCCCTTCAACGTGAATTTACCGAAAGAGCTAAGAATATAATCGTACTTTTAATTAATTGTATTTCTTTTGTGGAGATATAGGTATGTGAAGGAGTAGACCAGTGGTTGTCAACACTTTTTGGCTACTGATAACCCTCTTGTTGAAGTTTGTTTCAACCTTTTAGGAATAAATGTCATTCATTCATGAACGTCAATATTTTAAACGATTGTTCATTTTGTGAAGTATGACCTAAGCTAGTAACTGCAAGTGGCGAATAAAACTAAAATCAACGGAGGCCTCTACATGCAGGACGTAATGTGTTCGCTCGCTGGCTGCACTTGTAAGCCACATTGTTTACCATCAATGAGTTTATAAAGGTATTTTATGTTTGATTTAAAGCTTTCGTGACTGCAGGGATTCATATTCTTGGTTCTTTCGGTAAAGTCACGTAGAAGGGAAACAATAAAATAATATAAAAAATATATAAAACAATAAAATTCTGCTTGTGTTGCAGTCGAAACGTCGTGATAATTTTATTGTTTTATATTTTTAATATTTCATTGTTTCCCTTCTACGTGACTTTACTGAAAGAACCAAGAATATGTCTTTTATATCGTTCTAGGCTACCATATGGATTAACATTTTATCGTAGTTATGTTATATTGGCAGATTCATACTCAACAATGACTCTCGTTTAAGGTATAATTTCACACGCGTATACATCACCTCACGTACCCCCAGTTTGAGAACTACTGGAGTATACGTATCGTCTGCTTATATATTTTGTTACCTATATTCTCCACAACGACGCCAATTGTTACTTTGTGTTACTCTGTTCAATGCTTTTCAGCAGCATTATATTTTTTTACAAAGGTAGAAAGCCCTGCCTGCAATGAATGTAAATTGTTCAAAGTTCAAGTCTCATCAACAGTCTGACAAGCCGCACTAAAATCCCGGTTAATAAACCGGCAGTCAAATTTTGATTTAAAGCTTTCGTGACTGCAGGGATTCATATTCTTGGTTCTTTCGGTAAAGTCACGTAGAAGGGAAACAATAAATAATAATAAGAAAATATATAAAAACAATACAATTTTCTTGTTGTGGTTTTCACACCTGATGATGATTGCTTGTGTTGCAGTCGAAACGTTGTGAGAATTTTATTGTTTTATATATTTTTTAAATTATTTTATTGTTTCCCTTTTACGTGACTTTACCGAAAGAACCAATAATATAAACCGGCAGTCGTTTATTAACACTTTGGTTCGGCAGTAGCACTGAGCAGATGAACTGTTGTGCTCTTGCCTATGATGTCCTTTCCCCACTCCTCCGAATAGCACGCTTGTCTACATACGATGCGAAAAAAGTTCAACATAAATACATGCCAGCAGCGAAATTTGTGGTAGCTAAATGCCAATGTCGAGGTCTGCTTGCCAATGAGAGGGCTTCAGGAGAGAGAGAGACTTTGTGCTATTACTCCTCCATTGAAGAAGCGCAGACCAGAGTGGTTTTACTATCTGGAGTAGAATAATACTTTGGGGCCGTCCATAAATGACGTCACGCAACTAGGAGGGGAGGGTCAGACATTTGTGACGGGGGGGGGGGGTGATAAATGTGACGTCACATCAAAATGCGCAACTTTAAATAACACTCCTACAACATCAAAGTGCAGTGCCACATTAAATACGCACTACAATGACAATAGTTTAAAGCGATTTGAAGCATGTTTTATTTCCAAAATGGAAATATGGTTTTGGAGGGGGGGAGGGGGGCAGAGCTTTGTGACGTCATATTTGAGGGGGGGGGTCTGACTTTTTGTGACGTCATATTTGAGGGGAGGGGGGGGGTCTGACTTTTTGTGACGTCGAGTGACGAGGGGGGGGGTCAAAAATCGTCAAAAAACGCGTGACGTCATTCATGGACGGCCCTTTTGGTGTTTTATGTGGACCAGTACAGAACCCGTTGCTCTTCAACGGAAATTAAGAGACGGTTGTTCCCATCTTAAAAATTTACATCTGTTGCCCAACTGGTTTTACCCGGGCCAAAAATAAACATAATTTCCATACTAATCGCGTAAATATAGTAATCTGTAATTTCAAATGAAGCGTGTTAAGTCACCCATACTCGTTACCGCCGCCTTGTGTCATCTTTGTGTATTCGTTAATTCCGCTTCGTCTACGGAACAATAAACGTGTCAAGGCGTAAATCGGGATATTACTGCGCTTAGTGCTTTATAATTATTTTAAATATATACGTTTGATGTTGGACAAGATATGTCTTCAACTTGTTGATACATTTCCTGAATTATCAACAAAATGTCGATTATCCCTGATCAGTGCCCGACCTTATCACAGACCAATTCAGACCTTATTGGTCACCCCGTGCCCCTTATAAATCTCAACGTTCATCATCCTACAAAGTCCCATCACAAGGGAGAAACACCAACAAATAGACAAATGTTGAAACGGCTTTACGCCGTATGGACCTGAGCACTCAATTTCCCTGTACAAGAATACGGGCTAAAACGTTGGGTGGACACGAATGCTTCTGTAATATATCCACAATGATCCAACACATACTGAATCATGTTGAAGTGGGAGAGAAAAAAATTATTGCCGTGGTTTTCCCACCTGATGATGATTGCTTGTGTTGCAATCGAAACGTCGTGATTTAATGTATTTTATTTTATACCTACCACGTGACTTTACCGAAAGAACCAAAGAGTATGGATCCCTGCAGTCACGAAAACTTCAAATCAAGATTGAATCATCTTCTTAAAGGTAAGAATATTGCGTTCGTTTAACTAATTAAAGTAATTTATAAATCAGGTTTTAGCATTGGCAATAAAAAGTAATTTATGTTTGACAGTAGAGGACACATCAAATCAAGAGCTATTAAACATTCACTTTTTAAACAACATCACTCAGACCATTGGTTTGAATCGAGGATTTAACTAGGTTCTTCACTATAGTAATTCATTGTCTTCGCCATGTCACAAATCACTGCATAAAAAATCTACATAATGACATTTACACTTAATTTATGCTTAACTCCATCACAGAAGAATAACAAATATTAGATTGACTATCATGCAACGAATATCACTCATATGCAAAGAAATTTGGAAAGTGCTTCCCCCTACTCTGTGGACCAGAGGTGAAATGAAAGGCGCTCTCAGGTAGCCCATTGATATCCACTTCCGTAGGCAGTTACTGCTCTGTGAGAGATTCAAATGTTTACTTCGTCTATAATGACACGGCCAACGAGAAAGAAAACCAGGTAAAAGCCCCGCTGAGACTGAGTGACCTTTTATTCAAATGGAACCTCGGGTTATATCGAGCCTAAAGAATATGAATAAAAGTTATTTGCGACCGTATTTCACCACGCTGGTCTTTACGGGCTGGTGAAGGGAAGGTGGGCGCCCAGGACCGGTTCGCTCACCACTGATGTTAGCTTGGGCCGGAGATCCAACTCAGAAGTCACCAGGTGGCAGCGGGCTCACCACAGGTGTCCCTCTCGCAGGACATGCGCTTCCTGAAATACAGCGCGTAAGTCGAATCGCACTGTGTGATGTCACGAGGTGGTGTGTTACCGAAGAAAATAATTAGTATCATTTCATTATTTTAGCCCCAGATGTACAAAATACGTACGTATAGATGTAATGCTTAGTAATAATAACATTACAAAAATACGTAAAAAAATGTTTAATAACAAATAATCATTAAGATGAAAATGATTGTTATTTATAAAGATTACTTAATAAGGATTAACTACAGGAATTCTTGAACGCTTCCATGGGCTGCTTCTACTTAAGATTCGAGGTGGCTACGCCCAGCCCGTGACAATGTGCGCTGACATGACATAGTCACGGCCATCAGGTTGAGATTTTAGTTGGTTAGCCTGCGAAATATATTTTTGTAACTTTGAATTTTAAAAACTGAAAATAATTTTCGATTTAAAACATTGAAATTTTTACAATTTAAAGCGCGTAACTCAGAAACCCATAGCGTAAGTGTGAAGAATGTCCATAAAAGATTAATCGTATAACTGCCAATTCCCGCTATGGGCGGACTTGTTAGGTGTTGTAATGCATCACAACTGCCCTCTCATAGAGAGAACAAATCGAATACAGGTACTCTCAACATAGCAGAGAAATACACACACGTGGTTTTACGCTTATCCAGAAAGGCCTCATTGGTTCTCAAAAGCAATTTTTAAGTGGCCGTCCATAAATGACGTCACGCACCTAGAGGGGGGGGGGGGGGTTCAGACATTTGTGACGATATGTAACGAGGGGGGAGGGGGGGTTTGAGAAATGTGACGTCACATCAAAATGCGCAACTTTAAATAACTATAGACAAACACGTTCTACTTAATTAAATAGACTTTTGAATAAATGATTTCTCCTACAACATCAGAGTGCAGCGGCACATTAAATACGCACTACAATGACAATAGTTTAAAGCGATTTGAAGCATGTTTTATTTGGGGGGGCAGAGCTTTGTGACGTCATATTTGAGGGGGGGCGGGTCTGACTTTGTGACGCCGTGTGACGATGGGGGGGGGGTCAAAAATCTCGTGACGTCATTCATGGACGGCCCCTAAGCTGTAGCCTGCATTGGTAGAAATAGCCAAATCATCTTGTTAAAAAGTGTTGCTAGTGGGAGGATACTGGATTACCTGGTTAGCTCCCAATATTACACAATGAGGGTAACGCTCAAGAGCTCCGCATAGATCGATTAAATAATTGATCTCTTCTATCGCCGTATCTCGATGTTGCGGCCCAGTGGATTTCAGTTTGAAACAATCTGTGATTCACCAACTCTTAATCCCAAGCTTGTTCTAATAATATGCACGTTACAATGGCACGTACATATTTTAATTATATATGACGTATTTTAAAAACTTCCATTAATAACACATTTCCGTTAATAAAGGAAACCGATAGACATATTTAACGCCCTCAGTTTCGTCAGTGGATGAAGATCAAAAGTATAGGCATTTAAACAAGGTTCTAAATTTTTTAAAATCATTTTCCACTTAAGCAATTGTATATTATCAAAACTACGTTTGACAATTGTGTTTCATGTAATGCATACACGCTTGTTGTTCCGTGTGTGGAGCATGTGCATGAAATTAGAAACGTACATGTTTACCACTGACTTCATAATTACTCAATAATGTTGTGCCGCAAAATGCACGTTTTGTTTTTGGCTCAGATTAGTGTAGGGCAGCGTGTTTCAACACTGAGCTTGTAATGGAAATTCCACATTCCTATGACTGGGCGAGTTAATCCATAGGACAACCATTATTAACTTCTCAAGAGTCGGCACGCATTTATTTTTCAATCAACACCAGACGGATAAGTCTTCCTCTGGTTGGAATTTGACTTTAACTGAATTAAAGTACTGCACTGCTGTATATGGCGATGCTTCGTTGGCAATAGTACACAAGCACTATAAAATGTACATTTGGCAAAACAACTGCCTTTAAATAAAAAAGTAAAAACGGGGCGACGTTTTAGGCAATGGACCTCCTTCATGTGCACAGTTTTCTGTGCTTATTTTACGTGGATGTGCTATGAAGACGGGCCATTACCCGAAACGTTGTCGAATTAATATATTTTTACACTAACGAATGCGTTGCGGTTTGTTTTAGGCTAATAAATGTACCGAACAATACTTTGGTTGCATGGGCAGACTGAACCCTCTGCAGCCATATTACGTAGGGATGGACAGCACTGATTAGGGGCGAGTTAAGTCGATACACGTGCAGTCTTCTAAAATTGTTTATTTCAAAGTAAAACGTTGTTAATATGTACAGTGATTCGCTTGCCTTTCCTATACTATGTACTCCTATCGTGCTTTTTTGTATTTTGATCGTTGTAATTTTCTCACACGCCACTACTGGTCATGTGTGATGAAGCGCTTTATAGCGCATCGGATTCCTCCAGACTAAATACAGATTCTGAAATGAAGATTCTGATTGTGTTTCTGTATTATTTGCTGCTGTAACGTTCTGACCCGCACCCTACTGGAGACACCTGGGCTCTTTAATCGCTCTTCGGGATTCCTCCGGTACACATCGAAAAAAAAAGTTAAGACTGAATTCTGTCTGTCTCTCCCTCCACGTGATTACCCCTCTTGCTTGAGATGGCTTCACGTGGCGTCACTCGTCTTGCTCGCTCCGCAACGATTAGTCGAACTCGAGCCACGTGGGAGGGGCGTGGAGCGGAAGGGGTGGGTAGGTGGTGGTGGGGGAGGGGTGAGCACCCTGACGTACGCATTATAATTCCCAACACGGATAAGTAGCCCGAGCTCGCCAAACCAATGAGCTGCCCGTATCGGGCACCGTGACGCGCGCGGTTCTGACCAATCCGCAGGGCGCGCGGTGCTCGTGCGCAGTGGGGAATGCAATCGCGCGCCCTTCCCCCTCCCTCTTCCCCCTCGCCTCCATCTTGCGGCTGAGCGAGAGGCGACGCAGGTCCGTGTCTGAATCGCGCGTTTCGGCCGCCTTACTCGCGTTAACCTTTGCCGCTCCCTCTCGGAATGAACGTCTGTGCTCCGTGGAGTCCCGCGATGGAGGGCTGACGCGGCTAGGCGCTTGCTGTTTGGTGTAAATGTTTTAATGGGATTTGTCTGGGGCCCGTTGGAGACACCGCGGCCTGTTCTAGCCTAGCGCCATGTGGCCACCGTGTGGTGTCCGGTAAAGTGTATTGTTTAATTGGCTTAATTCAATCTGCTGGCGAATTCTGTCTGCTTATTTAATGCGCATAATTTTGGGCCGTGATTGGTGCAAAATTCGTTGTGAAAGTCGTTGTAAAGCTGTATTTGTACATCTTGCTGTTGTCAATGGGCTTTCACGTGGTTGCAGTGAATAGTCGGCACTGTATAGTATTGCGAAAGTGAACTTGATAAATCTTGAATATCATTCGTAACGGGTGTTTTAATTATACGTGTATTTGTAGTCTCATGTTTGTAGTCTCACGTTAATAAAATAGAAATGCTCTGTAACGTGGTAATTTAACTGTTATCAGTTCGGTAAAGCATCCATTTTATACTTCACATTGCTACTATTTTTTTACCAATGATTACATTGCTCAATATTGGTTGTATAATTAAAACTGATCACAAAACAAGCGTTGGGTAGTTCTGTGGAGATATGGCTGGTTCCCGCCATAGTGGATTTTACACATGGGCCTAATCATATATATAAATTTTACTATATTAATACATGCGTATGCGGAGTGTATTTTATTAACGTGTTACGTTGACTTAGCAGTATACATGGTTTTTTTGTATTCCTGATCGTTATCCTTTATTAGGCCCGACTATGAATGTGCAGTTTACTCCAATGGTTCTTACACGTGGTTTTAGTTTCTCTAACCATCGAGCCACATTTTAATACGTCTGTAATGCATTACCTGCAGTTACGTGCACTATTTTAACATGTGAATAGATCACGTTTAATGTTTCATTGGCGTTTGCCATCCTGTAAAGTTTTTGGTCTCCGCCATAGGAATGTGGAGTTTGCAGCACCGGCTTTGAGTCCACTGCCCGAAATGAGCGCCACGTAGCGCTCATTTGCTTGAGGGGAGACTTTTAAAGCAATATATTTAATTACGACCATGACAAAGTGTTATAGGCCTGGGCTTCAGCGGTTCGAGATCGTTTAATGCGGCAAGTCTGCGCACTGCTCCGTCTAATGGTAGGAGATAGCATCTACCATTTTCTTTGGGTTGCAGACTGCCTAGTACATGAATGCTAGTACACATTTGGAGAGTTTAACACGTAGGCTTTCGCGATCAATATCCATAATATCGTTTTTTGGGGTTGGATCGCGTAAATACAAAATGTGTCGTTAAACCCGCCACCACCCGACACGGCCAATTAGTAAGGGTTGTCACGTTAACAAAACATGCCAATTAGTTACTAGGTCAGCACACTGGTGTGTTGAGAGAGTAAACCCATAACATTTACAATTCGAGTACTCAAGTGTAAGTGTGGATTTACACTGCTGTACTAGTAACTAATTGGCATGTTTTATTTACGTAACGCACATTACTAATTGGCCGTGGCGGGTTTTAACGACATTTGATCTAACAAAAAAAACTGTATGGACGTTTAGACACTTTACGCCGAAATTATGTAGTGCTGTGTCTTATTATGTTTTGACCCTATTATGATACTTTATTACCCAGGAAAGCTTAACCTAGCCAACTTTTTCAGGAGGGTATTGGCACATTTTCACAGGAGGGGTGGTTATGCATAATCCCAATCGAGTAATTTGCAGATATTTCATCTTATTAAAGTGTAACTTTGTACTGTACTTAAGCGGGGTCATTGCTGAGTTGGTAATGACGATCAGTCCCTCCTTTATTAAATTGCCTATCGGTCTTTAAGTGTCTGTGTGGCTACAAAGGATGGGGCAGAGCAAAGTCCTTTTAAAAACCCAGAGTGGGAGAGGATTTACAACTTCCCTTTGGATCCTGTCTGAGGAAACAACTTGTGTGCGAGCCCTGGGTTTGAATCATTCTGCTCACCAGTGCAGGGATGGGGCTTTATTTGCTGTGATCCTAAAGCCAGATTTACATTTGACTGTTTCAGGCCCTGTGCGACTTTCCACGTATGAACAAATTGGTATATTTGGACAATCGTCACATTGTTGTTGTTGGAGGAAGCCGGAGAATCCAGAGGGAACCCATGCTAAACAGGGGGAGAACATACAAAAATCGCCAGGCAGGAAAAGTGTGCATAAGTCGGGAATCTGGCTGAGGCTCAGGTGATAACAACTCTTCCACCCATGCAGGCCATAGACTATCACCTGCACTTCAATGAGTGTCAGTGAATTACAGTCGTTTTATTATTCTAAGCTTGTGTTCTCTCTGCAGGAAACATGGGCAAGACACATGGCAAGCGCCGGGGGACCCGGTACATGTTTGCCAGGTCCTTCCGCAAGCATGGTACGCATCCTTAACCAATGTTTAGCAGTTTTTCCCACCTACACACAATACAGGAAACTTGTACTTAATGTATCCTGCGTTGTCCTGCAGGATTGTAGATAATGAAATGGACAGTTGTATTTTTTAATGACAAATCAATGTTTTTAGTCCCATCAGCATATGGGCCCTCTAAAGCAATGTTTATAAACCTGTTGAGAGTTACACTTATCAAATGCTGCTGGGAAATGTTGGTCCCTAATGTAGACGGACACATTCTATATGTGAGTCGTGAAGCATTCAGGTCTGGTTAATGAAACAATACACCAGTTAACTCCACTTACATTTAATGTTTGTTTAGACAGCTGAGCAGCTGCATGCAGTTTTATGCTATTACGACCACAATTATAAAATGTCGTTGAAATGTTACTGTGCCGTTAAAAACGAGTGTGGAAGGAATTGGTTATTGTAATGCACTATTTGTATATAGATTGTTGTAATCTATCATGTGTGTCTGACGATGCCGATTGAAAGTTAAATTTGTATATACTACAGTGGTGTTGGTGCATTGTGGTTAATGACGGTCAGTCCCTCCTTTATTAACTTGCCTATCGGTCTGTAAGTGTCTGAGTGGCTTCAAAGGAGGGAACAGCCAAAGTCCTTTTAAAAACCCAGAGTGGGAGAGGATTTTCAACTTCCCTTTGGATCCTGTCTGAGGAAACAACTTGTGTGTGTGAACCCTATGTTTGATGGTTATTCGTCTGCTACCACTGTATGGGGTGGCCGTTATGTTTGCTGTGCTTGTAAATTTACGTTGTGCTTTTTTGACAATTTCAGGCCCCATCCCACTTTCAACGTACATGAAAATCTACAAGAAGGGGGACATAGTTGACATCAAGGTGAGGCTTCTCCCATCGTTGGCTGTGGAGTGTGTAAACCATAACATTGTTATTTTGTGATGTTTGGTGGTAATGGAGGTGATGCATGTATATTAAGTGCATATGCTGATGTGGATTTTAAAGGAGATGACGTCATCACATCTATCCCGCTATTTAAGGAACGAAACAGGAGGATTTCTCCACAAATCTGGTTGGTCACCTGATGATGCTCGTTATTTCCTGGCGAAACGTCGTACTCCGATTGTAAATGTTGTGGATTTGTTCTCCAACACACCGGTGTGCTGGACTAGTAACGACTTGGCACGTTTTGTTTACGTGACAAATTTTACGAATTGGCTGTGTCGGGTGGTGGTGGGTTTAACGACACATTTATATGTACGTGATCTAACCAAAAAAATCCTATGTTATGGAGATGTTGCTTGCTTGTGTATATAATATATGGTAACGTACCACAATCATCAATTGAACAACCGGTGATGACTAAGCTCGAGTTTTCAGATTTCCCAAATAAAAATTATTCCTTAAGCTTAGTTTTTAAATCGGTGCACATTTCTTAAACCGTTTATTTAGTGTCACGTCAGTTGGCTTTTATAGCAACTGTGGCATTGGACTTGTATGACGCGGTGTAATTTTGCTTGACAACAAAGAGTGGATGTGAAGCTTGACTCGCCAGCCTATAATCCCCTAATGCCCGTGGCTCCTCGACACATCCTTTGCGTTTAGTTATTTTGCCGGACAGGCAGGACCCAATATTGTTTTTCCCGCATAGCCTAGTGGCTGTGAATTTTTAATGGTAATCAGCTTGTTCGCTCAAAAAAAAATTAGTTTGGTGAGCTGATTAATTCCCTTTAAAGGCTGAGAGCCAGAGAGAAGGGTAAGATAATAACCCAGAGCAAAGGAATACTCAGTTTTGTGTCAGCATTACAAGGAGACACAGGTGTATGATTATTATAATTCTTGTTCCATTGCCTTGGATGAAATCTATTTTTTTCCATTTTATTGGATGAAATTTATTTTACTTGCCAATTAAAGGCATCGCACTGTGGACAATTTCCAGGAAACGCTGATTAATATGGAAACATCAATTAGTCCTGGATTACTCAGCCAATTAAAAGTAGTGTCTGCCAACATTTATACACAAACGGCCACGCAACATTGCTTTCAAGAGTATTTTCCTGCTGGTTCTGAGGACATGTTTAGGGGATATCTTTTTATTATTACAAAATTAAGGTTTTATTTAAAGGTTATTATAAAGAGTGGTGGCAAAGTGAGGCTGATCTGGACGTTTGAGTGCTCCCGTGAGGGTATTGAGGTTTTCCCGTTCGTCTGTGCAACATGCATTTGTTTGACGTTGCATTTGGTTTGCTTTTATTTTACCAGGTAAGGCCCCCGCTGAGCTATATAGCTCTTTTTTTCAAAATCGACCTGGCCGCAAACTATAGCTGAACGTGTAGTGGGTTATGTGGAAATTTATAGCAGCCAAGTACTCTAAACTTGTGTTTTAAATGTGGAGGGAAAACCCGGAAGACCCGGACAAAAATCCACGCAACCACGGGTAGAGAACACGCGCATTCCAAATATACAGTAGGCGTCAAGGTTGGGATCGAACTCATGACCTGTAAACCAGGTGAGGTAGTTAACATCTCGCCACCCAGGTGCCCATGGTTTGGCCAACGTACGAAGACATAACAAATGAAGTTATGAGTCTGCATTGGCAATGGTGCACGAGTATAGAGCGAAATTAACTTTGCCGTTGCCTGACATTCACGGTGGGGAAAGAAGTCTACATGGATTCTAGATTTGAAGCTTTCGTGACTGCAAGGATCCATACACTTTGATTTTTTTCGGTAAAGTCATGTAGGTAAAAAAATTAAATAACAAAAATCACGACGTTTCTGCCACAACACAAGTGGCCTTCATCAGGTGAAGGGACCGTGCTGTCATGAGGACAGCGTTGGAGTGAAAACAGCCAAGCCCAGGTCGTGTCCTTTATGGCTAACATTGGGTTAAAAGTGCCTCGGTTAATATACTTGGCTTGCCAGCAGAAAACTTATTGTTAGTCATCTCAGTCCTCCATTCCTCCCAAGTACCATTTCGTTGAAGTTCCATAAAGGAGGCGCTACAGCGTGAATGTCAAGTGGCCAGTAACTGAGAGTACAAATTGGTTGTAAAGAAGACGACCCGCAACGTTTCTTGAATTGAGCATGGTCATATTAACTTGTGAAAGAACAATCGGAGGTAGTTCCAGAGTAGTCCAGTGTGAGGGAAGTAGGGTCGATGTCCTACAACAGGTAGTTGAACACAGTGTGGGTGAGCAAAAACAGTTAATTTTGACCGGCGGTTCCTTGACATTGGTGGTGGCGTGTAAAGGTCTTGACCTTCGTGGGAACATTGGCCGTGGTAGTGGCATTAAAATAGTGACTGGAAAACAAACAGCACAGACGCATCAATCCGCTAAACTCCCTCGCATTCAAGTTTGACTTAAAACTTTCGTGACTGCAGGAATTAAAAATAAAGTGAATAAAAAAATTATAAAAATAAAATTTGCCCTGATACAGTCTACTGGGAATTGAGTGGTGGCGCAGTGGTTAGCGGAGTGCATTATGGATCCGGCAAACTCGAATTCGATTCCCAGCCACAGCTAACGTCAGTGGCGAGTGGTATCTGAACCGTCCTGCCCACCCTTTGCCAACCTGCGCTGACCAGTTTGGTAGTGTGGTCTAAACAGTTTCCGACATGATGCACTATCATTAATAACGTCGCTCGCTTAGACACTGGTTGCATCAATTGGATGTGTAGTGAGTTGCAGCACGTTCAAAGTGTTCAGACGTGAACCTTTCCTTAGCAGAAAATTAGATGGTGCTGATTGAATTGTGACTTATCAAAGCAAGATTGGTGCATTGTAGTTGATGACGATCAGCCCATCCTTTATTAAATTGCCTATCAGTCTTTTAAGTGTCTGTGTGGCTACAAAGGAGGGGGCAGAGCAAAGTCCTTTTAAAAACCCAGAGTGGGAGAGGATTTACAACTTCCCTTTGGATCCTGTCTGAGGAAACAACTTGTGTGCGAGTCCTATGCTTCGTCATTCTTCTGCTGCCAGTGTAGGGTGGTGTTTTATCTGCTCATGAAGCCAAATTCAGACTTAGATTCCCGGCCAAGGCTAATATCAGGTGGCGAGTCATATCCGACCTTGACCAATGCGCATGGGACAGCGTGGTAAAGTATGGTCAAATAACCCTTTGTGACCGACATGACGTGGGGAGCCCTTCATCCATGTAGCAGTGAATTGACAAAGGGTGGTATAGACTAAATCCATTTTTGTGCTACTTTATCATCTTGCACGGTATTCTCTTACATGACAATGATACTTTCCACAGTGGTGCGGTGTTAATAGTGGAACCATGCTGCGGAATGCTTGAGCACTCCAAATGGACGACTCTTGCGTGGCTGTGCACGAATCCCCCTTGACCACGTGTGTGTGCGTGTGCGCGTGCCGTGGCTGCGCTACAGGGAACAGGCACGGTGCAGCAGGGCATGCCGCACAAGTGCTACCACGGCAAGACGGGCCGCGTGTTCAACATAACGCAGCACGCGGTCGGAGTCATCGTCAACAAGCAGGTCAAGTACGTCCTCGCCGCACTCGCCCGGACCCCTCTCCCCTCGCCTGGTCACTGCCGCCCTCCTCTCGCTGGTTGATGAGCGCGGTGCCAGGTTGCGTCGTGTAAACGTGCGCTGTGTGAAGAGTGCTCAAAGTCACACACAGCAAGAGTTCACTCCCCGAAGGAAACTCGGGGCCGTGGGGTACCGGTGGGTGGAGTTGCTGAAGATTTCTGTCATTCCATCGGAGAGCCAATATTTACGTAGGAGATTATCGGGCTTAAAATACGTTTGTGAATTTGCTCGGGACGGTATTTTCTGTTGAAATACACACTCGTTTTGAAATAATATATATTTCACTCTTAATTTCAAGACTTGTCGGCGCAATATGCCCAGGCGTGGACAATAAAAGTCTTGCGTTTATTGTCTTTCGGAGATTTAACTTAAAGCTCACAGCTAAGATTAATGATAGACTCCATCTAAGAGTGAAGGTCATAAATCTATGGCAGAAAACACAATTGTGACCATAAGATCAATCATCCCAACTCTTGCATCTAACTGGTTATCATCACGTGCCATGTATAATGCACCCGGCCTTGTTTTAATGACCATCGACTCAAAATACTTTGAATTGTAGTAATTTAACAACAGCAGCAGGACAGACACCCGCACGCTGGTTTTATTATTGTTGGGAAACATCAGTAATGTATAGCCACCGTTGCCCGTTTTTCTCGAGGCATTCACATAAAGTATTAGAATCGCTTTCAAGACCTTGTCTATAAATGTAACGCCTCTACTTGTTTAACTTCTCGTAGGCAATTGTTCAAATTTCACACACCCCCCCTCTCCCACCCCCCCCCCCCCCCCCCCTTTCACTTTGCCACATAAATCCACCATATTTAACGTGGCCATTAAAAGGGGAACAGGAAAGTCCTTTTATAAACCCAGTGCCGAGGCAGGAAACCACCTCGCTCTGGATCCTGTCTGAGGAGACATATGCAGCTCGGGCGATAATGCCGACGATACTCTGAAAGGTGGCGGGATAGGGAATCTGTTGTTGTGCCATGGGCGTCATTCTACCCAGAGAGCTGTTGGTGGAACACTTGGAGTAACTTGACGTTCAGCGATGCAAATTGAGTATAGCAGGCAGATGTTGTTGAACTTTGTAGACATCGGGGAATGCCATGTCCTCTAAATTGTTGAAATCCCTAGGTTATTAAAAAAAAGGTGATAGGTAAGTGTCTTTTACGATTCGTTTCACAATCAGAAGTTCAGTGTCTTTCCGCCCAAACGTGGCCTTTTGGCAATCCTCAAACGGCCATGAAAAATATACATTGCCATGCAAGGGACAGTAATTTAATTTGGCTTTTACTTTTTTGTTTCACCTGAGGGGGATTACATATCTAAACTGTGCCACCAGCTCTGACAAAAATACTACAAATCAGTGGGGAGCCTCTCCCCCCGCGGCGTTGCTTTATCACCGACAGTGACACTGTTGCTGTCGTGACATTACTCCTGATGCTCCTAGCTGATTTTAAAGCCCTTTTGTCTCACGAAAGAATGTTTACGCTAATGTTGGACATCCTGGGGCGCATGGGTGATGTATGTAGCTACAAGATGAGATTTGTTTTTGGATTGCTTTTGTTCAACTGTATCAACTTAAAACATCCTGAGAACTGTAACATCAGAAATTGGGGGACTTTGAAGAACAGTGTGCGATTCCAAGGCTGGAAGATGCATCACCTCCGATAACATTTTCCATTTTGTTGTGCTTTGATGGGATGTGTCATTGCCTGGATGCGTGTGTGTGGCTAGCGCTACGCTGCCTTACAAATCCGGCGACCCGAGTTCGATTCCCGCTCACGGCCAACACCAGTGACGATTATCTGAACCGGTCCTGGGCCTCCCCTGGGTCGACTCGGCCTCAAATGAGTACCTGGTGCGGTGTGTGAACATCGCGACTGGGGAGACAAAGGTGGTCGGGCGTGGTGCTGGCCACCCCACCCCCTCGTGTGCCGTGCCGGCCTTCATCGGTGCTACTCGCTAGCAGCACTTGCCCCAACAGTCTGTCCAGGCTATGTGTGTGGTTTAGTTGTATTTCTTTGTCATTGTGTTCTGTTTTGGGTGCTGTTAATCTCATCCCCCCAGCCTCCACCATTGTATTTAGCAGACCCTGCTGTTGGATAAGCTCACAGTTTGCCAATTCACGTGAAAGCAATCTGATTATCCACAATTACTAAAATCACCTCATTTCTCCTTGAAACGCCTGTCGCCCCGGGCTGAATGTCCCCCTGCTGGGTTCTGCTTGGATTGGCTCGTCTCGGTCAAAGCACTTTTATGTACAACTGATTAGCCTTTATTTAAGCAGGTCATGGCCCATAGCCTATTTTAGACTCCTCTCTACTGGTATCTTTTGTTGTCCGTGTTAAAAGAGCTTTGCTGGAATGCTACGGTTACACTTTCACGGTGGTATTACAGTATGTTAAAACATAAAAAAATAGGTTAGAAAAAATTGGCGCAGAATGTTTAATGATTTGACTATGACAATAAGCATACACTGGGCTGCTCTTTCGCCTGAGGTCACACGGTCTCAAATGTATTTTTGTGTAATTTACAATAAATTTCTGCACTTTTGGTAACAGCGCTTGGTTGCATGCACGCCAGCTGGCTCCCTTAGACGAACGCTCCGTCGATGACGAGGCTGCTCCCTAACGGCAGCATTGTGTGACCGTACGGGCGATGGTTGAAAATGTACCTAATTATCTTTTGTTGCATTTTAATACACGGCCGAGGGCGGGAGGGATTTTATGGCACGATAAAAGTGCCGTTGCAAATCGAATGTGGGAATGAATACCGTCGTATACGTGATGTGGAAGTGGAGGTTGCGGTAATAATATGGGACTTTTCTTGCCAGTTTTAAAATATATCTTAAGTTTTACCCTTCACTGGAAATAAAACGGGTGTCAAGATGTTAAAACGCCAAACGGAATCCTTATTCAAGGATTGTTTTTTGTTTGCATGTTCACCACAAGTACGTGCGGTTAATGCAGACAGGATTCCTTGAATAAGGATTCCGTTTGGTGTTTTAACATCTTGACACGTGTTTTATTGCCAGAAAGGGAGCACGTGAAGGGCAGCTTAGCGACGCAGCCATCGGTGGCACCCAGAGGTCACAAACCAGGGGGGTGACCTAAAGCCAGGTGGTGGTGATGATGATGAGACCCCAAGAGTCGTCTTGGAAGGATCTGTTGACTTGAGTGGAACACCAAAAGGCAAAAGTGGGTTACTGTTGGAACAAGGCTTGGAGATCAGGTAGTTGTGACAATGCAACAGCGGTGTGATCTGGCCGAAGGAAGGAAGCAATGGCTGTGCGTGGTTCTGTCGGCACCATTTCGCCGTGATGAGCTCTCGACCACGACCTTGTATTTATCTTCCCTGTTCCCCTGTTTTTGTTTTGTCCACCCACCACTGAACGACCTTGTAACCGTTACATCGCATTTGTGCCCGCCGTTCCGCAGGGGCAAGGTCCTAGCCAAGCGAATCAACGTGCGCATTGAGCACGTGAAGCACTCGAAGAGCCGCGACAGCTTCCTCAAGCGCGTCAAGGAGAACGAGTTGAAGAAGGATAAGGCGAAGCTGGCGGGGGAGTGGGTGACCCTGAAGCGCCAGGTAACCTGCCGGGGTCTGGGCGATCGGTGGCGGTCAAAACGTGTGCCTGCTTGTGCGTTCCCCTCGCCCTGGTACGCAGGAGGGACGTGGGTTCGATCCCCGACCCCTGATGGCGCGCCTGCTGTAGATTTGGAGAGATTTTTTTTTGCTTGTGTCTCTCGACGTGGTCACGTGGGTTTTTTTTTTTCTCTCCGGGTCCTCTGGTTTATTTCCTCCACGTTGAGAATCAACATCGCCACGCGTTTTGGAGTATTTGCCTGTTGCTATAAATTTCCATGTGGTGAGCCACTTTGCTGAGCTCTCATTTGACCAGGTCGCTTGTGAAAAATAAGTTAATACCTCGGTGGGTTTTACCTGGTAAGATAAAGAAAAGTTTAGTTTTATGTCCACGTAACGACGGGCCACTTTGTCGAAAAAAAAAAGTTGAATAACACGTTCAGTATATTGTGTCGCGCCAAGAAGCCCTTGCGACGACAGAAGTGACTGAAGTGCACAAATTATTACTTTATAATTTTACCAGGTAAGGCCCACTGAGCTGTATAGCGCTTTTTCAGAAGCGACCTGGCCACACGATCGCTTAACGAAGTGGCTCTTCACGTGGTCATTTATAGCAGCCAAGCACTCTAAAACTCACGTTGGTTCTAAATGTTGAGGGGGGAAAAAAGAGCCCGAAGAAAAATCCACGCGACCAGAGGGAGAACACGCAAACTCCAAATATACAGCAGGCGTCGGCGTCCGGGTCGAACCCACGACCCGCATACCAGTCGCGAGGGAGTTAACATCTCAGCACCGTGGCGAGATGGTAGAAACGCAGCGTCGTCTGGTTAAAAATAGTACCCTCTAGTTCCAGATGAGTGCAGCTAAGATGGTTGCACTGACGGATAAATATTATTTATGGGCTGTTTCAAAGTGGTAGACTTAGTCAAATGGAAGTTTGCTGTAGATTCTCCTCCTTGGCCTTCTTAATAATACAATTTATAAATCAGCACATGGTATTGGACCATTGCTATAGCAGAAGGCTATCACGAAGGTGCTTTCTTTCACAGTCTCCCTTTAGGGGGCAATCTTGCTATGTGGTTTTACCCCGAGGCAATTTGCGGCCAAAATGTCGATCGCAATGCCAGCTTGCGTGGTGGGCCCTTGTCTTTCTCGAATGACCTCGCGGTATATTTACCGTCCACTGTGAAGCCAAACTGCGCGTAGTTTGGTTAACCCACCCGTGCGGTATTAACCAGGCGGGTACCGGCGAGCGAACTGGCCTGGCTCCACTTTGCTGGCTGCACTTCGCACTGGACGTTTGCAAATCAAACCTCGGGGAGAAAGCTGCCCCCCTGCCCCCTGCCCCCCTTCGTTTTAACCACGGCTGCTGCCCTCGGTTCGTCCACTGGCCCCGAGGTTGAGTCGGCGCGGTTGCCGTGTGCGCGCGGCTTCCGCTTGGACGCGGCTGCCGTGCAATTACGGGGAGGCGAGCGCGGATTACGAGCGCATTAGCGCCAGCCCTAAAGCCGCCAGGCCTCATCGGAGGGCATTGGCAATGAATGTGCCCCATGGCTAACGAGGTGTGTTTACGTGTCGGGTAATCTCTTCGTTATGTTTGAACAAAAAAAATTTCGAGTAAGCTTGAGTGCGCGCATTGCACATGCACCCGGGGCGTGTGACGTTCTCAACTCAATCCGTTGTTTTCCCGTTTCGGGGATTCACTCTGGCCGTCATCTTTCCTGAAGTCAATTAAATAAGCGCCATTTGGTGGGGATATCAGAACGGTTGTCATACGGGGAGAGACTGGCTGCCACCATAGGAACGTGGAATTTGCACCAGCTCTTTCAGACGCTTCCTCATCTCGCGAGATGAGGCTGCAATGCTTGTGCTTGGTAAGACCCTTGGTCACATCTCCAGACTGGTGTTAAGTTTCAAATGCACACCGACAGAGGGCAACGCGTGCAGTTCCACTGGCCGCCTGTCAATCCTCGAGTGACTCTCGCTTCTGCCGAGTGGGAGGTCGCCGCCGCTGTCCCTCAGCTGGCTGCAATGTCCGGAGCAGCCTGTCCCCCACGGCTGTCCCCCACGGCTGTCCCCCACGGCTGTCCCCCACGGCTGTCCCCCACGGCTGTCCCCCACGGCTGTCCCCCACGGCTGTCCCCCACGGCTGTCCCCCACGGCTGTCCCCCACGGCTGTCCCCCACGGCTGTCCCCCACGGCTGTCCCCCACGGCTGTCCCCCACGGCTGTCCCCCACGGCTGTCCCCCACGGCTGTCCCCCACGGCTGTCCCCCACGGCTGTCCCCCACGGCTGTCCCCCACGGCTGTCCCCCACGGCTGTCCCCCACGGCTGTCCCCCACGGCTGTCCCCCACGGCTGTCCCCCACGGCTGTCCCCCACGGCTGTCCCCCACGGCTGTCCCCCACGGCTGTCCCCCACGGCTGTCCCCCACGGCTGTCCCCCACGGCTGTCCCCCCATGCAGTTCCCTGCTGCTGCTGAGGCCCACGCTAACGGGCCTTGCTTTCAAGCAATGCTTGGTGGACTGCCCTCCCCGGCTTGTTGTGAATCCCTCTGCCCACCCCATCTTGGTTTCACTTGTCGATCTGTGCAGTGCGTCACCCTCCTTAATTTACTCTGCTTTTAATCTTGGTCGTGCATACCTCCGTACTGCCCTCCTAGCACCTTGCACTGGTCTGGCTTCTCCCTTGAGCCAAACTCTTAATTTGGCAGAACTGGAGTAATGCTGTACAAAAATATATATTCCGTTGCCCGATGGCTTCATACAGTGCGCCTCGCAGCGAAACCTATATATATTATGCATTGGCTTGCGTTCTTAACTGCTTAGTTTCTGTAGCCATAGCAACGTGGAAGTTCCACCATTGGCTCACATGGCTTGTCCGGTGCCTCATGCCCTTTGGAGCGAGGGAGGCATTTCGATTTTTTGGCAAATGCACTTTGATTTGACTTTGTCCTTGTGATTGTAGCATTTATTGTGTTTGCATTGAGGTTTTGGTGTGAGAAGTGGGACCGCTTATTTTCTGATGTCAAACCCCACTTTCATTAAGATGGGAGGCCTCTCCTTTCAGAGTTCATTTGAATGTGCCACCCCCCCCTCCCCGCTGTGCATTTTCTTACCAGAAAGTTTTCCATAAACTGTGATCGGATGCCAGATATTTTGGTGCGGCAGGGGAAGAAACAAAAACATTTGTAGGTTTACATTTACTGGTTGGTGTCACGGCGCGGCCGCTGAATTTATAAAAATCTGCACCGGTGGGGCCTTGGTGTCAAAAAGTTGGCAGGAAGTGGCTTGTTTTTGCCGGGTATTAAAAAGCGTGCACATTGGAACTTTTTTTTATTTAACATACAGTAAAACAAAATATACAAACAACGCCAATTACATTATAGTTTGTCCATTTTTAACCCGCCTGGGATAATGACAGTAGAAGGTTAATAATAGCATCTAAACGACTTTTAAAATAAATGGAAGTTCCTATTTGCCAAAGGAGTCATGGGAAAAAGTGGTGTGATGCGTTTAAGACTTTAATGCTTCCCCGTAGATGTCGGCTGTTTGCAGAAGCCCATTATGGCAGGCTTGAAGGGAGATCACGTGAACTGCCTCAATTGCGTTATAATTTAATCCACTATTTTGGTGTTTGAGGTTCAGTGCAGTGTGTGCCTAGCTTTCGGCTGAGCCGTGCATATTTTAAGGGACTTAAGTTTGGTTTGCATGAATTATTGACCGACCATGCATAAAAAAGGCAGCGCAAACTCAAACAAATCTTTGGCGGCGGTGTTTATCTTCGTTGGTGGTCCTGCGACGGTGGAGGAAATTTAATTTTCATATGGCAGTGATGAGTCTCTCCACAGGGCAAGCCACAGTTGACTTTTCAAAAAGTGGTATTTAATTTATCCCAACAGAGGGGAAAAAGGGATTAATTGACAACACCCGATCAGAATTTTAGCTCCCCCGCAGCCTTAAAATTGAGAGTCGAACGCTCTGCTCGCAGTTGGCCCAGCCATTCGTTTAGTCTGCGAGTTTTATTGCAGACACCAGCAGTCGATGTCAGGTGCCCCTTGTGAGATTGAGACGTGGCCTGTCCTGCCTTTGCAGATGTTTTCGGGTTTAGCCGAGACATACAATGACGCTTCCCAAAAGATGAACGTTAAAACGCGCATGAATCAACACACGTCGGTGGCTGTGTTAACAGCGCGTTTGAATCGCTGTTGTGGCACGTAGCGAACTTTGCTGCTCACGACTGCAATTCTAGTTTCTACTGTACTAGTGATCGGTTTAACTTGGGAGGGGGAGGCTCCGTTGAGTTGGCTCCCAACACGGCACCCGGTCGGAGGGGGGGGGGGCGGGGGAATACTCGTTGGTTCTTTGGGTAAAGTCACGTAGATGAAAAATTAAAATAATAAAATTTTAATTAATTATATAACGACGTTTCGGGCGCAACACAAAGCGTCCGTCATCAGGTGGGAAAGCGTGGTCTGCTGCTGATGCAGACTGTTTTAATGTGGTTGTTTTAAAAACAGTCTGCGTCAGCAGCAAGACCACGCTTTCCCACCTGATGACGGACGCTTGTGTTGTGCCCGAAGCATCGTGAATTAATTTAGTTATTTAAATTGTATTACTTTCATTGTTATTTTTCACCTACGTGACTTTACCGAAAGAACCAAAGATCCTTGCAGTCACGAAAACTTCAAATCTAGGAGGCGGGGAATCTGTTCGTGGGCAAGTGCGGATAAGGAAGACGTCCGGAGCTTTGTAACGCTTGTGCTTTTGCATGGAGGAAAAGTTGACAGTTCTACAATGGGGAAAAATAATATTTTGGTGTTGCCCTGATTGCGACCGACATCGTAAAACAAAAAACAACGCACATTGTGGAAGTGGCCTGGTGACACGTGGGGCTAATATAGTTCTCGAATCATTGAGCAGGCTCTACCGAGGAACCTGGGTTCAATCCCAGGCAGCCATCTGTTACAAAGCTTTTGGTTCTCAAGTGTAGCGACTGGGTGGTCTCAAGTCAGGTCACCAGTGACTGCACATTAAGTAAACAAATGTTTCATTTAATGTGGCCAAACCAAGTTCAGTTGTATTTAAAGGCAAATGACTACATCAATATCGGGGTGGATGAGGAGATGCACCACGTGGTGTGGGGTACGTAATGATGGGAAGGCATCTCACCGTGGGCCGGGTCCTCTGCTTTTGCAAGACCTCTAAATGCGGATGTTTTAATGCAATTCTGGGTGAACTTACGTTATGATGGCGAGGAGGTGGGGAGAAGCAAAAACTAAAAACCTTGAAGAAAACCATTTTTAATCGTTCCTATATTGGAGCGCGTGTGTTAAGTGTGCGTGCAGCGTAACACTAATCTTGGTGTCGATCTTGAGCTGTCAAGCAAGCTACCAAATTGGCAGTGCAAGTGCATGCAAGATATGAACGTTGTGATAGGTGCAGCAGTAGCAAAGATGGATTTACAATTTTTTTTTTAAAATACGCTCTTCCGAATAGTTTACATGTGTGCACTGGTGGCGCATTCAAGGCAAGTGTTGCCACTGTTGTGCATTTGGAATGCATCTGCATTTTAAACCCCCTTTCACGTTTCCATTTTAGATTTAATTCATATCTAAAGTGGTTTATCAAACGGGGGGTAAAGAAAGACTCCTTATAAAACCTAGAGTCGAAGGGTTCTAACTGCCCGACTCTGGATCCTGTCTAAGGAAACACCGGTGACCCGTTGCAGCTCTGCGTGGCTTTCTCGACACGTTTGGGGTTTGGGGAGGAGGGAGAGAAACCACGAAGTTATTTCCCCGCGTGCAGCCGACTGCAGATTTGTGGCCCGTTAGCGTGGCAAAGATCGTTCAGCCACGTTGAGTCGCTTCGCTTGACACGCAGCAAGAACAAAACTCGCCGGCCAACCACATTGCCAGCTTTTGAAGCGTCAACGAAGCATCGGACGCTCGATGTGCCCAAGCCAACACGGTTGACCAGACCCGATTGATTGTTTGCATCCCAGGTGGCTGGTTTCAAATGGCTGCAGTACTCTGTGGGTCTTTCGGTGAAGTGACGTAGAGAGAAAAATATATAATAGATCGCGACGTTCCGATCGCAACACGGGCAATCGTCTTCAGGTGGCTGCAGTAAGTTGAGCTTCATTGACTTACTTCATCGATGCATTCAAGCTTGACTTGCATCAACCTGCTTACCCGCCAGAGTTAGGAACTTGCTTCCATCCAGCAGTCTGCTTATGGGCTCCCTCCCCCCCCCTCCTCCTCTACCGTTGACTTTGGCTCTAAAGGATAAATATGGCCACCGGTCTTCTGTATAGCATCTTGAGATGCAGTCACATTTTAGTCGCGATATGCAATACGAAATTGTTATTGTACGTGTGATATATTGCATGTTTGTATTGTGTGTGCGTGTGTGTGCACCCTGCGCCTGGTGGTGGTGATGCGTGGTTAGACTCTAAAGTTGCAAGTTCAAACACGCACCTGGTGTTCTTTGGTTCTTTTGGTAAAGTCACGCTGTCCTACCAGACAGTCTCGCCCCTTCACCTGATGAAGGCCGCTTGTGCTGTGGCCGAAACGTCGTGAGAATATTATTGTGTTATTTTATTTTATCAATTTATTATTTTATTCTCATTCTACGTGACTTTACCGAAAGAACCAAAGAAGATGAATCATTGCAGTCACGAAAGCTTTAAATCGAAATTTATACGCACCTGGTGGTTTGCTGTGCCCCTATTCCAAGAGATTAATGAGCACAGCGCTGTCGACGTGTTGAGTCAAGTGGATGTCTTGAACAATGTGGCGTCACGCTGCTCGCTGCGAGTTCAAGACGGATACTGCTTATTTTGACATGAACGTAACGCTACAATGTTAATTGGCGGTTGACGTAAAAAAAAAACCTCTCTTATAATTAAAAATATCAAAGTTTATATTGGAACGACGTGTGCCTGACTGCCTTGGCGTGTTATTTCTGTACGTGACCCCCACACCCCCCCCCCCCCACCGTCTGCAGCCAGCGCAGCCTCGTGTGGCTCACTTCGTCAGCACCAAGAACAACACCCCCGAGCTGCTGGAGCCCATTCCCTACGAGTTCATGGCGTAAAGGGGAGGGGAGAGAAGACTACATCCCGCCCGCTCTCTCTCTCTCTTTGCCCGTTCACTCTGTCAATAAAGAATCGTCGAACCGTACCGCGCCCCGAATGAGTGTCCTGGTTTTGTCGGCGCCGCGTGTGTGTGGGTGTTTGCGTGTGTGTGGGTGTTTGCGTGTGTGTGGGTGTTTGCGTGTGTGTGGGTGTTTGCGTGTATGTGGGTGGTTGTGTGTGGTTGGGTGGTTGCGTGTGTGTGGGTGGTTGTGTGTGCGGGTGTTTGCGTGCGTGCGTGTGGGTGTTTGCGTGCGTGTGTGTGGTTGCGTGTGGGTGTTTGCGTGCGTGCGCGTGTGTGGGTGGTTGTGAGCGTGTGTGTGGGTGGTTGTGTGTGTGTGGGTGGTTGCGTGTGTGTGGGTGCGTGTGTGTGGGTGCGTGTGTGTGGGTGCGTGCGTCCAGCCCTCGTGCTAGATGCGTGTGGTTTGGTTAAAATTTACATTTTGGAAGAAAGTTGTCACAAGATGTGCAGCTTTAAAGTTTCAGATAACCTACTTTCCTTTAATGTGTTGGGCGGTCCGCACGACGGGGGATGCACATCCAGTTCATCCTTGTAAGAAGGGAAGCCTCTAGACGTGTAATGATTGTCACGGTCTGTGGCCATGGCTAAACATAGCGCGTTTATTCGGTTTAACTCGGAAAATGTCTACACGTGAAAGTGGTTCACTCGGGGAAGCTGTTAATCCCATAGGAGATTGAACAGCTTGACTCAAAGCTGTCCACATTGTGGTAATTACCTGTAGTGCATGCTAATAGTTCAAACGGTTCATTAAATTGTAAACCAAAGTTTATTTCCATTGACAATGTTGCAGTTTACAAGGTCACACGGCAAAGCTTCGCGTTCACATTCACTGTGTGCCATCTTACCCATGGGGTTTTTTTTCCCTCCCGTTTTTCAGAAAAAGTTGTGCAAGTCTTTCCCTGATTTTCAACGAGTTGCAACTACAGTCGCACAACTCTGCCCATTACACCAACTCTGCACTTGCGATGCAAAGATTAAAGCTTCGCGCGGCTAGAATTACGTTTTTGTAATTGCACACTGAGCATGTCCAGTGACCCATTCATGAACATATCGCGCCCTCCCCCACGAGCCAGAGCAGAAGCAGGAACCACCTCGAGTGAAGAGAGAAAAAAAACTAGTACCAGTTTATTTGTTTAAGTTTATTGATAATCATTACAAATGGCTTATCATATTTCACGGTTATTGACAACTGAATCATTTTGCCGGACCCAGGGGTCCCGCAAAAATCAGGTCAATAATTATGTTTCAGTCCGCCCCACTCGTGATCCTGACAGCAACGCGCTGCTCACCCAGACTCGCGCCAGCAGCAGGCGGCGATGGACACGATGGGCGCCACCCCACCGGCCAAACGCGAGCCCCCGGGGGGCGTCCGCTGCAGTCGCGCGCGGCGACGACGCCCTCCGGTCAGCCGTCGATCCTCAGCTTCTTTGCCAAGGCGAGCCCGCCGCTCCCGCAGTGAATTTAACGTGTTTATGTAATTTTTAAACTTTTTACGAAACTTAGTGCCCCGAGTAGCTCTCGACGAGGCCAATCGATTGACCACTAGTTTAGTTGTTGTCGGTAAGGTAACAAGACTCGTGTCGCTACGCGGTTTTTCCCACCCCGGGGCAGTGATGGGACCCCGGGGTCCCGCCAATTGCTTCAACTGATGAATATGGACTCACTTGTGGCCACAGGTGATACCGCCCACAAACTTGCACTCGTTACAAGTGAATTGTTTAGTGTTCGTCCAATGCACCCAACTACTTTTCCACCTTTTGAACTTAACATCTATTTCCCCATTTGGAAATAGTGCAGTGTTTGGGCAGAGTTGGTAAAACTCATTGCACATCAGTCGACTTTTCCTTCCCTTTATAAAGTAACTTTGAATTAAGAATCTTGATCCATTTGGATGTCTCGTATCATCGACTGCACCTCAATGTGTACCTGGCGCTGTGGCTGCATACCATGTGAGCTCCAAGTCCTACAATCGATTTGATAGATCTATTATTCTATAGGTTGATCTATCGTAGAAATGCGATTTCTCAATAACCAATGGCTGGTTTGGGCACGGAGGCACTTTCAACTGCATGTGGTCTTGTATAAGACCACATGCAGTTGTATAAGATTACCCAGTATCCTGCATATTCTATACAAATGCAGTCCATTAATTGGTGCAAAATTATGACGTCAAGATGAGAAGGCTCGATCGCGCTTTGGTATATCAACTCGCAAAGCCGTCTGTCCAATGTATGCGGGAATGATCATCAGCCAAGATCAGTCTGCTGCTGGACTAAGGGCTCCCTAAGCCATCGCAATCACAGTATCGTCTGCAAGTCGCAGGGTGGGTGTCCCGTTCACCGCTGAATCTCGGAACGCGCAAATGGTTCAGAGTTGTATTATTTAGAGAGGCGTAGCAGCGCCGCTGTTTTTAAAGACATTGCGCTCACAATAGAGAAGTGTAGCGACACGACCACACTGATCGCTGGCGCCAAATCCGTGCCACGCCCTCCCGCGTGGCCTTGCGGGAGCGTCGGTACCGATAAGGTTATTTTAGCGTGCGTCATCAGAACGGAACCGGAAGAAAAAGGGGCTGATAAAAGTGGACTATGGCAGGACATGTCGCTTGAAAGGATTAAAGCCAATGGTCGGGACTCAAAAGGTTATGGCAGCAAAATGACGGAACGGAAGAGGAGGCACCACGTCCCATGACGCATTAAACGGTCGGATTGAGTCGGTCCTTTGAAAATAAGAGCACGGGAACATCGCTGGGCTGCAACAGCCGCGTGGACATCAGCAGCACCTGCCAAGACAACGAGGAGGTAGAGGAATTCGAGGCGGCGTAGTGGATGGATGTGAAACAACACAAACTTTTAACCCGAATAAGCCAGCAAGGTTACCCCAGCCCCGAGCAGCCGCACCGGCAGAGACGCACATTGGTGGTGGGAGTGGTGGGAGTGGTGGTGTGGTGGCGGTGACCTTCCCCCGCACCTGCCATTAGCACGGGTTGGCGACGTACGGTGCGAAATAAGTTCTACAAACAAAACAACCACTCGGAGTAACCCCCCACCCACCCCGTACCTGCTGTGTGACCTTCATCGCCGTCACAGAGTCGCGGACGAGCTTGATCTCGGCTGGCGTCACTCCCCCCACGACGAAGACGACGACGAGCGGGTGGTCGGCCGGCCTGGGACGGCTCACCTGCACGGGGGCACGCCAAGGAACCACACACGGCGCGACACGCAAACACGCATCAGGCACGCGACACACGAACACGCACGCGACACGCGCAATGTAACACACGAGCCGCTTGCTCGAATGCTGCCCTTATTTGGCAGCAGCTGTTCTCTTGCACCGTACGTAGCCAACCGCGCTAAACGAACGTGCGGCGGAAGGACAACAAACTAAACACGGAAAATAAATTAAATATTTTCTTTCTACGTGACTTGACCGAAGGGACCAAAGAGTAATTCCTGCAGTCACGAAAGCTTCGAATCTAGTTTAAGCTAAACACAAAGCAGTTCTGAAGAAATTCGCTTTCAATCTTGGCGATGCAAAAGTGCATCGCCTAACAACGGAAGGAAGCGCGTTCCAGACGGCCGCAGAAGCGCACCTGAAAGCGCGCGATGCGGTAACCGTCATTGTTTGATGGCGAGAATGATGATGACGACGACGACGACGACGACTCTAGGCCCGGTGACGGGCTCACGATAGGCGCCCCACCAACGCGCTCGCGCACCTTCATGAACATGCTGATGCCGGTCTTGAGTAGGTCCGTCAGTCCACTGGCCATGTGCTCAATGTCGGAGCTGTCGGGCTGCTCAGCCGTGAAGATCTCATCCAGGATCTGCTTCAGCAGAGGCCGGTACACCGCTGGCTGTACGAGCACACGGAGACCAAGGCACGTGCGCCGACGCATTAGAGCCGCACTGAACGCGTGACAAGCGCCCTTGGTGAGCAGCTGTTGAGGCCGCAATGGCCGCACGAGGGTGTGGTGGGGCCGGCAGGTGTGCCCCACCGCCTTTGTCTCCCCCGGCGCCGATGTTTAGATGCCTCAATAGGTACTCATTTGAGGCTGAGTCGCCCTGGGGTAGGTCCAGGCCGGGTTTCAGTTTCATTTATTTGGTGTAACCCTGTGAGCCATGCGGCTCTCGACTCGGGTGCAGCCGCAACAAAACAAAAACATGAACAAGTAAACGTCTTAAAGTGACTGCGCGCAACAGAAAAATCCAGGAAAAAACAGCAAAGTCTTCCAGAAAAAAAGACACCGTATTTCAACGCTGTGTGCAAAAATCCCAGTGGGATGCAAGTCAAACAATAACAACCATAAGACAATGTAGATTAAAGTTATCAGGCTAACTCTGTACTACAACAAATAAACATGGCTAAACCAAAACGTTTTCAAAATCACCAAAATCAAGCTATACAAACAATGCAACAGTGATCATAGGAACTGTGATTAAAATTTTACAATAAACGATATACATAAACATGTACGACCAAACTTTGCAGCCATAGCTGGTTGCATGAGTCACTCCATAACAGCAGGAGTGTCAGTATCAAAACTCCACACAAACAATAGGTGCCTGGGTCGGGATAGAACCCACGCCCTCCTGTATAGCAGGCGAGGTAGTTAACATCTCACTGCCACGATGCTACACCGCATCGCTGCTGCTGCCATGGTGCAAACGGTGAACCTGCCAAGTGGGGTGGTGCGGGTTGGTGGGGGTGGTGGTGGTGGGGGTGGGGATGGTGTAGGTGGTGGTGGAGGTGGTGGTGGGGGTGGTGGTGGTGGTGGGGGTGGTGGTGGTGGTGGGGGTGGTGGAGGTGGTGGGGGTGGTGGGGGTGGGGATGGTGTAGGTGGTGGTGGAGGTGGTGGTGGTGGTGGTGGAGGTGGTGGTGGGGGTGGTGGTGGTGGTGGGGGTGGTGGAGGTGGTGGGGGTGATGGGGGTTGCGGAGGTGGTGGGAGTGGTGGAGGTGGTGGTGGAGGTGGTGGGGGTGGTGGAGGTGGTGGTGGTGGTGGTGGTGGGGGTGGTGGTGGCGGGGGTGGTGGTGGAGATGGTGGGGGTGGTGGTGGTGGAGGCGGCGGGGGTGGTGGTGGAGGTGGTGGTGGAGGTGGTGGGGGTGGTGGTGGTGGGGATGGTGGTGGTGGTGGAGGTGGTGGTGGTGGAGGCGGGGGTGGTGGTGGAGGCGGTGGTGGTGGAGGTGGTGGAGGCGGCGGGGGTGGTGGTGGTGGTGGTGGTGGTGGAGGTGGTGTAGGTGGTGGTGGTGGTGGAGGCGGCGGTGGTGGAGGCGGCGGGGGTGGTGGTGGGGGTGGTGGTGGCGGGGGTGGTGGCGGGGGTGGTGGCGGGGGTGGTGGAGGTGGTGGTGGTGGAGGCGGCGTTCACGTCTCCGCCCCACCACTCCAGGAGCACCCACCTGGTGTGCCCCCTCCCCGGGGTCGTAGATGTTGGAGAAGCGCTTGAGAGCGTGACGCGAGCGCGCCACTCCGCGCAGCGACTCCAACACGGAGGCCGCCAGCCGCTCGCGCTCCGCTTGGCTCGGCGCGGCGGCGCCGCCGCCACCCTCCCCTGCTCCTGCGTGGCACGGACGAAGGTGGCCCCGTGAGACACAGTCCCCCTGATCACTGTTACGTTGCTTTTATGGCTTTACTTTGGTGATTTCGAAAACGTTTTTTGGTTTGGCCATGTTTTTGTTTATTGTAGTGCGGAGTTAGACTGATGGCCTTAATCTAAGTTGTCTTGTGGTTGTTGTTGTTGTTGTTGTTTGACTTTGCATCCCACTGGGATTTTTTGCACACAGCGTTGGTGTACGGTGCTTTTTTCCGGAATATTTTGCTGTTTTTTTCATGGATTTTCTGTTTGCACAGTAAACACAAAGTCACTTTAAGATGTTTTTCTTGTTCATGTTTTTTGTTTGTTGCGGTTGCACCCGATTCAAGAGCCGAATGGCTCACAGGGCTATACCAAATAAATGAAACTATGAAACCGAGGTCGAACGCCGCTTTGTCAAACCGTCGATCTGGAACGGCGGTCTGTGAAAAGTTCCTGGCCATCTGTTGAAGAGGAGCTTTGTCGCTCATCCGGTTCCACAAGTGTGAACACACATTCATATTTTGAGAACAGACATTTTTTTTTGGGCCTTGGCTAAAATTACCGGTAGTTGGAGAGCTGCATCACACGTGGAGAGCTACTTGTAAACAAACACTTCAGCAGGTATACACAGCAGATTATAACACACATTCTGACTTAAATAAACAAAAACACGTGATGGAATGAACTGCGTCTATTCAGTTATTTCCCCACCCCTTATTCTTTAACAGTGCAGTTTGACTGTTGTACATTTTGTTGTCACCAAGACATTCCCTAGTGACCCCCATTCCCTGCCATATTTAATCAATTGTCTTTATGTTAAATTATTTTTGAGATTTAAAATTTGTTTTTAAACGGCTCCCTGCAAGGGGGGGGGGGGGGGGGGAGAGGGGCCAAGGAGCCGCCGCATGCGGCTATGGAGGCGCAGGTTGCCGACCTATGACCTATGACCAAGCAGAATTGCACAGAGAACCGTCACGCAGACCCACGAGAGACTCTCGCAGAGAGACACGGAATCACAGAGATACCCTGACTCACACAGAGAACCGTAACACAGACCCACGAGAGACTCCCGCAGTGAGACACGGAACCACAGAGACACCCAGAATCGCATAGAGAACCGTCACGCAGACCCACGAGAGACTCCCGCAGAGAGACACGGAATCACAGAGACACCCAGAATCGCACAGAACCGTAACACAGACCCACGAGAGACTCCCGCGGAGAGACACGGAATCACAGAGACACCCAGAATCTCACAGAGAACCGTAACACAGACCCACGAGAGACTCCCGCAAAGACACGGAATCACAGAGACACCCAGACTCGCACAGAGAACCGTCACGCAGACCCACGAGAGACTCCCGCAGAGAGACACGGAATCACAGAGACACCCAGACTCACACAGAGAACCGTAACACAGACCCACGAGAGACTCCCGCAGAGAGACACGGAATCACAGAGACACCCAGACTCACACAGAGAACCGTAACACAGACCCACGAGAGACTCCCGCGAAGAGACACGGAATCACAGAGACACCCAGACTCACACAGAGAACCGTAACACAGACCCACGAGAGACTCCCGCGGAGAGACACGAAATCACAGATATACGCAGGCTCGCACAAGAGAACCACAGACGAACAGTGAGACCCCCTACGACGAGAACCCACACACTAATGTAGTCATAGACCAGCATGAAGACCCAGAGACTCATAGACACCCAGACTCACACAGAGAACCACACAACGAGCCCCACGAAAGTACAAGTCATCGACTCGCATTAAGACCCGCGGACTCGCACAGACTACAATCGCCGTGCCAATTGCCCTAATCTATTGCATAGCCACGTTTTGCTGCGCGTTGAATTCATATTTATTTTCGTTTTTTTGCTTCGTAGATTTTCTGGTTTCTTTTTCGTACATCCTTTGTTATTCCAGGTCTCCCATTGCAAAAGGAGACTTCTCTCTCAACCGACCCTCTCATGTGGTAACAAAAGTTCTTGTACGCATATACAACATCCGAGTTCAGTGCAAAATAACAAAATGGAAAGCTAAACGATCTCCCCGCTCAATTGGCGCACTGTTCTACCGGCAGCGTGTGCCGGTGGGAACTACACGTTCCCGTGACGGGGGACGGTCCGTCCTAACCGACTCGCCACTAGGCTTTCAAGGCACCGCGCGGTTGAGAATGTTGACATCCAGCGCCCTCTGCTGGCCGCGCTGCGTGTGCCCGCTGCGGCTATCGGGGCAGCGGCCTCAGCTCCTCCAACGTCAACCCACTCACTGCTGGATGAAGGCTTTCTCACCCCGCCCCCGCATCGCTTGTCGATCATTGGGCATTGCTTGAGCATACTTCACTGCGGACCCGCTCGGGTAGTCCTCACCCACTGACATTAGCCAGGAATCAAACGCAGGTCGCCAGGTTGATAGTGCAAAGTGACCACTGCCGGAGCCAGTGGGGGGGGGGGGGGTGGGTGGATGGCACGTGCCCCCCCCCCCAATGATCCGATCGAAATCTCTAATTTCGATCGGATCATTGGGGTTTATTAGTAATAAATCGGTATTTTGCGACCCCCACTTCCACTGTGTAACATATTATTACGTTCCAGGGACTCTATGAGATGATAGGACAATAGTCTGAGTCCATAATTGGCAATAAGTAACAGCAAAAAAACATTGCTCTGATAATGTGATGCATTGTCTTAGAAACTGGTGTGGACCAAATGTCGGCTTAAGGCTTTCGTGACTGCAGGAATTCATATTCTTTGGGTCTTTCGGTAAAGTCACGTGGATAGGTAAAAAAAATAATGAAATAAACACCAGATGACAGTCGCTTTTGTTGCGATCGAAACGTCGTAGTTTTTGTTGTTTATTTAATATTTTGTTTAACCTATCTATGTGACTATACCGAAAGACCCAAAGAATATGGTGTGGACCAATCCGTTTCAAAGACAATGCATCATATTATCAGAGCTTGTTATTGTTGATCTGCATGATCACCACAACTACGTGTGGTTAATGCAGACAGGATTCTGTTTGGCGTTTTAACGTCATAACACAGCTTTTAAATTTGCCAGAAAGGCTAAAAACTATTCTGATATTTTGATACTGGCAAAGAAATGTCCCATATTGTAGCTGCTCACACACCTGCATATCACAACTCACTCAAGCTATCAATGTGCAACCCTTTGTTATAATCCACTGCTAGATAAAGACCACTCCACACTGTGGGGGGTTATTATTTTTCTTCTTTTGAACCATACTTCAACGACGTTTGGTGAATGCTGAGTTGGTACATCTGGGGAAGGGGGAGAGGTGCCCGGGACCGGTTCGGATATCACGGTCGGGAGTCAAACTCGGCTTGGCTGGGGGGAGGAGGGGAGGTAGGTTCATAGCACAGTCACGAATTGATCTCGGCAAAGGGTTGTGTGTTTTTTTTAAAGCGACGCGGATACATTTCATGTCAGCTGTAACATTTTGATTTCGTGTGATTGCCATTCAAAATGAATTGTGTATTTAATTACAGTTTTCCATACGCACATGCCTCGACATGCGGTAATTAAACCCAATGGCATGCAGGTGTGTGTGGGGGGGCAAACCGTTTAGTCGGAGCGAGCGGTGGCGCAGCGGTGAGCGCACTGAGCCGATCTTGGGCACATTTGCCCTCTTCAATCAGCCTGCTCTGACCAGCGTGGTGAGGTATGGTGGTGGTGAGGTATGGTGGTGGTGAGGTATGGTGGTGGTGAGGTATGTGGTGGTGAGGTATGGTGGTGGTGAGGTATGGTGGTGGTGAGGTATGTGGTGGTGAGGTATGGTGGTGGTGAAGTATGTGGTGGTGAGGTATGGTGGTGGTGAGGTATGGGTGGTGAGGTATGGTGGTGGTGAGGTATGGTGGTGGTGAGGTATGGTGGTGGTGAGGTATGGGTGGTGAGGTATGGGTGGTGAGGTATGGTGGTGGTGAGGTATGGTGGTGGTGAGGTATGGTGGTGGTGAGGTATGGTGGTGGTGAGGTATGGTGGTGGTGAGGTATGTGGTGGTGAGGTATGGTGGTGGTGAGGTATGGGTGGTGAGGTATGGTGGTGGTGAGGTATGTGGTGGTGAGGTATGGGGTGCGTTGGGCTAGGCCTTCATCCAGCAGTGGATTGACACTGGCCTACGGTGTTTTTGTTTTAACGACAGACACAAACACACACGCACCGTACGTAGCACGGTTGGCCACGTTCGCTTGCAAAAGATGTTCAACACACTAATACAATAATTGAAACGATCTTTAGTTGTTGAAAGCGATTCTTTCCCCCAGTGAAAATGGCACGTGGCTGAGCACGTGTCCTCGATTCTGGCCACGTGTACAAAAATAATACGGATGTGTGTTGCAGCCAGCACGTGGGTGTGCGTGGTTGGCTTACGCGTGTCAATGCACGTGTGTTTGGCACAAGTTATTCCCTCGGTATTCGCGAGGGATACGTTCTGGAGACGCTGGGGTGGTGGAGCGGTGGCGTAGCGGCTAGCGCGCTGCGCTCCGAACCTGCCGACCCCAGTTCGATTCCCGCTCACGGCCAACACCGGTGACGATTATCTGAACCGGTCTTGGGCATCCGCTAGGTCGACTCGGCTTTAAACATGAGCACTTGGTGCGGTTTGTAAACATCGCCACTGGGGAGACAAAGGCGGCCGGGTGTGGTGCTGGCCACCCACCCCCTCGTGTGCCGTGCCAGCCTTCATAGGTGCTCGCTGACAGCACTTGCCCCAACAGTATGTTAAGGCTACAGGGGGGATCTTTGTTTTTTTGTTTGGAATACGTGTTTGGCAAGTGTTTGTTTGGAACGCGTGTGTTTTTGGAACACGCGTGTGTGCGTTTGTAACACATGTGTGTATTTGGAACACGTGTGTGTGTGTGTTTGGAACACGTGTGTGTGTGTGTGTTTGGAACACGTGTGTGTGTTTGGAACACGTGTGTGTCAAGACTCGGTGTGTATGGAAGCCGCATTATCTTTCAAACGCCGGTGGTGGTTTGCCTGGATGTATTTGGACCACGTGCGATGTGTTGTAGGCCACGTGGCGGTTTGCCCGCCACGTGTGAGACACGTGTAACAGTGCGATACCAAAAGGTGTGCGTGCGTGAAACACCGACGCACGTGTGTATTGGAGACACGTGTGTGTTTGTGTGTTGTGTGAGAGAGGCGCGTGGTTAAACATGTTTGACAAACACGTGTTCATACCTGTCAACCCCTAATCAGTGCCCTACTTTATTATAGAACAACTGAGACCTCATTGGTCACCCCGTGCCCCTTATAAATCCCAACGTTCATCCTACAAAGTTCCGTCACAGGGGAAAAACACAATTAGACAATCACCACGAGCAGACTCACCACTACACTCACCACTACAAACCTGTCAACCCCTTATCAGTGCCCTACCTTATTACAGACCAATTCAGACCTTATTGGTAACCCCGTGCCCCTTATAAATCCCAACGTTCATCCTACAAAGTCCCGTCACAAGGGAGAAACACAAACAAAGAGACAACATTTTGTGTTGTTGTTGTTGCCCGCATTGAAACGGCTGTACGCCGTGTGGACAAGAAAACCCAATATCCCCGGACAAGAGCACGTGTTTAAACCGTTATGCGTCTGACAGGTCTGCGCGTGTTTGAGAATGGTTTGTAAAACGTGAAGACAGACAGGCGCCGCCGCCAAATCACAGCGCGCGCTTTCAGAAAGCGCTTCAGCGACCGTCTGGAACGCTCTTCCGATATTCGGAAGCCACCGGAGCTATGCACTCTTACATCGTATCGATTGAATAACAGCGAAACACAGCCGTAACAGAGAGCACACGTTCCCGTGTTGGCACGTGATTTGTATTATCCTGCGGGGTGTGCAATGTTACCTTTGTGGGTCAACGTCTGACACAAAGTGATGTTGCGATGCCCACTCTGGCAGTTCCAATAGACAATATTACTTCTCCCGTGATAGGACGCTGATAGCACAGTCGCAATGTAATGGGGTGAGAGAGTTTACAAACCCACGCGCAGCCATCGATGACGTTCATAAACGGAGCAGTCTCCGGATGAACGCGATGCTTCAGAACATCGGCACAGCCTTTTTGTGTTTAGTTTGTTGTCCTTACACCGCACCTCCGATTAGTGCGGTTGGCTATGTACGGTGCGAAAGAAGTTCAAAATACTGAACATACAAGCATGAAGCTGAGCGCCTGGCCACAGTGCACAGCAGGTAGGAGGCTGTTGCGCTCCGTGATGGGTGGCAAATGGGTCGTTGTATTGCACTGCTATGCTCCCACGTCTATGTTCCTCCAACTTCGCCAACCCAGTGTGGTCAAGTAGGAGTGGGGAAGGAGTGGGGGGGGGGGTCTCCTGACGAGTGGCTGTACACGGACATGGCACGTTTGTACAGGTGTGCAGGTGTCAGACAAATGCCTGACACCTTTGTGTCTGTGTGTGTGTGTGCCAGAGCGAGGCACGTGCGTCACACGTGTTCGTATTTTGAGACAGATGTGTAGAGTACTGGGAAAACGCGCGCGCGCGCGTGTGTGTGTGTGTGTACGTGTGTGCGCGTGTGTGTGTGTGCACGTGTGTGTGTGTGTGTGACACGCGTGCGACACGCGCGTGGCGGCCAACACCATCGATAGCGATGATCTGAACCGGTCACGGGGCCTCCCCTATGTCTTCATATAGCAGTGTATTCACAAAGGTTTGTAGACGACTAGCTCGAGTGAGTTGTAATATACAGGCGTGTACTACAGCATGCGTGACATCGGTTGTGTGCGCGTGGGTGGGAAGCGGTGGTGGAACGGGCAGCGCGCCGCGCTACGAACCCGGCGACCTGAGTTCGATTCCCGCACGCCAGGGTGCCCCCCGTTATAACGTGATAATACCAGAGTGTCCCGTTATAACGTGATAATACCAGTGTGCCCCCCGTTATAACGTGATAATACCAGTGTCCCGTTATAACGTGATAATACCAGAGTGTCCCGTTATAACGTGATAACACCAGGGTGCCCCCCGTTATAACGTGATAACACCAGGGTGCCCCCCGTTATAACGTGATAACACCAGGGTGTCCCGTTATAACGTGATAACACCAGGGTGTCCCGTTATAACGTGATAACACCAGGGTGTCCCGTTATAACGTGATAACACCAGGGTGCCCCGTTATAACGAATTTAAAAAAGCAGAGAGAGAGAGAGCGAGAGAGAGAAAAAGCAAATAAGCTTGCTATGCATGACGAATTAAGTTATGAAGTTTGAATAAGGGTAAAAATGGAAAGTTCCTGGCACAAAAACCACATACTGTACTCGTGCGTTCACTTACTGAGACGTATTTAGGACCTGGCATTCGTTTTGGCTGAATATTTGTCAGGTGGTTGGGAAAGAAAGTAGTAGTGAAAACACTCTGCAGCCTGTACACCAACCCGTACATGCACACCAGGCTGTACATACACACCAGCCTGTACACGAACGCGTACATGCACACCAGGCTGTACAGACACACTAAGGCTGTACACCAGGCCGTACAGACACACCAAGGCTGTACACCAGGCTGTGCACCAGCCTGTGCACCAGCCTGTGCACCAGGCTGTACCCCAGGCTGCACACCAGCCCGTGCACCAGCCTGTGCACCAGCCCGTACACCAGCCTGTGCACCAGCCTGTACAGGCTGGTGCACAGGCTGTACACCAGGCTGTACAGGCACACCAAGGCTGTACACCAGGCCGTACAGACACACCAACCTCTTCCGACATGACTCCCAACACGGAGTGGGTCTGGTTTCCGATGCGACTTGGCGTGCAGCTTGTCACGCTCGAGTGTTGTGTCGATATTCGTCTGTTAAACCGTGTTAACTACGGCTGACGAAAGGGGAGTAAGAAACACATCGGGGCAAGTGGTGCTTCTACCCATGCTCCCGCAATTGGGAAAAGAGGGTCCGATTCACACCGATCCGATTTCACGACGGCGGGGTTTACATTTTAACGCATTGTGACGTCGTAAAAGCGGGGGACCGCCTGTATTTATTTAGCTGCGACTGTAGTGAAGATGGGGGGGGGCAGTCAGAGGCAGAGGAGTAGAAGAGGAAGATCCAGAGGAGCCTGGACTCGAGTCGGTACAGGGAATCAACAGCACAGATTACAGTGGGGCAGAAGGAGACATCAGCAGCAGCAGCAGAGTAGGGAGCGACCTCCCACTTTGGTTGTATGGAATGAGGAGCCATCATTGAAAGGAGTCGAGCCAGACCAGGGGGCAGCAGAGGGCAGCAGAGCACGTGGAGGAGAGAGGCAGGCGGGAGCGGGCCACCGAGGACGCTGTCGTAGACGTGGTATTGGTTGGGACAGAGGGAGGGCCGTACAATCGAACTTTTTAGAGTCAAAGTCGGACGGCCTCGTTCTAGCACGCCGATGACATCGCTGAGGACATCGCTTAGGACGCAACTTACACGTGCTTGAATGCAACATCTTACGCGGGCACATCAACCAGGGAGGACTGTGACCGTGATTTGTCTTATTACGATCAAACCATTCCCATATAACCTCTGTCCACACCAGAGAGTAGCAGAGCTGTTCCGTGTGTGTATATACTGTGTATGTATATACTGTATTTAGATTGAAAGCTTTCGTGACTGCAAGGATTCATCTTCTTTGGTTCTTTCGGTAAAGTCACGTAGAATGAGAATAAAATAATAATAAAATAACACAATAAAATTCTCACGACGTTTCGGCCACAACCCTTAGCTATTTCAATGCTAAATTACTAGTTGCCTCTGTGGATGTGTAGGTTTTGACTTTAACATAGCCATTCCTGTGACCAGTCACAAGCTAATCCCTCAGCTATTTGATATGTAAACCCCTTTGTCAAGGTGCCTCACTTCTCCCAACCAGCTTAAAAGTCGCTACGAATCTTAACATCGTTCATTGAAGCTCTGTCGTCCCGACAGGTCTGTACCTTTCACCTGAAGACGGCCGCTTGCGTTGTGGCCGAAACGTCGTGAGAATTTTATTGTTATTTTATTATTTTATTTTCATTCTACGTGACTTTACCGAAAGAACCAAAGAAGATATATACTGTATGTATATACTGTATGTATATATACTGTGTATATACTGGGTATGTATATACTGCAAAGAGGTCGTCTCCCGTCAATCGTAACTGTTTTTCTTTTCTTAATTCTCGGAGCTTGAAGCGAATGGAACGTGCCTTTTGCGTCCAGCATCAGAATCTTTGTTTCCGCTGCAGGAGGAATCCGATGAGCTACGAAGCTCTTTTTCAACAGATGTCCAGTAAGGGCACGGGACTCGGCGAGTTCCACCAGAAAACAGACGAAGAAGAAGAAAAACACGACAGGGGTGCAACATAGAGAGAAAATGGTAAGACAAGTCGCTAAATATAAATAAGAATTACGTGAATGACATAATAACGATTGTTATGCTCCACGCCTTCACCAACCAGCACTGATCAGCGTGGTGAAGTATGGTGAAGTGTGGTGGTGAAGTATGATGGTGAAGTATGGTGAAGTATAGTGAAGTATGGTGGTGAAGTATGGTGGTGAAGTATGGTGAAGTATGGTGGTGAAGTATGGTGAAGTATGGTGAAGTATGGTGGTGAAGTATGGTGAAGTATGGTGGTGAAGTATGGTCAAATGGCACCCGTGACACGCACAGCATGAGCAGGCCCTCATCCAGCAGTGGATTTCCAAAAAAAGGCAGTGGTGGTGGTGGTGTGTGATAGTAGTGGTGTGTGGTAGTGGCAGTAGTGGTGTAGATGTGTGGTGGTGGTAGTGGTAGTAGTTGTGGTAGTAGTGGTGGTGTGTGGTAGTTTTTGTGTGGTGGTAGTGGTGGTGTGTGGTAGTAGTGGTGGTGTGTGGTAGTGGTGGTGGCGATGTGTGGTAGTAGTGGTGGTGTGTGGTAGTTTTTACGTGTAGTGGTGGTGGTGGTGTGTGGTAGTAGTGGTGGTGTGTGGTAGTAGTGGTGGTGTGTGGTAGTGGTGGTGGCGATGTGTGGTAGTAGTGGTGGTGTGTGGTAGTAGTGGTGTAGATGTGTGGTGGTGGTAGTGGTGGTGTGTGGTAGTGGTAGTAGTGGTGGTGTGTGGTAGTAGTGGTGGTGTGTGGTAGTTTTTATGTGTAGTGGTGGTGGTGCTGTGTGGTGGTAGTGGTGGTGTGTGGTAGTAGTGGTGGTGCTGTGTGGTGGTGGTAGTGGTGGTGTGTGGTAGTAGTGGTGGTGCTGTGGTAGTAGTGGTGGTGTTTGGTAGTTTTTATGTGTAGTGGTGGTGTGTGGTGGTAGTGGTGGTGTGTGGTAGTAGTGGTGGTGCTGTGTGGTGGTGGTAGTGGTGGTGTGTGGTAGTAGTGGTGGTGCTGTGTGGTGGTAGTGGTGGTAGTAGTGGTGGTGTGTGGTAGTTTTTATGTGTGGTGGTAGTAGTGGCGATGTGTGGTAGTGGTGGTGATGACGACCACGTCTATGGTTGTGGCGGCCGTGATAGCATTGGCCACGGTGCCGTTATAAACAATCCAAACGGACGCCGATATAAAAAAAAAACACAGCAAAGCACAGCCCCCTCCCCCCATTTGGCTCTTCAATCGGACGGTGATTTGGGGGGCCCCCCACTGGGGGGCGAGGAGGAGGAACACGTGCGGCAGTCGCGGCTCCGCCTGCTGCACAGGTTACGCGCAGACGCGCAATTTACTGTACAGGAAGCGCGTTCACGTGGAAGTCATTAGGAGGAGAACTTTCTGCGAGCGAAGGAGCGAGTCAATGAGCAGAAATAAATAAGTCTAGAGAGAGAGAGTGAGAGAGAGTGAGTGAGAGAGAGTGAGTGAGTGAGAGTGAGTGAGTGAGAGAGAGTGAGAGAGAGAGTGTGAGAGAGAGAGTGAGAGAGAGAGAGTGAGTGAGTGAGAGAGTGAGTGAGTGAGAGAGTGAGTGAGAGTGAGAGAGTGAGTGAGTGAGAGAGAGTGAGAGAGTGAGAGAGAGAGTGAGAGAGAGAGTGAGTGAGAGAGAGAGTGAGAGAGGGAGAGAGTGAGAGAGAGAGAGTGAGAGAGAGAGTGTGAGAGAGAGAGTGAGAGAGAGAGTGAGTGAGAGAGAGTGAGTGAGTGAGGGAGAGTGAGTGAGAGAGAGAGAGTGAGAGAGTGAGAGAGAGAGTGAGTGAGAGTGAGTGAGAGAGTGATAGAGAGTGAGAGAGAGAGAGTGTGAGAGAGTGAGAGAGTGAGTGAGAGTGAGAGAGAGTGAGTGACAGAGTGTGAGAGAGAGAGTGAGAGAGTGAGTGAGAGTGAGTGAGAGAGAGTGAGAGTGTCGCACGCGATGGTGCGCTACTCCTTCGCCACCACCGCCCACTTTTTGTTTTCTTCCCGTCGCTCGTCTTCATCTGCGCTGTGCACGCGCGCACGCGGGCACGCGCGTAGTTAGTTCATAGTTTTATTTATTTGGTGTAGCCCTGTGAGCCAGACGGCTCTTGAATCTGGTGCAACCGCAACAAACAAAAAACACGAACAAGAAAACATCTTAAAGTGACTTTGTGTGACTGTGCAAACAGAAAATCCAGGAATAAAAACATCAAAATATTCCTGAAATAGCACCGTACACCAACGCTGTGTGCAAAAATCCCAGTGGGATGCAAGTCAAACAACAACAACAACCACAAGAAAACTTAGATTAAGGCCATCAGTCTAACTCCGTACTACAATAAACAAAAACGTGGCCAAACCAAAAAAACGTTTTCGAAATCACCAAAATAAATCCATAAATGCAATGTAACAGTGATCATAGGAACTGTGACCGAATTTTTAACAATAAACTACATAAATAACATGTAACACCAAACCCTGTAGCCATAGCTGGCTGCATAAGTCACTCCACAAACAACAGGAGCATCAGTCGGAGTATCAACATTTCTCAATGCACCTTTAAGATCAGCACACTAAATCAAAATACAGAATAATACTTTGCAGCGGTCATCCGGAGCGAAACATTTAATTTCATTTTAGGCCACTGAATACCCACTGAATAGCAGTGGCAGCTAGGGGTGTACAACTCCTCTAGAGCCTCCCCACAGACCCCACCCCCCCTGTGTAGCCTTCAACAGACTGGTGGGTGCGTGGTGGGGGGCGAACCTGTGAAGGCCGGCAGGGCACACGAGGGGAGGTTAGGGTGGGGGTGGCCGGCCAGTACCACTCGCGACTGCCTTTGCCTCCCCGGTGGCGTTGTTCGCACACCGCACCAGGTGCTCATTTGAGGCCGGGTCGAGAGATAAGGGGAGGCTCCCAGGACCGGCTCAGATAACCACCGCCGGCGTTGGTGGTGGCCGTGTGCGGGAATCGAACTCGGGTCACCGGGGTCGCAGTGCAGGGCGCTAAGCGAAACGCTACTGCTCACCACACACATACACAGACATGCACAGACACGCACGCACGCACAGGCACGCGCGTGTGTGTGCGTGTGTGCACACGCATTTAGACACGCGCAAGGACACACTGACACACTCGTACACACACACACACACAAAGACAGAGATCCCCTGCATAGCCTTCAACAAACTGCTGGGGCAAGTGCTGTCACAGCGAGCACCTAAAACACTCACACGCACACACAGATACACGCAGTCATGCATACGTATTAAAACACATACATATGCATGCAGAGGCTGAGACACACACGCACACACACCAACGCAAACGCACATACACATACACACACGCATCAACTCGCACACGCATGCGCACACACACACACACACGAACTCTGCTCTGCCACCCATACGGGATGAATGGTTTTCATTAAGAGGAACAGAGCGTCCACGTTTGCCAACTCAGCTTCTTAGGGGAGCAGCTATTGAGGCTGGGTCTATCGTAGCGGCACAACAGCACTTGTGGTTCCCATCCAACATATATATACGGGTTTTTATTTTATTTAATTTCCACACACATGCGTGCAGTGGTTTATAGCACACCGCATTACGAGCCTGACGACAAAACTTCGATTCCCGGCCCACGGCTAACCTAAGCGAGTGACATCTGCACCGATCCTGGGCACCGACTTCACCGCCCGGTGCTCACCGGCGTGGTGAATTATGGGTCGAACAACTCCCGTCAGCCGACAGGGCGTGGAAATGCTTTTCGTCCAGCAGTGGACTTGACAAAAGCGCCGTTAATATGAAGGGTGCCGCCGGGCTAAAGTGTGCCCGTGTGTCCGCGTAAGAGAACGCGGAGTTCAATACTCGCGGGAGAAGAGCAATGGTTATTTGACGGACGTATTGTATTCGCAAATTCATGGGGAGGACACAGCGCGGTTTGTAAATCTGCGTGGCTCCTCCTTAAGAGTGCGAGTTAAAAATCTCAGCCACAGATCATCCCCATCGTAGTCATCTTCATTATAATCATAGTTTCCATCGTCGCCGTCGTCATCATCATCATCATCATCGTGACCTTCGTAATCACTCCGGGGGTTGTTAAAAAGTCCGGCAAGACCTGACGTGGGGTGCGGCGATCGTCCGACGCGAGAGACAGGTCACGGCCATAGGAACGTGGAATTTCAAACGCAGCTTGCGTGCGGTTCAGCGACCCTGTGCTCACGTGGGCAGGTTCACCGAAATTTGACTTTAAAAAAAAAAACAACGTTCAACTGACCCTTTCGAATCGGAACAAACGAATGGACCTTCCCCCGACAGCGCAAAGCGCGATCCCCGCACAGGCACAGCAAAGTCTGCGGGCCGCAAGCGGTGTCATCGCAACGCTCCTCCTTCACACCCGTACGTTGGCGTCACGCTTTTTCAGGCTCCGTCGGACCAAAATACCACCGGAGCGGTGCGCACCGCGAGCGTTTTGAGCTGGTCAGAATCAGAGTGTTCATTTATACTGCATGGGGAATCTGATGAGCGATGAAGCTCTTTTTGCACAGATGCCCAGCAGGGTGCATTTCAGAACGTTACAACAACAACAATCAAAATGTCAAAACACGGCAGTAGTGCAAAGTATAGGAAAGGTAAGCAAGTCACGAAAAATAAATACAAATAAAACTGAACTATTATATTTAATCTTCATCATGGGACCTCCTTTGCCAGTACCAAAATATGAGAATAGTTTTTTCCCCTTTTATCTGGCAACAAAACAGGTGTTACGTTGTTAAAACACCATCATGTCTGCATTAACAACAATACTTGTGGTCAAAATGCAAACAAAAAACTCTGATATTTGCATTGTCTTTGAAACCGATTGGTCCACACCAGAGACAGCTTTCTTTGGAGCCTCGTCTCAAAACGGTGTTAGACCAGAGGACGCCAAAAGGCGTACACAGCACAAAGACAACGCCACTATCAGAGTAATGAGACCTCGGTGGTGAGCATCTACATCATGGGACCTCCTTTGCCAGTACCAAAATATCAGAATAGGTTTTTCCCCTTTTATCTGGCAACAAAATGTTTCAGTTTGGTGTTTTAACAACTCGCCACCTGTTTTGTTGCCAGATAAAAGGGGAAAACCCTATTCTCGTATTTTATCTTACCAGGTAAAAGCCCACTGAGCTATTAGCTTCTTCATCAGAAGCGACCTGGCCACAAATGATACTCCGTACTATTCTAGATTTGAAGCGTCCGTGACTGCAAGGATCCATACTCTTTGGTTCTATTCGGTAAAGTCACGTAGGTAAAAAATAAAACAACAAAAATCACGACGTTTCGGCCACAACACAAGCGGCCTTCATCAGGTGAAGGGACCAGACTGTCTCGAGGACAACGCTGGAGTGAAACACAGCCAAGCTCAGACCGCGACCTTTAAGCCGTGTGAGAGTAATTAAGGTGCCTTGACAAAGGAATTAGCATAAAAATTTGACTACTATTACTACTATCACGAGGATTTACAATTTCATTTTATTTTAACCAGGTTAAGGCCCCACTGAGCCACGTAGCTTCTTTTCTTTCCCGAAGCGACCTGGCCATCACAAGTGGCGGCTCAACCAAAGTGGCTTCACCGTCGCGTGGAAATGTACAACGCGCGCTGGTTGCGCGTCGCCATCCCCCGCCGGTCGCCCACGCTCCCGGGGAGGAGGCTCCGCTCGCCACGTTTGTGCGAGTAAACGCGTTTCCCCCCGTTCGCCAAAAGTCCTCCCCGGTGGGCAACGCGAGGAAGGATGTTGCGGAATATTTGTTTTTTTTGCTTTTGCAAATTGTTCATACGAAATGTCCTCCCCTCTCTGCAAAAGTAGTTTTGGGATCCTGGCGCAATGGTAACAATAACCATCGTCTTTTTCTCTCCCCCGCCCCCCCAACAACAATCACGACAACGATCGAACGCTGGCACCCTGCACCGTGCATTCTTATTGAAGACAAATAATGTTTAATTCATCTTTCCTACTGGCCTTTCGGAGTAACGTTACCCAGCAGAATTCGCTTAACCCTGGACCAGTTTCAACCTTCTGGCTCTCATCAGCAGAGTTTGGCCCATTAAACAAATACTGCTGTGTTGCCAGATGTTATTCGTATAAGCGTTCCATCTTCCTGTTTCAGGATTTTTTTTTGTTAAATCAATATTCCACAAAAACTAATTCTGGAATTTTGTATCGCATTCATCATCATCATCATGGTCATCGGCCGTGATCGATCCACTGCTGGATGAAGGGCTCCTTAAGCCGTTGCCACCTCTCACGGAACTCTTGCGATGCCACAAACTCTCTACTTCCGTTCATCTCATACTCGATTAAAAAAAAGTTTTGCTGGATGGCACGCACATACACATTTCTACTGGCACACGTACGTACGTACGGCATTCTACTGGCACACACGTATGCAACCGTACTGGCACACATGGCATACATATGTTCATAATGCTGTCACGCATACGTTTACAATGCTACTGGCACACGTATGTACACAATGCTACTTGCACACATACATGATCTTACTGGCACACATACACACACACGCACAATCCTACCGGCGCACATACACAATATTATTGGCACATATTCTTTGGTTCTTTCGGTATAGTCGCGTAGAATAAAAAAAAAATTTACCACGACGTTTCGATCGCAACACAAGCGGTCGTCATCAGGAAAAGGGGGTTATAGCCTCTAAAGGCAAACTGTTCATAAAGGTTTAAATGCAGCATGGGCGGGGCAGCTAATGCTGGTCTTTGCACAATTAATAAAAATACAATTAGTTTAGTCCATCGGCCTAAGGGTCAACCAGACTGAAACCCAGTACATGCCGTGTGTGATCAGAATGAGCCGGCAAGGGCAGGCGCGATGGTTTTCGGCCGTGATCCAGCGCTTCGCAGGTGCAGGTGATGAATCCCGCACGGGTGAATTCATCAGGTCAGTTAAGCGGCCAGCCCGCTGTGACGCGTGGTGGCCTGTACAAGGCAGTGCGCAGCAGGTAGGCTGCGGGCCCAAGTGACGTATTTCTGAATGCTGCTCTCGTGTAAGTGGGAGCTTTTTTTCTGGGCACTCTGGTTTTCCTGCCGCGTTATTTATATATAAAAAAAAAACCTCAGCCCCATCATCAGATTCAGGGCAGCTAAAACAAGCACCACTCGGTGGTAAATAAACAGCCGTCGTACCTCAAGGGAGCACGGCTCCTCTGACATAGAAATGCGGAATTCCCACCAGTGACTCAGGGCCACCGAGTGAGACAATGGTGGCAACCAGGGCTCTGTCGCTGCGCACGGAGACACTCGCGCCTGACGTTCACGCGAAACGACTCGAGCGTGTGACTCGCTCTCGGTCCGGTAACAAGGGGCACCACGGTGGCTAGGAGATGTTATCTCCTTCGCCTGGCACGCAGGAGGTCGATCCCGACCCTGACGCCTGCTGCTGCTGCTGTATATTTGGAGTTTGCGTGCCTCCCTCTCACCCGTGGTCGCGTGGATTTTTCTCCGGGTCCTCCGGTTTTTTCGCCCTCCACGGTTAGAATCGACATCGCCACGCGTTTCGAACATTTTGGCTGCTGTACATTTCCACGCGATGACAAGCAGCTTCTCGCTGGGGCTATCATTTGCGATGGCTAGGTCGCTTCTGAAAAAGAGCTGTGTAGCTCAGTGGACCTTACCTGGAAGAATAACAAAAACAAAACGCTTCAATAGCTTAAAACATTGTGGTGGGGCCGGCGCACAGACGCACTTTCAAAAGCAAGACTTGCGGCACTTCGGGAGGAAGGGAGCGTAGCGTGAAAGTGTCACGGGCGCATTGTAATGCAACGCAGTTGGCTTCCTCCTACGAAGGCAGCATCGCCGATTTATAGGTCGCACATGTTGCGGGGTTATTAATGCCAGACCGCAAGGAGAGAAAAAATAAAAATCACAGAGATTCGTGCGGAAGGAGGGCAGGTGACCGGGAACCAAAAAAAAAAAGGCTGGGACCATATTTATATATTAATAAAAAAACACAAAAGAAAAACCTCGAAAACCACGAGATATGTCTGTCAGAGCTCACGGGAAACATCTTATCAGCCGCGACCTGCGAACCAGGTGTTTGGGAGGCAACCGAGGTCGCCGTTAACCAGCCGCAGACAGAACATCAATCGCGCGCCGCTGTGCCCCTCTGCTTAAGCGGGCGAGAGCCCATTGAGACTCAACCCGCTTGCGGTCCGTTGCACGGACAGCCGGGGAAGAGGAAAAAAACCCCACTGTTACGTATGTGCCCAGATCCAGGGTCACAATTTGATTCGACAATCGTTTATGGGGGGTTTGTTGTTGTTGTTGTTGATGTTGTTGTTGTTGTTTCACATTGTGATGGGCATAGCGGCCACGTAGTGGCTGCAGGGGGTCACGCGACCCCCGCCCCCCCTTGTTTATCGCTCAAAACGAATTTAAAAAAAATCGATCCTCACGCTCCCCGATTCGGTACGTGTTTCGCTGAACAAGCAACTCGAACAGGGGCCATCGATATCAAGATATCAAGTTTAAATTTTAGCGGTGCTATGCGTAGACTACCCCTCCCCCCCCCCCCCCCCCCACCATAGGAACGTGGATTTTCCACCGTGGCCCTCGGGGGCCACCGCAGGACATGAAGACCATCAGTGGGGCTCCTCTGAGCGGAGGCACTTTGATTTCACCTGATGTATCAATAGCAACGGCTGCGGTCCTTTATGTGGTCGACTGCTGGTGGGGGTAGTGTTTCACACGCGCACATGCGTGGGTTATGACACTGCTACGTCAGCGCTTCCCCTCGCGAACAGTGGTTCCATGGGGTCTTTAACGCAAACCACGCAACACGTGCGGGGGCAATGCGCCCGTCCTTCGTAGCGGACGTATCAAAAAAATAAGTTACGTGCCATGGAGAAGGGCCATTGCCCCGAAACGTTGCCAATTACATGTTATTTTTTTTCCTTTTAAGGCCACACCGCTCATGACGAATGTGTTGAGTTTAGACGTTTTGTTGCAACGTGCGCTTTGTGCACTACTGCCAGGAGAGGACCGCCGAGTGATTCAGGTGACAGACGGTGTGCTGCGGTAAATTCTCCCAAGGGGCGTGCGGGCGGATCTGAACGATGCACATCCAGGTTGTGATTCTCCCTCCCCTCCCCCCCCACCACCCCCAGAGATTCGGAGGATTGTCACAATTCTTGTTCGCGGTTCGTTCTTAGAATCAATTCCTTTTTGCATCACGCCTACCCAATTTGCCTAGTTCGTAAGGTTTTGCCCGCAGCATTAACCCTAAATGTAACAGCACACGTACATCACTCGTAAAACGATTTGCATACACCGTAAACGACGTTGTCTCACACGTGCGATTCGACGAACATGTATCGCACAGTCCAAGAAGTCCCTCGAATTGACGATTCGATGTTTGATCCACGAATCGACGGGTGGTTACATGCCGAGTAATGAGCTGTTACACTCCGTGTAACGTTTTAGCAGCAAGCTGTCTAATCGCTTGGCTATTGAGCCACATGAGCGCACACACCATCATCGCTGGGGGGCCGATAAAACGACTACCACTTACATCATTTGACCTCCTTTGCCAGTAGCAAAATATAATAATATGGTTTTTCCCTTTTTTTCCGGCAACAAAACTGAAACCTATGTTTTTTTACAAGGATTCATGTAACTGCATTAACCACAATACTCAGTTTTGTTGTCAGAAAAAAGGGGAAAAACCCTATTATGATATTTTGGTACTGGCAAAGGAGGTCTAATGATGTAGATGCTCACCCCGAGCCCTCATTACTTTGATAGTGGCATTGTCTTTGAGCTGTGAACGCCTTTTGGCGTCATCTGGTCGAGCACCAATTGAGACGAGGCTCTAAAGAAAGCTGTCTCTGGTGTGGACCAATCAGTTTCAAGGACAATGCATCATATTATCAGAGTGTGTTTTTTGTTTGCATTTTGATGTAGATGCTCACCCCGAGCCCTCATTACTTTGATAGTGGCATTGTCTTTGAGCTGTGAACGCCTTTTGGCGTCATCTGGTCGAGCACCAATTGAGACGAGGCTCTAAACAAAGCCGTCTCTGGTGTGGACCAATCAGTTTCAAGGACAATGCATCATATTATCAGAGTGTGTTTTTATGTTTGCATTTTGACCGCAAGTATTGTGGTTAACGCAGACATGAATCCTCGTAAAAAAAGGTTTCAGTTTTGTTGCCAGCAAAACAGGGGAAAAAAACCTATCATTATTATTATGGGTACCACTTTGTGCAAAGGCAACAGTGGGTAGGTTGTACGAGCGCAGGACGGGTCCCACGCCACGGGAATGAGGAATTTCCACCAATGGCTTGGGCCTCAGGGTTTCCATGTTCGCAGCACTCTTCCTTACAACGGCTTTACATGCAACGGCTGCATCTGGCCAACTGCTGCTCGACTCGCTGAACGGATTGTCCGCGCAACAAGAAAGCTCGTCACACTTTAGTTAGACTAAAATTATTATTTTTTATTTTACTACGGAGCGATACGGCTCTTTTGCAGAAGCGACCTGGCAATCAGAAATGATAGCTCAACGAAGTGGCTTATCAATCAGAAATGATAGCTCAACGAAGTGGCTTATCACGTGGAAAATATACAGCAACCAAATACTCTGAACGCGTGGTGATGTCGATTCTAAACGTGGAGGGAAAAAACCGGAGGACCCGGAGAAAAATCCACACAACCACGGGGAGAGAGGGAGAACACGCAAACCCCAAATATACAGGCGTCAGGGTCGAGATCGAACCTACGGTTTCCTGTATATCAGGCGAGATGTTAACGTGAACTTTGACAAGGTGTCTAAACACAATTCGCTAACTTCCGATGACTCACTGCCTCCCAGCGAGCTCGTTATCTGACCTCACCGCCCAAATTCACCCACCAAGACTCATTAAGACTACTCTCTCTCTCTCTGTAAACCTTTATGCCTCTATAAACGTTAAGGTCACTTGCCCAAAGTGTCGACGTATATCTGTTGGCGGCAGTGCAAGTGTGTTCAATCGTGACGTGTTGTTGTGAGGTTGCAGCGATGGCGTGGCGGTCAAGCGCACGACAACAAACCCAGGCCACAGCACTTTCCATTTGCAGCCACGGCTAACATCAGTGGCGAGTGATATGCGGCTTGGTGCTGAGCACCCCCCCCCCCCCCCCGCCACTTCGCGAACATACACTGACCGGCGTGGTGATGTATGGTCCAACACAAACACCTTGACCGACATGGTGTTGAGAGGCCTTCGACCAGCGGTGGATTGTCAAAGAACTCCGCGGCCTCATTCAATCGTTGCCACTTCTCCAACCAGCCCCCCTTCACTGGCGGTGTTCCCCAAGGGGCACTTCTTGGTCCCCGACGTTTTCTCTGTCGACATCCCACCGCTTGCATGCCTCCTTTCTTCGCTCAACTTTCCCCATCGTTTCTCCGAAGATGACATCCACATTTTTCGTGTCCCCTTTCCTCCCTTTTACCCATCGACGTCGCCCACCCCCCCCGCCCCCCGCATCTCATCCCACCCTGGTTTCTATCCAATCTTGGATGTCACGTCACTGTCTGTCCATTAACCCTTCCAAAACTCAAATTATCTTTTTCCCCTGCCTCCCGTTCCCCTCCTCCTCGTCCCACCATTGATTTCCCTCCTTCTTACGATCTCCCCTATCTCCTCAGTCCCGCAACCTTGCTGTTATCTTTGACTCTTCCCTCACCAATCGCATCTCCGCCACCACCCGCGCCTTGCCGGTTTCATTCGTTCAACGTTCGCAAAATCCGACCGCTCATGTCCACCGCTGCTTCAAAACCCCCCATCCATTCCCTTATCCGTAGCCGTCTGGACTAACTGCAGCTCTCTTACGCTCGGTCTGCCCATTTACTATTTCGCCCCCCCCCCCCCCCCTCTTCAACAAATCCAAAACAACTCGGCTCGGCTCACATTCAACCATTCGCTACAATTCCCACAACCTGGCCCTCCTCGCGCAACTGCACCAGGCTCACTGTGTCCGACCGCTGCCCGTTCAAATCCATCACCCCGGTCGACAAATCCCTTCGTGGACTTGCCCCACCGTGTCTTTCCACGCCTTTATCGTTCTGCGTGTCGCCTTCTCGTCCTCTAGGTTCTCAATGTTTGATGTCTCTCGCTACCTCTCTGTTCCACCTCCTCCTCGTGCTCAACCCACGCTCTTCTCGCGCCCCCCTTTCACTGGAACAAACTTCCCCCCTCCACATTTTAGCGGTCACCTTCGCTCGCTAAGTATCCGCTCCTCACTCAAAACTCTCGCCTATTGTTCTCTAGCTCACCCCGCGGCCCCTTAATCTCCCCCTCAAAACCGCCACCGTTACTGGTGCCTCTTCACATTCTCATTACACGGCTTTCACTCATTCACCATTCATTCAATCCATTCATCATAATCATCATCATTTACTGGCATCAATTTCGCTCTCAGCAAATTCACGCATCACAGATTTTGCCCCCATCACTTCCCCTCACCTATTTCATTCACCTCATCGTCGTCACCATTGCATTCACGTGTACCATTGTTAATTCTTTGCAAAAGGGGCCTTGGTTAAGGAGCTATATAAATTCTGACTTTGACCTCTGACCTGCTCATGCATGACACGTGGCGACAGGGTGGTGGGCGCATCGGTAACACCCACAGCGAGAAGCACCTGGGTTCGAGTCCCAACTTCGGCTGCCTCTTCTGCGAAGGCGTCGATACATTTCCCCTCCCGTAATCCTACGTGTCGCCCCGGTTGACTGGGCACTGCGGGCGCGAATGCCCCGCCGCGCGAGCATCAAGGCCGCGGGGGGCTGGCTGCGGTTTCCCCGCTACTCCTCAACTTTACCCCGCTTCCACGAAGCTCCTGCACGCGCATCCCCGCAAGCCGCGCTTGGAAGTTGCCGAATGTTCTCTCCGAAAGCCCCCCTTAGTTTAGTTTCAGAAACGGCTCGGGGCTTTAGAAAAATACAACAGCAGGAGGCGGTGCGGGGGGGGGGTCGGTGTTTTTCTGGTGCTTAAGAGGGCGCACGGCATGCCCGCGCGCTCACGGTCTTTCTCGCGGGGTTAAAGTTCACCCGCGTCGTGCACCAACACAACGGCCTGGCAACATTTCGTTGCTCGTCATTGCTTCGTAAGAAAGAAAGAAAGGGGCGAATGCCACCGATGCAGAACAAAAGTGGGCACGGTGTACGTACACTAATCGGAGGTGTTGGGGAAGGATGACGAAACTGAACACAACAAACAAGCGGTTCTCGAGAAATTTAGTTTTCAATCTCGATGATTTGAAAGTGCATAGCTCCAGTGGCACCCTAATATCGGAAGGAAGAGCGTTCCAGACGGCCGCAGAAGCGCATCTGAAAGCGCGCCGATGCGGTGACCGTCTTTGTTCGATGGCCGCTGCTGCGTGGGTGACCGGAGTTTGCGCGATGATGGTTTACGCTCCTTGACAGAGTGCACGGACACGTAGAAAATAGTAGCACGCTCAAGCTGAAGAAATGGTAACGTGGGTGCCGTTAGCGAGCGCCTATTAAGGTCAGTTTAATGGCTCGCGAGATGCACCCAACTGCCTTTGTCTCCCGAGTGCTGATGTTGGTGACACCAGATAGTGTAGCGGTTAGCGAGCTGCGGTATGAAAACCGGCGACACGAGTTCGATTCCCGCTCACGGCCAACACCAGTGACGATTATCTGAACCGGTCCCGGGCCTCCCCTAGGTCGACTCAGCCTCAAATGAGTACCTGGTGCGGTGTGTAAACATTGCCACTAGGGAGACAAAGGCGGTCGGGCGTGGTGCTGGCCACCCACCCCCTCGTGTACCGTTACCGGCCTTCATAGGTGCTCGCTAACAGCACTTGCCCCTACAGTCTGTTAAGGCTACACGGGGGATCTTTTTTTGTCATTTAAGGCCGAGTTAACCCATGGGAGGCTCATACCAACTTCCACTGGCGATGTGACGCATGCATGATGAGCAACTAGCAGCTTGCAGAGGCATTCATCCAGCAGTGGGTTGATCATGGCCGATGATGACGATGATGATGTTGTATATCACGGAGAGGAGTTGAACCTATGCGAGCTCCTGGCCAGCCAGCCGGGCAGGTGGTACTCTGCAGATCATCCCCTCGTGTGCTGTGCCGTCCTTAATATATGCTCGCTAACAGTCCTTGTGGTTTACGAACAGGGTGTCTTTGTTAATGTGTTGTGTGTGCGTGCGTGTGTGAGACTACTGTGCCGTGTTATTAACTTTCCTATAACAAAAAAAAAATAAGACGTTGGCTGGCTCTTGTGCAGGTTTTCAACAGAATTTCCTAACATAGCCGAACTCAAGGACGTCTCCAGAGAATCACGTTTTAAAGTGAGGCCAGCTTTACAATGCGAGCCTTCTCACATTTTCTATTTTGTAATATTACACGAAAAATAAAATCCGCCTATTCCTCGTGACGCGCGGCTGGCGCGGCTGGGATACGAATTACACCGGAGTCCCTGGTACGCGTCCAAAGTCCAGCCGGTACCGCGGTGCCCCGCAGCCGGGAGGGAACCGCGCAGGGGACCGGCGTTCGGAAGGCGCGTGCACGCGTGAACCAGTGGTGCGGGTGTCTAAACGCGTCGGCGCAGTGGGAGAGAACCTGACGCCACGCAAGTTTCACCGCTCGGTAGGCGGCTGTGGGAGTCTCGGTCAACGAGCCCAAGTGCTCAAGTGAGAACCGAGGCGGCGCTGCTGGTTGTAATCGCCTCCTCCTGTGCTGGAGGAGCAACTAATCGGGAACGGTTGGTGTACGTGACGAACCAAACTAATTGGCTGTGTCGGGTTTTTTCGACGCATTTGTATTGATGCGATCTAATCTGAAAACAAACAAAAAAACATTTATTATGGATTATATTGGTCACTGAAGCCTACTATGCGTCAAATTGCTCATCTCCTGTTTACAGTCCTGAATGTGGAAATTCTACATTCCTCTGATGGGGGCGAGTCTATCCACGGGACGACCACTGGTACTCATTTTGTGGACCCTGGGGGGATAATGACGATGGGCTGAGTCAACCCCCAACCAGGACTTCAACTCGTGACGTTCCGAGCCCCAACCCATCACTCTTCCGTGGTTAGTCCACAGTGGTCGTCCCATGGATAGCCTGGCCCTGTTATAGGAATGTGGAATTTCCACCACATAATCAGGGCCATTAATTGTTTGAGCATGGGGACCTACCTGGACTTTGACACGACGCACTGTTTGTTATTTATTACTTCAACAACAGCGAAACACAGCCGTAACAGAGAGCACATGTTCCCGTGTTGGCACGTGATTTGTATTATCCTGCGGGGTGTGCAATGTTACCTTTGTGGGTCATCGTCTGACACAAAGTGATGTTGCGATGCTCACTGTGGCAGTTCCAATAGACAATATTACTTCTCCCGTGATAGGACGCTGATAGCACAGTCGCAATGTAATGGGGTGAGAGAGTTTACAGACCCACGCGCAGCCATCGATGACGTTCATAAACGGAGCAGTCTCCGGAAGAACGCGATGCTTCAGAACATCGGCACAGCCTTTTTGTGTTTAGTTTGTTGTCCTTACACCGCACCTCCGACGAGCATGATTGGCTACGTAAAGTGCGAAAGAAGTTCAACACACGTACAGCCGAACAAGGCGACTGCCTAGCCGATCGACTGACACCGTCACCGAGTCACGCTCCATTCTCGGGTTGCAACGATGCGACCAAAATTTGCGTCGCGAAGACCCTCCACCACCCGACGCAGGCAAACAATTACAAAATCGTAGAAAGATTCTCAGGATCGCAATCTTTAGTTAACCTGGAGAAATCCGATGAACTACGAAGATCCTTTCCACCGATGTCCAGGAGACACTGGCTACAAAATCCCCGCGCGTTAAACCGACAACATCATCTCGGACGTTTGTTATGCCGGCGCCGGACTTGCGTAGCACCGGAACGGGACCCGCAAGGCCGGCCCGGTGAATCCGGCGTCCCATTTCCAGCGCCGCCACCGCCGCTCGCTGTGTGGCCACACGAGGCTGCGGCGCGCTAATCGCTTGGGGTTCCGGCCGCCGCTCCGCGTGCCCTCGAGGTGCTGTTTGTCCGGACACAAAATCTCCCTGATCCCCGTGGCGTCCACATCAGGAAGCCAATTAGGAGCCGGCCGTGCTCAGACGAGGCGGCGGTGAGCGCTTGCGCCGGCGGGTGGGGGGGATGCTGCTGGCGGAGGTGGCCGCACGTGTCGCGCGAGGTGTCAAGCTCGCGAGTAAATAAACAAAACGTTCGGCGTGCCCGCCTCGCTGGCGGGAAGGCTCAGGATGTGCCGTTGTCGGAAACGCGCAGGGCTCGGGTGCGGGTTTCCTGGGCGTACGCCCTTCGTCGTCGTCGTCGTTTTTTGTTTGTTGTCACGCCTGGTTTTGCACGCGCTTTGCGAACGTACGTCACGTGACGACGCCCGTGGTGATACGCGGCGAGCGTTACGAGCGTCTCGCTGCGATGGCGAGCGATTTGGCGGCGCTCGTTTCGATAGGGGTGGGTTGGGGGGGATCCTGAGCCGGTGGTGGAAATTCCGCATTTCTGTGGTGGGCGACCACCGTTGTATTTCCCCACAAGGTGGCATTAGCTCTGTTCGGCTCCAAAAGCGACGGCGATGACGACGTCTTAGTTTGACCCATGACTCGCATTCGAACCCGGGGCACCTTTCGCCTGCAAGCCTGGGGGCTCTCTTCAGCACAGGTGCGGCAACGTTGATTGGCGGGCGTTCGGCAGGAACGCCCTCTCGATGGCAGCAATCTCGCGTAGCTGTCATGTGCACATTTCCCCCCCCCCCCCCCCGTCGATTGGTATTTTGAGCATCAGCCACTGCACCACGCGGCCAAAAGAACCGAGGGTACGGGCTAATTAGTCTATGCGTGCGTGCGTGCGTGTGGTTCTGTGTGTTCACAGGAATTAGGTTAATGGGCCATGGGACGTATAAATATATACATATCGGTTTGTTCCATCTGAACGAATGTGAGCAGGCCATGATTTGTGAGAAAGAAAAAATGCCTGAAATTATCTCCACTTCCCACCAGAGGGTAGGGCAGAACAGCATTAAACGAGTGATATGTGGTTTCAACGTTCATTATATTAATAATATTCTCCAAACACTGAGTCAGCGTCAAATAGCGGTGGCTCATCAAGGGGTGGAAACCAGGTGAACATGCCAAGTGAGTTCAATGCTTGAGACTGGCCAAAGGACATCAAATGTCAAATCGGTTAATGTGCTTCCATGCTCAAACTAATGCACTTACCACCTCTGTTGGCAGCCCTGAACCGGTGGTGGATATTCCACATTCCCACGGCGGGGGTTTATTTGTGCATTTTAGAGAGCCTGTGGAGGGATGACGAGGTAAGTCAACCTCCGTCCACCAACACGGGATCGACCAGCGAAACCGTGAGCCCATAGCTCTGACCCACAGCACGACCTGGCTGCATGCCGCACGAAGAACGGGCCTCTGCACGCCTTAAAAACCATCACGCACTACAGACACGCGCAGTCAATTCAGCGCCCGGTAAATAAAACCTGAACTCCAACCGTGACGCGTTCGCCAAGGGTCAGCGGAATTCATTTGTGCTCAGCGGGCATCAAGACGCACCGCCGCCACCTCGAAAGAGACAAAAAAGATTTTGGGGCTGATGCAACGCCTCCTTAATCCATTTTCCAGCGTCCAGAAGTACCTCATTGTGGCAAACGGAAGGCCGCAACAAAACGGGAATTGTTTGGCGGAATAAGCCACGCTGCGTGCCGGCAGCTCGCAAGTGGAAAAAGAAATCGTCCCAATGTGGGCATGATCTGTCTTTTGGGAGAGCCACAAATGCTGCCTGACCTGCCGCTTATAGAGTGTCGACCTCTGACCTTTAATTCCGCCCCAAGGAAGGATTATTTTCTCATTCCTCGCCAAGAGCCAGAGCCAGGTTTCGCGCGAGCATAAATCTCGGCTGCCGCGGACCCCGGCATTGAGATGTCACTCGGCTGTTTCGCTTTGCTTTCTTTGATTTGTGCTAAAAAAAAATCGGGTATTAGTTTTAATAAGGAAGAGGCCGAGTGCGTTTTCACGATTATGGGTCAGCTTCGTTGAAAGCGGAATGACTTTGCTTCGGCGAACCACCGCTACATTGGCGAATTTCCGCGAAATTAATTTGACACGACCCGCAGACTGCGTAAATAAAACCGGTCTAACGCCGCTAAAAGTTTGTTTTTTTACGCAATTTAAAAGTGGAAGAAAAAAAAGAGCACCGGAGTGATCGATGATGGAACTGTGCGATTCTGGAAAACGCCCCTTTGCCTCACGATGACTGATGACACTTTAACGAGGTGGTCCCTTGCAGATTTCTTCAATGAGCTCCATCAGCCAAGGGGCTGGCTGGTGTATATTTACGTTCGTTCCATAATCACGCACAACCGATTAAGCGATACACTGCGAACGTTTGGATGTGGGGGAGCAAAGCTGGTGCATGAATGTGATGGGTGGGTAAATAGCCGATGGACGCGAATGCAAGTTGGCAACGATGCGAGCTTTCTTCCACCAAATGCGATTCATAATTGTGTACTGGCCGTGCGCCGGGATACGAAAAGGCAATGAATCCGTGAGGAAGTTTCTGCGAGGAGCGTACGCCGAGCGTCGCCAAACGGGTTGTGGAAGATTGATTTGTTTTTTTTACTTCCACCAAGTTACTTTTTTTACATAGCAGGGAGCGCACTTTCGCACACGCACACCGCAATGAGGCGACTTGTCGCACGACAGCGAAACCAACGATTTTTTTTTTAATTCTCACTGGCGGTTCAAACACGGATTCGAAACCCGGGATTATTATTATTATGCCGTGGCGGCTTGGCGTCGATGACAAGACTCGAAGCCGACTCCGTGATCACCGGGTGTGATTTTTTTTTTACGATCTTAGAATTACCTTGATGCTGTAAAGCTTTTGTAAAGCAATTGTAAAATCGTACATAGCGCGATAATTACTTGAAATTCAGAATTGGGGGTAATTGTAAGTGGTGGTGTCGTTTTGATAGCAGTAAAAATAAGAGGGATTGATAAGGAGGGGTTTGGGATAGGCCTGGTCGTAGCTGCGCGGGGGGGGGGGGGGGCAACAGAAAGCTGGGGCAGGCTGAAAAGTAATTGGGGCATCCCGAACTGATCGTTCGGGACATTTTCCGGGACGCGAGAAGTGGACTGGCTAACTCGAGTCTTAGGCCGCCGTTTCCTGCCCACAGCCGTGACGATTCACATCCCGAACCGTTTCACCTCATCCTCCACCCCCCGGCCACCTTTGTCTCCCCAGTGTGGATGTTTATACACCCACCGCACTGGGTACTCATTTGAGGCTGATCTGACCCAAGGCGAGGCCCAGGGCCGGTCCAAATACCATTGATGCTAGCCATGGCCTGGAATCGAATTGAAGAGTCGTTAGGTTCAAAGTGCACTACGCTTAAACGCTTGAGCCACCATTCCCCACACACGCAGCACACACACACCTACACTTTACGTAAATACATGTATACCAAAGGTGCTATACGTCTCAAAAGATAAACATTGTCACGATGGTAAAAACCTTCATGAACATTGACGAAGAAATGCATTGCGACATCGTAACCCCCACGTTAATTGCATTAAGTTTGCGGCGTGTTAATTTCCCAGCAGTGTCTCCCGGCGCTAACGAGTCCGCAGAGACTCTGAGGGCCATGTCGCGACACAGCCTGACAGAGTAAACGTAGCTGTTGTCCTGTGTTTGCCTCACCCACGGCACCTGGGTCTGCCCCGTGACCTCCTGCCAGAGGGCGTTCGACACTTCACGTGGCCTCAGGGTGCACATAGCTTGGCACGAGCGCCGTGGTGACGTCACCGCCACTTAGTGACGAATGGCGGTTGTTGGTTGTTGACTTATTAATAATCGCGATTTGACCTGAAAAAACTGCTCAACCCGAGCTACTGATGCTTGGATGTTCGCGTTGACTTTGCGCTGTTCGCCTTTTGCCGTTCCCTCGTCTAGCACTGGTGGTGAGACAAGGCCCTAAAAGGAGGCGATCTCTGGTGCAGGCCAATCGGCTTCACGAACGGCGCATACGTTAATGGAAGCATGTTTGCTTTGCATATTTGACCACAAGCGTGTGTCATTAATGCAGACTCGATGATGCCTTGCAATAGGTGTCTGTTTGGTGTTTGAACAGCAGAGTGGGAACGGTACGGGGGGTGGGGTGGGTGGGGGGCACGGAGGAATAGAAGCGAGGGAAGAAACCCATCACGTAAAATAGGGTGCAGCCGTGCACAACGAATCGCACCAGAAATGGTAAGTCGGAAATAATGCCTCAAGGTTTTCTCTTAATCCCTTTAAAAAAATTTACTCGCATTTTAGGGTAAAGTTCAACTCGGCACAAAACCCACTTGTAATTATTAAGATTACATTTGTTAACCCAGCAAAGCTTCGTAGAGTCTGAAGACTCCTCTTCAAGAGGGTCCTGCCAAGTTTTTCGCAGCAGGGGCCAAGGGGGGGGGGGGTGTTGTTGCTGCCGCTGTAGCTGCTGCTGCTGTTGATGCTCTGTGCCATCTCAACTGAGTCATTTTGCAGGGACATGTTTCTGCATTGCGACGTTTGGCCAATACCGGTTATTTTAGCTATGGGGAGGAAACCGGAGACTCCAGAAGAAACCCCACGCAGAATAGGAGAACACACAAACTCTACACACTTACACTCGCTCACGAACACACTCGCACACTCTGCAAAAAAAACAAGAGGGAGAATGTACAAACTCGGCACAGAGAGGCGCCCCACTCGGGCGTCGAACCCAGGCCCTTCCTTGCTGTGAAGTGCGAGTGTCGATATCACCGCGCCAACACCCTGCCACGCTTTATGAGACCTGTGCATGGAATTAATTAACTTTTGTGTACGTTATATATTTTAACAAGAGACCGCTGGCAGAGTGCCTCGCTTATTGCAGCTCGCACAGCTGATTGGTTTTGATCTGCAATAACAGAGCCAGTGGTGACAGCCCCTTGCGATTGCTAATGTTGTATACAGGGCATAATGACGAGGCCTGTGTAACTCGCACACACCCACACACACACTCTCTCAGTTGGATGAAATTGAGCTACGTTAAGGGTGCAAGGGAGTGGGTGAGGGTATAGAGGTACGACTGAATAATCTCGTGCAGAGTCCTGCTTTATAAAATCAGCGGCTTAATAGGCTGTAACATACAATATTTAAATGTCTACCTTGCAGCGCGTAAAACGTGGCACTTTTCAGCCGTGCGGTAACACAGTTGTACACGCACCTCTTGCCTCCCGAGGCTGGGTCAAACAGAAATAAGTGGTAACCCAAACTTACGCCGCCGTTTCTCTGAATTGCTACTGGAGACTGGGCTGAGGCCGAGCTACGGTGGCTAGGAGATGTTAACTACCTCGCCTGGTGTGCAGGAGGTCGTGGGTTCGATCCCGATCCTGACGCCTGCTGTATATATGGAGTTTGCACGTCTATCTCTCTCCATGGCCGTGTGGATTTTGCTTCGGGTCCTCCGGTTTCCCCACATTTAGAAACATTTGGTTGCTATGAATTTCCACGTGATAAGCCACTTCGTTGAGCTATCACTTGTGGCCAGGTCGCCTCTGAAAAAAGAGCGGAAACAGCTCAGTGGGGCCTTACCTGGTAAAATAAAAAAAATCGTTGACAGTGAAACCCCCTTCAGAATGTCTCTTGATGCTGGAGGAATCCGATGAGATATAAAGCTCTTTTTCACATATGTCCAGGAGGGGGTGGGTCAGAACATCACAACAATAAACAATTCAAAAACACGACAGGAGCCCAAAGTATAGGAACGGTGAACTAATCACAATCGCCATTTTCTCTCCGGTGTGCTTTCACAGGTTTGCGCTGCGTGTTGCTTGGCGGCATGTCCGACGTTTCGCTCCCACGCGCTGAGCGCTTCTTCGGGAACTGGAGAAACTCCCAGCACGTGGGGGAGCTAAACCGACATTTTAATCATCGGAGATGGAATTTGTCCAAGTTGAGTGCGAAACCAAACTTAACGTGACCGTTTTTTTAAAAATTTATGGTACAGTCCTCGGAGACCAGGCTGAGACTGGTCTCTGGCTACGCAATGAGAAGCCACTTTAATAATAATCATGGGTGACAAAAGCCTGGATTCGAACGCAGGATCTCAAGCAGTACCAGCTCACCACTCAAGGACCTCTGACTTCTGATCCACCCGGCTAACAGAAGCAATTTTTTGTGTTGTTACAAGACGCTGACCTCTCATTTCGAGTTTTGAGAGACGCAACCGGTAGGGTCAAGTAGCGCAGCCAAAAGTCAAATCGTGCCGCGGCTCCGTCTAACATTGGGGCGTTGCTCCTTTCTGTTTACAACTCTGGACCAACGGTGGGGAGCTCAACATTCACCGCAGGACAAGCGCCGCTGACTCCCCCCCACGAAATGGTTCCTATTTGGAATCAACACCGGAGGAACGGCGGGGATGAGTTGGCCCACCACCGACCAGGAATTGGAACTTGCGTCTGCGAGCGCTCCCTGCGTCGCCGCAGGTGCCACAGCCGTTTTGGGGAGTGCCCTTCGCCACGAAGGCGTTACTTTGGCCAAGGGGAAAGACGCAGAAAGGAACATTTTTCCGCACGGCTGTTTACGCGCGGGCGGTGAATCTCATCGCAGGACGAAACGTTTCGTATGGGCGGGGGAGGGAGAGAGAATAAAAAAAAACAGGAAACTGACACAGCGGTGTTCAATTCACATAACCGCAGAGAGAGAGAGATAAATATTCGAAGCACAGCACCAGAGGCCAGATGTGCGTCTGAAGGAAGGCCATTGCTCCGCTCCTCTGCGGTGAGCGTGCCTCCGCAAAACAATAATAATAATAATGAAATTAAATGAAATCTCTCTCGTTGCGGGTCGAATTATCATCATTTTTTACGAGGAGGCAGCGTCAGACTGCCCTCACAAGAGAGGTAGCGATTACAACCTGGGCCCCGATCTCTCTTTGACTGCGTGCGGATTTTTGTTTTTGTTTAAGTTACGAAGCTGGAAGCGATCGCGGCAAAACACGTCTAGGTGGTGTGTGTCCCGGCCTGTACGACATGCGTTTCGAAGAATTCGCGAATGAACCGAACAGTTTTAACAAGACGGCGAAGCGCGTTTGCCGTTCTCGCGCGTCACAAGACTGCTCCTGAATGCTCTTTACCCGATGTGCAACGTGTACGCCGGGCGGCAGGGTGCCGGCGTGGTGGTGGTGGTGACACTCGTGGTGCCTCACAGCAAGAAGGTCCTGGGTTCGATTCCTGACTCGGAACGCCTCTCTGCGTGGAGTTTGTACGTTCTCTCTCTCTCTACACCCCTGTTCTGCGTTGGGGTTCCCCTGCGTTCTCCGGTTTCATTCCGTGGCTAAGAAGAAATAATATAACTGCATTGGCAAAAAGGCATCCCAATGCCAAGAAAATACCCACAAACTCCTTCACTCGACAGGCGTTCACACACAAGAGTACCTGTACAGCCCGTCTGTCAATCCACTGCTAGACGCCGGCTTCCCCATAACGTGCCTTTTGTGGGATTCATTTGACCGCACTTTACCATGCAGACAAGCATGGGGCGGTGAAGTCAGGTTAGCATCGACACGGCAGCAAGTACAGTACAACCGTAGCTTTAGCTGCACCGCCCTCTGCTGCGACCATCGAATCCGCACCTGCTCTGCATGATGGTGGTCGCCCCTCCGAGCCCTATCCAGGCTCTAGGCCGCTTAGCTTTCGAGATCTGATGAGATCGGGCACATTCCGGGTGATTTGGTGAAATGCATCTATCTACGACAGCCAACAATTGATGTCTACATGAAAGGCGTACGTCATCTGAAGTGCCAATTACAGCTCGTCGGAAGACGTGACCCAGCTGCTTTCCCGTCGCCCAATTGTGCAGTCGGCGAACAGAATGAGCCTCGCGTTAACCGTCTTGGACCCCGCGACCTCCGGGACACCTCCGCGTGAGGAGGCCGCGAAAGTTCACGCGACAAGGCCTGGGGGGGGTGTCTCGACAGCAGTCGCGGATGAAGCCTCGCCCGACAATTACAGCAAACACCCCTCCCCCACCCCCGCCACGTGTACCTCGGCGGATGCCTTCCCGCAAGGTGCGACGACGAATATCTAAGCGGTGTACAATCGGAGCGGCTCTTACAGGGCGGTAGTAGTAGTAGAAGTGGGTGGGTAGAGGCAACGGATAAGGAGACAGGACGGGATGACGATGATGCTGGCGGCGACGTAAGCACGGGGGGTCGAGACGCCGCTAATTGCTTGGCGGTGTTAATGAGAACTTGACGACGTATTTTGCAAAACGGCGTAAAAAGGGGGGGGGTGTGGTTAAGACGTAAATCGGGGCGTTGCTGTACCAACAAACAAAAGACACGGCGGCACTCAAAAGCCATCGAAGCCGCACAAAATAAATGCATTTTTTTAAAAGCCTAGGTCAAGGGCCGACTTCAACGACAACAGCAGAAAACAAAAAATGTCTTGCGTCACCAAAGTCGGGGCACTGTTGCTGCACGGGATTGTTGTGAGCGGGGACTGTGGGTTGAAGGGGTTAAGTGCTTGAAAGGATGCACGCTGCAATCAAAACTCGTCGCTGCGAATTGAAACCAGGTGGCGGGAGGGAGGCTAAATGTTATTCAAGAGCTGATACGGGGGAATGGGGAGCATTAAAACCGGCCGGCGAAGAAATGGCAGACACCCTGCGCGCCAGATGTGCACTTAAAAATATAAAAGTGTCCTGAGGAATATATTAACAAATACGGATACATTAAGGGGACGCCTCATTTATACGAGGCTGACAAGAGAGCCTGGCATTGAGTGAGCGGAGGAGGCAAGATGTGTTACGGCCAGAGTAGACGTGGCTGATAACGCACAGGAAGTTTACAATGGGCAGACAACGAGCAGGAAAGCCAGGGGTTTTTAAAGCCACTAAGACAGACGATGAGCGCTGGGGTTTCTTTTTTATTTATAAAAAGGGGGACGCAGAATTTACAAACTAACCTCCAGTCACATAAACCTCACCGGTCGGCCGTGAACCAGAGCGGAAGGCTCCGTAGCAGCCTTCATAACTCACCCTCACCGGCTCCTGCGGTGGGGGGGGGGGGGGGGGCTGGGGACTGGGGTGGGGGGGGCACGGCACGGTTGACATGGCCTCGCGCGGGGGTGCCCACGCGGCGGTGATCACGGGACACGCACAGCGCCACTCACGTGAAAAGACGCCGGTGGGCACCAGCGGCAGAGGGCGTTGCGGAAAACTCCATCGTTATACTGTACTCTTACGACCTCCCCCCACCCCCCCCCCCCAACACTTTCCCCACCCTACATCTATGCTCTCCGCCTTCACCAAACCGCACTGACCAGCGTGGTAGAGTATGGTCAAATAGCCTCCCCGTGACCGAAACGGCGGGCCGCCAAATGAGATAAGGGCTGACCCCCCAACACCATCCACTCAAATCTGGCTTCGCTTGAGTGGGCAAACGACGCCGCGTGTCCACACGGCACAAGCCGAGGAGCTCGCAGGGGTCACGGCACACGCACTGCGCCGCTCGGCCCGTCGCTCGCGCGAAGACGCTGGTCGCTGTGGGCAGCAGCGGCGGCGGTAGCGGCGGCAGCGGCGGCGGCGGCAGGCTGGGCCAGAAACGCTTCCGACATCGCTGGCCGCCGACAGAAGCCGAGCCCGGGTAATCGAATCGGGTCGCCGGGTTCGCAGGTGCAGTGCGCCAACAGCTGCATCGCCGCTCCACTCACACTCTGACCTTTGGTGAAATACAACCAAAACCATTTTTGTAATATTTGAGAGTATCAGCCCAAGCAAGTAAACAATAGCGCTCCAAAACGATGGGACGGCCGCCCTCTCAAAGCCAGGCCACTCGAGCACGCGCAAATCCTTGACGCAGCGCGCCGCATGTGCATTTGCACTTTTGCCCACAATAAAGGAGCACATTTAGTTAAACAATAATAATAATAATGAAAGGGCACAATCGAACGCCGCTCTCTTGCAGTGTTTTGACGTGAAAAAGATATATTTGCTCGCCTTTCATCGCGTTTCCTACACTGGACCCCCACGTGTAAGCAGCTCCAGATGTTTGGCACTGGGCCCGAGCGCACAGGGCTTGTGTCCTATTATTGTAATGTTTTTTTTCTCTTCTTCTCCTGGTGCCTGAGAGTGGATGCAGGGACTGCGCGAGGGATGGCTGTAGCTGTTGCATGCCCTCCCTCCCTCCCTCCCATCAAACTCCGGCTGCCTCGACTCGGACGGAGGACTTTTCCGTGGACCCGCCTCGCTTTGCCTGATCAGGGCGATAGGAAGGCCCCGTCGTGATTGCGCGTGCCAACGTTTTATGGCCGCCGGAGGACACCTCGGGTCCTTCCTCGGATTGATCGACGGAGCGTCAAGCCAGTCGTTAAAATCACCGAGAACCGCCGTACGGGGAGGATGATGAACCTGGCCGGTGGAGGGAAGTGTCCACCGCTCTCTTTCAGAGCTGCACGTGGAGATGAGTTCCCTCCGATGCTCCGTTAAGCAGGGACACACTTTGAGCTGGACTTTGACTCCGACCGTTGGCTGACAGCTCTTACATCACCCGCTCTTAACTGGCCGCTTCACGATCGTGTGATCAAATTGCTCGCATCGCCGCACAGAACCAACTCGTGCAGGGTATAGAAGCAAGCGGACCGGTTGCACGAGAGGAGTTCTCTCCCTCAGCCGGCACACCCCCTTCGAGTTACCTGTGCCATGCTGTTCCAGTGCGTTCATTGCTTCGCGGGGCAGGGGTATCACGTGCTTGTGGCTGCAAACGTAGCCGTCGTGGTGCCTAATGTTCACCCCCCCCCCCCCCCCCGCGCCGGAGCAGAGAGGCTCCCCTAAAGAAGCGGCTCATTTTTTATCAATGTATTTATTTACATCCGTGTTCAACAATGCCCCCACCACCCCCCCCCCGTCCACCCTGCAAAGGGGCCAACGATTCCGGAAAGCCGGCTGGACCAGAGCAAACATTCAGAAAGTATAAACAAAATAAGTGCTCGTATAAGGAAGGTTAGTCGCGGAATATTTTATCTGGTGGGGGGGGGGGGGGGGGGGAAAACCGGCGGACAGCTTCGCGTTTACTCGTCGCGAGAGTCGTCCCCGAGGTCGTGTGGCAGTCGCTGCGAGGGCCTCCACGGGATGATTTCCTGCTTCGTTGGTTGCGTGCGCGTTGCGTGAACGTACCACACACAGCCAGCCGTGGTAATCGGAGGCGTGCGTTTGCGTGCGCGATGTGCAAGCGGGGAAGACAAAGGTGGCCAGGCGGGCGTGGTGCTGGCCGCCCACCCGCCTCGTGCGCCGGCCACAGTACCGCCCTTCATAGGTGCTGCTCGCTAATCAGCACTTGCCCCCCAAAAGTCTGTTACGGCTACACCGGCGGGATCTTTTGTCTTTTGTGCGAGTGTGCCGGTGGCACGACTGTGGTTGGCATGGTCCCTGGTCCTCTCGGCTCTTTGTAGCCCGGCGCCCTTTGCCCCTCCGGCCCGTGGGCCTCGGTGCAGTCGCACCGGCCTTGCGCATCCGTTTTTCCGCACTACTCGCGCGTGCATTACGTAACGTCGCTCTATCCGCGTGATGTACGCACTGTGTATCTCATGGTATTTTCATTCAAACGTATTCTACCGCACATCGCGCGCGCGTGCGCGCGCCGAACCGAGCGTCTAAAGAATACATTACGTGTGGTTTATGCAAATCCCGCGCAATTATTGTGCTCGGGGTTGACACTTGGGCAAATGTGCCGAACAAAAAATATACAAGCAGTGCATATGGGGACACAGGCAATGCAGTACAAATGCAAACTCGACGCCTTGCAATAGGTGTGGGTCTATTTGGTGTTTGAACATCTCAACATCTCCTGCGTCATTTGCCGGACAGGCTAAAGCCTATTCCTTTTCTCAATCTAATTCGAAATGCGCACGATTCAATTGTGTGTGGTCCCTCGCGTAGGAATCCATCCGAGCCGATCGATGAGCGAGTCGCTGCTACCCCCATCGTTAACCCTTTCCCGTGCTGGCGACGTCCTTGCAGCTTATGGGAAACAGAAAAACTAAAAGAACTTTAAATTTTGATTTAAAGCTTTCGTGACTGCAGGGATTCATGTTCTTGGTTCTTTCGGTAAAGTCACCGCGTAGAAGGGAAACAATAAAATAATAAAAATATAACACAATAAAATTCTCACGACGTTGCGACTGCAACACCAAGCAAGCAATCATCATCAGGTGTGGGAAAAAACAATGTCTTGCTGTGGTTTTCACACCTGATGATGATTGCTTGTGTTGCAGTCGAAACGTCGTGAGAATTTTCTTGTTTTACATTTTTATTATTTTACTGTTTCCCTTCTGCGTGACTTTACCGAAAGAACCAAGAATATAAAATAACTCTATCGGTACGTCTTCAGGTCGGAAGATGCACCGAGGCTCCCACAAGACCATGCGGGAGGGCTCGTGGCGCAGGTAGCCGCCGGCTATCACGGAGTGCGGTCGCGTCGCTGCACTTCTCCGCGGTGAGTAGCAATGTCTTTAAAAACAGCGGCGCTGCTACGCCTCTGGGATTTTTGCACACAATAAACTTAGCGGCTGGTCCGCTTGCGCGTTGCGAGATTCAGTGTTGAGCGGCGCACCCGCCCTGCTACTTGCCTATGCCTATGGAACAGATAAAGGGTTAATTACCACGCCGCTCCTGTCCGCGGGGCGTGTGCCCGCCCGCGCGTCAAACATCCGCGCGCGTAACGCGCGTGGCAGCGCGTTACGCGCGTTACGTGAGATGCCCGGCGCACGTGTCGGACGCACAGCTGCATGAAAGTGAAAAACAACGGCAACAGAGGACGCAGCGGCACGCGTTGCGCGGTTGCGAGGCTGTCCTTATTCACGGGGGACGGGGGACGGGGGGCGAGGGAAGGAATGCTCCTCGGGTTCTTGGGATTCAACGGAAATGCCTGGGGGCTCAGTGGGCCAAAAGAAGGCAGCACAGCAGAGCTCAAGAAGCAAGATGGGGTATTTTTTTTTGTATTTCTCAAAAATGCCTCGAGTGGATGGATAAACATCACGTGCTTTTTTTTTTTCAACGGCAAATGCGAACAGCGCTCCGCTCGCGACTGTAATAGGACAATCGTGACTTACATGAGCGTGCAAACAGAGGCAGCTCTTACAACCTCATAAGACAGACAACGGGGAAAGGTTTACCATGTTCGGATTGATCAATCGAGCCACTTGTGTGGGCGTTTGCATTTAACGCGGAAAATTCCAGCACTTTATATACTTTTATTGGTTTATTTAGCAGTGATCTGTTTACCCTTCCTATGCTTTGCACTGCTATCGTGTTTTTGTATTATTTGGTGTAACTTACTGACCTTGTGCACCGACTGGACATCTGTGAAACAGAGCTTTATAGCTCATCGGATTCCTCCAGGATAAATACAGATGCTGATTCTGATGTTTGGTTTCATCGCCAGGTGACGAACACTCTTGGCAGCGAATATCAAAGGTTTGTCTTCTAATCCGAGTGTGGATTAGATGCCTTTCTGGGGCCACAACGGAACGTGATAAACTATTTAAAAGTATAAAAAAAAAACTATAAACTATTTTTATTTTACCAGGTAAGGCCGACTAAGCTATATCGCTCTTTTTCAGAAGCGACCTGGCCACAAATTATAGCTCAACGAAGTGGCTCATCATCATGTGGAAACTTACAGCAGCCAAATGCTCTAAACGCGTGGTGATGTTGATTCTAAACGTGGAGGGAAAAACCGGAGGACCCGGAGAAAAATCCAAGCGACCACTGGGAGAAAAAAAAGAGAGACACCGCAAACTCCAAATCTACAGCAGGCTTCAGGGTCGGGATCAAAATCACCACCTCCTGCATACCAGGCGAGGTAGTTAACATCTCGCCACCGTGGCGCCCTACATCGGTGATAAGTCTACATTGGTGGTCCCACCAATAAGACTCGAGTCAAGGACGGTGCTCTGTTGGGTGCGTGGCCCAATCCCTTCGTCGCGTTTTATACTTTGCATGCAGATGGAAACCCAGCGTGCCCGGAGGAAACCCATCAAGCACACGAGGGGACAACCTCCAGACAGATTCACGAACCCACGTGCTGCCCTGCGCCACTTCTCAACCACCCACGACAGCCGAAGCGACTTGGGCAGGTTCACAAACCCTCTGCGATCCACCAACCTCTCCTCGCAAACGCGCGGATCGCAGAGCGTGTTCGTAGCCACCGGCGCGACGACGGCCCGGCAAAGACGAATCGATGGCTCAACGCTCACCCCGAGCGTGCGGACATCACCTCTGGCCACGATCAGACAAAGATCCCCCCGTATAGCCCTGAACAGACTGTCGGGGCAAGTGCCGTTAGCGAGCACCTGATGAAGACCGGCACGGCACACGAGGGGGGGGGGGGTGGGTGGCCAACACCACGCCCGGCCGCCTTTGTCTCCCCAGTGGTGATGTTTACACTCCATACCAGGTATTCATTTGAGGCTCAGTCGACCTAGGGGAGGCCCAGGACCAGTTCAGATAATCGTCACTGGTGTTGGTGGCCGTGAGCGGGAAGCGTACACGGGTCGCCGGGTTCGTAGTGCAGCGTGCTGACTGATGCACTACAGCTCACACACATGTACATGTCCACCTCCACCCTGACTCGGGCTTTTGGGCAGGAAGTTCCCGCTGCGCTGTGGTGCCGGCACCGTAGCCGATATGCGACGTCCAACGCCCAAACCCAAAGCAGGCGCTCGCAGCGAAGCCGAGGGACGGACGGCGAGATTTACGCCGCCGCGCTCCGTTTGCCGGGATCCCTTTAATTGGGCGCCGGCCCCCGCGCCGCCTTTAATCTTGGCAAGGGAACACGTCAAAAATATCTGGCCTCTCCGGCCCCGTTACGCTTCAAGCAGCCCCGTCCGCCATTCAGCCTCGGTGCCAAGTCGGCGGGGCCACGGCAACGTCTCGGAGAGACTGACCGACGCGAACAAAACTCCCGCGGGCGAGGTGTGTCGCGACCAGAGACCCGCCCCGATCGAAAGCTGCCCGTTGTGGATTTAAAGGGTTCGCCCAAAAAAACTGGGAGACGCAAATCAGAGCAAACAGGACTATTCGCAAATACGCAAAAGTTAATATGCACGATTTTTTTTCCCCCACCCACGCGGTGAGATCGTGGTTCACGGCCACGTGACCCCGTCGGTGTGGTCACCCTGCGTGTTACCTTGTTGCTGTAACCTGGCTGCAGCGGAGCGCTCGAACTATCACGACGGGAAGGTTGAGAGCTCAAATCCCAGTTGGTGGTTGACTCGGCGTGTATCATCATCGTCGTCGTCGTCGTCGTCATCATCCCTCTGGGCCTAGTAAAATGAGTTCTGCTTCGTGGGAAACGAACAGCACTCATTGCCGTTGTTGTAGGACCAACTTCGTTCACCTCTCTTCCATTGCCCCTTCCCTTCCTCTTCCCTCCACTCGCCCCTCCACTCCATTCCCGTCCCTCCCCTATAGCCCTTTCGTGACCCCCCCCCTTCACCACCGTGTGACCTCTGTTACGGTCACTCATTCCTCAAGCCCTTGTGCCGCCCCTGCCGTCTGAATCACTCTGTTTCTGTCGGCGCTTTGTTAAAACTACGTTGAGCACTTTGAGCCAAGGCGCTCCATATATAAATATAAAATAAGATTAGACTGACGAAAAAAAAACACACACATTTCGCCGATTCAAGTAAACGGCAAAAAAATAGCCGGGCAGCACCCTGCGATAAAATTAACGACGTCGCGTGTTCCTGCTGATTTCACAATTCCCGCAGGGAATTGATGATTACAAAGCCTTCTGGAAATGTTTCCCGAGATCCAAGTCAGGAATTCTGTCAGCAAATTTGAAATAATGTTTCCCACCACCCCCACCACCCCCCCCCCCCCCCCCAGGGGAAGAGGCGTAAAATAAAAATAATTTCTCTGCAGACACCCCACGCTTTAACGGAGGTCTGGAATAAATCTTGGCAACTGAAAAATGCCCACGTCATTTGGAGCACCTGGGGGGAGAGGTCACAGGAAGAGTGACTCGCTGTGTTTCTGGCACACTTCATCATATGTTCCTGTCCATTGTCAATCCACTGCTGGGTGGGTGGGGGGGGGATTGACCATACTTCACCCCGCCGGTTACAGCGGGGTTGGTGACGGGGGTGGGGGTGCCCAAGGTTGGTTCAGGCGTCATGGGAGTTGCTTGACCATTCAGCGTGGCGGCCATCTTGGCGGTGGCATCTCGTGACCGCCAACGCGCGAGGCCGCCGCAGTCGCCGCCGGCGGGGCTTTGCAACTGCTGCCGGAATTGAGCGGCGTGATTTAGCGTGGCGGCGGGAGAAGGATGATTCCTTACAGATGTATCCGAGCGGGAGGTCAAGTTAATACCGGCGTGGCTTTAAGAGCCGACGGCACCTCTTAACGAGCGGACAAGGCCGACTCACTGCAGCGCTTGTGGTGTGCGGCGTGTGTGTGACCTGTACGTGAGAATGTACACATGTCCTTGTTATAATTACGTGGGTTTATAATGTGGGTGGAACAATTCACCCTAACCCTGGCCGCCACCCCCCCCACCCCCCCAATAAGTGATTCAATGAACTGCTACAGTCCGATGAAAGACCTGATAAAAAAATAGAAACTTTTATTTATTTTACGAAATCGATAAGCTGACATTACATCTACTACATATATCTGTCTCTCCGCACTTTTACACGACCCAATGGACCCACGGCCTTTTTGGGAGTGTGCGTAAATTGAGCGGCATTGATTCGGCACAAGCAAAACTCTGGCCCGGTTCAAAACACGGGTGTCTCATCAGCAGCGTCAGGCTTCATACTCTTTGGTTCTATTCGGTAAAGTCACATGAGGACAGAACGGTCCCTTCACCTGATGAAGGCCACTTGTGTTGTGGCCGAAACGTCGTGATTTTTGTCATTTAATTTTTTTACCTACTTGACTTTACCGAATAGAACCAAAGAGTATGGATCCTTGCAGTCACGAAAGCTTCAAATCTAGAAGCGTCAGGCTTGCTTGAATCAATACAATTACAAGACAACTTGAATTCAAGAGTTTGTTCAGGCTATACACGGGGGATCTTTGTCTTTTTGTATGCACAGGGACAACAGGTGAAAAGTGGACAACGAAGCAAAGAGAGAAATGCACGCCCGAAATTCTACTGAGAGACAGAAAGAGGAACGTATGCACGTACGTAACTTCTTTCGTACCGTGCGTAGCCTTCTGCGGCCGTCTGGAACGCCCTTCCTTCCAAAAATTAGGAAGCTACTGGAGCTGTGCACTTTTAAATATAGATTGAAAACGAATTTCTCTAGAAATGCTTTTTGCGTTTAAGTTTGTCGTCCTTCCTCCGCACATCCAATTAGCACGGTTGGCTACGTCTATCACACAAACGCATACCAGTAGAGAACTTTACATCTCCACACAGACAGACTTGAGAATCCACTGCTGTACCACCATCTCTGGTCACCAACCGCGCTGATCGGAGGTGCCGGGGGGAAGGACAACAAACAAAACACAAAAAGCCGTTCGAGGGACACGAGTTTTAAAATCTGGATTTAAAAAAGAAATGCACGCTGGTTCAAGACATCGGGTGACCGGGCCAGGGCAGGACGCGCCGCCGGGAGGGACGGTGGCCGGCGGTTCGAGACGGAGCGGCGGTCGGGGAAGGGAACGACTCCACGGAGACGGAGCGACGGAGTCACCTCGTGTGCGGGGGCGGCGACGGGCGGGTTGTCGCGTCGCGGCACTGCGAGAGATGATGGCAGATTAATCCAGCAGTGGATTGAGCAAAAGACGATGACGGTGCACAGCGTGCATTGCAAGGGTACTACTGGTGCACTGTCGAGTTACTCGGGGCGAGTCACCTGGCCAAATCGGTGCATCTCTCACACACACATCGGTGCTTGTGAATAAATCACCCAGAAAGCATCCCATCCCGTCAGATCTCAGAAGCTAAGCAGGATCGGCCGCGGCTAGCGTTTAGTACGGGCAAACGGCATGCATAACAGGCGGCGTAGGCTGCTGCTGCTGCGGAGCTACGTTGTGCATGTACACGTATGTTGAACTTCTTTCGGACCGTACGTAGCCAACCGTGCTCATAATCGGTTGGCAGCAGAGGACAACTAACAGTCGTGCAGTATATGCCCATGCTCCCTACCTTCAGCAACTCGCTCTGGCAAAAAGCGTGGCGAAATATGGTGAAACGCCCCCAGGGATCCACACGGGGGTTACTGGAAGGCCCTCTTCCAGCAGGGAAGAGGGCCTCCCAGTAACCACTACTCACCACCACTACTCACCACTACTCACCACCACTCACCACCACTCACCACTCACTCACCACTCACTCGCCACTCACCACCACTCACCACTCACTCACCACTCACTCACCACCACTCACCACCACTCACCACCACTCACCACTATTCACCACTTACTCACCACTACTCACCACTCACTCACCACTATTCACCACTATTCACCACCACTCACCACTCACTCACCACTCACTCACCACTACTCACCACTTACTCACCACTCACCACTCACCACCACTCACCACTCACTCACCACCACTCACCACTCACTCACTCACCACTCACCACTACTCACCACCACTCACCACCACTCACCACTACTCACCACCACTACTCACCACTCACCACTATTCACCACTCACTCACCACTACTCACCACTCACCACTATTCACCACTATTCACCACTCACTCACCACTATTCACCACTATTCACCACCACTCACCACTCACTCACCACTACTCACCACTTACTCACCACTCACCACCACTCACCACCACTCACCACTCACTCACCACCACTCACCACCACTCACCACTACTCACCACTCACCACCACTCACCACTACTACTCACCACCACTACTCACCACCACTACTCACCACTACTCACCACCACTCACCACCACTCACCGCGGTGCGGTGCGCGCGCGTTTGTCAGCAGCGCGTCACTGACGAGTGAAGAGGGGAAAAAAAAAAAAACGCCCGGCCGTAACAGCAACCAGCGCGGCGCAGAGAGGCGCAGGGAGAATCGTAAATATCGCACGCGCACACCGGATAACACCGCGGCGTTGCCACGGACACGCCGGGAGGCTACACGCACGGGACGGCCCGCAGACGCTTTTCTCAAACACGGCGGCACACAACGGAAGTCAGCGCGGTTTCCGACGCTTCTGCGCGCGAGGGTTCCGTGCATGAATGAAAAGATGGATCATTGGGGCGCCTCCATTGGGGGGGTGGAGAGGGGGAGATGTTATCTCCCTCGCCCGGTATGCGGGAGATCGTGGGTTCGACCCCGACCCTGACGATGCCTGTATATTTTGTGTAAGCGTGTTCTCCCTACCAGCGTGGATTTTTCTCCGGGTCCTCCGTTTTTTCCCCTCCACATTTAGAATCAACATCGCGCTTTTGAGAGTATTTGGCTGCTATAAATTCCCACGTGATGAGCCACTTCGTTGAGCCATAAATTGTGGCCAGGCCACTTCTTAAAAAGAGCGATATAGCTCAGTGGGCCTTACCTGGTGAAATAAAAAAAATAGTTTAAATAGTTGTTAGAATGTGCGGCGACGGGGGGGGGGACAGTGTGCCACCGTTATCGTGAGCTACGAGCTATCCACTGCTGGATGAAGGCCCGCCGCCCGGGGAGTTTCGGAAAGACCACGGTATAATCGTATCGGTGTCACTGGGCCAGGGGACGATCGCTGCTCGCTCTCCACAGAGCGATACCTCATTTTATCGACCCCAGAGAGATGATGGGCTGAGTCGACCACCGACTAGGATTTTCACCCAAACCCACAACCCTTCCGACCGCGAGCAGCCCGAACTGTGACAGCCGGGCGGAGTCGAACCCCAAACATCCGCGCGGGCAACGCAGGACGCTCTGCCGAGCACAATCAATGCCCGCAGCCGTTTAATCCCGCCTGTGTCTCGCTCAACGCACTTAATTAGGGCAGTGCCATCCGTCAAGGGACGACAGCGGCGGTGCTCCATCGCACGTCTCATCTTAAACGCTCGAAGAATTTTCTCGTTTACGAACTCCTCTGCACTACATCCTCTTATATTGCAGTTGTTATTTTAGCGGGCGCTTGGCGAGGGACATTTAGGGATGCGAGGTCTACAGGATGAAGTAAACAAAAGGTCAAACAGGCCCCGATTTATGGCCATGGAAGCATCTCTCCCGGCAGTAGCTCATGGAAAAATAATTTCAAAACATTTTTTGGCCCAGCGCACAGCAGAGGGGGGACAGCCGCTGCGCCACCGCCGCCGCTATACCGAGCTCATTTCATGCCGAGTCAACCTAGGGGAGGCACTCAAAGAGGATTCAAATGGCAAAAACTGTACTCGTTCGTCAGTAACACACCACAGTAACACAGGGCAGTAGCACAGAGCAACACAGTAACACACCGCAGGAACACGAAGTAACAGAGTAACACAGTAACACACCACAATAACACAGAGTAACACAAAGTAACAGAGTAACACAGTTCCACACCACAATAACACACCACATTAACACACAGTAACACACCACAGTAACACAAAGTAACACAGAGTAACACAAAGTAACACAAAGTAACACAGAGTAACAGAGTAACACAGTTCCACACCAAAATAACACACCACATTAACACAGTAACACACCACAGTAACACAAAGTAACACAGAGTAACACACCACGGTAACACGCAGAGGAAACAAATGATATATTGGGCGACATTTCAGGAAATGGCCCTTCTGCATAGCAGAGAGATAGAGAGGCCAGAGATGAAAAATAATAATAGTGAATAATGATAAAATAATAGTGCGTAATAGTAAAATTATAAGTGAATATAATAATAGTGAAAAGTAATATTAAAATAGTGAAAAGTAATTTCGCTAAATTAAAATAGTGAAAAGTAATCATCGTGAATAATAGTCACGTGGTGGCGGGTTTTAACGACACATTGTATATATTTACGCGATCTAACCCAAAAAAACTCCATGAGGAATAATAGTATTATTCTAAGAATAGTGAAAAATAGTAATATTATAGTAATAGTGAAAAATAGGCATGCACGAAATGTCAAGGGCCCATGTTAAAAATGCATCTTGAAACTAAATGTGTAAAATTGTACTCATGGAGTCTCGTTGGCCCTCCCTATTTCTCTGCTTTCGAAGCAGGACCCAGTGACCCACAGTGGAATATTTCCTCTGAAAGGCACACAGCATTATGGACGGACGCGTTGAACTAACGCAGAGTCACAATTTATGAATTTTTTTTGCTTCAATTCCCGAGACTGTGACTCACTTGCGGCGGAGTCCACCCGGCAAAGAAGGCCCCCCGCGCAAACCGTTCACCGCCAGCCGACCCTCGACGCGCACGCACGTAACCTGACCCACCGCGGGCTTGAACCCGGGGCTCCAAAGCTCAATTTCATGCCGAGTCGATCGAGCGGTGGCTGTCGCTCTCGCCCGACGGCGGCGGCGGCGCTGCCGTTCGCGGGGTGGGGGGGGGGGGGACGCACGAGGAGACGTGCGGCCGACGTTGTAAACACAGCTGCTGCTGCTGCTGCTGCCAACTCGGAGAACTCCAAAAAAACAAGGTGCGTGCCCCCGAGCTGCCTGATGATAATTTTCTGACGCCAAAAATAGGACAGGAATTCGCGAAGGGGAAAACACAAAAAGTACGAAAGTCAACACGTTGCCTCTGAACCCAGAAAAAAACCATTGCAGTATCGTGCGTTAGGGGTGAATGGTAATCGTCCCTTTGGATAGGGCCAATCCGATTCAGGATCTTTGATTTATCTTAGAGAGATTCGATGAGCTATGAAGCTCCTTTTCACAGATGTCCAGTCGGGGAGGGCCAGAAAGTTACAGCAACAAACAAAGCAGAAAATAAACGACAGGATTGCAAAGTATAGGAAAGGGAAGCAAATCACTAAAAATAAATCAAGAAACAAACTAAACAATTTGTTATTTTTGCCAAGTTAACTGGCCACAAATGATAGCTTAACGAAGTGGCTTATCATCACATGGCCATAGGACTGTGAAAATCCCGCCACTGATTAATTGCTTGGCAACGGTGACAGACTCCATCCAATTCTTGTTTTAAGATTTTGATTTGACGTTTTTTTTTTAAAAATGAGAAATGCAGTACTGTGTTGGATCAGTTTGCTACAACGTTTGCCATCGCACACAGCACAGGCCAACAAAATACAAATCTAAATGTGGGGTATGCAGCAATCCACCAATAAGGAAGGGAATCTCTTCCCTAAAATAGGAACAGCTGGCAGCCTGGGCATAGCTACGCCAAAAGTGAAATCAGCTTCAGGTGCTTTAAGTTAGCTTTTGCAAAGGGGGAGCACATAAATAGAGTGTGCCAGTGCCCGTAAAGGAAATTATGGGTCCAATATACACGTTTGAACTATTTACTGACGAACTCACTAAATATTTCAGGACCATTTTGTTCGGGCAGGAACGAGTCACTCGACCCCTGCCTGGTGTACCGCCGTGGCCTAATCTTCCACACTGGCCAGATGGATACGGAGAAGTGGGAATACCCACACGCTTTGCTCCCCATAACGACGGCTGTTCACCCATTTACACTGCTGGGCGGACAGAGGCGGCGGTGGGGGGGGGGGGGGGGGGGGGGGGTGGTGGGGGACGATTTAGGAACCTCACCCCCATCGTTACAACTGCCGGGCCCCGGGGATCGATTCGAACCGGCGACCTCTGGGCCGCAAAATCCGGTGCACGGAACCCGCTGCACCGCTGTGGCGGCGTCCGCTGCGAGCCTGCATGACATTCGTCAACGTATCGATGCATCGTCGTTCTAACCCCCTCCCCCCACCCCCCCCTGTCAAACACCGCTCTAAGCGATCGCAAGTGTTTATTTGAAGCAACGGCAAACAGCGACCGCGGCAACAAAAGAAAACAAAACACCGGGGATTTTGTTTACCTGCGACATCCCGCCAGGTGTCCGCCAGGCAGCCCTGCTCGGCGAGCACCTGGCACAGCGCCTCCTTGAGCTCCGCCTCCTCCCGCTCCTGGTCCCGCCCACCGGGGGCCGACGAGCCAATGAGGGAGTAGACGAAGACGAGCAGCTGCAGGATGTCGGCAGGCTGCAAGTCGCCCTCCCTGCGCTCGTCGCGAGGCTTTATCCGGGCGCGAAGCTGGCCCAGGACGCGCGGGAAGTCGCCCTCTTTCAGGATCTGCACTCTCAGACAAGCAGGGAGGAAAACAATGGGGTTTATGCAACGAAACTACGGCAACAACGGGTTTAGTGAACGAACCTATTAAAATAATAAACACACGTAATTATTTTTATTTATAAGCGACCCATAGCAAACGATAGCTCGACAAAGTGGCTCATCACGTGGAAATTTATAGCAGCCAAATGCTCCGGGGAGAGAGAGTCAACATGCAAACTCCAAATACGCAGACGTCAGGGTTGAGATCGAACCCACGACTTCCTGTATATCATTGCGAGGTAGTTAACCATCTCCTAGCCACCGTGGACACCTAGGTTTAGCGAACTAACCTTGTGCACCTCCCGATTAGCACAGAGTTGGTTGCGTAGGGTGCGAAAGAAGTTCCGACATCAGAATCGAAATGTGTATCTACGCTGGAGAAATCCGATGAGCTACGAAGCTCTTTTCCACAGATGCCCAGTAGGGGGCGGGTAAGAAAGTTACAACAACGAACAATACAAAAACACGATAGGAGTGCAAGGTACAGGGAAGGCAAACGAATCACCCAAAAACATGCAAAAGGTAGGAGGATCGGGGATGGCAGCTCTCAAATGATAGTCATCAGTGTACGTAGATCACAATCACCCGTGACCAAAGAACCCGGAAACGCGCCCGATCCTCATCAGACCTTGTACGTACCGCTTCTTGCATCTGGCACAAGTCGATCGATTGTAGCGCTCGCGCGCGCACGCGCGCGCGTGTGTGTGTGTGTGTGTGTGATTCTCGGCGTGCATCGCGAGCGTTAGGATCAATGCTTTGTTTTTTTGGCCTTGTTGCCCGGTAGCCGTCTTCTAATTGCGCTTGTCGGAATGATGTCGAGAGGCGAAGATTTCTCTCATTCGTAAGCACCGTCGAGGACAATGCTGTTACAGCGGTACTTATGAAGCCCGTCCATTCCACCGACATCCTCTGTCCGCTATTATAAGCCCTGTGAAGAGCCTTGGTGGCATGTTAGTCAACACTGAAATGTGTTTCATTGCCAGAGATTAAATTAAGCCTAAGTTAGCGTGGTGGCTTTCCACAACTCGCTGCACTTGAGAGTCCGGTTCAATCACAGGCGGCTGCGATAAGGAAAACACAAACTCCCCAGTCGTGTGCTGCGACTGTGGTCATCCAGAACAGATCGCACAACGTATAACGGTGCTACGCCCGATCCACAAATACGAAGGAGACACCACGGCGATGACACACTCCGCTCGCTACTCCTGACGTGGTTAACTCGGCTTGGCCACCACCTGAATGTAAAATTGTAGTTGTTGCTCTGCATCTACATCAGTTGTGCAAAAAAAGAAGAATAAATTAACTATTTTTATTTTACCAGGTAAGGCCCAATGAGCTATGTAGCTCTTTTTCAGAAACGATCTGGCCACAAATGATAGCCCAATGAAGTTAATAATCACGTGGAAATGAATAGCAGCCAAATACATGTTTCTAAATGTGGAGGTAAAAACCGGAGGACCTGGAGAATAATCCACGTGACCACGGGGAGACCATTAAAACCACAAATATACAGGCATCAGGGTAGCTAACATCTCGCTACCGCAGTGCCCTAAGACAGCTGGCTGGTGCCAGATTCAAACAAACCTTGCATCTCGGCGGTGATGGCTCGGCATCTGCGGCACGGTACAGGCGCCCCCCCCCCCCTTTAGCCACCCAGCAACCATCACCCCAAAGTACTCTTAACTCAATTTCCTTCCCTTAGAAGCCAGCGGCCCGCTCGTTGAGATGCAATATTCTGAACGTGCGAGACCTAGATACCCGTGCAAGGAAATGAGTGTTATTACAGTATTTTCTTTTTTCTTTTCTTTTCCAAAAAGTAGTCGCTGGGTAATTTGCAATTTTGGGAAGCGGCGAGCTTTAAATGGGAAGCACATGTGGAAAAAGTGACACGGGGGGGTTGCGAACGGTTCATGGCAGACAAATATCAAGAACAAGGGGAAGAGAGATGTTGATGATGACGACTTGAAAAACAGAATGACGTTAGGCAAGAAGGTAATTATCGACATTGACAGAAAGCGGTACAATTTAGGACACGCACGTTCAATAGAAACGTGTTAGGTAGAAGGTGGAGTTGAAACGTGGCTTTCCATTAAAATAAGCTTAATTTAGATCCATAATATACTAAGAACACCTTATATTCTTGGTTCTTTCGGTAAAGTCACGTAGAAGGGAAACAATAAAATAATAATAATAAATTATTGCTGTGGTTTTGACACCTGATGATGATTGCTTGTGTTGCAGTCGAGACGTCGTGATAATTTTATTGTTTTATATTTTTATTATTTTACTGTTTCCCTTCTATGTGGTGACTTTACCGAAAGAACCAAGAATATGAATCCCTGCAGTCACGAAAGCTTTAAATCAAAATAAGAACACCTTGTTTTATACAGAGTTTCAAGTGAGCTTCGTTGAGCTATCGTTTGTGGCCAGGTCGCTCCTGAAGTTTCAGTATATTTATTTATAGTGACTTGCTTACCTTTACTATACTTTGCACTCCTATTGTTTGTTTGTATTTGTTGTTGTTGTTGTAACTTTCTGACCTGACCCTACTGGACATTTGTGAAAAAGAGCTTCATAGCTCATCGGATTTCTCCAGGATAAATAAATATTCTGATACACACCAGACCCAGTTTTCCCAAATCCTTTGAAATGTAATTGCAGAATTCCAATGTGCATCTCCACACTGGAGAGACTGGCCTCGGTCAGAGGAATGTGGAATTGCCACCAGAGTCGCCAGCGGCGATGACTTTGCATCTTGTTGATTTGGCTTCATTTACCCAGGAAGGCTTCACGGAGTCTCAAGACTCATTTTCTCCGTTAGGACGCTTGGCCAAACCTTAAATTGGCAACGTGTCGGCATGTGGACAGAAGCCGAAAGTAGGTGATGTAAAACGCGGGGAGAGCAACTCAAACCTCCGTACGGATACGTCGGAAAGCCGCCCGCTCCGCCGTACTGTCTTGCTGGATGCCACTCTGTTGCATGTTGGGAAGCAAACCAGCGCACCCGTAAAAATAACCGCGTACGCTTCGAAGACCAACGCTCAACAGAGGTCCACACGGTCGAGGCAGGCCAGGAACACCACTTGCTGCACTGCCACCTGCCGGCCACTTCACGGCCGGTGAGCCAGAAGTCTCACAGCTGCGTGGTGATCTCCGTGCGATCCATCAACCCCACCTGGACGACCACGGGAGTGCGCACGTCCCCGCACTAGGATGCGAGGTGATGACGCAAGCACCGCGCGGCTGCACTCGGCTGAACCCAAGTCTGAGCTCCATTACGGACTTGTTGAAGATATCGCGAGCGCGTTTTATTTAACCTCCATTGGGGAAGTGAATAACGATGTTTAAGAGCGCGACGGATGCGTAAAATGTCATTCTCATTGCAACACCGTCAGGTAAAGTCACCGATGAGATGCAAGTGCGTAGCGGCCCGTCATTAACAAAACAAACTGCGGGGTTCGCACGATGGAGCGGTTAACCGTGGCCGTTTAAAAACAACAGCGCGGGTGTGAACGTACCGAAGGCTGCGAATTGCGAGCATGGCCTTTTGCAATATTTTACCCATTACTTAAAAAAAACACGTTCCTCTTCTGTTTTCTATTTTTCCACAGCGATTTGGCAGATTTTTAAACACCAAAGTGTAAGCAATTAAAGAGGAAATGGTACTCAACATGAACGTTAATTAATTTAAATGGACACATTTAATATTTTTTTCCCCCAACGTAATTACATCTGTACTCTTGGCCGCATGGCTTGTGACATTCGGTCGTCTGGGGGAGCAATGCCTCACCCCGTGTGTTAGAGGATGGCTTCGTAGAACTAGATATCACAGAACTACTGCTGAGCTACCTTAACGTGGCCTTTTTTCGACCAAACACCACGTGGACACACAGCTGCCCATGCGCCCTGTTCCAGAGAGCAACGTTCCATGCGTGACATTCAACGGGATCATTTTAATTATCAGACGCTCGAATGTTTCGAAAGCAAGCGGAACAATCAACGTGCAATGCGATGGATGTTGTCTGGTAGTCATTTGGTGAGAGCGCTGAATCCATCAACCCGTGACAATTTTTTTTTTAAATCGGGTTTTATCATAGGTGGCTGAATCCCAGAATCGAGCGCAAGCTCTCACCAGGTTACAGATCTTTGCTCCGAACCTTGAGCCACATGGCTACTTCACCGGAAACTAATCTTAAGCCTTTCTCGTAGGCAAGTCGCAGGGTGGGTGTCACGTTCACCGCCGAATCTCGGAATGTGCAATTAGCTCGGTGTTAATTATATTTACAGAGGCGTAGCGCTGCTGTTTTTAAAAACATTGTTACTCACCGCAGAGAACCGTAGCGACGCGACCGCACTCCGTGATAGCTGGCGCCAAACTGTACCACATTCCCTCCCGCATGGCACTGTGGGAGCCTCGGTACCGATTTTTATTTTATTTTCACGTCTGATTTCGTTTTCATGGTGTACGCGTACGTTATCGGAACGGGAAAGGGTTCACGGAAGTTGAGTCCTGGCAACACCTCTATATTTTATCAACAGATTGATAAATGAGTCGCTTATAGTTGGACAGGACTGTACCCCGACCTCTACAGAATTAACTTTACGTTTGATTATGCTTCGAAACCGTGAAAAAGTTTGTATTAATGGCAGAAAACAGTCTTGCTTCTATCTGTGCGTTTGCCTCAGGTCATGTGACAATATGAATTAATGCGGCAACTGGTCGCCTCCAAGGGAATGTGGAATTTCCGCTACCATTTGAGCAGGTAAACACTTGATTTTAACTGGCTTTTTTTTTTTTTACAAAAAAAACCTAAAGTGAGCACGTGAGGCAGTACTTATCTCCAGCAGCAGGCCTCAACCAGCGGCGGAAATTCCACATTCCCGGCAGCAGGAGTCATCCTCCCGATTATTCAAACGCGATTATCGTTACCGCCGTGAAGAGCCTCAAAATAACAGCAAGCATCACGTTGCCCGTCAGTCCCGCCCGCCCGCCCGCGTCAACAGAAGAAACAAAAAAATTCCCGATTTCCAAAGCGCGACTTCTGCGGAAGTCCCTCCGGGACCACATTTTGGGAACGAGTGACTCAACGGGCGAAGGAGCACGTCCGTGGTTGGCAAGCGAGAGGAACTGAGTAAGGGCAAAGTTATCGTGAGACGCCTACACAAGTCGCCTCGACGCGCGCACGCCGTTCGCATTACCGCTTGGCCTAAAGAAAATAACGAGCGTCACACGCGGCCCCCAGCGCGGCCCCCCCCCCCATCACCACCACCACCACCACCCCCCACCGCATCCACAAGGCGCAACGGGCACATGCGAGGCTCTCGAGAGTGCCAAAGGCAAGAGGGAGTTTAACACGGCGGAGGCTTTCGCGACAAATATTACTCAGAATAAAGGTTTTTGGGGTAGATCGCGTTCGTATATAAATGTGTCGTAAGCCCTCCACCACCCGGCATAACAGCCGGTAAGGTTCGTCACGTAAACAACGCGCAAATAAGTTACTGTTGGAGAGTAAAAATCCGCAACGTTTTAGAATTCGAGTACGACGTTTCGCTGGTAATTACATCCAGCATCATTGGGCGATTTGCCAGAATACAGTACGTGTGCGTGCGTGCACTATTTACCAGAATAATGGCAAATCGCCCGATGGTGCTGGATGTAATTACCAGCGAAACGCCGTACGCAAATTGTAAATGTTGCGGATTTACTCTACAACACACAGGTGGGCTGAAGTAGTAAACTAATTGGTGCGTTGTTTACGTGACAAACCTTACTGGCCTGTGTCGGGTGGTGGAGGGTTACGACACATTCATACTTACGCGATGGAACACAAAAACCTTTTTTTATGAAAGATTAAGCTCCCCCCCGGTAACAGCCTTGACAGGCTGTTGGTGTCAAGTGCTGTGAGCGACTAACACCCACGAAGCCCGGCACGGCACAAGAGGGGGTGGTTGGCCAACACCACGGCCGACCGCCTTTGACTCCCCGGTGGTGATGTTTACACACCGCCCCGGATACTTATTCGAGGTTGAGTCGACCTAGGGGAGGCCCTGGACCGGTTCAGACAATAGTCACTGGCGTTGGACGTGAGCGGGAAGCGAACTCGGGTCACTGCAACGCGTGCACACATGCACACGTACTCATAAGCATATACATACAGACACGCAAGCATACACGTGCACACGTACATGCACGCGCACAAATACGTACGCACGCAAACACCTCCTCGTGCAACAAAGACCCCCCATGCAGCCTTCAAAAGACTGTTCTTGGGGCCAGTGCTGTCAGCGAGCACCTATGAAGGCCGGCACAGCACACGAAGGGGTGGTTGTGGCCAGTACCTCGTCCGGCCGCCTTTGTATCTCCAGTGGCGATGTTTACTGCACGTGGCACCGGCTACTCATTAAAGGTCGAGTTGCCGTAGGGGAGGGCCCAGGACCAGGTTCTAATATTCACAAGCACATGTTTGGACGCACGCATTCACAGACGCACGCTCTATTGAGTAAAAGTCAGACCATGCAAAGCCACCCTCATGCATATTTAAACACACGTGCATTACGTAAACGTGTGTGTCAACACACGTGCGGAAATAGAGCGAGATACCATTTCGAGGTCGAGCCAACCTAGGTGAGGCCCAGACTCGGGTACAAATTGTCACGGCTGTGGTGCACCACGGGCGGGATTTGAACCCGGCTCACTGGGATCGTGGGTCTGTACAATAACCACAACTCCTCCACACTACGTTAACGAGGAACACCCACGCACAAGTACACAAACACACACAAACCTACACAAACATCCGAACAAGCGTACACGTAAATTACACTGTCCAGTGCGTGCGCACCCACCCACCCACACAACCCTTCACACCCACGCAAAGATGCACGCTCACTCACTAACGCGCGCACACACAAAAATCCCCAATGTAGCCTTTAGCAGATTTTTGGAGCAGGTGTTGTTAGCGAGCACCTATTAAGGCTGGCACAGTGCATTAGTGGGTGGGTGGCCAACACCACTCCCGACAGTCTTTGTCTTCCCAGTAGCGATGTTTACACTCCACACCAGGCACTCATTTACGGCTGAGTCGACCTAGGGGAGGCCCAGGACTGGTTCAGATAATCGCTACTGGTGTTGGCCGTGAGCGAGATTCCAACTCAGGTCGTCAGGTTCGAAGCCAACCACTACACTACCGCTCCAAACACACATATACACTGACCCACGCATAAAAAGACAAAGATCCCCCGGATAGCTTCAATACACTTTTAGGGCAAGTGCTGTTATTGAGCACCTATGAAGGCCGGCACGGTACACGACGGGGTCGGTGGCCAGCATCACGCCCGGCCGCCTTTGTCTCCCCAATGGGGATGTTTTTACACACAACACCAGGTACTTATTTGAGGCTGAGTCGACCTAGGGGAGGCCCAAGACTTGTTCAGATAATCGCCACATGTTGTTGGCCGTGAGAGGGAATCGAACTCGGGTCACCGGGTTCATAGCACAGCGCACTAACCACTGCACTACCGCTCCCCACACTCACACGCATACCAATACACTGACACACACACACACACTCAAAAGACAAAGATACCCCGTACAGCCTTAACAGAAAGTTGGGGCAAGTGCCGTTAGCGAGCAAATATAAAGGCCGGCACAGCACGCGAGGGTGTGGGTGGCCAGCACCACACACACACACACACTCGCGCACGCTCTCACATACATACACGGATGCGTGTGCGTGCGTGCGTGCGTGCACGCGCACACACGCACATGTGCAAGCATGCACGCGCGCAGCATCAGCCCCACGGGCCCACTCAGGAAGAGCCAAACAAAAAGTTAATATGATGAGCAAGCCCAGTTCATTCGACATTGGGGCAAAACCCCACTTAAATTGCACGGGTCGACCTTTCCACCTCGCTGCCAGAGCGCCGCGTGGATGCGTTGGCGGAGAGAAGGTTACGGGAACGGAATTGTTTGCGGGCGTTGTTGTCATCTTTGCTGTTGTTATTCCGAAGGACGCGCAAATTACGGTCCCTTCATTCAAGTCCACCGGCTCCTTTCAAGCCACTCGTGACGACCGCGCGCGGGGGGCAGGGTGGCTCCTGATGCAACATGAGGCCCCGCCCCCCACTCCTTTTATATTCAGTCAGCGTCTCTCAGCAGCGGCCGAGCAGCATGGTTGTCATTGGCAGTTGCGTGGTGGTGGCGGAAACGGTAACACCTGTCGAACCCGAGGCCCTGGGTTCGATTCCCGACTCAGGGCTCCTTTCTCTGCGTGGAGTTTCTGCGTTCTCCCTGGTTCTCGAGGGGTAAACCCCCCCCCCCGCACCACTATAAATTACGGAATTGGATTACGTAAATTAACATCGCCTCCTTCAACTGTGAAAACCTGGCAGGGCCTATCGTGAACAATAGTCAAGAGACTCGGTGAGGCTTTCCTGGCTAATCGAGCGTACTGTACGAATAGGGGAGCCACGGTGGCTAGGAGATGTTAACTACCTCGCCTGGTACACAGGAAGTCGTGGGTTCAATCCCGAACCTGACGCCTGCTGCTGTATATTTGGAGTTTGGGTGTCAGTCGCCGTGGTCGCGTGGATTTTTCTCCGGGTCCTCCGGTTTTTCCCTCCCCATTTAGAAAACGCGCGTTTAGAGTATTTGGCTGCTGTAAATTTGCACACGGTGATGAGCAACTTCGTTGAGCTATCACTTGTGGGCAGGTCGCTTCTGAAAAAAGAGCTACATAGCTCAGTGGGCCTTTACCTGGTGAAATAAAAAAAAATAGTTCGTAGCTTTATATAAAATGGGGGCGCCCCCCTGTCCACCCTCCCCCTTCCTTCTAGCTGAGAGCCTGGGCCTCCCGTGCTATGGGCTGTGGTGCAGTTGCACCGCCTGCAAACTCCACCCCACCCAGTTCCGTGACGCCCGCAAGTCGCACGGTGGGTGTCCCGCTCACCGCCGAATCTCAGAACGCCCAAGCGCCCCGGCCTTCATTTTATTCGGAGAGGCATAGCGCCGTTGTGCTGTCGTGTCGCTCCAGAAAACTGTAGCGACGCGACCGCACTCTATGGTAGCTGGCCCCGAACTGTGCCACGCACCCTTCCGCATGGCCTTGTGGGAGCCTCGCTACCGATTAAGTTATTATTTTTGTTTAATCCGATTCTGTTCTGATGACATACATGTACGTCATCATAATGGGGAAGGGTTAATAGCTACGCCTCTGGATCCTCGCCCATTGATGCAAGTCCCCGTCGTACCAATGTGGAATATCCAGCATCGATTCAAGACCACGTGTGGAGATGACCACGTGTAACTGCTGTTGACTTTAAAATGCCTCTTGTGTTACCGCGGGTGTCTGGGGGTGCTTGCTTGTTTTCATGAGTGGTGGGGGAGACTTCGCATTCGTACGGCGGCGGGATCAGGATGACCGACCTCACGGGGCGGTGCTCAATGTGCCTCCCCACGCACGGAGAGGTCTTCCTTCTCTCGTACGGCCTTTTCAAAAAGCGACGGATGGGCTCGGCGGCCGTGCGGGTGGAATTTACGGAGGCGTCCGTTGGCGTCCGGGGGTCTCCAGATGGATTCCATTTGTACCTACTGCAAAAGCGCGTGTAATTTTGGCAAGGGATTGGCGATGCGAGTGATGGATCGCGCTTCACCGTGGCGAGGCGTCCCCTTAATTCCCCCAGCTTAGGGAAGAGGGGTAGCCACACGCCTCCCACGTTTTCACGCGGAGAGACAACGACGATAACGGTTTGCCGACCCCGACCGCGATCGACCTGAACTCACCAACCTCACAACACTGGGAAGGGCCCTGCTGCTCTACCAAGGGAGCAATCCAAATTCGATTAAATCATTCCACCGCTGCTCAACTGTGTGACCTGGCCAATTCCCTGTCCCAGCTGGACCACACTCAGCAAAAAACATAGAAATAATAATAATAATAATCACCCCGTACCCAACAACAACCGGGAGTGGGAGGAAACCCGATTTTTCTCTTGGGTCCGGCGCTACAACCCGTGCCCCAAGCACTGGGCCAGCACCGCTGAGATCCCTCCGCGTTCAAGTCCCAAACGCATTCCACACCGCGGATTAAATTATGTCCTCGGGCCGGGTCGTCGGTGCGAGTGCGCGGAAAAGCCCCGGCGAAATTTTGCTCTGGCGCAGAAATTCGCTCGCGTCAGCTCGGATGGTTTTACCGAAACGGATCGCGATCGAGTTAATAAAGAAATATATGTGTATAAACCAAATTTTTTTTATTTTTTTTAAGTGGTCTTTCCGCGCTCAAAACGAACGCGGCACGGCCCCCCATCCCCGTCGCTTGTCGGCTACGGCGTTGCCGCCGTTGCCGCCGTTGCCGCCGCTGCCGCCGCCCGCTGTTGTCGTCGTCGTTGCAAAGCGCGCAAGCGATGACGACGTCCCCTTGACATTTTCGCTACCTAGCTCCTTATGCGCTCGACAGCACTGTAACAAAGTGCACGCGACCGGACGTGGGAAGTATACGCGCGTCCGTGCACAAACGGCCCCGGGCCGACGTGTGCGACGTCAACCGCCACGGTGGTCCTACGGGATCCACTGGTCCCCACCACCACAGGAATGTGGAACTTTCAGATGAAAATAAAGTCAGTGGTGTATATTCCACGTTCTCATGGCAGGCTTTGGCAGGGAACGACGCTAGAAGGGATGATGACCGATGGTCGAGACCAGTGACCGAGTGGCAGCCCGAGAGAGGGGACGCCCCTGAAAGAGGGACCGCACCCGAGACGACGGCCACTGCGGAGAAAGAGCGACGAACTCATCTCGTGCGCAGGAGCGACGCGGGTTATCCACGTCGCAGCGCGGAGCGTTGTCAGGGCTGGAGGTAGGCTTGGCGAGCCCTTCATCCAGCAGTGGACCGATCACGCCTCACGGTGGTGACGTCACCACGGTGCCTTGCACCATGCCAGGTGCACTTTAAGGTCATCGCGAAAAGTGTCGAAGCCTCACTGGTGGGAGGTAACGGCCGGCCTCGGGCAGGCCCAGGACCGGTTCGTATGATCGTCATTGTAGTTGGCCTTGAGCGGGAATCGAACTTGGGTCACCGGGTTCGGAGTACAGCTCGCGAGCCGCTCTACTATCGCTCCCCGCACATGTACGTGCGCGGCCAGACACCTGCATGAGATTCTTACTCTGCACGAGCGATAGTCGTAGGACACGGGGGCGACATTCCGCTGCACTACCTTAGCACCATGCACCCAACGTGCACCATGCACCCAACACTAACAACGTGCACCATGCACCCAACACTAACAACGTGCACCATGCACCCAACACTAACAACGTGCACCATGCACCCAACGCTAACAACGTGCACCATGCACCCAACACTAACAACGTGCACCATGCACCCAACGCTAACAACGTGCACCATGCACCCAACACGAACAACGTGCACCATGCACCCAACGCTAACAACGTGCACCATGCACCCATCACTAACAACGTGCACCATGCACCCAACACTAACAACGTGCACCATGCACCCAACGCTAACAACGTGCACCATGCACCCAACACTAACAACGTGCACCATGCACCCAACGCTAACAACGTGCACCATGCACCCAACACTAACAACGTGCACCATGCACCCAACACTAACAACGTGCACCATGCACCCAACACTAACAACGTGCACCATGCACCCAACGCTAACAACGTGCACCATTCACCCAACGCTAACTACGTGCACCATGCACCCAACACTAACAACGTGCACCATGCACCCAACGCTAACAACGTGCACCATGCACCCAACACTAACAACGTGCACCCAACACTAACAACGTGCACCATGCACCCAACGCTAACAACGTGCACCATGCACCCAACACTAACAACGTGCACCATGCACCCAACACTAACAACGTGCACCATGCACCCAACGCTAACAACGTGCACCATTCACCCAACGCTAACTACGTGCACCATGCACCCAACACAAACAACGTGCACCATGCACCCAACGCTAACAACGTGCACCATGCACCCAACACTAACAACGTGCACCCAACACTAACAACGTGCACCATGCACCCAACGCTAACAACGTGCACCATGCACCCAACACTAACAACGTGCACCCAACACTAACAACGTGCACCATGCACCCAACGCTAACAACGTGCACCATGCACCCATCGCTAACAACGTGCACCATGCACCCAACGCTAACGACGTGCACCATTCACCCAACGCTAACTACGTGCACCATGCACCCAACACAAACAACGTGCACCATGCACCCAACGCTAACAACGTGCACCATGCACCCAACACTAACAACGTGCACCCAACACTAACAACGTGCACCATGCACCCAACGCTAACAACGTGCACCATGCACCCAACACTAACAACGTGCACCCAACACTAACAACGTGCACCATGCACCCAACGCTAACAACGTGCACCATGCACCCATCGCTAACAACGTGCACCATGCACCCAACGCTAACGACGTGCACCATGCACCCAACACTAACAACGTGCACCATGCACCCATCGCTAACAACGTGCACCATGCACCCATCGCTAACAACGTGCACCATGCACCCAACACTAACAACGTGCACCATGCACCCAACGCTAACGTGCACCATGCACCCAACACTAACAACGTGCACCATGCACCCAACGTGCACCATGCACCCAACACTAACAACGTGCACCATGCACCCAACACTAACGACGTGCACCATGCACCCAACACTAACAACGTGCACCATGCACCCAACGCTAACGTGCACCATGCACCCAACACTAACAACGTGCACCATGCACCCAACGTGCACCATGCACCCAACACTAACAACGTGCACCATGCACCCAACACTAACAACGTGCACCATGCACCCAACACTAACGATGTGCACCATGCACCCAACACTAACAACGTGCACCATGCACCCAACACTAACAACGTGCACCATGCACCCAACGCTAACAACGTGCACCATGCACCCAACGCTAACAACGTGCACCATGCACCCATCGCTAACAACGTGCACCATGCACCCAACGCTAACGACGTGCACCATGCACCCAACACTAACAACGTGCACCATGCACCCATCGCTAACAACGTGCACCATGCACCCATCGCTAACAACGTGCACCATGCACCCAACACTAACAACGTGCACCATGCACCCAACGCTAACGTGCACCATGCACCCAACACTAACAACGTGCACCATGCACCCAACGTGCACCATGCACCCAACACTAACAACGTGCACCATGCACCCAACACTAACGACGTGCACCATGCACCCAACACTAACAACGTGCACCATGCACCCAACGCTAACGTGCACCATGCACCCAACACTAACAACGTGCACCATGCACCCAACGTGCACCATGCACCCAACACTAACAACGTGCACCATGCACCCAACACTAACAACGTGCACCATGCACCCAACACTAACGATGTGCACCATGCACCCAACACTAACAACGTGCACCATGCACCCAACACTAACAACGTGCACCATGCACCCAACGCTAACAACGTGCACCATGCACCCAACGCTAACAACGTGCACCATGCACCCATCGCTAACAACGTGCACCATGCACCCATCGCTAACAACGTGCACCATGCACCCAACACTAACAACGTGCACCATGCACCCAACGCTAACAACGTGCACCATGCACCCAACACTAACAACGTGCACCATGCACCCAACGTGCACCATGCACCCAACGCTAACAACGTGCACCATGCACCCAACACTAACAACGTGCACCATGCACCCAACACTAACAACGTGCACCATGCACCCAACACTAACAACGTGCACCATGCACCCAACACTAACAACGTGCACCATGCACCCAACACTAACAACGTGCACCATGCACCCAACGCTAACAACGTGCACCATGCACCCAACACTAACAACGTGCCTCCTAAGTGCTTCCTCAATAAGGGGGGTTAACGACATTTGTTGCCCTCACATGGCCATTACGAGCACCCTGCGCCAGGAGACCACCAAACCGCCAGCGATTGAGACAACAGTCACCACCCGCCACGCACCGAGCGCCGTTCCACCCACAGTTGGGGGCGCCACGGTGGCCAGGAGATGTTAACTCCCTCGCCCGGTATGCAGGAGGTTCGTGGGTTCGATCCCGACCCTGACGCTTGCTGCTGCTGCTGTATATTTGGAGTTTGCGTGTCTCGCTCTCTCATCATCATCATCACGGTGGCCAGGAGATGTTAACTCCCTCGCCCGGTATGCAGGAGGTCGTGGGTTCGATCCCGACCATGACGCCTGCTGCTGTATATTTGGAGTTTGCGCGTCTCTCTCTCTCTCTCCGTGGTCGCGTGCATTTCTCTCCGGGCGCCCGAGTCGGGAATTGAACCCGGGCACTTGTCCCTGCGAGGCCGCGAGGCTTCCGATCATGCCGCCCCCACGTGTTTAAGTCGGCGTTGCCCGCAGACTCAAACGGGTCCCTTCCCAAGGACGGCGTCCCGCCGCGCGGCCTTTGATGGTGTTCCCGCAGCGCCCTTCGTACAAGACGTGGCGAGCACGGGCGGGCCGCTCTTGAACCGCGAAACCTTGAACCCGGAAGCGACCCCAAGCAACGCGCGCGCGTGCCCGTGTGCCATGGTCACGCAGACGCAGCCATCGCGGGTGCTTGTCCTTTGTGATGTTTTGCCAAGGCTGAAAGCGGTTACGCATCAACTCTGTCTGTTCGTTCATCCGTAAGCGGTGGGGGGATAAGGGGGGGGGGGGGCAGCACTCTGAGAGCCGTGGTGGCTATGAGATGTTAACTACCTCGCCTGGTACGCAGGAGGTCGTGGGTTCGATCCTGACCCTGACGCCTGCTGTATATTTGGAGTTTGCGTGTCTCTGTCTCTCTCTCATCATAATCACGGTGGCTAGGAGATGTTAACTACCTCGCCTGGTATGCAGGAGGTCGTGGGTTCGATCCTGACCCTGACGCCTGCTGCTGTATATTTGGAGTTTGCGTGTCTCTCTCATCATCACGGTGGCTATGAGATGGTAACTACCTCGCCTGGTATGCAGGAGGTCGTGGGTTCGATCCCGACCCTGACGCCTGCTGCTGTATATTTGGAGTTTGCGTGTCTCTCTCTCATCATCATCACGGTGGCTATGAGATGTTAACTACCTCGCCTTGTGTGCAGGAGGTCGTGGGTTCAATCCCGACCCTGACGCCTGCTGTTGTATATTTGGAGCTTGCTGTGTGTCTCTCTCTCTCTCCGCCTGTGGATTTTTCTCTGGGTCCTCTGGGTTTTCCCTCCGTCGTTAGAATCAACATCACACGTTTAGATTATTTGGCTGCTATGAATTTGCAACGTGACGATAAGCGACTTTGTGTAGCTCAGTGGGGCCTCACCTGGTAAAAACGATCCAATGTGAACGAAGCTGTAAAGTTGCGCGCTGACATGCGTGACTTTCTCAAATGGAAATCGGGCAAAACCGATAGAAGCGTTTCCCAAAAACGTGGAGACCCAAACCAGAGCAAAAAAACAAGGAACCATTTTGCAAATTTGCAAACTGAGTTTGCAAAGGACCATGGTTTTGCATCGGAACCAGTTTGCAAAATGACCATTTTGTAAATATGCAAAACCGAGTTTCGCCCTGACGGCTGATATCCGTCGTCTTTCGTATCGCCAATTAAGCGCTTCACGAGGGGAAACGCACAATGGGAAGCGTCACGTAGCTCATCCATCGTACGCGTAGGTTTTTTTTTTGTATTCGTAAACTTTTGTTTCCCCTGCCTATATGACCGACTGCCTCTCTCCAACATAAATATAAGCCCCCCGCTGTGTCCGGCCGTCTTGAGATGCGGTCGCCTTTATATGGGAAGAAACAATTCCGCATGGATAAGCGTGTAAAGAGTTGCTGGTGAGAAAAGGCCACTTCGATGCTCGAAACCTTGAAGCTAAGCTAAGAAGTGGTCAGGAGGTGATCGTACAGCAATGGATAAGAAAATCTATCTGTGTGGAGTTGAACAGTTCTCCCCTGGCATGTGTGTGTGTTCTCCTGGCCAGCCACCCCCTTGTGTGCCGTGCCGGCCTTTATAGGTGCTCGTTAATGGCACTTGCCCCTACAGTCTGTTAAGGCTACACGGGGGGATATTTGTCTTTGCCTCCTGGCAGTGGGGAGCGTTTGTGTAGCGGTTAGTAAACCGCGCTACGAACCCAGCGAGACGAGTTTGATTACCGCTCATTGCCAACACCAGTGACGTTTATTTGAACCGGTTCTGGGCCTCCCCCTAGGTCGACTCCACCTTGCACCAGGCAATGAATGCCTGGTGTGTAGTAAACATCGCCGCTCGGGAGACAAAGGCGGCCGGGCGTGGTGCTGGCCACCCACTCCCTCGTGTGCCGTGCCGTTCCGACCTTCAGAGGTGCCCGCTAACAGCACTTGTCACAACGGTCTACTCAGGCTACACGGGGGGTCTTTGTCTTTGTTCCCCTGAAAATATACTCAATAAGGTCTTGGTCAAGCATGCTAAGGAGGACCCTTCATAAAAGGGAGTCATGAAGATTCAGTGAGACTTTTCTGAGTAAACAGATTCATCATCGTTATCATCATCATAGCCATCACGGGGCTGTAGCTCCGTAGAAGTTGTCCTCAAGCTTCCAGAATTTTCCATATAAAGATACCGATCACGCCCAGAGACAGAGGCAGGCAGTCAGACAGCTAGACAACGCAGATGAAAAGACAAAAAAGATGGGCAGACATAGATAATTATGCGTGCAGGCAGGCAGACTGGCAGACAGCGAGACAGACAGACAAACATAAAGACGGACATGCAAAGAGATATATGGGTACACAGATACAACAGACAGACAGATGGATGTATGGATGTACAGAGAAGACAGACACACATAGATACAAACAGACCAGCCAGATAGACAATCAGTTAGAAACGTAAAAACAAGGACATACATACACACCGAACGAGACAGACGGACACACATACTAAACTAGATAGCTCTTTTTTTTATATATATAAGCGACCTGGCCACAAATGATAGCTCAACGGATTGCCTTATCACGTGGAAATTGATTGCAGCCAAATACTCTAAACGCATGTTGATTCTAAAAAAAACGGAGGACAGAGAGAAAAATCCACACGACCACGGGGAGAGAAACATGCAAACTCCATATATGCAGCAGGCGCTAGGGTCGGGATGAAACCCACAACCTCCTGTATACCAGGCGAGATAGTTAACATCTAGCCACCATGGCGCCCATTCACATCGACAGACATACAGGCATAATACACAAATACTAATAGAACAGCCAGAAGATCACATATATATGACATACAAATCAGACGGGACGACGGGCAGGTAGGCAGACAGAAGGCAGGAGGACAGACAGATATGCAGACCGAGCGAGAGATAACGCAAGCATTCCGGCAGTCACACCAGATGGCAGAGTGCACAGCTCAAGTTAAAACCTACGTTGAAAAAAAATCCTTGGATTTGAGCCATGAACAACGTCTTAGCTTGAGCTGTACACTACAGAGAATGTGTTCTGACGATAAAGTGCTTGTGTCAGAGTGAATGTGCTTTTATTCCATGTTTATTTACGTGTGTGTTTAGGCTCTTGCACGGTTTTTTTTTCATTTCACTTCTGGGAATAAATAAATGGCTCCTCCGGCCATGCATTTTTGCGAGTCACCCTAACCCCGTGCTGGAAACGTAGTAAGACACAAGCATGTATTATTCTCAATATTATTCATACGACTCCGCTTGTTTAGCCAGGATAGTCTCACCGAGTCTCAAGGCACTGCCAAGTTTTTTTTTTTGCAGTAGGGGGCAATGCTGGCGTGCGTAGTCTGAAATGGGCAAGATGGAAGGTCATTTTCTTTGGTTCTTTCGGTAAAGTCACGTAGAATGAGAATAAAATAATAAATTGATCAAACAAAATAACACAATAATATTCTCCAGCGCTGTCCTACCAGACAGTCTCGTCCCTTCACCTGACGAAGGCCGCTTGTGTCGTGGCCGAAACGTCGTGAGAATATTATCGCGTTAATTTTATTTTATCAATTTATTATTTTATTCTCATTCTACGTGGTGACTTTACCGAAAGAACCAAAGAAGGTGAATCCTTGCAGTCACGAAAGCTTTAAATCGGAAGGTCATTTGTCGGCACTGCGATGTTGTGGCCAGTACCAGTTACAATGTGTGTGGTTTTGGAGGTTTTTTCTTTGCTACGGGAGGAAAGTCAAGCAGAGCAGTGGGAGAGATCATTCATCCTCACGGCAGCGGCTGTTGCCTGGCCATCGAACAAAGACGTTCGGTGCATCGCGCGGCGCTTGCAGATGTGCTTCTGCAGCCGTCTGGAATGCTCTTCCTTCCAATATCAGGAAGCCACTGGGGCTATGCACAATGATGTATTGAACTAGCGTAAATGTTACATCTAGATTGAAAACTAATTTCTTGAGAATTGCTTTTTGATGCTTAGTTAATTGTCCTTCACCCACACCTCCGATTAGCACAGTTGGCTACGTATGGTGAGATATAAGTTCAACATACACACAACGCATACAAAACACCAAACAGAAGGGCGCCTGAGTCAGGACTCGAACCTAGGTCCTTCCTGATGTGAGGCGCCAGTTTTACCACTGCACCACCCTTGCCTACCACCTTCTGCCCTTTGTTGGTGCAGGAAAGCTTCGCTGGGTCTCAAGACTGGAGGGTGTTGTTCAGTGCTGCAGCGGTAGCTGCGTGTAATGCCAATTATCGAATGTTTTAAAAATAAAATTTGGCAAAATTCTGACCGTGATGCCGCCACACAATGGCCGGCTTATTTTTGAACGACGTCACGGGGGATATTCTTAGCTCTTTCGGTAAAGTCACGTTGAAGGGAAACAATAAAAACAGGTCCCTGCAGGGTGGGCTGGTAGGAACATTGGAATTTTGCGCACTTTTATTTTTACACCCCAACAGCACGAGATTTCACTTCGTTAAAGTATTGAAAGGGGACGGACGGACGGACACATGCATCTATTGAAGGCTGGTACACTCAGTTTACAACTTCGTTCCTACCAGTATAATAAAATATATATAAAACAATAAAAATTCTCACGACGTTTCATATATATTTTATTATTTTATTGTTTCCCTTCAACGTGACTTTACCGAAAGAGCTAAGAATATGAATTACTGCAGTCACGAAAGCTTCAAGTCACGGGGGATGTTTAACGTGCGCCGTGAAGCACACGACGTGCTTTTGCATGATTAATGATTACACCGACAGTGTTAACGAGGGCGGCCGCCGGGATTGAACCACGAATTCTCTGCAACAACAAGTGGCGAACGTCCTCCCGCTGGCCCACAACACTGCCCCAAATGTGGTGCAAAACCAGCCTCTGTAAAACAAAATAAACGTATTCCGCTGCTGTTCATGTTATTATAAACAAAAGTTCTTTAAATTACAACTAATCAGGATTTAACATGTGAAAGTATGCATGTGCGTTGAACTTCTTTCGCACCGTACGTAGCCAAACGTGCTCATCGAAGGTGCGGAGTATGGCATTGTGCACAACCAATCACGTGCCGGCATTTATACTCTTGTTATTCTGCTCAGCCAATCAAATGCGCTGCAGGGTACCTACCGCTGGGTAAGTCGCATTTGATTGGCTCAGTCAACTCGTGATCATGAATCATCGCGTTCCATTGGCCGCACGCAATCTCCATGCGCCGCCTTTATACGGTATTTGGCGAGGCTATCTTTAACAACAACAAAAAACAAATCAAATGGTTTTCATTTCATCCCAACTACAAAACACAACCCCAAGGACTTTACTGTGCATTACTGAAATGCTTTAAATGCAAAACATGACAAATGAATCATATCTGTGCAGAGTATCGTAAGTTGTGCGCAATTTCAAGCAAATTATTTTGAAAGCATTTCCCTATGTTGGCAGTAACATGGACAGACTGTAATATTTTTGTGTTTTTTCAATTTAACAACAAAGCGGGGATTGGCGATGTTCGAATGCAAATGGCGCTGTGAGATCACAACGTTCGGTGGCGGAACTAGGGACATTGGTCATTGTTCGCGTAGATTGCTAAGGTCTCAGAATCTGAAGATTTATTTAATCCCGGAGAAATCCGATGAGCTATTAAGCTCTTTTTTTTACAGTTGTCCACGGTTGGAGAGACAACGTATAGGAATGGTAAGCAAATCACTAAACCCTCCCCCGCCACCCACCCCCACCACCACCACTGACTTCCCACAAAGTGGTAGTCATTTCATCCACCCCGGAGAGCGAAGCCCTCGAAACCGCGGCAGAGACGATTCGACTTTCGCATACACACGCGTTCGTGCGCGCGCGTGTGAACTACAGCGAGCGCACGATGCCCCGGCCCGACTTACAAATGTTGCCCCGAAGGAGGCAACTTCCCCATCTGGTAAAAAAAAAACAACCACGTAGCAGAAAGAGGCGCTCGACATATGGTAGCTTATCATGCAGACGGGCCCCTTCGGGGGGGGTGGTCACACAGTGGGTCCAGGCGCACGGCGGGGTCAAAGCGCTTGGTTAACGGACATGCACGACCGATGTTAAATGTGTCGTTAAAACCCCGCCACCACCCGACACGGCCACTTTGTAAGGAAGGTTCGTCACGTAACAGCTATACTATACGTGGCCAATTCGTTACCGGTACAGCACACCGGTGTGTTGGAGAGTAAACCCACAACATTTACAATCGGAGTACGACGTTTCGCCAGTAATTACAACGAGCATCATTAGGCGACAGCCAGATTATGCGATCTAACCCAAAAACCTCTATTGTGGATGCCTACTTCATTGAGGGCGATGTTGGCACATGAAATAAATGTTGGTTGTACGACTCCGCAGCTGTGTACGACTCAATGGCTCCGTGTACGGCTGTCTCTATGCACATATGTTGAACTTCTTTCGCAACGTACGTAGCCAACCGTGTGATCCGGAGGACAACAAACTAAGAGCTGTGTACACAACTAGCTGTGTGTACGACTCTATCGCTGTGTATGAGTCTATAGCCGTGTGTACTATAGCTGTGTGTACGACTCTTTAGCCGTGTGTACAACTCTATAGCCGTGTGTACGACTATAGCTGTGTGTACGACTCTTTAGCTGTGTGTACGACTCTTTAGCCGTGTGTACGACTCTTTAGCTGTGTGTACAACTCACTAGCTGTGTGTACAACTCTATAGCTGTGTGTACGACTCTATAGCTTTGTGTACGACTCCTTAGCTGTGTGTATGACAACTCTATAGCCGTGTGTACGACTCACTAGCCGTGTGTACGACTCACTAGCCGTGTGTACAACTCTCTAGCTGTGTGTACGACTCCTTACCTGTGTGTACAACTCTTTAGCTGTGCTTACGACTCTTTAGCCGTGTGTACAACTCTATAGCTGTGTGTACAACTCTATAGCCGTGTGTACAACTCTATAGCCGTGTGTACAACTCACTAGCCGTGTGTACAACTCTTTAGCTGTGTGTACGACTCTATAGCTGCGTGTACAACTCTATAGCTGTGTGTACGACAACTCTATAGCCGTGTGTACGACTCTTTAGCCGTGTGTACAACTCTATAGCTTTGTGTACGACTCCTTACCCGTGTGTACAACTCTACAGCTGTGTGTACGACTCTAAAGCCGTGTGTACGACTCTTTAGCTGTGTGTACGACTCTATAGCTGTGTGTACGACTCCTTACCTGTGTGTACGACTATTTAGCTGTGTGTACAACTATATAGCTGTGTGTACGACTCTTTAGCTGTGTGTACAACTCTATAGCCATGTGTACGACTCTTTAGCCGTGTGTACGACTGTGCCAGTGTATTTTCAACTCTTGAGTCCTCCAGAATGCTTTAACCAATGCGGCACACAGATTGCCCCCTTACTTTCCAGGGTGTTGTTGGGTTCAGGACCTATGGTCTAAACTCTAAACGAAACACTTCTTTTTAAATATCTTTCCAGGTAAGGCCCAGTGCCCCCCAATGACAGCTCAACGAAGTGGCTCACCATCATCATCGTGTGGACAGCTAGAGCAGCCAAATCCTCTAAACGCATGTTTCTAAATGTGGCGGGGAAAACCGGGGGACCCGCAAAAAAATTCCACGGGACTACCGGGAGAACATGCAAACTCCAAACACACAGGAGGCGTCAGGGTCATGACCCACGACCTCCTGTACTCCAGGCGAGGTAGTTAACATTTCGTAGCCACCGTGGAACCCACGGTGCTGCAGGGTGCTGTAGAGGCTTGGGCTGCTATTCATGCTTGAATCTATGTGTGTCGTGCCTGCGGTGGTGTCACCACCTTCTACGTGTGGTGAGTTTTTTTTTGTTTTTACACCAGGGTCCTCGGGTTTCATCCCAGGTGAATAGGCGTGTGTACGACAATCGGAATGAACCTTCACGAACGAGACTTGCTGAGCATCCCAATGGAAAAGGACCCTCCCCCGAACAAATACGAGCGCACGCAATTATTTCCAAGATCACACTGTTGCAATTAACTTAACATTTTTAAATAGTGTTTATTTATTGATGTGTAACGCTTGCCACCGTGTCTGTCTGCTGGCCGAGTCACCCTCGGATAAAGGAGCCGTCTAGCTCAGTGGGTTATTTACTCGGGCAATGAACTTTCTGATTCTGCGGGAACTTATGAAAACATAAACACGTTGAGACTCGGTGAAACTTTCCTGGCTGAGCGAAGGGGCGTTGCTTGCCGGGCGGAACTAATTGCCGGCCGGGCGGCTCCGTCGTATTGCCGTCCCACAATCGTGGCACCCCCCCCCCCCCCCGCTAATCGCGCATTACCAGAATCGGAATATTTATTCACACTGGAGAAATCCGATGAGCTACGAAGCTCTTTTTCACAGACGTCCAGTCGGGGGCCACGGGGGGTGGGGGGGGGGGGAGGTGGTGGGGGGGGTCAGAACGTTACAACAACAAACGATAATAAAAGAACACGCTAATTGGAGTGCAAAGCAGAGGGGGAGGCAAGCGGACACGAGCCCCCTGTGCGAGCTCCCTCCGAGGACGCTCCGCACGATTGCGAGCGTCACGCAGCCCGCCGGAAGCCCAGCGCGGAGCCGTTTGCTTGTCGAGAGGAAATTTCGCCAGGAATAATGGCCCCGAGAGATTGAAACGTTTCGTGCCTAAGCGGAAAGTCGCCCGCCAGCAATGCTGGCGTTTAAAACAAAACAACAAAAAAAACCCGCACGCTTTCTTACGACTGTGACGTTCCGGGGGGGTGACGTTGTTGTATTTTTCTACGCAACTTAAGGATTGATTGGTTTTTTTTTTACTTCTTTAACTGCATTGAGTTTTTACCCACCTCTTAGTGCCGTGGTGGACGCAGCACGGTTGTGGTGGACATGGTGGACATGACACCGGGACCTTGACCCCCTAGGTCGTGCAGGGCTCAGCTAGCGGTCGGTTGCTGTGGAGGTCGCAGTGAGCCGTGGTCAGTGCGGGCGGTGGTGCCTGAGTCACGCTGCCGTGAACATCTCAAGTGACGACGAGCGGATAACCGGTGACAAGCGGATAATCGGTGACATGCTGATATCTGGTGACAAGCGGATAACCGGTGACAAGCGAATAATCGGTGACAAGCGGATAACCGGTGACAAACGGATAGCCAGTGACGAGCGGATAACCGGTGACAAGCGGATAACCGGTGACATGCTGATATCTGGTGACAAGCGGATAACCAGTGACAAGAGGATAACCGGTGACAAGCGGATAATCGGTGACATGCTGATATCTGGTGACAAGCGGATAACCAGTGACAAGCGGATAATCGGTGACAAGCGGATAATCGGTGACAAGCGGATAACCGATGAGAAACGGATAGCCAGTGACGAGCAGCTAGCCGGAGACGAGCGGATAATCGGGTGACTAGCGGATAACCGGTGACAAGCAGATAACTGGTCACAAGCGAATAGCTGGTGACAGGCGTATAATAAACGGATATCCGGTGACGAGGCCGCCTCAGCAGTGTCACATGTGGGGTTGGAGTAAGGGCTAGGGTAAGGAGTAGGACTAGGGTTAAGGCCTAGTTGACTTATCAGGCTGAGGGGGTCGTGGTAGTTTTTGGTTAGCTAGTTAGGGTTAGGAGGGGTAGCGCAAGAGTTGGGTTGGCGAGTATTTTTGAGTTAGCGTTAGGGGTCGGGGTTGTTTGATTGGCTAGTTTGTTAGGGTTAGAGAGTAAGGAGTACGGTGGTGTTTGGTTGGCTAGTTTGTTCAAGTGGTTGGCTCCTCCCCCATTGCTAAATATGATCGTTTCACTTCTTGTTGTTGTTGTTCTCTCTTCACTTACGGTGGTCGCCGTGCATGCCTGTAATCCGGCCACCGAGGTGGGGTTTGTGGAGCACACGGAGATGGTGGCTGTGTAAGATACAAATACAAAGATCCCCCGTGTAGCCTTAACAGACTGTTGGGGCAAGTGCTGTTGGTGAGCACCTATGAAGGCCGGCACGGCACACGAGGGGGTGGGTGGCCAACAACCACGCCCGGCCGTCTTTGTCTCCCTATTGCCGATGTTTACTACACCGCACCAGGTACTCATTTGAGGCACAGTCGACCTAGGGGAGGCCCAGGACTGGTTCAGATAATCGTCACAGGTGTTGGCCGTGAGCGGGAACCGACCTCGGGTCCCTGGGTTTGGAGCGCAGCGCGCACACCGCCACACTAGCGACTTCCATATATGTTAAATACAAAGACAAAGATCCCCCATATAGCCTTAACAGACTGTAGGGGCAAGTGCTGTTAGCGAGCACCTATGAAGGCCGGTAACGGTACACGAGGGGGTGGGTGGCCAGCACCACGCCCGACCGCCTTTGTCTCCCTAGTGGCAATGTTTACACACTGTACCAGGTACTCATTTGAGGCTGAGTCGACCTAGGGGAGGCCCGAGACCGGTTAAGATAATCGTCACTGGTGTTGGCCGTGAGCGGGAATCGAACCCGTGTCGCCAGGTTCGTAGCGCAGCACGCTAACCGCTACACTACCGCTGTGTAAATACACACACACACACGCGCGCTCAAAGAAAAACGTTGGTGCCTGCAGGCCGCACTACATAAAGTAGGTTAACCTGGGGGTTTCCGTGTCTACTTCTGAACGTTATCCCCTTAGGCAAACCTGGGTTCTCTCCAGGCACTCCGCTTCCCTTCCACACGCGCAAACCTGCAAACGGAACGAGCCGAACGTCAGTGAGCCTCGAGGATCGGCGGGACTCGAGGATCGGCGAGACTCCTGCGGAGAGAACAAAGGAGTTGCGACCTCACGAAAAAAAAAATTACTCGCGTGCGTTCCTGACGCGCGCCGCCACTCAAGCGGAGCAACGGAGGGCGGCGATCTTAATCACCCACCTGCGGCAGAATTAGAGCATTTCCCTTAATTAAGCCGCCCCGCATTAATTTGAAACCTCAAACTTATATCCAGTCAAAGTGGCCTCTCTCACACTATCACTCTCTCTCTCTCAGTGGTGGTGCTCATCTCCTGTTTAAGAGCTCCGAGCCAGCAGTGGACGTTCCACATTCCTATGGTGCGGGGCAAGTCTAATCACGTGACAAGCGCCTTTGACTTGTTCACCAAGCGGCGCCCATTGTTATTGTCCCAGGAGAGATGAGGCAACCCCGCTTTGCTGTGGTTTGAAATCTCAAGCTTGCAGAGTTGCACGCTCCTCCAACCAAATGCGCCATGTGACCACCTCTTGGATGTGGGGGGGGGGGGAAACGGAGGACTCGGAACGAAATCCACGCGGCCACGGGGAGAGAGACACGCAAACTCCAAATATACAGCAGCAGGCGTCAGAGTCGGGATCGATCCCACGACCTCCTGTACCGCCAGGCGAGGTCGTTAACATCTCCTAGCCATCGTGTATTCATATTTGTATTTTTTGTGTTATCAATGTCATTGTGTTACGTTATCGGTAGACTTTTTTTCGTAATTTGACAATCATATCTTTCAAGCGACCCCGACCACCTCTGAGCAGATTTTCTCTCGTAACGTCACAACGCGCTTATTTGTCCTCACGCCGTTGTGGGATCGGAGTTCCGGCAAATCTTAGCTTACGCAATTTCCAGCACTGACTAAGTCGTCGTTGAATGCGCTGATCGCCGGGTCTCACCTCAGCTTGCAGTCAAGGGATTCGAACCCGGGAAACCCTCAAGCTGTGCCAACTCAACGCTCCCGACTCAGACATTAACTTCCTGAGCCACCCAGCCATCGTTATAAATATTGCGCTTGATTGGACAAAGAGATTTGGGGTGCGCGGCATTCCAAGCCCGCGGTCGGATGAACCCACGTTTGCAATAACACGCGGCCAGACCCCCGCTAAACATCCTCGCGGTGTTATCGTCGGGTACATCGCTGTTCGGCACGTCCTCTCTTGCTTGTTGGGACTAAATTCAAGGCATATTCTTCACGAGCACGTCGCGAACCTTCCACGTGCAAAGACGATTCGTTGTCCAGCAGTCGCAACCCATGTGCGCTATGTAATGTGTCCCGAAATAGATTTAATTATTATTACAATAATTACAAAAAGATGATAGTTACACTGATACAATAATCAGGATAATAGTAAATTAATACATTCATAACGTTCCCTTAATTTTGCCTTCATGGAACAACGCTGCCGACACCACTAGTCTTAACGATTCACATCTTCCCCGGGAAAGAAAAAAACGATTTCTAAAATAGCCGCGAATGTTCGTTTAAAAATAGGCTCGCTCTAAAAACGGCAACACGACAATATAAAAATAAACCTAAACTGTTGGGAGAATAAAACAACAACAACGACGACGAGGGTGCAGTTGCGCATCTGGAGGACGCATGAACGGGCAACACGGGAAGCGAGGCTGCATTTTTTAAAGCAGACATTAATGCTGCAAGCACACAAACGGCGGGACAACTGTCGCCCTTTCTCAATCAGCCGGACCTGTGGTCAGTCATTGTGGAGCAGTGGCAACACTTGTGCCTCGCAGCGACGAGGCACCTGGGTTCAGTGACCAGCTCTCGGGTGCTGTCCCTGCGTGGGGTTTGTGTCCTCTACCTGTTCTGCCATGGGTTTCCCCTGCGGGTTCTCCGGTTTTACCCTCGTCGCTAAATTGAATGTGCAACGTAACTGGAATTGGCGAAACACTCCGTTTATCAATTATTACCGCAATGTTGCCCCCGACTGCAAAGAAACAGGACCCTTTTGAAAAAGAGCCTCGAGTCTCAGGGAGGCTTTGGTGGGTAAGCGAGGAGAGCGAGCGTTAGCAGTGGCGCACTAGAAAGCCTCTGGACCCTCGGTTTGATTTCTAAACCGGTCGCTTGCCTCCGTAAAGCCTTCAACAACAAACATGCAGCGACCTGGCGGCGGGTGAAGTATGGCCAAAAACAACCCCCACCCCCCCACTAATCTGAGGAGGCCTTCATCCAGCAGTTGACTGACAGCGCGCAAACGTCAGTAATTATCATTGCTACTATTATTACTGTTGCTGTGACAGACGACGAGCTGCACCCCGCACGCTGGCGGGGCGCCCAAAAGCCCGACGTGACGACGAGGCCGCGCTGCGTTCACGCGCGCGGCCGCCGCTGGCTCCTTGACCGCCCTGCGCGTGTGCACGAGTGGTGTTCCCCGTGCTCCCCACGCACCCGCAGCTCCCCTCCCTCCCTCCCTCCCCCCCCCCGTTACAGCGGCGGCGGCACCGCTCCTGCCGGCCTGGCGGCAAACGAGGCGCCCACCCCCCCACCCCCCCCGGTGCGCGCGCAGCTACCGGAGCCAACGCTTGAATGAATGAACTCGAGAATGAATGAATGAATGAAGGAATGAGGGAGTTGCTCAGCTGCTCGCCAACCTGGATCGCTGAACGGTCCCGTTAGCTCGTTCAGCCGGTTCATTCGTTCGCTTGCTCACTCATGAGCTCGCGGTTTTGCGAATTTGTCCACTTTGCTTACTCACTCACTTGCATACCGACTTGCTCACTCAACTCACTTACTTGCAAACTCAATCACACGATCAATCACTTGCTACTCACTCACTTAACGGCCCGCGAACATTATTTCCTCCTTCGCAAACCTACCCACAGACTCACTTGTGATTCACTTGCTGGTTCCACACTCGCTCACTCACTCCTTTCCTCACCAACTCGTTCACCCACCTCCCTCCTCAAAAGCTCTCTTTATTTGCTGACACACTCCTTCCCTCGCTCAATCACACCCTCGCCCCTGTCCAATTAGCATGGCTGGCAACGTACGGTGCGAAAAAAGTACAAAACATACATGTATGTTTGTATGTATACATGTATGTTTAACTTCTTTTGCACCGCACATAGCAAACCGTGCTCATCGGAGGTGAGGGGAAGGACAACTAAACACAAAAAGTAGTTCTGAAGAAATGGGTTTTGAATCTAGATTGTGTACACATACAATCACTCACTCGCTCTCAAGTCCACTCTCTCACTCCCTCGCTCGCACTCTCACTCCCTCACCATTTCGGCTGCTCACCCGCTCGCTCCCTCACTCGCCCGCTCGCCCGCCCACTCGCTCACCCACTCGCTCACTCGTTCACCCGCTCACCCGCTCGCTCAACCACTCACTCGCTCGCTCACCCGCTCGCTCACCCACTCACTCGCTCACTTGTTCACCCGCTCACCCACTCACTCGCTCACTTGTTCACTCGCTCACTTGTTCACCCACTCACTCACTCACTCACCCGCTCACTCACTCATCTGCCCACTCGCTCACTCACTCATCCACTCACTCACTCACTCGCTCGCTCACCCACTCACTCACTTGTTCACTCGCTCACTTGTTCACCCACTCACTCACTCACCCGCTCACTCACTCATCTGCCCACTCGCTCACTCACTCATCCACTCACTCACTCGCTCGCTCACCCACTCACTCACTCACTCGCTCACTCGCTCGCCCACTCACTCGCTCACCCACTCACCCACTCGCCCACTCACCCATTCACCCGTTCGCCCGCTCGCTCACCCGCTCACTCGTTCACCCCCTCACTCGCTCACCCCCTCACTCACTCACCCGCTCACTCACCCGCTCGCCCACTCGTGTGAACCCTGTGCGTGCGCTGCTCACTTGCGGTAATGTAATTGTTAACATTCGATAGATATCTTAGTTTGGCGCTTTTGGGTTTGTTTTAAGTCCCAATGCAGAACACGGGCAACGGTTTTGAAACAACCCTCGTGGTTTTCTTTCTGTGCTCTTTGTGGTTATTCGTATTATTATAAAATGCTCTGCGACTATCGTTATTGCAGTCACATGTGCACAACGGCAAAACTTGGCCGTCCCACACAGCAAAGGCTATTTACCCCGACTCCCCCCCCACCGCCCCCCATTTCATCATTTCATACACTGTACATACGTTGTGAACGTTAACGGCGGAGGACGGCAAGCCCTCGTTTTAGGCGGCAGATGCGTTCCTGAAAAGTGCCGCATTAAGCGAAAACCATTTCCCGATAAAACGATGCAACAATCAAGTTTTTTGGCGATGCACTCCGCACGCACGCATTCTTCTTTCGCACGGCTGCCGACGCAGACGCAGAGCGTCAACAACAACAACCACCACGATTTCACATTCAGGTGGTGGTCAAGCCGGCAGATAACCGCGTCAGGGGCAAGCGGAGTGTAATCGCCGCGACGTCTCCTTGCGTCCGTGAGTCGGGCGTTGCGTAGTTATATCGTTGTGCGGTCCCTGTTCTGGACGACCACAGCCGCACCGTCGCCGGAGAGGTTATCATTTTCCATTTGCGCATCTGCCATGGTTTGTGCGGACGCAGTGTAGGGTGGACCATGAGCTTCGTGGAAGATCAAACCCAGCGATCTTCCGCTTCTGGCTGTTCCTTTGCGAGTTCTTACTGCACACGCTGCCGCTTACCGCGTCACTCCACGTACTGTCCAAGCCGCGCAGGTCAAGAAAGCAGTTCGTCGTCCAACGCTCAGAAACCGCTTGATGGCGGTGCATTATAACGGTGCGTGTTCCATGTTATTGCGGTGTGCGCTGTGCATTATAACGGTGCGTGTTCCTCGTTATAGCGGTGCACGCTGTGCATTATAACGGTGCGTGTTCCTCGTTATAGCGGTGCGTGCTGTGCATTATAACGGTGCGTGTTCCACGTTATGGCGGTGCGCACTGTGCATTATAACGGTGCGTGTTCCTCGTTATAGCGGTGCGCTCTGTACATTATAACGGTGCGTGTTCCTCGTTATAGCGGTGCACGCTGTGCATTATAACGGTGTGTGTTCCTCGTTATAGCGGTGCGTGCTGTGCATTATAACGGTGCGTGTTCCACGTTACAGCGGTGCGCTCTGTACATTATAACGGTGCGTGTTCCTCGTTATAGCGGTGCACGCTGTGCATTATAACGGTGCGTGTTCCACGTTATGGCGGTGCGCACTGTGCATTATAACGGTGTGTGTTCCACGTTATAGCGGTGCGCTCTGTACATTATAACGGTGCGTGTTGCACGTTATAGCGGTGCGCGAGGTGCATTATAACGGTGCGTGTTCCACGTTATAGCGGTGCATTATAACGGTGCGTGTTCCACGTTATAGCGGTGCACTATAACGGTGCGTGTTCCTCGTTATAGCGGTGCACGCTGTGCATTATAACGGTGCGTGTTCCTCGTTATAGCGGTGCGTGCTGTGCATTATAACGGTGCGTGTTCCACGTTATAGCGGTGCATTATAACGGTGCGTGTTCCTCGTTATAGCGGTGCACGCTGTGCATTATAACGGTGCGTGTTCCTCGTTATAGCGGTGCGTGCTGTGCATTATAACGGTGCGTGTTCCACGTTATGGCGGTGCGCACTGTGCATTATAACGGTGCGTGTTCCACGTTATAGCGGTGCATTATAACGGTGTGTGTTCCACGTTATAGCGGTGCACACTGTGCATTATAACGGTGCGTGTTCCACGTTATAGCGGTGGCGCTGTGCATTATAACGGTGCGTGTTCCACGTTATAGCGGTGCATTATAACGGTGCGTGTTCCTCGTTATAGCGGTGCATTATAACGGTGCGTGTTCCTCGTTATAGCGGTGCGTGCTGTGCATTATAACGGTGCGTGTTCCACGTTATAGCGGTGCGCACTGTGCATTATAACGGTGTGTGTTCCACGTCATAGCGGTGCGCTCTGTACATTATAACAGTGCGTGTTCCACGTTATAGCGGTGCGCGCTGTGCATTATAACGGTGCGTGTTCCACGTTATAGCGGTGCGCTCTGTACATTATAACGGTGCGTGTTCCACGTTATAGCGGTGCATTATAACGGTGCGTGTTCCACGTTATAGCGGTGCGCACTGTGCATTATAACGGTGCGTGTTCCTCGTTATAGCGGTGCGTGCTGTACATTATAACGGTGCGTGTTCCACGTTATAGCGGTGCGCACTGTGCATTATAACGGTGCGTGTTCCACGTTATAGCGGTGCGTGCTGTGCATTATAACGGTGCGTGTTCTACGTTATAGCGGTGCGTGCTGTGCATTATAACGGTGCGTGTTCCACGTTATAGCGGTGCGCGCTGTGCACTATAACGGTGCGTGTTCCACGTTATAGCGGTGCGCGTGCTGTGCATCATAACGGTGAGCGTGCTGCGCGTTATAACGATGAGCGTGCTGCGCATTATAACGTGTTTTTAACTGAACACTTGCGCAATGTTGAGGAATGAATCTGCATCGCACGTGAAAGATCTGCAGCCTGTGCTCGGAACGTTCGCCGGGTTCCGCTCGCTCAAAACGCGTGATTGAGCCGCTACGTTGAGTGCCATGTTCCCTCTTAGAAGATCACGTTCTGTGCAATTCGTAAACCGTTCGCGATAAAAAAAACAAGTCCACTTTCTGTCAAAATCGTCACTTGAGCATCTCGAAAAACATCTAAAACTTAAAATTAAAGGCTTAAAAAGAATTTACGATCGGGGTAAGAATTTACATCATTGGGAACCTCATTTGCCAGTAACAAAATATGATAATTGTTTTTTTACCCTTTTATCTGGCAACAAAACTGACACATTTTTTTTACAAGGAGTCATGTTTACATTGACCACAATACCTGCGGTCGGAACGCAAACAACAACTCTGATAATGTATGTGGCACTGTCCTTGAAATTGATTGGTCCACACCCGAGATGGCTTTCTTTAGAGCCTCGTCTCACGTTGGTGTTGGACCAGAAGACGCCAAAAGGTGCACAACTCAAAGAGGTGTCAGTTTTGTTGCCAGATAAAAGGGTAAAAAAACAATTATCATATTTTGTTACTGGCAAATGAGGTTTCCAATGGTGTAAATGCTTACCCCGAGCTCTCATACTCTGGTGGTGCATTGTCTTTGAGTTGTGCGCCTTTTGGCGTCTTCTGGTCCAACACCAACGTGAGACGAGGCTCTAAAGAAAGCTGTCTCGGGTGTGGACCAATCAATTTCAAGGACAGTGCCACATACATTATCAGAGTTGTTGTTTTTTGTTTGCGTTCCGACCGCAGGTATTGTGGTCAATGTAAACATGACTCCTTGTAAAAAAAGGTGTCAGTTTTGTTGCCAGATAAAAGGGTAAAAAAAGCAATTATCAGTTACGATCGATTTCGTTGCAAATTTTAGAATGTTATATATATGGAAATATAGACGTGGTGCCCTTACAACATTGCACACCTTCCACACAAAGATCCCCATGTAGCCTTAACAGACTGTTGGGGCAAGTGCTGTTAGCGAGCAGCGCCTATGAAGGCCGGCACGGCACACGAGGGGATGGGTGGTCAACACCACTCCCGGCAGACTTTGTCTCCCCGGTGGCGATGTTCATAATCCACAACAGGTACTCATTTACGGCTGAGTCGACCTAGGGAAGGCCCAAGACCGGTTCAGATAATCGTCGCTGGTGTTGGCCGTGAGCGGAAATCGAACTCTTGTCGCCGGGTTCGTAGCGCAGCGCGCTCACCACTACACAACCGCTCTCTCACACACTCACAGCAACAACAAAGATCCCCCATACAGTCTGACCAGAGTGTTCGGGAAAGCGCCGTTAGCAAGTAGCACCTATAAAGGCCGGCAGGGCACACGAGGGGGTGGGGTGGGCAAGACGACGCCCGGCCGCCTTTCTCTCCTGAGTGGCGATGATTACGCACCATACCAGGCACTCATTTGAGGCTGAATCGACCCAGGGGAGGTCCAAGACCGGTTCAGATATTCGTCACCGGTGTTGGCCGTGAGCGGAAAACGAGCTCGGATCGCCGGGCCCGTAGCTTCAGCGCGCTCACCGCCACGCCACCGCCGTTTAACAATCGCTGGGAGGGCAAGGGAATGCCGTGACCATCGTCGCGTCTCTCCCCAGCCAACTCCGTCGCGGCGTGCGCCAGGGTGTCCCGTTGTCACGTGAACGGCCGCGTTGTCATGTGAACGGCCGCACGCTCACGGAGCGCGAGGAGCTCATCCGCGGCGCGGCGCGAAGGAGCGCCCGTCGAGAAGGAGGACCACCTGCCAACTCGGCGAACACGAGCCGTTGTGGGACTGATGCCAAACGGGAGAAGCGACGAGGTGGCTAGGAGATGTTAACTACCTCGCCTGGTACGCAGGAGGGCGTGGGTTCGATCCTGACCCTGATGCCTGCTTCTGCTGTATATTTGGAGTTTGTGTGTTTCTCTCTCTCATCATCGTCACGGTGGCTATGAGATGTTAACTACCTCGCCTGGTACGCAGGAGGGCGTGGGTTCGATCCTGACCCTGACGCCTGCTGCTGTATATTTGGAGTTTGTGTGTGTCTCTCTCTCATCATCGTCACGGTGGCTATGAGATGTTAACTACCTCGCCTGGGACGCAGGAGGGCGTGGGGTCCATCCTGACCCTGACGCCTGCTGCTGTATATCTGGAGTTTGCGTGTTGCTCTCTCTCCCTGTGGTCGGGTGGATTTTTTTCTGGGTCCTCCGATGATGCCCTCCACATTTAGAATCAACGTCCATTTCGGTTATCTGGCTGCTATACATTTCCACATGATAACCCACATCGTTGAGCTATGATTTGTGGCCAGGTCGCTTTTGAAAGAGCTACATAGCTTACCTGGTAAAATAAAAAAAATAGTTTACAGGTCTGAGCCAGACAGAGGGAGCGAAATGTAGACGACTTTGTTGTCGTAATGATTATTATCCCTGTATACCCAGGAATGCGTCAAGACTCTTTTTCAGGAGGGTCCTGCTGCTGCTGCTGCAAACCCGCTTGAGTAATTTGCCGGTAATTATTTTCACTTTGGGATGTTTGGCCAACACCGGTAACACTAGAATTATTTTTTCTTATGTTAGCGATGGCTGGAAACCGCAGAACCCGAAGGAAACCAACGCAGAACGGGGGGTGGCGGGAGGGGGCAGAATACAAACTCCACAGAGAAAGGCGGGCGGGCGGGTCGGGAAATCGAAATCGGGCACTCGCTGCTTTTAAAGTGTCACCCCTGCGCCACCCTGGCTTGCGCGCAGGGAGGTGGTCGTGGTGGCAATGGAGTATTAAGTTTTAAGCCGTCTCCGGACTCCCAAGGAGAGTGCGGGCCTGTATTCTCCACTTGACCCCGGCATGTACGAAAAGGCAATCCGTGATTGCGACAATTAATCTTCGGCTGTTGTGAACGACGCAGCTCTACGAGAGAAAGCCTTCGAGGCTCATTACGGGTTCCGCGAGGATTGTTAAAACGCACTCCGTGTGCAGTGGAACTGCTTCGCTTAAACGGATCCAATCAATAATAAATTGCTTATGCATATGCATGCACGCACACAAAGACCCCCGTATGGCCTGTAACAGACTGTTGGGGCAAACGCTGTTCGCGATTAGCACCTATGAAGGCCGGCACGGCACACGAGAAGGTGGGTGGCCAGCACCACGCCCGGCCGCCTTTGTCTCCCCAGTGGCGATGTTTACTACACCGCACCAGGTACCCATTTGAGGCTGAGTCCACCTCGCGGAGGCCCATGACCTGTTCAGGTAATCGTCACTGGTGTTGGCTGCACGCACACACACACACACGAACACAGAGAGCCCCCTTTAGCCTCACAGACCCTCTTGAGGCAAGCGTTGTGAGTGAGCACCGATGCAGAAACGTGCGTTTAGAGTATTTGACTGCGATACATTTCGACACAACAGGCCACTTCATTGAGCAATCATTTGGAATCCAGGTCACTTCTGAAAAAGAGCTATCTAGCTCAGTGGGGGCCTTACCTGGTAAAATCAAAATAGTAAAAAATAAATATTAAATATATTGGAGTTACCGTTATCTGAAGGGCATGACAATTTGTAGCTGGGCTGCCGCCTCCTGTGTGCAACATTTCACTTTGACGGGACCTCAGAGGCAGCTTCGTGATATCCGCTTCTGTGTGCCGTTCCCTGAAAACAACACCGGCTCTTGGCACAGATTCGAACGGGTGCTTCGTCGCGTGCAACAATCCCAACAGCACAATCGGAATAAAGCTGCGGAAAATTATGACGCAACAACAACAACCCACACGGTTAGGTCAGATACCCACTTGCTGTACTTCCTCCCAGAGGCACCAGCGGTATAGGCATCGACATTGGAGCTGCTATCCCCAACGTAAACATTTTTTTCCCAGCAGATAAGCATGCCGCGTGACTCACTGCACGCCTGTTTGCGAGTCCGTCCACCAGTGGAGACATCGCCCGCTGGTTGCACTGCTCTGGCTCAAGCAAGGCGCATGACCCACTTCCACAATAAACGCGTGCTGCTTGTGGTCACTCTGGACATCCTCGACCCACCATGTGAATGTGGAATAAGAGATGAGCGCAACCCCCCGATCGCTGGTTTGGTCCGTTAACACTTCACCACCCCGCACCCCAACTGGTTCACGATTCAGAGTCGCGAGTAATGCATCTGCGTCTCGTTTCCATTCGCTCGTGCGTGTTGCACGTGCGTGCGTGCGCGCGTGCGTAGAAACTTCTTTCGAACACCGTTCGCGACCAAACCGTGCTAATCGGAGGCGCGTCGTTTCTCGTCCGCACCGTTTGCCGAAACGCGCACGCGATTTTTTTGCGTGCCCCCCGGCAGATTTCCACGCTCGCGTTACGATGATACGGTGCGCGGTCCACGGGGCCCGACTAAAGCATTTCGGTCGACGGACCCGCGGCGACGTCGACCCGCCCGCCCGCGCCCGTCGTTGCGTGCAGTCGCCGTGGCTTCTGACAGCGGCACAGGGTCGCCACTGCAGAGGCGAGTCTCAAACTAAACGCGTCAGCGGCATAGCAACTGCATTATCAGCTCGGGGCGGGGGGGGGGGGGTGCGGCAATCGGTCAGGTGGGGGTCCTCCCCCCCCCACAATGTTTGATTTGTCTCGCGCGGTCCCACCTAGAGGCTCCTCTTGCCTCATCACATCGTCGCCGTGGCGCTCGCGGTCTCGAACATTTAACGCCGTAGGGAGCGCCCCGTCTTCGCAAAATGCGGCCACTTCGGCTCCGTAGCAGTGCCTCTTTGCAATATCGCGTCACTCCTCTTAATTACATTTAAATGAAAACGTGGAACGTAAGTGAAAGCATTTTCATTTTTTTAAAAAATATTAACCGCGTTTTAAGTAAGTTACTGTGTTCCTTTAAACTGTAAAATAACACATCTCACGGTGATTGTCGAGGGGGTCCCAACTCGTCACTTTCACCACAAGGGGGGGGGAGGGGGGGGGGGGCAAGGCACCCCCTGTCCCCGTGGTCGTTGTGCCACTGCGTCACATGCCCGGGCAGGAGGGCTTCGCTACCGAGCTGTGTTCACCGCCACTGGTACGGCCTCGCCGTGCCCGACGATGTTGGGTGAGCACTCTTACCGAGCACCGCGCGAAGGCGAGGCCACGGCACACGAGGGCGAACAGAGACGCTCGCGTGCGCACAGGGGGCGCGTGAAACGTGACGGGGCCTACACGTTGGCGGACTGCGGAGCGGTTTTTGCCTCAACGGCTCCGGCACACCGGTTGTGCCGGCTGTGCCGGCCTGCCAGGGTTTTAGTTTCTCCCGAGGGCCGACGGAGTACCTGCCGCCGAGCTCGCTTCGGCCTCGCACAGGAGGGCGCTGAGAGCAACGCAACGCGGCCGACTGACAGAATTGTTCATTTAGATAGCTTTTCAAATAATAAAAATATCGAGGTTTGTTTTTTTTTTATTGGGGGGGGGGGGGGGTAAAAAGGAGACTGGAACAGCTGGGCACAATCTCGCATACAGACGACTTTGGCTGTGAGCGCGGGTCGTCCAGGAAAGAGCGGAGAAAGGGACTTAAGATTGAAAGCCGTTCCATTGAAACCACGTTGAGGTGGGAAATTTACGCCACGCGCTGCATTTCGCTCGGGCGCGTTCACCGTCGCGCTCACCGTAAAAGACGCGAGCCTACGCTCGTTACGGACTCATCTCTTTCCGACCGAGGTCGAGCGCGCCGAATGCATCAGCCGCCCGAAAAGGTGATCCCAGATGAACAAAACCTCAGCGTTAAGTCCCGCGCGATCATGATGATGATGAAACGCGTTGGTCGTTGACGCGAGCCTAGGGTCTCAGCACGGCCACCAAGGAATGCACAAACGGGCCCGAGTCAATTTGGACTTTCACTTACTTTGGCCGATTCCAGCTCCGAGAACGATTGCCACGCGACGGGCACCTCGCTCTGTGAGTGGACATGACCTCGCGAAAGGGCATTCTCTCAGGTGGGGTGTACGTGTGTGTACGTACGTATGTTGGAACTTCTTTCGCACCGTACGCAGCCAACCGTGCCAATCATAGTAAATGGGTCTCTACGCAAGTCTTATGGCCTCTGTGTAAGTAATTGGTGGCCGTATCTGGACCATGAACGCACTATACTTTTCGAACCTGGTTTCATCGCGGGCGGCTAGAACCCAGACTCGAAACCAGGTCCTCGGCAACAAAGGGGCTCTGGTGGCACCAAAAATGGACAATGCGAGTCAGCCAGCAAAACCCAAAGCCCAAAGTGTCTTGGTTTAGCACGCAGTGCAAGCCAATCGATAAGCCACTACGTTAATCCAAGCACAAGGAGATTAAAGCGCGCGCTAAAACAAAAAAGTAATGCCGGGGGCATGGGTCAACTCAGCCGGACACCCCGATGGGATCGATACAGCGCATAGCGCCACTGTGTCGGAAAACGATATTGGTCTGTCTTTTCGGAATCAAGAATATTTAGTTTTGCTGGAGGAATCCGATGAGCTCTATAAAGCTCGTTTTCACAGATGTCCAGGAGAAGAGACTAGACTCCTGCCACGGGAATGTGGAATTTCCACCATCTCGGGTACCGCCAAAGGAGATGAGCACTGCCCAATGTTAATTTGAGTGCACAGTAGACGCTTTGGCTTAAGATTTTGACGTTTTGGCAGACGAGTCTGAGAATGATGAAAGTCAACGCTTCTCCTGGGTCAAATGAGCAATGGGGGGGGGGGGGAGGGGGGGCAGCAGCTGCACTCGCCTGTCAGGCCAGTGGTGGAAATTCCACATTCCTATGTCGAGTTCAAAAAAAGTTAAGTAAATTTTTTTTTATATTCTAGCTTTACTACCCGGCTTCGCCCGAGACTTGGATTCATGTCTTGGACTAATACACGGCCTACGCGGAGGGTGGGGGGGGGGGGTGCATGACGTCAGCAGGCACGCTGCGTAACGCTGCCGCATGCGGGTGACATCACAGATGTGATGTCACCGCTCACTTGCCGTGCAAAATATATCCATTATTACGCCCCTCCCCCCCCCCCCCCAAAATACAAAAGTCTATTTTTATACGTTTTGCATTGTGTACAGTCTGGGAGCTACCCACATGTCAAATTTCAAGTTTGTTGCATGTTGGGAAGTATGCTAAACTATTCGAACAGACACACATTCACAAATTTCCTTTTTATATATTATCTTTTTTTTTGTTGGGGGGGGGGGGGTGATGGTGCTGCAGCAATTTGATTTCTGGAACTCACTCCCCCGCCCCCCCATCCCCTTCACCAACCCACACTGCGCAGTGTGGTGAAGTACGGACAAACAACTCCCATACGTCCAAACACGTCCATGCAATGACGTTGCAAGAGTGCGATAATAACATTGCTGAGACCGTGATTTTAAAGCATTTCCCCCCCCCCCTTACTACCAACGCTTCAAACTAACTCAAGTCAGACAGCCCAGCTGCTAGGCTGGGCACGTATCTAGAGGATAAAAGCTATTGTTTTACCCAGGGGCGGAGCCAGAATTTTGACTTTTGGGGGGCTGACTTCAATATTCTGAGATATCCAGTGTTTATGTTTTTCAATGGGCGCCCGCAAATGTATAAAACCAATTTTATTGGATTTGAACGCGGAGTTTATTAATAGGTCGGAGCCGCTGACGTGGCTAATAAGTTCGATAAGTTCGAAAGGCTGCCGCTCAAGCGGCCTGCAGGGCAGCACAAGGTGGCAGCCTGCAGGGCAGCACACAAGGTGGGAGCCTGCAGGGCAGCACAAGGTGGCAGCCTGCAGGGCAGCACACAAGGTGGCAGCCTGCCGGGCAGCACAAGGTGGCAGCCAGCAGCATTTTGCAGCAGCCGGATATCCGGTTATCCCGATTACCGACTTTCCCAAAATTTCAGGGGGGGGGGGGCCCCCCCAGCCCCCCCTGTGGCTCCGCCCCTGGTTTCACCTTCCTTGTTCAACTGCCAGTCCGAGCAAACCGATGATATCTATTGACCTCCCAGGACGGCGAGACGCTGCGTTGCAAAAACATTCACGACATTTGATCCGCATAGGCATCCCATTGTTAGCTGTGTAACAGAACCCTTTGTTTGTTACTCAAAACCTGCTTCAGAAAAAAACCGCCCTCGTCCAGCGTCCATTCATAACTGTTTAACGTCAACTTCCCCTTAATGACCCAGTGTTTTCAAGACCCCACGGTCTCCGATTAGAACACGGTCGATCACTCTGCCCCCTCTCTCTCGGAGCTCCTAGGCAGAGCCGCTTCCCCGGGATTGTTAGCCATGCGAAGCCGCGCCATCAATCATTTAAACTATTTTTTATTTTGCCAGGTAAGCCCCCACTAAGCTACATAGCTCTTTTTCAGAAGCGACCGGGCGATCGCGAATTACGGCTCAGCCAAGTGGCTCATCGTGTGGAAATTTACAGCTGGCAAATACTCTAAATGCGTCATGTTGATTCTAAATGTGGAGGAGAAAAACTGGAGGTACCGGTGAAAAATACACGCGACAACGGAGAGAGAGAGACACCGCAAACTCCAAATGTACAGCAGGCGTCAGCGTCAGGATCGAACCCACAACCTCCTGCATACCAGGCGAGGTAGTAAACATCTCGCCACCGTGGTGCCCTACATCGGTGATAAGTCTACATTGGTGGTCCCACAGTCTCAAGACTCGAGACAAAGACGGTGCTCTGTTGGGGTGCGTGGCCCAATCCCTTCGTGGCGTTTTATACTTCGCATGCAGGAGAAAACCCAGCGTGCCCGGAGGAAATCCACCAAGCACACGAGGGGACAACCTCCAAAACTCTGCTCAGACGGACCCATGACCTCCCGCATACCAGGCGAGGTAGTTAACATCTCATAGCCACCACGGCGGCGGCGGCGGCGGTGGTGTTGATGACGAAGGCAACAACAACTGATCGGGCCCCCACCGGGAGATGGTGGCCACCGGCCCGCCCGGCCATCTCCTGCCCGGCCCACCCGGGCCGCACGGCCCGGGTTTCGTGCCGCCCGCCACGGGTCATCGAGAGTGCGGGCGCGCTGGGCTTGCCTCGGGCATCTGGGCAGTGTCAGCGAGCGCGGATCGGAGGCGGGGAAGGCGGTAAAGGTCGCGCGTGAGCGCACAGGGGTCACCCCGTGTCCATCGCTCACGGAGTAAACACTCGCGCCGGGCTCAGTGGGCCCGGCCCCAGCGAGGGGCTCCCTGGCGCTCAGGGCGAGAGGTGGCGGGCGAGACGTTCCGTGCGCACGCTCGCTCGCTCGCTCCGTTCCGCGCGCACGGTCACACCGGAAAGCCACGGCGCTCTGCGTCCCGCCCGTGCAACGCCACGTGACGGGGAGCTTGGCGCACATTCCAGCAGCGGATAGATCATGGCTGACGATGATGACGGCGATGGCATTGGTGGCGTGAACAGAGAGGGGCGTATTAGGTTTCACTCTCCCAAGTCGAACACCCACGAACGGAGCTGGCCTATCCCAAGGCAGGGCCTTCCTGATGAAGAGTTGAGATTCAACGAGGCGATACTGCGTAAACAAAAGGGGGACCCGCAGACTTAAATGAGGGGGTGGTGGAGTGGGGTCTGTCTAATTTAAATGAGCGTTCGGAGACACAGATGACAAAGGCAGTGGTCAAGACTTCACTAATCAGGCATGCATATCCCCAAGGTCACCTTAGCCTAAAACGACTACCTATTCTACAGTGGTCAAAATCAGCACGGCGGCGGCGGTGGCGGGAGGTTGGGGAGAGGGGGGGGGGGGCGGGGGAGACAAAGGCAGCCGGACACGCACGGATCTGGTTCGGACTGCGCCACTGTGTGCAGTGCTGGCATCAACAGGCGCTCACTGACGGCGCTTGCCCAGCGCAGGAGCCCACGGGGGCGTCTCTCTGTGTATCTACGGGCGCGGGCGGGCGGGGTTTAATGGCCATTTCATACGCGGCAAAACACGGCCGTCCAAGAAAAACACGTGGGCCCGCGCTGTTATATAATTACAACAAATACACACGGTTATTACTGAATCTGTGCCATTTTTCGTAATCATCTGAACACAATGGGAACACCCGATTTACATAATTGGGACGTAAAAAAAAATGAAAATAATTTATTTAAAAAAAAGTAAAATAATAATTATGTCAAACTCGCCGCGGTCCCGTTGCTGCGGTCGTAATGAGCCTCCGTCGCGCTGAACTTTCTCGAGAAGAATGGGCAAATGCAGAGCAATGCATGCAAAGGAACAAAGCCCATACACAATGGAGTAGAAGACAGGGTGCTACAGAGAAAAAATGTTAACGCTTCGGAGAGAATGTTGCAACAATTCCAATATTAAAAACGATAGTCCCATGTAAGTGCTAACATTTTTTTTGAAGCACACAGTGTGTGTGTGTGTGTATATATACCCACACACACACACACGGACCCAAAACGCGGACGCCAATGGACAGAATGGAACAAACACTGAGAGGAGCGTGGAGGAATGCATGGAGTCACCACACCTTCGATAAGCATGGTTGGCTACGTACGGTGCGAAAGAAGCTCAATACACACACTACATACTACACACTACACTATAATACACTACACTGACATACACTAAACCGCCATGCTACATTGAAAAGTCACTTCTTTGGAACTATTTTTTGTGTTTAGTTTGTTGTTGTTCTTCCCCTCGCACCTCCGATGAGCACGGTTGGCTACGCACGGTGCTCAAGAAGCTCAACGTACGTACCTGCGTAATAGCTGCCCTGACACATGGTCCAGGGAACGCAAGCAAACCCGAGGACGCCGCGCCGACCGTCGGGGATTATCGAGCGCGCGTCGAGAGGGCCCATCCGCTAGCGCGCGTCGAGAGGGCCCATCCGCTAGTGGCGATGAGGGCCGACGGACCAGACCGGTGACAGAACGGCAGCTAAAGGAGGCAACGAGTACGCCTATCCCGGAGCAAATGCGTTGCTACAAATAACAAAAGGAGCCCGTAACCGTCGTCACGGAACTCGGGCTGCTCGGTTCTGCCTCTTAAACAAAACTAAAAGTTAATCAACGCGCAATCGCTTGAACAAATAAAGGGGCATGAACGACCAAATTTGGGGAGGTCCGACGGTTCTTCCAAACTGCACGCGCGTGCTTTTTGTTTTGTTTTACGACCGGACGAAGAAACGAAAATGTAGCAAATGCAAAACAACAACAACAACAAGACACAAAGCCTCGCGGCGGAGAGCGTCGATGTTACCGACGCGGTTCTGAACTCCAGTTCCGTCGGGGGCCGTGCGAAAAGCCCGGGGGGGAGGGACGGGTGGGTGGAGGGTGTATGTATGTGTGTGTATGTTGAACTTCTTTTGCACCGTAAGTAGCCAACAGCGATAATCGCAGGTGCGGGGGGGGGGTGGGGGGGGCGGGGGGATGGACAAGAAACTGAACACAAAAAGCAGTCCGAAAGAAATGAGCCTTCAATCTCGACGACGATTTAAAAGTGCACAGCTCCCAGTGGCCTCCGTAACATCGGCGGGGAAGTGCGTTCCAGACGGCCGCGGGGGCGCACCTGAAAGCGCCGTGCGGGGATGCGCCAGCCGTCTCTGTACGACCGGCCAGCCACGGGGACGTCATCGTCCCTCACCTCCCCAACCCCCCCACCGACCGACCGACCGACGGACGAAAACGGCCGCCGTGATGGAGATTGGAGGAGACGCGAGCGCGCCCGTTAATTCACGTCATTCGTGCTTCATCGAGGGGGGGGGCGGGGGGGGGGCCCGAAAATAATTTAACGATGGCCCCCTTTTGTTCGGTCGCTGCAGAGGGGGTGGCGGCGGTTTGAAAAAAAAAAAAAGGGCAATTCATTAGCGCCGTAGAACGGAACCCGCTCTCGCCGCCAACCCGGTGACCCCGCGGAGAGCCCCCCCCCCCCTCCCCCGCGCGCTTTGTCCCGCCCCCCCCCCCCATCCCGTTCCCGCGAGCAAACACGGAGATTAACCCCTTCCCCTTCGCTCCCAACGCTTCGTCAAGATTCTGCCCGTCACTGGGAAGCGGCGCCGAATCCTCCCCGCGCTCGCTCCCCCACCCCCACCACCCCCAAGCCCCGCTTCTCTTTGTTTCCACTCTCGCTTTCTCTCGCCTGCGTGTCTCGCGCCCCGGAGGGTCAACAGCAAATTAAACGCCCTCTCGCTCGATCGCATGTTTTTTTGTTTGTTTGTTTGTGTCCGCGTTTCAGATGCGAAAGCGGTTACTGGGGACATCTGTAAAAAGTAAAAAAGAAAGAAAAGAAAAAGCTTTGAAGCTCATGGATTCCTGCAGCAGAAATATTTTTGATTGCGAGCTCGCAGTTGAATCTCGGCGTGTTAAAACACCGGGTTGGTTGGGCCAGCGAGCCCACCGCCGGCCGTGCTGTCGATAACACGAGCACTTGTGCCACTTTGCGGAGAGTGAACGAGAAGGATCGGATCGATGGCGCATGAATGTGGAATTTCTGCCAGTTGAGCGGAGCACTTTGCCCTGCCCCCCCCCGCTTGAGAAGTGGTTACACACACACACGCTTCTCCCTTTATTTTATTCGCTTGCTCTTCCCAAGTCTCCCCTGTGCACAACAGACAATGCATCTCATTGTGCTTTCCACCTGGTTAAATAAAGGACAAAGACTGGTCGACTGTAAAAGAGAAATGGAATACTATTCAGTTGATTGGCAAGCAATTGAAGAGTCATCCTTGTTTTTTTTTTTTTGCTACAACTCGTTGGGAAGAATTCTGGATGATGAACACGTGTGTGTGTGTGTTGACTTCGGCTGTGGAGAACGGTGGTGCAGCGGTTAGCGCTACGCTGCGCTACGAGCCCGGTGACCCGAGTTCGATTCCCGCTCACGGCCAACACCTAGTGACTATTATCTGAACCGGTCCCGAGCCTACCCTAGGTCGACTCAGCCTCAAATGAGTACCTGGTGCGGTGTGTAAACATCGCCACTAGGGAGACAAAGGCGGCCGGGCGTGGTGCTGGCCACCCACCCCCTCGTCTGCCGTGCCGGCCTTCATAGCTGCTCGCTAACAGCACTTTCCCCTACAGTCTGTTAAGGCTACACGGGAGATCTTTGTCTTTTTTGACTACTGCTGTTTTCTCTGCCGGTCTGTGAATTATATACACAACAACAATTGACAAGCTCCTCTGCCGAGGTGACATCACCAAGGCACTCGTGCCAGGCTAGGTGCACTCTACGGCCACGTGAAGTGTTGAAGGCTTGCTGGTGGGAGGTCACGGGACAGACCCAGGTGTTGTGGGTTAACGGAGTTGACTGTAAACACAAAGCTCCCCCATTTAAGATTTCCTGACCATAGGGGAAAGGGATGTCAACAACCATTTATTCACGTTGGCAGAGCTCAAGAAGGGGGTGGTGGTGTACCCAGCACCACACACAGCCACCTTTGTCTCCCCGATGTTGATGTTTACACACTGTAATATATATCCGTTTCAGGCCGAGTCGATCTAGGGGAAGTCGATTACCAATTAAGATATCACTCGTCACTCCACGTTTGCCATGGCCAGGAATCAAACTCGCGTCACCAGGTTCATCGCCCAATGCGCGAACCACTGCGTCACTGCTCCAACAACAACAGCCACCTTTTGGCACTCGGTGGCGGTGATGTCACCACAGCGCTTGTGCCAAGCTAGGTAGACCGAGTACACTCACACAAAGACAAACACAAAGATCCTCCCTATAGCCTTAACAGACTGTAGGGGCAAGTGCTGTTAGCGAGCACCTATGAAGGCCGGCACGGTACACGAGGGAGGTGGGTGGCCAGCACCAGGCCAGGTACTCATTTGAGGCTGAGTCGACCCAGGGGAGGCCCAGGACCGGTTCAGATACTCGTCAGTGTTGGTCGTGATTGGGAATTGATCTCGGTTCACCATGTTTGTAGCAAAGCGCGCGAACCACGACACTACTGCTCCCAATAAACATATACACAGAAACACACGCAAATACGCACACACACACATTTGCGGGAAAGTACATTCCCATACTCCTAGATCTGTTTAACACAAGGTGGAGCATGCGTTGACCCTTCCCTAATGAAAGATCCATAAAAGGATGTCAACACAAGCAAGCAAAAGACAAGGACATACAAAGATCCCCCATATAGTCTTACCAGACTGTTGGGGCAAGTGCTGTTAGCGAGCACCTATGAAGGCCGGCACGGCACACAAGGGGGTGGGAGGCCAACACAACGCCCGGCCGCCTTTGTCTCCCCAGTGACGATGTTTACACACTGCACCGGGTACTCATTTGAGGCTGAGTCGACCTCGGGGAGGCCCAGGACCGGTTTCAGATCATCGTCACTGATGTTGGCCGTGAGCGGGAATCGAACTCGGGTCGCCGGGTTCGTAGGGAAACATGCCAACTGCTACACTACAGCTCCCCACTACACACACGCAATAACAAGCACTCACACAAAAAAACACTCACCTACACTGACAAAGAATACGCATAAATTCATCCAAACAAACACACACCATGCCACGCACTGACACGCGCATACACACTACCACACACACTCACAATAGTTCACAAACACGCACGCATGCACACACTCACACGTACACCGAAGTCTGCATACACAGGAGGTCACCAGATGCTCTCGCTGGATTTTACAGGGCCAATTACTGAAATATTTCTTCTTTGAGAAAGGACCTAATGAATCTGCAGTATTACTCTCCCTGCTCTCAATATACAGTTAAATTTCCTTCATATAAAACAGGTGAGCATCCATTGAGACAACATGTGTCTAATTTACTACGGGCGGACCTGGGTAAAGATTCAGGCGTGGAAGGAAACAATGCAAAGGCATGTAAAACATTTGAGCGCACACGCACCAAGAAAACAATTACACGGCCATGATAAACATGGAAACGCGCATGGCAGGTAATAAAACCGCGTGGCACGCAGCGCCTTAAAAGACATAAAGAGCATTTCTGGGCAGCATTGAATCCGAGTAACGCGGGCAGCGGATCATTCCCTGCTTTGCATCAGCTGCAGAGTCACACTGCACAGGCGGGAGACACCGCTCGCCGCAACGCTTCCCGACTGCCCAAGCAAAGTTTGTGCGCATTTAATATTTTGTGCGGTTTCCTCCAAGACCTACCCCACTTTCCCCAACCTACTCCTCTTTCCGACGGTTATATTTCATTGCGTGTAATCGTAGTACCGTACGAGCACTGCCCGCGCGTTTGCGTGGGATACACACGGCTGGGGTGCAGCGTGGATGGACGCGGGTGACGTCACTGCCGTGCCCAGCAAGCCATAGTATGGTAATTCTGAGTGCAATTTACCCTTTTTCCCCACCTAGACTTCTTCACATTGCACTATATTCACGTATAGTGCGCCATCTGTTAAATCGCTTTTTGTGTCATATATATTGAATCCTGTTTCTTGTCTCTAAATGGCTTTTTTTTATAATCTCCTAGCTAAATAAAGGACGCACGGAGTGTAACACAGAAGGCGAACAGTGTATTTATAGGTGTTTGTAATCAAACTTAAAGCAATGTACAACTTTCAGCTGAGCCCGCCCTTTGCTCAAAACCAATGAACGTGTATTTTCCAGTGGGCTGAATTAAATGCACACTGTACAGTTTGTTTTCTACGTTTCAAGTGATAGCCTCGACTGTGTATGTGACATTTTCAGCTGTCTAGCCCTTCTGGAACATCATCAGAATTGACATCAGTCGCTCAGCTCTCGAGACCTCACGCAACATCGTAAGCATTTGCGTAGTCACAATTGTCCCTATGAATTAGATCACAGTCATATTATCACCAAGCTCAAACTAATGTTGGGTGGCGTGCGTCTCCCCCTCTGTCAACCCTGCGCTCGTGGTGGAAATCCCACATTCCTATGGAACAAAAAACTGTCTTTCCACAGGACAAGCACTGTTGCATCTCCGCAAAGCGGTGCTTGTTTTTACATCCACCCAGAAGGGATGATAGGTTCAGTCGACTCCCGACTGGGCCAATCTCTGTCCCCTCTGCCGCCTGGTTGGATGGCATCAATGCACTTACAGGACCGCACCGTTGAATGAGCACAGACGCTATTGCGAAACATGAATCTGGAAGGCGGCGTATTGGCATAAACGCAGTAAATGTTATTTCAATGGTGAATAAACAAACACACTCATTGGGGGGGGGGGGGGGGGGGGGGGGTGGGGAGCAGTGGCACAATGGTTAGCGCGCGACACTACAAACCCGGCGAACGTCAGCGGTCAGGTCTGGAACCTCCATCCCACCACCCCCGCGCCTCGCCCCCCCCTCCCCCCACCACCACTAACCCACATTGATCAATGCGGTCAAGCGCTGTGGGAGTCCTTCATCCAGCAGTGGACTGAGAAAGGCTTTGACGGTTGTCTTATCGGACACGGCGACTCTCTGGCTCACGCCAGCATTGGGACGGTGGCTCACCTCCGCAGACGAGGCCGTAAGACGGTGGTGCAAAAACTCCACATGCCTGTGGCAAGGGGGGCCAGGCTCTCCGCCGGATGACCTCTAACGAGGTGCTGCAAGCTGTACCCAGTTAGTACGTACGCGCGTTTGCAAAACGCGATAATGTTTCGCGAGCGGATCAGTCAGTTCTCAATTAGGGCACTTGATTAGTCATTTAACGAGCGCCGAGTTCTTGTCGTAACGAGCGAGGTGAATGATGTGAATCAGATGTGAGTCAGAGCAGAGCCGGGAGAGCAAGCAGAACCCCCCCTCTCCGCCATATCCCAGGGGGGCTCGCGGTAACAGCGCACCGACGCGTACGCACACGCCGACACATACGCGCGCGCGCACACAGGCGAAGCAAGCGCATACGCACACGCAAAACCAGATGCAGTCAAGGCACACGTGTGCATGCGCAACCATGTGCGCCACGGGCTGAACACAAACGGTCTCACACGTGCTCTAGTGCACGTACGTGCGTGCGTGCGCGCACAACAAAGGCGCAGATCCACCGCATAGCCTGTCACAGACCGTTGGGGAAAGTGCTGCTCGCGAGCACCTATGAAGGCCGGCATGGCACGCAACAGGGTGGGTGGTTGGCCAGCACCACCAAATGCTGACCGTTTAAACGCACCGCACCAGATACTCATTTGAGGCTGAGTCGACCTAGGGGAGGCCCAGGACCAGTTCAGATGATCGTCACTGGTGTTGGTGGCCGTGAGCGGGAATCAAATTCAGGCCGCCAGGTTCGTAGCGCAGCGCGCTAACCGTTGCACTACCGCTCCTCACGCACACACACACGCGCGCATGTACACACGCGCACGCACGCACGCACAGAGATCCAGGTGCCCTCACAACCCTAACGTCCTATTGTGCCACCCACTCGCGGTTCCCACCAGCGGCAGAACACACACACACGTACACGCACGTGCGCGCGTACGCGCATACACAGTACCCTGTCTTTATTGTGCTAATTGAACTTGGGCAACCCGTGGTGCTGGTGCTGGTGGTGGCGGAGACCAAATATTTAGACAGTGTAAATTCTTGGTTGGCGTGGGGCTGTTGGCTGTTGTGCGGGCGATTGCCTCCTCCAGAAAGGTCAAATTATTCGCCCGGCAAACAAGGGGCGCCGCACACACACACACAAATACAGGGCCCCGGCCCGCCTGTCCTTTTTAAGGAAGAGGGGTAAGTGGGGGGTGGGAGGGAGGCGAGCGTCGTCAGAGATGCGCGCGCGTGTGGAAATTTCCGTATTCTGCAGGAAATCGCCGTTGAGGAATGCTTCGCCGTAGTTTGCGTCCAAAGCTTTAGGGTGAAACAAAAAAAATATATAGAGAGTAATGCCCTTTCTGGGAAAGGGTTGCAATACGAATGAACGAGATAATATTTGGGGGGGATTTATTTTTCCAGGAAAGCATCGCCGAGCCTCGAGACTTTTCAGCGGCGGCCTGCACTGAGACGTTCGGCCCATTTTTTTTGTCGCCGTTAAAGGTAGATTCAAGGATTGGCATTGGGCACCGGGACATTGGAGAGACTTGTCTCAGTCAGGGGAATGTGGCGTTTCCACCAACGATTTAGGGCCGCCATTGGAAAGACGTTCTGCTAAATGTTTCTTGTTTGAACAGGGAAACACCTTGATTGAATTTACCCGGGAAAAGCTGCAAGACTCATTTTTCAGGAGGTTACTGCGTTCGCATGTTTTGCTGGTGTTTTGTTCAAAGAGTGACTTAAAGGGTGCACGAGTGCCTCATCATCATATAGCGAGAGCTGCACTCCAAAAGTTTTTCCAAAAATTAATTCATTCAGCTCAGTCAATGCAACCTACATAATAAGGACATAATAATAATAATAGGTTTTCCCCCCTTTTTTCTGGCAACAAAACTGAAACCTTTTTACAAGGATTCATGTGTGCATTAACCACAATACTTGTGGTAAAAATGCAAACAAAAAACACACTCTGATAATATGATGCATTGTCCTTGAAACTGATTGGTCCACACCAGAGACGGCTTTCTTTTGAGCCTCGTCTCAATTGGTGCTAGACCAGAGGACGCCAAAAAGGCGTACAGCTCAAAGACAATGCCACTATCAAAGTAATGAGGGCTCGGGGAATGCATCCACATCATTAGACCCCCTTTGCCAGTACCAAAATATTGTAATAGGGTTTTTCCCCTTTTTTCTGGCTACAAAACTGAAACCTTTTGACCTGAAACCTTTGAGCTGTACGCCAGAAAAAAGGGGAAAAACCCCATTATTATATTTTGGTACTGGCAAAGGAGGTCTAATGATGTATATATAAGGACACGCACAATACGACTTGCATTGGCACGCATACATACATACACGTGTGTAGATGTATGCGCACTCGGTGCGTGTAGAGTGGCAAGCAATGGTGGAGTGGGTCGGACCTCCCCTAGGTTGCCTCAACCTTCAGATGAGTACCTGGATGCGGTGTGTTAAACATCAGCACTGCAGAGACAAAGGTGGCCGGATGTGGTTGTGGGCACCCGGTCATGCCCCTCCAAAATGTAACCGACATCTGCACGTGGTATGGGCCTGCTTTAGTTCAACTCAGCATAAAACGCCTACGGGACCAAATTGTGTTTTGCACTTGGCGGTGCCATCAGAAATAGGGGGACAAAAGTGGTCCGGCGTAGTTCTGACCCTCGTGTGCCACGCCTGCCTTAAAAGGTGCTCATGAACGGTAAGTTTATCCTGGATGAAAATGCTAACTTCCTTTTTGATGCACACAACGTATATGTGAAGACCCATGGCGTATATACAAACGATAAATGTGCACTTAATACTTTTACGTACACACATTGTAAATATCCAGCACTGGCCGTGAGTTAATTTAGCGTACACAAACATACTTTGGACATCACACTTAAAAGCATACAGAACCAGGTTTAACGAACCTGTTGGACTGATTTAAGTGACATCAGCTGCTTCATCATCATCAGCAGCAGCAGGAGCATCATCGCCACCGCCGCCACCACCATGAAAAATTCACAATCAGTCCCGCAATCATCAGCTGGCACACACCAACGGGAGGGAAGAGCACAAATAAAGTGCCATACTTTATGTCCTCACGACACAAGATAAATTAAGAGAGGGCACATGAAACATTCCGTGGGGGGGGGGGGGCTCGCGTAAGCAAAGGCAACGTTTCCCATCTGCGCGAGCCAGTTTTCTGTTTACACGCACCAACAAAAATATTTACGTCGCCTAAAAGCAACGTGGGTTACAAAAGACTCACGGTGATAGCTATCGCCGTGAGTTTGCCCGTAGGTTTACGAAGCACGACCCACAGTGTCTCAAATGATGACTGCGATCTAAGCATCGCGGTTACGGCGGTAAGGTTATGTTTATGAACGTTGTATACATTCTTTTAATTAAAAAAAACAATTCTCCGATTACATTCCGATTGAGCCACGAGCGTGGAAGATGACATAGTAGAGCTACTTCTCGTGTTTCGTAAACAACAATGAGCAACAAAGGTCACCTCATGGAGGAGATTCAGTCCCACCATAGGAATGTGGAATTTCCATCACAGGCTAAGGGCAGCGAATGGCGATGAGCAACCACCTCGTTTGAGGAGGGAGGCACTTTGACTTTTTTACTTGCGTGGGTTTTTTTGGTCTTTTAGTTGCTGCTGATCCGCCTGAGACAATCAACTCCCCTGCATTTGAGAAAACGGGTCAAATCTCAAATATATATTTTGAGTCCATCAGCCTGTAGATTTTGCAGACGAATATCATACAGCAGCATGCGTTTAAGCAAGCAAACTCAGGACCGGTTTCCATCTTCTGGATGTCATCAGCAGAGTTAGACTTGAGGGCTAATTTGACCTCTGACCTATGACCCCGACACTGAGAAACAAATAATGGCGTGACTCTGCAACCAAGCTAACGCGCCGGTTAAACCATTTTTTTACTTTATTTATATGTGGAGGCAAAGAACGGAGTTCTACTTCGATATATAATCCTGTTCTCTAGGGGGTGCATCATCATCATTCAAAAAGAGGCCCTCAACCTCGCTGCTGACTCAGCAGCGCTTCTGAAACACGGAGGACATCGGGGCCCCGGCCGCCCGGCCGCTCGGCCACCCGCCCACCCGCCTGCCCACCCGCCCGTCCACCCGCCCGCACACCAGCCCGCACGGCCTGGCCTTGTCATCAGACGTAAAGAAGACATACATGTGTACACGAGCGGGGCCGTGATGAGCGTGCGGATTCTCCACGGCGAATTAAGAGCCCTCTCATCCTGGGATGCCGGAGGGATTTGGGGGGGGGGGAGGGGAGGGAATAGAGATCACGTTAACCGGTCCCAAGGTAAAACATTTTACAAGTGGCAACTTGGACACGCGCCTCAGTTAGCGCTGTTGTGGGGTTCCGCACGTCAGCACCTCCGCATTATGCGTTCACCGCCGGCTTGAGACGTATACCATCTTGTGCCTGGCCCGCTCGGCCAATTCCCAAAAGCCTCTTCCCCCGCTTCCCCATCCCTTTACCAACCTCCACCACCAACACTACCACCAGCAGCAGCAGCAGCATTAGCAAGCAGCCCCGCACAGCAATGGGGCCAGCTGCCAATCAAGGCAGCCCAGGCATTTCCTATGCCCAAAGCACGCCCAGCTGCGACCAACTCTTCTCAGTAAGAGACCTCCTCTCTTCTCAGCTCCGACGCACACACGCAAAACACATACACACATGGCCGGGTGGCGTTAAAGGACAAAGATCCCCCGTGTCGCCTTAACAGACTGTAGGGGCAAGTGCTGCTAGCGAGCACCTATGAAGGGCGGCACGGCACACGAGGGGGTGGGTGGCCAACACCACGCCCGGCCGCCTTTGTCTCCCGAGTGGCGATGTTTACACACCGCACCAGGTACTCATTTGAGGCTGAGTCGACCTAGGGGAGGTCCAGGACCAGTTAATATCATCGTCACTGGTGTTGGCTGTGAGCGGGAATCGAACTCTGGTCGCCGGGTGCGTTGTGCCGTGCGCTAACCAGAACGCTACACTACCGCTCCCCTTATTAAAAACCACGCAGACAGATACCGACACACACACACAGGTCCCGGTGGTATTAAAAAAAAGGGACGGAGATGGATTAGTGGGCGGATCCCTCCATCTCCTCGGGGGTGTGGGCGGGGCACGTTGCGGGTGTGGGCGGGGCAAGTTGCGGGTGTAGGCGGGGCATGACGGGGGGTGTGGGCGGGGCATGGCGGGGGTGTGGGCGGGGCATGGCGGGGGGTGTGGGCGGGGGCACAGTGCGGGTGTGGGCGGGGCCCGGAGGGGTGTGTAGGAGGGGCCTCTGCGGGTGCGAGGGGAGGAGCGAGGGTGTGGGTGGAGACAAGAAAATGTATGCAAATGAGGAGAGACCCCGAGTGGGCGGAGCTCGCTAGGGGGGGATGGGGCGGGGCAAAGAAGGGCGCGCGCGGGTCTGCCAAGTTGGTTTTGATGGGAGAAGGGGAGGGGGGCCATGTGTTGTTTTATTTGGGGGGGGGGGGGTGGATGGTGGTGGATGGAGGGTGTAGGGGGGAGGGTGTAGGGGGGAGGGTGTAGGGGGGAGGGTGTAGGGGGGAGGGTGTAGGGGGAGGAGAGGGTCTTGGGGTTTTGGAGGTGAGCTGGAGGGTTATTGTGGGAAAACCGAGAGCAGAGGAGGGATCGGTGGTGGTGGCGCTGGTAAAGTTGGGGGGGGGGGGGTATTGACTGGAGGTGGCGCGCACTGCGCTAACGGCTCCCAGTGAAGGAGGTGAGGAGGGGCTCAAGAAGGAAGGAGGCTGGCTGGGTTTGAATAGCGAGAGAGGGAGGGAGGAGAGCGAGACAAGATAAACAGAGCGGGCAAGGGAGAAGCTGAGAGACCGCAACAGCTCGTCTGAAAGACAGATAGGGGGACAGGAAGACGTGGAGTCACAGAGACAGAGGGGGGTGAGGGTCAACAGATTGGTACACGCAGAGACTGCGAGCCACATAGGAGGACGCAGAGATAAGAGAACCGATAAACACAATCAACAGTCAAAGTGTCTGCGTGATGAAGCGGGCGTTTGATTGTCTTCGTCTCCATAGGTGGCCACGAAACAGCAGTGGAAACTCCACATTCCCACATGGCCGGGAGGGTGCAACCACTGCTGACTTCCCGTGAAGCGGTGCTTATTTTTTTATCGACCGCTATGGAATTCCGGGTTTCATTTGTACGTATGTAGAACTTATTTCGCACCGTACGCAGCCATCCGTGCAAATCAGAGGTGCGGGGGGAAGGACAACAAAAATGTTAAGCCCGGACGTGGATATTAATCCTTGACCCCACACGGACAACAGCCATAAAGTTGACACAGTTTACATACGGCAGTGGGAAAGACACAGGACAATACTCGAGACCCTTAGACAGACACGGGGACAGCGAGCGAGCGAGTGCTCGTGAACGAGACGCCAAGTGGAAGTGAACGAGCGAACAATGAGCAAGCGAGTGCCAAGAGTGAGCGAGCAAATGAATGGGTGAGCGAGCGAGCGAGCGAGCGATTCAGCGAATGAGCAATTTGGGTGGGTGAACAAAGCGAGAGCGTAGGCGAGCGAGCGAACGATGGGTGGCGAAAAAACTGGTCGGCGAAAGGTGGAAAAAAAAGATGGAATGAAATATCTGCTGTAAAGAACGGCAACAAAAGAAGAAAAATAAATAAAAATGAGGAGAGTTCAATTTGTGCTGAATGCGCACGGGGGAGCAGCAGCGGAAATCGCACGGCCAAGTGCACGCAGAGGCACGCTCGCAAACGGGACGGGGATAAACTCCGCGAGCCTTCTGGAGAGAGAGGGGGGTGGGGGGGGGAGTTACATCTTGAAAACCTTGCACAAAACAAGAAGGAATAAAACAGGTAAGGACAACGAGAGCAAGATAGAACGACGCGAGGGTCGAAGAGAGACCCTCACGTCGCTTGAGCTACGAGCGGCACGTGAAAGCCAAGCGTCAGGGGCGAGCGCGGCGCGATATTTTGCCGGGGTGAATCGGAGCGCTCACAAGCCGTCGATCTCTTTCACCGAATTTTCGGCGACAAATTTTGTCAAATCGCGAGCGGGGGCTAAACGTTCCACCGCCCCATCCTCCGTGGGTGTGGCACCAACCGGCCGTGTAACAGTTACGTGTTTTTTACCCTCTGATCGTGTTATTAAATCGGGCTTTGTGTCCCTTGCTGCAATTCCATTTCTGTGAAACTGACCACAAAATATATGAACCGCACTGCCAACACAAAATGGAATCTGGGAAAAACACGTACAGTGTTGTTGGTGTTTAGCTTAAAGGCCAAAACGCGATGAGTAACTCGATCAAAGTAAGCACTGCTTCACGTTGCCACTGCAAGAGATTTCTTCTCAAGTGACTCAAGGATTCATAATTACCGCATCATCAGGGCAGTGAGCTGCGACCGCTCAGGGCAAGGGTTCAAATACCACAGTACGCCACGCGTCCTCGTTAACCCAGCCACCAGACCCCCTCCCCCCCCACACACACGCACGCCCGTGGCAGCGTGACGCTGCCAATGACGACGCTCGCACAAATACCACAGATCGATTGCTTGTCACACGTGGGCCTGCCTGTGGTCCAGCGCTCTGGATCCACAGGTCCACAGCGCTGGTTTGCACATCGCCGCACAGGTGTTGTGTGAAACTCCCTTCCCGTGGGCGTCGAGGAGTAGGCCATACCCCACAGTTCACCAGCAGAACATGGTACATTCAAAGTGGGGACTAAACATCATCCGTCCCCGTCTGTACAGGGATATGGTGTTGCCCCCTCGCACACGTGGGGTTTCCTGCAACTTCCTGCCGTGCGCACGAACACCGATTGATTCGCTGAAAACACCCGAACGCAACTCCGCGTTTGTGGATTGCGCCTGCGTCTTGCGATGCAGTTTGCATGAAAACAACTAAGGGCCACGCTTAACGACATCGCCGTCACCGCTATCGTGCGTAGAGCGAAGGGTTTCGACCGCACGGGCGGGTTGTGACGGGCGACGTGGGGGGCGATCGGCCGACGCGAAAGGGTGACTCGCCTGCAGCAGCAGCCTCTCGGAGGCGAGCAGCGCATCCCTGCGAGCGCCCGCCGGGTGCTCCAGGGTCTGCGCCGTGGCCAGCACGAGCTGCAGCAGCGCCGCGTGGCCCCCCGCGTCGCCGCGGGGGAACGCGCGCGCGTACGACTCCAGCTGCTCGCCCGTCACCTTGCCTGCGTGTGGACACAAGGGCGAACACGCACGTAAAAAGACAAAGATCCCCCCCCGTGTAGCCTCAACAGACTGTAGGGGGCAAGTGCTGTTAGCGAGCGCCTACGAAGGCCCGCACGGCACACGTGGGGGGTGGGTGGCCAGCATCGCGCCCGGCGCGCCTTTGTCCCCCCCCAGTGGAGATGTTTACACACCGCGCCAGGTACTCATTTGAGGCCGAGTCGACCTATGGGAGGCCCAGGACCCGTTCAGATAATCGTCACTGGTGTTGGCCGTGAGCCGGAATCGAACTCTGGCTGCTAGGTTTGTAGCGCAGCGCGCTGACCGCGACACTGCCGCTCTCCACATACACACACACATACGCATCCGTGCGCACACACACACACACGTACATACGTACGCACATCCACATATACATACGCATGCGTGCACACACACACGTGCATGTACATACGCACACACACAGACACACACGTACATACGCATGAACGCATGCACACACACGTGTATGTACGCATGCGTGCATACACACACGTACTTACGTATCCATGCACACACGCGCACAAGAACACACGCACGCGCATGCTTCAGGTGCAAGCACCTATTAAGGTCGGGTACTCATTTACGGCCGAGTCGATGTAGGGGAGGCCAAGGATTAGTTCGGTCGCCAACGATGGCCGGGGGTTCGCAGTGCGCAGCGCGCCAACCACTGCGTCACCACTCCCCCCCTACGGAGCAACAGGCGCACGCAGTTCAACGCGAGCGGCCGCGGGCACTTGCGAGTGGCTCTCGAGGGGGCGAGGGAGCGAGGGGCGCTGCGTGGGCAGCAGAGGGCGCTAGGCCACCGCAACAGGCAACTTCGGCGAGCACCATCTGCTGGGCCCCGGGTGGGGGATGGGTCGCCCGTGAAGGCGTTTGGCACTCGAGTGTTAAAGCTGCGGCGTAAACCCTCCATCCCCCCCAGATGCTTCAAGGACAATTAAAACCCTTCAGCACCGTGGTGACACACGCTCGAGTGCCACGCACATGTGTTTGTTGTTGTTCGTTCGCTCGCCGGGCCCGGGGTGAAGTGGCGAATCAAAGATCTCGGCTCAACAATGTTGGGGGGGGGGGGGGCGGTGGGGAAAGGCTGCTAATGCACCAGATTTCGTCGGATCGTAGAAACTAAGCAGGGTTAAGAGGCCTGGCTAGTCCTAGGACGGGAGGCCGCCACGGAACACCCGGTGCTGTGCGCAGGCGTGGACCACGAGGGGGTTGGGGAGACGGCGGGATTCGTGAATCGGTGAAGGGAACGCTGGTCCCTCGTGTGCGCGGGTTTTCTCTGGGCACTCCGGTTTCCCGCTCGGTCGTGGCACTGGCGGAGGAAACGACGGCGGTGGCCCTATGGAGATGCTTCCCATGAAAATGTGGAGTTTCCACTCACGGCGAGCACCGGAAATCACTGGCTTCAAATCCCTTTGACGTCTGGACATAGGCCAATAAACTAAACTATCAACTAAAGCAATTTTTTATTTTACCAGGTAAGGCCCACCGAGCTCTTTTTCAAATGGAAGCTCAACCAAGTGGCTTATCACGTGGGAATGTACAGCAGCCAAATACGCGAAACGCGTGTTTCTAAATGTGCAGGGGAAAACCCGGAGGCCCCGGAGAAAAATCCACGTGACCAAAGGGGAGAAAGACGCCGCAAATTGCAAATATACAGCAGGAGTCAGGGTCGGGATCGAACCCACGACCTCCTGTACACCAGGCGAGGTAACCGACATCTCGCCACCGTGGCGACGAGCATCATCGAGGGGCGCGTACGAGTGCACCCGGGTCCGCACTAAGGCCCAGGTCTTACCCATGGCCATTTTGAGCACGAGGCCGGCCTGGCCTGCCCGCTCCACGACCTGCCGTCGCACCTCCATGACGGCCTCCTTCTGCTTGCTGTAGAGCATGGCCTCCCACAGGGCCTTCGTGCCACCGTCACTGAGCGGGGGGGGGGGGAAGGTGCACGGCAGAGAGAGGAGGGGGGCGTGGGAGGGGGAGGAGGGGTGTGGGACGGAGGGAAAGGGCGAGACGGGGGTTGGGAAGCAAAGGCATAAGGATCAGAGGGTAAAAACGTGAGTGAGGGAGGATGAGGGGTGAATGGGGGGAGACGGAGAGAGGGAAAACCACCAACGTGAAGATGGCAGGCAGGCAGATGACAGACACCAGGCGGGCACAAGCAGACAGACGTGAGGAAAGGAAGCAAGCACACAAACGAGTACACAGACAGGAAGATCGACGGGCAGAGGAGGGATATGGTGAGACAGACAAAAAGGCAATGAGTACATGAATGACAATTAAGGGGAGAAGAGAAGAGACAAAATGAGAGTGAGAAAGAGACAAGGGGAGGACAGGGAGAGACAGAGCAAGACAGAGAGTGATGCACGTGGCAGACAACATGAGATTCTACTGCACTGCAAGTACGGCAAAAGTTACTTAGGTCAGAGCATTATGTGCCATCAACTTAAATCCACTGCCTCTACTCACACGACAGCAACTGTACGTTACAAACAAAATCTTCCAATTGCAGCAACCACGGTTACTACATCATTGGTAGTGGCCTTTAACCAGAAAATCCACGTTGAACGTCAAAATTCATTTTCAGGAGATTCCTCCGCTGTTGATGTTTCTTTCCACACGAGACCAACAATTCATTTTATGGACGCACGACAAGAAACAAAGGGAGGTGAAAATTAGTTCCAAAATTTGGATGAAAGCCAAAACCTTATGATGGTGATGGCGATGATGATGATGACGAAAGATGATGTCCTTATGTAGGTCTAACTGGGCACAGTCAATAACGTTAACATTTGGGATTCGGGTTGACATGCAAGAGTACATCGAATGTCCTCTTCTTGTGAATGAAGTCACAGGGTCTTTACAATCCACCGAGATTCAGCAGTGGGTGGAAGATTGGGAGAGGACTGCACGTAGATGGCAGAGAGATGGAGACTGTAATGCGTGGAACGTGGACACGGTGGCGAGATGTTATCTGCCTCGCCTTTCATACAGGAGGTCGTAGGTTCGATCCCGACCCTGATACCTGTACATTTGGAGTTTGCGTGTCTCTCTCTCCCCGTGGTTGCGTGGATTTTTCTCCGGGTCCTCCGGATTTTCCCTCCACGTTCAGAATCAACGTGCGTTTAGAGGATTTGGCTGCAATACATTTCCACATTGATACGCCACTTCGTTGAGCTATCATTGTGGCCAGGATGCTTCTGAAAAAGAGCTATGTAGCTCAGTGAGAGCCTTACCTGGGGAGAAGTAGAGTGGACGTGATGGGACGGTGTTGGGGGCGACTACGTATGGTGCGAAATAAGTTCAACATACATACATACAGAGCATCCCATCGGTTAACTATCAACCAAAATAAATATTGGTTATTCCACTTCATCATTGTCGTCGTCGTAATCAGCAGCAGCCATGATCCATCCACTGCTGGATGAAGGCCTCCCCAAGCCATCACCATCTCTCATGTCTCGCAATGCATCAATGCATCGATCCATTGAGGCAACTGCACACGAGCGAACTTCATCGCTCCGTCTCTGCCGTGGCCGTTCTATGCATGTACGTATGTATGTAAAACTTATTTCGCACCGTTCATAGTCAACCGTGCTATGTGTGTTGAACTTTTTTCACACCGTACGTAACCAACCGCGCTATGTGTGTATGCTGAACTTCTTTCGCACCGTACGTAGCCAACGGAGCTAACCGGCGAGTGAGCGAGCGAGGCCGCGAGTGGCCGTCAGACAGAACCCACGTCTCACACGGCGGCGGTGTGGGAGGAGGAGAACGTGCAAGCGAGAGGGAGAGCGAGACGCACGAAGGAAAATTGAGGGGAGGCCAGCGGCAAGGCCATGGGTGAGAGAGAGCGCGCCAATAAACAAACGTCCGTCACCCTCCTAAGGCTTTCCAGAGCCCCACGCGCGCCAGGGTGAGGAGCCTGGGCGCTCGCTGGGCAGAGCCGCGTGGATTAACCTCTCATCCATCTTGCGGGCAGCAGAGAGCGGTCGCCGCAGCCTAGTCTGCCACACGGCGAGCCTTTGTTTGTTTGTTAGAGTCCAGGCTCAGGCCTCTCCGAGGGGGAGCACACAAAGAGAGACAGAGCACGGCTTTCATCTCGTGCGCCACCGCACCAGTACCGGCGAGATTCCCCCTCGGCGTCAGGAACCAACCGACGGCGATTTACGCGCGCTGGTGTTCATCGTAACCGTCAACAGCCAAGGTCTATCCACTGCTGGGTTGAAGGGCCTCTCCCGAGTCATTGCCACGGCGACGCAACAATGCATCGTGCTCTTGCGCAAGAGCTGATCTCACTGCCTCATCTCAGGAGGGAGGGGCGTGCGGGGGGGCGGTCATCCTTCAGATGTGATCCCTCCTTTAGCTGCCAATCCATTACTAATCTTAACCATCGGCCATATCTTGTCCATCCAAAATCCCAAAGGTTAACACTGCCCCAAATGACCACGTGGTGATGCTCATCTCTGTGAGTGGCCTCCCAAACATGGTGGGAAATCCACCTTGCCATTCAATAGGACTGCTGTCGACATTTTATAAGGTCGAATTCATTTTCTCGAGCCTGTGTAGGGAAAAATACTGTACTGCAGAGGATGTTGTTGTAAAAACGACACAGCCATTCAAATGGCAGTCTTAAATATCAAAAGGAAAACCGAATAGGTGTGCCAGGTTGTAAGCACACAAATTATAAACGCAACTCCAACCAAAAAATTTAAATAAAATTGGCAAAACAAACCCAGCGCTGGAATATCTGCTATAAAACTACAGGCACGAGATATCTTGCACCAAAGAAATAATTGAACCTCGTTGGGCCCCCCCCCCCGCCACCCTCACTTTGGAGACAAATTGAAAAGGAGTCTTCGAACTCAGCGAGGGCCCTGTTTTGGGTAAGGATACCTCGACACAATTAAGCGGTGAGATTACAACAACGGGCCAAGCCCCACGATGCAATCGAGAACTGCGGGGGGGGCAGGGGGGGGCGACTGGAACCCGGAAGTGAAGTTAACGGTTTTGGCAGCCCATTTTATTTTGCGGGATATAATGCTCGCATGTCGTTCGCGGTGAAGGCCACATAGATGTCTGAAATTTCCAGCGAGCTTTTCCAGCCGCAGCCGCCATCTGGCTTTGTATGGGCGCGCGCGCGTGCGCGTTTGCACGGGGAGCGGTGACGCGGTGGTTAGCGCGCTGCGCTTACGAAGCTGGCAATCCGATTCGCGCTCACGGCCAACAACGGTGACGATCATCTGAACCGGTATTGGGCCTCCGCTTGGTCGAATCAGCCTCAAATGAGTAACCTGGTGCGGTGTGTAAACATCGCCACTGGAGTAACAAAGGCGGCCAAGTGTGCCGTGCCGGCATTCATAGGTGCTCGCTAACAGCACTTACCCCCAAAAAGTCTGTTAAGGCTACACGGGGGATCTTTGTCTTTTGTTTGTGTGCACGTGTGCTTATACACGAACACGCATATACACATACACACACATTCACCCCCTCCTTACTACCCTGCCAGTTACACTTACTGCTGTTGAACTGTGATGTCCACTCCTACCACCACCCCCACCGCAAAGGCTCACCTACCCACAACCTCCTACATAACACACAATAATCATTAGTGTCATTGTGGAGAATATAACACACAATGGAGAGCCATACTAATACAGCTCTTTCACAGATCTGTCCCTCCACAGACATAGAAATGGAAAGACATACAAATGGAAATATTTTTTTAAAAAGTATTGTTTACACAGCCCAATGGTCCCCCAAAGCCTTATGGGAGTGTGCACTCTCAGCAGCAGTGACTGCAGTGACTCAATACCAGTAAATTCTGGACTGGTTTCGACAGCACAGTGAATCATCAGATGTTAACTCCCTCGCCTGGTCGTGGGTTCGATCCCGACCCCGACGCCTGCTGTATATTTGGAGTTTACATGTCTCTCTTCCCGTGATCACGTGGATTTTTTTCACCGGGTCCTCTGGTTTTTTTCCTCCACATTTAGAATCAATACGCGTTTCGGGTAATTGGCCGCTGTTATGAATGTCCACGTGACAAGCCACTTCGTTGACCTATCATTTGTGATAGCCGTGTCGCTTCTGAGAAAGAGCTGTGTAGCTCAGTGGGCCATACCTGGTAAAATGACAAGGTTTAGTTTAGTCAATCGCGTCTGCTTGATCTCCAACAAGCAGCTCTTACAAAGCCAACATCCGAGCTCCAACGGCTGCAACGATAGATAACCCCCCCCACCCCAACTAAAGAACGCAGACTCAAAGTCAATAGCTGCAAGCAGAAATTGCGGTTCTATTTTCTAGACAGTTTGCACAGTATACGTCTGCCGTGATAATCACACCGCACGCTACATATGTTGGCAGCTGAGAAAAAATAATAATAAAATCAGATTCCCGCATCACTTCCATTATACGCCAATGTAAAATCAGAATCAAAATCTTCACTCGCCCTGGAAGAATCCAATGAGCTGCGAAGCTCTTTTTCACGGATGTTCAGCAGGGGCGGGTTCAGCGAGTTAACATCGGCAAAGCAATGCCAACGACAATACGAGGAGCGCATGATAGAGGATAGGTAAGCAAGTCGCTCAACATAAATAAATAGAGATAAATGGCTTCACGCCAACGATAGTGGCGTCAAGCGATGTCCCGCGACCCGCTGTGGCGAGTACACAAACGCGGAATGTGACGTCGCGGTAGCGACGTCACGGTCCAGCTTTCGGAACCAATTCCTCGTCTAACGCAATCAGATGCGTTCCCGAAAATTTCCGCGTTGAGCGAAAAAACTATTTGGCTAAAATGTGAAAGTTGGGACAGAGGCGTGAGATGCGGGCTACGCCGCCACTTGTTCCGTGTCGCTTCCGCGCGTGTGCCCAGAACTCGCGCACTGCTCAGCTGCGCAGCACAAGAAAGTAGTTCGCCCTCGTCGAAACGGCATTGTATCAAAGGGGGGGGCGAACGTTCTGCGTTGTCCGAAAACTTGTTCCCAAAGAGAGGAACCGCGCCAGAGCGAAAACACATTATAGTGTGAACGCCGCGTTAAGTGATGAGCGGGCCGTAATTACGTAGGTGCATCAGCAGGTAGGTAGGTAGGCAAGTGGCTCGGAGAGTGCTTTGAGAAATAGGCACGTGCGTCTCTTGGGAGATGGGTACTTTAGTAGGCAGGTTGGCAGTCCAGTGGATGAGTGGATTGCTAGGTAGGTAATTCAGTAGGAGGCTAAGGTAGTGAACTTCAGTAGCTTCGTAAATGGGTAGGTGGCTTTGCTGCTAGGTTGGGTGGGCAGATAAGTAGGTACAGTAGTTGTGTTTAATAGTTTAGGTCGGTAGGTACTTCAGTATGTAGATATTTCAGTGGATGAATAGGTAGGTATTCCACTCGGTGGGTAGGTGCAAAGGTAAGTAGGTAGGTATAGCCTCGCGAGAGCGTATCAATGGAACACCTCCCGGGAAAGGATACTTGTTGGAGCACAGGAAGAAGGCTGGCAAGGCCACACGGAGCCAACTCAACACTGAGACTTCTGAGTGCCCATAGGGGTTTGAACGCAGACCTGTAAACTCTCCTCTCTCCCTCTGTCTCTCCTCTTCATTTGTGGGGGAGGGGGGGGGGGTTCCCGTCCCTCCCCGCTCGCTTCCGCCAGATAACAGCGGCGGTGGCGGTGGCAGCATTGCTGGTAGACACGTCCCACAGCCCGGAACGTGGCAGGCCGTTCATCAGCCCTAATTGATACCAGCGGCAGGGTCCCTGGCCAAGCCCTCTAGACGCCCCCCCCCCACACCGCAACCCCCCCCCCCCAGCCCCCACCTTCACCCGTTTCTCTCCCGAGCGCCGCTAAGCAGAAACACGTGGCGAGCTGCAGAACCTGCAACACAGCACGGCCGTCGCTCCATCCGTGTCGAGAGGAGCCACGAAAGCGAGATGTTAACTCCCTCGCCTGGTATCCTGGAGGTCGTGGGGTCGATCTCGACCCTGACGCCTGCTGCTGTGTATTTGGAGTTTGCGTGTCTCTCTCTCTCTCATCATCATCACGGTGGCTAGGAGATGTTAACGACCTCGCCTGGTACGCAGGAGGTCGTGGGTTCGATCCTGACCCTGACGCCTGCTGCTGCTGTATATTTGGAGTCTGGGTGTCTCTCTCTCTCCCCGTGGTCATGTGGATCTTTCTCCGGGCCCTCCGGTTTCCCCCACCCCACCCCACCCCCCCACATTTGGAATCAACATCACGCATTTAAGTGTATTTGGCTTCGACAACTTTCCACGTGATAAGCCGCTTTGTTGAGCTGTCGTTTTTGATAGGCAGGTCGCTTCTGAAAAAGAGCTACGTAGCTCAGCGGGTCTTACCTGGTCAAATAAAAACGAGTTAGTTAACCGGCCAGCCCACGTGCAGTGATGTGCAACAGGGTATTTCGGTGCACACACATCAGTGAGAACAGCCGTGCGTAACTGCAGTCACGTTATACTATAACACTGAACACATTAATTAACACTGCCTTAAACGGAAAAAGAATACATATACATACAATAGGTCGCGTTTTGGGGAAAATCCCCCTTGTTTAACGCTGTTATGGCCCCCTCCTTCACGATATGCTTCGTTGAATGAGGTTCGGGCCACTGCCGGTAACGTCACGCAATGCAAGGGGGGCCACTGTCGGCAGGGAGCGGGGCGGGGGGGGGGGGCGGCACAGATGAAACAAAAACACGGGTAACGCAACACACGTGTAAATGAGTCTACGAAAACATATTTACTGTTTACCCCCGCGTAGAGTTGGGGGCAAAGGCTAAGAAGGCGTCCATCTGGTTTCGGCGTCTCTCGCAGTGGCCGGTCACGGCACCGTCGCGATCGCTCGTAACGGAAGCGGCGGTGCCTACGGGCCGCGGAGGAACACGGAGTGCCCGGTTTTTGCATTTTTCTCCCTTTTGCCGGCAAGGACGGTTCATCGGCACCTCCCTGCGATGAGCACAAGTTGGCTGCGTGCGGTGCGAAAGAAGTTAAACGTACATACGGAGGTACGTCATCCGCCCACGGATCCACAAGAGTCTAACCGAGCGCAGGTCTGCACGAGAATTTTCGTGATGCTGCCCTGGCAGTGTTGCGCACACCCAACAGAAACCCGACGTGCCCGTCGGTCACACGTGCCGCATTATTGTAAAGCGTAATGGGCGACGTTTCGGGTAATGCCCCTCTTGCATGCTGAGGAGTAGAACAAATATAAACAAATAAACTCTTGGGCCTTATATATTAAAAAAAAACATTTAGTGTTATGAAGGGTTACATCCTAATTGTCTCAATCGTATTACGTATGAATTGTCGTATGTGATTACTATAATTGCATCCAACAGGAATCTTTGTGCATACTTAAGACTGGTCCCTGTCATATGAACGTGGAATTTCCAACACAGGGTCAAGCCTGCCAAGAAGGCTGAGGTTTTTTCCCCCATCGCTCATTGGAGCAGAGGTACTGACTTAAAAAAAAAAAATGCCTGCGTTGTCACCAATTGCCGAATTTTTTGTTTTATTCCACAAGCCCCTTTGCAAATCCACTGCTGGATGAAGGCCTCCGCACGTTACTGTCGCTCACGAGGTCGAGTGACCATGCTTGACCATGCTGGCCCACAGGGGGTGGTGGGGGAAGGGAGCGGGGAGACGCCGAGCAAAGACGCGATCGGATGTCACTCTCCGCCTGGTGTCAGCCGCGGCCGGGGAAATGAATTCAGATGGCCGTGTTGGGAGCTCGGTGCGCGCCAGCTCCAGCCCTCGTGCACGTCCGGCAAGCGTCGATCTCGCGGAAACCTGAGCGCGAGTGGAAAGCTGCGTGAAACTGCGCCGAGGCAAGTGGCGATTCAGCCGCCTGGTGAATCGCTGAATTTGGAAACGTGCGTTGTATAATATTTGGCTGCTGTACATTTCCACGTGGCGATAAGCCACTTTCGTTGAGCTATCATTTGTGGCCAGGTCGCTTCTGAAAATTAGCTGTGGGGCTCGGTGGGTCTGACCTGCTGAAATAGAAATAGTTTTCAGTTTTATAGTTTTAAATTTGTCACGACGCTGGCTGGCGATTCCATCCGAGAGGCCACTGTTTATATTTTGTTGTTGTTGCTGCTTCTATTGTGGTACATGCAGTCTCTAGGTCGACTCAGCCTCAAATGAGCACCTGGAGCAGTGTGTAAACATCGCCACGAGGGAGACAAAGGCGGCCAGGCGTGGTGCTGTAAACGCACCCCTTCGTGTGCCATGCCACTACTCACTAATAGCACTTGCCTCAACAGTCTGTTCAGGCTATACGGGGATGACATGAATTAATTACATACAATGCTATTATTCGATTCTCACATGCATGTAATGTGAGACAAATGCAATGTGTAATTAGATGCGCGCAGTTATATGTGTGTAATGTGAGCATAAGAATCGGTTTTCATCGATGAATCAATGCATCATCACATACCCAATATGTATGTACGCATGCACATTCATCCATGTTCTGAACTTGTATGGATATACGTATCTAAATATATATACACACACAGACACATGCACCCAACAGTGTGTGCACATGTGGCACAAATAAAAATTGAGCCTAGCCTGATGTTTTCGAGGGCCCACATCAGATAAATCCCGCAGAGTTAATTTAAAATGTGCGGAAACCCATTAATCATTCACTTACAGCGGCTGCATTGGCAGCACCCGATACGACCGCTCTTGAATGAGCCAGATCGGTTTTGCTCCGCACGTGTCTTAGGGATTGTAATGAATGGGCGCGGCACCCTTCCCGGCGTGCTGCGTGGAGAGGGAGCGGAGAGGGAGCGTGCACTCGAAATCCCGCACTCGATTCCCAGCCAAGCATGACGTCAGCAGCAAGTTGGTATGCGATGCTGGTCTGGGCCTCCCCTAAGGTCGGCTCAGCCGGTGCCGGGGGTGACAAAATGTGTGCCGGACACGCGCCGGTGTTGCACACGCAACTTGTACACCGCGACGGTGTAAATAGCCCGGCGTGGTGGCGCGTGCCGACATTCCAATGCTTCGAAGGCAAGCGTTGGTGCATCACGTAGATCAGTGTTCTTCATGGCAAGGCCCGCGGGCCTGCTGGTGGCCCCTGGTGGCCTTTAGTGCGGTCCCTGACATGCGACCCTACACAATACACAAACGTGTAAACACCATACCATCATCATCATCGTGCTGGTTACAAATGTGTGGAGGCCCTCTCACTGACGATGTCTTATCTACGAAAGTGGGCACCCCCCCCCCGACCCCCCCCCCCCCCTCTAGAAATGAGTGAAGAACACCGACGCAGATTCAGGATAATCCCAAACCCACCGAGCTCTATCGCCCCGAATGACAAGGAGCATCGCAGCATCTCCCTTGGCGTGATTCACGCCGCGTCGCGCCGCACGATTTTCGTAGCAACGTCCTGAGATTTGGGGAATGCGTGACGGCAGCAATTTGGGAAGATAAGCAATCAAGAGGATGCGATGCATTTGCGATGTACGTGTGCATTTTGAAATAATTTTCCTCCGTACGTGGCCAACCGCACTCTCCGTAGGTGGGAATGTATAAGGACAAAAGTGCAAACACACTTCATACAAAGGCAAAAAGACAAAGATCCTCCATATAGCCTTAATAGACTGTTGGGGCAAGTGCTGTTCGCGAGTGGCACCTACGAAGGCCGGAAGGGCACACGAGGCAGTGAGAGGCCAGTACTACGCCCGATTCGCCAGTGGCGGCTTTTACACACCGCACCACGTACTCATTTGAGGCTGAGTCGACCCAGGAGAGGCCCAGCACCAGGTCAGATAATCGTCACTGGTGTTGGCCGTGAGCGGGAATCGAACTCGGGTCGCTGAGTTTGCAGCGCAGCGCGCTGACCGCTCCCCCCTAATACATATACACAGCCACGCATGCGTGCACACGGACGCGTGCACGCACACAGGTTAACCACACGCGCAACTACATGGGGGTGCACTCATAAAAGGCGCGCAAGGCGCGCAAGCGTGATCCATCATCAATACGGGAGACGTACGGTGCTCCGTGGGTTCGGGGATGAAGATGACCAGGAGATGGCAGTTGGTGGAGCGGCTTTGCGAACCCGTTCGTGTGGACCTTAGAGGGTTCTCAAGAGGTGCACAACGACATTAATTAAGACCCCGCGGCCGGCCCAGGACACGCTGGTGGGTCGATGTCGCTCAGCTGACCTGGGAATTCCCCAGGAAGAGCTAGCGTCTGTCGCCAGGGAGGTCTGGACCGCTCTACTCAACACACTGCCGCCACTCCCCTCACCAGGACAAGCGGACTGAGAATTGAACAAATTAGTATTGCGGTGCATGAAGCTACCTAGAAATACTTTTAGAGATTGCTCTCTTGGATGAATAAATAACAGTATTCTTGCACTGGACAAATCACCCAGAATCCATGCAATCTCATCAGATACTCAGAAGCTAAGGAGGTTTGAGCCGCGAGAGTGCTAGGATGGGTTGCCATAGGGCTTGCAGTGCAACGTGGTGCACAGAAGAGGGTAGTGCAGAAAAATCCATTGTTGTGCCGTACTTCTATGTTCCCGCATCAAAGTTCCCTACGCTCAAATCACGCACTGACCAGTGTGGTGAAATATGGTCAAATAGTCCCCATCCACCAATGTGCATTAAATTTTGCTTTGAAGCTTTCGTGACTGCATGGATTCATCTTCTTGGTCCTTTCGGTAAAGTCACGTAGAAGGGAAAAAATAAAATAACAAAAACAAAACATAATAAAATAAAATTATCACGACGTTTCGGCCACAACACAATGACCACTTAGCAGTGTTCATTGGAGCGCTGTCTTCCCGGCAGTTCTGTTTCTTCACCTGAAGACGGCTGCTTGTGTTGTGGCCGAAACGTCGTGATAATTTTACTTTATGATGGTTTATTTTTTATTATTTTATTATTTGCCTTCTACGTGACGTTACCGAAAGAACCAAAAAGATAGTGTGCATCAGTTCACCGGAATAGGCGTTTGCTAACACTCGTCTGGGGGGGGGGGGGATCCATGTGTGTGTGTTTGTGCGCAGATGTCATATGTCCAGACAGGTACATGTGCACGCTAGAATAAAGTATTTATAGATATCCGTTTAAAACGTGAGCATGTGTTTATCGCTTTTTACATCATAAGGCATAGCTCTAACGGTGAAATAACCCCCCCCCCCCCCACCGTACGAAAGTTACAAATCATCTGAGACTGGTGCCTCGGAGGAAAATCAAGCCCCGAGCAAAAATAGGTTTTGTCAGCCACTAACACTCATCACAATTGCAACCAGATGGCCGAGCGAGTGGGAGAGCAGGCTTCAATAAACCGTGTTAGGGCCACATTCCCCCTCACTCCCAGCTTGTGCCCAGCATCAAAGGCCACCCGTCAACAGTGTTTGGTCTGCACTAATATCAACGCAACAAACCTCTGTCGCGAGACAAGCTGGGCAAGGCCAGTGCACTAAACGAGCCTCGACATACACGCCGAACACGGACGTAATATTGTTAATCTGTCAAAACGGTGCAGTGGTCAGAGAGCTCGGCAAAACAACCAGAAGGTTTCGAGTTTTAAATGACTGCTCCGAGGTCGGCACAACCCAACATCATCCCGTTAGTGGTCGACACAGTGAGTACAACGATGTGAGAAGCCAACGGTGATTGATCATCTGCCTGGAGAATACGGGATGAGTGCCACTTTGCGGGAAGTCAACCGCGGACGACCCATGGATCGAATGCCCAACTACCACCCCGCCGTCACGGGAACATGGAATTCCGTTCCTGGCTCGGAGCTTGCCAACGGAGGGCGAGTGCTGCCCAGCTGCTCGTACGGCCAAGGTGACGTACCAAACGGAATGCTAAAAAGTCGCAATAACCGTGGACCAACTTCTAAAGGGACTGTCGGCACCACACCTACAATACGAGGGGCCGTGGATTTTTCGAGTCAGCCCTTACGCTGAACCATTTGTTGTTTGTTAAGATTATTTAATAAGTTCTACCCCGAGGTCATATCGTAAACAGGCCAGGGGTCAATTACAATGGTTAACTGTGTGATTTGTAATCAATTTTAATCGCAGTGTAATTGTAGATTCGGCTAACGATGCTGCTATAACCGCGATAATAATTAAAGCTCAGGTCTAATCGTTGCGGGTGCTTTTTCTCGTTTGCCCTGCCCCGCCCAACCATTGCTGTTTCTGTGTTGTGTTGCTCATGGGTAATGATAATATAATTATTCGTCTGCTCTGTGGTGTTTTGCATCCTATTTTGAACTCTCAGAAACAAAAAGGGACACAATCGAGGATTTAAATGAATGTGCTTTAAACAGTGGACTTGAACAGCGTCGTGTGTGATGGCTATGGTGATGCCGCACAACTGCAATCCAGAGTTGGTGGAACACGAGGAGATGGAGCCACAATAGTGTACACGTGACCCCCAAACCCACAAGGCTGTGTTTATCAAACCTGTTTGGCCCGCGGACCAATCAGTTGCTGCAAACATTTCCACGGACCACCCCCACCACTGCGGACAAAACGCATTCACTGATCTCTCTAAATATCACTCATACTAAATGACTCATATTACCGTAACATAAAAACATGTTTCTTTAAACGCAGGTGTTTTTTTAGGAGGGGGTGCGGGGGGCATTCAGATGTGAGGGTTAGGGTAGTTTAATCAGGGTAGTTTACCTAACCTTATTTTAAAATTAAATATTAATGTCCGAAACAAAAGGTACAATAAACGTTGTCACTATTGTCTGGATCAAGCTGCGTTTTCAATCACAGCCACCGGCGGACCACCTGGAGGACCGTCGCGGACCACCTGGTGGGTGCGGCGGATCACACTCTGAGAACCACTGCGCCATGGGGCAATGAGGTGGCGGTGCCTGCTGGACGGAGGACAGCAAGTTGGCATCCGGAAATGGCCTTACGGATTCAAGTGCCGCCTTGCACCAGCGACGCATGCATCATATCACGTTTCTCCGAACAAATGAGTTTGAACGCGTGTACGCTGCCAGCGATGTGTGCTCTTGAGTTCACGGAAAGAAGATTGAACAAACAAGATGGACAATACCAGTGAGAGAGTACGAAATAAAGAGCAGGGAATGGATTATTTCATGGAAGAGTGACCCCGGATCATGACAATTCATTGAATATTTAGCAGGAAGATAGTGGGTGGGGGGAATGGTAAGAATAGATGCATGCCAAAAAGTTGGGTTCAAGAAATTAGATTCCTATATTGCAATTTGATCACTAATGTAGCTGTTAAGGATGCTGTACTGTAGTAGGCCTAAATACCATGTTCCGAGATGAGGTGAATTGGACGACTTGGGAGACTCGTATACATGTGCACATGTCCACATGAACGTACATGTCCATACATGTACACATGGACGTACATGTATGTACATGTGTACATCTACGTTCACAGCCCTTTGCCAATCCACTGCCGGATGAGGGCCTCTCCACGTCTTGGGGTTATTTGACCATACTTCACCATGCTGGTCCATGCGTTATGGCAGTACATGGGGGCATAGAAGGGCCATACAGCATCGGATTTTGCTGCACTGCCCTCCGCTGCCCATAGCGTAGCACTGACACCCAAGCAGAAGAATGCGCTGACAACCGCCGGAATCCAACGTTTGAATCTACGCGTAAGGCCGCTGTCGATAATGAAACCGGGTTTCCCCGTGACCTACCTTTTCTCTCCCGCCTATGACCGAGTTCCCCTCTCTCTACATATATGAAAAAAATGCCATTCCCCCCCCCCCTGTTTCTGCGCAGGCAAAAAAAAATTTGAAACAAGTGTTGGCGAGAAGGAAATCAGGCACCACAATGGGGCAAACTTCCCATACTCCCAGAGCTGCAGAAATGCCCTGCGCCTCTTCTGAACTCTTACAAATACGTCATGGGTGTGAAGCAGGACATGCAGTGGCGCATGCACTGCGCTATGAGCCCGGGCAACCAGAGTTTGATTGTCGGCCACTGCTAACATCAAGTTAAACTAAACAAAACGAATTTTACACGCTTTCTATTAACTCACTCTGTCTGTTGTTGTTGTTGTATCCTCAAATCTTGTAACTCAATTTTAACCCACTTCCCAATGTGCTATCGACTGCAAACTTGGTATACTTATGTCATACTGATGACAATACTATATTCTATCATTAAAATTTTTAAAACATATATTTTTCAACGTTATTTTTTTATGTTATGTTTCTGCTTGGGTCTAATTGTCCACGCTCAACTTACGTTGGCTGTAAATCACCACGGCCCCTTACGTTATGGCAAGCTTTGCGGCCACTTCCTGGAGTCGTGGAGTTCTGCCATTACGAGTACGGTACATTTCATTAAAGCGTGTTTTAAAAAAAGTATTTTTAAATAATACTTATTATTTTACCAGGTAAGACCCACTGAGCTACACAGCTTTTTTTCAGAAGCGACCTGGCCACACAAATGGTAGCCCAACGAAGTGGCTTATCACGTGGAAAACCTTTTCCACGCCAAATACTCTAAACGCATGATTCTAAATGTGGAGGGAAAAACCGGAGATCCGGAGAAAAATCCAAAAAAACAGGACCCAGAGAAAGTAAAAAATGTAGTTGTTCATTTTGGATATAGGCCATCCGCATATAAAGGTACGGCCCTGCAATTTCATGCTGGTACCACTGCTGGAAAAACCGCCACCACAAGAGGGAGCTCTAGTGAGCCCTGTAGACTTGCTAAACAATAACATCGATTCTCACCTTATCTTGTACGTATGTTGCACTTCTTTCGCACCACACGTAGCCAACCGTGCTCATCGGAGGTGTGGATATATCTATAGAACGCCATAGCTCAAGGCTCAAGGTACTTTAAATAGTTTAAAAGCGGTCCAAAAATACAGTAATTTAGATGGCAGGGGCGTGCAAAGGCTGAGGAATGAGTGACCATAACAGAGGATGCACTGGGGTAATGAAAGGCCTATATAGGAGAGGGACGTAATGGAGTGGAGGGGTGAGGCAAAGGAAGAGGAAGGGAATGGGTAATGAAGAGGAAAGCTTTGAGGAACAAAAGGAGGTTAAGGCGGGGTACTGCTGAGTATATAGGGTAAGTTAATTCCAATAGTAGGTAAATCAAGATTGAAAACTCATTTATTTAGAACTGATTTTTGTGTTTAAATAGCACGATGGAACCGTTGACGTCTACTGTCAAGTGTACGTCACGTATAATAATAGGGTTTTACCCCTTTTTTCTGGCAACAAAACTGAAACCTTTTTACAAGGATTCATGTCTGCATTAACCACAATACCTGCAAAAGGCGTCATCTGGTCAAGTACGAACTGGGTCGAGGCTCAAAAGAAAGCCGTCCCTTGGTGTGGACCAATCAGTTTCAAGGACAATGCCACATATATTATCATAGTACGTTTTATGTTTGCATTTTAACTGCAGGTATTGTGGTTAATGCAGTAACATGAATCGTTGTAAAAAGGTTTCAGTTTTGTTGCCAGAAAAAAGGGGAAAAACCCTATTATTATATTTTGGTACTGGCAAAGGAGGTCTAATGATGTACGTCACTTATTATTATTAATATTCATATCTTCTTTGGTTCTTTCGGTAAAGTCACGTAGCGCTGTCCTCCAGACAGTCTCGTCCCTTCACCTGATGAAGGCCGCTTGTGTTGTGGCCGAAACGTCGTGAGACTTTTCATCGTGTTATTTTATTTTATCGATTTATTATTTTATTCTCATTCTACGTGACTTTACCGAAAGAACCAAAGAAGGCGAATCCTTGCAGTCACGAAAGCTTTTAGTCGAATCGTTCAAATCCTTAATAGACCCGCAGCGTGAACTGCCGTGGCTGCCAGGCAAGCAGCAGCCGCACACTCCCGCCCGACCCGTGTCACCGCCACCAGAACGCCGCGTGCGTGACCTCGTACCTGGGCTGCGCCAGGCAGCCTGGCGCGATCACCTCCCTGGGAGGAACGCCTCCGCCCCGACGCAGCGACGTCAACGCGGCCATGCTGACCGCCACGTCGCTCGGCATTCCCGGCAGGCGCGGCAGCACTCCCAGAATCCTTTCTGCCAAGCTGTCGCCGTGGTGGCCCACGGCTCCTGCGAGAATGAATGGAAGCGCACGAACCAGGTCAAGCGGAAGCGTCGCACATCCCCTTAGCGTGCGTGACTATGCACGGTGTAAAATAAGTCCAACATATGTACATCGTTATCAGTCATGATCGATCCGCTGCTGGATGAAGACCTCCTCAAGCCCTTCCCATTGGTGGCCCTAAGCCAATGGTGTAAATTGCACATGCTTATGATGGGTCAAGTCTATCCTTAGCACAATGACTGTTGACTTTCACAATGTGAGATTTTATTTTATCCTCTGAGCAAAGGGCTGAGTTGACCACCAAGTCAAGCGTTTGATCCACGTGTCACCTGCATGGATTTGGATCCCGGGGTTTGGAAAAAAAATCGGTAATGTTTACGAACATGTACTTATGGAAACAACATCAATGACGTGAAAAACTGGATAATTGATGTGCAGCGTTGTGGGACGCGATTGCACGAATGACGCTACATAAAATGAAATTACCATCAACTGGTCAAAAATGTTGCTGCGACATTATTGAAGAGTCAAACGTTCATTTCAGATCTTCTCTCGACGACCCTGCGGCCAGTGAACAGTCAACACAGTCCGCATTTCTCGCAATGGACGAGCGCTGTCCACTGTCCCACACGCTGCGTGCAAATCGACGGGAGCCACACACAGCGTCCGTAATAATCTCTCACCCGCCAGGTCCAGCGTCCTGTCCACGAGGACCAAAGAGGCTCGGCCAGGCGCGCCCTTCCTCCGAGCGCGCGCGGGAGGCAGCGAGGCCAACTCGTTGGCCAGCAGGCGACTCGTGGGGCCCACGGCGAAACACTCCTCCCGCACGCCGAGATGCCTCAGCGCCGAGTCCAGCCACCAGGCGAGGAGGCGCAGGGACGAGGCGTAGGGCGCGGGCAACGCCGACACGTCCACGTCGTTCAGACTGTGCTGCTGCTGCGACTTCTGCTTCTGCTGCGGCTGCTGCTGCTTGGCGCCTCGCCTGCTGCCCCTGCCACCAGCCAGAGCGCCATTCAGGTCGCTCGGCACGAGCGGGAAGAGCGATGCGGAGGCCGGAGCGAGGACGACGCCGCTCGCCAGCGGGCAGAGCGCGATGCCGGCCGCGTGGAGGACGCGCGCGGTGCAGTCGGCGCCACCGCTGCCGCTCATCCACTGGCGCAGGTTCTGCTCGAGGAGTTCGAAAAGCACGGGCCGGGGCTCGCTGTCCGCTGCTGAGCTTGAGGTTGCCGCCGCCGCCGCCGCTGCTGCTACTGCAGCCGCCGAGACACCCAGTCCTCCTCCTCCACCCTGCTGCTGCTGGAGGAGGTCAAGGTGAGCGGTGTGGCTCACGGACGTGAACACCACGCATTGGTGGACGCCGCCCGCAGACACCACGTCCCGCAAAGACGCGGCCACGCGGCCTCCGAGCAGCACCGGGGAGCTGAGAGCAAAGACGACCTTGTTCGGCTGACGGTGCTGCTGCTGCTGCTGCACACCGTCCCGCCGTCCTGGGAAGGCCCTGAGGGCCGCGGCCCCGGCTCGCCAGGGCCCCGCGTCTCCCCCGACTCCGCCCGTCCAGTGCAGCGACTCGGCGCACGCCTCGTCCACGAACACCGCGGCGTCCTGCGCCTCGGATAGCACGAGGCGCCAGCCGGCCAGGGCCAGGGGAGCGAGGTCTCCAGCGGCGGACATCGCCAGCTGCGCTCTTAGGCTTATCACGAGAACAATGACAACGGGACTACGGTGGCGAATTAAAATCCGCGTTGGATCAACAAGACGCGCGTGTCCACCACCCGCTGTGCAGTTGAGGGTCGCGTCTGAAAATCCGATGCGATTTTTTGTTTTAAAAAAAACAAGATGCGATTGACAGCGTGCGCTGGGGCTTGTCGTTACGTCGTATAATCCGGTGTTATAGCCGACACGGCAGTAATGTTGTTGTTTGTTGTTGTTATTGTTTGTTTGCTGTGAAGTTGAACTCGAATCGGACGTCGCCCGCTGCTGTTTACAGTGCGCGCGGCGTGGCGTCACGCGGCTTCGCATTACCTAGACCGGATAGACGCGCGCCCGCGCTCATTGGCCGGAGGGCGACGCTGAGCCGCGTCGCGATTGGCCGAGGCGTCGCTTTCGCGGCCAATGGGGGGGGGGCGAGATGCGTGTGCGTGGTAGGGATTTGAGTGACGCCGCGAAGGTGGACCGGGCCGCACGCTGATGACGACGGCGGGAGAGACCATTCGCGTCGCGGGGGTGTTGATGAACTTGGGACTAAAGATGTTTATAATTTGTTTTCCAAGTGTCGATTGGTAAGGGAATTAACTGAAGTGTTTATATGAGACGCGTCAACTTGTAAGTATTGTAAAATATACAGTACATCGGATGTACTTCCAAATAATGTAATGACCTCGTATGTAATAGCTTAGCAAGCGCTGTAAATGCATATAATTAGTTTCATAGTTTTATTTATTTTGGTATAGCCCTGTGAGCCATTCGGCTCTTGAATCGGGTGCAACCGCAACAAACAAAAAACACGAACAAGAAAAACATCTTAAAGTGACTGTGTGACTGTGCAAACAGAAAATCCAGGAAAAAAAACATCAAAATATTCCTGAAATACCACCGTACATCAACGCTGTGCAAAAATCCCAGTGGGATGCAAGTCAAACAACAACCACAAGACAACTAAGATTAAAGCCATCAGTCTAACTCCGTACTACAATAAACAAAAACATTGCCAAACCAAAAAATGTTTTCGAAATCACCAAAATAAAGCCATAAATTGCAATGTAACAGTGATCATAGGAATTGTGACCGAATTTTTTTAACAATAAACTACATAAATAACATGTAACACCAAACCCTGTAGCCACAGCTGGCTTCATAAGTCACTCCACAAACAACAGGAGCATCAGTCGGAGTATCAACATTTCTCAATGCACCTTTAAGATCAGCACGCTAAATAAAAATACAGGATAATACTTTGCAGCGGTCATCCGGAGCGAAACATTTTATTTTATTTAGGCCACTGAATAGCAGTGGCAGCTAGGGGTGTACAACTCCTCTAGAGCAGTTTTGAGTGAAGATCTCATAGCGATTCAAGTTGCAGTTTATTGGCAATAGCATTCCAGACCCTGGGGGGCATCAATATCGTATCTCTGTCCACAATAATAAATACATTACTACAATATTAACTTAACTACATATAACATGAATACCGTATACGATGTAGTTACCGGTAATGTGGGGGGGGGGGGGACCCGGCTTTAACGATCCTTTAACAATATCGTCCACGAAACAATACCGCGTCACACGTGGCAAATGAAACGCGCCACGCGAATGATAACTCCACCGCATCATCGGTCATGCTCGATCCGCCGCTGGATGAGCTGTCCCCATTATCCTGCGCCAATCAATTGCAGCAATAGGGGCCCATGCGGCAGATCACGCCCCAGGAGCTGTGATCTCGTCTCGGGCTTCCATCGCGTTCACGAATTAACACCACCCAAAAACAACGTCATTCGCGACCTCGCATCGACGAACCAAACACAATCAGCAGATCTACATTTGATCAGGTCGCATTCGATCAATAATTTGTAAGTATTTGAACTTTCCTTCGAACTCCCTCCCCCCCCTCCACTAACCCCGTGATTGGACTCGCCCGGCAACACGGAAGAGAAGACGAGGGGGGCCACCTCACTGCATCGCTGCTGCCGCCTCCTCCTCCTCCGCCTCCTCGATTCCTCGTTCCTCGTCCTCCCTTCTTCCCTCCCTCCTCGTCCTCGTCGTCGTCCGGAGACGTCGCCATGCCCAAGACGAGGCCGGCCAAGCTGACCCCGAGCAAGCTGTACATCTGCTCGTTCGAGAACTGCAACGCGGTGTTCAACAAGGAGCGTTACCTGCGCGAGCATGTGGGCAAGCACACGGGAGAGGTGCGGCCACCACCACTGCTGCTCATTCGCCTCACCTCGTTCAGTCATTCACCTCGTTCGTTCGTTCGTTCCACGCCTTGCGACGGCGTTGCGTCGAGCTGCCCAACTCGCGACGTTCAACACCAAGCTGAGGAGGGAGCAGAGGCGCGCGCCGGGCCCTGCAGCTTACCCCTCCGGCTGCTCCCGATGGGCCTCGTCCCTCCACTTACATCTTATTTAGATTTATAGAGCGTCGCCTTTAGCCAACATCACCCCCCCCTGCCCCCTCAAACCGAATTCCCACTCAGTCGCGCTATCACACGCGGCTGAGTGGGAATTCGGTTGCACGTTGCAGTTGACAGCTGCCATACATACAAATCTTGGTTGCGGTGGCTGATGTGGAGTGAGCTTTTGGAGTCTCTGTTCATTTTAGTTCCTATGCAATGCCACAGTGCGTCTTTGCTGCTGCTGCTGCTGCTGAAGACTACGGCCGACGGCCTCGAATCCGTTTAAACACGAACATAAATGCACGCGCAGTGCGGATATGCGGTATACGTGCACGCACATATCTGTCAACCCGTACGGGTCTACTCTTATTCTTGTGCAGGGACATTGAGTTTTGAGGTCCGTACGGTGTACAGCCGTTACAATACGGGCAAACATTTTTGTTTTGCTCGATGTTGTTTCTCCCTTGTGATGGGACTTTGTAGGATGATGAACGTTGAGATTTATAAGTGGCACGGGGTGACCAATAAGGTCTGAATTGGTCTGTGATAAGGTAGGCACTGAGGTATGTTGTTGTGAGTGTACTAGTAGTGAGTGTAGTTGTGGTGATTGTCTATTTGTTGGTGTTTCTCCCTTGTGATGGGACTTTGTAGGATGAACGTTGAGATTTATAAGTGGCACGGGGTGACCAATAAGGTCTGAATAAGGTAGGGCACTGATTAGGGGTGGGCAAGTATGCACGCATACACATGTACCGTATAGAAGGGAGCCCGTGGGCACAGGGATTATCGCACACCCACTTTGAGCCAGACGGATCTCCGTTCAATACTTGGCCAAGGCCACATCAAACCAGCCCTGCCGCACTACCCCCACACCCCCAAACCCACACCCCCACACCCACACACCCCCACACCCACTCGCCCCTGCATTCGCCAGCGTGGTGTGGTGAAGTATGGTCAAACAAACCAATGGACCCACCTTCGCACAGCCCCTTGTTCAGCTGCACATTGACAACTGCAGTCTTTTTTTTTTTATCTGGGTATCGAACACAGAGGGATACATTTGCCAAGTCGACCACCGACTGGGAGATGGGGCTCATGACCTCGTGAGTATGAGCCACGATCTCAGCAGCAGATGAGGTTTCAGTCTGTGGCCATATTTTTGTCAGACCAGACCAAAGTAAGCGGCACGATTGCTATTGATTTCAGGTTGCAGTTCGATCGGTCTTGTTTTTCAGACACTTGATTTGCTAAACTTTAATGGTCCTCGGCGAGTCGCAGCTGCCAGAGGACAACACTGGCCCACGGTTTATCTGCGTAAAAAAAATGCTGCTGGAGAACATTAATCATCAAATACCCTACGATACCTGTGATTAAACCGGGTTCTCGACTGTGGTGAGTTGATGGTCTTATCCCAAGTGACCGATGTCTGCACGCAAAAACAATTATACACAATTTGGCCCTGCACTTAATTTAATAAAATTCCAGTTCTGGGAATTAAATGGTAGATTTGACTGCAAAATTTTACCCCCCCCCCCTCGGTAGCATCGCAGGTGGGAAATTGTTTCCACATGCCGTGTGGGACCAGATGTCATCTGAAGGAGACTCTGAGATGGCTCTCTGACATCTGCTTCTGTGGGCCGTTCTCAAGCATAAAGGGCCACACTGCCCCTGCTGGAGATCCGGATGGGTAATAATATAACAATACAATTTATGAAGCGCTCAAAGTTGTGGACTGAAGACGCAATTCTGAGGCGCGGAGTCGAGCTCAGTGTCGTGTCGCGTCGCGCGGTCTGGTGAGACTCGGTCAAATGTCGAGCCGAAGAGGTGACGCGCCGCCTTTAGGTGGTTATTGAACGAAGAAAACGATTGTCGGCATCTCTTAACCTGGCACCGACAGCACAATTGGGGGAAAAGAAACACGTTTTTGGAAAAAGCTACTTTACATTAAGACATGCATTTCTTGTCTGTTCAACATTCATTTACAACAGTATTGATGACGATGCGTTCTCTGCGTGGATGATTAACACGCGGCGTTTGTGTGCGCTCTGCGAGACAGAACACATTTGCGTGCGAGGTGCCCGGCTGCAGCAAAGCGTTTATGCGCAAGGAGCACTTCGATAACCACATGCGGCGCCACACGGGAGAGAAGCCACACGTGTAAGTCCCTCATCCTTTGTGTAGCCTCCTTTTGAGCCTGTTGAGAGTGTCGCCCGATTTCCACGAGAGACCTGGGGAAAACGTGGCTATGAACTTTAGTCAAGAGTGCGGAGGTCTTCACCGCCGTTGATGCCGTCAACACCTGACCTCCAGGGTTCGCTCATACTTTTTTTTTTATCCCCGTCGGCCGGGTTTAGCCCCTTCCCTTTTGGTCGACTACCTCTCCTTGCCACTCCGTCTCGGTAACCTGCCCTGCTCCACCCTGCACGGGTTGTCGCAACCAATGCAACGTTCTCCTCCTGACGATGTCCACGTCACTTACCAGTCACCATTCCATTCTCAACTTCGAAGTTTGCTTACTTGGTCCAGAAGTGACTGTCGTAGCTGCAATGGCAGGCGTCTGGAATCGGTGTACAGAAGCTTCGCTCGTCTGATTGCTCTGTTAAATTCCGGTTCTTGTACTTAGGTACCGGATCGTGATGTTCACAGTTGGCGTACTGTAAGAGCGGACCTTCTAGGTCGTATGTTCACTCTAAAAGAGTGTGAGGAAGAGCACGTTGAAGATGTGCGGTGACATCTACGGCATCGTTGCATCAATCATGGTTGCATATTAATACAAATAATGTTTTATTTGTATTACTTTATTATTTCCCTTCTACGTGACTTTGCCGAAAGAACCAAGAATATGAATCCCTGCAGCCACGAAAGCTTTAAATCGAAATCATGGTTACGTTTGCTCATTGGGTTGGATTGTGTTCATTGGGTCGTGTTGTGTTCATTGGCAGCTGCGAGTATGAAGGCTGCAATGAGGCCTTCTCCTTGCGATCCAACCTGATGCGGCACATCCGGAACAATCACGAGAACCCCGAAAAAATATACCAGGTATGGAGTGCCGGGTGGGACGTGTGGAGCGCTCACATTACACATTCATTAGGAACTGCTTTGACGTGGCCGGGTGGCTCAATGGTCCGAAAACTGAACCAGCAATGGTAACATCTTGAGTTCAGGTGGGGGTTTCAGGCACAGCACACAACAACAGACACAGATCCCCCGTAGAGCCTTAACAGGTTGTTGGGGCAAGTGCTGTGAGCGAGCACCTATGAAGGCCGGAACGGTACACAAGGAGGTGGGTGGCCAGCACCACTCCCGACCGCCTTTGTCTCCCAAGTGGCAGTGTTTACTCACCACACCAGGTACTAATTTGAGGCTTAGTCGACCTAGGGGAGGCCCAGGACCGTTTCAAATGGTCGTCACTGGTGTTAGCCGTGAATGCGAATCGAACTCGGGTCGCCGGGTTCATAGCGCAGTGCGCTAACAACTACATTACCGTTCCCCGCTGTTTTTCAGGCACCTGTGATTAAACTAAGTTCTAAAGTGTAGCGAGTTAATTGTCACTACCAAACAATTAAAACAATTGATTCTGTACTTACATTGGATAAATTCCAGCTCCAAATGTACAATTTTGGTGGTAATGCTGTGAACATTTATTTGGAGCATGTATGTTTGTTTAACTCCTTTCGCACCGTGTGTAGCCAACTGCTCTAATTATCGGAGGTGCGAATCGTGTGGGGATAGTGCGTTTCCTCGTGTTTTGTTAAAAGAGGTCACGTGAAGTGATCTCAGAGGTACCTCTCTGAGGTTTGATTCTGCGTGCCTTTCACTATAACGGGGCAATGCACTGTTCTGCGAGAGCTCCAAATGGGTCATTCTTCACCGTATGACACGAAGCAGAAACTACAAATGGAATATAATTGGGGGGAAAAAAGACAAAAACAAATCTACTCATAATTTAAGGACTTTGTAAGCACTGGTCAGAACCAAAGCTGATGTGTCTCGCTGCTTTAAAAACTATCAGGCATTGCTCATCTCTGTTTATGGCCTTGAGCCACTGATGGCAATTCCACATTTCAATAGTGGGGCTCGTCTCTAGAATAACTTTTGGACGTGTTGTAAACACACTGACACAAATGCACAACCTTTGTCGTCGGTCATCCTTTATAGCACTTTGTCAATCCACTGCTGGATGACGGCCACCCCATGTTGTGTCTAGATGGGGGTAGTCTAACCATACTTCACCACGCTGGTCAGTGCGTTTTGGCAAAGTGGGAAACCCAGGGGTCGATTTGGATTTTACCCGACATTTCAGATATTAGCCATCGCCATATATTAAACTCAGGTCACAGCGTTCATAGTGCAGTGCGCGAGCCACAGTACCACCTCATTCCTAATACTTTCTTAGAAAAGTAAAATATATAAACAGGCTCATGTGGGCAATGCCCTTGTTCACAGTAGAGAAAGCAGCCACATTGATATATAAATATAAATGTTATCGAGTCTTCAGACGTCCCCACACTTTTCATTCAAATAGCCCACTGTGTTCAAGGCAACTCGTTATCAAGTGCAAGTCCTTGCCCACGTAGTCAACCTACCGTATATGGCTGTGTTGTGAAGCAACGTGGTGGTCGTGGTGAGTGCCTTTTGGGTTGTGGAATGTGGCGCTTATAAGCTTTAACAGAACGAGGGCACGCCCTCTAATCCGCAATGATAGGGGCCACACCTTCGCAGTGTCGGTGAATATCGGTTTGCCACTCACGAATGTTAATGCTTTTTGCAGCTTTTATATAATGTATGTTGGACTTCTTTCGCACCGTACGTAGCCAACCGTACGTAGCCAACCGTGCTAATCTGAGATGCGGGGAAGGACCACAAACTAAACACAAAAAAAGAAGTTCTAAAAGAAATTAGTTTTCAATCTAGATTTAAAAGTCCACAGCCACTAATTAACATGCCAATTTAAAAAACTGCCGTTGGGGAAAGATTTTTGTTTAAATGTACATTTTTTTCAGGTCCCATGGTGTAACGTGCTGTCTCCAACTCTCTGGCCTCGCTATTGTGTGGTGCGAAGAAGGGCAATTACCCCAAAACGTCCGCCTATTGTACCCCTTTCCTCCTAGGGCCACAGTGTTGTTGACGAAGATGTCGAGTTGAATTATTATTTTTGCACCACTGCCGCCGCGGTCTCGCCAAATCATTTGTTTCATTTAGATTGAATTCGTGTAGTTCAACCGCTGGCATAGACATCTGTTCATACCCCGGTTGGTAGCTCATCATCCCTTCTGAATTCCATACAATTACTCATTCTTTGTGAGAATAAAAGCAGTGAGTGGGTCCTCATGTGGATACACTTGTCCCTGCCACGCAGGGGCGGAGCCACAGGGGGGGCTGGGGGGGGGCCTAGCCCCCCCTGAAATTTTGGGAAAGTCGGTAATCGGGATAACCGGATATCCGGCTGCTGCAAAATGCTGCAGACTGCCACCTTGTGCTGCCCTGCAGGCTGCCACCTTGTGCTGCCCTGCAGGCTGCCACCTCGTGCTGCCCTGCAGGCTGCCACCTCGTGCTGCCCTGCAGGCTGCCACCTTGTGTGCTGCCCTGCAGGCTGCCACCTCGTGCTACCCTGCAGGCTGTCACCTTGTGTGCTGCCCTGCAGGCTGTCACCTTGTGTGCTACCCTGCAGGCTGTCACCTTGTGTGCTGCCCTGCAGGCTGCCACCTTGTGCTGCCCTGCAGGCTGCCACCTCGTGCTGCCCTGCAGGCTGCCACCTTGTGCTGCCCTGCAGGCTGCCACCTTGTGTGCTACCCTGCAGGCTGTCACCTCGTGTGCTGCCCTGCAGGCTGTCACCTCGTGTGCTGCCCTGCAGGCTGTCACCTCGTGCTGCCCTGCAGGCTGCCACCTCGTGCTGCTCTGCAGGCTGCCACCTTGTGCTGCCCTGCAGGCTGCTTGAGTGGCAGCCTTTCGAACTTATCGAACTTATTAGCCACGTCAGCGGCTCCAACCTATTAATAAACTCCGCGTTCAAATCCAATAAAATACATTTTATACATTTGCGGCGCCCATTGGAAAACATTAACACTGGATATCTCAGAATATTGAAGTCAGCCCCCCCAAAGTCAAAATCCTGGCTCCGCCCCTGCTGCCACGGGAATGTGGATATGGAAGCCACCCTTATAGTTTGTTTGTGTTGGGAGAGATGCGTTCACTTAAATTGAAATAATTAAAATGGTCCATTCCCAGACGAAGGGCCTCTCCACCCAGTGGTAGTTAGGGGGGTGGGGTCATTGATCATACTTCACCGCGCTGGTCACTGCGGGTTTTTAATTATGTTGTCATGTTCAATTCGCTTTGTTGCACGAATCTTTAACTCGCGACAGATGTCGAGCCAGCTTTCTTCTACGTATACGCGGACACCCGCGTAATTCCCCTAACTAAACGGGACCCTCCGACCTTGGCCGTTGATTTATTGAGAGAGCCTGGCGCGACTAGCACTCGTTCATTAGACGCTGGTGAGCTTCGGGCGATCATCGCGGAGTTGCAGCGAGCACGGTTCACTTGCGAGTGCGAGCACCCGGCCGCGGACGACGGCGCTGCAGCTCCGCACTCGCCCGCGGTTAATTAGCGCCGCAATTGCGCCACCCTCTCGGCTGTCGCCCGCTGTTCCCGCCGCAATTTCTTTAAATCACGGTTAGACATCTCCGAGGCCTGGTGGATTAAGAGGCAGCTGGCTCGCACCATCTTCGGATTAGCGGAGGGCAGCCCGTGCGCTGTACGCGCGCGAGTTTGGTGTGTACGCGAACCTGCGCGCTCGATCCCCAATCGCGGCCAACACCAGCGAGGATTTTCTGAACCGGTCCTGGGTCTCCCCTAGGTCGACTCGGCCTCATGTGAGTACCTTGTGCGGTGTGTAAACATCGACACGATGGAGACAAAGGCAGTCGGGCGTGGTGTTGGTCCATCCACCCCTCGTGTGCTGTGCTGGCCTTAACAGGTGCTCGCTGACAGGATTTGCCCCAAAAGTCTGTTAAGGCTGTAGGGCGGTCTTTGTTGTATATTTATGCGTATTCTTGAACTCCCCCATATTGGTGTAATATAACCTTTAATGGAATGGCATTTCTATTTTAGCAATGTCGATTTTGTGTCGTCTTTGTGGTTTGTAGGTCATAAGTGAAAGTAGAAATGCTGTAGGTGAATCAACAGATTAAATGAATAGATGAATGCACCAGTTAAAGATGTGCTTTGCCAGCATTTTACATTTCTGGTCCTGATCAACAGGGTGTGGCCTCTTAAGCAAAAACCACTAAGTAGGCTACAGTCATAGGCAAGAGTCACCCATGAGTATCGTGGAGTGCAAGTCACATTCAGCAGAAAAGAGAGAACCATTGTGTTATGTATTTATTTTCAATAATCACCGACTCACCAACAAATTGTTCTAACTTTTGTATTCATCCTCTTGCAGCAATTGTACCCTGATTGTGCTGTGGACACCATTTCATGAGATTAAGTATCCAATCGGATCTCTTACAGAGCTATGCAACCCTTTGCGCTAGATAACATAATAACAATAATAGTTAACTTATTTATCCAGGAAATTCACACCGAGTAGGAGAACTCATTTCCAGGAGGATCCCGTGTTGTGTTTTTAATTTTAAGATTTTTTTTTCCACATACGTATGTATGTTGAACTTCTTTCGCACCGTACGTACCCAACCGCGCTAATCGGAGGTGCGGGGGAAGTACAGCAAACTAACAACAAAAAGCAGTTCTAAAGAAATGAGTTGTCAATCTAGATGATTTAAAAGTTCGTAGCTCCAGTGGCTTCCCTAATATCGAGGATCAAGAGCGTTCCAGACGGCCGCAGAAGCACATCTGAAAGCGCGCGAAGCAGTGACCGTCTTTGTTCGATGGCCAGCCCAAAAGCCACTGTGAGAATGGCCGCCAATTAAAGATGTCTTCATACGAGTGGGAGAAAGCCCATGGGTGCGAGGGGGCAACACTCTATCCCCGTACAGATGGAAATTGATGGCGGGCAATCCACTTCCCAATGCCCGCACGAAGGGAGGTTCACATTATTTGTGTGCGGCGACCCACCAACCCTCGCTACCTCCACAGTGCTGGATTTACAGGCCATGTGCATAGCCCTACTTAAAGAAAGTGTGTATCACAGAGATACCTCTAAGATCCCATCAAGTGACCTCTGTTCTACACAGTAGAGGGGGAGCACTTTCCCACTATGCTCTGCCACCGAGGGTAATGTTTGTCCCGTGACAAGCCAATGTTGTTCATTCTTATGTTGTTCATTCGAATTTATCCATATTAGGGGCAGAACCAACGTTTTGCGTGGTTGTTTATTGCCTCGTTCTCTCTCGTTGAGGACTCGCCTGAGACCACCAACTCCCTCCACTTGAGAACCATCTCGGTTGACGAGATGTTAACTCCCTCGCCCGGTATGCAGGAGGTCGTCGTGGGTTCAATCCCGACGCCTGTTGTACGTTTGGAGTTTGCATGTTCTCTTTGGACGTGGTCGTGGGGATTTTTCTCCGGGTCCTCCAGTTTTTCCCTGCATTTAGAATCAACATCACACGTTTAGATTATTTTGTTGTTCTAAATGCCATCATGATCAGCCACTTCGTTGCTTCTGAAAAAGAGCAAAATAGCTCAGTGGGCCTTACCAGGTAAAATCTAAATAGTTTATAGTTTAGATGAATAGTTGCCTGGAGTTTAACCGATGGTTTTCAGCGGTGCTGGATCGGGCTTCTGACAGCTGAGTTACCGGGCCGCCTCCAGAAGATAATCTTCTCGGTTGACGTGGACAGTCGGTTTTGGTTTGTGAACAAAATGGCATGTTTCTCTGCCGCTTCCATGCCTCTTGCAGTGCGAATACGAAAACTGCTGCTTGAGATTTAAAACGGAAGACCAGCTGAAAATACACCAGGTTGTCCACACCAAGACGCTACCGTTTCGGTAAGTCCAGCCACCGTGGTGGTTCCTTCTTCGTCTTTGTGCCATGCAAGTTGTCGCGGATTGTTTGGTTGCCGGGTTTTGTGGTGGTTCGCGACACATACTTTTAACTTACCTGCTTGGGAGGTGGGGTTGGTGGCTCATGTAGGGATTGAGCCATGGCGATGTGTGAGACCCACCTGCAGTTCTTGATTTGAAGCTTTCGTGACTGCAAGGATCCATACTCTTTGGTTCTATTCGGTAAAGTCACGTAGGTAAAAAATAAAATAACAAAAATCACGACGTTTCGGCCACAACACCTGATGAAGGCCACTTGTGTTGTGGCCGAAACGTCGTGATTTTTGTTATTTTATTTTTTACCTACGTGACTTTACCGAATAGAACCAAAGAGTACCCACCTGCAGGTTTAAATAATAATGGTTGTCAATTTTTTTTTGTCTGGGGCGGGTCCTGCACCGGGGGAGTTTTGAGCAGTTCCTTATTAATGAGTCATGTATCTGCGATAATACAACAGTTGAAATATTAATAATTGTCAGCATTTTGTCAATTTACTGCTGGGTCGAGGCCTCTCCTCCTCACCTTGCCGCTTGTCACCAGGCTTTTTTGTCCATTCGCTGGTCAGTGCGGGCTCACGCGAGTGTGGCCCTCGGGCCTGCTCAGGCGTCACTCGCCACTGATGTTAGCCGTGCCCAGGTATCGAACTCGGGTAGCCAGGCTCGCAGCGCAGCACGCGATCTTCAGCTCCGCTGGCTGACAAAAGCCTGCACCTGCAAGGGGGGTAATACTCAACAGGTGTGCTCGCCGCAGACCAGCTTGCTGTGCTGCCATCTCCAGCCACCTTTGGGTCCTCCCGTTTGCTTGTACGTTTGAGGAATTTGGACACTCCCTTGGCGGTCTGGCTATGCAGCTCATTTGACTGGTCAACCGCTCCTGCGCTCGTGTTTTTATTCGTTTTAGTCAGGCACAGCGTGCTTCAAGAGGTTGCTGAATCGGCCACTCCTCCACAAGTGTCAGATTCGTTCAGGGGGGAAGCCTTCACCATTCTCCCTCCCCTCAAGTCCCACCTAGCCCTGGCACACATACCGTGGCTATTGCTCCTCCTGCTCCTGTTGTGTGGAGTGGTGGCGCATTGCTTGAGTTGTGCCCGTTCGGGCTGAGGGCCGTCCGTATTCTTCGTCATGGCTCGACTCTGGCTTGCCCTCCAATGCGACTCGTCGCAGGCTTGAGCCACGGTGGCGAGATGTTTACTCCCTCGCCTGGTATACAGGAGGTCGTGGGATTCGATTCCGACCCTGGCGCCTGCTGTATATTTTGAGTTTGCGTGTCTCTCTCTCCCTGTGGTGGCGTAGATTTTTATCCGGGTCCTCTGGTTTTTCCCTACACATTTAGAAACATGCGTAAAGAGTATTTGACTGCTGATATCAATTTCCACGTAATAAGCCACTTCAATTCTGATTTAAAGCTTTCGTGACTGCAAGGATTCATCTTCTTCTTCGAAAGAACCAAAGAAGAATAAGCCACTTCGTTGAGCTATCATTTGTGGCCAGGTTGCTTCTGAAAAGTACCTATATAGCTCCATCGGCCTTACCTGGTAAAACCTAAAATCTTAAAAAAAAAGTTTAATTGCTTTGAGCTACGGCTCGCTTGAGCCAGAGGCAAGCCCGAGCCGAGACTTAAGGACACGGGCCCGAGAGTTGGCGACGCCTGCTTGCGCGCGTGTGTGTAGTGTAGCGGTTAGCGCGCTGCGCTATGAACCTGGCGACCCGGGTTCGATTCCCGCTCACGGCCAACACCAGTGACGATTATCTGAACCGGTCCCGGGCCTCCCCTAGGTCGACTCAGCCTCAAATGAGTACCTGGTGCGGTGTGTAAACATTGCCACTAGGGAGACAAAGGCGGTCGGGCGTGGTGCTGGCCACCCACCCCCTCGTGTACCGTTCCGGCCTTCATAGGTGCTCGCTAACAGCACTTGCCCCTACAGTCTGTTACAGGCTACACAGGGGATCTTTGTTGTGCGTGCGTGTTCGTGTCAGGTGTCGCTACGAAGGCTGCGACAAGGCGTTCATGCTCCCAAGCAGACGGACGCGGCACGAGCAGGTTCACAGTGAAGAACGTAAGCGACCTGCCCGGGCCGGGGGGGGGGGGGGGGGGGTTGGCGGATCACGCTGCACATTTGCTGCGCTCTTTGCTCGCCTTTTTAAGAGCGCGCGCCCACGCCAGTTGCGCGCAAGCCGCTGCGTTGGTTAACCTGCGTGCGTGCGTGTGCGTGCGTGTGCGTGCGTGTGCGTATTTGCCAGTGCGTATCCTTGTGCGTTCGTACACGTATGAGCTCGCGTTGCATTTTGTGTGCGCTTGCGTGCGCTCGTACGTTACGTGCGCTTTAGTTGTGCATTCGTGTGCATTGAGTGCGTGTATGCGCGTGCGTTTACCCGCACGCCTGTGCATATATTTGTACATCCGTTGGCGTACGTGTGCATTTGCGCGCAAACGTGTGCGTGCACGCACAGATACGTGAGCATGTTGCTCTCCCGCAAACCCCGCCCGTGCGTGCCCGTGCGTGCAGCGCAGCACGTGTGCTCGGTGTGCGGGCACGGCTACCGGCGGATCGACATGCTGCGCAAGCACGAGTGGATCCACGCCGCCAATCGGCCCATGTTCCACTGCCCCGAGGCAGAGTGCGGGCGCGCGTACACCACCTCGTCCATGCTGCGCTACCACGTGCTGGCGCACCACCACGGCATGGGGCCCTACCAGTGCCAGGAGCCCGGCTGCTACAAGGCCTTCACCTCCAAGGTGAGCGAGACGCCGAGGGGACGAGCGTAGCTGACGATTGATGGTGATGGTGGTGACGTTGACGGTTGCGGAGGTGGCGATAATGGCTGTGGTGGTGACGATGGCGTTGTTGGTGGTTGCGATCCGGAGTCCGAGACCAGATAAAGTGCCGGGGTGGAGATGATCACCCAAGCGAACTGCTGAGGGTGGAGGGTGGTGTCTGTGTTCAGACTGTCCTACATGACATCATCACAACTGCCTGGACCACAGGACGGGTTCCACAGGATTGGAAGGGTGGCCTGGTGTGCAGTCTGCACAGATTCTAACAACTATAGGGGCATCTCCCTCCTCAGCGTTCCGGGAAAGGTCCTGGCAAGGATTATTCAATATCGCCTTACCAGGCACGCTGAGGAGCGGCTTGCGAAGTCCCAATGTGGTTTCACGCCAGGGCGGTCCTGGACGAATGCCATATTCTCCGTCCGTTTGCTACGACAGAGCTTGAAGGAATTTCAAAGAGGCATACATCTCCGTTTTATTGACCTGGTCAAGGCCTATGATACCATTAGTAGACCAGGGCTTTGGGATATTCTTTGTGCTTTCGGGGGCCCTGATTCTATCCTTCCAATCATTAAGGACCTTCATTGATGATGGTGGGCAGGCCGAGGTAAAATTGTGTCGCTGGGCATTGGAGCCATTCCCTCTTCACGTTGGGGTGCGACAGGGATGTCCTCTGGCTCCCATGTTATTTAACATCATCTTTGACCACGTAGCTCAAAGCTTTCCATGACTATACCAGTGAAATTTCTATCTGGTACAGATTCTATGGGAGGCTGATCAATGCCTGAGTGCAGTCAAGGGATGGCTTCAAACTGGTCAACCATGTTATGTACGCTGACGCTGACTCAGAGAAGGAATTGGAGGTTCTGCTACTGAATCTGGAGCATGTCATTAAGAGATGGGGCCTTACCATCAGCTCTGCCAAAACTACACCCCCTCAACTCCCCATGAGTGATGGGACAGTTGTGGAGAAAGTGGATAATTTTCCGTACCTGGATAGTGTGCTCGTGACCAGCTCTGGTTTGGCAGCAGAGGTCTCGCTCCGAATCAGCCGAGCCGCATTATCTTTTTGTAAGCTGCGTAACGCTGTGTGGAAGCTACCTGGTCTGTTGCTCCACACGAAGCTTCAGGTCTTCTCGGAAACAGTCATGCCCTCCCTTCTCTATGCTTTCGAAACATGGACCCCTCTGATGGAACATCTTTGCCGGTGAGAATCATTCAGGCTGGCCTGCCTACGATCCATCCAGGGTGTAACCAGGCTGGATTGTGTGAGCTCGCAAATCCTAGAAAGAACTGGACATATTCCTATCGGTAAGCTTGTCCGGCAGGCAAAACTGTTGGCTGGGTCCTGTAGGCCACATGCCCAGCCACCGCATGTCCAAGCAGCTTCTGTTTGGCCAGATAGAGGGAGCTAAATGAGCATGGCATGGGCTGGAGAAGAAATTGACTGATGCAGTACAGGGGGATGTGGAGCTGAGAGTACGCTTGCTGAAGAGTGTTACCAGCGATGTCAAGATCAGCCTTTTTGGAGGAGGCTCGTGAAGGATGCTGCTGGACAGTTGAAGGCAGTCGCCCTCCAACAATAGCGGAGGGTAGAGGAGCGACGCTCACAACAACGAGCGGAGTTGCCGGACGACTAAAATGCAGCAAGTTGGCGCAGTGAGGGGCACAGTCGGTGCATCTGCCAGTCATCTCGTTTAGTCAACCCATGGCACCTGGGTCTGTCCCGTGACCTTCAGTCAGCGAGCTTTCGGTACTTCACTTACGTGGCCTTGGAGTGCACCTGGCCTGTCACAAGCGCAGTGGTGACATCGATGCCACTTAATGGTGATTGGCTGCTGTAGTTGTTGGTGGTAATGATAGTGGTGATGTTGATGGTTGTGAAGATGGTGATCATGTTGATGACGGTGGTGGTGAAGATAGTAATTTTGGTGATGGGTGATAGTGGTGGTGATGGTAATAATGATGATGTCATGATGTGTTTTCTTTCAATTTTCTTACAGCAAAAGCTCACAAAGCATCGCTCGACACATGAACCGCCAAAAGCAAAAGTCAAAGAGGTGACTTATTTAACTTTTTGCTCAAACGATAAATTTGAATGCCAAGTTAACACGGGGGGTCATTGAGACGACAGACATTTGACAGCCACCGAGGGATCGGTGACCAAGGGGAAACCCTAAACTGAGATCAGAATCTCAATATTTGTTTATACTGGAGGAATCCGATGAGCTTATCAAGCTGTCCGGTAGGGGCACGGGGTCAGAACGTTACGTGGTGGGGGACTGCATGAGCCGACCTCGGAGTACAGGGGTCCGCTTGGGAACGGCGGCGAGGTTTTAATCGGGTCGACAGCGCTGATTGCGACGACCTCTTGGTCTCTCTCCGCAGGTCGAAAAGGAGGCAAAGGATTCGTTGGCCTCCCAGCTGAGCGGATATTACCTGCCGAAGGGCGGCGGCGACGTCTCGCCGATGGAACCCAACGCGGCGCACGATCCCACCCGACTGCAGCACGCCGGTTACGGCGTGGCCAACACACCGCCCTCTCTCAGCAGCTGAGCTTTCCTGCTGCGGAGGGCCCGTTTTTTTTTTTTTTAAAGATGTGCCCTCTCTTAATCCACACTAAAATTGAAAAGGTGCTTTTGGCTGACCTTACAAGGCACCGTGGGGGGGGTGGTGGGGGGTGTGTGTGGGGAGAAAATAACCCCCACAGTGCCTTGCAAGCGGCCCTGAGAGCACGCTCGTGTACATACAATGCACCCGCGCTTTGAGACGCCGGCCTTGAAGACGGCTGTAGGCGTGGCATCGTTACATTTCACAGCGGTTAGGCAGCGTGGTAATTTTTGTACAAATGACATTGCTGTTGTTATTGTTATTAGGGATCGTTAGAACTGTATAGCCCTGCTGCTCTGCTTACCAAGCGGTTTGTAATAAAGAACAATCCACTTGGTCATCTGGAGCTTTGTAAAATTCCTGCTTTGTAAAAGCAAAAAAATTGGCACAGTCTAAATGCCTGCTGGATACACACGACAGTGTTCTGTAGCCAACGAGAATCTCGATCATGCGAAAAAGAGACGTTTCTTGGCATTTGCGGATTATTTTTGGCAGGAGGAAATGTTTGAGGTTTTAAAAGTGACACTACAGTTTAATTTTGAGGCCGAGTCATTGTGGTTGCATTCGTAAGTGACGTAAGTGACGTATGTACGGGTGTCCCGGGTCTCTAGTCGCCGCACCCATGCTGTGGACCCACACGTGCACTAACAAAGACGGATCGGTTGAGTATCATTGCAGGCCTTTCGGGCAAGTGCTGTTTGCGAACACCTATTAAGGTCGGCACGGCACACAATTTTGGATGTGTGGCGAGCCGTGCACCTAGCCACCTTTGTTAACGCCGGTGCTGTTATTTTGACGCGCCGCATCGCACTCATTGAAGGCCAGTGGAACTAGTGGAGGCCCAAGTGCGAGTTCGGTCGCACACCACGTGCCACTTGATATAAGCCATGGCCGGTAATCAAACACAAATATCTGGGAGGATAGGACAGAGCTGTCTCCACCACTCCCCACACGTTGCGTAACTTTTGGTTTTGTAACAATGACGAAGATCCCCCGTATCGCCTTAACGAATTGCGTGGGGACAAGTGCCGTTTGCGAGCACCTCTGAAGGCCGGTACGGCACATGATGGGGCGTTGTGGCCAGAACCAGGCCCGGACACATTTGTCTCCGATTGGTGATGTTTACACACCGCACCAGGTACTCAATTGAGGCTGAGTCGACCTAGGGGAGGCCCATGACTGGTGTTGGCCATGAGCGGGAATCGAACTTGGGTCGCCGGGTTCGTAGCACAGTGCGCTTGCAGCTACACTACCACTCCTGTAACTCGTAAATATATACAAACATTAAATCCAACGTTAGCCTGACACTTAATAAACATTCGCCTTAAAGAGTTGACCTTTGAGGTTGCATGTCGACTGCACAGCACTTGCGCGGAATAGCAAATCGAAGGAGGTGAAGGCGTTGACCGTAATGGTTTTTCACCTCTTTACCTAACATTTTAGTTGGCATGACCTTGTGTGTTTTTTTAGAACTTTTGTTTTTTTTATAAAAGTTGACCTCCCCTTAAATGCGTGTGTATGTGCGTGTGCACGTGGTTGTATGCAAGCATACCAAACGGTGATTAACTGAAACATGTATTTATACTGGAGGAATCTGATTTGGTATCTGGCTCTTTTTCACAGATTTCTAACAGAGCATCAGACAGACATGCTGGTTAAAGCTCTATAGGCCTACTTGACTCCAGTGCAAATGCCTCAAGACAACCCAGGAGTTTCGATGTAAAGCTTTGGTGACTGCAGGGATTCATATTCTTGGTTCTTTCGGTAAAGTCACCACGTAGAAGGGAAATAATAAAAATAAAACATAAAAAAATTATTTTATTTTTATTATTTTGTTATTTCCCTTCTACGTGACTTTACCGAAAGAACCAAGAATATAACAACCCAAGAGGTTACCCAGTGGCCCAGAGTTCAGAGTATTTAACAGGCTCCGCTGAATCCAGGTAACCACGTATTGATGATCTCACGGCACAGTCACCATTGCGTTGCGTTTGGTTTCGCACTTGATTTGAGTAAATTCCAACTCCACTATCGGTTTGACTGCCCTGTGACAATCCTATAGGAGAGCTTGTAGGAAGTCGTCCACCTGGGAAAAAATCGCTTCTGAAGGCTGCTTGATACACAGGGCAGAGTGTTCTGAGATTTGTAGAGGGGTTCGTTTTCATGACGTCACACCAATTGCGGTTGGAAGGCGTGCATTAACATACAACATTCCATTAAATAAGACGAGCTGGTATTTTTCAGGTGACATTACAGACTACAAAAATAACGCAGCTGAGCTGTCACTATGCGAATACTCTCATGTCCTTAGAGACTTTTTTTTTACTCAATAGCAAACCTTTCATTTGTTGTCACAGCCCAGGACACACCCCGATTATGTAAATGTATAAATAAAAACCGAGCTGGGGGATGTGCCAGAAGCTTGGCTGTCGTCGTAATGTCTGACGGGGTGTCACCCTTGGTATTTGTGTTTTGACCCGCAGCATTCAACATTGGTGCTGCGCGTGTGCTTGCAAATGATCAGTGCTGGTGTTCGTTTCACCGATGTGATGGAGGGCCGAAAATTAAGTATTGTACTCGACGAGACCGTCCAAGGACGGGCCTCCATCTCGCCTCTCGTCTTACTCCCCTCCATGCACTCCTCAAAGCAACCGGGACATTTTGTTGAGTTCACCAATCAACCCAGATTCGGTGGGAGGTCACTCGTTCTCTTCTGCTGCCCCCATTGTCTGGAACTTCCTTCCCCCAGCCATATTTGCTGTCGACTCATCTCCCTTATTCTCGTCAAGACCTTTGAGGCCCTCTGCCGATGACTGACTGCCTCACGGCGAAATACATCTTTGTGCTGTGTCTGTACGGTGTCTTGAGATGCGGTCACATTTTTAGATGTATAAATCCACAGTGTATTGTATTACACTGCATACATACGTACATGTATTGTCAGCATACATGTGGTTATAATGTAGCTCAGTTTGACGAGCAGCAGACCTTCCCAGTCGTAAGGTGATTTCAAATCCTGGCAAAGGCAAACTCTGCCCATCGTCATCATTCGTCGTCCTTCCACGGAAGGGTAAAATGGTCGTGAGTCGCCAACGGTTGTATTGAAGTCCATTCTGATCCCTGCCATATTGAACGTGGAGTTTTCACTACTGGCTGCGAACTGTAATTAATGATGTGCATTTTGCAAGGCACTTATTTGAGCAAGGGGACATTGACTTTGACACTGATGCCCAACGCATGAGGAACGGTCACGATGTTTTGAGAAGCGTGGTATTTGGTTTAAAAAAAAAAAATCAACCAACCAAAACCATCACAGTCTCATTATGCATAGAGTATATTTATTTCATAACGTGCATTTACTAAGTGACACGAAGGTGGTGCGATTGGTACGACGGTGGCACGGTGGTTTCGCCCGGATTGTTGTGAGCCCAGCGACTTGAGTTCCGTTCCGAGCCACAGCTATAACGTCGGTGGTGAATTATATCCAAGTCAGTCCTTGGCCCCACTGCAACCCACACTGACCAGCATGGTGAGGTATAAATTTTGATTTAAAGCTTTCGTGACTGCAAGGATTCATCCTCTTTGGTTATTTCGGTAAAGTCACGTAGAATGAGAATAAAATAATAAATTGATAAAATAAAATAACACGATAAAATTCTCACGACGTTTCGGCCACAACACAAGCGGCCTTCATCAGGTGAAGGGACGAGACTGTCTGGAGGACAGCGCTGGAGCGAACAAAGCCATGCTCAGATCGCGACCTTTAAGCTGTGTGAGAAGAAACAAAGCGCCTTGAAAAAGGAATTAGCATAGAATTTAGCATTGGAATAGCTGAGTGATTAGCTTGTGACTGGTCACAGAAATGGCTATGTTAAAGTTAAAGCATACATATCCGCAGAGGCGCCCCTTGACAAAGGAATTAGCATAGAATTTAGCATTGATATAGCTGAGTGATTAGCTTGTGACTGGTCACATAAATGGCTATGTTAAAGTTAAAGCATACACATCCGCTTTAACATAGCCATTTCTGTGACCAGTCACAAGCTAATCACTCAGCTATTTCAATGCTAATTTCTATGCTAATTCCTTTGTCAAGGCGCTTTGTTTCTTCTCACACAGCTTAAAGGTCGCGATCTGAGCGTGGCGTTTTCGCTCCAGCGCTGTCCTCCAGACAGTCTCGTCCCTTCACCTGATGAAGGCCGCTTGTGTTGTGGCCGAAACGTCGTGAGAATTTTATCGTGTTATTTTATTTTATCCATTTATTATTTTATTCTCATTCTACGTGGTGACTTTACCGAAAGAACCAAAGAAGATGGTGAGGCATGTTTAAAAAAACAATCTCCATGACCGACCCAGCGTGGGAGACCATCCAGCAATGGATTGAAAAGGCCAGTAAATTATTAAGTTGAAATACTTAATAATTTGAAATACTTAATCATTTGAAATGCTTAATAATTTACCGAAATGCCATACAGACACGTGCGTTGGCTTGAACTCAAGCTGCTCTCAAAGCCTCTGGACTTCTTGTACGGGGTACATCTTTTCGTATAAGGCACCACATTTACAAATCAATGTATAAGTTTGGAATAGCACGGTCATGTGTGGAAGATGTAAAATTGAACCGGGACGGTATTACGAACGTGTTGTTCAAGAACATGCTTTACAATGTATCGGAGATGTTGAAGGAATAATTTGAATGCAACAATGCGAACAAAAAATAATCCAGTCCGGGTTTTACGAACTGCTTGCTAAACATCAATGCTCGAAGCTTTTAAGAGTGAACTGCACATGATGGTATTTTGGAAAAACAGATAATAACTCTTTGATGGCATTTTTGTGTTCGGAAACAATAGGCTTGGAAGCTGTTTTTTTTAAATTACAAATTGCTCAAATATGCTAGTGTTATCAGAGTTTTAAGAATAAAGATTCGCTCAATTCACGTGAAAAGACGTCCGAGTTCTGTTCGCGATTGCTGGATGTCAGCTCATGGACTTGGTCACGGGATGGGAATCGTGAAGTCCACACAATGTCGCTCACCGCCTGTCAGTGTGATGCCTGTTGCAGCGGAGGCCTTTGAGTGTTTCTCCATGCCATGTGTGGTCTATTCTCCTCTGTGCCTTTCCTCGCACACGAAAAACACTCGAAGGATTTGGCGAAACATATCTTCCTGAAGACGATTGCGTACAGTACTGGCACTCGATGATGCCTTGTGGGCTGCATCAGTCGGGTTACCACTTCTGGTTTTCCCAGAATCGTCTTTTTTATGTTTTGAAGCAGCTATACAGCTCAGTGGGCCTGACCTATTCTTTTGGTCTTTCGGGAAAGTCACGTAGATAGAACAATAAAATAATAAAAATTAAACTAAAATGAATAAAAATATAAAAAATGAAAATAAAGTGAATAACAAAGTAATAAAATGTTTATTATTTTTAATCACTTTATTTTCATTTTTATTATGTTATTGTTCTCTGAAAATGAAGTGAATAAAAATAATAACATTTTCTTATTTTTGTTCACTTTATTTGTATTATTTTATTGTTCTATCCACGTGACTTTACCGAAAGACCCAAGGAATATGAATTCCTGCAGTCACGAAAGCTTTAAGTCAAGTTTTGGCCTTACCTAGTGAAATAAAACAAAAATACTTTAATAATTTACAGATTAATAGTTTACATAACTGCGAACCCCTTATCAGTGCCTACCTTATTGCAGACCAATTCAGACCTTATTGGTCACCCCGTGTCCCTTATAAATCTCAACGTTCATCCTACAAAGTCCCATCACAAGGGAGAAACACCAACAAATAGACAATCACCACAACTACACTCTCTACTAGTACACTCACAACAACATACCTCAGTGCCTGCTTTATCACAGACCAATTCAGACCTTATTGGTCACCCCGTGCCACTTATAAATCTCAACGTTCATCCTACAAAGTCCCATCACAAGGGAGAAACACCAACAAATAGACAATCACCACAACTACACTCACTACTAGTACACTCACAACAACATACCTCAGTGCCTGCTTTATCACAGACCAATTCAGACCTTATTGGTCACCCCGTGTCCATTATAAATCTCAACGTTCTTCCGACACAAACAATGATGGGTTTTGTTTTGCCCGTATTGAAACGGCTGTACGCCGTATGGACCTGAAAACTCAATGTTCCCCGTGCAAGAATACGGGTTGACGTCTGTGAGTTTAGAACACTCAGCTCAGTGACACGCTCTCTCTGTTCGAGTGAACTTTTACTGGTAGGAACGAAGTTGTAAACTGAGTGTGCCAGCCTGCAATAGATTAATGTGTTCGTCCGTCCCCTTTCAATACTTTAACGAAGTGAAAAATTCCAATGTTCCTACCAGCCCACCCTGCAGGGACCTGTTAAAAGCTTCAAATCAAGATTGAACTTTTAAAACGTTCACTCGAGAATGAGGTCACAAAGCCATGGGCGTGGCTTTAACGGATGACGTCGCGGCGCGGGACGTCACGTCCGGGTGCGACGTCATTAGTTCGCGCGCTCCGTGCGCGTTTGCCTGTACCGAGGGCGGGTGGTGATTTTTTTTCCCCCCCTTTCACCCAAAAGTTCTTCAAACAAAACAACTCAGAAGGCACGCGTGCTTTTTAATTTATAATATTCTTTATTTTATATTTATACACATACGTATAGTTTTAATTTAACATCGTAGAAGGCGCGCGCGATTCGACGCTCGCGAGAAGTCGTGTTCACCACGCGTAGGCCCCAATCGCCACAAGGCCCTCCGCGCAGCCTCACGTTGTGCCTGGAAGCTCTACCGTGGGGATGGCCGCGGAGGTGGGGGACGCGGCAGGCGACGCCGTAGGCTTGGGCGGGGAGGACGAAGAGCAATGGTTATATGGAGGTTTGTTTATTTACATTAATTTAAACGCGCGTGGTTTTTTGAGCTTGCTCAAGCTTCGCTTACGTCGTCTTTTGCCCTGTTAAAATAGGGTAAATTCGGAATGTGCGAACAGCGTTTGAGGGTTGGTGGTAGTAGGTGTCTTGGAGTTGAGACGATTTGTTACGGAGGATAGTTCCGTTTCGTAACTTGCCCCTGCTATTCTTGATTTGAAGCTTTCGTGACTGCAGGAATCTATACTCTCTGGTTCTTTCGGTAAAGTCACGTAGTAGGTAGTAAAATAAACTTGCCCCTGCTAACTTACACGGGGGGAATCCGTTGTGCGTGATCCAGCAGCAGCAACTACCAACACACAGGTGTTGCTGTACTAGTAACGAATTGTCATGTTCCGTTTACGTGACACCTTACTAATTACTCTTACTAATTGGCTGTGTCGGGTGGTGGCGGGTTTAACGACACATTTACGCAATCTCACTGCCAACTTCCCCCCCCTCCCCCCCAAAAAATAAACCCCTGTACTTTGGACAAAAAAATGGGATTTTAAGAACTTGACTTCCCCGTGTTGCACAAAACGTCAAATATATATCCAAATTTCGTTATTAACGCTTGCCGTGTTAGAGGCTGAAAGTGACCTTTCCAGGCAGATGGGGCAGAGAGTTTGCGTAATACGGTAATTTTAAATCTCCAACTTTCTCGATACATATAATGATGACAAAAAAGCAAATGACTTTACAATTACGTTGTGGTTGCAATTCATTATGATTGACAATTAAAATATACCGCAGACCTGGTAAATTTCGACCATTGGCTTAGATCAACGTATTAACTAGCTCAAGATCCTGAATATTTAATAATGAATAACAAAGTTGTCGGGATTTTGTTATCGCTTGTGTTTTTTTTTACTTGGTTTTTACCTCTAGTAATTTGCTTCACTGTATTGTGCTAATAGCGAAAGCCAATTGTTTTAAATATTCTTCTTTGGTTCTTTCGGTAAAGTTCTACGTGACTTTACCGAAAGAACCAAAGAAGATGAATCATTGCAGTCACGAAAGCTTTAAATCGAAATGTTTTAAATATTGTTATTAAGTATTGCTTTGCAACAACCATGAATCATAAAGGTTGTAAATGTATACATTTTCGTCAATAAAACCCGGTGCACATTTGTTTACAGTGTGTCGCTGGAATGAATAGTCTTCAGGTTTTTGGAATAAAACATTTGCTGCATATACATTTTGATCGTACGCGTGTCATTCTTAATATGCATTAGGTTCAAACATTATTTGTATTTTTTCTCGTTTCAATAAACAAGGCACCTAACTAGGGGAGTGAACAAAGCGGTTCTTACATTTAACGTTTTTTTTACAGAACATTTTTAAAGGCAGTTTGTTGGCATAATACAAACTGCCAAATTCGTCATTTGTTTAACGTCCACGTGTTTTAGAACGAGATATTAAAATGTTAAAATGAAAACAGGCCATACGTGATTGTCGAAGGATTGTGGTCATCGTGAAAGAGACACGAAGTCTTTTGACTACCAAGGCGTCCTTGTGCACTCTTAAGGACAAAAATATAGGAGGGCAAAATGCGTTTGAAAGTGTAGGTTACACATCCCTAAAGAAAAACAAGTAAAATGTATTTTTTTCCGCTTGTTATTTCCTTGCGCTAAGACAATGATAAAAAAAACTCGCTGTTAAATAAAGGACAGTAATTAAAGTGTACGCATATAAACATTGCATATGTATGCATCTGTTTCCAAACATGTCGAAAAATGTATCCTGGAAATTAAGATAAGGCACTGAAGTGTATTTTGTGTTTTAATGTGTTTTGGGTTAACATAACGGCCTAAATATTTGGAAGAATCACCTAATCAGTACACGTGAACATACCTGCCCGCCGTTCTTGTCTGTGAGTCTTTCATAAAAAAGCCCCTCCGTTTTATTTTATCACACTGCATTTCACATTTTATTTCAGATGAAGATGCCACTGACAAAGCGGAGGGTGAACCTGCGACTGTTGGGTAGGTGCACATCACTCAGAGTCAAAGACATCGACACTGCCCAATGAGGTGGGGGGGAGGGGCGTTGGGGGCCTTATCCATCATGAGGAAAGTAGGGCAAATGAAAATTCAATAATTAAATTGTTGCACGGATGCTGCATTTAAATTACATTTCTGCAATGCCTAACATTTAATTAACAATGAGTTCATATTTCAGTTTAACACGTAGGCTTTCGCGACCAATATTATTCATAATAAAGGTTTTTGGGTTAGATCGCGTTTATTTATAAATGTGTCGTAACCCTCCACCACCCGACACGGCCAATCAGCAAAGAAAAGTGTCACGTTGACAAAAGACAAATAATTCACTACTTCAGCCCACCGGTGTGTTGAAGAGTTAATCCACATTTACAGTTTGAGTACGACGTTTCGCTGGTAAATACCTCCAGCATCATCGGGCAATTCGCCACCATTCTGGCGAATTCGCCACCATTCTGGCGAATTGCCCGATGATGCTGGAGGTATTTACCAGCGAAACGTCGTACTCAAACTGTAAATGTGGATTAACTCTTCAACACACCGGTGGGCTGAAGTAGTGAATTATTTGTCTTTTGTCAACGTGACACTTTTCTTTGCTGATTGGCCGTGTCGGGTGGTGGAGGGTTACGACACATTTATAAATAAACGCGATCTAACCCAAAAACCTTTATTATGAGTTCATATTTACAATTGTACAATGTACGTAAAGATCACTGCTGGTCATTTAGCTTTCCCGTGAGACAAGTGGAAGGCTTGGGCTCACTGAATGTGGAAGGCCGAGGGATTTTGCGGATGGTCTTGAAGAATTCTGTATGCTTGTAAAGTTTGTTACTAAAAATTAGGACAGAGCAGCACGTGGTTGAGTGAGATGTCCAAGGGAGCAGGCTCATTGTATTTTCTATCATTTGGGCTGTTGATGGCATTCCTATCACGTTTGTTAACATTGGTATTCGAACCGAATGAAATAAGTACACTTTTTCCAAGCATTTTAAATAAATGTCATTGATTTAGAAGAATAACGTACAGAACATGTGATTGATTAATTTGGGTTGACTGCAAAACGCCATGTTCTATTGAACATAGCTTAATTAGCAAGTGGACAGTGTTCCGGTCAGAGTATTTTTTTAAGATCCCCCCCCCCCTGATATTTGGGTAGCCTTTCTGGCTTACTTGGGCACCACTTCAAGAGGTTTTAATGTTCGAACAATTGTGCACTGTGACCTTGCAGTAGGCCTTGAAATCCCATGGATTTAATAGCCATTGGAGAGACTTTTCAATGCACAACAACTCTTCACAATGATTCCATTACATAGCAATGTTTGGTTAGACGCTATTAACACGTTGTACATTGCCTGTTGCAGAATGTATGAAATTGACCATTATCCCAATGTATTTGCCTCTGAGGCTGCATTGGGAAAAAAACGACATCTCATGACTGCGCAGTGAGCACATTTCAAACGCACTCAGTTTTTTCACACTTCCACCATGGTATTCCAGTTGTGTTGTTGGCAACATATGAAAAATGTATCTATTTGAAATTCACACAGTGCATCGTGATTGTGAATTAAAGAATGGCCCATGGAAGGAAACATCACAAGTGACAAGTTGTGTTGCACTTTCACTTTTACACACGTCCTGCTGTTGATGTTTCTCGCACTGCAGTTAATACAAAATATTTCGAATTTTCAGAGATGGTACTTTTACAAATCGGGTATTTGGCTACCAGACTAAAACCATAATTTCCACTCTTGAGAAACCCACTTAACTTAGGAGTGGCTGAACTACATTCGAACCCAGGATCTTGCCATTGCTGGCTAACTGCTCTGAACACTGAACCACCCAGCTTAATCTTAAAGCTAGGGGAGTACGGATACATAATTAAATTTGGATTCTTATCGCTCGCAATACATACGTCAATTCAGGTGTAATTTTTGTTGCAATGTGTATATATGATGGACTGTTCATCCACTGGAGACCTCAATATTTTATTCGCAATGTAAAGAAAATAATTGCTTCTTGAATCATGCCCTGACGAATTGAATTGCAGGAGGTATAAATTGTTACACCTATAATTTGTAATAGTTTAAAACATGTCCGAATGACCGACGCAGCTAATTGCAAACACATGGTTTATGCTTTCCATATTTGGTAAATAATGTGTGTGGTTTATAACACCTACATTCATAACCCTTGCCTTGCTTGAATAGCCTTCCAAGTCTCCATGAGAGTTGGGACTTCACAATTTAAATTATTTTCTTAAAAAGCGATCACAATTTAGTACTGTGGCTGAATGGTAATGAAATCAGAGGCTGGTAGTCTTTTAGTGGAGTTCAAATGGTAATGTGGTGGGCAGCCGAGGGACCTGCAGCTATATCTATTGGACGGTGCTTTTTATGCTCCAGCGTCTTCAGCAGCCCACATTGATCAGCTATGTCAAGTCTGTTCAAGTAACCCCATGACCGGCAAGGCGTGAGGAAGGGCCTCATCCAGCAGTAGGCTGACAAAAGAGCTGGACATGTAAAACATTATAGCGGATAACAGAGTCAGATGCTGACATGACAACATTGAATTTTGATTTAAAGCTTTCGTGACTGCAGTAATTCATATTCTTAGCTCTTTCGGTAAAGTCACGTTGAAGGGAAACAAAATAATAAAATATTTATAAAACAATAAAAAGTCTCACGACGTTTTGACCATAACACAAACGGTCATCATCAGGTGTGAAAACCAACGGCAAGAAACATTTGAAAGAAGTGGCGGTTTGCATTTATTTATTTTTAAACGGTGTTTGTATTTATTTATTTTTAAAAAACGTTAGCACCACGGGCAGCGATTTGGCAGTTTGTTTAGAAGGACGAGTCCTTCTATGTTTTGAAAAGAGGAGGGGGGAGACGAAAAATTAATGTATGCTGTCTGAAAGTCACCGTAAGCGTGAACAGTCAATTAAGACCTGAAATGGTTTATCAAATCCTTCCAATGATTGCTAAGCCAGAATCCATCTTCTCGGTTGAAATTGTCTCTGTGCTTGTATATGTGGATAGCCTCATGAACGAATCTCTCATGGTAGCCAGATGGCTTACAAATAACCTCTGTCTTGGAGAAGTCAATGTCATGTGAGCCTACTGAATTATAACAATGATCTGCCACGGCCGAGGTGTTGGTCCTACCGTGTTTAAGGTCTGCTTTGTGTTCACGAATGCGGTCTGAGACATGGCGTCTGGTTTCTCCAATGTAACTACTACCACAGAGGCAACTTAGTTTGTAGACACCAGGGTACTGTATGTACGCAATCACATCTTTTACAGACGGAACCAGATCACGGAGTTCATGTAATGTGTTGAAACGGACCTGGATCTTGTGTTTATTCAAGATTTTGGAGATCGTTTTTGTGATCCCCGCTATGTAGGGTAAAGTGATGGTTTTGAAAGGCTCCTCAAGAGGGTCCTTCTTCATTGTTTGAGTGATAGCTTTGCGGATTGTATAGTCGGAGTAACCATAAGCCTTAAGAGCTGCCAGGCCACCAAGATTATACGGCTTACCAAAAATACATAAAGTAGATACACCCCTTCGTCCCATCGTCTCTACTATCAACTCCCCCCACCTACAAACTGGCTCGTTTTTTGTCTGAAATTCTGCGTCCTTTCACTGGAAAAACCACCTCTGCGGTACAAAATTCTACTCAACTGGTATCGACAATCAAGGGTATTTCCCTGTCCCCAGATGACCTGCTTGTCAGTTTTGATGTACGCAGGATTTCAGACAAAAAACGAGCCAGTTTGTAGGTGGGGGAGTTGATAGTAGAGACGATGGGATGAAGGGGTGTATCTACTTTATGTATTTTTGGTAAGCCGTATAATCTTGGTGGCCTGGCAGCTCTTAAGGCTAATGGTTACTCCGACTATACAATCCGCAAAGCTATCACTCAAACCATGAAGAAGGACCCTCTTGAGGAGCCTTTCAAAACCATCACTTTACCCTACATTGCGGGGATCACAAAAACGATCTCCAAAATCTTGAATAAACACAAGATCCAGGTCCGTTTCAACACATTACATAAAATCCGTGATCTGGTTCCATCTGTAAAAGATGTGATTCCGGACATACAGTACCCTGGTGTCTACAAACTAAGTTGCCTCTGTGGTAGTAGTTACATTGGAGAAACCAAACGCCATGTCTCGGACCGCATTCGTGAACACAAAGCAGACCTTAAACACGGTAGAACCAACACGTCGGCCGTGGCAGATCATTGTTATAATTCAGTAGGCTCACATGACATTGACTTCTCCAAGACAGAGGTTATTTGTAAGCCATCTGGCTACCATGAGAGATTCGTTCATGAGGCTATCCACATATACAAGCACAGAGACAATTTCAACCGAGAAGATGGATTCTGGCTTAGCAATCATTGGAAAGATTTGATAAACCATTTCAGGTCTTAATTGACTGTTCACGCTTACGGTGACTTTCAGACAGCATACATTAATTTTTCGTCTCCCCCCTCCTCTTTTCAGAACATAGATGGACTCGTCCTTCTAAACAAATTGCCAAATCGCTGCCCGTGGTGCTAACGTTTAAAAAAAAAATACAAACACCGTTTAAAAATAAATAAATGCAAACCTCCACTTCTTTCAAATGTTTCTTGCCGTTGGTTTTCACACCTGATGATGACCGTTTGTGTTATGGTCGAAACGTTGTGAGAATTTTTATTGTTTTATATATATTTTATTATTTTATTGTTTCCCTTCAACGTGACTTTACCGAAAGAGCTAAGACTATGACAACATTGATTTATTTCTGTAACATTGCAGGCCGAGAATTGCTTTTTGGCCTGCGTTCAAATCCGCGATAGATACTGTCGGGCAAGTGCTGCCAAATGGAAACCTCTCGAGGCTGGCATAGCAGTCAAGAGAGTGATGTAAATGTAGACAGATCCACACAAACCTAGCCCACTTCCCCCAGTGGTGATGTTCACATCTTTACCACGTGTTTTATTTTCAGCCTCTTGACATAGAGGAGGCTCAGACCTGGTGTAGATTCCAATTCCGCCTTGCGTTGTTCGTGGTCAGAGAGTAAACCCGGGTCAGTGGGGCTTTATTGCATAGTACGCCAACTACCAGGTTAGTAGCACCCACTGCTGTTCACCACTCGGCAGCGGTGATAACACCACGGCGCTTGTGTTAAATTAGCTCGACTCTGTCAGGAGGGTCCTTCATTGAGGTGTTTGGCCAGTTCCATTAATCGGTGACTTCATGTGGGAGGAGACCGGAGTATCCTGCGAAAAGTCACGCATATGAGTGGATAACGCTCAAAGCTTTGCATAGGTATTGAAGAATCCATTGCTGTAGGGCCATGGTCCTCCCATCCAGCACAAAGATCCCGTTTGGCCAAGTGTTACGAGCGAACACCTATTAAGTCCGGCATGGCGGTTGTGTGGCCAGCAACGTGCCTCGGTCACCTTTGTCTCCCCGCTGCTTGTTTTTACACACGGCACCAGATACTCATTTAAGTCTGACATTACTTTGGTGGAGGCCCAGGACCGGTTCGGATCGCCGCAACTGATTCGAGCCGTGGCTGGAAAAGGGAACTCGCGTCGCCCGGATCTGGGTGCGCTAATAGCTGCACCGCCGCTCCTCGAACATGCCCGTGTTTGCACGTGCTCGGAGGCGGTGGGTGCAGCTCACCGGATTTCTCCAGGATAAATCAAGACTCTGATTCCGATAGCGCGGCGGTTCTTGAAGCGGCGTGCGTCGCGGCTCTCCGCTTTTTTTTCTTCCAGGCCGCCCGCGGACGCGCCCGCGGCCGCCGCCGACGACAAAGGCGGCGACCTCCCTTTGAACGGCAACGCCGACGAAACCAACGGCGATGGCACCGAGGCCGCTCCCGCTCCGGTTTGTCTCTCGCTCTGGTTCGCAGCCGAACGGGCCAAAGGGGTGGGGGGAAGACCACGGGTACAGAGAGTAGACACATGGGCGTTAGTTAATTGGTGGGAGGGTTTGTGGAACCGACTGCATTATCGCCATGGGTAACATTGGTTGGAAAGCCATTAGGTTTTATGGCTTAAAACGATTTTGCTTGTATGAAGAGACGACGTATGTTCTGCTTGTGTATGCTTTTAAACTCGAGTTGGCAAAAACAAAATGCTAAATTGAGTTCCTCAATAATTGAACTTGCAACGTTCCGTCTGCGAGTCCCGGGCTCTAACCACAGTACAACCTCAGCAGACCCTATCATCTTAATAAATAATAAATTCTTCATTATTTTATTACTTCCCTTCTACGTGACTTTACCGAAAGAACCAAGAAGATGAATCCCTGCAGTCACGAAAGCTTTAAATCGAAATCAGACCGTATTACTTGAAACTTTTTTGGTTTGTTAATTGACATTACAAATGTTAAGATTGCGCTTGCAGCCATCAGACGTGCACATGCCTACGTCTCCCCCTCGCCATTCTCACTCCGCTTCCCTTCTGGAACTCTCCACTCCAGCGTTCTGTCGAAGCTCCCAGTCAACTTTTGCTCAGTGGGAAGTCGCTCCTTCTGTTCGTGTGTATGTTGAACTTCTTTCGCACCGTATGTCGCCAACCGTGCTAATCGTAGTGCAAAGTATAGGGAAGGTAAGCAAATAAAAAAAAAAAATTGACAACTATTTTTTATTTTACTTTGTCAAGCCCACTGAGCTATTGGCTTCTTTTGCAGAAGTGACCTGGCCACAAATTACATCTCAAAGAAAGTGGCTAATCAGAGGTGTGGAGAATATCTAGCCTGGAACTCTCTTCCACCACCAGCCATCTGCCATCGACTCCCTGTCCTTGTTCAAGTCCGATGTCAAGGCCTGTGCTTTTTTTCTACTCTACGACTGTGCGCGGTAACTCGATGTGCGGTCGCGTGCAGACGCGAAATATGTCCGCGTTGTGCGCATTGTTTTGTGTAGAATGGGACTGAAGATGCCGAAGACGACAGCGATAGTGATAGCGATGATGACGACGTACAGGTCACTATTGGGGACATCAAGACGGGCGCGCCACAGTACACGTGAGTACGCACACACACACACACAGGCGCACGCACACAGGCGCACGCACACAGGCGCACGCACACAGGCGCACGCACACAGGCGCACGCACACAGGCGCACGCACACAGGCGCACGCACATGCACGTACGCACGCACATGCACGTACGCACGCACGCACACACACGCATGCACACACACGCATGCACACACACGCATGCACACACGCATGCACACACACACACAGGCACATACGCACGCACGCACACATACACACAAGCATGCACACACGCACACACACACAGGCACACACGCACACACACACAGGCACACACACACATGCAGATACAGGCGTACGTACGCACGCACATGCACACATGCACACACAGGCACGCGCACGCTCACGGTTGCACACACCCACATGCATCTTCACAAACATGCTGTTCACACGTTTTAGTTTTTTCAGTTTTTGAACCAGCTGGCTAGGATTGGGCAAAAATTAGTTCACGAATTGTTTAAATACTCTCGCATAAGCGCACATACATATCGTGTACACACAAACTAGTAGCCGCATTCATACACACGCTAACCACTGTACCACCACTCCATAATAAGGGTTAGGGTTCCGCTGCACTACACACAAAGACACAGATCCCCCATTTATCCTTAACAGACTGTAGGGGCAAGTGCTGTTAGCGAGCACCCTATGGAGGCCGGAACGGTACACGAGGGGGTGGGTGGCCAACACCACGCCCGGCCGCCTTTGTCTCCCTAGTGATGATGTTTACACATCGCACCAAGTACTCATTTGAGGCTGAGTCGATCTAGGGGAGGCCCTGGACTGGTTCAGATAATCGTCACCGGTGTTGGCTGCGAGCGGGAATCGAACCCGGGTCGCCAGGTTCATAGCGCAGCGCGCTAACCGCTACACTACCGCTCCCCACACGCACAAATGCACACACACCCTCATAGCCCTTGCACACACATGCATGGACACATGTAAGCTACACTGTATACGTCTATACCAACTAGCAAATCACGGTCACTGAGTGTACACCACTGATTGATCACAAAGATTGACCCCTGTGGAATGTCCACCACTGAAATAGGTGACAAGTGGAGATAAGCTCTACCCCATCTTTAACTTTTAAACCAACTTATCAATGCAAGTCTGTGCTAGCAGTTTATTTTTTTTTCAAGTATCACTGTTATAACAATTTATTTTTAATCATGTTAGATAAAAACAAAATAAAAAAGCATGGATAAAATGTATGTTCCTCCAAAAAATATATCCCTACATTTTTGGTCCGACATTTTTTATTAAATGAATATAGGCCACAGTGAATACGTTTGTGTGTTCCATCTAATTACGCTTGTAATCGGGAGACTGACTTAAAAATATGTAAAACATAGAACACTGTAGCAGTGGCTGTTAGAAATTATTCCATTTTGGAAAGAAAGTTACTCGACTCATACGCGTGCATTTATTTCTGCTCTATTACGTGATGAAGCAACAATCTGGATTATACGATGGGCCGTCATGATTATAACCCCACCTGTTTTGTGTTCAGCGGCGTGAACCTGAATATCAAGCCGGGTGCACGGCCGTATGGGGCATCCTCAGCAGGTACAGCGGCACGTGGCGTCGTACAGATACCACACCTGCACGTACGTTGTGAAGTGCTCTGAGTGCATTTATTAGGCGCGATCTGAAGAACCGTCACAAATCACTGTCTCATTTCGATAATTTTTTTCTCTCGTTCCTGCTACCCAGTTCATATTGTGTCTTGATCGCGTCTGCGTGTGTTTCTTGTTTGCGCGTCTGTGTGTTTGTGTGTGTGTATGTGCGATAGTGTAGCGGTTAGCGCGCTGCGCTATGAACCTGGCGACCCGGGTTCGATTCCCGCTCACGGCCAACACCAGTGACGATTATCTGAACCGGTCCCGGGCCTCCCCTAGGTCGACTCAGCCTCAAATGAGTACCTGGTGCGGTGTGTAAACATTGCCACTGGGGAGACAAAGGCGGTCGGGCGTGGTGCTGGCCACCCACCCCCTCGTGTACCGTTCCGGCCTTCATAGGTGCTCGCTAACAGCACTTGCCCCTACAGTCTGTTACAGGCTATACGGGGGATCTTTATCTTTGTGTATGTGCACGTGAGGGAGGCTGACATTTGGGCTACGCCCATATCAAACCTTTATAAAGCAGTTATCTTTAGAAGCTAACCCCCCCCCTTTCTCCTGATGACGACCGCTTGTGTTGCGTCCGGAACGTCGTAGTTTTTTTGTTAGTTTCTTTGGACCCATCTCCGTGACTTTACCGAAAGACCCAAAGAATACGTGTACGTGTTTTCGTACACGGACAATGGGGGGAGCGGGAGTGCTGCAATGAGCGCACTTCACTTCGACTCCGGCGATCTGAGTTCCATTCCCGCTCACGGCTTACACCGGGGGACGATTGTTTGCACCCCTCCAGGGCCTCCCCTAGGTCGACTCGGCCTCAAATGACTATCTAGAGCAGTGCGCAAGTATTACCACTCATGAGACAAAAGTCGGGTCGGACGTGGCGCTGGCCACCCAACCCCTTCGTAAGTGCTCGCTAACAGCACCTGCCCCAGTCCTCTGTTAAAGCGTTACTGGGGATCTTTGTGTTTGTACAGTATTCCCTCGTTATTCGCGAGGGATTTGTTCTGGAGGTGCTCATGGATAGAAAACGGTGCGAATAATGACATGTCAAGAATTACATGAATTAAATAAAAAAAATAACAACCTATTAAACTAATGAATATATAGTGACACAAAAACATTGAAATTGGTTGCCATAAACAAAGTAATTAATATAAAAAATGAAATCATAGTTTATAAATTTACTTACCTTCATCTCATCACCTTATCTCATCACTTTCTCGCACTCTCGATGCAGTCGTGTAGAGTCCCAGGTGTGATTCGCGCATAGCCAAAATCGCCGACAGCAAGTTCATCAACGTGCTCCTGCGCGTACCCTACTTTGCGTGCAAGCGTAGCGCTGACTTGCTGTGTGCGTGCATGGGTGTAGCATCGACGCGCGCTCCGAGCCCGTACTCGGTTGTGAGTGTAGTATTTGCCTGCTGCGTGCTCGAATCTTTCCCCCCCCACCTCTTCCCGTGCCCGCAGCCGGACCCAAACAGGTGAAGGGCGTGGATCTGGACGCGCCGGGGAGCATCGCCGGCATTCCTGTTCTCGAGGTTGACCTCGACTCCTTTGAGGACAAGCCCTGGCGCAAACCAGGTGTGGACAGCCTCAGGAACCGCACCGCGCCGCACGCAGAAAGCTTCCTCTGTGCTCTGTTTCGGTGGGCGAGAGAGAGCCTGGTTGGATTCATTAGGGCATCCGCGGTGGCTCGGAGATGTTAACTACCTCGCTTAGTATGCGGGAGGTCGTGGGTTCGATCCCGACCGTGATGCCTGCTCAATATTTGGAGTTTGCGAGTTCTTCCCGTAGTCACGTAGATCTTTCCCTCCAAATTTAGAATCAACATCACACGTTTTGGAGTGTTTGGCTGCTATTAATTTCCGCGTGATAAGCCACTAAGTTCATCTGTCATTTGTGGCCAGTTTGCTTCTGACAAAGAGCGACACTGCTCGGTGAGCCTTTACTGGTAAAATAAAAAAATAGTTTAGTTTATGCTTCATGGCATTGAGGATGCAGGTTCACAAACGACAATGACAAAGGCCCCTGTTTAGCCGTAGCAGGTTATTAGAGCCTCCTGCAAAAAAAGTCTTGACTCGTTCAGACTTTCCTGGGTAAATGAAGAGCAATACACTTTTATGAATGCATATGTGTGTGGTGCGTGTGTGCCTGGTGTGTATGTGTATGTGCTTTGTATGTGTGTCCTTTGCGTTGGTGTGCGTGGTACGTGTGTCCGTATATGTGAGTAGTGTATGTGTGCCTGTGGTCTGTGAATGTGTGCGTGCGTGGCACGTGTTTGTGTGTGGTGTGCGAGCTCTATTTTGCTTGGTTCGTTAACGTGTGTTTGTGTGCATGTTTAAAGTATGTGGTGAGCGCTTAGCGTCCTGCGCTGTCAACCCGGCGACCCGGGTTCAATTCCCATTCACAGCCAACACCAGTGACGATTATCTGAACTGGCCCTGGGCCTCCTCTAGGTTGACTCAGCCTCAGATTATTATCTGGTCCGGTGTGTATACATCGCCACGAAGGAGCTAAAGGTGTTTGAGCATGGTGCTGACCACCCACCCCTTCGTGTGCCGTGCCAGCTTTCATAAGGTGCTACTCGCGAACTGCACTTGCCCCCCCCAAAGTCTGTTGAGGCTACAAGTGGGGATCTTTGTCTTTGGCGCACGTGTGTCTTTGTCGCTGTGTTCCGTTTTGCAGGCGCGGATCTGTCCGACTACTTCAACTTTGGCTTCAACGAGGACACGTGGAAGGCGTACTGCGAGAAGCAGAAGCGTCTGCGCCAGGGACTCGACCCGCTGCCCAGCGGCCCGGCCACGAACCGCATCACGGTGCGCGCTAGCTCCATCGCTCGCTCCATCGCTAGCTCCATCGCTCGCTCCATCGCTCGCGCCATCGCTCGCTCCATCGCTCGGTCGCTCCGTCGCTTCCGCCCGCCTCTCTGCCGATCCGTTGCCCGGGCCTCAGCCGTAATCGCCGATCTTTTTCCAGCGGACCTCGCGGTGGTGGGGATATTTATTGCCGCGCCTGCGAGAGTGAAAGAGTGCGCGCGTGTGGCGGAAGTTGCGCACATGCGGTTTGGTGTTGGTAGTGGCGCTGTGGTGCCCCCAGCGCTGTGGTGCCCCCAGCGCTGTGGTGCCCCCAGCGCTGTGGTGCCCCCAGCGCTGTGGTGCCCCCAGCGCTGTGCGCCGCAGCCCCAGCGGGCGGGGTTTGAGTCCTGATCGCGATGGACCCCAAGCCTGATTCTAAAACAGCCCTGTGACGCCTGCTGTATATTTGGAGTTTGCATGTCTCGCGGGTGGTTAGCGCGCTGGAGCTAGGTACCTGGCGACCTGAGTTCTTTTTTCGGCCGTAGGTAACATCATTAGCGGTTAACTGAACCACTGAGAGGCCTTCATTAGATTGGCTCTGCCTCGAAAGAGAATCTTGCGCGTTGTGCAAACATCGGCACTGAGGAGACAAAGGCAGCCGGGCGGGATGCCGTCAACACCACATTTGTGCGCTGTGCCGGCCTTCATAGGTGCTCGTGAATGACACTTGCCCCAGCAGTCTTCTTAGGCTATTCACGGATCTTTGTTTTTTTTTTGTGCGAGTGTGTGCCTCTGTTGTGCTATTGTGGGGAGCGGCGGTCACGGCCAACACCAGTGCCGATTTCATGAACCGGTCCTGGGCCTCCCCTAGGTCGACTCAGCCTAAAAAAATAGTACCTGGTGCGGTGTTTCGGCATCGCCACTGGGGACACAAAGGCGGCCGGGCATTGTGCTGGCCACCCATCTTCTTACGAACCGTGCCGGCCTTCGTAGGTGCTCGTGAACAGCATTTGCCCCAATAGTCTGTTAACGGCTAAACGGGGGATCTTTGTTTATTACATGCTTTCTTTTAACTCAATTGTAACCCACTTTCCCATGTGGTATCGACTGCAAACTTGGTATACTTATGTCATACTGATGACAATACTATATTCTATCATAAAAAAAATATCTTTTTAAACATTTTTTTATACGTTACATTTCGGCTTGGGTCTAATTGGCCACGGTCAACTGACGTTGGCTGTAATTGGGCACGGTCCCCTTGCGTTGTGGCAAGCTTCGGAGGCCACTTCCTGGAGTCGTGGAGTTCTGCCATTACCAGTACATTTAATAAAAGCGTGTTTTATATAAAAAAAAGTTATTTAAAAAATATTACTTATTTATCTTTGTTGTGCTATTATACGTCCGATATAACCTGTCCATTAGGTGGCATCTGAGTTTAGACGATCGCGGTGTCTCGTTCGCTCCCCGTGTTGTGATTCGCTGGGGCCGTCCGTGCGTCACGACGATCATTAGGTGGTAGGCACTGCCGTCACACGGCTTTGCTGTGCGCAGGTCGGCGTGTCCGGCACACGTAATGATTCATTACGCAGAGAGGTGTGTGTGTGTGTGGTTTGTGGAATCCAGTGCACTTATAATTTTGTAATTCATTTGTTGTTTTGCACCGTTCACTTGAAGAGCGCTTGTGAACCATTTGACCGGGCTTTGGCTGTAAGTGGCAGTCATTTGTCCCAGCACGAGTCTCGGTTCACACTATCGTCCTTTATTCATCATCGTCAACAGCCGTGATATATCCACTGCTGGATGAAGCCCTTCCCAAGCCGCTGCCATCTCGCGGTGTCAGCGGTTCGTTCAGCTCCTGTACACAAACCCAATTTCGTCGCTCCATCTCCACGTTCGACTTACTCTCGGGCGCGTTCCCCTCCCTCTCAACGGCGCTTCCATCGCAAGCCGCGACCTTCGGCCATCGGCCCTTGGAGCGATGAGTTGTGCGACGCGTTTCCTTGTGTTCACCGCCATCGGTTAAATTTCGATTTAAAGCTTTCGTGACTGCAAGGATTCATCTTCTTTGGTTCTTTGGGTAAAGTCACGTAGAATGAGATTAAAATAATAAATTGATAAAATAAAATTAACGTGATAATATTCTCACGACGTTTCGGCCACGACTCAAGCGGCCTTCATCAGGTGAAGGGACGAGACTGTCTGGAGGACAGCGCTGGAGTGTTGTTCTCCAGACAGTCTCGTCCCTTCACCTGATGAAGGCCGCTTGTGTTGTGGCCGAAACGTCGTGAGAATATTATTGCTTTATTTTATTTTATCAATTTATTATTTTATTCTCATTCTACGTGGTGACTTTACCGAAAGAACCAAAGAAGACGCCATCGGTTAGTTCGCCCGCATGCTTCGTCGTCGTCACCGGGACTTTGTTGCCTCCTCAACGCCGGGGCGCCTTGACCCGCCGCTGGATCTCGCGCATGCCGTCGTCAGTGTGGCGGGGCAGCGGAGGACAGTACGGCATTCCCTCGTTATTCGCGACGTGGGATGCTTTCCGGAGATGCTCGCGAATAACAAATTTCACGGATAGTGCTAATGGCCGACGATTATCGCACGCAAGATTTGAAAGCTTCCAGAAGTTATCTATCTCTTCATCTCGCATCGCTCTCTCATCACTTCCACTCTCATCACTTTATCTCTCATCACTTTTTCTTTCTATCACATCACGTTTTTTCTCTCTCTCTCTCTCGATGCAGTCGCGTAGAGTTCCCGATGCGATTCGCGGATCGTAAAAATTGCGGGTGGCAAGCTCGTGAATGACGAGGGAATACTGCGCGGCGGAATCCGTTGTACTGTACTTCTGTTCTCCCGTCCACGTCCGTGCTCCCAGCCTTCGTCAGCCCGCGCCGACCGCGTTAAGAAATGACCTTCACCGACCCCCCCCGTGGCCTGCTCGGCGTGGGGCCCGGCGCTCGCTCGCCCCGGCGGTTGATTGACAGAAGGGACGTGCTCGTGCAGGATTAACTTGGCGAGCGGCCGCCCGAGCGGTCGAGCGGCCGTACGTGTACGTGAGGGCCAGGCACGTACGTCGCGAGCTGAGGAGGCGCCGTAGAGCGTCGGACGGGCGCGTTGTCGCTCGCAATGCGGCCGAGCGTCCGCACGCCGCTCGCACGCCTCGCTCCACCGCCGCTCCCGCTTGTGAACTTTTTGCTATTCAGTTTTTTTTTATTTTACCGGTTAAGGGCCACTGAGCTCTGTCGTTCTTTTTTCAGACGCGACCTGGCCATCATAAATGACGGCTCAAGGAAGTGGCTTATCGTCGCGTGAAAATTTGTAGGAGCCAAATACTCTGAACGAGTTGATTCGAAATGTGGAGGGAGAAACTGCAGGAGCCGGATAAATATCCTTGCGACCACGTGGGGAGAGAGACGCGCAAACTCCAAATATACAGCAGGTGTCAGGGTCGAGATCGAACCCACGCCCTCCTGTATACCGGGCGAGGGAGTTAACATCTCGCCACCGTGGCACCCACAGGTGCAGCAAGGGCGGACGGGAAACCTGCTCGACAAGGAGCAAGACATGGCCGGACCGACGCTCATTAAGACCGAGTTCCCGCTGCAGCAGGGTGGCTTGCGACGGATGGGACCCCCGCCTCACAGGTAGCGCTCCACCCCCGCGGCACAACCTGGCCATGTGGCGGCGGTGGCGGCAGCAGCAGTGTCCTGTAGTGTCCTGTAGTGTCCTGTAGTGTCCCTGAAGTGTCCTGTAGTGTCCCTGAAGTGTCCTGTAGTGTCCTGTAGTGTCCCTGAAATTTCCTGCAGTGTCCCCTGCAGTGTCCCTACAGTGTCCCTGCAGTGTCCCTACAGTGTCCCTGCAGTGTCCCTACAGTGTCCCTGCAGTGTCCCTGCAGTGTCCCTACAGTGTCCCTGCAGTGTCCCTACAGTGTCCCTACAGTGTCCCTACAGTGTCCCTGCAGTGTCCCTACAGTGTCCTACAGTGTCCCTACAGTGTCCCTACAGTGTCCCTACAGTGTCCCTACAGTGTCCTACAGTGTCCCTACAGTGTCCCTGCAGTGTCCCTGCAGTGTCCCTGCAGTGTCCCTACAGTGTCCCTGCAGTGTCCCTACAGTGTCCTACAGTGTCCCTACAGTGTCCCTACAGTGTCCCTACAGTGTCCCTGCAGTGTCCCTACAGTGTCCTACAGTGTCCCTACAGTGTCCCTGCAGTGTCCCTGCAGTGTCCCTGCAGTGTCCCTACAGTGTCCCTGCAGTGTCCCTACAGTGTCCCTACAGTGTCCCTACAGTGTCCCTGCAGTGTCCCTACAGTGTCCCTACAGTGTCCCTACAGTGTCCTACAGTGTCCCTGCAGTGTCCCTACAGTGTCCCTACAGTGTCCCTGCAGTGTCCCTACAGTGTCCTACAGTGTCCCTACAGTGTCCCTGCAGTGTCCCTGCAGTGTCCCTGCAGTGTCCCTACAGTGTCCCTGCAGTGTCCCTACAGTGTCCTACAGTGTCCCTACAGTGTCCCTACAGTGTCCCTGCAGTGTCCCTGCAGTGTCCCTACAGTGTCCTACAGTGTCCCTACAGTGTCCCTGCAGTGTCCCTGCAGTGTCCCTGCAGTGTCCCTACAGTGTCCCTGCAGTGTCCCTACAGTGTCCCTACAGTGTCCCTACAGTGTCCCTGCAGTGTCCCTGCAGTGTCCCTACAGTGTCCCTGCAGTGTCCCTACAGTGTCCCTACAGTGTCCCTACAGTGTCCCTGCAGTGTCCCTGCAGTGTCCCTACAGTGTCCCTGCAGTGTCCCTACAGTGTCCCTACAGTGTCCCTACAGTGTCCTACAGTGTCCCTACAGTGTCCCTGCAGTGTCCCTACAGTGTCCCTGCAGTGTCCCTACAGTGTCCCTACAGTGTCCCTACAGTGTCCCTGCAGTGGCCCTACAGTGGCCCTACAGTGTCCCTGCAGTGTCCTGCAGCACAGCCTCGGCTATGCCGTTGAGGATGAGTGAGATGTTGGTGTTTGATCGGTCGCAAATAACTACGCAAGAAAGCATATCACATTCAACGCGTTTCTACACTTAACGTGGCTAAATTCCAGCTCTGAGAACTTGCAGTGAACATTATTTTTGAAGGCAGAGGAGGTAGACAGTGTTTCCCCCTCCCGTGTGGAACAGAGGTCACTCTGGAAGGGGTCGCGGAGGTAGCTCTGTGATATCCGCTTCCTTACGCCGTTCTCTAACAATTGCACTGCTCTTTGAGAGCTCCGAATGAATTCTTCTCCCCCAGACATTCCCGACGACGGTGCAGTCTGGATGAACATGTTTCGGTTTTCCTTCCCCCGAACCTCCGTTCAGCACAGTTGGCTACGTACGGTGTCGAACGAAGTTCAGCATTCGCCCGTGCATGCATACGTGCCGACGCGCGGGCAAATAATCCCGAGAGCCGTACGGCGCGTGGAAGGCCCTCTTGTAGCAGCGAATGAATAAAGATGGGTGCACATGCCGAGCAGGTAGCATGTACGTGCAGCGGCATGGATTCTGGTGTCGGTGGACTTACGGAGGCTCGCGTTTGCGTTTGAACATATATGAACCCAGGAAGCTGCCGGGCACCATCGATGTGATCGGGAGCCAGATGATCGGCATCACCCGCGTGGAGGGCAGGAGGCGAGATCGCGACGGCCTCCCCGAGCCCAGCCCCATCCAGGCAAGGGCCGTCCCCACCACGCAAATGCCGCTGCAGCCACCACATGTCCACCACACTCCCGGCACCGCTGAGTCGCCACCGCACCGCCACCGCACTGCCGCACCACAGCCGCGCCGCCGTCGCAGCCCCGCCGCGCTGCCACGCCGCTGCGGCTCCCGCCACACCACCGCAACGCCGTATGTTCAACTCCTTTCGCACGCTGTGTTAACCAACCGCGCTAATCGGCGGTGCCGGGGCTGTCGAGTCCCGGCGAGGTACACCCGTGCAGCCGTTTTGAACGTCCGCTGCTGGACGAGGGGCACCCTCCCAACACCCCTTGCGCGGGTCTTGGGGGACGGCGCCATTCCTTAGAGGGCCGCGGTCCGCTTCGAACGTCACCCGCCAAACGAAGTGCGCGGTTTTGCCAGGGTTTGGTCATCAAAGGCGGGCGACTGCATCCGACAAGTGATTGCCGTCGTCGCCTTCGAGCTGAGCTCTTCTCGATCGTGCGGCGCAGTACACATTTTTTTTATTTTGCTGCAGCGCCCAGCACCGATAGCCCCAAAATCAGATCCCGTGCTTGGTATGTATGTACGGTAAAACCTTGGATTGCGAGTAACTTTGTCTGCGAGTGTTTTGCAAGACGAGCAAATTTTTTGAAAATAGATATAAATTTGATGAACGAGCTAGAGTCTTGCAATACGAGTAGTAGTACGTATATACGCTTTGTCGGCCGAGCGTCACGTGATCACAACTGATATACGAGTGCTTTGATATACCAGTGCTTTGGATTGCAAGCACGTTTCCGGAACGAATTATGCTCGCAATCCAAGGTTTTAGTGAATGTTGAACTTCTTTCGCACCGCACGTAGCCAACCGCGGCTAATTGGAGGTACGAGGGGGGGGGGAAGGACAACAATCGAAACACAAAAAAGCAGTTCTAAAAGAAATGGGTTTTCAATCTAGATTTCAAAGTGCATAGCTTCAGTGGCTTCCAAGTGAAGCCACTGAAGCTGTTCACGTACGTAGCCAACCGTGCTAGTCGGTATCCGGGATGAGCTGGCAATGTCCGTCGAGCGCTTGCCCAATCCCACCTGCCTTTTTATTAAGCCGTTCCGCAGTCTCGTACCGCTCTGAAGCCACTGAGGCGGCTCCCTGGCCTGCAGCCCCTTGCAGGAGTTAAACGCATGCAGGTGTCGGCCCTACCTCTTACACTTGAACAAGGGGGGGGTGGGGGTGGAGGGGGGCACGTGTCAAGCCATACGAGCCCGGCAACCGGGAAACGTGGGCCGGGTGGGGGTGGGCAAAGTCTTTGAAATTCATCGCGGCGGTGGGTTTTGTGAACGAGGTTCCCTGTAAACATTTTTTGCCGTCTTTGAAGGGTAGGGGGGGGGTGGGGTGGCTTCGTAACAAAGGGCTCGCGCGTGTTTGATATTTGACGTTGCCTGCTTTGGTCAAGATTTCGAATGAACATCTCCGTTTCCTTTCCTTGCCGCCCGCGCTGGGGTTTTAATTGTGCAATTGTAATCGGATAACGAGACCCTGGTGATTACCTCTGTCTCGCTAAAAACAGAAATGCCACATTCTCGGGCGAGGGCTAAGTGGTACTGTCAGATGAACACTCTGTACCTGCTTGGGTTTTGGAGACACTTTGGCCTGACAGCCGGGCGTTCAAAGGTCCTGAGCTGAGACACGTTTAGTAATCAGTAAAAAAAAAATGTGCAAAGTGCAAAAAACCATGGTAACTCATCAAGACTTTTGAGGACCCTACTAGGTGGCGCTGGGCTCGGATGCACTGAGCCACCACTCGCGAGTTTCAGGCTGTGATTTTGGGTTTCAGCCGTCCGGAAATGAACGGTGCTCCCCAGGGTAACGAGACTATGACTGTAGTAAATGAAAAAAAAACATTGTTTCACATACAACAAACATACTCTTTGGTTCTGTCGGTAAAGTCACGTAGACGTAAAAAATAGAAATGAATAAACCACGACGTTTCGATTGCGAAACAAGCAATCATCATCAGGTGTGACAGCCACAGCAAGGAAATTTTTTACTGTGAAAAATTTCCTTGCTGTGATGTATTTATTTCAATTTTTTATTTTTATGTATTTTATTTATTTTTTCACCTACGTGACTTTACTGAAAGAACCAAAGAGTATGGATCCTTGCAGTCACGAAAACTTCAAATCTAGAATACAACAAGCAGTTTTGTTTGGCTTTCGCAACCAATATTATCCACAATAGAGGTTTTTGAGTGAGATCGCGTAACGTGCTGTTTAACCCGCCACCGCCCGACAGCGAAATTGGTAAGGTTCGTCACGTAAACAAAATATACCAATTTGTTACTCGTACAGCACACCGGTGTGTTGGGGGGGTAAACCCACAATCATTTACAATTTGAGTACGACGTTTCGTCCGTAATTACAACCAGCATCGTCAGGTGACAGCCAGAATTGTGGATCGTGCTGTCGCCAGATTTGCATGGAAGATGAAAGAAAGGTAGGTGTGCACTTAGTGTGGCTAAGAAAATCCCGTCCCCTCCATTCCTTGGCAGTTCTTTGGCACAGAGTGGTGCACCGCTCGCTGCAAGCAAGTGGATGTCATAAACGCGGTCCGGGCATAATTGTGGGCAACGGTACATTTTTGGGGAAAAAAATAAAAAAAGGCTGTGTCCCCAGGACGCTGAGCGAGGAATCGGCCTGCGCGGGTGACCTTGCTGAGCGCGCGTGCGCCGAGCACAAGCCCGACTAGAAGGTAGCGCCGTTCCACCTTGCCGCTTCGCTCCCGCACGTGGCCTCCGCCGCAGTTTGGCGGGGGCGGACGCCGGTAATGATTTCCAGCGACGGAAGCTTTTAATCTGCCGGACGGTGATGTACGAGAAGGAAAGTCCGCGCGCGGCCCTTGGGATGCGTGTTTTTAATGCGCGCCTTACACTCGCGCATGTGCGCACGCTTTTTTATTTTTTTGTTATTATTATTATTATCCGGTACGGCTTGTCGCCACGTCGCGCACCATTAATGTTCACCTGAGAGGCTTTGATACCGTAGGTGCACGCCAGTGGACGAATGGGGTATTTGTTGCCGCACGTGCGAGAGAGATAGAGAGAGAGAGAGCGAGAGCGCGCGTGTGTGCCGGAAATTGCGCGCCTGCAGGTTTGGTCTCGGGAGTGGCGATGTGGCGGGTTCAGCGCTGTGCGCCACAAACCCAGCGGGTCGGGGTTTGAGTCCTGATTATCATGGACCCCAAACCTAAGTCTAAACCAGCTCTAACTCGAGTCTAACACAACCCTGATCCCTATTTTAATCGTAAGCCAACCATAATCCTAACCAAAACCTAATTAAAGCCTAATCCTAATCTTAACACAATCTTAAATTAACCCCAACTCTAACAAACATAACACATACCCAATCCCAATGGGAATGCTATCTCTAACCTTACCTATAACCATAACCAGACCCTAACCTAAAACTAATAAATATTCTTTTTCACTTTCCAAGTAAGGCCCACTGAGCTATATAGTAATTTTTCTGAAGTGACCTGGCCACAAATGATAGCTTAGCGAAGTGGCTTATCATGTGGAAATGTATAGCAGCCAAATACTCTAAATGCATCTTGATTCTGAATGTGGAGAGATAAACTGGAGAAAAATCCACTCGACCGCGTGGAGAGAGACATGCAAACTCCAAATATACAGGCGTCAGTTCGGGATTGAACCCTTGACCTCCACCGTGGCGACCCCATAGCTAATCCTGACCCGTACCTAAACCATAACACTAACCCCGAACTCCTAACATACATAACCCGACCACAACCCCAAGCCCACCTGAGACTCTGCCGCGTGTCTGTGGCCGTGCCCCAGGTGCTCGGGACGCTGCCGCCCCCCGGAGACTACAGTGCGAACCAGGGCAAGCCTCCGCCGTCCTTCGCACCCCCAACAGCCCCGCCGCCCCTGCGGCCCATGGGCCTCCCGCCTAACTTCATGCCACCGCCACCCATCCTGCCGCCACCCGTGAGTGTGGGCCCTCCGCACATACCTCCTCCAGGTGAGCACGACACAGCCACACACCTTGCACCAGCACCGCCCCTACACTAAGCTCAACCCCGTCCCCAGCGCCAACCTCAACTGCGCCCCACACACCAACCCCCGTTCATAACCCCAACTCTGCCCCTCACCCCATCCCCACCCCTAACCCCAGCACTGCCTGTAACCCCCAACACCTCCTCTCACCTTATCCCCAACCCGATCCCTTACCCTCAATTCCGCCCCAACACTAACCCCAACCCTGCCGCTAATTCCAACCTCGCCCCTAACCCCGACCCCGCCCCTAACCCCGACCCCGCCCCTAACCCCAACACCGCCCATAACCTTAATCCCAACCCCACCCCTTACCCCGAGCTTGCCCCAACACACCAACCCTGCCCCGCATATTAAGCGCATACAGTAAGTCCTCGTTTAACGCGGTGGATGTGTTCCTGAAAAGTGCGTGGTACGTGAAAAACGCGTCGGGCGAAAACAATTTCCCCGTAAATAATTGTACGATGCGACGCACAAGCAGTGACATGGCGGGACAAATAACTGAGCGTAGACCGCCACGTCACTGTGTCGCTCTGCGCACTGTATTCCTGTACCGTTCAGCCACGCAGCTCAAGAAATCGGTTCTGTATCTGTGCACGTTCCACGTTATATCTGTGCACGTTCCGTGTTATATCTGTGCACGTTCCGTGTTATATCTGTGCACGTTCCGTGTTATATCTGTGCACGTTCCGTGTTATATCTGTGCACGTTCCACGTTATATCTGTGCACGTTCCACGTTATATCTGTGCACGTTCCACGTTATATCTGTGCACGTTCCACGTTATATCTGCATGTTCCGTGTTATATCTGTGCACGTTCCACGTTATATCTGTGCACGTTCTGTGTTATATCTGTGCACGTTCCACATTATAACGGTTCGCGTTCCGTGTTATATCTGTGCACGTTCTGTGTTATATCTGTGCACGTTCCACGTTATAACGGTGCACGTTCCACGTTATATCTGTGCACGTTCCGCGTTATATCTGTGCACGTTCCGCGTTATATCTGTGCACGTTGCACGTTATATCTGTGCACGTTCCACGTTATAACGGTGCACGTTGCACGTTATATCTGTGCACGTTCCACGTTATATCTGTGCACGTTCCACGTTTTATCTGTGCACGTTCCACGTTATAACGGTGCACGTTCCACGTTATATCTGTGCACGTTCCACGTTATATCTGTGCACGTTCCGTGTTATATCTGTGCATGTTCCACGTTATAACGGTTCGCGTTCCGTGTTATATCGGTGCACGTTCCACGTTATATCGGTGCACGTTGCACGTTCCACGTTATAACTGTGCACGTTCCACGTTATATCGGTGCGCGTCCCGCGTTATGACGGTGCGTGTTTCGCGTTGCAAGGGCACGCGGTTTCGCGTTGTAACGGGGTGCACGTTCCACGTTACGATAGTGCGCATTCCGCATTGTGCGACAAGTGTTCCCGAATGGAAGAACCGCGTTATAGCGTGAACACCGCCACGCGTTAAGCGAGGACTCGCCGTAGACGGAAGCGACTTTTGTGTGTCACGTTGCCTCCCCTCCGCTCCCCTCCCCTCCCCTCCTTTCACCTGCGGCACGGAGACCCCCGGGCATCTCGCTTGCCAGTTTTCTGGAAAATTCTGAAGCCCCGTAGTTTGTCCCCGTTTAGATCCAATGATCGCTGTCCCCTTGGTCGCCCACTCGCATCCCATTATTCGTCTCGGCGCTCGTCCCTTGGAATTGATTCCGGCCGAAGTTTCAGACCCATTGCGCTGATTGCAACTGGTTGCCTTTCCCAACGTTTTCGGAGCCACTTTAAGGATCGCCGTCTTGCGCTTGTGTCTCTTCTTCATCTTCTGCGCATTTATTTATTGGGGTTGAACAAAAACAAAAAAGCCACGCGCGCTGACGATGTCACTGTGTTCTTTAAAGTAATCGAATTGAGTTGAGTAGCGAGACCGTTGGCAAAGAATGTTGAGTTGGCCGAGCCGTGTGGATTACAGTGGCCACAAGCCCTAATTTAACACAATCGTCTTCAGCCCGCTGCAATTTGCGCAAACGTTCGCCAACGACGGTAATAGTTTGACGTTCAGAAGCTGTTGCATTTACAGCTGTTTGTCAACCCACTGCTGGATGACGGCCTCCACAGGCCCTGCTGGTCATGTGGTTTGTTTAACCATACTTCACCATGCTGATCACTGTTGCTTTTCGGGAAGAGGGGAACCAGCACTGGTTCAGACATCACCCCCACCCCCACCCTACCCCCGACTGGACGTCAGCTGTAGCCAGGAGTCGAACTCGGTTTGCTGGGTTAGCGGCTAGTTGCACGAACGGCTGCCGCTTCACGCGACGTTCCGCCGAGCCGAAGACAGGCGGCGGCCCGTCAACTTTTCACCCCGGCGACGATGTCGCTTGCGAGCGGCGAGGCGCCGGCGGCCAGCTTGGTCACGAGCGGTCACGCCGATCCATCGTGAGAGCCCAGCTGTAACGGGCGCCGCTTTGAACACGATTGCGTCGCTCGGCATCCGTGCCCCGTTTCATCAGCCTCGCCTCGTGAACGAGCTGACTCGCCGCGCTGTGACCTCGGCCCCCATGCCTCGCCGCCGCTGCTGCCGCTCATCAAAGCCGAGCGTGCCTATTTGGGGCCCGTTTGGCGCTCGGCGGAGAAAGGTCGATCGCGATCGATGGAATTGTTTCTGCGTAATCCGCTCGTGCGTTTCGCGTTGGGCCCCGGTGGCGGTGCTGGAGACGGCGGGGGGAGCGGTACGCGCGCATGGTGGTACGGTACACTGAGCGGTACGGTACACGGAGCGGTACGGTACACGGAGCGGTACGGTACACTGAGCGGTACGGTACACGGAGCGGTACGGTACACGGAGCGGTACGGTACACGGAGCGGTACGGCACACTGAGCGGTACGGCACACTGAGCGGTACGGCACACGGAGCGGTACGGCACACTGAGCGGTACGGCACACGGAGCGGTACGGCACACGGAGCGGTACGGCACACTAAGCGGTACGGCACACGGAGCGGTACGGCACACGGAGCGGTACGGCACACGGAGCGGTACGGCACACTGAGCAGTACGGCACACGGAGCGGTACGGCACACGGAGCGGTACGGTACACCGAGCGGTACGGTACACGGAGCGGTACGGTACACGGAGCGGTACGGCACACGGAGCGGTACGGCACACCGAGCGGTACGGTACACGGAGCGGTACGGCACACGGAGCGGTACGGCTCACGGAGCGGTACGGCTCACGGAGCGGTACGGTCGCATGTTCTGACGGCGGTCGGCCTTGCCGGGCCGTGCCCCGGCTACGGGCTCCCGGCTCGCTCGACGCTGCCAAGGGCTCGCCAGCGCCCGTGAGCCGATGGGCATCGAGGAAATGGGGGGGGGGGGGGGTGGGGGGGGGGGTGCCGTGGCTCGCGAGCGCACTGTGCCGCGAACCCGTTGGACTTGAGTTGGGTTCACGGCGACGGTGATCATCGGTGGCGGGAATGGTGCCGAGGTGACCGGGCCCGTAGCGCAGGGCGCTGCGGCACCAACAGGCCAGGGTGAACGAGGCAATGAAGTTGAGCTGGTGCAGCAGATGTTTCTTCACAGCTGCTGAGAACCGCTGTGCTGATTGGGAGGCAGGGGGTGGTGGCGGCGGCGCTGCGGTCAAGCAACCCCCATGACCAGCACGCTGCGGGGGAGGCCTCCATCCAGCAGTGGATTGCCAAGGGGGCTGCAGATAATTTATTATTCCACTGATAGAGCATCAATTTCATATCCCCACGCGCCTCGCCGAAGATTCAATGAATGAGCGCTGTTATTAAGGGACTTTTGAATGATGAATTAGCTCGTAATGCGCGTTTAAAAAAAACCCCACGGCTTTCACGGCTTTGTCAATTTGAAACCAACAGAGATCGTTCGTGCGTGCGGCGTGAAGAGGCGCGTCCCGTCGCGCGCACCTCATTCACCATTCACCCCGGTGTTCCCATTCTTCATACGCAGCGGCCGCGAGGCGCAGCGTTCAGTCCCGAGCGTCTGCGAGCGTTCTTATCTCTCGCCGGGGGGGGGGGGGGGGGGAGAGGAGGGAGAGTCGGGTTTTGGCAGGCGGCTGCGAGCAATCCGAGGCGGAAGTGGTTTTGGGCACGGGTACAGAAATGTGCTCCTCATCTTGGCTTTATCGGCACGCACGTGCCCAAATTTCAAGCGCAACACGTAGGCGGCGCCGATCCAGATGGGGAAAACGGGGGTCCTGCCGTGGGAGCCAGATGTGAGTGGGCGTAAAGACGCTGTCTGTAGGATGGCCCCTCGGATGCCTTGTGTGGGTAAGCGGGTGAAAGTGACTCCGCTTGCTCAAGCAAAGCGCGGTGCGTTGTGCTGCGCTGCTCCCTCCTCTGTTGGTGGATATTTGAGCCATTGGTGGACATTCCACATTCTCATGGCAAACGGCCAGCGTAGTTCGTGAGTGTTTCAGTCGGAGGGTATTCGGCTGTTTAGGTGGCCTCGAGTCAGCGGGAAATGTTACTGTGACCATTGGTGACTTCCTGCAAAGTGGTACCAATTTTTATTGATCCCTCAAGAATGATTGGCTGAGTTGACCCACAACCAGGGTTTTAGCTCGCAACTTTTCAATTGAGTTCAGCACCGCAACAAGACCCCCTGGCCATATAACAAAGGTAGTGTTCGTGTTAATTAAGGTGTTTAAATTGACCCTGACTGCTTAGAAACAGAATTAATTTGATGACGACAAGTCCGTTTTTTCCCCCTGATTTCCAGTTGGCTCTGTTATGCGGTTAACCATTCATTGAGGATGACTTGGGTCGTGTGAAGCGCATGCTTACCAGCCACATGGAGCCCCTTTGCGAGCCGGCGAGATGTTAACTATCTCAACTGGTATACAGGTGGTTGTGGGTTCGATCCCAACCCTGTGACGCCTGCAGTATATTTGGACTTTGCAAATTCTTTCCGTGATGGTGTGGATTTTTTTTCTCAAGATCCTCCAGTTTTCCCCTTCGCATTTAGAAGCACGCGTTTGGAGTATTTGGCTGCTTCTCTAAATTTCCACACCACAGGCCACTTCGTTGAGCGACTATGTGTGGGCCAGGTCGCTTCTGAAATAATATGAAGCTCAGTGGGGCCTTACCTCGTAAAATAAAAAAAAATAGTTTGGTTTATAGTTTCGGAAAAAAAAGTTGTTTCTGGCAGGTGACTCAAACGTCATCAAATCTCATGCATTTACCAATGAGTCGGTGGTGATGCGGCTGCTGCGTTGGCAGTGATGTGCACAAGCACGATTGTAACGAAACAAACTCGGCGCGTTCGGCAATAACATCGCAAGCGTTGAAGGCAGATAAAAAAAATCTTCGGTGGGCAACGTTCCGGGCAACGACCCTTCCGGACGTGTAATACATTTACAGTGATTTAACGCCTCCAGCCGCCACTATCTCGTAATTATCACGATTCGTTTCTTTGTCCAGCGCTTTGGGATTCTCGATGAAGGGCACTTTTTACGTGGAATTTTCCCCCTCGTTATTACTGCACCGTGTTCAAAGTGAGCCTGTGTTTGTGGTTAATTCCTCGCCCAAGAGGGCAGTCCCATTGGCCCTTCGCACCCCACCGGATTGTTCCCTTCCCGAATGCAGCCACGGCTAATTTCATAATTCATCAATTTGGGAATATTCTCGATAACCCCCCCCCCCGGCCCCCCCACCCCCAGAATGCGCGGTGATCCCGGCGCACACGTAAAGTCTCCCGTCGGCGGTGATGTCGGTGCGAAGATTACAGGAAGGAAAAGAGAAGCGGCAGCGTTTTATCCGCCTACAGGGTGATAGTTTGGCGCGCGCCGTGTTTGCGCGCCGTGTGCCCTGGGCTCGCTGGAAAGGCGTGGGAGAAATGCGGCCTGAAGTTTGGGATCCTCTGCGAGAGGGGAAACTCGCGTGGGCCACGGGAGCGACCGGTGTGGACTAAGCCAGGCGAGAGTGTCTCCTCTGACTTCACGAGCATCGGCGTGGGAAGCGGTGGCGCAGCGCCTTGGCGTACTGCGCTACCAACGCGGCGACCAGAGTTCGAGTCCCGCTCATGGCCAACACCAGCGACGATTATCTGAACCTGTCCTGGGCTCTCCCCGAGGTCGACTCGGCCTCAAAATGAGAGGAAAGCGGCCCGGCGTGGTTCTGCCCACCCGCCGCCCCCTCGTGTGCCGTGCCGGCCTTCATAGACGCTCTCTAACAGCGCTTTCCCCAAAATTGTTCAGGCGATACGGGGGGGTGGAGATTCCACGTTCCCATGACGGGTGCCGGTCTGGCCAGAGGAAGACCGCCGTCGGCAGCAGCATCTTTTTCTCGTCCCTGTTTTTGGGGGGGGGGGGGGGGGGCTGTGCGGGGAGCGCGACCGTTGCCTTCACCGATATCTCCTTGCAGCGGTCTCTCCACTTCTCTCTGTCCTTCCGTCCCATCCACGCCAGCTGGATCGCGGCTTCCCTTTTCTTTGCGGCCCCGTCCGTCACCCATTCGTCCCGGCCACGTGGTTTAAATATTGGAGTTTCCTGCACTTGACCCGGCCAGGCATGGCCCTGATCCTTTGACGGTGCCTCCTGAGCCGACGGACCCCCTCATGGGTAATTGAACTCCGGAACCATTTCGCTTACGAGTCGCGTCGCTCCATGCCTCATCTCGTTATTGAGGGCGCGTGGATGCGGGGCGGTGTGCGGGGCAGCGCGTAAGCTCCCCCCCCCCCCGCCCCCCCCCCGAATGCCCCGACACCTTCCGTCGGCAGGCCACCAGATGGTGCGCTCAGACAGACGGAGAGGCGGTCAGAATAAACAAGCTTCACTCTGAAGACGTTTCAAGTGGTCCAGCGGTGCCGCAGAACAAGTAAATACATGACGAATACGTGAGTAAACAGATGATGAAAAACGAATCCTGAACGAATTCACCCCAAGGCCAACCTGCCGAGAGTCTCATGACTCCTATTTTAGGAGGGTTCTGCGTTGGGTCATCTGGCCAATTTTGTTTTTAACTCGACAGCACGCAGAGTGCGTGCATGCTCTACTCGTGAACATGTGAGTTGCCTTTGCAAGCTTTCGTTTTTCTTGGCTGCGTCAGTGGCGCGTGGCGCCCGGGACCCCCATCGCCCGCGTCGCCGACCCGTGCCTACCGGCGCGGTTAAGCACGGTTAAAACGACGCGCCGTGACCTGCGTCGATTGACCCGAGGGCCCGTTGTCCGCGATTATTTTTTCAGCTCGAGAGACAACTGGTGGGGGCGGGGTATGGTGTGTCCGCATGTGGTTCCTATTTTCTCACGTCTCTGTACGATTGTCGCCGTGATCCTAATGTGATCGTGCGATGGTTATCGCGGGGGCATTTGCAAAGCGGCTTATCGTTTACAAGGGACGATTAAACACTTCCTGGACACGTGCTTTCTTTTTGGGGAAGGAAATTTAACGTGAAAACGGCCCTCTAAGCTTCGAGTTCAAGCGAACTCGATTGTTTGAAAGCGTCTCTCAGTGTACCGCAATTTGTGTCCTCTCATTATTATAATATTGCGTTTTAAAAAAAGGCTAATTTTGTTAAAGATACAGTTAATTAATTTGCTTTTATACGTTGGGCACAGCTTTTAGGATATTTTTTTTGTATAACTGTATATATCCTGGCCACTTGATTCAAACATTTTCAGATTGTTTTGTTGTTAAATTAAACGCGTGGCGGTCAAGTGGTGGCGGTGCGGCGGGTTAGCGCACAGCGCAGTAAAGCTGGCGAACATCGGCGGCGATCGACCTCTGAACCGGTCTTGCCCCCCGTAACCGGCCCCCCACCCCTTTTATTCTCCAAACGACATTGGCCAGCGTAGTTAACGTGTCGTGGAATAACTCCCAGGACGCGCATCGCGGCATGCGGAGCGCCGCTTATATGCACGCATGTTGAACTCCTTTCGCACCGTGCGTAGTCAGCCGTGCCAGTCGGATGTGCGGGGGAAGGACAAGAAACTAAACACAAAAAAAGCAGTTCTAAAGAAATTAAGTTTTCAATCTAGATTTTAAAAGTGCATAGCTCCAGTGGCTTCCTCACATCGGAAGGGAGGAGCGTTCCAGACGACATCGGAAGGGAAGAGCGTTCCAGACGACATCGGAAGGGAAGAGCGTTCCAGACAACATCGGAAGGGAAGAGCGTTCCAGACGACATCGGAAGGGAAGAGCGTTTTCTGACAACATTGGAAGGGAGAGCGTTCCAGACAACGTCGGAAGGGAGGAGCGTTCCAGACAACATCGGAAGGGAAGAGCGTTCCAGACAGCCGCAGAAGCGCGTCTTAAAGCGCCGCGCGATGCGGTGACCGTCTTTGTTCTATGGCGAGCCAAAATCCGCTGCTGTGCGAGGATGACCACGTGATGGCTGTTACTCCTTGACGAGATCAGCGAGGTATCGTGGTTCATTTGTGTGTGAAGCACTCTGTGCGTAATAAATGCGACCTCATAATTGAGGGCTGTAAATATGAGAACGTTTATCAACATTAACAAAGGTACGCAGAAATGCTAAAGCTGTTAGTTTCCAGCTCGGACATCGCCTGTTCGCGGACCTAAGCCAGTGCAGGAAATTCCACATTCCTCTGGTTGGGGGGTGGGGGTGGGGGCATTCATACCACAGGACAAATGCTGTCGACAAAGCAGTGCTTGTTTTATCGACCATTGGAGGAATGGTGTGCTGAGCCGACCCCTGACTGGGATTTGAAATTGCATTTTGAATGTTGCAAGTCCTGTCAAGGGAGTGCAATGCGGGACAGTGTCACATCCGCGTTCTCAAAACAAACAATCGATGAGTTTTCTGGGGAAAAAAAAGTTTCAATGTTTTTTTTTTAAACGCGATTGTCTGAAACATGACCCATCACAGTTACCCCATTTACTGGATCCGTTAAAAAAAAAAACCCCAACTTCTCCCTTGCAAAAGAAAGAATTCAATTTCGTGGTGCGTTCCCAGAGATCAAATATAAAGGATGCGGCGGCCGCAGTCGTTCCGACCGGTCATCAAATTCCATTAGCCCCGTGCCGTGCAATGGATTTCATCGTCCGCGCTGAGGAATCGCAACACGGGCGGATGTTTTCATTTCATTGCTTTGTGCAATTTGACTAATGTCATGATTATTATTATTCATTTTATTACTGTTCAGCCTTGATACGAAATGATTTCCAAATCAATGACGTTCAAAATGCCCAGAGTGCGTGATGGCTTTGCTGCTGTTGTTGTTGTTGGGGAGAAGGGGAGAGGGAGGGGGGGTCGTGGAGGGTAGGGTATGGGGGGGGGGGGGCTAGTGGTGGGGGGGATGGGGGGGGGCTAGTAACGGTAGGAAGATAGGAAGTGAAAGAGCCCCCCCGGAGAGAGCGGCGGGGGGGGGGGGGGTAAAGTTTATTATATATTTATTTGTTTTCTTCTTCTAAGCCCTTCGTAAGGACTGACCCAGCAAAACGAAAGTGGGGGGCATTACGGCACTCGCGCGGCTATTTTCCTGCCCCCCCCCCCCCCCACCAAAACCTGTCCTCGGCCTCCGCGTGGGCCCTCGTCTAAGTGGACAAACAGCCGGGGACTTAAGCGGCGGCGGCGGCGGCAGCAAAGTGCCACCAAATGAGCGGAAACAAAAAAAATGGCAAAATTGCACCTTCCCGCCCCCCCCCACCCCCCCCCCCCGCCCCCCCCCCGCCCCGCAAGATTGCGGTCGACAACTTCTAAAGCAAGCGGGAGTAATTGAAGCACTGTGAAGCAGCGTTTAGTTTGTTTTAGAGCCATTTACGCCGGGCCCCCCCCCCCCCCCCGCCGCCGCCCTCGCCGCCGCCGCAGCGATTCACCGCTCGTTTTCTGGCGATGCTTTGGCGGAGCGAGAGCGCGGTGGGGGCGAACGCCCGGGCGCTTTTATGCCGAGGCGTTTTTTTTTCTTTCTTTCTTTTTCCGCCCCCTTTTCCCGCTTTCGCCGCGCTCCGCTAATGCCTCTAATGCAGTCAAATGAGTCGGATTGTTTCATGCGAGAAGTAATTTTGGCCAATTTCGGTGGCTTTTTGCGCTTCTCCCTTCTATCTCGCTCCCTCCCCCCCCCTCCCCCTCCCCCCCACACCCATCCCTTCCCACCCACACCCCCCACGGCCCAACGAATTGCACCCTCCTCCCCCTCCGCAGAACTTGCGTTACCCCCTCACGCTGCTCTTTGGGGGGGGGGGGGAGTTGCAGCGGGTCAAGGCACGCCGCCCGCCGTTTCGCGATCGCTTGGGCCCCTTCCGCCTCGCCTCTTTGCGCTTCGGTTTTCCGTGAAGTTTGGCGCCCGGGTGAGGCCGCTGGGCTTGCGCGTAGCTCTTTGGGTAGACGGCGGCGGTGGACCGTGTCGCTTGATCAGCTGTTGGTCGCCGCGCGGTTGCGCGTGTGTGCACCTGGCCTGGCACGGGCGTCGTGGTGGCGTCTTCACGTGGACATTCACAGCAGCCAAATGCTCCTCGACGCGTCACGTTGATTCTAAATGTGGCGGGGGGGGGAAAAAAAAATATGAGAGGACCCGGAGAAAAATCCACGCGACCTAGGGGAGAGGTGACACCAATTCTAGATTTAAAGCTTTCGTGACTGCTAGGATCCATACTCTTTGGTTCTATTGGGTAAAGCCACGTAGGTGAAAATAAAATAACAAAAAATCACGACGTTTCGGCCACAACACAAGCGGCCTTCATCAGGTGAAGGGACGAGGCTGTCAGCGCTGTCCTCCAGACAGTCTCGTCCCTTCACCTGATGAAGGCCGCTTGTGTTGTGGCCGAAACGTCGTGATTTTTTGTTATTTTATTTTCACCTACGTGACTTTACCCAATAGAACCAAAGAGAGAGGGACACCGCAAATTCAAAAGATACAGGTGTCAGGTGGTCGGGACCGAACCCACAACCTCCTCTATGCCAGGCGAGGTAGTTGAAGATCTCACCACCGCGATTTGGAATCCAGGCCGGAAGTTGACTCATCATCCTCCGTGCGGAATGTCAATTGAATAAGTGCCACTTTGTTGGGAAGATAGCGGTTAGTCATCTTACGGTGGTTTTGGTCCCTGCCATAGGAGCGTGGAGTTGCTGCTGCTGCTTTAGAATAGCCGGTGGAGGTGTGTGCTGTCCTGTTGCTGGTTTGAGCAGGGGAGACCCTTAGGCCCCCCGTCACTGTGTTTTTTCCACCACAATGCCGGTGCTAACCGCTTACAACCTAAAATTAATGGAGTACGCACATTGAATATTGTTTATTTTGTAAGGTGCAATCACATGTTCTTAATTGCTGGTTCACGCACGTGGGATTTCTTAAAATGTCTTTATTTTCATTACTTTTGTGAGACTGCGCGCAACTGAAGCTTTGCGGTATCTTATTAACAACAAAAAGCGTTTGATTAGACTAATTGATGGGTTTTGTTATCAAGGGTCCTTGGAGTGTTATGTGCAAGGGGGTGTGTGTGTGTGCATGAGCACGTGTGTGCATGCGTGCACAACACCTGTGACGATTATCTGAACTGGTCCTGGGCCTCCCCGAAGTCAGCTCGGCCTCAAATGAGTGCCTTCATAGGTGCTCGCTAACAGCGCTTGCCCCAGCAGTCTGTTAAGGCTATATGGGGGGATCTTTGTGTGGTGGTGGGGAGCGGTGGTGTAGCAGTTAGCACGTTGCGGTTGCGAACCTGACGACCAGAGTTCGATTCCCGCTCATGGCCATCACCATTTTACGATTATCTAAACCGATCCTGGGCCTCCCCAAGGTAGACTCAGCCTCAAATGAGTACCTGGTGCCGTGTGTAAATATCGCCACTGGGGAGACAAAGGCGGTCGTGTGTGGTGCTGGCCACCCAACCCCCTCGTGTGCCGTGCCAGCCTTCACGGATGCCCGCTAACGGCACTTGCCCCAACAGTCTACTCAGGCTATACGGGGGATCTTTGTCTTTGTGGTGGTGTTGGTGGTGGCGAGGGAGGCGGTTGCATAATGGTTCACGCACAGCACTATAGTAGATCTCACTAACCCGAGTTCGATTCCTGCTTATGATACTTAACACCAGTGACCAGCGATATCCAAACTTTGAGTGAGTCTTAAGTGAGTGAGAAGGCTCCAACCGTGAACCTTTCCGGCCGTGACCAATCTACCACCCACACCCAGTGCCGTGTGTGTACGCGTGGTGGTGGTGGTGGTGTAACCACCGTCGCTTATAATGCCTTTACACATCCGACCGGAACCGCCCGCACCTCCGTCCCAAGCGACGGTCCGTCTCGGTGAGGGTGCGTGACGACATTGCAGGGGTACGCGTTTTACAACTTTTCCCCCAACTCTCTCTCTGTCTCTCTCTCTCTCTCCCCGCGCGTGAACGGCGGGTGGAATTATCGTGTGGTCGTAACTCCCTCAACCACCGTGCACCCCATGGGCAAGGATTCCCAGCTCCCTCCTCTCCCCCACCAGACGCGCCCACTGCCCTCTCCCCCCCCCCCCCCCCCTAATGCACGCGAGGTGTTGACAGTGCAGCATAATTATAGGCAGATGATAGGAACCACATTAGGCACTTGTGCCGGGTAATTGTGCCACTTGTAGGCTTTTAGCGACAGGCTGCAGCGCATTTGTATGACTCCGGTCCAAACAAGGCTAATCTCGGGGTCCTTAAGATGATTAAATGACTGCTGTTTTAAAGCTAATTTTACCCCGCCAATGCGCTATTTGCTAATGATAAAATGTGCCTTTGAAATTGCCCGTGTGGGATAGAGTTTGAATAAATAGCATTAGAGAAGCCGCAAAATTGGCGGGTACATTATGCTCGTATAATGCGAGCGGCGCATGTGAGCAGCGGGTTTTATTTTTATAACCCCCCCCCCCATTTCTGTAACACCAGCATCCGCCGGGATAAAATGTCCCCTCTTTGATTGCAAAAAACTCGTACATTTGGCCTCATAAATGGTCTTTTGTTTGAGTTTTAAAGTGCGCGGAGGCCCTCTTTGTAATGTTTTGACAAAGTGGCTCTCTCGCTTCCTATTGTATCGGCGCGCCGGGCAAAGAAGCAAGAAAGCCGTGCGTGCGCACACAAAGTAGCGCCGAGCAATTTCGCCGAGCGAGCGACTTGGCGCGGTGTGTGTCCGCCGATACGGCGTTACTTTTTTGCAGCTCGTCGGCCATGACCATCGTTCCGCTGTTGGATGAAGCGGTTCGTGCATCGGTGAGCGCGCCGAGCTACGAACCCGGCGACCTGGGTCTCTCCTGGGTCGACTCGGCCTCAAATGAGTACCCGGTGCGGTGTTTGAACATCGCCGGTGGGGAGACAAAGGCGGCCGGGCGCGGTGCTGGCCAACCACACCCTCGTGTGCCGTGCCGGCCTTCATAGGGTGCTGCTCGCTGACAGCACTTGCCCCAGCAGTCTGTTAAGCCTATATGGGGGATCTTTGTCTTTGTGCCCACCGATATAGCGGTGCTTTGCAAATCATCGTCATCAACATCAGCCACGATTAATCCACCGCTGGATGAAGACCGCCCCCTAGACATCACCGTCTGTCACAGTTGCGCGATGCAGAAATCCCTCCTTTCGCTTGCACATGAGCTGAACTCATCCGCTCCTGGTCCACGGTGATTCGACCGTTGCTACGCACAACACACGGGCGTGCTTTATACTCTTGTCACGTGGTATCATGCTCCAGTGGTTAGTCCAACAAATTCGCCATCTTTGGAATCGACCGATGACAGTTGAGTCCTCGTGATGTACAAATAATTAACTGCTCATTGGGTTCACTTCTGCAGCGCACCGCTCTTTAGCTGCGCGAGCAAACTTGCATTGCAGTTTAGAGATGTAGCCAAGTTCAGTTGCGGGACAAAATTGGATGCGACGGGGTTTTTTTGGGGGGGGGGTGGGGGGGGTGCCGTGGTGGCTGGGGGAAATGTTAGCGACCTCGCCTCGTATTCAGGAGGTCGGGGTTCGATCCTGACCCTGACGCCTGCTGTATATTTGGAGTTTGCGTCTCTCTCTCCCATCATCATCATCATCACTGTGGCTAGGAGATGTTAACTACCTCGCCTGGTACGCAGGAGGTCGTGGGTTTGAACCTGACCCTGACACCTGCTGCTGTATATTTGGAGTTTACGTGTCTCTCTCTCCCCGCGGCCGCGTGGATTTTTCTCCCGGTCCTCCGGTTTTCCCCCCTCCATATTTAGAAACATGCGTTTAGAGTATTTGGCTGCCATAAATTTCCGCGTGACAAGCCACTTTGGTGAGCTATCATTTGCGGCCGGGTCGCTTCTGAAAAAGAGCTACATAGCTCAGTGGGCCTTACCTGGTTAAATAGATTTTTGTTGTTGTTGAGGTTAAATCTGTGCCGTTAGTGGCGACCAAGTTGAAAGCCTCCGATTGCCACGGTTGGCTGCGTACGGTGCGAAATAGGTTCAACGTTCATACATACTTTGATAAACAGATTCAAACACGGGTTGCTTGCCTGGAATCGAAGCCAGGAGTGTCAGGCTGTGTCAGCGGCGCCGGCTCTGCTCTCTGATCCCCCTGAGCCCCCCCCCCCGCCTACCGAGCCCCCTCCCGGCCACCGCTACATATCCAATATCCAATGTGTAGCTGGCTTCCGAATACATCTTTCACGCTTTTTTTTTTCCATGCTCGATTTGAACCAACTAAAAAATTGTTCATAATAGAGTTTTTTTTGGGTATGGTCGCGATATAACCCAAAAAAACCTCTATTGTGGATGATATTGGTCGCGAAAGCCTACGTGTTAAACTAACAAACAAATGCTTCATCAGTGGCTTCCAGCTTTATAATGAGACCCTGCACTCTTGCGTGCATGCGTGCACGTAGGTGGGGCAGTGGTGAGCGTCGCTGCGCTACGAACCCGGCAGCCGGGGTTCGACTCCCGCTTACGGTCAACACTAGTCACGATTATTTGAACCGTTTCTGGGCCTCCCCCAGGTCGACTCGGCCTCAAATGCATACCTGGTGCGGTGTGTAAATATTGACACTGGAGAGGCAAAGGCCGCCAGATGCGGTGCTGGCCACCCACTCCCTCGTGTGCCGTTCCGGCCTTCGTAAGGTGGCTCGCGAGCAGCACTCGCCCCAACAGTCTGTTAAGGCTATGGGGGGGGGTGGGGGGGGTAATCTTTGTCCGTATATATATTTTTTTATTTTGTCCTACCCGTGCGTACACAGAGTAAACATGTGCGTAATGACCAATGATGGCTTCCGCACGAAGTGGCATTTACGGAACGAGGGTCTGAAATGCGCGCGCATTTTAACGAGGTGAAAGCAGCTCATTGGAAAATCGCTGGGTCTTTACGAGCAGGTGGCCGCCCCTGTGGGCGCGCGCGCAGGGGGGGGGGGGGGCGGGGGGGCGGGGGGGCGGGGGGGGGCGGCATTGTGGGCTCGGCTGTGCGTGCGCTAATTGCTGCGGGAGCATCACAGTCGCGGCCGGGAATTTGCACTGCCAGGTAAATGTCTTGTCGGCGTGAGATGGGGCACAACGACGTTAGGGGTGCGGAGGGACGCGAGCCCTTTTTTTTTTGTTTTGTTGTTTTTTGTCGGCAAGTCCTCCCCCGGCTTCGCGCGCGTAAAGACTTTTGGACGATGCTTTTGTGCGTTGCGTATTGTGCACTGCAAGAGCAGTGCACTTGGTCCATTGTTGATGTTCCGAGGCTTTCGGTTGCTGCCGGGAAGAGAACACCTTGTGCTCTTTCCCAACGCAGCGCGTGTCACTTTGCGGTCACGAGCAAAATCAGCGTCCGTGCGAGTGACCCCCCCATAGCCATGGCAACACGTGAGAGGCACTTGGTCCGGATGAGTGTGTGTTTTCACCAAGAGTTCGATGTTTAAAAAAATATATAATTTCCATCATTAGTATTTGTCTCACATCATTACATTTTTGCCTGCATTAGCTACCTTGCACGCGAGACACGATAAAACATCTGTCACAATTTGAGCTCTGTTGCTCAGAATAATTTTTACATTTTCTCTTGGTTTATAGCATGACTCCTGACGTGTCAGGCCACGGACCTATCGACCACTCAATGTGTAAAGACACACGTGCCATTGGTCGGGTGGTTAACATCACCATCGTTTTCCCCTTTTATGAGAACTGGATGTTTGATTACAATGCAGGGATCCCCCGCTATGCATGAGGGTTGCGTTTCCTGGGGAAATGCTACTTAATTCGAAATTGCTCAAAGCGAGCTAATTTCCCCGCAGGCGTTACGTCATAAAATCAGGGGTTGCATTGCTCGCTGACTTTTACGTGAGAAAAAAAAAAACTTGCGTGATTGATAGTGCACAAAAATACGTGTGATTATAAGTTACTATACATTTAACTCATAATAAATACGAATAGTTTGGTAAAACTTGCCAGAGTTTGAGCTCGCTGATCGAGGCCATGTGGGGTGAGCAGTGGTGGCGTTATGCAGATGATGAAGCTAGAGCCCACGGGGATGTTCACCAGAGGGGAAGCTTGCCTCTCTTCTGGGCTTCTCTCTGGACCTTCTTGCCTGATCGCAGAGCATTTAAAAAACAAAATCTGCCCAAAGACAGCTGGGCAGCATTCTTCTTCCGCCCCTTGTACAGCTCCTCGTAGCAGCGATTGCCAGTTGCCGTTGGTGGTGGCGGTGGCATCGTTTCATCGGCCTCTTCCTGAGGTCGTTGTTTTTCTCCAGCTGCCTCGGATCCTCAATTGACAGCTCCTCACCATGGGACTCGCAAGGAACTCCGCCACATTGTCTGACTCCACCACATTAATCTCTGCCGGTAGCCAAACGGTTGGATGATTTCAGGGTTACGATTCGACCCCAGAAGAATTGATTGTCCGTCTTGATGCACAGCGTTAGTTTGTTGAGTCGGCCTGAATGTAGCAGCATATGATTTGCGTGCGTAATTAATACTCGATCCACTTTTCTTGAGTATCGGAATAAATTTTAGTCGATGGAAAAAAAAACACTTAGGTTTAAAATTTTCACCTAATTTGGTCCGCGAGCTAAAAGCGGCACTTACAACAATTGTCTCGATCGCTCACTCAAAATTGCGTCAAATTGAGTTTTTGCTAAGAATTCAAGTTCTCGGCTGCAATGGGCGTTTAATCAATTAACAAAACTACTTTCAAATTGTACATTCCAGAGAGGGCTGCTTCACAAACAAGCGATGCGATGATGGGGTGGAGCACTTTGCTTGGGCCTCTTGATGTTTTAAAAGAGCGCTTTTAATCTTAAGAGCGTTAATCCCTCAACCGACCGTCTTTCCCCGGCTCTTGTCACTTTTAAGTTTCTCCGCTCCGCTGCGCGCTCATCGCCGCGATCGGTCCGATGCACAGCGCGTGAACAAAAAAAATTCGTCCACCGAGTCACTGCCGCCTCAAGTCATTGATGAGGCCACGTCACCATCTACTCATTAAAACGTTCTAGATTTGAAGCTTTCGTGACTGCAAGGATCCAAACTCTTTGGTTCTATTCGGTAAAGTCACGTAGGTAAAAAATAAAATATAAAAAATCACGACGTTTCGGCCACAACACAAGTGGCCTTCATCAGGTGAAGGGACCGTGCTGTCCTCATGACAGCTTGTGTTGTGGCCGAAACGTCGTGATTTTTGTTATTTAATTTTTTCCTACGTGACTTTACCGAATAGAACCAAGAGTATGGATCATTAAAACGTATTTATAAATTGACGTCCGTTTCTGTATCTCCACCTGCATATAAAATATTTTGGTTGTCCTCATCGGCGGGCCTATTGTCGGCCTTCCAGGACGATGTTATCCGCCGGCAGTGTTTGTTCAAGCGAGCAAACCGTGGGCCAGTTTAGCCTTTCTCCGTCCTCGGCATGCGGAATTCTCTTGCCGGTAACTTCCGCCAATCCGGCTGCGCTCATTTAGCAAGCTTGACTCTGCTGATGAGACCTAGAAGCTTGAAACCCCCCCCCCCCCATCCAGAGTTTGCATGCTTAAGCAGTTCGAGGCATCGTTTGACCATTTTTCCCCGCTGCATGGTGTGCGCTGGTGAAGGACCGCTTAGGATGTCACCCGCCACTGACGTTGGTCGTGGTCCAGGAATCGTGACTCAGGTCGCCGGGTTTCGTAGTGCGGTGTGCTTAACCGCTGTGTGCTTAACCGCTGTGTCATAAACTGTCCTAAAAGCCCATCTCCGTCATTCGTTGTCGTCGCGATCCGCGCCTTGTTCAGCCGGTCGCGACACTTCCCCTTCTGCTTATTTCCCTCGCGTTGCCACACTTTGGAAAATCCCTCCCTTTTTGCCATCGTCGTCCATCTTCACCCCACGCAACTGAAGGAACGCGGTAACCCCCGCTTGTCTGCCGCGGCTCCGACGGGCGCCGTTTGTTGCCGGGGGGTAATCGCTCGCTCGGCGCGCTTCGGAGCGCGCGCCTCTTTGAGGCCGGCGTCGCCGCAGCGGCGGAGTGGCCCGCCGTAGTGACGCCCGATCCCTCGTCGCGTGTCGTGCGTTCGCAGGGTTCATGCCGCCGCACATGCCGGGACTCCCGCCGCCCATGGTCGTGCCACCGATGGACAGGTAACAAACGCGCGCGCGGGCGTGGGCGCGGGCGTGGGCGTGGGCTCGCGGTGACCGCTTGGGGCAGAAGTGCGCGGTTCGCGTCTGCCGGGCGTTTAAAAGATCCCGTGACGTCATTCGAAGAGGGCTCGGCCATGGGGCTGCCGGCGTCACGGCGTTGCCGAATTTGAAAAATGAAATGCGGATGACTCGATTGGGATTGCACCGCGGACGCTGATGGGAAACTACCGCAGACTCTGTCTGTACAACACAGCAGCGCCTTCCATCATATGTACGAATTTTTTGTGTTGAGTTGGTTTTCCCGTGCCCCCGCACCTCCGATTAATCACGTCTGGTGCGAAGAAAGTTCAACATACATATATACATATGTATGTTGAACTTCTTTCGCACCGTACGTTGCAAACCGTGCCAATTGGAGGTGGTGATAGCCTTGCGCAATAAGAATGGCTCGAAGACCGAACGACTGAATGACTCTTAATTCATATTGAGTGCCACTTTTTGTTTTCGTATTGCGCTTGCTAGGTTAACAACCCGAAAGTGAAATCGGAAGCCATGGCAAAATATAATGTTAAGGTCTGCCTTACAGCCGCACAAATCATTGGCTTCTCTTGCTTTCACAGGTGCTGTGTGGCTTTTGTTTTGAGACGGAGATAGTCCGATTGAGCATTACGGTGGCCTGTATGGCTGTTGGCTAACATGAGCTAATAGTGGAAATTCCACATTGCTTTGTTGAGCCAGTCTAAGAGTTGATCAGAGAGGTGCATATAAGATGCACCTTTCAATTGGCATCATGCCGGACTGTTCTGACTGATCAAGCAGATAAGCAGTACTGGAGCCAGCTAATCAAATTGCCCAATTGTCGGGTGAAAGATTTTATCTTTTTTTTACGTTGTCCTTATTTGCATGAACTCCCATCGGAAAAAAAATTGACTCTATTAAATGCACATTTATAGAGCAATCTAGGAGGATTTCTTCAGGCGAAGCTTGAAATATACCGTAGGTACAAACGCACAGAATATCCGCTTATTAAATGGGCGTGAGCAGTGGTGGCGTTATGCTAGGTTGTGTTTTTAAACGATCAAACGCCGTCGGTCATCGGTAGATTCGCCAGCTGCGAAGGTAATTGCCAAGGCCCCCGTGATCTTTTAGGCACCACGGTTGGCGAGATGTTAACTACCTCGCCTGGTACACAGGAGGTCCGTGGGTTCGATCCGGACTGTGATGCCCGCTCCATATTTGGAGTTTGCGTGTTCTCCGCCGTGGTCGTGTTAATCTTTTTTCAACACAACGAGCTATCATTTGTGTGGCAGGTCACTTCTGAAAATGATTTTTTTTTTATCGAGAGTGCACAGCTCCACAGTGGCTTCCTGACATCGGAAGGAAGAGCGTTCCAGACAGGCGCAGAAGCGTGTCTGAGAGCGCCCGGCGATGCGGTTACCACCGTCTTTGCGACCGTGCCCCCTTCCCCCGCCCGCGATCTCAACGAAAATGAACGGCGGTTTACCCGGGCGGCCCACCCTCACCCCGCGCCGCTGCGTCTGCTCTTGTTCTTTTTTTTGCCTCCTCAGCGGGCCCCCGCCAGGCTTCCCGAACCGGCCCCCGCCCATGCCGTTTGGCTACTCCACCGTCGGTGAGTTGACCCGACTGAGAGGCCCTGGAGCTTCGCGCCGCTCGATTCCTCCGTGGCCCCGTTGCGCCCGGGCGGACGAAGCCGTCGGGGCGTTTACGCCGTTCGGCGACGAGCGGGGCCGCCGCCCCCGGCCCCCTTTCCCCCCGGCGTGGAGGGAGTAGCTTGGGTGTAACAAGGGGCTCCGGTCACGCTCGCTCGTTTCCCCGTGATCTTCGTGGCCGGCTGTGTTTGTGCTCCCGGTACGGATGCGTTGACGTCGCAAACTCCCTTGCCGACGCAGATCTGGGCGGCGTGGTCGGCATCTGATGGTTATTCTCATGGTGGTGGTGGTGATGATGATTGCGCTATGAATGACGGTGCCACTTTTGATAGCGTTGATGCCGCTGCTGCTGATAATGATGATGAAATTGGTGGTAATGCTGGATGATGCTTATTGGAGATATTGCTCGTGCTGCTGATGATGATAATGCGGATGCTGATATTGCTGATGCTTTTGCAGCTGATGATGATTCCCCCAGTGTTAATAATGATGGTGGTGTCAACGCTGCTGATGCCGATAACGATGATGGAAATGATTTTGTACCACTCCCAGTGTTACTGATGTAAATGGTGCTCATGATGATGATAACGACGACGCTGCTGATGATGACACTCATGACGACGACGATGGTGACATTGCTGCTGGTGTCACTGGCGACCCTGATGCCAACGATGCCCTGACTGCCGCCCGCCCCCCCACGCCACTACCGCCCCCCCACGCCCCCCCCGCCCCCCCCCACGCCACCACCGCCCCCCACGCCCCCCCCGCCCTCCACGCCCCCCTGCCCCCCCCCAGTCTCGTACCCGCCCGTGTCTGTCCCCGCGCCCTCATGGGGCCCTCCGGCCGGAGCGTCCGTCGACAAACCGGGCCCCATCCAGGGCGGCGCCATGGTGGTGGGCGGCCCCCCTGGCGGCGGCCCCGGCGGCCCCGGCGGCGGCCCCGGCGGTGGCGGCGGCCCCGGCGGCGGCGGCCCCGGCGGAAACCCCGGCGGAGGTGTGGGAGGGATCGGAGGCGGAGGCGGAGGAGGAGGAGGCCCGGGAGGCCCCGGAGGCCCCGGAGGCCTGGGCCCGCCCGGCGGAGGGGCGTCGCCGTGGGACCGCGAGCGGTTGCCCACGTCCCGGGACGGACACACGCGCAGTCCGTCCGTCAGCAGCTACGTCAGGTGAGCGCCCACGCGCAGGAGGGGGGGGTTGGGGTGGAGTGGGGAGGGAACGAGTCGTGGGGAACTGTGCAGCGTCGCTGGCGAGATGACGCCGGTGAGGTGGCAACGCCGGATCGTCCGGTGGACGGCCGCGTCAAGGCGATGCCACTTCAACTGAAACTAAAACCAGGTAAGGGTCCTGCTGAGCTCATGTGGCTCTTTGTCAGCAGCGACCTGGCCATCACAAATGATGGCTTTTCATCGTGGTGGACCGGTTATAGCAGCAGCCAAACATTCTAAACAGCACCTTGATTCTCAGTGTGGAGGGAAAGATCTGAGGGGCCGGAGAAAGGTGCACGTGACCACGGGGAGAGAACACGAACACTCCAAATATACAGGCGTCAGGGTGTGAGTGTTTGTGTGGGTGTTAGTGTGGGTGTGGGTGTGAGTGTGGATGTGAGTGTTTGTGTGGTTGTGAGTGTTAGTGTGGGTGTGAGTGTTTGTGTGGGTGTGAGTGTTTGTGTGAGTGTTTGTGTGAGTGTTTGTGTGGGTGTGAGTGTTTGTGTGAGTGTTTGTGTGGGTGTGAGTGTTTGTGTGAGTGTTTGTGTGAGTGTTTGTGTGAGTGTTTGTGTGAGTGTTGGTGTGGGTGTTAGTGTAGGTGTGAGTGTAGATGTAGGTGTGAGTGTTAGTGTTTGTGTGAGTGTTAGTGTGAGTGTAGGTGTGGGTGTGAGTGTTAGTGTGAGTGCTGGGATTGGCATCGTCCCCGACTCCTCCTGATGTCGAGGGTAAATGGGCGAGGTTTAGGACTGTGACTCATGCAGCTGCAATGGCTGCTTTGGGTACGCGGTCCAGACCTCCCCAGAGACCCTGGCTGACAGAGGAGGTGTTCAGGATGGTTGAGAAAAAGCGACAGGCCCACTGTCATCGGCTACAGAATCCCACGTCAGAGAATGAGGAGGCTTACCGCAACCTTCGCTCGGAGGTTCAGAGAGCCGTGAGGCGCTGCAAGGATGGGTGGTGGTCGCGGGTTGCTGAGGAGATGGAGTCTGCCTCAGTGGCCCGTGATCACAAATCTCTATTTTACTCCATCAAAAAAGTAACCTGCAGCGCCACACCTATTGCCATCATTGGGGGAAAGGACGGTGATCCAATCTCCGACCCCTAGGAACGGGTTTGCAGATTTGCTGAGCATTTCTGTGAGGTCCTGGGGGAGGGAAAGTCCCTCAGCCAGGAAAATATCGTGGCACAGGGTGAGGATGACCCTGCCGAGGCTGCGGTGCCTCAAATATTGGAAGAGGTTGCCCCCTGTGAGTGGCTGGCTGGGGTGCCGTCTGTTGAGGTACTGAGGGCGATCCGGAGTCTGAGACCAGGAAAGGCAGCGGGCAGCGATGATCTCCCAAGCGAAATGCTGAGGGAGGGTGGCGTTTGTGCACAGACTGCCCTACATGACATCATAACAACAGTCTGGACCACTGGACGGGTTCCGCAGGATTGGAAGGATGCCCTGGCGGTCCCCCTTTTTAAGAAGGGGGACCGCACAGACTGTAACAACTACAGGGGCATCTCACTCCTCAGTGTGCCGGGAAAGGTCCTGGCAAGGATTATTCAGCATCGCCTTGCCAGGCACGCTGAGGAGAGGCTTGCGGAGCCCCAATGCGGTTTCAGGAAAAGGCGGTCCTGCACAGATGCCATATTTTCTGTCCGTCTGCTACAGCAGAGGTGTGGGGAATTCCAACAAGACCTACATCTCTGCTTTATTGACCTGGTCAAGGCCTATGATACCATCAGTAGGCCTGGGATCTCTGGGTTGTTCTTCGTGCTTTTGGAGTGCCTGACCCTCTGCTCACGATCATTGAGGACCTTCATGATGGTGAGCGGGCCCGGGTGAAGCTACCTGGCCGGGAGTCGGGGCCATTCCCTGTGCACCTTGGGGTGCGACAGGGATGTCCTCTGGCTCCCACATTGTTTAACATCTATTTTGACCACGTAGTTCGTGAAGCCTTCAATAGCTGTACCGGGGGAATCTCCATATGGTACAGATATAATGGGAGGCTGATCGATGCCCGGGTGCGGTCAAGGGATGGCTCCCTATTGCTCAACCACGTTATGTATGCTGATGATTTGGTAATAGCTGCTCATTCAGAGGAGGAGTTGGAGACGCTGCTGCTGAGACTGGAGCGTGCCACTAATAGGTGGGGCCTTACCATCAGCCCCACCAAAACTAAGCACCTGTACCATCGGACACTCCACCCCCACAACTCCCAATCGGTGATGGGGCAGTTGTGGAGAGAGTGGAGAGTTTCCCATACCTGGGCAGTGTGCTTATGACTGGCTCCAGTTTAATAGCAGAGGTCTCACTCCGAATCAGTCGAGCGGCAATATCTTTTCATCGGTTGCGTAACGCTGTGTGGAAGCTACCTGGTCTGTCGCTCCGCACTAAGCTTCAGGTCTTCTCGGCCACGGTCATTCCCTCCCTTCTGTACGCTTGCGAAACGTGGACCCCTCTAATGGAACATCTTCGCCGGTTAGAAACATTTAGGCTGGCCTGCCTACGATCCATCCTGGGTTTAACCAGACTGGATTGTGTGAGGAGCTCACAAATCCTTGAAAGAACTGGGCAAGGTCCCATCGGTGAGCTCCTCCGGCGGGGAAGGTTGCGATGGCTGGGTCATGTAGCCCGCATGCCCAGCCACCGCATGCCGAAACAGCTTTTGTTCGGCCGGATTGAGGGGGCTAAGCAGGCGCGGCACAGGCTAGAGAAGAGATGGAGTGATGTGGTACAGGAGGACGTGGAGCTGAGTGGACTTGCCGATGACTGGTACCAGCGGTGTCAAGATCGGCCTCTGTGGAGGAGGCTCGTGAAGGACGCTACTGGGCAGTTGGAGGCAGTCGCCCTCCAACAACAACGGAGGGCAGAGGAGCGACGCTCAGAACAACGAGCGGAGCGCCGGGTGGCTAAAGCACAGCAGGTTGGCACAGTAGGGGGCACAGGTGGTGCATCAGCCAGTCATCTCAGTCAGTCGACCCGTGGCACCTGGGTCTGCCCCGTGACCTCCTGCCAGCGGGCGTTCGACACTTCACGTGGCCTCAGGGTGCACATAGCCTGGCACAAGCGTCGTGGTGACGTCACCGCCACTTAGTGGCGAATGGCTGTTGTTGTTGTAGGTGTAGGTGTGAGTGTTAGTGTGAGTGTTTGTGTAGGTGTGAGTGTTAGTGTGAGTGTTTGTGTAGGTGTTAGTGTGAGTGTTTGTGTAGGTGTGAGTGTAGGTGTGATTGTTAGTGTGAGTCTTAGCATGGTTTGCGACGAGTAAAGGGGTCGTCACTCGCGCTAAATAGCGGAACCGGCGACTCGGGATTTAATTGCGTGAGATAATTTAATAATATTAGGGGGGCATTTGCGCACCCGTATTATTTTTTTGTCAAATCTGCCCCTCCCTCCCCAGGCCCTCACAATGCATTTACATAAAGCGTTAACAACCGCCCGACTATTTGATACACAATGTAAGCCAATTTATAGCACTATTTGCCAGTGTTTTAATGAAATAATGAGCCCAATTAAGGTTTCCGTTTGCAGAGATAATTGAAAAGTGTGGAAAATGGGGTAATTGCTTCCACAAAAGCGTCATTTGCTGGGGTTGGCGGTGGTGGTGGTGCGTGCGTGCGCGCGTCTGCGTGCGTGGTTTTTTTTCTCGGAGTGCCTCTTCCAATGCATTAAGTGCTGCCTATTGTTCCGCGTGCATGTGTGTGCGTGCACGTGTGCGTACACATGCCCGCGTGCGTGTGTGTGTGTGCACGTGTGCGTACACATGCCCGCGTGCGTGTGTGCATGCGTGGCTGACGAGCAGCGCTTCCCGCTGACGACCAACGCCAGTGAGGATTATTTGAACCGGTCCTGGGCCTCCCCTAGGTCGACTCAGCCTCAAATGAGTACCTGGTGCGGTGTGTAGTAAACATCGCCACTGGGGGAGACAAAGGCGGCCCGGCGTGGTGCTGGCCACCCACCCCCTCGTGTGCCGTGCCGGCATTAATAGGTGCTCGCTAACAGCACTTGCCCCAACAGTCTGTTGAGGCTATACGGGGGGATATTTGTCCTTGTGACCGGCAGCAACGATTCACCCTCGCAACCGAGCGCTTCCATGGACTGATTCACACCAGATAGTTTTTCTTAGTTGGGCCATGTAATTCTTCATCTTGCGTACTGGCTGATGGAGGTGCAGAGCAACAACTACAATTTAAAATTCAAGTTGTCAAGCCAGACAACCGTTTCATGATCTGGTCAAATTTATGTTACGTGTGCAAGTGGGGGGGGGGGGGGGGGGGCACCGCAGTGGCTAGGAGATGTTATCTCCCTCTCCTGGTACGCAGGAGGTTGTGGGTTTGATCACGACCCTGACGCCTGCTGCTGCTGCTGCTGTATATTTGGAGTTTGCATGTCTCTCATTGCTTTCCTAGTTATCCCGCACCTCCGGTTAGCACGGTGGGCTACGTGCGGTGCGAAAGGAATTCCACATACGCACATACATTTCTCCTGCTGTGTATTTTTTTGTCCACGTGTGGTTAGAATCGCTGTCACCGCACGAAGGGCCCGTGCGGTGACAGAAGAGGTTTGTGTGTGGTAAAGCTGGAGACCTCGTACTATGTTCTGGCCGAGGAAGCTGCAAATAGGATGTGTGCAGCGATATAATTTGTACAGCGAAACCTTGGATTGCGAGTAACTTGGTCTGCGAGTGTTTTGCAAGACGAGCAAATTTTTTTTAAAATAAATATTAATTTGATAAACGAACGAGGTTCTTGCAATACGAGTGGTAGTACGTATATACGCTTTGTACTGCCCAGCATCACGTGATCACAACTGATATACGAGTGCTTTGATATACGAGTGCTTTGGATTACTAGCACGTTTCCGGAACAAATTATGCTCGCAATCCAAGGTTTTACTGTATATATTTTAATACGATTCGTTTACTTTTAAAAAAATGGATCTTTGTGCCAGTATCAAAGTATGAAAAAATAAGAATAGGTTTGATCCTTTCTGCGTGTCACAGTGGCGAGTTGTTATCCGTCTCGCCTGGTATACGGGAGGTCGCGAGTTCGATGCCGTCCTTGACAAATGCATATTTGGAATTTGCATCTTGGTGACATGGATTTTTCCCCTGGTCCTCCGGTTTTAAAAACCACATTTCAAAATAGGCGCTTTAGAGTATTTGGCTTCTGTGTATGTGTATAAAGCTCTAAACTTTCACGTGATAATGCACTTAGTTGTGGTCAGGTCGCTTCTGAGAAATAGCTGTGTAGCTCATTGGGCCTTACCTGGTAAAAAAAACAAATATACACATATCAGGCATAACTCCTCAACCCGAGCGATACTTGCTCTGATACTTGCGTAGCATTGTCTTTGTACTGTGTTCGCCTTTTGTCATTGTTCTCTGGTCTGACACTGGTAGTGAGACTTAGGTCATGAAGGAGGCTGCCGCCTCGGGTGTAGGCCAATCAGCGTCAAAGACAATGCCAATATATTATCAGAGCCACGTGTTTTATTTGCATGTTCACCACCAAGCACTTGTGTGTGTGTGTGTGGTTATTGCAGTAACTTGATTCCTTGCTAAAGGTTTTCTATTTGCTGTTTGGACATCTTAACACCTCCGGTTTTATTGCCCGAAGGGGTAAAAAAAAAACTGCTCTTATTTTTTCATGTCGTTTACCTTTCCTATAACTTTCTACTGCGATGGTGTGTTTTTTTGCATCGTTTGTTGTTGTAACGTTCCGAGCCTGTGCCCCTGCTGGACATCTGTGGAACAGAGCTTTTTGGCTCGTCAGATTCCCCCTAGGATAAATGGTCAATGTAATTCGCCCGGGGGCCTTTCCCCAGTGCGACGCCTCGCGGTTGGCAAGGGGCCGTACTAACCGGAGTAGCCATACATAACGTCGCCTCTCGGTTATCCCCCACACCTGCTGCTGCGAGCCAACACGCCGGCGAGCATCTACGGGGGGGGGGCAGCCCCCGCAACTGCCCGCTTGCTCCACTGCTGACGGAAGGGCCTTCAATGTCGTGGGAGTTTCTGGAGAGCACCTTGAGCAGAGGAGCGGGGAGGGGAAGTCCCCCTTTTAGAGCAGCGGTTCTCACAAAGGGAATGTACAATTTCAAACAGCTGGTAGTGGCTCGCAGTGGTCCGCTCAATGTTTGGAGGTTGGAAAGTGGGTCCCGCACACTCAAAGTTTGTGAACCGCTGCCCTAGAGGGTGTTGTGGCCTACCGTCCCACGCTGGACACGACGTGTCTCGCAAGAGGTGGGCTTACCCACACCTCACCCCACCGCACGCAACCCAGCGCTCGACTAATCTGGGCAGCGGCCTTAGGCCAACGCATCGTGGTAATCTTAAAGTCATCGACGGAGCGAAACCCACAGGGGCCTGCCCGTCATCACCGCGTGCCGGTCATCCCTCACCGTCGTCTCCCCGTCGTCTCCTTCCCCCCCACCCCCCACCCCACCACCACCGTGGGCCCGGCAGCGAGGACGAGCGCTTCCGCTACTGGGAGCGCGAGACGCGCGAGTTCGGGCGCGAGCGCGAGATGGAGCGCTCGTACGAACGCGAGCAGCAGCAGCAACAGCAGCAACAGCAGCAACAGCAACAACAACAGCAGCAGCAACAGCAGCAGCAACAACAACAGCAACAACAACAACAACATCAGCAGCAGCAACAACAACAGCAGCAGCAGCAGCAGCGCGAGCACCGGGAGCCGGCGCGCGAGCACCGGGATCACCGCGGCGACGTGCGGGAGAGAGAGCACCGCGAGCGAAGCTACGAGCGCGAGCGGCGGCACAGCAGCCGCGACCGGGGGGGCGGCGGCGGCGGCGGCGGCGGCGGCGGGGGGAGCCGAGACACGGAGGAGCGGCACCGCGACAGGCGCCACCGCGACAAAGACGACGGAGGAGGAGGAGGAGGAGGCGGAGGAGTGGGAGGAGGCGGAGGAGGCGGAGGAGGGAGCAGCGCGGGCGGCAGCGGCAGCAGCCGACACAAGTCGTCCCGCAGGTGAGAGACGGGGAGGGAGTGAGTGGGGCATGGGGCCTCGTGCTGCTGGGGCTGCCCCAGCTTTCACCCGGGCTGTTGTTGTCGTTGTTGTCGGTGCTGGGCCCTGGTTGGTTGTTCCCGGGCTGTGCTGTTGCTGCTCTGTCTCTCCTCTCGCCCGTGTTGCCCTGACCGTGCCCCATACCATCCAACAAGTCCCCCCCCCCCCCCCCTAAAGCTTGACTTGAAGCTTTCGTGACTGCAGGAATTCATACTCTTTGGGTCTTTCGGTAAAGCCACGTGGATAGGTTCAAAGAAAACAAAAAAAATAACAAAAAACGACGACGTTTCGATCGCGACACAAGCGGTCGTCATCAGGAAGAAGAAAGAGGGGGACGCTGCTGCGGCGAACTGTTTTAAAGGTTTAAAATGGGTGCAGCCCAAGGGTCATAGACGAAGTGGGCAGGGCTAGTTATGTTAATGTGAGAGATTAGCATGTTAATGTGAGAGATGAGCATGTTAATGTGAGAGATTGACATGTTAATGTGAGAGATTAGCATGTTAATGTGAGAGATTAGCATGTTAATGTGAGAGATGAGCATGTCAATGTGAGAGATTAGCATGTTAATGTGAGAGATTAGCATGTTAATGTGAGAGATTGACATGTTAATGTGAGGGTGGTGGGTTGGGAACATCACAGCCAGTTATGATTTAAACTGGTTGATAACGTCCTTCCAATGATTGCTCAGTTTATACCCATCGTCTCGATTTAAGTTGTGTCTGTCAATACGGATGGCTTCATGAACGAATCTTTGTTGATAGCTAGTGGGTTTGCACAGTACCTTCGCCTTAGAGAAATCAATTTCGTGTGAGCCCACCGCATTAAAACAATGAACAGCCACGACCGAAGTATTGATCCTACCGTGTTTCCGATCTGCCTTATGTTCACGAACACGGTCCGAGACACGTCGCTTAGTTTCCCCAATGTAACTACTGCCGCAGGCACAGCGTAGTTTGTAGACGCCGGGATATTGCACGTCAGGGATCTTGTCCTTCACGGATGGTATCAGATTACAAATTTTATGTACTGTGTTAAATCGAGCCTGGAATCTTGTGTTTGCTCATGATTTTGGAGATATTTTTGGTGACCCCTATTGTGTATGGCAAGGTGATGGTTTTGATTGGGTCCTCAGATGGTTCTTTCCCAACGGTTCTAGGAAGGAGGATGGTTGTGGGAGTCAGGTTTTAGGTAGGCATCCGTACGGGTGGCTTTCCCGTAGACAGAGTGTCCCATTGAGCCATCTGGTCTCCTTTTAATTAAAACATCCAAGAATGGTAGCTTGCCATCCTTTTCCACCTCCATGGTGAATTTGATGGCTGGGTGTATGGAATTGATGTGGTTGAGGAATTGCTTCAGAGCTGGTCGGCCATGTGGCCAGATGACAAACGTGTGTCATCCACGTACCTCTTCCACAAGGACGGACGTAGACTGGATGCCTGGATGGCATCCGTCTCAAAATTTTCCATGAAAACATTGGGCTACAACTGGAGATAAGGGAGAACCCATTGGGGTACCTTCAACTTATTTGTAGAATGTTCCATCGCAGGTGAGGTAAGTGTTGGTGAGGCAGTGTCTCACCAGGACCGGCACATCGGCGTTCAGTCCTCCTTGTTGGACCAAATCTTCAATGATTGCAATGGGTGTCGGGCGCAGGAACTTTGGTAAACAAAAAGACCACATCGAAACTAACGAGCAAATCGCCTGGAGATAGTGAGGTGTCCTTAATTAACGATGCCAAGTGAGCTGAGTTGAGTACAGCCGAGGAGGTCCTACCAGTCGATGGTTGTAAGACAGAAATCGGGCCTTGTGTTGCGATCGAAACGTCGTAGTTTCTTCTTTGAACCTATCTACGTGACTTTACCGAAAGAAGGGAAACAAAATATAAACCGATAAAATTCTCACGACGTTTCGACTGCAACACAACAAGCACTCATCATCAGGTGTGAAAACCACAGCTGTGGTTTTATTATTTTATTGTTTCCCTTCTCCGTGGTGACTTTACCGAAAGAACCAAGAATATGAATCCCTGCAGTCACGAAAGCTTTAAATCTAAAATTTTACCGAAAGACCCAAAGAATATGAATTCCGACCCCAACCCTTTCTCTATCTCTCTCCTTGTGTCTCATTCTCGTCAAGTAACTCAAGGCGCGGGTGCATTTATTGACGCTGCAAACACCTAAATTATTATCAACGCATCAGCGGAGTGGTGGCGTGGTGGCGTTATTGAGCCGATTGCTGCAAACCCGGAGAGCCGAGTTCCATTCCTGGCAGGGTTCCTGTACAGTCGCACGCAAGTTGAACTCCTCTTGCGCGCCACCGTATGTAGCCAAGC